>NW_028241599.1:0-1443000 GCF_964263255.1 Lissotriton vulgaris
AAAGATTAAATGTTGAAATTTCATCCATATTGACCATTTTGGGATCGTTCGACAGGTCCGGAGTCATCGTTTTTCATCCGAAAATTGATTTTTTGGACTGTACCAAAAATGATTCAAAATGTCAATTGGATTGTGCCTCATGTTGAATAACCACTTTTTAAACCCTCACGGTGACAAAAATTGCCATTTTTACAGAGTTTTGCTTACTCAAAAGCTTCAATTTTGACCCGTTTCAGGCACAGAAATGACTTTAAACACACTTATTCTAGTTGACAAAGTCATAATTCACATCCAACAGTCATTTAGAGTCAAAAGATTAAATGTTAAAATGTCATCATTATAGACCATTTTGGGATCGTTCGACAGGTCCGGAGTCATCGTTTTTCATCCGAAAATTGATTTTTTGGACTGTACCAAAAATGATTCAAAATGTCAATTGGATCATGCCTCATGTTGAATAACCACTTTTTAAACCCTCACAGTGACCAAAATTGCCATTTTTACAGAGTTTTGCTTACTCAAAGGCTTCAATTTTGACCCGTTTCAGGCACAGAAATGACTTTAAACACACTTATTTTAATTGACAAAGTCATAATTCACATTCAACAGTCATTAAGAGTCAAAAGATTAAATGGTAAAATTTCATTCATATTGACCATTTTGGGATCGTTTGACAGGTCCGGAGTCATCGTTTTTCATCCGAAAATTTATTTTTTGGACTGTACCAAAATGATTCAAAATGTCAATTGGATCGTTCCTCATGTTGAATAACCACTTTTTAAACCCTCACAGTGATCAAAATTGCCATTTTTACAGAGTTTTGCTTACTCAAAAGCTTCGATTTTGACCCGTTTCAGGCACAGAAATGACTTTAAACACACTTATTTTAGTTAACAAAGTTATAATTCACATCCAACAGTCATTTATAGTCAAGAGATTAAATGTTGAAATTTCATCATTATAGACCATTTTGGGATCGTTCGACAGGTCCGGAGTCACCGTTTTTCATCCGAAAATTGATTTTTTGGACTGTACCAAAAATGATTCAAAATGTCAATTGGATCATGCCTCATGTTGAATAACCACTTTTTAAACCCTCACAGTGACCAAAATTGCCATTTTTACAGAGTTTTCCTTACTCAAAAGCTTCAATTTTGACCCGTTTCAGGCACAGAAATGACTTTAAACACACTTATTTTAGTTAACAAAGTCATAATTCACATCCAACAGTCATTTAGAGTCAAAAGATTAAATGTTGAAATTTCATCCATATTGACCATTTTGGGATCGTTCGACAGGTCCGGAGTCATCGTTTTTCATCCGAAAATTGATTTTTTGGGCAGTACCAAAAATGATTCAAAATGTGAATTGGATCATGCCTCATGTTGAATAACCACTTTTTAAACCCTCACAGTGACCAAAATTGCCATTTTTACAGAGTTTTGCTTACTCAAAAGCTTCAATTTTGACCCGTTTCAGGCACAGAAATGACTTTAAACACACTTATTTTAGTTGACAAAGTCATAATTCACATCCAACAGTCATTTAGAGTCAAAAGATTAAATGTTGAAATTTCATCCATATTGACCATTTTGGGATCGTTCGACAGGTCCGGAGTCATCGTTTTTCATCCGAAAATGGATTTTTTGGACTGTACCAAAAATGATTCAAAATGTCAATTGGATTGTGCCTCATGTTGAATAACCACTTTTTAAACCCTCACGGTGACAAAAATTGCCATTTTTACAGAGTTTTGCTTACTCAAAAGCTTCAATTTTGACCCGTTTCAGGCACAGAAATGACTTTAAACACACTTATTCTAGTTGACAAAGTCATAATTCACATCCAACAGTCATTTAGAGTCAAAAGATTAAATGTTAAAATGTCATCATTATAGACCATTTTGGGATCGTTCGACAGGTCCGGAGTCATCGTTTTTCATCCGAAAATTGAGTTTTTGGACTGTACCAAAAATGATTCAAAATGTCAATTGGATCATGCCTCATGTTGAATAACCACTTTTTAAACCCTCACAGTGACCAAAATTGCCATTTTTACAGAGTTTTGCTTACTCAAAGGCTTCAATTTTGACCCGTTTCAGGCACAGAAATGACTTTAAACACACTTATTTTAATTGACAAAGTCATAATTCACATCCAACAGTCATTAAGAGTCAAAAGATTAAATGGTAAAATTTCATTCATATTGACCATTTTGGGATCGTTTGACAGGTCCGGAGTCATCGTTTTTCATCCGAAAATTGATTTTTTGGACTGTACCAAAAATGATTCAAAATGTCAATTGGATCGTTCCTCATGTTGAATAACCACTTTTTAAACCCTCACAGTGACCAAAATTGCCATTTTTACAGAGTTTTGCTTACTCAAAAGCTTCGATTTTGACCCGTTTCAGGCACAGAAATGACTTTAAACACACGTATTCTAGTTGACAAAGTCATAATTCACATCCAACAGTCATTTAGAGTCAAAAGATTAAATGTTAAAATTTCATCATTATAGACCATTTTGGGATCGTTCGACAGGTCCGGAGTCATCGTTTTTCATCCGAAAATTGATTTTTTGGACTGTACCAAAAATGATTCAAAATGTCAATTGGATCATGCCTCATGTTGAATAACCACTTTTTAAACCCTCACAGTGACCAAAATTGCCATTTTTACAGAGTTTTGCTTACTCGAAGGCTTCAATTTTGACCCGTTTCAGGCACAGAAATGACTTTAAACACACTTATTTTAATTGACAAAGTCATAATTCACATTCAACAGTCATTAAGAGTCAAAAGATTAAATGGTAAAATTTCATTCATATTGACCATTTTGGGATCGTTTGACAGGTCCGGAGTCATCGTTTTTCATCCGAAAATTGATTTTTTGGACTGTACCAAAAATGATTCAAAATGTCAATTGGATCGTTCCTCATGTTGAATAACCACTTTTTAAACCCTCACAGTGACCAAAATTGCCATTTTTACAGAGTTTTGCTTACTCAAAAGCTTCGATTTTGACCCGTTTCAGGCACAGAAATGACTTTAAACACACGTATTCTAGTTGACAAAGTCATAATTCACATCCAACAGTCATTTAGAGTCAAAAGATTAAATGTTAAAATTTCATCCATATTGACCATTTTGTCATCGTTCGACAGGTCCGGAGTCATAGTTTTTCATCCGAAAATTGATTTTTTGGACTGTACCAAAAATGATTCAAAATGTCAATTGGATCATGCCTCATGTTGAATAACCACTTTTTAAACCCTCACAGTGACCAAAATTGCCATTTTTACAGAGTTTTGCTAACTCAAAAGCTTCAATTTTGACCCGTTTCAGGCACAGAAATGACTTTAAACACACTTATTTTAGTTGAAGAAGTCATAATTCACATCCAACAGTCATTTAGAGTCAAAAGATTAAAGGTTAAAATGTCATCATTATAGACCATTTTGGGATCGTTCGACAGGTCCGGAGTCATCGTTTTTCATCTGAAAATTGATTTTTTGGACTGTACCAAAAATGATTCAAAATGTCAATTGGAACATGCCTCATGTTGAATAACCACTTTTTAAACCCTCACAGTGACCAAAATTGCCATTTTTACAGAGTTTTGCTTACTCAAAAGCTTCCATTTTGACCCGTTTCAGGCAAAGAAATGACTTTAAACACACTCATTTTAGTTGACAAAGTCATAATTCACATCCAACAGTCATTTAGAGTCAAAAGATTAAATGTTGAAATTTCATCCATATTGACCATTTTGGGATCGTTCGACAGGTCCGGAGTCATCGTTTTTCATCCGAAAATTGATTTTTCGGACTGTACCAAAAATGATTCAAAATGTCAATTGGATCGACCCTCATGTTGAATAACCACTTTTTAAACCCTCACAGTGACCAAAATTGCCATTTTTACAGAGTTTTGCTTACTCAAAAGCTTCCATTTTGACCCGTTTCAGGCACAGAAATGACTTTAAACACACTTATTTTAGTTAACAAAGTCATAATTCACATCCAACAGTCATTTAGAGTCAAAAGATTAAATGTTGAAATTTCATCCATATTGACCATTTTGGGATCGTTCGACAGGTCCGGAGTCATCGTTTTTCATCCGAAAATTGATTTTATGGGCAGTACCAAAAATGATTCAAAATGTGAATTGGATCATGCCTCATGTTGAATAACCACTTTTTAAACCCTCACAGTGACCAAAATTGCCATTTTTACAGAGTTTTGCTTACTCAAAAGCTTCAATTTTGACCCGTTTCAGGCACAGAAATGACTTTAAACACACTTATTTTAGTTGACAAAGTCATAATTCACATCCAACAGTCATTTAGAGTCAAAAGATTAAATGTTAAAATGTCATCATTATAGACCATTTTGGGATCGTTCGACAGGTCCGGAGTCATCATTTTTCATCCGAAAATTGATTTTTTGGACTGTACCAAAAATGATTCAAAATGTCAATTGGATCATGCCTCATGTTGAATAACCACTTTTTAAACCCTCACAGTGACCAAAATTGCCATTTTTACAGAGTTTTGCTTACTCAAAAGCTTCAATTTTGACCCGTTTCAGGCACAGAAATGACTTTAAACACACTTATTTTAGTTAACAAAGTTATAATTCACATCCAACAGTCATTTATAGTCAAGAGATTAAATGTTGAAATTTCATCATTATAGACCATTTTGGGATCGTTCGACAGGTCCGGAGTCACCGTTTTTCATCCGAAAATTGATTTTTTGGACTGTACCAAAAATGATTCAAAATGTCAATTGGATCATGCCTCATGTTGAATAACCACTTTTTAAACCCTCACAGTGACCAAAATTGCCATTTTTACAGAGTTTTCCTTACTCAAAAGCTTCAATTTTGACCCGTTTCAGGCACAGAAATGACTTTAAACACACTTATTTTAGTTAACAAAGTCATAATTCACATCCAACAGTCATTTAGAGTCAAAAGATTAAATGTTGAAATTTCATCCATATTGACCATTTTGGGATCGTTCGACAGGTCCGGAGTCATCGTTTTTCATCCGAAAATTGATTTTTTGGACTGTACCAAAAATGATTCAAAATGTCAATTGGATTGTGCCTCATGTTGAATAACCACTTTTTAAACCCTCACGGTGACAAAAATTGCCATTTTTACAGAGTTTTGCTTACTCAAAAGCTTCAATTTTGACCCGTTTCAGGCACAGAAATGACTTTAAACACACTTATTCTAGTTGACAAAGTCATAATTCACATCCAACAGTCATTTAGAGTCAAAAGATTAAATGTTAAAATGTCATCATTATAGACCATTTTGGGATCGTTCGACAGGTCCGGAGTCATCGTTTTTCATCCGAAAATTGATTTTTTGGACTGTACCAAAAATGATTCAAAATGTCAATTGGATCATGCCTCATGTTGAATAACCACATTTTAAACCCTCACAGTGACCAAAATTGCCATTTTTACAGAGTTTTGCTTACTCAAAGGCTTCAATTTTGACCCGTTTCAGGCACAGAAATGACTTTAAACACACTTATTTTAGTTAACAAAGTCATAATTCAAATCCAACAGTCATTTATAGTCAAGAGATTAAATGTTGAAATTTCATCATTATAGACCATTTTGGGATCGTTCGACAGGTCCGGAGTCATCGTTTTTCATCCGAAAATGGATTTTTTGGACTGTACCAAAAATGATTCAAAATGTCAATTGGATCATGCCTCATGTTGAATAACCACTTTTTAAACCCTCACAGTGACCAAAATTGCCATTTTTACAGAGTTTTGCTTACTCAAAAGCTTCCATTTTGACCCGTTTCAGGCACAGAAATGACTTTAAACACACTTATTTTAGTTGACAATGTCATAATTCACATCCAACAGTCATTCAGAGTCAAAAGATTAAATGTTAAAATTTCATCCATATTGACCATTTTGGGATCGTTCGACAGGTCCGGAGTCATCGTTTTTCATCCGAAAATTGATTTTTTGGACTGTACCAAAAAATGATTCAAAATGTCAATTGGATCGTGCCTCATGTTGAATAACCACTTTTTCAACCCTCACAGTGACCAAAATTGCCATTTTTACAGAGTTTTGCTTACTTAAAAGCTTCAATTTTGACCCGTTTCAGGCACAGAAATGACTTTAAACACACTTATTCTAGTTGACAAAGTCATAATTCACATCCAACAGTCATTTAGAGTCAAAAGATTAAATGTTAAAATGTCATCATTATAGACCATTTTGGGATCGTTCGACAGGTCCGGAGTCATCGTTTTTCATCTGAAAATTGATTTTTTGGACTGTACCAAAAATGATTCAAAATGTCAATTGGATCATGCCTCATGTTGAATAACCACTTTTTAAACCCTCACAGTGACCAAAATTGCCATTTTTACAGAGTTTTGCTTACTCAAAAGCTTCCATTTTGACCCGTTTCAGGCAAAGAAATGACTTTAAACACACTCATTTTAGTTGACAAAGTCATAATTCACATCCAACAGTCATTTAGAGTCAAAAGATTAAATGTTAAAATTTCATCCATATTGACCATTTTGGGATCGTTCGACAGGTCCGGAGTCATCGTTTTTCATCCGAAAATTGATTTTTTGGACTGTACCAAAAATGATTCAAAATGTCAATTGGATCATGCCTCATGTTGAATAACCACTTTTTAAACCCTCACAGTGACCAAAATTGCCATTTTTACAGAGTTTTGCTAACTCAAAAGCTTCAATTTTGACCCGTTTCAGGCACAGAAATGACTTTAAACACACTTATTTTAGTTGAAGAAGTCATAATTCACATCCAACAGTTATTTAGAGTGAAAAGATTAAATGTTGAAATTTCATCCATATTGACCATTTTGGGATCGTTCGACAGGTCCGGAGTCATCGTTTTTCATTCGAAAATTGATTTTTCGGACTGTACCAAAGATGATTCAAAATGTCAATTGGATCGTGCCTCATGTTGAATAACCACTTTTTAAACCCTCACAGTGACCAAAATTGCCATTTTTACAGAGTTTTGCTTACTCAAAAGCTTCAATTTTGACCCGTTTCAGGCACAGAAATGACTTTAAACACACTTATTTTAGTTAACAAAGTCATAATTCACATCCAACAGTCATTTATAGTCAAGAGATTAAATGTTGAAATTTCATCATTATAGACCATTTTGGGATCGTTCGACAGGTCCGGAGTCATCGTTTTTCATCCGAAAATTGATTTTTTGGACTGTACCAAAAATGATTCAAAATGTCAATTGGATCATGCCTCATGTTGAATAACCACTTTTTAAACCCTCACAGTGACCAAAATTGCCATTTTTACAGAGTTTTCCTTACTCAAAAGCTTCAATTTTGACCCGTTTCAGGCACAGAAATGACTTTAAACACACTTATTCTAGTTGACAAAGTCATAATTCACATCCAACAGTCATTTAGAGTCAAAAGATTAAATGTTAAAATGTCATCATTATAGACCATTTTGGGATCGTTCGACAGGTCCGGAGTCATCATTTTTCATCCGAAAATTGATTTTTTGGACTGTACCAAAAATGATTCAAAATGTCAATTGGATCATGCCTCATGTTGAATAAACACTTTTTAAACCCTCACAGTGACCAAAATTGCCATTTTTACAGAGTTTTGCTTACTCAAAAGCTTCAATTTTGACCCGTTTCAGGCACAGAAATGACTTTAAACACACTTATTTTAGTTAACAAAGTTATAATTCACATCCAACAGTCATTTATAGTCAAGAGATTAAATGTTGAAATTTCATCATTATAGACCATTTTGGGATCGTTCGACAGGTCCGGAGTCACCGTTTTTCATCCGAAAATTGATTTTTTGGACTGTACCAAAAATGATTCAAAATGTCAATTGGATCATGCCTCAGGTTGAATAACCACTTTTTAAACCCTCACAGTGACCAAAATTGCCATTTTTACAGAGTTTTCCTTACTCAAAAGCTTCAATTTTGACCCGTTTCAGGCACAGAAATGACTTTAAACACACTTATTTTAGTTAACAAAGTCATAATTCACATCCAACAGTCATTTAGAGTCAAAAGATTAAATGTTGAAATTTCATCCATATTGACCATTTTGGGATCGTTCGACAGGTCCGGAGTCATCGTTTTTCATCCGAAAATTGATTTTTTGGGCAGTACCAAAAATGATTCAAAATGTGAATTGGATCATGCCTCATGTTGAATAACCACTTTTTAAACCCTCACAGTGACCAAAATTGCCATTTTTACAGAGTTTTGCTTACTCAAAAGCTTCAATTTTGACCCGTTTCAGGCACAGAAATGACTTTAAACACACTTATTTTAGTTGACAAAGTCATAATTCACATCCAACAGTCATTTAGAGTCAAAAGATTAAATGTTGAAATTTCATCCATATTGACCATTTTGGGATCGTTCGACAGGTCCGGAGTCATCGTTTTTCATCCGAAAATGGATTTTTTGGACTGTACCAAAAATGATTCAAAATGTCAATTGGATTGTGCCTCATGTTGAATAACCACTTTTTAAACCCTCACGGTGACAAAAATTGCCATTTTTACAGAGTTTTGCTTACTCAAAAGCTTCAATTTTGACCCGTTTCAGGCACAGAAATGACTTTAAACACACTTATTCTAGTTGACAAAGTCATAATTCACATCCAACAGTCATTTAGAGTCAAAAGATTAAATGTTAAAATGTCATCATTATAGACCATTTTGGGATCGTTCGACAGGTCCGGAGTCATCGTTTTTCATCCGAAAATTGATTTTTTGGACTGTACCAAAAATGATTCAAAATGTCAATTGGATCATGCCTCATGTTGAATAAACACTTTTTAAACCCTCACAGTGACCAAAATTGCCATTTTTACAGAGTTTTGCTTACTCAAAAGCTTCAATTTTGACCCGTTTCAGGCACAGAAATGACTTTAAACACACTTATTTTAGTTAACAAAGTTATAATTCTCATCCAACAGTCATTTATAGTCAAGAGATTAAATGTTGAAATTTCATCATTATAGACCATTTTGGGATCGTTCGACAGGTCCGGAGTCACCGTTTTTCATCCGAAAATTGATTTTTTGGACTGTACCAAAAATGATTCAAAATGTCAATTGGATCATGCCTCAGGTTGAATAACCACTTTTTAAACCCTCACAGTGACCAAAATTGCCATTTTTACAGAGTTTTCCTTACTCAAAAGCTTCAATTTTGACCCGTTTCAGGCACAGAAATGACTTTAAACACACTTATTTTAGTTAACAAAGTCATAATTCACATCCAACAGTCATTTAGAGTCAAAAGATTAAATGTTGAAATTTCATCCATATTGACCATTTTGGGATCGTTCGACAGGTCCGGAGTCATCGTTTTTCATCCGAAAATTGATTTTTTGGGCAGTACCAAAAATGATTCAAAATGTGAATTGGATCATGCCTCATGTTGAATAACCACTTTTTAAACCCTCACAGTGACCAAAATTGCCATTTTTACAGAGTTTTGCTTACTCAAAAGCTTCAATTTTGACCCGTTTCAGGGAAAGAAATGACTTTAAACACACTTATTTTAGTTGACAAAGTCATAATTCACATCCAACAGTCATTTAGAGTCAAAAGATTAAATGTTGAAATTTCATCCATATTGACCATTTTGGGATCGTTCGACAGGTCCGGAGTCATCGTTTTTCATCCGAAAATGGATTTTTTGGACTGTACCAAAAATGATTCAAAATGTCAATTGGATTGTGCCTCATGTTGAATAACCACTTTTTAAACCCTCACGGTGACAAAAATTGCCATTTTTACAGAGTTTTGCTTACTCAAAAGCTTCAATTTTGACCCGTTTCAGGCACAGAAATGACTTTAAACACACTTATTCTAGTTGACAAAGTCATAATTCACATCCAACAGTCATTTAGAGTCAAAAGATTAAATGTTAAAATGTCATCATTATAGACCATTTTGGGATCGTTCGACAGGTCCGGAGTCATCGTTTTTCATCCGAAAATTGATTTTTTGGACTGTACCAAAAATGATTCAAAATGTCAATTGGATCATGCCTCATGTTGAATAACCACTTTTTAAACCCTCACAGTGACCAAAATTGCCATTTTTACAGAGTTTTGCTTACTCAAAGGCTTCAATTTTGACCCGTTTCAGGCACAGAAATGACTTTAAACACACTTATTTTAATTGACAAAGTCATAATTCACATCCAACAGTCATTAAGAGTCAAAAGATTAAATGGTAAAATTTCATTCATATTGACCATTTTGGGATCGTTTGACAGGTCCGGAGTCATCGTTTTTCATCCGAAAATTGATTTTTTGGACTGTACCAAAAATGATTCAAAATGTCAATTGGATCGTTCCTCATGTTGAATAACCACTTTTTAAACCCTCACAGTGACCAAAATTGCCATTTTTACAGAGTTTTGCTTACTCAAAAGCTTCGATTTTGACCCGTTTCAGGCACAGAAATGACTTTAAACACACTTATTTTAGTTAACAAAGTCATAATTCAAATCCAACAGTCATTTATAGTCAACAGATTAAATGTTGAAATTTCATCATTATAGACCATTTTGGGATCGTTCGACAGGTCCGGAGTCATCGTTTTTCATCCGAAAATGGATTTTTTGGACTGTACCAAAAATGATTCAAAATGTCAATTGGATCATGCCTCATGTTGAATAACCACTTTTTAAACCCTCACAGTGACCAAAATTGCCATTTTTACAGAGTTTTGCTTACTCAAAAGCTTCCATTTTGACCCGTTTCAGGCACAGAAATGACTTTAAACACACTTATTTTAGTTGACAATGTCATAATTCACATCCAACAGTCATTCAGAGTCAAAAGATTAAATGTTAAAATTTCATCCATATTGACCATTTTGGGATCGTTCGACAGGTCCGGAGTCATCGTTTTTCATCCGAAAATTGATTTTTTGGACTGTACCAAAAAATGATTCAAAATGTCAATTGGATCGTGCCTCATGTTGAATAACCACTTTTTCAACCCTCACAGTGACCAAAATTGCCATTTTTACAGAGTTTTGCTTACTTAAAAGCTTCAATTTTGACCCGTTTCAGGCACAGAAATGACTTTAAACACACTTATTCTAGTTGACAAAGTCATAATTCACATCCAACAGTCATTTAGAGTCAAAAGATTAAATGTTAAAATGTCATCATTATAGACCATTTTGGGATCGTTCGACAGGTCCGGAGTCATCGTTTTTCATCTGAAAATTGATTTTTTGGACTGTACCAAAAATGATTCAAAATGTCAATTGGATCATGCCTCATGTTGAATAACCACTTTTTAAACCCTCACAGTGACCAAAATTGCCATTTTTACAGAGTTTTGCTTACTCAAAAGCTTCCATTTTGACCCGTTTCAGGCAAAGAAATGACTTTAAACACACTCATTTTAGTTGACAAAGTCATAATTCACATCCAACAGTCATTTAGAGTCAAAAGATTAAATGTTAAAATTTCATCCATATTGACCATTTTGGGATCGTTCGACAGGTCCGGAGTCATCGTTTTTCATCCGAAAATTGATTTTTTGGACTGTACCAAAAATGATTCAAAATGTCAATTGGATCATGCCTCATGTTGAATAACCACTTTTTAAACCCTCACAGTGACCAAAATTGCCATTTTTACAGAGTTTTGCTAACTCAAAAGCTTCAATTTTGACCCGTTTCAGGCACAGAAATGACTTTAAACACACTTATTTTAGTTGAAGAAGTCATAATTCACATCCAACAGTTATTTAGAGTGAAAAGATTAAATGTTGAAATTTCATCCATATTGACCATTTTGGGATCGTTCGACAGGTCCGGAGTCATCGTTTTTCATTCGAAAATTGATTTTTCGGACTGTACCAAAGATGATTCAAAATGTCAATTGGATCGTGCCTCATGTTGAATAACCACTTTTTAAACCCTCACAGTGACCAAAATTGCCATTTTTACAGAGTTTTGCTTACTCAAAAGCTTCAATTTTGACCCGTTTCAGGCACAGAAATGACTTTAAACACACTTATTTTAGTTAACAAAGTCATAATTCACATCCAACAGTCATTTAGAGTCAAAAGATTAAATGTTGAAATTTCATCCATATTGACCATTTTGGGATCGTTCGACAGGTCCGGAGTCATCGTTTTTCATCCGAAAATTGATTTTATGGGCAGTACCAAAAATGATTCAAAATGTGAATTGGATCATGCCTCATGTTGAATAACCACTTTTTAAACCCTCACAGTGACCAAAATTGCCATTTTTACAGAGTTTTGCTTACTCAAAAGCTTCAATTTTGACCCGTTTCAGGCACAGAAATGACTTTAAACACACTTATTTTAGTTGACAAAGTCATAATTCACATCCAACAGTCATTTAGAGTCAAAAGATTAAATGTTGAAATTTCATCCATATTGACCATTTTGGGATCGTTCGACAGGTCCGGAGTCATCGTTTTTCATCCGAAAATTGATTTTTTGGACTGTACCAAAAATGTTTCAAAATGTCAATTGGATCGTGCCTCATGTTGAATAACCACTTTTTAAACCCTCACAGTGACCAAAATTGCCATTTTTACAGAGTTTTGCTTACTCAAAAGCTTCAATTTTGACCCGTTTCAGGCACAGAAATTACTTTAAACACACTTATTTTAGTTAACAAAGTTATAATTCACATCCAACAGTCATTTATAGTCAAGAGATTAAATGTTGAAATTTCATCATTATAGACCATTTTGGGATCGTTCGACAGGTCCGGAGTCACCGTTTTTCATCCGAAAATTGATTTTTTGGACTGTACCAAAAATGATTCAAAATGTCAATTGGATCATGCCTCATGTTGAATAACCACTTTTTAAACCCTCACAGTGACCAAAATTGCCATTTTTACAGAGTTTTCCTTACTCAAAAGCTTCAATTTTGACCCGTTTCAGGCACAGAAATGACTTTAAACACACTTATTTTAGTTAACAAAGTCATAATTCACATCCAACAGTCATTTAGAGTCAAAAGATTAAATGTTGAAATTTCATCCATATTGACCATTTTGGGATCGTTCGACAGGTCCGGAGTCATCGTTTTTCATCCGAAAATTGATTTTTTGGGCAGTACCAAAAATGATTCAAAATGTGAATTGGATCATGCCTCATGTTGAATAACCACTTTTTAAACCCTCACAGTGACCAAAATTGCCATTTTTACAGAGTTTTGCTTACTCAAAAGCTTCAATTTTGACCCGTTTCAGGCACAGAAATGACTTTAAACACACTTATTTTAGTTGACAAAGTCATAATTCACATCCAACAGTCATTTAGAGTCAAAAGATTAAATGTTGAAATTTCATCCATATTGACCATTTTGGGATCGTTCGACAGGTCCGGAGTCATCGTTTTTCATCCGAAAATGGATTTTTTGGACTGTACCAAAAATGATTCAAAATGTCAATTGGATTGTGCCTCATGTTGAATAACCACTTTTTAAACCCTCACGGTGACAAAAATTGCCATTTTTACAGAGTTTTGCTTACTCAAAAGCTTCAATTTTGACCCGTTTCAGGCACAGAAATGACTTTAAACACACGTATTCTAGTTGACAAAGTCATAATTCACATCCAACAGTCATTTAGAGTCAAAAGATTAAATGTTAAAATTTCATCATTATAGACTATTTTGGGATCGTTCGACAGGTCCGGAGTCATCGTTTTTCATCCGAAAATTGATTTTTTGGACTGTACCAAAAATGATTCAAAATGTCAATTGGATCATGCCTCATGTTGAATAACCACTTTTTAAACCCTCACAGTGACCAAAATTGCCATTTTTACAGAGTTTTGCTTACTCAAAGGCTTCAATTTTGACCCGTTTCAGGCACAGAAATGACTTTAAACACACTTATTTTAATTGACAAAGTCATAATTCACATTCAACAGTCATTAAGAGTCAAAAGATTAAATGGTAAAATTTCATTCATATTGACCATTTTGGGATCGTTTGACAGGTCCGGAGTCATCGTTTTTCATCCGAAAATTTATTTTTTGGACTGTACCAAAAATGATTCAAAATGTCAATTGGATCGTTCCTCATGTTGAATAACCACTTTTTAAACCCTCACAGTGATCAAAATTGCCATTTTTACAGAGTTTTGCTTACTCAAAAGCTTCGATTTTGACCCGTTTCAGGCACAGAAATGACTTTAAACACACTTATTTTAGTTAACAAAGTTATAATTCACATCCAACAGTCATTTATAGTCAAGAGATTAAATGTTGAAATTTCATCATTATAGACCATTTTGGGATCGTTCGACAGGTCCGGAGTCACCGTTTTTCATCCGAAAATTGATTTTTTGGACTGTACCAAAAATGATTCAAAATGTCAATTGGATCATGCCTCATGTTGAATAACCACTTTTTAAACCCTCACAGTGACCAAAATTGCCATTTTTACAGAGTTTTCCTTACTCAAAAGCTTCAATTTTGACCCGTTTCAGGCACAGAAATGACTTTAAACACACTTATTTTAGTTAACAAAGTCATAATTCACATCCAACAGTCATTTAGAGTCAAAAGATTAAATGTTGAAATTTCATCCATATTGACCATTTTGGGATCGTTCGACAGGTCCGGAGTCATCGTTTTTCATCCGAAAATTGATTTTTTGGGCAGTACCAAAAATGATTCAAAATGTGAATTGGATCATGCCTCATGTTGAATAACCACTTTTTAAACCCTCACAGTGACCAAAATTGCCATTTTTACAGAGTTTTGCTTACTCAAAAGCTTCAATTTTGACCCGTTTCAGGCACAGAAATGACTTTAAACACACTTATTTTAGTTGACAAAGTCATAATTCACATCCAACAGTCATTTAGAGTCAAAAGATTAAATGTTGAAATTTCATCCATATTGACCATTTTGGGATCGTTCGACAGGTCCGGAGTCATCGTTTTTCATCCGAAAATGGATTTTTTGGACTGTACCAAAAATGATTCAAAATGTCAATTGGATTGTGCCTCATGTTGAATAACCACTTTTTAAACCCTCACGGTGACAAAAATTGCCATTTTTACAGAGTTTTGCTTACTCAAAAGCTTCAATTTTGACCCGTTTCAGGCACAGAAATGACTTTAAACACACTTATTCTAGTTGACAAAGTCATAATTCACATCCAACAGTCATTTAGAGTCAAAAGATTAAATGTTAAAATGTCATCATTATAGACCATTTTGGGATCGTTCGACAGGTCCGGAGTCATCGTTTTTCATCCGAAAATTGAGTTTTTGGACTGTACCAAAAATGATTCAAAATGTCAATTGGATCATGCCTCATGTTGAATAACCACTTTTTAAACCCTCACAGTGACCAAAATTGCCATTTTTACAGAGTTTTGCTTACTCAAAGGCTTCAATTTTGACCCGTTTCAGGCACAGAAATGACTTTAAACACACTTATTTTAATTGACAAAGTCATAATTCACATCCAACAGTCATTAAGAGTCAAAAGATTAAATGGTAAAATTTCATTCATATTGACCATTTTGGGATCGTTTGACAGGTCCGGAGTCATCGTTTTTCATCCGAAAATTGATTTTTTGGACTGTACCAAAAATGATTCAAAATGTCAATTGGATCGTTCCTCATGTTGAATAACCACTTTTTAAACCCTCACAGTGACCAAAATTGCCATTTTTACAGAGTTTTGCTTACTCAAAAGCTTCGATTTTGACCCGTTTCAGGCACAGAAATGACTTTAAACACACGTATTCTAGTTGACAAAGTCATAATTCACATCCAACAGTCATTTAGAGTCAAAAGATTAAATGTTAAAATTTCATCATTATAGACCATTTTGGGATCGTTCGACAGGTCCGGAGTCATCGTTTTTCATCCGAAAATTGATTTTTTGGACTGTACCAAAAATGATTCAAAATGTCAATTGGATCATGCCTCATGTTGAATAACCACTTTTTAAACCCTCACAGTGACCAAAATTGCCATTTTTACAGAGTTTTGCTTACTCGAAGGCTTCAATTTTGACCCGTTTCAGGCACAGAAATGACTTTAAACACACTTATTTTAATTGACAAAGTCATAATTCACATTCAACAGTCATTAAGAGTCAAAAGATTAAATGGTAAAATTTCATTCATATTGACCATTTTGGGATCGTTTGACAGGTCCGGAGTCATCGTTTTTCATCCGAAAATTGATTTTTTGGACTGTACCAAAAATGATTCAAAATGTCAATTGGATCGTTCCTCATGTTGAATAACCACTTTTTAAACCCTCACAGTGACCAAAATTGCCATTTTTACAGAGTTTTGCTTACTCAAAAGCTTCGATTTTGACCCGTTTCAGGCACAGAAATGACTTTAAACACACGTATTCTAGTTGACAAAGTCATAATTCACATCCAACAGTCATTTAGAGTCAAAAGATTAAATGTTAAAATTTCATCCATATTGACCATTTTGTCATCGTTCGACAGGTCCGGAGTCATAGTTTTTCATCCGAAAATTGATTTTTTGGACTGTACCAAAAATGATTCAAAATGTCAATTGGATCATGCCTCATGTTGAATAACCACTTTTTAAACCCTCACAGTGACCAAAATTGCCATTTTTACAGAGTTTTGCTAACTCAAAAGCTTCAATTTTGACCCGTTTCAGGCACAGAAATGACTTTAAACACACTTATTTTAGTTGAAGAAGTCATAATTCACATCCAACAGTCATTTAGAGTCAAAAGATTAAAGGTTAAAATGTCATCATTATAGACCATTTTGGGATCGTTCGACAGGTCCGGAGTCATCGTTTTTCATCTGAAAATTGATTTTTTGGACTGTACCAAAAATGATTCAAAATGTCAATTGGAACATGCCTCATGTTGAATAACCACTTTTTAAACCCTCACAGTGACCAAAATTGCCATTTTTACAGAGTTTTGCTTACTCAAAAGCTTCCATTTTGACCCGTTTCAGGCAAAGAAATGACTTTAAACACACTCATTTTAGTTGACAAAGTCATAATTCACATCCAACAGTCATTTAGAGTCAAAAGATTAAATGTTAAAATTTCATCCATATTGACCATTTTGGGATCGTTCGACAGGTCCGGAGTCATAGTTTTTCATCCGAAAATTGATTTTTCGAACTGTACCAAAGATGATTCAAAATGTCAATTGGATCGTGCCTCATGTTGAATAACCACTTTTTAAACCCTCACAGTGACTAAAATTGCCATTTTTACAGAGTTTTGCTTACTCAAAAGCTTCCATTTTGACCCGTTTCAGGCACAGAAATGACTTTAAACACACTTATTCTAGTTGACAAAGTCATAATTCACATCCAGCAGTCATTTAGAGTCAAAAGATTAAATGTTGAAATTTCATCCATATTGACCATTTTGGGATCGTTCGACAGGTCCGGAGTCATCGTTTTTCATCCGAAAATTGATTTTTCGGACTGTACCAAAAATGATTCAAAATGTCAATTGGATCGACCCTCATGTTGAATAACCACTTTTTAAACCCTCACAGTGACCAAAATTGCCATTTTTACAGAGTTTTGCTTACTCAAAAGCTTCCATTTTGACCCGTTTCAGGCACAGAAATGACTTTAAACACACTTATTTTAGTTAACAAAGTCATAATTCACATCCAACAGTCATTTAGAGTCAAAAGATTAAATGTTGAAATTTCATCCATATTGACCATTTTGGGATCGTTCGACAGGTCCGGAGTCATCGTTTTTCATCCGAAAATTGATTTTATGGGCAGTACCAAAAATGATTCAAAATGTGAATTGGATCATGCCTCATGTTGAATAACCACTTTTTAAACCCTCACAGTGACCAAAATTGCCATTTTTACAGAGTTTTGCTTACTCAAAAGCTTCAATTTTGACCCGTTTCAGGCACAGAAATGACTTTAAACACACTTATTTTAGTTGACAAAGTCATAATTCACATCCAACAGTCATTTAGAGTCAAAAGATTAAATGTTAAAATGTCATCATTATAGACCATTTTGGGATCGTTCGACAGGTCCGGAGTCATCATTTTTCATCCGAAAATTGATTTTTTGGACTGTACCAAAAATGATTCAAAATGTCAATTGGATCATGCCTCATGTTGAATAACCACTTTTTAAACCCTCACAGTGACCAAAATTGCCATTTTTACAGAGTTTTGCTTACTCAAAAGCTTCAATTTTGACCCGTTTCAGGCACAGAAATGACTTTAAACACACTTATTTTAGTTAACAAAGTTATAATTCACATCCAACAGTCATTTATAGTCAAGAGATTAAATGTTGAAATTTCATCATTATAGACCATTTTGGGATCGTTCGACAGGTCCGGAGTCACCGTTTTTCATCCGAAAATTGATTTTTTGGACTGTACCAAAAATGATTCAAAATGTCAATTGGATCATGCCTCATGTTGAATAACCACTTTTTAAACCCTCACAGTGACCAAAATTGCCATTTTTACAGAGTTTTCCTTACTCAAAAGCTTCAATTTTGACCCGTTTCAGGCACAGAAATGACTTTAAACACACTTATTTTAGTTAACAAAGTCATAATTCACATCCAACAGTCATTTAGAGTCAAAAGATTAAATGTTGAAATTTCATCCATATTGACCATTTTGGGATCGTTCGACAGGTCCGGAGTCATCGTTTTTCATCCGAAAATTGATTTTTTGGACTGTACCAAAAATGATTCAAAATGTCAATTGGATTGTGCCTCATGTTGAATAACCACTTTTTAAACCCTCACGGTGACAAAAATTGCCATTTTTACAGAGTTTTGCTTACTCAAAAGCTTCAATTTTGACCCGTTTCAGGCACAGAAATGACTTTAAACACACTTATTCTAGTTGACAAAGTCATAATTCACATCCAACAGTCATTTAGAGTCAAAAGATTAAATGTTAAAATGTCATCATTATAGACCATTTTGGGATCGTTCGACAGGTCCGGAGTCATCGTTTTTCATCCGAAAATTGATTTTTTGGACTGTACCAAAAATGATTCAAAATGTCAATTGGATCATGCCTCATGTTGAATAACCACATTTTAAACCCTCACAGTGACCAAAATTGCCATTTTTACAGAGTTTTGCTTACTCAAAGGCTTCAATTTTGACCCGTTTCAGGCACAGAAATGACTTTAAACACACTTATTTTAGTTAACAAAGTCATAATTCAAATCCAACAGTCATTTATAGTCAAGAGATTAAATGTTGAAATTTCATCATTATAGACCATTTTGGTATCGTTCGACAGGTCCGGAGTCATCGTTTTTCATCCGAAAATGGATTTTTTGGACTGTACCAAAAATGATTCAAAATGTCAATTGGATCATGCCTCATGTTGAATAACCACTTTTTAAACCCTCACAGTGACCAAAATTGCCATTTTTACAGAGTTTTGCTTACTCAAAAGCTTCCATTTTGACCCGTTTCAGGCACAGAAATGACTTTAAACACACTTATTTTAGTTGACAATGTCATAATTCACATCCAACAGTCATTCAGAGTCAAAAGATTAAATGTTAAAATTTCATCCATATTGACCATTTTGGGATCGTTCGACAGGTCCGGAGTCATCGTTTTTCATCCGAAAATTGATTTTTTGGACTGTACCAAAAAATGATTCAAAATGTCAATTGGATCGTGCCTCATGTTGAATAACCACTTTTTCAACCCTCACAGTGACCAAAATTGCCATTTTTACAGAGTTTTGCTTACTTAAAAGCTTCAATTTTGACCCGTTTCAGGCACAGAAATGACTTTAAACACACTTATTCTAGTTGACAAAGTCATAATTCACATCCAACAGTCATTTAGAGTCAAAAGATTAAATGTTAAAATGTCATCATTATAGACCATTTTGGGATCGTTCGACAGGTCCGGAGTCATCGTTTTTCATCTGAAAATTGATTTTTTGGACTGTACCAAAAATGATTCAAAATGTCAATTGGATCATGCCTCATGTTGAATAACCACTTTTTAAACCCTCACAGTGACCAAAATTGCCATTTTTACAGAGTTTTGCTTACTCAAAAGCTTCCATTTTGACCCGTTTCAGGCAAAGAAATGACTTTAAACACACTCATTTTAGTTGACAAAGTCATAATTCACATCCAACAGTCATTTAGAGTCAAAAGATTAAATGTTAAAATTTCATCCATATTGACCATTTTGGGATCGTTCGACAGGTCCGGAGTCATCGTTTTTCATCCGAAAATTGATTTTTTGGACTGTACCAAAAATGATTCAAAATGTCAATTGGATCATGCCTCATGTTGAATAACCACTTTTTAAACCCTCACAGTGACCAAAATTGCCATTTTTACAGAGTTTTGCTAACTCAAAAGCTTCAATTTTGACCCGTTTCAGGCACAGAAATGACTTTAAACACACTTATTTTAGTTGAAGAAGTCATAATTCACATCCAACAGTTATTTAGAGTGAAAAGATTAAATGTTGAAATTTCATCCATATTGACCATTTTGGGATCGTTCGACAGGTCCGGAGTCATAGTTTTTCATCCGAAAATTGATTTTTCGAACTGTACCAAAGATGATTCAAAATGTCAATTGGATCGTGCCTCATGTTGAATAACCACTTTTTAAACCCTCACAGTGACTAAAATTGCCATTTTTACAGAGTTTTGCTTACTCAAAAGCTTCCATTTTGACCCGTTTCAGGCACAGAAATGACTTTAAACACACTTATTCTAGTTGACAAAGTCATAATTCACATCCAGCAGTCATTTAGAGTCAAAAGATTAAATGTTGAAATTTCATCCATATTGACCATTTTGGGATCGTTCGACAGGTCCGGAGTCATCGTTTTTCATCCGAAAATTGATTTTTCGGACTGTACCAAAAATGATTCAAAATGTCAATTGGATCGACCCTCATGTTGAATAACCACTTTTTAAACCCTCACAGTGACCAAAATTGCCATTTTTACAGAGTTTTGCTTACTCAAAAGCTTCCATTTTGACCCGTTTCAGGCACAGAAATGACTTTAAACACACTTATTTTAGTTAACAAAGTCATAATTCACATCCAACAGTCATTTAGAGTCAAAAGATTAAATGTTGAAATTTCATCCATATTGACCATTTTGGGATCGTTCGACAGGTCCGGAGTCATCGTTTTTCATCCGAAAATTGATTTTATGGGCAGTACCAAAAATGATTCAAAATGTGAATTGGATCATGCCTCATGTTGAATAACCACTTTTTAAACCCTCACAGTGACCAAAATTGCCATTTTTACAGAGTTTTGCTTACTCAAAAGCTTCAATTTTGACCCGTTTCAGGCACAGAAATGACTTTAAACACACTTATTTTAGTTGACAAAGTCATAATTCACATCCAACAGTCATTTAGAGTCAAAAGATTAAATGTTAAAATGTCATCATTATAGACCATTTTGGGATCGTTCGACAGGTCCGGAGTCATCATTTTTCATCCGAAAATTGATTTTTTGGACTGTACCAAAAATGATTCAAAATGTCAATTGGATCATGCCTCATGTTGAATAACCACTTTTTAAACCCTCACAGTGACCAAAATTGCCATTTTTACAGAGTTTTGCTTACTCAAAAGCTTCAATTTTGACCCGTTTCAGGCACAGAAATGACTTTAAACACACTTATTTTAGTTAACAAAGTTATAATTCACATCCAACAGTCATTTATAGTCAAGAGATTAAATGTTGAAATTTCATCATTATAGACCATTTTGGGATCGTTCGACAGGTCCGGAGTCACCGTTTTTCATCCGAAAATTGATTTTTTGGACTGTACCAAAAATGATTCAAAATGTCAATTGGATCATGCCTCATGTTGAATAACCACTTTTTAAACCCTCACAGTGACCAAAATTGCCATTTTTACAGAGTTTTCCTTACTCAAAAGCTTCAATTTTGACCCGTTTCAGGCACAGAAATGACTTTAAACACACTTATTTTAGTTAACAAAGTCATAATTCACATCCAACAGTCATTTAGAGTCAAAAGATTAAATGTTGAAATTTCATCCATATTGACCATTTTGGGATCGTTCGACAGGTCCGGAGTCATCGTTTTTCATCCGAAAATTGATTTTTTGGACTGTACCAAAAATGATTCAAAATGTCAATTGGATTGTGCCTCATGTTGAATAACCACTTTTTAAACCCTCACGGTGACAAAAATTGCCATTTTTACAGAGTTTTGCTTACTCAAAAGCTTCAATTTTGACCCGTTTCAGGCACAGAAATGACTTTAAACACACTTATTCTAGTTGACAAAGTCATAATTCACATCCAACAGTCATTTAGAGTCAAAAGATTAAATGTTAAAATGTCATCATTATAGACCATTTTGGGATCGTTCGACAGGTCCGGAGTCATCGTTTTTCATCCGAAAATTGATTTTTTGGACTGTACCAAAAATGATTCAAAATGTCAATTGGATCATGCCTCATGTTGAATAACCACATTTTAAACCCTCACAGTGACCAAAATTGCCATTTTTACAGAGTTTTGCTTACTCAAAGGCTTCAATTTTGACCCGTTTCAGGCACAGAAATGACTTTAAACACACTTATTTTAGTTAACAAAGTCATAATTCAAATCCAACAGTCATTTATAGTCAAGAGATTAAATGTTGAAATTTCATCATTATAGACCATTTTGGTATCGTTCGACAGGTCCGGAGTCATCGTTTTTCATCCGAAAATGGATTTTTTGGACTGTACCAAAAATGATTCAAAATGTCAATTGGATCATGCCTCATGTTGAATAACCACTTTTTAAACCCTCACAGTGACCAAAATTGCCATTTTTACAGAGTTTTGCTTACTCAAAAGCTTCCATTTTGACCCGTTTCAGGCACAGAAATGACTTTAAACACACTTATTTTAGTTGACAATGTCATAATTCACATCCAACAGTCATTCAGAGTCAAAAGATTAAATGTTAAAATTTCATCCATATTGACCATTTTGGGATCGTTCGACAGGTCCGGAGTCATCGTTTTTCATCCGAAAATTGATTTTTTGGACTGTACCAAAAAATGATTCAAAATGTCAATTGGATCGTGCCTCATGTTGAATAACCACTTTTTCAACCCTCACAGTGACCAAAATTGCCATTTTTACAGAGTTTTGCTTACTTAAAAGCTTCAATTTTGACCCGTTTCAGGCACAGAAATGACTTTAAACACACTTATTCTAGTTGACAAAGTCATAATTCACATCCAACAGTCATTTAGAGTCAAAAGATTAAATGTTAAAATGTCATCATTATAGACCATTTTGGGATCGTTCGACAGGTCCGGAGTCATCGTTTTTCATCTGAAAATTGATTTTTTGGACTGTACCAAAAATGATTCAAAATGTCAATTGGATCATGCCTCATGTTGAATAACCACTTTTTAAACCCTCACAGTGACCAAAATTGCCATTTTTACAGAGTTTTGCTTACTCAAAAGCTTCCATTTTGACCCGTTTCAGGCAAAGAAATGACTTTAAACACACTCATTTTAGTTGACAAAGTCATAATTCACATCCAACAGTCATTTAGAGTCAAAAGATTAAATGTTAAAATTTCATCCATATTGACCATTTTGGGATCGTTCGACAGGTCCGGAGTCATCGTTTTTCATCCGAAAATTGATTTTTTGGACTGTACCAAAAATGATTCAAAATGTCAATTGGATCATGCCTCATGTTGAATAACCACTTTTTAAACCCTCACAGTGACCAAAATTGCCATTTTTACAGAGTTTTGCTAACTCAAAAGCTTCAATTTTGACCCGTTTCAGGCACAGAAATGACTTTAAACACACTTATTTTAGTTGAAGAAGTCATAATTCACATCCAACAGTTATTTAGAGTGAAAAGATTAAATGTTGAAATTTCATCCATATTGACCATTTTGGGATCGTTCGACAGGTCCGGAGTCATCGTTTTTCATTCGAAAATTGATTTTTCGGACTGTACCAAAGATGATTCAAAATGTCAATTGGATCGTGCCTCATGTTGAATAACCACTTTTTAAACCCTCACAGTGACCAAAATTGCCATTTTTACAGAGTTTTGCTTACTCAAAAGCTTCAATTTTGACCCGTTTCAGGCACAGAAATGACTTTAAACACACTTATTTTAGTTAACAAAGTCATAATTCACATCCAACAGTCATTTATAGTCAAGAGATTAAATGTTGAAATTTCATCATTATAGACCATTTTGGGATCGTTCGACAGGTCCGGAGTCATCGTTTTTCATCCGAAAATTGATTTTTTGGACTGTACCAAAAATGATTCAAAATGTCAATTGGATCATGCCTCATGTTGAATAACCACTTTTTAAACCCTCACAGTGACCAAAATTGCCATTTTTACAGAGTTTTCCTTACTCAAAAGCTTCAATTTTGACCCGTTTCAGGCACAGAAATGACTTTAAACACACTTATTCTAGTTGACAAAGTCATAATTCACATCCAACAGTCATTTAGAGTCAAAAGATTAAATGTTAAAATGTCATCATTATAGACCATTTTGGGATCGTTCGACAGGTCCGGAGTCATCATTTTTCATCCGAAAATTGATTTTTTGGACTGTACCAAAAATGATTCAAAATGTCAATTGGATCATGCCTCATGTTGAATAAACACTTTTTAAACCCTCACAGTGACCAAAATTGCCATTTTTACAGAGTTTTGCTTACTCAAAAGCTTCAATTTTGACCCGTTTCAGGCACAGAAATGACTTTAAACACACTTATTTTAGTTAACAAAGTTATAATTCACATCCAACAGTCATTTATAGTCAAGAGATTAAATGTTGAAATTTCATCATTATAGACCATTTTGGGATCGTTCGACAGGTCCGGAGTCACCGTTTTTCATCCGAAAATTGATTTTTTGGACTGTACCAAAAATGATTCAAAATGTCAATTGGATCATGCCTCAGGTTGAATAACCACTTTTTAAACCCTCACAGTGACCAAAATTGCCATTTTTACAGAGTTTTCCTTACTCAAAAGCTTCAATTTTGACCCGTTTCAGGCACAGAAATGACTTTAAACACACTTATTTTAGTTAACAAAGTCATAATTCACATCCAACAGTCATTTAGAGTCAAAAGATTAAATGTTGAAATTTCATCCATATTGACCATTTTGGGATCGTTCGACAGGTCCGGAGTCATCGTTTTTCATCCGAAAATTGATTTTTTGGGCAGTACCAAAAATGATTCAAAATGTGAATTGGATCATGCCTCATGTTGAATAACCACTTTTTAAACCCTCACAGTGACCAAAATTGCCATTTTTACAGAGTTTTGCTTACTCAAAAGCTTCAATTTTGACCCGTTTCAGGCACAGAAATGACTTTAAACACACTTATTTTAGTTGACAAAGTCATAATTCACATCCAACAGTCATTTAGAGTCAAAAGATTAAATGTTGAAATTTCATCCATATTGACCATTTTGGGATCGTTCGACAGGTCCGGAGTCATCGTTTTTCATCCGAAAATGGATTTTTTGGACTGTACCAAAAATGATTCAAAATGTCAATTGGATTGTGCCTCATGTTGAATAACCACTTTTTAAACCCTCACGGTGACAAAAATTGCCATTTTTACAGAGTTTTGCTTACTCAAAAGCTTCAATTTTGACCCGTTTCAGGCACAGAAATGACTTTAAACACACTTATTCTAGTTGACAAAGTCATAATTCACATCCAACAGTCATTTAGAGTCAAAAGATTAAATGTTAAAATGTCATCATTATAGACCATTTTGGGATCGTTCGACAGGTCCGGAGTCATCGTTTTTCATCCGAAAATTGATTTTTTGGACTGTACCAAAAATGATTCAAAATGTCAATTGGATCATGCCTCATGTTGAATAAACACTTTTTAAACCCTCACAGTGACCAAAATTGCCATTTTTACAGAGTTTTGCTTACTCAAAAGCTTCAATTTTGACCCGTTTCAGGCACAGAAATGACTTTAAACACACTTATTTTAGTTAACAAAGTTATAATTCACATCCAACAGTCATTTATAGTCAAGAGATTAAATGTTGAAATTTCATCATTATAGACCATTTTGGGATCGTTCGACAGGTCCGGAGTCACCGTTTTTCATCCGAAAATTGATTTTTTGGACTGTACCAAAAATGATTCAAAATGTCAATTGGATCATGCCTCAGGTTGAATAACCACTTTTTAAACCCTCACAGTGACCAAAATTGCCATTTTTACAGAGTTTTCCTTACTCAAAAGCTTCAATTTTGACCCGTTTCAGGCACAGAAATGACTTTAAACACACTTATTTTAGTTAACAAAGTCATAATTCACATCCAACAGTCATTTAGAGTCAAAAGATTAAATGTTGAAATTTCATCCATATTGACCATTTTGGGATCGTTCGACAGGTCCGGAGTCATCGTTTTTCATCCGAAAATTGATTTTTTGGGCAGTACCAAAAATGATTCAAAATGTGAATTGGATCATGCCTCATGTTGAATAACCACTTTTTAAACCCTCACAGTGACCAAAATTGCCATTTTTACAGAGTTTTGCTTACTCAAAAGCTTCAATTTTGACCCGTTTCAGGGAAAGAAATGACTTTAAACACACTTATTTTAGTTGACAAAGTCATAATTCACATCCAACAGTCATTTAGAGTCAAAAGATTAAATGTTGAAATTTCATCCATATTGACCATTTTGGGATCGTTCGACAGGTCCGGAGTCATCGTTTTTCATCCGAAAATGGGTTTTTTGGACTGTACCAAAAATGATTCAAAATGTCAATTGGATTGTGCCTCATGTTGAATAACCACTTTTTAAACCCTCACGGTGACAAAAATTGCCATTTTTACAGAGTTTTGCTTACTCAAAAGCTTCAATTTTGACCCGTTTCAGGCACAGAAATGACTTTAAACACACTTATTCTAGTTGACAAAGTCATAATTCACATCCAACAGTCATTTAGAGTCAAAAGATTAAATGTTAAAATGTCATCATTATAGACCATTTTGGGATCGTTCGACAGGTCCGGAGTCATCGTTTTTCATCCGAAAATTGATTTTTTGGACTGTACCAAAAATGATTCAAAATGTCAATTGGATCATGCCTCATGTTGAATAACCACTTTTTAAACCCTCACAGTGACCAAAATTGCCATTTTTACAGAGTTTTGCTTACTCAAAGGCTTCAATTTTGACCCGTTTCAGGCACAGAAATGACTTTAAACACACTTATTTTAATTGACAAAGTCATAATTCACATCCAACAGTCATTAAGAGTCAAAAGATTAAATGGTAAAATTTCATTCATATTGACCATTTTGGGATCGTTTGACAGGTCCGGAGTCATCGTTTTTCATCCGAAAATTGATTTTTTGGACTGTACCAAAAATGATTCAAAATGTCAATTGGATCGTTCCTCATGTTGAATAACCACTTTTTAAACCCTCACAGTGACCAAAATTGCCATTTTTACAGAGTTTTGCTTACTCAAAAGCTTCGATTTTGACCCGTTTCAGGCACAGAAATGACTTTAAACACACGTATTCTAGTTGACAAAGTCATAATTCACATCCAACAGTCATTTAGAGTCAAAAGATTAAATGTTAAAATTTCATCATTATAGACCATTTTGGGATCGTTCGACAGGTCCGGAGTCATCGTTTTTCATCCGAAAATTGATTTTTTGGACTGTACCAAAAATGATTCAAAATGTCAATTGGATCATGCCTCATGTTGAATAACCACTTTTTAAACCCTCACAGTGACCAAAATTGCCATTTTTACAGAGTTTTGCTTACTCAAAGGCTTCAATTTTGACCCGTTTCAGGCACAGAAATGACTTTAAACACACTTATTTTAGTTAACAAAGTCATAATTCAAATCCAACAGTCATTTATAGTCAACAGATTAAATGTTGAAATTTCATCATTATAGACCATTTTGGGATCGTTCGACAGGTCCGGAGTCATCGTTTTTCATCCGAAAATGGATTTTTTGGACTGTACCAAAAATGATTCAAAATGTCAATTGGATCATGCCTCATGTTGAATAACCACTTTTTAAACCCTCACAGTGACCAAAATTGCCATTTTTACAGAGTTTTGCTTACTCAAAAGCTTCCATTTTGACCCGTTTCAGGCACAGAAATGACTTTAAACACACTTATTTTAGTTGACAATGTCATAATTCACATCCAACAGTCATTCAGAGTCAAAAGATTAAATGTTAAAATTTCATCCATATTGACCATTTTGGGATCGTTCGACAGGTCCGGAGTCATCGTTTTTCATCCGAAAATTGATTTTTTGGACTGTACCAAAAAATGATTCAAAATGTCAATTGGATCGTGCCTCATGTTGAATAACCACTTTTTCAACCCTCACAGTGACCAAAATTGCCATTTTTACAGAGTTTTGCTTACTTAAAAGCTTCAATTTTGACCCGTTTCAGGCACAGAAATGACTTTAAACACACTTATTCTAGTTGACAAAGTCATAATTCACATCCAACAGTCATTTAGAGTCAAAAGATTAAATGTTAAAATGTCATCATTATAGACCATTTTGGGATCGTTCGACAGGTCCGGAGTCATCGTTTTTCATCTGAAAATTGATTTTTTGGACTGTACCAAAAATGATTCAAAATGTCAATTGGATCATGCCTCATGTTGAATAACCACTTTTTAAACCCTCACAGTGACCAAAATTGCCATTTTTACAGAGTTTTGCTTACTCAAAAGCTTCCATTTTGACCCGTTTCAGGCAAAGAAATGACTTTAAACACACTCATTTTAGTTGACAAAGTCATAATTCACATCCAACAGTCATTTAGAGTCAAAAGATTAAATGTTAAAATTTCATCCATATTGACCATTTTGGGATCGTTCGACAGGTCCGGAGTCATCGTTTTTCATCCGAAAATTGATTTTTTGGACTGTACCAAAAATGATTCAAAATGTCAATTGGATCATGCCTCATGTTGAATAACCACTTTTTAAACCCTCACAGTGACCAAAATTGCCATTTTTACAGAGTTTTGCTAACTCAAAAGCTTCAATTTTGACCCGTTTCAGGCACAGAAATGACTTTAAACACACTTATTTTAGTTGAAGAAGTCATAATTCACATCCAACAGTTATTTAGAGTGAAAAGATTAAATGTTGAAATTTCATCCATATTGACCATTTTGGGATCGTTCGACAGGTCCGGAGTCATCGTTTTTCATTCGAAAATTGATTTTTCGGACTGTACCAAAGATGATTCAAAATGTCAATTGGATCGTGCCTCATGTTGAATAACCACTTTTTAAACCCTCACAGTGACCAAAATTGCCATTTTTACAGAGTTTTGCTTACTCAAAAGCTTCAATTTTGACCCGTTTCAGGCACAGAAATGACTTTAAACACACTTATTTTAGTTAACAAAGTCATAATTCACATCCAACAGTCATTTAGAGTCAAAAGATTAAATGTTGAAATTTCATCCATATTGACCATTTTGGGATCGTTCGACAGGTCCGGAGTCATCGTTTTTCATCCGAAAATTGATTTTATGGGCAGTACCAAAAATGATTCAAAATGTGAATTGGATCATGCCTCATGTTGAATAACCACTTTTTAAACCCTCACAGTGACCAAAATTGCCATTTTTACAGAGTTTTGCTTACTCAAAAGCTTCAATTTTGACCCGTTTCAGGCACAGAAATGACTTTAAACACACTTATTTTAGTTGACAAAGTCATAATTCACATCCAACAGTCATTTAGAGTCAAAAGATTAAATGTTGAAATTTCATCCATATTGACCATTTTGGGATCGTTCGACAGGTCCGGAGTCATCGTTTTTCATCCGAAAATTGATTTTTTGGACTGTACCAAAAATGTTTCAAAATGTCAATTGGATCGTGCCACATGTTGAATAACCACTTTTTAAACCCTCACAGTGACCAAAATTGCCATTTTTACAGAGTTTTGCTTACTCAAAAGCTTCAATTTTGACCCGTTTCAGGCACAGAAATTACTTTAAACACACTTATTTTAGTTAACAAAGTTATAATTCACATCCAACAGTCATTTATAGTCAAGAGATTAAATGTTGAAATTTCATCATTATAGACCATTTTGGGATCGTTCGACAGGTCCGGAGTCACCGTTTTTCATCCGAAAATTGATTTTTTGGACTGTACCAAAAATGATTCAAAATGTCAATTGGATCATGCCTCATGTTGAATAACCACTTTTTAAACCCTCACAGTGACCAAAATTGCCATTTTTACAGAGTTTTCCTTACTCAAAAGCTTCAATTTTGACCCGTTTCAGGCACAGAAATGACTTTAAACACACTTATTTTAGTTAACAAAGTCATAATTCACATCCAACAGTCATTTAGAGTCAAAAGATTAAATGTTGAAATTTCATCCATATTGACCATTTTGGGATCGTTCGACAGGTCCGGAGTCATCGTTTTTCATCCGAAAATTGATTTTTTGGGCAGTACCAAAAATGATTCAAAATGTGAATTGGATCATGCCTCATGTTGAATAACCACTTTTTAAACCCTCACAGTGACCAAAATTGCCATTTTTACAGAGTTTTGCTTACTCAAAAGCTTCAATTTTGACCCGTTTCAGGCACAGAAATGACTTTAAACACACTTATTTTAGTTGACAAAGTCATAATTCACATCCAACAGTCATTTAGAGTCAAAAGATTAAATGTTGAAATTTCATCCATATTGACCATTTTGGGATCGTTCGACAGGTCCGGAGTCATCGTTTTTCATCCGAAAATGGATTTTTTGGACTGTACCAAAAATGATTCAAAATGTCAATTGGATTGTGCCTCATGTTGAATAACCACTTTTTAAACCCTCACGGTGACAAAAATTGCCATTTTTACAGAGTTTTGCTTACTCAAAAGCTTCAATTTTGACCCGTTTCAGGCACAGAAATGACTTTAAACACACTTATTCTAGTTGACAAAGTCATAATTCACATCCAACAATCATTTAGAGTCAAAAGATTAAATGTTAAAATGTCATCATTATAGACCATTTTGGGATCGTTCGACAGGTCCGGAGTCATCGTTTTTCATCCGAAAATTGATTTTTTGGACTGTACCAAAAATGATTCAAAATGTCAATTGGATCATGCCTCATGTTGAATAACCACTTTTTAAACCCTCACAGTGACCAAAATTGCCATTTTTACAGAGTTTTGCTTACTCAAAGGCTTCAATTTTGACCCGTTTCAGGCACAGAAATGACTTTAAACACACTTATTTTAATTGACAAAGTCATAATTCACATCCAACAGTCATTAAGAGTCAAAAGATTAAATGGTAAAATTTCATTCATATTGACCATTTTGGGATCGTTTGACAGGTCCGGAGTCATCGTTTTTCATCCGAAAATTGATTTTTTGGACTGTACCAAAAATGATTCAAAATGTCAATTGGATCGTTCCTCATGTTGAATAACCACTTTTTAAACCCTCACAGTGACCAAAATTGCCATTTTTACAGAGTTTTGCTTACTCAAAAGCTTCAATTTTGACCCGTTTCAGGCACAGAAATGACTTTAAACACACTTATTTTAGTTAACAAAGTTATAATTCACATCCAACAGTCATTTATAGTCAAGAGATTAAATGTTGAAATTTCATCATTATAGACCATTTTGGGATCGTTCGACAGGTCCGGAGTCACCGTTTTTCATCCGAAAATTGATTTTTTGGACTGTACCAAAAATGATTCAAAATGTCAATTGGATCATGCCTCAGGTTGAATAACCACTTTTTAAACCCTCACAGTGACCAAAATTGCCATTTTTACAGAGTTTTCCTTACTCAAAAGCTTCAATTTTGACCCGTTTCAGGCACAGAAATGACTTTAAACACACTTATTTTAGTTAACAAAGTCATAATTCACATCCAACAGTCATTTAGAGTCAAAAGATTAAATGTTGAAATTTCATCCATATTGACCATTTTGGGATCGTTCGACAGGTCCGGAGTCATCGTTTTTCATCCGAAAATTGATTTTTTGGGCAGTACCAAAAATGATTCAAAATGTGAATTGGATCATGCCTCATGTTGAATAACCACTTTTTAAACCCTCACAGTGACCAAAATTGCCATTTTTACAGAGTTTTGCTTACTCAAAAGCTTCAATTTTGACCCGTTTCAGGCACAGAAATGACTTTAAACACACTTATTTTAGTTGACAAAGTCATAATTCACATCCAACAGTCATTTAGAGTCAAAAGATTAAATGTTGAAATTTCATCCATATTGACCATTTTGGGATCGTTCGACAGGTCCGGAGTCATCGTTTTTCATCCGAAAATGGATTTTTTGGACTGTACCAAAAATGATTCAAAATGTCAATTGGATTGTGCCTCATGTTGAATAACCACTTTTTAAACCCTCACGGTGACAAAAATTGCCATTTTTACAGAGTTTTGCTTACTCAAAAGCTTCAATTTTGACCCGTTTCAGGCACAGAAATGACTTTAAACACACTTATTCTAGTTGACAAAGTCATAATTCACATCCAACAGTCATTTAGAGTCAAAAGATTAAATGTTAAAATGTCATCATTATAGACCATTTTGGGATCGTTCGACAGGTCCGGAGTCATCGTTTTTCATCCGAAAATTGATTTTTTGGACTGTACCAAAAATGATTCAAAATGTCAATTGGATCATGCCTCATGTTGAATAAACACTTTTTAAACCCTCACAGTGACCAAAATTGCCATTTTTACAGAGTTTTGCTTACTCAAAAGCTTCAATTTTGACCCGTTTCAGGCACAGAAATGACTTTAAACACACTTATTTTAGTTAACAAAGTTATAATTCACATCCAACAGTCATTTATAGTCAAGAGATTAAATGTTGAAATTTCATCATTATAGACCATTTTGGGATCGTTCGACAGGTCCGGAGTCACCGTTTTTCATCCGAAAATTGATTTTTTGGACTGTACCAAAAATGATTCAAAATGTCAATTGGATCATGCCTCAGGTTGAATAACCACTTTTTAAACCCTCACAGTGACCAAAATTGCCATTTTTACAGAGTTTTCCTTACTCAAAAGCTTCAATTTTGACCCGTTTCAGGCACAGAAATGACTTTAAACACACTTATTTTAGTTAACAAAGTCATAATTCACATCCAACAGTCATTTAGAGTCAAAAGATTAAATGTTGAAATTTCATCCATATTGACCATTTTGGGATCGTTCGACAGGTCCGGAGTCATCGTTTTTCATCCGAAAATTGATTTTTTGGGCAGTACCAAAAATGATTCAAAATGTGAATTGGATCATGCCTCATGTTGAATAACCACTTTTTAAACCCTCACAGTGACCAAAATTGCCATTTTTACAGAGTTTTGCTTACTCAAAAGCTTCAATTTTGACCCGTTTCAGGGAAAGAAATGACTTTAAACACACTTATTTTAGTTGACAAAGTCATAATTCACATCCAACAGTCATTTAGAGTCAAAAGATTAAATGTTGAAATTTCATCCATATTGACCATTTTGGGATCGTTCGACAGGTCCGGAGTCATCGTTTTTCATCCGAAAATGGGTTTTTTGGACTGTACCAAAAATGATTCAAAATGTCAATTGGATTGTGCCTCATGTTGAATAACCACTTTTTAAACCCTCACGGTGACAAAAATTGCCATTTTTACAGAGTTTTGCTTACTCAAAAGCTTCAATTTTGACCCGTTTCAGGCACAGAAATGACTTTAAACACACTTATTCTAGTTGACAAAGTCATAATTCACATCCAACAGTCATTTAGAGTCAAAAGATTAAATGTTAAAATGTCATCATTATAGACCATTTTGGGATCGTTCGACAGGTCCGGAGTCATCGTTTTTCATCCGAAAATTGATTTTTTGGACTGTACCAAAAATGATTCAAAATGTCAATTGGATCATGCCTCATGTTGAATAACCACTTTTTAAACCCTCACAGTGACCAAAATTGCCATTTTTACAGAGTTTTGCTTACTCAAAGGCTTCAATTTTGACCCGTTTCAGGCACAGAAATGACTTTAAACACACTTATTTTAATTGACAAAGTCATAATTCACATCCAACAGTCATTAAGAGTCAAAAGATTAAATGGTAAAATTTCATTCATATTGACCATTTTGGGATCGTTTGACAGGTCCGGAGTCATCGTTTTTCATCCGAAAATTGATTTTTTGGACTGTACCAAAAATGATTCAAAATGTCAATTGGATCGTTCCTCATGTTGAATAACCACTTTTTAAACCCTCACAGTGACCAAAATTGCCATTTTTACAGAGTTTTGCTTACTCAAAAGCTTCGATTTTGACCCGTTTCAGGCACAGAAATGACTTTAAACACACGTATTCTAGTTGACAAAGTCATAATTCACATCCAACAGTCATTTAGAGTCAAAAGATTAAATGTTAAAATTTCATCATTATAGACCATTTTGGGATCGTTCGACAGGTCCGGAGTCATCGTTTTTCATCCGAAAATTGATTTTTTGGACTGTACCAAAAATGATTCAAAATGTCAATTGGATCATGCCTCATGTTGAATAACCACTTTTTAAACCCTCACAGTGACCAAAATTGCCATTTTTACAGAGTTTTGCTTACTCAAAGGCTTCAATTTTGACCCGTTTCAGGCACAGAAATGACTTTAAACACACTTATTTTAGTTAACAAAGTCATAATTCAAATCCAACAGTCATTTATAGTCAACAGATTAAATGTTGAAATTTCATCATTATAGACCATTTTGGGATCGTTCGACAGGTCCGGAGTCATCGTTTTTCATCCGAAAATGGATTTTTTGGACTGTACCAAAAATGATTCAAAATGTCAATTGGATCATGCCTCATGTTGAATAACCACTTTTTAAACCCTCACAGTGACCAAAATTGCCATTTTTACAGAGTTTTGCTTACTCAAAAGCTTCCATTTTGACCCGTTTCAGGCACAGAAATGACTTTAAACACACTTATTTTAGTTGACAATGTCATAATTCACATCCAACAGTCATTCAGAGTCAAAAGATTAAATGTTAAAATTTCATCCATATTGACCATTTTGGGATCGTTCGACAGGTCCGGAGTCATCGTTTTTCATCCGAAAATTGATTTTTTGGACTGTACCAAAAAATGATTCAAAATGTCAATTGGATCGTGCCTCATGTTGAATAACCACTTTTTCAACCCTCACAGTGACCAAAATTGCCATTTTTACAGAGTTTTGCTTACTTAAAAGCTTCAATTTTGACCCGTTTCAGGCACAGAAATGACTTTAAACACACTTATTCTAGTTGACAAAGTCATAATTCACATCCAACAGTCATTTAGAGTCAAAAGATTAAATGTTAAAATGTCATCATTATAGACCATTTTGGGATCGTTCGACAGGTCCGGAGTCATCGTTTTTCATCTGAAAATTGATTTTTTGGACTGTACCAAAAATGATTCAAAATGTCAATTGGATCATGCCTCATGTTGAATAACCACTTTTTAAACCCTCACAGTGACCAAAATTGCCATTTTTACAGAGTTTTGCTTACTCAAAAGCTTCCATTTTGACCCGTTTCAGGCAAAGAAATGACTTTAAACACACTCATTTTAGTTGACAAAGTCATAATTCACATCCAACAGTCATTTAGAGTCAAAAGATTAAATGTTAAAATTTCATCCATATTGACCATTTTGGGATCGTTCGACAGGTCCGGAGTCATCGTTTTTCATCCGAAAATTGATTTTTTGGACTGTACCAAAAATGATTCAAAATGTCAATTGGATCATGCCTCATGTTGAATAACCACTTTTTAAACCCTCACAGTGACCAAAATTGCCATTTTTACAGAGTTTTGCTAACTCAAAAGCTTCAATTTTGACCCGTTTCAGGCACAGAAATGACTTTAAACACACTTATTTTAGTTGAAGAAGTCATAATTCACATCCAACAGTTATTTAGAGTGAAAAGATTAAATGTTGAAATTTCATCCATATTGACCATTTTGGGATCGTTCGACAGGTCCGGAGTCATCGTTTTTCATTCGAAAATTGATTTTTCGGACTGTACCAAAGATGATTCAAAATGTCAATTGGATCGTGCCTCATGTTGAATAACCACTTTTTAAACCCTCACAGTGACCAAAATTGCCATTTTTACAGAGTTTTGCTTACTCAAAAGCTTCAATTTTGACCCGTTTCAGGCACAGAAATGACTTTAAACACACTTATTTTAGTTAACAAAGTCATAATTCACATCCAACAGTCATTTAGAGTCAAAAGATTAAATGTTGAAATTTCATCCATATTGACCATTTTGGGATCGTTCGACAGGTCCGGAGTCATCGTTTTTCATCCGAAAATTGATTTTATGGGCAGTACCAAAAATGATTCAAAATGTGAATTGGATCATGCCTCATGTTGAATAACCACTTTTTAAACCCTCACAGTGACCAAAATTGCCATTTTTACAGAGTTTTGCTTACTCAAAAGCTTCAATTTTGACCCGTTTCAGGCACAGAAATGACTTTAAACACACTTATTTTAGTTGACAAAGTCATAATTCACATCCAACAGTCATTTAGAGTCAAAAGATTAAATGTTGAAATTTCATCCATATTGACCATTTTGGGATCGTTCGACAGGTCCGGAGTCATCGTTTTTCATCCGAAAATTGATTTTTTGGACTGTACCAAAAATGTTTCAAAATGTCAATTGGATCGTGCCACATGTTGAATAACCACTTTTTAAACCCTCACAGTGACCAAAATTGCCATTTTTACAGAGTTTTGCTTACTCAAAAGCTTCAATTTTGACCCGTTTCAGGCACAGAAATTACTTTAAACACACTTATTTTAGTTAACAAAGTTATAATTCACATCCAACAGTCATTTATAGTCAAGAGATTAAATGTTGAAATTTCATCATTATAGACCATTTTGGGATCGTTCGACAGGTCCGGAGTCACCGTTTTTCATCCGAAAATTGATTTTTTGGACTGTACCAAAAATGATTCAAAATGTCAATTGGATCATGCCTCATGTTGAATAACCACTTTTTAAACCCTCACAGTGACCAAAATTGCCATTTTTACAGAGTTTTCCTTACTCAAAAGCTTCAATTTTGACCCGTTTCAGGCACAGAAATGACTTTAAACACACTTATTTTAGTTAACAAAGTCATAATTCACATCCAACAGTCATTTAGAGTCAAAAGATTAAATGTTGAAATTTCATCCATATTGACCATTTTGGGATCGTTCGACAGGTCCGGAGTCATCGTTTTTCATCCGAAAATTGATTTTTTGGGCAGTACCAAAAATGATTCAAAATGTGAATTGGATCATGCCTCATGTTGAATAACCACTTTTTAAACCCTCACAGTGACCAAAATTGCCATTTTTACAGAGTTTTGCTTACTCAAAAGCTTCAATTTTGACCCGTTTCAGGCACAGAAATGACTTTAAACACACTTATTTTAGTTGACAAAGTCATAATTCACATCCAACAGTCATTTAGAGTCAAAAGATTAAATGTTGAAATTTCATCCATATTGACCATTTTGGGATCGTTCGACAGGTCCGGAGTCATCGTTTTTCATCCGAAAATGGATTTTTTGGACTGTACCAAAAATGATTCAAAATGTCAATTGGATTGTGCCTCATGTTGAATAACCACTTTTTAAACCCTCACGGTGACAAAAATTGCCATTTTTACAGAGTTTTGCTTACTCAAAAGCTTCAATTTTGACCCGTTTCAGGCACAGAAATGACTTTAAACACACTTATTCTAGTTGACAAAGTCATAATTCACATCCAACAATCATTTAGAGTCAAAAGATTAAATGTTAAAATGTCATCATTATAGACCATTTTGGGATCGTTCGACAGGTCCGGAGTCATCGTTTTTCATCCGAAAATTGATTTTTTGGACTGTACCAAAAATGATTCAAAATGTCAATTGGATCATGCCTCATGTTGAATAACCACTTTTTAAACCCTCACAGTGACCAAAATTGCCATTTTTACAGAGTTTTGCTTACTCAAAGGCTTCAATTTTGACCCGTTTCAGGCACAGAAATGACTTTAAACACACTTATTTTAATTGACAAAGTCATAATTCACATCCAACAGTCATTAAGAGTCAAAAGATTAAATGGTAAAATTTCATTCATATTGACCATTTTGGGATCGTTTGACAGGTCCGGAGTCATCGTTTTTCATCCGAAAATTGATTTTTTGGACTGTACCAAAAATGATTCAAAATGTCAATTGGATCGTTCCTCATGTTGAATAACCACTTTTTAAACCCTCACAGTGACCAAAATTGCCATTTTTATAGAGTTTTGCTTACTCAAAAGCTTCGATTTTGACCCGTTTCAGGCACAGAAATGACTTTAAACACACGTATTCTAGTTGACAAAGTCATAATTCACATCCAACAGTCATTTAGAGTCAAAAGATTAAATGTTAAAATTTCATCATTATAGACTATTTTGGGATCGTTCGACAGGTCCGGAGTCATCGTTTTTCATCCGAAAATTGATTTTTTGGACTGTACCAAAAATGATTCAAAATGTCAATTGGATCATGCCTCATGTTGAATAACCACTTTTTAAACCCTCACAGTGACCAAAATTGCCATTTTTACAGAGTTTTGCTTACTCAAAGGCTTCAATTTTGACCCGTTTCAGGCACAGAAATGACTTTAAACACACTTATTTTAATTGACAAAGTCATAATTCACATTCAACAGTCATTAAGAGTCAAAAGATTAAATGGTAAAATTTCATTCATATTGACCATTTTGGGATCGTTTGACAGGTCCGGAGTCATCGTTTTTCATCCGAAAATTTATTTTTTGGACTGTACCAAAAATGATTCAAAATGTCAATTGGATCGTTCCTCATGTTGAATAACCACTTTTTAAACCCTCACAGTGATCAAAATTGCCATTTTTACAGAGTTTTGCTTACTCAAAAGCTTCGATTTTGACCCGTTTCAGGCACAGAAATGACTTTAAACACACTTATTTTAGTTAACAAAGTTATAATTCACATCCAACAGTCATTTATAGTCAAGAGATTAAATGTTGAAATTTCATCATTATAGACCATTTTGGGATCGTTCGACAGGTCCGGAGTCACCGTTTTTCATCCGAAAATTGATTTTTTGGACTGTACCAAAAATGATTCAAAATGTCAATTGGATCATGCCTCATGTTGAATAACCACTTTTTAAACCCTCACAGTGACCAAAATTGCCATTTTTACAGAGTTTTCCTTACTCAAAAGCTTCAATTTTGACCCGTTTCAGGCACAGAAATGACTTTAAACACATTTATTTTAGTTAACAAAGTCATAATTCACATCCAACAGTCATTTAGAGTCAAAAGATAAAATGTTGAAATTTCATCCATATTGACCATTTTGGGATCGTTCGACAGGTCCGGAGTCATCGTTTTTCATCCGAAAATTGATTTTTTGGGCAGTACCAAAAATGATTCAAAATGTGAATTGGATCATGCCTCATGTTGAATAACCACTTTTTAAACCCTCACAGTGACCAAAATTGCCATTTTTACAGAGTTTTGCTTACTCAAAAGCTTCAATTTTGACCCGTTTCAGGCACAGAAATGACTTTAAACACACTTATTTTAGTTGACAAAGTCATAATTCACATCCAACAGTCATTTAGAGTCAAAAGATTAAATGTTGAAATTTCATCCATATTGACCATTTTGGGATCGTTCGACAGGTCCGGAGTCATCGTTTTTCATCCGAAAATGGATTTTTTGGACTGTACCAAAAATGATTCAAAATGTCAATTGGATTGTGCCTCATGTTGAATAACCACTTTTTAAACCCTCACGGTGACAAAAATTGCCATTTTTACAGAGTTTTGCTTACTCAAAAGCTTCAATTTTGACCCGTTTCAGGCACAGAAATGACTTTAAACACACTTATTCTAGTTGACAAAGTCATAATTCACATCCAACAGTCATTTAGAGTCAAAAGATTAAATGTTAAAATGTCATCATTATAGACCATTTTGGGATCGTTCGACAGGTCCGGAGTCATCGTTTTTCATCCGAAAATTGAGTTTTTGGACTGTACCAAAAATGATTCAAAATGTCAATTGGATCATGCCTCATGTTGAATAAACACTTTTTAAACCCTCACAGTGACCAAAATTGCCATTTTTACAGAGTTTTGCTTACTCAAAGGCTTCAATTTTGACCCGTTTCAGGCACAGAAATGACTTTAAACACACTTATTTTAATTGACAAAGTCATAATTCACATCCAACAGTCATTAAGAGTCAAAAGATTAAATGGTAAAATTTCATTCATATTGACCATTTTGGGATCGTTTGACAGGTCCGGAGTCATCGTTTTTCATCCGAAAATTGATTTTTTGGACTGTACCAAAAATGATTCAAAATGTCAATTGGATCGTTCCTCATGTTGAATAACCACTTTTTAAACCCTCACAGTGACCAAAATTGCCATTTTTACAGAGTTTTGCTTACTCAAAAGCTTCGATTTTGACCCGTTTCAGGCACAGAAATGACTTTAAACACACGTATTCTAGTTGACAAAGTCATAATTCACATCCAACAGTCATTTAGAGTCAAAAGATTAAATGTTAAAATTTCATCCATATTGACCATTTTGTCATCGTTCGACAGGTCCGGAGTCATAGTTTTTCATCCGAAAATTGATTTTTTGGACTGTACCAAAAATGATTCAAAATGTCAATTGGATCATGCCTCATGTTGAATAACCACTTTTTAAACCCTCCCAGTGACCAAAATTGCCATTTTTACAGAGTTTTGCTAACTCAAAAGCTTCAATTTTGACCCGTTTCAGGCACAGAAATGACTTTAAACACACTTATTTTAGTTGAAGAAGTCATAATTCACATCCAACAGTCATTTAGAGTCAAAAGATTAAAGGTTAAAATGTCATCATTATAGACCATTTTGGGATCGTTCGACAGGTCCGGAGTCATCGTTTTTCATCTGAAAATTGATTTTTTGGACTGTACCAAAAATGATTCAAAATGTCAATTGGAACATGCCTCATGTTGAATAACCACTTTTTAAACCCTCACAGTGACCAAAATTGCCATTTTTACAGAGTTTTGCTTACTCAAAAGCTTCCATTTTGACCCGTTTCAGGCAAAGAAATGACTTTAAACACACTCATTTTAGTTGACAAAGTCATAATTCACATCCAACAGTCATTTAGAGTCAAAAGATTAAATGTTAAAATTTCATCCATATTGACCATTTTGGGATCGTTCGACAGGTCCGGAGTCATAGTTTTTCATCCGAAAATTGATTTTTCGAACTGTACCAAAGATGATTCAAAATGTCAATTGGATCGTGCCTCATGTTGAATAACCACTTTTTAAACCCTCACAGTGACTAAAATTGCCATTTTTACAGAGTTTTGCTTACTCAAAAGCTTCCATTTTGACCCGTTTCAGGCACAGAAATGACTTTAAACACACTTATTCTAGTTGACAAAGTCATAATTCACATCCAACAGTCATTTAGAGTCAAAAGATTAAATGTTGAAATTTCATCCATATTGACCATTTTGGGATCGTTCGACAGGTCCGGAGTCATCGTTTTTCATCCGAAAATTGATTTTTCGGACTGTACCAAAAATGATTCAAAATGTCAATTGGATCGACCCTCATGTTGAATAACCACTTTTTAAACCCTCACAGTGACCAAAATTGCCATTTTTACAGAGTTTTGCTTACTCAAAAGCTTCCATTTTGACCCGTTTCAGGCACAGAAATGACTTTAAACACACTTATTTTAGTTAACAAAGTCATAATTCACATCCAACAGTCATTTAGAGTCAAAAGATTAAATGTTGAAATTTCATCCATATTGACCATTTTGGGATCGTTCGACAGGTCCGGAGTCATCGTTTTTCATCCGAAAATTGATTTTATGGGCAGTACCAAAAATGATTCAAAATGTGAATTGGATCATGCCTCATGTTGAATAACCACTTTTTAAACCCTCACAGTGACCAAAATTGCCATTTTTACAGAGTTTTGCTTACTCAAAAGCTTCAATTTTGACCCGTTTCAGGCACAGAAATGACTTTAAACACACTTATTTTAGTTGACAAAGTCATAATTCACATCCAACAGTCATTTAGAGTCAAAAGATTAAATGTTAAAATGTCATCATTATAGACCATTTTGGGATCGTTCGACAGGTCCGGAGTCATCATTTTTCATCCGAAAATTGATTTTTTGGACTGTACCAAAAATGATTCAAAATGTCAATTGGATCATGCCTCATGTTGAATAACCACTTTTTAAACCCTCACAGTGACCAAAATTGCCATTTTTACAGAGTTTTGCTTACTCAAAAGCTTCAATTTTGACCCGTTTCAGGCACAGAAATGACTTTAAACACACTTATTTTAGTTAACAAAGTTATAATTCACATCCAACAGTCATTTATAGTCAAGAGATTAAATGTTGAAATTTCATCATTATAGACCATTTTGGGATCGTTCGACAGGTCCGGAGTCACCGTTTTTCATCCGAAAATTGATTTTTTGGACTGTACCAAAAATGATTCAAAATGTCAATTGGATCATGCCTCATGTTGAATAACCACTTTTTAAACCCTCACAGTGACCAAAATTGCCATTTTTACAGAGTTTTCCTTACTCAAAAGCTTCAATTTTGACCCGTTTCAGGCACAGAAATGACTTTAAACACACTTATTTTAGTTAACAAAGTCATAATTCACATCCAACAGTCATTTAGAGTCAAAAGATTAAATGTTGAAATTTCATCCATATTGACCATTTTGGGATCGTTCGACAGGTCCGGAGTCATCGTTTTTCATCCGAAAATTGATTTTTTGGACTGTACCAAAAATGATTCAAAATGTCAATTGGATTGTGCCTCATGTTGAATAACCACTTTTTAAACCCTCACGGTGACAAAAATTGCCATTTTTACAGAGTTTTGCTTACTCAAAAGCTTCAATTTTGACCCGTTTCAGGCACAGAAATGACTTTAAACACACTTATTCTAGTTGACAAAGTCATAATTCACATCCAACAGTCATTTAGAGTCAAAAGATTAAATGTTAAAATGTCATCATTATAGACCATTTTGGGATCGTTCGACAGGTCCGGAGTCATCGTTTTTCATCCGAAAATTGATTTTTTGGACTGTACCAAAAATGATTCAAAATGTCAATTGGATCATGCCTCATGTTGAATAACCACATTTTAAACCCTCACAGTGACCAAAATTGCCATTTTTACAGAGTTTTGCTTACTCAAAGGCTTCAATTTTGACCCGTTTCAGGCACAGAAATGACTTTAAACACACTTATTTTAATTGACAAAGTCATAATTCACATCCAACAGTCATTAAGAGTCAAAAGATTAAATGGTAAAATTTCATTCATATTGAGCATTTTGGGATCGTTTGACAGGTCCGGAGTCATCGTTTTTCATCCGAAAATTGATTTTTTGGACTGTACCAAAAATGATTCAAAATGTCAATTGGATCGTTCCTCATGTTGAATAACCACTTTTTAAACCCTCACAGTGACCAAAATTGCCATTTTTACAGAGTTTTGCTTACTCAAAAGCTTCGATTTTGACCCGTTTCAGGCACAGAAATGACTTTAAACACACGTATTCTAGTTGACAAAGTCATAATTCACATCCAACAGTCATTTAGAGTCAAAAGATTAAATGTTAAAATTTCATCATTATAGACCATTTTGGGATCGTTCGACAGGTCCGGAGTCATCGTTTTTCATCCGAAAATTGATTTTTTGGACTGTACCAAAAATGATTCAAAATGTCAATTGGATCATGCCTCATGTTGAATAACCACTTTTTAAACCCTCACAGTGACCAAAATTGCCATTTTTACAGAGTTTTGCTTACTCAAAGGCTTCAATTTTGACCCGTTTCAGGCACAGAAATGACTTTAAACACACTTATTTTAGTTAACAAAGTCATAATTCAAATCCAACAGTCATTTATAGTCAAGAGATTAAATGTTGAAATTTCATCATTATAGACCATTTTGGGATCGTTCGACAGGTCCGGAGTCATCGTTTTTCATCCGAAAATGGATTTTTTGGACTGTACCAAAAATGATTCAAAATGTCAATTGGATCATGCCTCATGTTGAATAACCACTTTTTAAACCCTCACAGTGACCAAAATTGCCATTTTTACAGAGTTTTACTTACTCAAAAGCTTCCATTTTGACCCGTTTCAGGCACAGAAATGACTTTAAACACACTTATTTTAGTTGACAATGTCATAATTCACATCCAACAGTCATTCAGAGTCAAAAGATTAAATGTTAAAATTTCATCCATATTGACCATTTTGGGATCGTTCGACAGGTCCGGAGTCATCGTTTTTCATCCGAAAATTGATTTTTTGGACTGTACCAAAAAATGATTCAAAATGTCAATTGGATCGTGCCTCATGTTGAATAACCACTTTTTCAACCCTCACAGTGACCAAAATTGCCATTTTTACAGAGTTTTGCTTACTTAAAAGCTTCAATTTTGACCCGTTTCAGGCACAGAAATGACTTTAAACACACTTATTTTAGTTAACAAAGTTATAATTCACATCCAACAGTCATTTATAGTCAAGAGATTAAATGTTGAAATTTCATCATTATAGACCATTTTGGGATCGTTCGACAGGTCCGGAGTCACCGTTTTTCATCCGAAAATTGATTTTTTGGACTGTACCAAAAATGATTCAAAATGTCAATTGGATCATGCCTCATGTTGAATAACCACTTTTTAAACCCTCACAGTGACCAAAATTGCCATTTTTACAGAGTTTTCCTTACTCAAAAGCTTCAATTTTGACCCGTTTCAGGCACAGAAATGACTTTAAACACACTTATTTTAGTTAACAAAGTCATAATTCACATCCAACAGTCATTTAGAGTCAAAAGATTAAATGTTGAAATTTCATCCATATTGACCATTTTGGGATCGTTCGACAGGTCCGGAGTCATCGTTTTTCATCCGAAAATTGATTTTTTGGACTGTACCAAAAATGATTCAAAATGTCAATTGGATTGTGCCTCATGTTGAATAACCACTTTTTAAACCCTCACGGTGACAAAAATTGCCATTTTTACAGAGTTTTGCTTACTCAAAAGCTTCAATTTTGACCCGTTTCAGGCACAGAAATGACTTTAAACACACTTATTCTAGTTGACAAAGTCATAATTCACATCCAACAGTCATTTAGAGTCAAAAGATTAAATGTTAAAATGTCATCATTATAGACCATTTTGGGATCGTTCGACAGGTCCGGAGTCATCGTTTTTCATCCGAAAATTGATTTTTTGGACTGTACCAAAAATGATTCAAAATGTCAATTGGATCATGCCTCATGTTGAATAACCACATTTTAAACCCTCACAGTGACCAAAATTGCCATTTTTACAGAGTTTTGCTTACTCAAAGGCTTCAATTTTGACCCGTTTCAGGCACAGAAATGACTTTAAACACACTTATTTTAATTGACAAAGTCATAATTCACATCCAACAGTCATTAAGAGTCAAAAGATTAAATGGTAAAATTTCATTCATATTGAGCATTTTGGGATCGTTTGACAGGTCCGGAGTCATCGTTTTTCATCCGAAAATTGATTTTTTGGACTGTACCAAAAATGATTCAAAATGTCAATTGGATCGTTCCTCATGTTGAATAACCACTTTTTAAACCCTCACAGTGACCAAAATTGCCATTTTTACAGAGTTTTGCTTACTCAAAAGCTTCGATTTTGACCCGTTTCAGGCACAGAAATGACTTTAAACACACGTATTCTAGTTGACAAAGTCATAATTCACATCCAACAGTCATTTAGAGTCAAAAGATTAAATGTTAAAATTTCATCATTATAGACCATTTTGGGATCGTTCGACAGGTCCGGAGTCATTGTTTTTCATCCGAAAATTGATTTTTTGGACTGTACCAAAAATGATTCAAAATGTCAATTGGATCATGCCTCATGTTGAATAACCACTTTTTAAACCCTCACAGTGACCAAAATTGCCATTTTTACAGAGTTTTGCTTACTCAAAGGCTTCAATTTTGACCCGTTTCAGGCACAGAAATGACTTTAAACACACTTATTTTAGTTAACAAAGTCATAATTCAAATCCAACAGTCATTTATAGTCAAGAGATTAAATGTTGAAATTTCATCATTATAGACCATTTTGGGATCGTTCGACAGGTCCGGAGTCATCGTTTTTCATCCGAAAATGGATTTTTTGGACTGTACCAAAAATGATTCAAAATGTCAATTGGATCATGCCTCATGTTGAATAACCACTTTTTAAACCCTCACAGTGACCAAAATTGCCATTTTTACAGAGTTTTACTTACTCAAAAGCTTCCATTTTGACCCGTTTCAGGCACAGAAATGACTTTAAACACACTTATTTTAGTTGACAATGTCATAATTCACATCCAACAGTCACTCAGAGTCAAAAGATTAAATGTTAAAATTTCATCCATATTGACCATTTTGGGATCGTTCGACAGGTCCGGAGTCATCGTTTTTCATCCGAAAATTGATTTTTTGGACTGTACCAAAAAATGATTCAAAATGTCAATTGGATCGTGCCTCATGTTGAATAACCACTTTTTCAACCCTCACAGTGACCAAAATTGCCATTTTTACAGAGTTTTGCTTACTTAAAAGCTTCAATTTCGACCCGTTTCAGGCACAGAAATGACTTTAAACACACTTATTCTAGTTGACAAAGTCATAATTCACATCCAACAGTCATTTAGAGTCAAAAGATTAAATGTTAAAATGTCATCATTATAGACCATTTTGGGATCGTTCGACAGGTCCGGAGTCATCGTTTTTCATCTGAAAATTGATTTTTTGGACTGTACCAAAAATGATTCAAAATGTCAATTGGATCATGCCTCATGTTGAATAACCACTTTTTAAACCCTCACAGTGACCAAAATTGCCATTTTTACAGAGTTTTGCTTACTCAAAAGCTTCCATTTTGACCCGTTTCAGGCAAAGAAATGACTTTAAACACACTCATTTTAGTTGACAAAGTCATAATTCACATCCAACAGTCATTTAGAGTCAAAAGATTAAATGTTAAAATTTCATCCATATTGACCATTTTGGGATCGTTCGACAGGTCCGGAGTCATCGTTTTTCATCCGAAAATTGATTTTTTGGACTGTACCAAAAATGATTCAAAATGTCAATTGGATCATGCCTCATGTTGAATAACCACTTTTTAAACCCTCACAGTGACCAAAATTGCCATTTTTACAGAGTTTTGCTAACTCAAAAGCTTCAATTTTGACCCGTTTCAGGCACAGAAATGACTTTAAACACACTTATTTTAGTTGAAGAAGTCATAATTCACATCCAACAGTTATTTAGAGTGAAAAGATTAAATGTTGAAATTTCATCCATATTGACCATTTTGGGATCGTTCGACAGGTCCGGAGTCATCGTTTTTCATTCGAAAATTGATTTTTCGGACTGTACCAAAGATGATTCAAAATGTCAATTGGATCGTGCCTCATGTTGAATAACCACTTTTTAAACCCTCACAGTGACCAAAATTGCCATTTTTACAGAGTTTTGCTTACTCAAAAGCTTCAATTTTGACCCGTTTCAGGCACAGAAATGACTTTAAACACACTTATTTTAGTTAACAAAGTCATAATTCACATCCAACAGTCATTTATAGTCAAGAGATTAAATGTTGAAATTTCATCATTATAGACCATTTTGGGATCGTTCGACAGGTCCGGAGTCATCGTTTTTCATCCGAAAATTGATTTTTTGGACTGTACCAAAAATGATTCAAAATGTCAATTGGATCATGCCTCATGTTGAATAACCACTTTTTAAACCCTCACAGTGACCAAAATTGCCATTTTTACAGAGTTTTCCTTACTCAAAAGCTTCAATTTTGACCCGTTTCAGGCACAGAAATGACTTTAAACACACTTATTCTAGTTGACAAAGTCATAATTCACATCCAACAGTCATTTAGAGTCAAAAGATTAAATGTTAAAATGTCATCATTATAGACCATTTTGGGATCGTTCGACAGGTCCGGAGTCATCATTTTTCATCCGAAAATTGATTTTTTGGACTGTACCAAAAATGATTCAAAATGTCAATTGGATCATGCCTCATGTTGAATAAACACTTTTTAAACCCTCACAGTGACCAAAATTGCCATTTTTACAGAGTTTTGCTTACTCAAAAGCTTCAATTTTGACCCGTTTCAGGCACAGAAATGACTTTAAACACACTTATTTTAGTTAACAAAGTTATAATTCACATCCAACAGTCATTTATAGTCAAGAGATTAAATGTTGAAATTTCATCATTATAGACCATTTTGGGATCGTTCGACAGGTCCGGAGTCACCGTTTTTCATCCGAAAATTGATTTTTTGGACTGTACCAAAAATGATTCAAAATGTCAATTGGATCATGCCTCAGGTTGAATAACCACTTTTTAAACCCTCACAGTGACCAAAATTGCCATTTTTACAGAGTTTTCCTTACTCAAAAGCTTCAATTTTGACCCGTTTCAGGCACAGAAATGACTTTAAACACACTTATTTTAGTTAACAAAGTCATAATTCACATCCAACAGTCATTTAGAGTCAAAAGATTAAATGTTGAAATTTCATCCATATTGACCATTTTGGGATCGTTCGACAGGTCCGGAGTCATCGTTTTTCATCCGAAAATTGATTTTTTGGGCAGTACCAAAAATGATTCAAAATGTGAATTGGATCATGCCTCATGTTGAATAACCACTTTTTAAACCCTCACAGTGACCAAAATTGCCATTTTTACAGAGTTTTGCTTACTCAAAAGCTTCAATTTTGACCCGTTTCAGGCACAGAAATGACTTTAAACACACTTATTTTAGTTGACAAAGTCATAATTCACATCCAACAGTCATTTAGAGTCAAAAGATTAAATGTTGAAATTTCATCCATATTGACCATTTTGGGATCGTTCGACAGGTCCGGAGTCATCGTTTTTCATCCGAAAATGGATTTTTTGGACTGTACCAAAAATGATTCAAAATGTCAATTGGATTGTGCCTCATGTTGAATAACCACTTTTTAAACCCTCACGGTGACAAAAATTGCCATTTTTACAGAGTTTTGCTTACTCAAAAGCTTCAATTTTGACCCGTTTCAGGCACAGAAATGACTTTAAACACACTTATTCTAGTTGACAAAGTCATAATTCACATCCAACAGTCATTTAGAGTCAAAAGATTAAATGTTAAAATGTCATCATTATAGACCATTTTGGGATCGTTCGACAGGTCCGGAGTCATCGTTTTTCATCCGAAAATTGATTTTTTGGACTGTACCAAAAATGATTCAAAATGTCAATTGGATCATGCCTCATGTTGAATAAACACTTTTTAAACCCTCACAGTGACCAAAATTGCCATTTTTACAGAGTTTTGCTTACTCAAAAGCTTCAATTTTGACCCGTTTCAGGCACAGAAATGACTTTAAACACACTTATTTTAGTTAACAAAGTTATAATTCACATCCAACAGTCATTTATAGTCAAGAGATTAAATGTTGAAATTTCATCATTATAGACCATTTTGGGATCGTTCGACAGGTCCGGAGTCACCGTTTTTCATCCGAAAATTGATTTTTTGGACTGTACCAAAAATGATTCAAAATGTCAATTGGATCATGCCTCAGGTTGAATAACCACTTTTTAAACCCTCACAGTGACCAAAATTGCCATTTTTACAGAGTTTTCCTTACTCAAAAGCTTCAATTTTGACCCGTTTCAGGCACAGAAATGACTTTAAACACACTTATTTTAGTTAACAAAGTCATAATTCACATCCAACAGTCATTTAGAGTCAAAAGATTAAATGTTGAAATTTCATCCATATTGACCATTTTGGGATCGTTCGACAGGTCCGGAGTCATCGTTTTTCATCCGAAAATTGATTTTTTGGGCAGTACCAAAAATGATTCAAAATGTGAATTGGATCATGCCTCATGTTGAATAACCACTTTTTAAACCCTCACAGTGACCAAAATTGCCATTTTTACAGAGTTTTGCTTACTCAAAAGCTTCAATTTTGACCCGTTTCAGGGAAAGAAATGACTTTAAACACACTTATTTTAGTTGACAAAGTCATAATTCACATCCAACAGTCATTTAGAGTCAAAAGATTAAATGTTGAAATTTCATCCATATTGACCATTTTGGGATCGTTCGACAGGTCCGGAGTCATCGTTTTTCATCCGAAAATGGATTTTTTGGACTGTACCAAAAATGATTCAAAATGTCAATTGGATTGTGCCTCATGTTGAATAACCACTTTTTAAACCCTCACGGTGACAAAAATTGCCATTTTTACAGAGTTTTGCTTACTCAAAAGCTTCAATTTTGACCCGTTTCAGGCACAGAAATGACTTTAAACACACTTATTCTAGTTGACAAAGTCATAATTCACATCCAACAGTCATTTAGAGTCAAAAGATTAAATGTTAAAATGTCATCATTATAGACCATTTTGGGATCGTTCGACAGGTCCGGAGTCATCGTTTTTCATCCGAAAATTGATTTTTTGGACTGTACCAAAAATGATTCAAAATGTCAATTGGATCATGCCTCATGTTGAATAACCACTTTTTAAACCCTCACAGTGACCAAAATTGCCATTTTTACAGAGTTTTGCTTACTCAAAGGCTTCAATTTTGACCCGTTTCAGGCACAGAAATGACTTTAAACACACTTATTTTAATTGACAAAGTCATAATTCACATCCAACAGTCATTAAGAGTCAAAAGATTAAATGGTAAAATTTCATTCATATTGACCATTTTGGGATCGTTTGACAGGTCCGGAGTCATCGTTTTTCATCCGAAAATTGATTTTTTGGACTGTACCAAAAATGATTCAAAATGTCAATTGGATCGTTCCTCATGTTGAATAACCACTTTTTAAACCCTCACAGTGACCAAAATTGCCATTTTTACAGAGTTTTGCTTACTCAAAAGCTTCGATTTTGACCCGTTTCAGGCACAGAAATGACTTTAAACACACGTATTCTAGTTGACAAAGTCATAATTCACATCCAACAGTCATTTAGAGTCAAAAGATTAAATGTTAAAATTTCATCATTATAGACCATTTTGGGATCGTTCGACAGGTCCGGAGTCATCGTTTTTCATCCGAAAATTGATTTTTTGGACTGTACCAAAAATGATTCAAAATGTCAATTGGATCATGCCTCATGTTGAATAACCACTTTTTAAACCCTCACAGTGACCAAAATTGCCATTTTTACAGAGTTTTGCTTACTCAAAGGCTTCAATTTTGACCCGTTTCAGGCACAGAAATGACTTTAAACACACTTATTTTAGTTAACAAAGTCATAATTCAAATCCAACAGTCATTTATAGTCAACAGATTAAATGTTGAAATTTCATCATTATAGACCATTTTGGGATCGTTCGACAGGTCCGGAGTCATCGTTTTTCATCCGAAAATGGATTTTTTGGACTGTACCAAAAATGATTCAAAATGTCAATTGGATCATGCCTCATGTTGAATAACCACTTTTTAAACCCTCACAGTGACCAAAATTGCCATTTTTACAGAGTTTTGCTTACTCAAAAGCTTCCATTTTGACCCGTTTCAGGCACAGAAATGACTTTAAACACACTTATTTTAGTTGACAATGTCATAATTCACATCCAACAGTCATTCAGAGTCAAAAGATTAAATGTTAAAATTTCATCCATATTGACCATTTTGGGATCGTTCGACAGGTCCGGAGTCATCGTTTTTCATCCGAAAATTGATTTTTTGGACTGTACCAAAAAATGATTCAAAATGTCAATTGGATCGTGCCTCATGTTGAATAACCACTTTTTCAACCCTCACAGTGACCAAAATTGCCATTTTTACAGAGTTTTGCTTACTTAAAAGCTTCAATTTTGACCCGTTTCAGGCACAGAAATGACTTTAAACACACTTATTCTAGTTGACAAAGTCATAATTCACATCCAACAGTCATTTAGAGTCAAAAGATTAAATGTTAAAATGTCATCATTATAGACCATTTTGGGATCGTTCGACAGGTCCGGAGTCATCGTTTTTCATCTGAAAATTGATTTTTTGGACTGTACCAAAAATGATTCAAAATGTCAATTGGATCATGCCTCATGTTGAATAACCACTTTTTAAACCCTCACAGTGACCAAAATTGCCATTTTTACAGAGTTTTGCTTACTCAAAAGCTTCCATTTTGACCCGTTTCAGGCAAAGAAATGACTTTAAACACACTCATTTTAGTTGACAAAGTCATAATTCACATCCAACAGTCATTTAGAGTCAAAAGATTAAATGTTAAAATTTCATCCATATTGACCATTTTGGGATCGTTCGACAGGTCCGGAGTCATCGTTTTTCATCCGAAAATTGATTTTTTGGACTGTACCAAAAATGATTCAAAATGTCAATTGGATCATGCCTCATGTTGAATAACCACTTTTTAAACCCTCACAGTGACCAAAATTGCCATTTTTACAGAGTTTTGCTAACTCAAAAGCTTCAATTTTGACCCGTTTCAGGCACAGAAATGACTTTAAACACACTTATTTTAGTTGAAGAAGTCATAATTCACATCCAACAGTTATTTAGAGTGAAAAGATTAAATGTTGAAATTTCATCCATATTGACCATTTTGGGATCGTTCGACAGGTCCGGAGTCATCGTTTTTCATTCGAAAATTGATTTTTCGGACTGTACCAAAGATGATTCAAAATGTCAATTGGATCGTGCCTCATGTTGAATAACCACTTTTTAAACCCTCACAGTGACCAAAATTGCCATTTTTACAGAGTTTTGCTTACTCAAAAGCTTCAATTTTGACCCGTTTCAGGCACAGAAATGACTTTAAACACACTTATTTTAGTTAACAAAGTCATAATTCACATCCAACAGTCATTTATAGTCAAGAGATTAAATGTTGAAATTTCATCATTATAGACCATTTTGGGATCGTTCGACAGGTCCGGAGTCATCGTTTTTCATCCGAAAATTGATTTTTTGGACTGTACCAAAAATGATTCAAAATGTCAATTGGATCATGCCTCATGTTGAATAACCACTTTTTAAACCCTCACAGTGACCAAAATTGCCATTTTTACAGAGTTTTCCTTACTCAAAAGCTTCAATTTTGACCCGTTTCAGGCACAGAAATGACTTTAAACACACTTATTCTAGTTGACAAAGTCATAATTCACATCCAACAGTCATTTAGAGTCAAAAGATTAAATGTTAAAATGTCATCATTATAGACCATTTTGGGATCGTTCGACAGGTCCGGAGTCATCATTTTTCATCCGAAAATTGATTTTTTGGACTGTACCAAAAATGATTCAAAATGTCAATTGGATCATGCCTCATGTTGAATAAACACTTTTTAAACCCTCACAGTGACCAAAATTGCCATTTTTACAGAGTTTTGCTTACTCAAAAGCTTCAATTTTGACCCGTTTCAGGCACAGAAATGACTTTAAACACACTTATTTTAGTTAACAAAGTTATAATTCACATCCAACAGTCATTTATAGTCAAGAGATTAAATGTTGAAATTTCATCATTATAGACCATTTTGGGATCGTTCGACAGGTCCGGAGTCACCGTTTTTCATCCGAAAATTGATTTTTTGGACTGTACCAAAAATGATTCAAAATGTCAATTGGATCATGCCTCAGGTTGAATAACCACTTTTTAAACCCTCACAGTGACCAAAATTGCCATTTTTACAGAGTTTTCCTTACTCAAAAGCTTCAATTTTGACCCGTTTCAGGCACAGAAATGACTTTAAACACACTTATTTTAGTTAACAAAGTCATAATTCACATCCAACAGTCATTTAGAGTCAAAAGATTAAATGTTGAAATTTCATCCATATTGACCATTTTGGGATCGTTCGACAGGTCCGGAGTCATCGTTTTTCATCCGAAAATTGATTTTTTGGGCAGTACCAAAAATGATTCAAAATGTGAATTGGATCATGCCTCATGTTGAATAACCACTTTTTAAACCCTCACAGTGACCAAAATTGCCATTTTTACAGAGTTTTGCTTACTCAAAAGCTTCAATTTTGACCCGTTTCAGGCACAGAAATGACTTTAAACACACTTATTTTAGTTGACAAAGTCATAATTCACATCCAACAGTCATTTAGAGTCAAAAGATTAAATGTTGAAATTTCATCCATATTGACCATTTTGGGATCGTTCGACAGGTCCGGAGTCATCGTTTTTCATCCGAAAATGGATTTTTTGGACTGTACCAAAAATGATTCAAAATGTCAATTGGATTGTGCCTCATGTTGAATAACCACTTTTTAAACCCTCACGGTGACAAAAATTGCCATTTTTACAGAGTTTTGCTTACTCAAAAGCTTCAATTTTGACCCGTTTCAGGCACAGAAATGACTTTAAACACACTTATTCTAGTTGACAAAGTCATAATTCACATCCAACAGTCATTTAGAGTCAAAAGATTAAATGTTAAAATGTCATCATTATAGACCATTTTGGGATCGTTCGACAGGTCCGGAGTCATCGTTTTTCATCCGAAAATTGATTTTTTGGACTGTACCAAAAATGATTCAAAATGTCAATTGGATCATGCCTCATGTTGAATAAACACTTTTTAAACCCTCACAGTGACCAAAATTGCCATTTTTACAGAGTTTTGCTTACTCAAAAGCTTCAATTTTGACCCGTTTCAGGCACAGAAATGACTTTAAACACACTTATTTTAGTTAACAAAGTTATAATTCACATCCAACAGTCATTTATAGTCAAGAGATTAAATGTTGAAATTTCATCATTATAGACCATTTTGGGATCGTTCGACAGGTCCGGAGTCACCGTTTTTCATCCGAAAATTGATTTTTTGGACTGTACCAAAAATGATTCAAAATGTCAATTGGATCATGCCTCAGGTTGAATAACCACTTTTTAAACCCTCACAGTGACCAAAATTGCCATTTTTACAGAGTTTTCCTTACTCAAAAGCTTCAATTTTGACCCGTTTCAGGCACAGAAATGACTTTAAACACACTTATTTTAGTTAACAAAGTCATAATTCACATCCAACAGTCATTTAGAGTCAAAAGATTAAATGTTGAAATTTCATCCATATTGACCATTTTGGGATCGTTCGACAGGTCCGGAGTCATCGTTTTTCATCCGAAAATTGATTTTTTGGGCAGTACCAAAAATGATTCAAAATGTGAATTGGATCATGCCTCATGTTGAATAACCACTTTTTAAACCCTCACAGTGACCAAAATTGCCATTTTTACAGAGTTTTGCTTACTCAAAAGCTTCAATTTTGACCCGTTTCAGGGAAAGAAATGACTTTAAACACACTTATTTTAGTTGACAAAGTCATAATTCACATCCAACAGTCATTTAGAGTCAAAAGATTAAATGTTGAAATTTCATCCATATTGACCATTTTGGGATCGTTCGACAGGTCCGGAGTCATCGTTTTTCATCCGAAAATGGATTTTTTGGACTGTACCAAAAATGATTCAAAATGTCAATTTTATTGTGCCTCATGTTGAATAACCACTTTTTAAACCCTCACGGTGACAAAAATTGCCATTTTTACAGAGTTTTGCTTACTCAAAAGCTTCAATTTTGACCCGTTTCAGGCACAGAAATGACTTTAAACACACTTATTTTAGTTAACAAAGTCATAATTCACATCCAACAGTCATTTAGAGTCAAAAGATTAAATGCTGAAATTTCATCCATATTGACCATTTTGGGATCGTTCGACAGGTCCGGAGTCATCGTTTTTCATCCGAAAATTGATTTTTTGGGCAGTACCAAAAATGATTCAAAATGTGAATTGGATCATGCCTCATGTTGAATAACCACTTTTTAAACCCTCACAGTGACCAAAATTGCCATTTTTACAGAGTTTTGCTTACTCAAAAGCTTCAATTTTGACCCGTTTCAGGGAAAGAAATGACTTTAAACACACTTATTTTAGTTGACAAAGTCATAATTCACATCCAACAGTCATTTAGAGTCAAAAGATTAAATGTTGAAATTTCATCCATATTGACCATTTTGGGATCGTTCGACAGGTCCGGAGTCATCGTTTTTCATCCGAAAATGGATTTTTTGGACTGTACCAAAAATGATTCAAAATGTCAATTGGATTGTGCCTCATGTTGAATAACCACTTTTTAAACCCTCACGGTGACAAAAATTGCCATTTTTACAGAGTTTTGCTTACTCAAAAGCTTCAATTTTGACCCGTTTCAGGCACAGAAATGACTTTAAACACACTTATTCTAGTTGACAAAGTCATAATTCACATCCAACAGTCATTTAGAGTCAAAAGATTAAATGTTAAAATGTCATCATTATAGACCATTTTGGGATCGTTCGACAGGTCCGGAGTCATCGTTTTTCATCCGAAAATTGAATTTTTGGACTGTACCAAAAATGATTCAAAATGTCAATTGGATCATGCCTCATGTTGAATAACCACTTTTTAAACCCTCACAGTGACCAAAATTGCCATTTTTACAGAGTTTTGCTTACTCAAAGGCTTCAATTTTGACCCGTTTCAGGCACAGAAATGACTTTAAACACACTTATTTTAATTGACAAAGTCATAATTCACATCCAACAGTCATTAAGAGTCAAAAGATTAAATGGTAAAATTTCATTCATATTGACCATTTTGGTATAGTTTGACAGGTCCGGAGTCATCGTTTTTCATCCGAAAATTGATTTTTTGGACTGTACCAAAAATGATTCAAAATGTCAATTGGATCGTTCCTCATGTTGAATAACCACTTTTTAAACCCTCACAGTGACCAAAATTGCCATTTTTACAGAGTTTTGCTTACTCAAAAGCTTCGATTTTGACCCGTTTCAGGCACAGAAATGACTTTAAACACACGTATTCTAGTTGACAAAGTCATAATTCACATCCAACAGTCATTTAGAGTCAAAAGATTAAATGTTAAAATTTCATCATTATAGACCATTTTGGGATCGTTCGACAGGTCCGGAGTCATCGTTTTTCATCCGAAAATTGATTTTTTGGACTGTACCAAAAATGATTCAAAATGTCAATTGGATCATGCCTCATGTTGAATAACCACTTTTTAAACCCTCACAGTGACCAAAATTGCCATTTTTACAGAGTTTTGCTTACTCAAAGGCTTCAATTTTGACCCGTTTCAGGCACAGAAATGACTTTAAACACACTTATTTTAATTGACAAAGTCATAATTCACATTCAACAGTCATTAAGAGTCAAAAGATTAAATGGTAAAATTTCATTCATATTGACCATTTTGGGATCGTTTGACAGGTCCGGAGTCATCGTTTTTCATCCGAAAATTGATTTTTTGGACTGTACCAAAAATGATTCAAAATGTCAATTGGATCGTTCCTCATGTTGAATAACCACTTTTTAAACCCTCACAGTGACCAAAATTGCCATTTTTACAGAGTTTTGCTTACTCAAAAGCTTCGATTCTGACCCGTTTCAGGCACAGAAATGACTTTAAACACACGTATTCTAGTTGACAAAGTCATAATTCACATCCAACAGTCATTTAGAGTCAAAAGATTAAATGTTAAAATTTCATCCATATTGACCATTTTGTCATCGTTCGACAGGTCCGGAGTCATAGTTTTTCATCCGAAAATTGATTTTTTGGACTGTACCAAAAATGATTCAAAATGTCAATTGGATCATGCCTCATGTTGAATAACCACTTTTTAAACCCTCACAGTGACCAAAATTGCCATTTTTACAGAGTTTTGCTAACTCAAAAGCTTCAATTTTGACCCGTTTCAGGCACAGAAATGACTTTAAACACACTTATTTTAGTTGAAGAAGTCATAATTCACATCCAACAGTCATTTAGAGTCAAAAGATTAAAGGTTAAAATGTCATCATTATAGACCATTTTGGGATCGTTCGACAGGTCCGGAGTCATCGTTTTTCATCTGAAAATTGATTTTTTGGACTGTACCAAAAATGATTCAAAATGTCAATTGGATCATGCCTCATGTTGAATAACCACTTTTTAAACCCTCACAGTGACCAAAATTGCCATTTTTACAGAGTTTTGCTTACTCAAAAGCTTCCATTTTGACCCGTTTCAGGCAAAGAAATGACTTTAAACACACTCATTTTAGTTGACAAAGTCATAATTCACATCCAACAGTCATTTAGAGTCAAAAGATTAAATGTTAAAATTTCATCCATATTGACCATTTTGGGATCGTTCGACAGGTTTGGAGTCATAGTTTTTCATCCGAAAATTGATTTTTCGAACTGTACCAAAGATGATTCAAAATGTCAATTGGATCGTGCCTCATGTTGAATAACCACTTTTTAAACCCTCACAGTGACTAAAATTGCCATTTTTACAGAGTTTTGCTTACTCAAAAGCTTCCATTTTGACCCGTTTCAGGCACAGAAATGACTTTAAACACACTTATTCTAGTTGACAAAGTCATAATTCACATCCAACAGTCATTTAGAGTCAAAAGATTAAATGTTGAAATTTCATCCATATTGACCATTTTGGGATCGTTCGACAGGTCCGGAGTCATCGTTTCTCATCCGAAAATTGATTTTTCGGACTGTACCAAAAATGATTCAAAATGTCAATTGGATCGACCCTCATGTTGAATAACCACTTTTTAAACCCTCACAGTGACCAAAATTGCCATTTTTACAGAGTTTTGCTTACTCAAAAGCTTCAATTTTGACCCGTTTCAGGCACAGAAATGACTTTAAACACACTTATTTTAGTTAACAAAGTCATAATTCACATCCAACAGTCATTTAGAGTCAAAAGATTAAATGTTGAAATTTCATCCATATTGACCATTTTGGGATCGTTCGACAGGTCCGGAGTCATCGTTTTTCATCCGAAAATTGATTTTATGGGCAGTACCAAAAATGATTCAAAATGTGAATTGGATCATGCCTCATGTTGAATAACCACTTTTTAAACCCTCACAGTGACCAAAATTGCCATTTTTACAGAGTTTTGCTTACTCAAAAGCTTCAATTTTGACCCGTTTCAGGCACAGAAATGACTTTAAACACACTTATTTTAGTTGACAAAGTCATAATTCACATCCAACAGTCATTTAGAGTCAAAAGATTAAATGTTGAAATTTCATCCATATTGACCATTTTGGGATCGTTCGACAGGTCCGGAGTCATCGTTTTTCATCCGAAAATTGATTTTTTGGACTGTACCAAAAATGTTTCAAAATGTCAATTGGATCGTGCCTCATGTTGAATAACCACTTTTTAAACCCTCACAGTGACCAAAATTGCCATTTTTACAGAGTTTTGCTTACTCAAAAGCTTCAATTTTGACCCGTTTCAGGCACAGAAATGACTTTAAACACACTTATTTTAGTTAACAAAGTTATAATTCACATCCAACAGTCATTTATAGTCAAGAGATTAAATGTTGAAATTTCATCATTATAGACCATTTTGGGATCGTTCGACAGGTCCGGAGTCACCGTTTTTCATCCGAAAATTGATTTTTTGGACTATACCAAAAATGATTCAAAATGTCAATTGGATCATGCCTCATGTTGAATAACCACTTTTTAAACCCTCACAGTGACCAAAATTGCCATTTTTACAGAGTTTTCCTTACTCAAAAGCTTCAATTTTGACCCGTTTCAGGCACAGAAATGACTTTAAACACACTTATTTTAGTTAACAAAGTCATAATTCACATCCAACAGTCATTTAGAGTCAAAAGATTAAATGTTGAAATTTCATCCATATTGACCATTTTGGGATCGTTCGACAGGTCCGGAGTCATCGTTTTTCATCCGAAAATTGATTTTTTGGGCAGTACCAAAAATGATTCAAAATGTGAATTGGATCATGCCTCATGTTGAATAACCACTTTTTAAACCCTCACAGTGACCAAAATTGCCATTTTTACAGAGTTTTGCTTACTCAAAAGCTTCAATTTTGACCCGTTTCAGGCACAGAAATGACTTTAAACACACTTATTTTAGTTGACAAAGTCATAATTCACATCCAACAGTCATTTAGAGTCAAAAGATTAAATGTTGAAATTTCATCCATATTGACCATTTTGGGATCGTTCGACAGGTCCGGAGTCATCGTTTTTCATCCGAAAATGGATTTTTTGGACTGTACCAAAAATGATTCAAAATGTCAATTGGATTGTGCCTCATGTTGAATAACCACTTTTTAAACCCTCACGGTGACAAAAATTGCCATTTTTACAGAGTTTTGCTTACTCAAAAGCTTCAATTTTGACCCGTTTCAGGCACAGAAATGACTTTAAACACACTTATTCTAGTTGACAAAGTCATAATTCACATCCAACAGTCATTTAGAGTCAAACGATTAAATGTTAAAATGTCATCATTATAGACCATTTTGGGATCGTTCGACAGGTCCGGAGTCATCGTTTTTCATCCGAAAATTGAATTTTTGGACTGTACCAAAAATGATTCAAAATGTCAATTGGATCATGCCTCATGTTGAATAACCACTTTTTAAACCCTCACAGTGACCAAAATTGCCATTTTTACAGAGTTTTGCTTACTCAAAGGCTTCAATTTTGACCCGTTTCAGGCACAGAAATGACTTTAAACACACTTATTTTAATTGACAAAGTCATAATTCACATCCAACAGTCATTAAGAGTCAAAAGATTAAATGGTAAAATTTCATTCATATTGACCATTTTGGTATAGTTTGACAGGTCCGGAGTCATCGTTTTTCATCCGAAAATTGATTTTTTGGACTGTACCAAAAATGATTCAAAATGTCAATTGGATCGTTCCTCATGTTGAATAACCACTTTTTAAACCCTCACAGTGACCAAAATTGCCATTTTTACAGAGTTTTGCTTACTCAAAAGCTTCGATTTTGACCCGTTTCAGGCACAGAAATGACTTTAAACACACGTATTCTAGTTGACAAAGTCATAATTCACATCCAACAGTCATTTAGAGTCAAAAGATTAAATGTTAAAATTTCATCATTATAGACCATTTTGGGATCGTTCGACAGGTCCGGAGTCATCGTTTTTCATCCGAAAATTGATTTTTTGGACTGTACCAAAAATGATTCAAAATGTCAATTGGATCATGCCTCATGTTGAATAACCACTTTTTAAACCCTCACAGTGACCAAAATTGCCATTTTTACAGAGTTTTGCTTACTCAAAGGCTTCAATTTTGACCCGTTTCAGGCACAGAAATGACTTTAAACACACTTATTTTAATTGACAAAGTCATAATTCACATTCAACAGTCATTAAGAGTCAAAAGATTAAATGGTAAAATTTCATTCATATTGACCATTTTGGGATCGTTTGACAGGTCCGGAGTCATCGTTTTTCATCCGAAAATTGATTTTTTGGACTGTACCAAAAATGATTCAAAATGTCAATTGGATCGTTCCTCATGTTGAATAACCACTTTTTAAACCCTCACAGTGACCAAAATTGCCATTTTTACAGAGTTTTGCTTACTCAAAAGCTTCGATTCTGACCCGTTTCAGGCACAGAAATGACTTTAAACACACGTATTCTAGTTGACAAAGTCATAATTCACATCCAACAGTCATTTAGAGTCAAAAGATTAAATGTTAAAATTTCATCCATATTGACCATTTTGTCATCGTTCGACAGGTCCGGAGTCATAGTTTTTCATCCGAAAATTGATTTTTTGGACTGTACCAAAAATGATTCAAAATGTCAATTGGATCATGCCTCATGTTGAATAACCACTTTTTAAACCCTCACAGTGACCAAAATTGCCATTTTTACAGAGTTTTGCTAACTCAAAAGCTTCAATTTTGACCCGTTTCAGGCACAGAAATGACTTTAAACACACTTATTTTAGTTGAAGAAGTCATAATTCACATCCAACAGTCATTTAGAGTCAAAAGATTAAAGGTTAAAATGTCATCATTATAGACCATTTTGGGATCGTTCGACAGGTCCGGAGTCATCGTTTTTCATCTGAAAATTGATTTTTTGGACTGTACCAAAAATGATTCAAAATGTCAATTGGATCATGCCTCATGTTGAATAACCACTTTTTAAACCCTCACAGTGACCAAAATTGCCATTTTTACAGAGTTTTGCTTACTCAAAAGCTTCCATTTTGACCCGTTTCAGGCAAAGAAATGACTTTAAACACACTCATTTTAGTTGACAAAGTCATAATTCACATCCAACAGTCATTTAGAGTCAAAAGATTAAATGTTAAAATTTCATCCATATTGACCATTTTGGGATCGTTCGACAGGTTTGGAGTCATAGTTTTTCATCCGAAAATTGATTTTTCGAACTGTACCAAAGATGATTCAAAATGTCAATTGGATCGTGCCTCATGTTGAATAACCACTTTTTAAACCCTCACAGTGACTAAAATTGCCATTTTTACAGAGTTTTGCTTACTCAAAAGCTTCCATTTTGACCCGTTTCAGGCACAGAAATGACTTTAAACACACTTATTCTAGTTGACAAAGTCATAATTCACATCCAACAGTCATTTAGAGTCAAAAGATTAAATGTTGAAATTTCATCCATATTGACCATTTTGGGATCGTTCGACAGGTCCGGAGTCATCGTTTCTCATCCGAAAATTGATTTTTCGGACTGTACCAAAAATGATTCAAAATGTCAATTGGATCGACCCTCATGTTGAATAACCACTTTTTAAACCCTCACAGTGACCAAAATTGCCATTTTTACAGAGTTTTGCTTACTCAAAAGCTTCAATTTTGACCCGTTTCAGGCACAGAAATGACTTTAAACACACTTATTTTAGTTAACAAAGTCATAATTCACATCCAACAGTCATTTAGAGTCAAAAGATTAAATGTTGAAATTTCATCCATATTGACCATTTTGGGATCGTTCGACAGGTCCGGAGTCATCGTTTTTCATCCGAAAATTGATTTTATGGGCAGTACCAAAAATGATTCAAAATGTGAATTGGATCATGCCTCATGTTGAATAACCACTTTTTAAACCCTCACAGTGACCAAAATTGCCTTTTTACAGAGTTTTGCTTACTCAAAAGCTTCAATTTTGACCCGTTTCAGGCACAGAAATGACTTTAAACACACTTATTTTAGTTGACAAAGTCATAATTCACATCCAACAGTCATTTAGAGTCAAAAGATTAAATGTTGAAATTTCATCCATATTGACCATTTTGGGATCGTTCGACAGGTCCGGAGTCATCGTTTTTCATCCGAAAATTGATTTTTTGGACTGTACCAAAAATGTTTCAAAATGTCAATTGGATCGTGCCTCATGTTGAATAACCACTTTTTAAACCCTCACAGTGACCAAAATTGCCATTTTTACAGAGTTTTGCTTACTCAAAAGCTTCAATTTTGACCCGTTTCAGGCACAGAAATGACTTTAAACACACTTATTTTAGTTAACAAAGTTATAATTCACATCCAACAGTCATTTATAGTCAAGAGATTAAATGTTGAAATTTCATCATTATAGACCATTTTGGGATCGTTCGACAGGTCCGGAGTCACCGTTTTTCATCCGAAAATTGATTTTTTGGACTATACCAAAAATGATTCAAAATGTCAATTGGATCATGCCTCATGTTGAATAACCACTTTTTAAACCCTCACAGTGACCAAAATTGCCATTTTTACAGAGTTTTCCTTACTCAAAAGCTTCAATTTTGACCCGTTTCAGGCACAGAAATGACTTTAAACACACTTATTTTAGTTAACAAAGTCATAATTCACATCCAACAGTCATTTAGAGTCAAAAGATTAAATGTTGAAATTTCATCCATATTGACCATTTTGGGATCGTTCGACAGGTCCGGAGTCATCGTTTTTCATCCGAAAATTGATTTTTTGGGCAGTACCAAAAATGATTCAAAATGTGAATTGGATCATGCCTCATGTTGAATAACCACTTTTTAAACCCTCACAGTGACCAAAATTGCCATTTTTACAGAGTTTTGCTTACTCAAAAGCTTCAATTTTGACCCGTTTCAGGCACAGAAATGACTTTAAACACACTTATTTTAGTTGACAAAGTCATAATTCACATCCAACAGTCATTTAGAGTCAAAAGATTAAATGTTGAAATTTCATCCATATTGACCATTTTGGGATCGTTCGACAGGTCCGGAGTCATCGTTTTTCATCCGAAAATGGATTTTTTGGACTGTACCAAAAATGATTCAAAATGTCAATTGGATTGTGCCTCATGTTGAATAACCACTTTTTAAACCCTCACGGTGACAAAAATTGCCATTTTTACAGAGTTTTGCTTACTCAAAAGCTTCAATTTTGACCCGTTTCAGGCACAGAAATGACTTTAAACACACTTATTCTAGTTGACAAAGTCATAATTCACATCCAACAGTCATTTAGAGTCAAACGATTAAATGTTAAAATGTCATCATTATAGACCATTTTGGGATCGTTCGACAGGTCCGGAGTCATCGTTTTTCATCCGAAAATTGATTTTTTGGACTGTACCAAAAATGATTCAAAATGTCAATTGGATCATGCCTCATGTTGAATAACCACTTTTTAAACCCTCACAGTGACCAAAATTGCCATTTTTACAGAGTTTTGCTTACTCAAAGGCTTCAATTTTGACCCGTTTCAGGCACAGAAATGACTTTAAACACACTTATTTTAATTGACAAAGTCATAATTCACATCCAACAGTCATTAAGAGTCAAAAGATTAAATGGTAAAATTTCATTCATATTGACCATTTTGGGATCGTTTGACAGGTCCGGAGTCATCGTTTTTCATCCGAAAATTGATTTTTTGGACTGTACCAAAAATGATTCAAAATGTCAATTGGATCGTTCCTCATGTTGAATAACCACTTTTTAAACCCTCACAGTGACCAAAATTGCCATTTTTACAGAGTTTTGCTTACTCAAAAGCTTCGATTTTGACCCGTTTCAGGCACAGAAATGACTTTAAACACACGTATTCTAGTTGACAAAGTCATAATTCACATCCAACAGTCATTTAGAGTCAAAAGATTAAATGTTAAAATTTCATCATTATAGACTATTTTGGGATCGTTCGACAGGTCCGGAGTCATCGTTTTTCATCCGAAAATTGATTTTTTGGACTGTACCAAAAATGATTCAAAATGTCAATTGGATCATGCCTCATGTTGAATAACCACTTTTTAAACCCTCACAGTGACCAAAATTGCCATTTTTACAGAGTTTTGCTTACTCAAAGGCTTCAATTTTGACCCGTTTCAGGCACAGAAATGACTTTAAACACACTTATTTTAATTGACAAAGTCATAATTCACATTCAACAGTCATTAAGAGTCAAAAGATTAAATGGTAAAATTTCATTCATATTGACCATTTTGGGATCGTTTGACAGGTCCGGAGTCATCGTTTTTCATCCGAAAATTGATTTTTTGGACTGTACCAAAAATGATTCAAAATGTCAATTGGATCGTTCCTCATGTTGAATAACCACTTTTTAAACCCTCACAGTGATCAAAATTGCCATTTTTACAGAGTTTTGCTTACTCAAAAGCTTCGATTTTGACCCGTTTCAGGCACAGAAATGACTTTAAACACACTTATTTTAGTTAACAAAGTTATAATTCACATCCAACAGTCATTTATAGTCAAGAGATTAAATGTTGAAATTTCATCATTATAGACCATTTTGGGATCGTTCGACAGGTCCGGAGTCACCGTTTTTCATCCGAAAATTGATTTTTTGGACTGTACCAAAAATGATTCAAAATGTCAATTGGATCATGCCTCATGTTGAATAACCACTTTTTAAACCCTCACAGTGACCAAAATTGCCATTTTTACAGAGTTTTCCTTACTCAAAAGCTTCAATTTTGACCCGTTTCAGGCACAGAAATGACTTTAAACACACTTATTTTAGTTAACAAAGTCATAATTCACATCCAACAGTCATTTAGAGTCAAAAGATTAAATGTTGAAATTTCATCCATATTGACCATTTTGGGATCGTTCGACAGGTCCGGAGTCATCGTTTTTCATCCGAAAATTGATTTTTTGGGCAGTACCAAAAATGATTCAAAATGTGAATTGGATCATGCCTCATGTTGAATAACCACTTTTTAAACCCTCACAGTGACCAAAATTGCCATTTTTACAGAGTTTTGCTTACTCAAAAGCTTCAACTTTGACCCGTTTCAGGCACAGAAATGACTTTAAACACACTTATTTTAGTTGACAAAGTCATAATTCACATCCAACAGTCATTTAGAGTCAAAAGATTAAATGTTGAAATTTCATCCATATTGACCATTTTGGGATCGTTCGACAGGTCCGGAGTCATCGTTTTTCATCCGAAAATGGATTTTTTGGACTGTACCAAAAATGATTCAAAATGTCAATTGGATTGTGCCTCATGTTGAATAACCACTTTTTAAACCCTCACGGTGACAAAAATTGCCATTTTTACAGAGTTTTGCTTACTCAAAAGCTTCAATTTTGACCCGTTTCAGGCACAGAAATGACTTTAAACACACTTATTCTAGTTGACAAAGTCATAATTCACATCCAACAGTCATTTAGAGTCAAAAGATTAAATGTTAAAATGTCATCATTATAGACCATTTTGGGATCGTTCGACAGGTCCGGAGTCATCGTTTTTCATCCGAAAATTGAGTTTTTGGACTGTACCAAAAATGATTCAAAATGTCAATTGGATCATGCCTCATGTTGAATAACCACTTTTTAAACCCTCACAGTGACCAAAATTGCCATTTTTACAGAGTTTTGCTTACTCAAAGGCTTCAATTTTGACCCGTTTCAGGCACAGAAATGACTTTAAACACACTTATTTTAATTGACAAAGTCATAATTCACATCCAACAGTCATTAAGAGTCAAAAGATTAAATGGTAAAATTTCATTCATATTGACCATTTTGGGATCGTTTGACAGGTCCGGAGTCATCGTTTTTCATCCGAAAATTGATTTTTTGGACTGTACCAAAAATGATTCAAAATGTCAATTGGATCGTTCCTCATGTTGAATAACCACTTTTTAAACCCTCACAGTGACCAAAATTGCCATTTTTACAGAGTTTTGCTTACTCAAAAGCTTCGATTTTGACCCGTTTCAGGCACAGAAATGACTTTAAACACACGTATTCTAGTTGACAAAGTCATAATTCACATCCAACAGTCATTTAGAGTCAAAAGATTAAATGTTAAAATTTCATCATTATAGACCATTTTGGGATCGTTCGACAGGTCCGGAGTCATCGTTTTTCATCCGAAAATTGATTTTTTGGACTGTACCAAAAATGATTCAAAATGTCAATTGGATCATGCCTCATGTTGAATAACCACTTTTTAAACCCTCACAGTGACCAAAATTGCCATTTTTACAGAGTTTTGCTTACTCAAAGGCTTCAATTTTGACCCGTTTCAGGCACAGAAATGACTTTAAACACACTTATTTTAATTGACAAAGTCATAATTCACATTCAACAGTCATTAAGAGTCAAAAGATTAAATGGTAAAATTTCATTCATATTGACCATTTTGGGATCGTTTGACAGGTCCGGAGTCATCGTTTTTCATCCGAAAATTGATTTTTTGGACTGTACCAAAAATGATTCAAAATGTCAATTGGATCGTTCCTCATGTTGAATAACCACTTTTTAAACCCTCACAGTGACCAAAATTGCCATTTTTACAGAGTTTTGCTTACTCAAAAGCTTCGATTTTGACCCGTTTCAGGCACAGAAATGACTTTAAACACACGTATTCTAGTTGACAAAGTCATAATTCACATCCAACAGTCATTTAGAGTCAAAAGATTAAATGTTAAAATTTCATCCATATTGACCATTTTGTCATCGTTCGACAGGTCCGGAGTCATAGTTTTTCATCCGAAAATTGATTTTTTGGACTGTACCAAAAATGATTCAAAATGTCAATTGGATCATGCCTCATGTTGAATAACCACTTTTTAAACCCTCACAGTGACCAAAATTGCCATTTTTACAGAGTTTTGCTAACTCAAAAGCTTCAATTTTGACCCGTTTCAGGCACAGAAATGACTTTAAACACACTTATTTTAGTTGAAGAAGTCATAATTCACATCCAACAGTCATTTAGAGTCAAAAGATTAAAGGTTAAAATGTCATCATTATAGACCATTTTGGGATCGTTCGACAGGTCCGGAGTCATCGTTTTTCATCTGAAAATTGATTTTTTGGACTGTACCAAAAATGATTCAAAATGTCAATTGGATCATGCCTCATGTTGAATAACCACTTTTTAAACCCTCACAGTGACCAAAATTGCCATTTTTACAGAGTTTTGCTTACTCAAAAGCTTCCATTTTGACCCGTTTCAGGCAAAGAAATGACTTTAAACACACTCATTTTAGTTGACAAAGTCATAATTCACATCCAACAGTCATTTAGAGTCAAAAGATTAAATGTTAAAATTTCATCCATATTGACCATTTTGGGATCGTTCGACAGGTCCGGAGTCATAGTTTTTCATCCGAAAATTGATTTTTCGAACTGTACCAAAGATGATTCAAAATGTCAATTGGATCGTGCCTCATGTTGAATAACCACTTTTTAAACCCTCACAGTGACTAAAATTGCCATTTTTACAGAGTTTTGCTTACTCAAAAGCTTCCATTTTGACCCGTTTCAGGCACAGAAATGACTTTAAACACACTTATTCTAGTTGACAAAGTCATAATTCACATCCAACAGTCATTTAGAGTCAAAAGATTAAATGTTGAAATTTCATCCATATTGACCATTTTGGGATCGTTCGACAGGTCCGGAGTCATCGTTTTTCATCCGAAAATTGATTTTTCGGACTGTACCAAAAATGATTCAAAATGTCAATTGGATCGACCCTCATGTTGAATAACCACTTTTTAAACCCTCACAGTGACCAAAATTGCCATTTTTACAGAGTTTTGCTTACTCAAAAGCTTCCATTTTGACCCGTTTCAGGCACAGAAATGACTTTAAACACACTTATTTTAGTTAACAAAGTCATAATTCACATCCAACAGTCATTTAGAGTCAAAAGATTAAATGTTGAAATTTCATCCATATTGACCATTTTGGGATCGTTCGACAGGTCCGGAGTCATCGTTTTTCATCCGAAAATTGATTTTATGGGCAGTACCAAAAATGATTCAAAATGTGAATTGGATCATGCCTCATGTTGAATAACCACTTTTTAAACCCTCACAGTGACCAAAATTGCCATTTTTACAGAGTTTTGCTTACTCAAAAGCTTCAATTTTGACCCGTTTCAGGCACAGAAATGACTTTAAACACACTTATTTTAGTTGACAAAGTCATAATTCACATCCAACAGTCATTTAGAGTCAAAAGATTAAATGTTGAAATTTCATCCATATTGACCATTTTGGGATCGTTCGACAGGTCCGGAGTCATCGTTTTTCATCCCAAAATTGATTTTTTGGACTGTACCAAAAATGTTTCAAAATGTCAATTGGATCGTGCCTCATGTTGAATAACCACTTTTTAAACCCTCACAGTGACAAAAATTGCCATTTTTACAGAGTTTTGCTTACTCAAAAGCTTCAATTTTGACCCGTTTCAGGCACAGAAATGACTTTAAACACACTTATTCTAGTTGACAAAGTCATAATTCACATCCAACAGTCATTTAGAGTCAAAAGATTAAATGTTAAAATGTCATCATTATAGACCATTTTGGGATCGTTCGACAGGTCCGGAGTCATCATTTTTCATCCGAAAATTGATTTTTTGGACTGTACCAAAAATGATTCAAAATGTCAATTGGATCATGCCTCATGTTGAATAAACACTTTTTAAACCCTCACAGTGACCAAAATTGCCATTTTTACAGAGTTTTGCTTACTCAAAGGCTTCAATTTTGACCCGTTTCAGGCACAGAAATGACTTTAAACACACTTATTTTAATTGACAAAGTCATAATTCACATCCAACAGTCATTTAGAGTCAAAAGATTAAATGTTGAAATTTCATCCATATTGACCATTTTGGGATCGTTCGACAGGTCCGGAGTCATCGTTTTTCATCCGAAAATTGATTTTTTGGACTGTACCAAAAATGATTCAAAATGTCAATTGGATCGTGCCTCATGTTGAATAACCACTTTTTAAACCCTCACAGTGACAAAAATTGCCATTTTTACAGAGTTTTGCTTACTCAAAAGCTTCAATTTTGACCCGTTTCAGGCACAGAAATGACTTTAAACACACTTATTCTAGTTGACAAAGTCATAATTCACATCCAACAGTCATTTAGAGTCAAAAGATTAAATGTTAAAATGTCATCATTATAGACCATTTTGGGATCGTTCGACAGGTCCGGAGTCATCGTTTTTCATCCGAAAATTGATTTTTTGGACTGTACCAAAAATGATTCAAAATGTCAATTGGATCATGCCTCATGTTGAATAACCACTTTTTAAACCCTCACAGTGACGAAAATTGCCATTTTTACAGAGTTTTGCTTACTCAAAGGCTTCAATTTTGACCCGTTTCAGGCACAGAAATGACTTTAAACACACTTATTTTAATTGGCAAAGTCATAATTCACATCCAACAGTCATTAAGAGTCAAAAGATTAAATGGTAAAATTTCATTCATATTGACCATTTTGGGATCGTTTGACAGGTCCGGAGTCATCGTTTTTCATCCGAAAATTGATTTTTTGGACTGTACCAAAAATGATTCAAAATGTCAATTGGATCGTTCCTCATGTTGAATAACCACTTTTTAAACCCTCACAGTGACCAAAATTGCCATTTTTACAGAGTTTTGCTTACTCAAAAGCTTCGATTTTGACCCGTTTCAGGCACAGAAATGACTTTAAACACACGTATTCTAGTTGACAAAGTCATAATTCACATCCAACAGTCATTTAGAGTCAAAAGATTAAATGTTAAAATTTCATCATTATAGACCATTTTGGGATCGTTCGACAGGTCCGGAGTCATCGTTTTTCATCCGAAAATTGATTTTTTGGACTGTACCAAAAATGATTCAAAATGTCAATTGGATCATGCCTCATGTTGAATAACCACTTTTTAAACCCTCACAGTGACCAAAATTGCCATTTTTACTGAGTTTTGCTTACTCAAAGGCTTCAATTTTGACCCGTTTCAGGCACAGAAATGACTTTAAACACACTTATTTTAATTGACAAAGTCATAATTCACATCCAACAGTCATTAAGAGTCAAAAGATTAAATGGTAAAATTTCATTCATATTGACCATTTTGGGATCGTTTGACAGGTCCGGAGTCATCGTTTTTCATCCGAAAATTGATTTTTTGGACTGTACCAAAAATGATTCAAAATGTCAATTGGATCGTTCCTCATGTTGAATAACCACTTTTTAAACCCTCACAGTGACCAAAATTGCCATTTTTACAGAGTTTTGCTTACTCAAAAGCTTCGATTTTGACCCGTTTCAGGCACAGAAATGACTTTAAACACACGTATTCTAGTTGACAAAGTCATAATTCACATCCAACAGTCATTTAGAGTCAAAAGATTAAATGTTAAAATTTCATCATTATAGACCATTTTGGGATCGTTCGACAGGTCCGGAGTCATCGTTTTTCATCCGAAAATTGATTTTTTGGACTGTACCAAAAATGATTCAAAATGTCAATTGGATCATGCCTCATGTTGAATAACCACTTTTTAAACCCTCACAGTGACCAAAATTGCCATTTTTACAGAGTTTTGCTTACTCAAAGGCTTCAATTTTGACCCGTTTCAGGCACAGAAATGACTTTAAACACACTTATTTTAATTGACAAAGTCATAATTCACATTCAACAGTCATTAAGAGTCAAAAGATTAAATGGTAAAATTTCATTCATATTGACCATTTTGGGATCGTTTGACAGGTCCGGAGTCATCGTTTTTCATCCGAAAATTGATTTTTTGGACTGTACCAAAAATGATTCAAAATGTCAATTGGATCGTTCCTCATGTTGAATAACCACTTTTTAAACCCTCACAGTGACCAAAATTGCCATTTTTACAGAGTTTTGCTTACTCAAAAGCTTCGATTTTGACCCGTTTCAGGCACAGAAATGACTTTAAACACACTTATTTTAGTTAACAAAGTTATAATTCACATCCAACAGTCATTTATAGTCAAGAGATTAAATGTTGAAATTTCATCATTATAGACCATTTTGGGATCGTTCGACAGGTCCGGAGTCACCGTTTTTCATCCGAAAATTGATTTTTTGGACTGTACCAAAAATGATTCAAAATGTCAATTGGATCATGCCTCATGTTGAATAACCACTTTTTAAACCCTCACAGTGACCAAAATTGCCATTTTTACAGAGTTTTCCTTACTCAAAAGCTTCAATTTTGACCCGTTTCAGGCACAGAAATGACTTTAAACACACTTATTTTAGTTAACAAAGTCATAATTCATATCCAACAGTCATTTAGAGTCAAAAGATTAAATGTTGAAATTTCATCCATATTGACCATTTTGGGATCGTTCGACAGTTCCGGAGTCATCGTTTTTCATCCGGAAATTGATTTTTTGGGCAGTACCAAAAATGATTCAAAATGTGAATTGGATCATGCCTCATGTTGAATAACCACTTTTTAAACCCTCACAGTGACCAAAATTGCCATTTTTACAGAGTTTTGCTTACTCAAAAGCTTCAATTTTGACCCGTTTCAGGCACAGAAATGACTTTAAACACACTTATTTTAGTTGACAAAGTCATAATTCACATCCAACAGTCATTTAGAGTCAAAAGATTAAATGTTGAAATTTCATCCATATTGACCATTTTGGGAACGTTCGACAGGTCCGGAGTCATCGTTTTTCATCCGAAAATGGATTTTTTGGACTGTACCAAAAATGATTCAAAATGTCAATTGGATTGTGCCTCATGTTGAATAACCACTTTTTAAACCCTCACAGTGACCAAAATTGCCATTTTTACAGAGTTTTGCTTACTCAAAGGCTTCAATTTTGACCCGTTTCAGGCACAGAAATGACTTTAAACACACTTATTTTAATTGACAAAGTCATAATTCACATCCAACAGTCATTAAGAGTCAAAAGATTAAATGGTAAAATTTCATTCATATTGACCATTTTGGGATCGTTTGACAGGTCCGGAGTCATCGTTTTTCATCCGAAAATTGATTTTTTGGACTGCACCAAAAATGATTCAAAATGTCAATTGGATCGTTCCTCATGTTGAATAACCACTTTTTAAACCCTCACAGTGACCAAAATTGCCATTTTTACAGAGTTTTGCTTACTCAAAAGCTTCGATTTTGACCCGTTTCAGGCACAGAAATGACTTTAAACACACGTATTCTAGTTGACAAAGTCATAATTCACATCCAACAGTCATTTAGAGTCAAAAGATTAAATGTTAAAATTTCATCATTATAGACCATTTTGGGATCGTTCGACAGGTCCGGAGTCATCGTTTTTCATCCGAAAATTGATTTTTTGGACTGTACCAAAAATGATTCAAAATGTCAATTGGATCATGCCTCATGTTGAATAACCACTTTTTAAACCCTCACAGTGACCAAAATTGCCATTTTTACAGAGTTTTGCTTACTCAAAGGCTTCAATTTTGACCCGTTTCAGGCACAGAAATGACTTTAAACACACACTTTTTTTAATTGACAAAGTCATAATTCACATTCAACAGTCATTAAGAGTCAAAAGATTAAATGGTAAAATTTCATTCATATTGACCATTTTGGGATCGTTTGACAGGTCCGGAGTCATCGTTTTTCATCCGAAAATTGATTTTTTGGACTGTACCAAAAATGATTCAAAATGTCAATTGGATCGTTCCTCATGTTGAATAACCACTTTTTAAACCCTCACAGTGACCAAAATTGCCATTTTTACAGAGTTTTGCTTACTCAAAAGCTTCGATTTTGACCCGTTTCAGGCACAGAAATGACTTTAAACACACGTATTCTAGTTGACAAAGTCATAATTCACATCCAACAGTCATTTAGAGTCAAAAGATTAAATGTTAAAATTTCATCCATTATGACCATTTTGTCATCGTTCGACAGGTCCGGAGTCATAGTTTTTCATCCGAAAATTGATTTTTTGGACTGTACCAAAAATGATTCAAAATGTCAATTGGATCATGCCTCATGTTGAATAACCACTTTTTAAACCCTCACAGTGACCAAAATTGCCATTTTTACAGAGTTTTGCTAACTCAAAAGCTTCAATTTTGACCCGTTTCAGGCACAGAAATGACTTTAAACACACTTATTTTAGTTGAAGAAGTCATAATTCACATCCAACAGTCATTTAGAGTCAAAAGATTAAAGGTTAAAATGTCATCATTATAGACCATTTTGGGATCGTTCGACAGGTCCGGAGTCATCGTTTTTCATCTGAAAATTGATTTTTTGGACTGTACCAAAAATGATTCAAAATGTCAATTGGATCATGCCTCATGTTGAATAACCACTTTTTAAACCCTCACAGTGACCAAAATTGCCATTTTTACAGAGTTTTGCTTACTCAAAAGCTTCCATTTTGACCCGTTTCAGGCAAAGAAATGACTTTAAACACACTCATTTTAGTTGACAAAGTCATAATTCACATCCAACAGTCATTTAGAGTCAAAAGATTAAATGTTAAAATTTCATCCATATTGACCATTTTGGGATCGTTCGACAGGTCCGGAGTCATAGTTTTTCATCCGAAAATTGATTTTTCGAACTGTACCAAAGATGATTCAAAATGTCAATTGGATCGTGCCTCATGTTGAATAACCACTTTTTAAACCCTCACAGTGACTAAAATTGCCATTTTTACAGAGTTTTGCTTACTCAAAAGCTTCCATTTTGACCCGTTTCAGGCACAGAAATGACTTTAAACACACTTATTCTAGTTGACAAAGTCATAATTCACATCCAACAGTCATTTAGAGTCAAAAGATTAAATGTTGAAATTTCATCCATATTGACCATTTTGGGATCGTTCGACAGGTCCGGAGTCATCGTTTTGACTGTACCAAAAATGATTCAAAATGTCAATTGGATCGACCCTCATGTTGAATAACCACTTTTTAAACCCTCACAGTGACCAAAATTGCCATTTTTACAGAGTTTTGCTTACTCAAAAGCTTCCATTTTGACCCGTTTCAGGCACAGAAATGACTTTAAACACACTTATTTTAGTTAACAAAGTCATAATTCACATCCAACAGTCATTTAGAGTCAAAAGATTAAATGTTGAAATTTCATCCATATTGACCATTTTGGGATCGTTCGACAGGTCCGGAGTCATCGTTTTTCATCCGAAAATTGATTTTATGGGCAGTACCAAAAATGATTCAAAATGTGAATTGGATAATGCCTCATGTTGAATAACCACTTTTTAAACCCTCACAGTGACCAAAATTGCCATTTTTACAGAGTTTTGCTTACTCAAAAGCTTCAATTTTGACCCGTTTCAGGCACAGAAATGACTTTAAACACACTTATTTTAGTTGACAAAGTCATAATTCACATCCAACAGTCATTTAGAGTCAAAAGATTAAATGTTGAAATTTCATCCATATTGACCATTTTGGGATCGTTCGACAGGTCCGGAGTCATCGTTTTTCATCCCAAAATTGATTTTTTGGACTGTACCAAAAATGTTTCAAAATGTCAATTGGATCGTGCCTCATGTTGAATAACCACTTTTTAAACCCTCACAGTGACAAAAATTGCCATTTTTACAGAGTTTTGCTTACTCAAAAGCTTCAATTTTGACCCGTTTCAGGCACAGAAATGACTTTAAACACACTTATTCTAGTTGACAAAGTCATAATTCACATCCAACAGTCATTTAGAGTCAAAAGATTAAATGTTAAAATGTCATCATTATAGACCATTTTGGGATCGTTCGACAGGTCCGGAGTCATCATTTTTCATCCGAAAATTGATTTTTTGGGCAGTACCAAAAATGATTCAAAATGTGAATTGGATCATGCCTCATGTTGAATAACCACTTTTTAAACCCTCACAGTGACCAAAATTGCCATTTTTACAGAGTTTTGCTTACTCAAAAGCTTCAATTTTGACCCGTTTCAGGCACAGAAATGACTTTAAACACACTTATTTTAGTTGACAAAGTCATAATTCACATCCAACAGTCATTTAGAGTCAAAAGATTAAATGTGGAAATTTCATCCATATTGACCATTTTGGGATCGTTCGACAGGTCCGGAGTCATCGTTTTTCATCCGAAAATTGATTTTTTGGACTGTACCAAAAATGATTCAAAATGTCAATTGGATTGTGCCTCATGTTGAATAACCACTTTTTAAACCCTCACGGTGACAAAAATTGCCATTTTTACAGAGTTTTGCTTACTCAAAAGCTTCAATTTTGACCCGTTTCAGGCACAGAAATGACTTTAAACACACTTATTCTAGTTGACAAAGTCATAATTCACATCCAACAGTCATTTAGAGTCAAAAGATTAAATGTTAAAATGTCATCATTATAGACCATTTTGGGATCGTTCGACAGGTCCGGAGTCATCGTTTTTCATCCGAAAATTGATTTTTTGGACTGTACCAAAAATGATTCAAAATGTCAATTGGATCATGCCTCATGTTGAATAACCACTTTTTAAACCCTCACAGTGACCAAAATTGCCATTTTTACAGAGTTTTGCTTACTCAAAGGCTTCAATTTTGACCCGTTTCAGGCACAGAAATGACTTTAAACACACTTATTTTAATTGACAAAGTCATAATTCACATCCAACAGTCATTAAGAGTCAAAAGATTAAATGGTAAAATTTCATTCATATTGACCATTTTGGGATCGTTTGACAGGTCCGGAGTCATCGTTTTTCATCCGAAAATTGATTTTTTGGACTGTACCAAAAATGATTCAAAATGTCAATTGGATCGTTCCTCATGTTGAATAACCACTTTTTAAACCCTCACAGTGACCAAAATTGCCATTTTTACAGAGTTTTGCTTACTCAAAAGCTTCGATTTTGACCCGTTTCAGGCACAGAAATGACTTTAAACACACGTATTCTAGTTGACAAAGTCATAATTCACATCCAACAGTCATTTAGAGTCAAAAGATTAAATGTTAAAATGTCATCATTATAGACCATTTTGGGATCGTTCGACAGGTCCGGAGTCATCGTTTTTCATCCGAAAATTGATTTTTTGGACTGTACCAAAAATGATTCAAAATGTCAATTGGATCATGCCTCATGTTGAATAACCACTTTTTAAACCCTCACAGTGACCAAAATTGCCATTTTTACAGAGTTTTGCTTACTCAAAGGCTTCAATTTTGACCCGTTTCAGGCACAGAAATGACTTTAAACACACTTATTTTAGTTGAAGAAGTTATAATTCACATCCAACAGTCATTTAGAGTCAAAAGATTAAATTTTAAAATGTCATCATTATAGACCATTTTGGGATTGTTCGACAGGTCCGGAGTCATCGTTTTTCATCTGAAAATTGATTTTTTGGACTGTACCAAAAAATGATTCAAAATGTCAATTGGATCATGCCTCATGTTGAATAACCACTTTTTAAACCCTCACAGTGACCAAAATTGCCATTTTTACAGAGTTTTGCTTACTCAAAAGCTTCCATTTTGACCCGTTTCAGGCAAAGAAATGACTTTAAACACACTCATTTTAGTTGACAAAGTCATAATTCACATCCAACAGTCATTTAGAGTCAAAAGATTAAATGTTAAAATTTCATCCATATTGACCATTTTGGGATCGTTCGACAGGTCCGGAGTCATAGTTTTTCATCCGAAAATTGATTTTTCGAACTGTACCAAAGATGATTCAAAATGTCAATTGGATCGTGCCTCATGTTGAATAACCACTTTTTAAACCCTCACAGTGACTAAAATTGCCATTTTTACAGAGTTTTGCTTACTCAAAAGCTTCCATTTTGACCCGTTTCAGGCACAGAAATGACTTTAAACACACTTATTCTAGTTGACAAAGTCATAATTCACATCCAACAGTCATTTAGAGTCAAAAGATTAAATGTTGAAATTTCATCCATATTGACCATTTTGGGATCGTTCGACAGGTCCGGAGTCATCGTTTTTCATCCGAAAATTGATTTTTCGGACTGTACCAAAAATGATTCAAAATGTCAATTGGATCGACCCTCATGTTGAATAACCACTTTTTAAACCCTCACAGTGACCAAAATTGCCATTTTTACAGTTTTGCTTACTCAAAAGCTTTAATTTTGACCCGTTTCAGGCACAGAAATGACTTTAAACACACTTATTTTAGTTAACAAAGTCATAATTCACATCCAACAGTCATTTAGAGTCAAAAGATTAAATGTTGAAATTTCATCCATATTGACCATTTTGGGATCGTTCGACAGGTCCGGAGTCATCGTTTTTCATCCGAAAATTGATTTTATGGGCAGTACCAAAAATGATTCAAAATGTGAATTGGATCATGCCTCATGTTGAATAACCACTTTTTAAACCCTCACAGTGACCAAAATTGCCATTTTTACAGAGTTTTGCTTACTCAAAAGCTTCAATTTTGACCCGTTTCAGGCACAGAAATGACTTTAAACACACTTATTTTAGTTGACAAAGTCATAATTCACATCCAACAGTCATTTAGAGTCAAAAGATTAAATGGTAAAATTTCATTCATATTGACCATTTTGGGATCGTTTGACAGGTCCGGAGTCATCGTTTTTCATCCGAAAATTGATTTTTTGGACTGTACCAAAAATGATTCAAAATGTCAATTGGATCGTTCCTCATGTTGAATAACCACTTTTTAAACCCTCACAGTGACCAAAATTGCCATTTTTACAGAGTTTTGCTTACTCAAAAGCTTCGATTTTGACCCGTTTCAGGCACAGAAATGACTTTAAACACACTTATTTTAGTTAACAAAGTTATAATTCACATCCAACAGTCATTTATAGTCAAGAGATTAAATGTTGAAATTTCATCATTATAGACCATTTTGGGATCGTTCGACAGGTCCGGAGTCACCGTTTTTCATCCGAAAATTGATTTTTTGGACTGTACCAAAAATGATTCAAAATGTCAATTGGATCATGCCTCATGTTGAATAACCACTTTTTAAACCCTCACAGTGACCAAAATTGCCATTTTTACAGAGTTTTCCTTACTCAAAAGCTTCAATTTTGACCCGTTTCAGGCACAGAAATGACTTTAAACACACTTATTTTAGTTAACAAAGTCATAATTCATATCCAACAGTCATTTAGAGTCAAAAGATTAAATGTTGAAATTTCATCCATATTGACCATTTTGGGATCGTTCGACAGTTCCGGAGTCATCGTTTTTCATCCGAAAATTGATTTTTTGGGCAGTACCAAAAATGATTCAAAATGTGAATTGGATCATGCCTCATGTTGAATAACCACTTTTTAAACCCTCACAGTGACCAAAATTGCCATTTTTACAGAGTTTTGCTTACTCAAAAGCTTCAATTTTGACCCGTTTCAGGCACAGAAATGACTTTAAACACACTTATTTTAGTTGACAAAGTCATAATTCACATCCAACAGTCATTTAGAGTCAAAAGATTAAATGTTGAAATTTCATCCATATTGACCATTTTGGGAACGTTCGACAGGTCCGGAGTCATCGTTTTTCATCCGAAAATGGATTTTTTGGACTGTACCAAAAATGATTCAAAATGTCAATTGGATTGTGCCTCATGTTGAATAACCACTTTTTAAACCCTCACGGTGACAAAAATTGCCATTTTTACAGAGTTTTGCTTACTCAAAAGCTTCAATTTTGACCCGTTTCAGGCACAGAAATGACTTTAAACACACTTATTCTAGTTGACAAAGTCATAATTCACATCCAACAGTCATTTAGAGTCAAAAGATTAAATGTTAAAATGTCATCATTATAGACCATTTTGGGATCGTTCGACAGGTCCGGAGTCATCGTTTTTCATCCGAAAATTGAGTTTTTGGACTGTACCAAAAATGATTCAAAATGTCAATTGGATCATGCCTCATGTTGAATAACCACTTTTTAAACCCTCACAGTGACCAAAATTGCCATTTTTACAGAGTTTTGCTTACTCAAAGGCTTCAATTTTGACCCGTTTCAGGCACAGAAATGACTTTAAACACACTTATTTTAATTGACAAAGTCATAATTCACATCCAACAGTCATTAAGAGTCAAAAGATTAAATGGTAAAATTTCATTCATATTGACCATTTTGGGATCGTTTGACAGGTCCGGAGTCATCGTTTTTCATCCGAAAATTGATTTTTTGGACTGCACCAAAAATGATTCAAAATGTCAATTGGATCGTTCCTCATGTTGAATAACCACTTTTTAAACCCTCACAGTGACCAAAATTGCCATTTTTACAGAGTTTTGCTTACTCAAAAGCTTCGATTTTGACCCGTTTCAGGCACAGAAATGACTTTAAACACACGTATTCTAGTTGACAAAGTCATAATTCACATCCAACAGTCATTTAGAGTCAAAAGATTAAATGTTAAAATTTCATCATTATAGACCATTTTGGGATCGTTCGACAGGTCCGGAGTCATCGTTTTTCATCCGAAAATTGATTTTTTGGACTGTACCAAAAATGATTCAAAATGTCAATTGGATCATGCCTCATGTTGAATAACCACTTTTTAAACCCTCACAGTGACCAAAATTGCCATTTTTACAGAGTTTTGCTTACTCAAAGGCTTCAATTTTGACCCGTTTCAGGCACAGAAATGACTTTAAACACACACTTTTTTTAATTGACAAAGTCATAATTCACATTCAACAGTCATTAAGAGTCAAAAGATTAAATGGTAAAATTTCATTCATATTGACCATTTTGGGATCGTTTGACAGGTCCGGAGTCATCGTTTTTCATCCGAAAATTGATTTTTTGGACTGTACCAAAAATGATTCAAAATGTCAATTGGATCGTTCCTCATGTTGAATAACCACTTTTTAAACCCTCACAGTGACCAAAATTGCCATTTTTACAGAGTTTTGCTTACTCAAAAGCTTCGATTTTGACCCGTTTCAGGCACAGAAATGACTTTAAACACACGTATTCTAGTTGACAAAGTCATAATTCACATCCAACAGTCATTTAGAGTCAAAAGATTAAATGTTAAAATTTCATCCATATTGACCATTTTGTCATCGTTCGACAGGTCCGGAGTCATAGTTTTTCATCCGAAAATTGATTTTTTGGACTGTACCAAAAATGATTCAAAATGTCAATTGGATCATGCCTCATGTTGAATAACCACTTTTTAAACCCTCACAGTGACCAAAATTGCCATTTTTACAGAGTTTTGCTAACTCAAAAGCTTCAATTTTGACCCGTTTCAGGCACAGAAATGACTTTAAACACACTTATTTTAGTTGAAGAAGTCATAATTCACATCCAACAGTCATTTAGAGTCAAAAGATTAAAGGTTAAAATGTCATCATTATAGACCATTTTGGGATCGTTCGACAGGTCCGGAGTCATCGTTTTTCATCTGAAAATTGATTTTTTGGACTGTACCAAAAATGATTCAAAATGTCAATTGGATCATGCCTCATGTTGAATAACCACTTTTTAAACCCTCACAGTGACCAAAATTGCCATTTTTACAGAGTTTTGCTTACTCAAAAGCTTCCATTTTGACCCGTTTCAGGCAAAGAAATGACTTTAAACACACTCATTTTAGTTGACAAAGTCATAATTCACATCCAACAGTCATTTAGAGTCAAAAGATTAAATGTTAAAATTTCATCCATATTGACCATTTTGGGATCGTTCGACAGGTCCGGAGTCATAGTTTTTCATCCGAAAATTGATTTTTCGAACTGTACCAAAGATGATTCAAAATGTCAATTGGATCGTGCCTCATGTTGAATAACCACTTTTTAAACCCTCACAGTGACTAAAATTGCCATTTTTACAGAGTTTTGCTTACTCAAAAGCTTCCATTTTGACCCGTTTCAGGCACAGAAATGACTTTAAACACACTTATTCTAGTTGACAAAGTCATAATTCACATCCAACAGTCATTTAGAGTCAAAAGATTAAATGTTGAAATTTCATCCATATTGACCATTTTGGGATCGTTCGACAGGTCCGGAGTCATCGTTTTTCATCCGAAAATTGATTTTTCGGACTGTACCAAAAATGATTCAAAATGTCAATTGGATCGACCCTCATGTTGAATAACCACTTTTTAAACCCTCACAGTGACCAAAATTGCCATTTTTACAGAGTTTTGCTTACTCAAAAGCTTCCATTTTGACCCGTTTCAGGCACAGAAATGACTTTAAACACACTTATTTTAGTTAACAAAGTCATAATTCACATCCAACAGTCATTTAGAGTCAAAAGATTAAATGTTGAAATTTCATCCATATTGACCATTTTGGGATCGTTCGACAGGTCCGGAGTCATCGTTTTTCATCCGAAAATTGATTTTATGGGCAGTACCAAAAATGATTCAAAATGTGAATTGGATAATGCCTCATGTTGAATAACCACTTTTTAAACCCTCACAGTGACCAAAATTGCCATTTTTACAGAGTTTTGCTTACTCAAAAGCTTCAATTTTGACCCGTTTCAGGCACAGAAATGACTTTAAACACACTTATTTTAGTTGACAAAGTCATAATTCACATCCAACAGTCATTTAGAGTCAAAAGATTAAATGTTGAAATTTCATCCATATTGACCATTTTGGGATCGTTCGACAGGTCCGGAGTCATCGTTTTTCATCCCAAAATTGATTTTTTGGACTGTACCAAAAATGTTTCAAAATGTCAATTGGATCGTGCCTCATGTTGAATAACCACTTTTTAAACCCTCACAGTGACAAAAATTGCCATTTTTACAGAGTTTTGCTTACTCAAAAGCTTCAATTTTGACCCGTTTCAGGCACAGAAATGACTTTAAACACACTTATTCTAGTTGACAAAGTCATAATTCACATCCAACAGTCATTTAGAGTCAAAAGATTAAATGTTAAAATGTCATCATTATAGACCATTTTGGGATCGTTCGACAGGTCCGGAGTCATCATTTTTCATCCGAAAATTGATTTTTTGGGCAGTACCAAAAATGATTCAAAATGTGAATTGGATCATGCCTCATGTTGAATAACCACTTTTTAAACCCTCACAGTGACCAAAATTGCCATTTTTACAGAGTTTTGCTTACTCAAAAGCTTCAATTTTGACCCGTTTCAGGCACAGAAATGACTTTAAACACACTTATTTTAGTTGACAAAGTCATAATTCACATCCAACAGTCATTTAGAGTCAAAAGATTAAATGTGGAAATTTCATCCATATTGACCATTTTGGGATCGTTCGACAGGTCCGGAGTCATCGTTTTTCATCCGAAAATTGATTTTTTGGACTGTACCAAAAATGATTCAAAATGTCAATTGGATCATGCCTCATGTTGAATAACCACTTTTTAAACCCTCACAGTGACCAAAATTGCCATTTTTACAGAGTTTTGCTAACTCAAAAGCTTCAATTTTGACCCGTTTCAGGCACAGAAATGACTTTAAACACACTTATTTTAGTTGAAGAAGTCATAATTCACATCCAACAGTTATTTAGAGTGAAAAGATTAAATGTTGAAATTTCATCCATATTGACCATTTTGGGATCGTTCGACAGGTCCGGAGTCATCGTTTTTCATTCGAAAATTGATTTTTCGGACTGTACCAAAGATGATTCAAAATGTCAATTGGATCGTGCCTCATGTTGAATAACCACTTTTTAAACCCTCACAGTGACCAAAATTGCCATTTTTACAGAGTTTTGCTTACTCAAAAGCTTCAATTTTGACCCGTTTCAGGCACAGAAATGACTTTAAACACACTTATTTTAGTTAACAAAGTCATAATTCACATCCAACAGTCATTTAGAGTCAAAAGATTAAATGTTGAAATTTCATCCATATTGACCATTTTGGGATCGTTCGACAGGTCCGGAGTCATCGTTTTTCATCCGAAAATTGATTTTATGGGCAGTACCAAAAATGATTCAAAATGTGAATTGGATCATGCCTCATGTTGAATAACCACTTTTTAAACCCTCACAGTGACCAAAATTGCCATTTTTACAGAGTTTTGCTTACTCAAAAGCTTCAATTTTGACCCGTTTCAGGCACAGAAATGACTTTAAACACACTTATTTTAGTTGACAAAGTCATAATTCACATCCAACAGTCATTTAGAGTCAAAAGATTAAATGTTGAAATTTCATCCATATTGACCATTTTGGGATCGTTCGACAGGTCCGGAGTCATCGTTTTTCATCCGAAAATTGATTTTTTGGACTGTACCAAAAATGTTTCAAAATGTCAATTGGATCGTGCCTCATGTTGAATAACCACTTTTTAAACCCTCACAGTGACCAAAATTGCCATTTTTACAGAGTTTTGCTTACTCAAAAGCTTCAATTTTGACCCGTTTCAGGCACAGAAATTACTTTAAACACACTTATTTTAGTTAACAAAGTTATAATTCACATCCAACAGTCATTTATAGTCAAGAGATTAAATGTTGAAATTTCATCATTATAGACCATTTTGGGATCGTTCGACAGGTCCGGAGTCACCGTTTTTCATCCGAAAATTGATTTTTTGGACTGTACCAAAAATGATTCAAAATGTCAATTGGATCATGCCTCATGTTGAATAACCACTTTTTAAACCCTCACAGTGACCAAAATTGCCATTTTTACAGAGTTTTCCTTACTCAAAAGCTTCAATTTTGACCCGTTTCAGGCACAGAAATGACTTTAAACACACTTATTTTAGTTAACAAAGTCATAATTCACATCCAACAGTCATTTAGAGTCAAAAGATTAAATGTTGAAATTTCATCCATATTGACCATTTTGGGATCGTTCGACAGGTCCGGAGTCATCGTTTTTCATCCGAAAATTGATTTTTTGGGCAGTACCAAAAATGATTCAAAATGTGAATTGGATCATGCCTCATGTTGAATAACCACTTTTTAAACCCTCACAGTGACCAAAATTGCCATTTTTACAGAGTTTTGCTTACTCAAAAGCTTCAATTTTGACCCGTTTCAGGCACAGAAATGACTTTAAACACACTTATTTTAGTTGACAAAGTCATAATTCACATCCAACAGTCATTTAGAGTCAAAAGATTAAATGTTGAAATTTCATCCATATTGACCATTTTGGGATCGTTCGACAGGTCCGGAGTCATCGTTTTTCATCCGAAAATGGATTTTTTGGACTGTACCAAAAATGATTCAAAATGTCAATTGGATTGTGCCTCATGTTGAATAACCACTTTTTAAACCCTCACGGTGACAAAAATTGCCATTTTTACAGAGTTTTGCTTACTCAAAAGCTTCAATTTTGACCCGTTTCAGGCACAGAAATGACTTTAAACACACGTATTCTAGTTGACAAAGTCATAATTCACATCCAACAGTCATTTAGAGTCAAAAGATTAAATGTTAAAATTTCATCATTATAGACTATTTTGGGATCGTTCGACAGGTCCGGAGTCATCGTTTTTCATCCGAAAATTGATTTTTTGGACTGTACCAAAAATGATTCAAAATGTCAATTGGATCATGCCTCATGTTGAATAACCACTTTTTAAACCCTCACAGTGACCAAAATTGCCATTTTTACAGAGTTTTGCTTACTCAAAGGCTTCAATTTTGACCCGTTTCAGGCACAGAAATGACTTTAAACACACTTATTTTAATTGACAAAGTCATAATTCACATTCAACAGTCATTAAGAGTCAAAAGATTAAATGGTAAAATTTCATTCATATTGACCATTTTGGGATCGTTTGACAGGTCCGGAGTCATCGTTTTTCATCCGAAAATTTATTTTTTGGACTGTACCAAAAATGATTCAAAATGTCAATTGGATCGTTCCTCATGTTGAATAACCACTTTTTAAACCCTCACAGTGATCAAAATTGCCATTTTTACAGAGTTTTGCTTACTCAAAAGCTTCGATTTTGACCCGTTTCAGGCACAGAAATGACTTTAAACACACTTATTTTAGTTAACAAAGTTATAATTCACATCCAACAGTCATTTATAGTCAAGAGATTAAATGTTGAAATTTCATCATTATAGACCATTTTGGGATCGTTCGACAGGTCCGGAGTCACCGTTTTTCATCCGAAAATTGATTTTTTGGACTGTACCAAAAATGATTCAAAATGTCAATTGGATCATGCCTCATGTTGAATAACCACTTTTTAAACCCTCACAGTGACCAAAATTGCCATTTTTACAGAGTTTTCCTTACTCAAAAGCTTCAATTTTGACCCGTTTCAGGCACAGAAATGACTTTAAACACACTTATTTTAGTTAACAAAGTCATAATTCACATCCAACAGTCATTTAGAGTCAAAAGATTAAATGTTGAAATTTCATCCATATTGACCATTTTGGGATCGTTCGACAGGTCCGGAGTCATCGTTTTTCATCCGAAAATTGATTTTTTGGGCAGTACCAAAAATGATTCAAAATGTGAATTGGATCATGCCTCATGTTGAATAACCACTTTTTAAACCCTCACAGTGACCAAAATTGCCATTTTTACAGAGTTTTGCTTACTCAAAAGCTTCAATTTTGACCCGTTTCAGGCACAGAAATGACTTTAAACACACTTATTTTAGTTGACAAAGTCATAATTCACATCCAACAGTCATTTAGAGTCAAAAGATTAAATGTTGAAATTTCATCCATATTGACCATTTTGGGATCGTTCGACAGGTCCGGAGTCATCGTTTTTCATCCGAAAATGGATTTTTTGGACTGTACCAAAAATGATTCAAAATGTCAATTGGATTGTGCCTCATGTTGAATAACCACTTTTTAAACCCTCACGGTGACAAAAATTGCCATTTTTACAGAGTTTTGCTTACTCAAAAGCTTCAATTTTGACCCGTTTCAGGCACAGAAATGACTTTAAACACACTTATTCTAGTTGACAAAGTCATAATTCACATCCAACAGTCATTTAGAGTCAAAAGATTAAATGTTAAAATGTCATCATTATAGACCATTTTGGGATCGTTCGACAGGTCCGGAGTCATCGTTTTTCATCCGAAAATTGAGTTTTTGGACTGTACCAAAAATGATTCAAAATGTCAATTGGATCATGCCTCATGTTGAATAACCACTTTTTAAACCCTCACAGTGACCAAAATTGCCATTTTTACAGAGTTTTGCTTACTCAAAGGCTTCAATTTTGACCCGTTTCAGGCACAGAAATGACTTTAAACACACTTATTTTAATTGACAAAGTCATAATTCACATCCAACAGTCATTAAGAGTCAAAAGATTAAATGGTAAAATTTCATTCATATTGACCATTTTGGGATCGTTTGACAGGTCCGGAGTCATCGTTTTTCATCCGAAAATTGATTTTTTGGACTGTACCAAAAATGATTCAAAATGTCAATTGGATCGTTCCTCATGTTGAATAACCACTTTTTAAACCCTCACAGTGACCAAAATTGCCATTTTTACAGAGTTTTGCTTACTCAAAAGCTTCGATTTTGACCCGTTTCAGGCACAGAAATGACTTTAAACACACGTATTCTAGTTGACAAAGTCATAATTCACATCCAACAGTCATTTAGAGTCAAAAGATTAAATGTTAAAATTTCATCATTATAGACCATTTTGGGATCGTTCGACAGGTCCGGAGTCATCGTTTTTCATCCGAAAATTGATTTTTTGGACTGTACCAAAAATGATTCAAAATGTCAATTGGATCATGCCTCATGTTGAATAACCACTTTTTAAACCCTCACAGTGACCAAAATTGCCATTTTTACAGAGTTTTGCTTACTCAAAGGCTTCAATTTTGACCCGTTTCAGGCACAGAAATGACTTTAAACACACTTATTTTAATTGACAAAGTCATAATTCACATTCAACAGTCATTAAGAGTCAAAAGATTAAATGGTAAAATTTCATTCATATTGACCATTTTGGGATCGTTTGACAGGTCCGGAGTCATCGTTTTTCATCCGAAAATTGATTTTTTGGACTGTACCAAAAATGATTCAAAATGTCAATTGGATCGTTCCTCATGTTGAATAACCACTTTTTAAACCCTCACAGTGACCAAAATTGCCATTTTTACAGAGTTTTGCTTACTCAAAAGCTTCGATTTTGACCCGTTTCAGGCACAGAAATGACTTTAAACACACGTATTCTAGTTGACAAAGTCATAATTCACATCCAACAGTCATTTAGAGTCAAAAGATTAAATGTTAAAATTTCATCCATATTGACCATTTTGTCATCGTTCGACAGGTCCGGAGTCATAGTTTTTCATCCGAAAATTGATTTTTTGGACTGTACCAAAAATGATTCAAAATGTCAATTGGATCATGCCTCATGTTGAATAACCACTTTTTAAACCCTCACAGTGACCAAAATTGCCATTTTTACAGAGTTTTGCTAACTCAAAAGCTTCAATTTTGACCCGTTTCAGGCACAGAAATGACTTTAAACACACTTATTTTAGTTGAAGAAGTCATAATTCACATCCAACAGTCATTTAGAGTCAAAAGATTAAAGGTTAAAATGTCATCATTATAGACCATTTTGGGATCGTTCGACAGGTCCGGAGTCATCGTTTTTCATCTGAAAATTGATTTTTTGGACTGTACCAAAAATGATTCAAAATGTCAATTGGAACATGCCTCATGTTGAATAACCACTTTTTAAACCCTCACAGTGACCAAAATTGCCATTTTTACAGAGTTTTGCTTACTCAAAAGCTTCCATTTTGACCCGTTTCAGGCAAAGAAATGACTTTAAACACACTCATTTTAGTTGACAAAGTCATAATTCACATCCAACAGTCATTTAGAGTCAAAAGATTAAATGTTAAAATTTCATCCATATTGACCATTTTGGGATCGTTCGACAGGTCCGGAGTCATAGTTTTTCATCCGAAAATTGATTTTTCGAACTGTACCAAAGATGATTCAAAATGTCAATTGGATCGTGCCTCATGTTGAATAACCACTTTTTAAACCCTCACAGTGACTAAAATTGCCATTTTTACAGAGTTTTGCTTACTCAAAAGCTTCCATTTTGACCCGTTTCAGGCACAGAAATGACTTTAAACACACTTATTCTAGTTGACAAAGTCATAATTCACATCCAACAGTCATTTAGAGTCAAAAGATTAAATGTTGAAATTTCATCCATATTGACCATTTTGGGATCGTTCGACAGGTCCGGAGTCATCGTTTTTCATCCGAAAATTGATTTTTCGGACTGTACCAAAAATGATTCAAAATGTCAATTGGATCGACCCTCATGTTGAATAACCACTTTTTAAACCCTCACAGTGACCAAAATTGCCATTTTTACAGAGTTTTGCTTACTCAAAAGCTTCCATTTTGACCCGTTTCAGGCACAGAAATGACTTTAAACACACTTATTTTAGTTAACAAAGTCATAATTCACATCCAACAGTCATTTAGAGTCAAAAGATTAAATGTTGAAATTTCATCCATATTGACCATTTTGGGATCGTTCGACAGGTCCGGAGTCATCGTTTTTCATCCGAAAATTGATTTTATGGGCAGTACCAAAAATGATTCAAAATGTGAATTGGATCATGCCTCATGTTGAATAACCACTTTTTAAACCCTCACAGTGACCAAAATTGCCATTTTTACAGAGTTTTGCTTACTCAAAAGCTTCAATTTTGACCCGTTTCAGGCACAGAAATGACTTTAAACACACTTATTTTAGTTGACAAAGTCATAATTCACATCCAACAGTCATTTAGAGTCAAAAGATTAAATGTTAAAATGTCATCATTATAGACCATTTTGGGATCGTTCGACAGGTCCGGAGTCATCATTTTTCATCCGAAAATTGATTTTTTGGACTGTACCAAAAATGATTCAAAATGTCAATTGGATCATGCCTCATGTTGAATAACCACTTTTTAAACCCTCACAGTGACCAAAATTGCCATTTTTACAGAGTTTTGCTTACTCAAAAGCTTCAATTTTGACCCGTTTCAGGCACAGAAATGACTTTAAACACACTTATTTTAGTTAACAAAGTTATAATTCACATCCAACAGTCATTTATAGTCAAGAGATTAAATGTTGAAATTTCATCATTATAGACCATTTTGGGATCGTTCGACAGGTCCGGAGTCACCGTTTTTCATCCGAAAATTGATTTTTTGGACTGTACCAAAAATGATTCAAAATGTCAATTGGATCATGCCTCATGTTGAATAACCACTTTTTAAACCCTCACAGTGACCAAAATTGCCATTTTTACAGAGTTTTCCTTACTCAAAAGCTTCAATTTTGACCCGTTTCAGGCACAGAAATGACTTTAAACACACTTATTTTAGTTAACAAAGTCATAATTCACATCCAACAGTCATTTAGAGTCAAAAGATTAAATGTTGAAATTTCATCCATATTGACCATTTTGGGATCGTTCGACAGGTCCGGAGTCATCGTTTTTCATCCGAAAATTGATTTTTTGGACTGTACCAAAAATGATTCAAAATGTCAATTGGATTGTGCCTCATGTTGAATAACCACTTTTTAAACCCTCACGGTGACAAAAATTGCCATTTTTACAGAGTTTTGCTTACTCAAAAGCTTCAATTTTGACCCGTTTCAGGCACAGAAATGACTTTAAACACACTTATTCTAGTTGACAAAGTCATAATTCACATCCAACAGTCATTTAGAGTCAAAAGATTAAATGTTAAAATGTCATCATTATAGACCATTTTGGGATCGTTCGACAGGTCCGGAGTCATCGTTTTTCATCCGAAAATTGATTTTTTGGACTGTACCAAAAATGATTCAAAATGTCAATTGGATCATGCCTCATGTTGAATAACCACATTTTCAACCCTCACAGTGACCAAAATTGCCATTTTTACAGAGTTTTGCTTACTCAAAGGCTTCAATTTTGACCCGTTTCAGGCACAGAAATGACTTTAAACACACTTATTTTAGTTAACAAAGTCATAATTCAAATCCAACAGTCATTTATAGTCAAGAGATTAAATGTTGAAATTTCATCATTATAGACCATTTTGGTATCGTTCGACAGGTCCGGAGTCATCGTTTTTCATCCGAAAATGGATTTTTTGGACTGTACCAAAAATGATTCAAAATGTCAATTGGATCATGCCTCATGTTGAATAACCACTTTTTAAACCCTCACAGTGACCAAAATTGCCATTTTTACAGAGTTTTGCTTACTCAAAAGCTTCCATTTTGACCCGTTTCAGGCACAGAAATGACTTTAAACACACTTATTTTAGTTGACAATGTCATAATTCACATCCAACAGTCATTCAGAGTCAAAAGATTAAATGTTAAAATTTCATCCATATTGACCATTTTGGGATCGTTCGACAGGTCCGGAGTCATCGTTTTTCATCCGAAAATTGATTTTTTGGACTGTACCAAAAAATGATTCAAAATGTCAATTGGATCGTGCCTCATGTTGAATAACCACTTTTTCAACCCTCACAGTGACCAAAATTGCCATTTTTACAGAGTTTTGCTTACTTAAAAGCTTCAATTTTGACCCGTTTCAGGCACAGAAATGACTTTAAACACACTTATTCTAGTTGACAAAGTCATAATTCACATCCAACAGTCATTTAGAGTCAAAAGATTAAATGTTAAAATGTCATCATTATAGACCATTTTGGGATCGTTCGACAGGTCCGGAGTCATCGTTTTTCATCTGAAAATTGATTTTTTGGACTGTACCAAAAATGATTCAAAATGTCAATTGGATCATGCCTCATGTTGAATAACCACTTTTTAAACCCTCACAGTGACCAAAATTGCCATTTTTACAGAGTTTTGCTTACTCAAAAGCTTCCATTTTGACCCGTTTCAGGCAAAGAAATGACTTTAAACACACTCATTTTAGTTGACAAAGTCATAATTCACATCCAACAGTCATTTAGAGTCAAAAGATTAAATGTTAAAATTTCATCCATATTGACCATTTTGGGATCGTTCGACAGGTCCGGAGTCATCGTTTTTCATCCGAAAATTGATTTTTTGGACTGTACCAAAAATGATTCAAAATGTCAATTGGATCATGCCTCATGTTGAATAACCACTTTTTAAACCCTCACAGTGACCAAAATTGCCATTTTTACAGAGTTTTGCTAACTCAAAAGCTTCAATTTTGACCCGTTTCAGGCACAGAAATGACTTTAAACACACTTATTTTAGTTGAAGAAGTCATAATTCACATCCAACAGTTATTTAGAGTGAAAAGATTAAATGTTGAAATTTCATCCATATTGACCATTTTGGGATCGTTCGACAGGTCCGGAGTCATCGTTTTTCATTCGAAAATTGATTTTTCGGACTGTACCAAAGATGATTCAAAATGTCAATTGGATCGTGCCTCATGTTGAATAACCACTTTTTAAACCCTCACAGTGACCAAAATTGCCATTTTTACAGAGTTTTGCTTACTCAAAAGCTTCAATTTTGACCCGTTTCAGGCACAGAAATGACTTTAAACACACTTATTTTAGTTAACAAAGTCATAATTCACATCCAACAGTCATTTATAGTCAAGAGATTAAATGTTGAAATTTCATCATTATAGACCATTTTGGGATCGTTCGACAGGTCCGGAGTCATCGTTTTTCATCCGAAAATTGATTTTTTGGACTGTACCAAAAATGATTCAAAATGTCAATTGGATCATGCCTCATGTTGAATAACCACTTTTTAAACCCTCACAGTGACCAAAATTGCCATTTTTACAGAGTTTTCCTTACTCAAAAGCTTCAATTTTGACCCGTTTCAGGCACAGAAATGACTTTAAACACACTTATTCTAGTTGACAAAGTCATAATTCACATCCAACAGTCATTTAGAGTCAAAAGATTAAATGTTAAAATGTCATCATTATAGACCATTTTGGGATCGTTCGACAGGTCCGGAGTCATCATTTTTCATCCGAAAATTGATTTTTTGGACTGTACCAAAAATGATTCAAAATGTCAATTGGATCATGCCTCATGTTGAATAAACACTTTTTAAACCCTCACAGTGACCAAAATTGCCATTTTTACAGAGTTTTGCTTACTCAAAAGCTTCAATTTTGACCCGTTTCAGGCACAGAAATGACTTTAAACACACTTATTTTAGTTAACAAAGTTATAATTCACATCCAACAGTCATTTATAGTCAAGAGATTAAATGTTGAAATTTCATCATTATAGACCATTTTGGGATCGTTCGACAGGTCCGGAGTCACCGTTTTTCATCCGAAAATTGATTTTTTGGACTGTACCAAAAATGATTCAAAATGTCAATTGGATCATGCCTCAGGTTGAATAACCACTTTTTAAACCCTCACAGTGACCAAAATTGCCATTTTTACAGAGTTTTCCTTACTCAAAAGCTTCAATTTTGACCCGTTTCAGGCACAGAAATGACTTTAAACACACTTATTTTAGTTAACAAAGTCATAATTCACATCCAACAGTCATTTAGAGTCAAAAGATTAAATGTTGAAATTTCATCCATATTGACCATTTTGGGATCGTTCGACAGGTCCGGAGTCATCGTTTTTCATCCGAAAATTGATTTTTTGGGCAGTACCAAAAATGATTCAAAATGTGAATTGGATCATGCCTCATGTTGAATAACCACTTTTTAAACCCTCACAGTGACCAAAATTGCCATTTTTACAGAGTTTTGCTTACTCAAAAGCTTCAATTTTGACCCGTTTCAGGCACAGAAATGACTTTAAACACACTTATTTTAGTTGACAAAGTCATAATTCACATCCAACAGTCATTTAGAGTCAAAAGATTAAATGTTGAAATTTCATCCATATTGACCATTTTGGGATCGTTCGACAGGTCCGGAGTCATCGTTTTTCATCCGAAAATGGATTTTTTGGACTGTACCAAAAATGATTCAAAATGTCAATTGGATTGTGCCTCATGTTGAATAACCACTTTTTAAACCCTCACGGTGACAAAAATTGCCATTTTTACAGAGTTTTGCTTACTCAAAAGCTTCAATTTTGACCCGTTTCAGGCACAGAAATGACTTTAAACACACTTATTCTAGTTGACAAAGTCATAATTCACATCCAACAGTCATTTAGAGTCAAAAGATTAAATGTTAAAATGTCATCATTATAGACCATTTTGGGATCGTTCGACAGGTCCGGAGTCATCATTTTTCATCCGAAAATTGATTTTTTGGACTGTACCAAAAATGATTCAAAATGTCAATTGGATCATGCCTCATGTTGAATAAACACTTTTTAAACCCTCACAGTGACCAAAATTGCCATTTTTACAGAGTTTTGCTTACTCAAAAGCTTCAATTTTGACCCGTTTCAGGCACAGAAATGACTTTAAACACACTTATTTTAGTTAACAAAGTTATAATTCACATCCAACAGTCATTTATAGTCAAGAGATTAAATGTTGAAATTTCATCATTATAGACCATTTTGGGATCGTTCGACAGGTCCGGAGTCACCGTTTTTCATCTGAAAATTGATTTTTTGGACTGTACCAAAAATGATTCAAAATGTCAATTGGATCATGCCTCAGGTTGAATAACCACTTTTTAAACCCTCACAGTGACCAAAATTGCCATTTTTACAGAGTTTTCCTTACTCAAAAGCTTCAATTTTGACCCGTTTCAGGCACAGAAATGACTTTAAACACACTTATTTTAGTTAACAAAGTCATAATTCACATCCAACAGTCATTTAGAGTCAAAAGATTAAATGTTGAAATTTCATCCATATTGACCATTTTGGGATCGTTCGACAGGTCCGGAGTCATCGTTTTTCATCCGAAAATTGATTTTTTGGGCAGTACCAAAAATGATTCAAAATGTGAATTGGATCATGCCTCATGTTGAATAACCACTTTTTAAACCCTCACAGTGACCAAAATTGCCATTTTTACAGAGTTTTGCTTACTCAAAAGCTTCAATTTTGACCCGTTTCAGGGAAAGAAATGACTTTAAACACACTTATTTTAGTTGACAAAGTCATAATTCACATCCAACAGTCATTTAGAGTCAAAAGATTAAATGTTGAAATTTCATCCATATTGACCATTTTGGGATCGTTCGACAGGTCCGGAGTCATCGTTTTTCATCCGAAAATGGATTTTTTGGACTGTACCAAAAATGATTCAAAATGTCAATTGGATTGTGCCTCATGTTGAATAACCACTTTTTAAACCCTCACGGTGACAAAAATTGCCATTTTTACAGAGTTTTGCTTACTCAAAAGCTTCAATTTTGACCCGTTTCAGGCACAGAAATGACTTTAAACACACTTATTCTAGTTGACAAAGTCATAATTCACATCCAACAGTCATTTAGAGTCAAAAGATTAAATGTTAAAATGTCATCATTATAGACCATTTTGGGATCGTTCGACAGGTCCGGAGTCATCGTTTTTCATCCGAAAATTTATTTTTTGGACTGTACCAAAAATGATTCAAAATGTCAATTGGATCATGCCTCATGTTGAATAACCACTTTTTAAACCCTCACAGTGACCAAAATTGCCATTTTTACAGAGTTTTGCTTACTCAAAGGCTTCAATTTTGACCTGTTTCAGGCACAGAAATGACTTTAAACACACTTATTTTAATTGACAAAGTCATAATTCACATCCAACAGTCATTAAGAGTCAAAAGATTAAATGGTAAAATTTCATTCATATTGACCATTTTGGGATCGTTTGACAGGTCCGGAGTCATCGTTTTTCATCCGAAAATTGATTTTTTGGACTGTACCAAAAATGATTCAAAATGTCAATTGGATCGTGCCTCATGTTGAATAACCACTTTTTCAACCCTCACAGTGACCAAAATTGCCATTTTTACAGAGTTTTGCTTACTCAAAAGCTTCCATTTTGACCCGTTTCAGGCAAAGAAATGACTTTAAACACACTCATTTTAGTTGACAAAGTCATAATTCACATCCAACAGTCATTTAGAGTCAAAAGATTAAATGTTAAAATTTCATCCATATTGACCATTTTGGGATCGTTCGACAGGTCCGGAGTCATCGTTTTTCATCCGAAAATTGATTTTTTGGACTGTACCAAAAATGATTCAAAATGTCAATTGGATCATGCCTCATGTTGAATAACCACTTTTTAAACCCTCACAGTGACCAAAATTGCCATTTTTACAGAGTTTTGCTAACTCAAAAGCTTCAATTTTGACCCGTTTCAGGCACAGAAATGACTTTAAACACACTTATTTTAGTTGAAGAAGTCATAATTCACATCCAACAGTTATTTAGAGTGAAAAGATTAAATGTTGAAATTTCATCCATATTGACCATTTTGGGATCGTTCGACAGGTCCGGAGTCATCGTTTTTCATTCGAAAATTGATTTTTCGGACTGTACCAAAGATGATTCAAAATGTCAATTGGATCGTGCCTCATGTTGAATAACCACTTTTTAAACCCTCACAGTGACCAAAATTGCCATTTTTACAGAGTTTTGCTTACTCAAAAGCTTCAATTTTGACCCGTTTCAGGCACAGAAATGACTTTAAACACACTTATTTTAGTTAACAAAGTCATAATTCACATCCAACAGTCATTTATAGTCAAGAGATTAAATGTTGAAATTTCATCATTATAGACCATTTTGGGATCGTTCGACAGGTCCGGAGTCATCGTTTTTCATCCGAAAATTGATTTTTTGGACTGTACCAAAAATGATTCAAAATGTCAATTGGATCATGCCTCATGTTGAATAACCACTTTTTAAACCCTCACAGTGACCAAAATTGCCATTTTTACAGAGTTTTCCTTACTCAAAAGCTTCAATTTTGACCCGTTTCAGGCACAGAAATGACTTTAAACACACTTATTCTAGTTGACAAAGTCATAATTCACATCCAACAGTCATTTAGAGTCAAAAGATTAAATGTTAAAATGTCATCATTATAGACCATTTTGGGATCGTTCGACAGGTCCGGAGTCATCATTTTTCATCCGAAAATTGATTTTTTGGACTGTACCAAAAATGATTCAAAATGTCAATTGGATCATGCCTCATGTTGAATAAACACTTTTTAAACCCTCACAGTGACCAAAATTGCCATTTTTACAGAGTTTTGCTTACTCAAAAGCTTCAATTTTGACCCGTTTCAGGCACAGAAATGACTTTAAACACACTTATTTTAGTTAACAAAGTTATAATTCACATCCAACAGTCATTTATAGTCAAGAGATTAAATGTTGAAATTTCATCATTATAGACCATTTTGGGATCGTTCGACAGGTCCGGAGTCACCGTTTTTCATCCGAAAATTGATTTTTTGGACTGTACCAAAAATGATTCAAAATGTCAATTGGATCATGCCTCAGGTTGAATAACCACTTTTTAAACCCTCACAGTGACCAAAATTGCCATTTTTACAGAGTTTTCCTTACTCAAAAGCTTCAATTTTGACCCGTTTCAGGCACAGAAATGACTTTAAACACACTTATTTTAGTTAACAAAGTCATAATTCACATCCAACAGTCATTTAGAGTCAAAAGATTAAATGTTGAAATTTCATCCATATTGACCATTTTGGGATCGTTCGACAGGTCCGGAGTCATCGTTTTTCATCCGAAAATTGATTTTTTGGGCAGTACCAAAAATGATTCAAAATGTGAATTGGATCATGCCTCATGTTGAATAACCACTTTTTAAACCCTCACAGTGACCAAAATTGCCATTTTTACAGAGTTTTGCTTACTCAAAAGCTTCAATTTTGACCCGTTTCAGGCACAGAAATGACTTTAAACACACTTATTTTAGTTGACAAAGTCATAATTCACATCCAACAGTCATTTAGAGTCAAAAGATTAAATGTTGAAATTTCATCCATATTGACCATTTTGGGATCGTTCGACAGGTCCGGAGTCATCGTTTTTCATCCGAAAATGGATTTTTTGGACTGTACCAAAAATGATTCAAAATGTCAATTGGATTGTGCCTCATGTTGAATAACCACTTTTTAAACCCTCACGGTGACAAAAATTGCCATTTTTACAGAGTTTTGCTTACTCAAAAGCTTCAATTTTGACCCGTTTCAGGCACAGAAATGACTTTAAACACACTTATTCTAGTTGACAAAGTCATAATTCACATCCAACAGTCATTTAGAGTCAAAAGATTAAATGTTAAAATGTCATCATTATAGACCATTTTGGGATCGTTCGACAGGTCCGGAGTCATCGTTTTTCATCCGAAAATTGATTTTTTGGACTGTACCAAAAATGATTCAAAATGTCAATTGGATCATGCCTCATGTTGAATAAACACTTTTTAAACCCTCACAGTGACCAAAATTGCCATTTTTACAGAGTTTTGCTTACTCAAAAGCTTCAATTTTGACCCGTTTCAGGCACAGAAATGACTTTAAACACACTTATTTTAGTTAACAAAGTTATAATTCACATCCAACAGTCATTTATAGTCAAGAGATTAAATGTTGAAATTTCATCATTATAGACCATTTTGGGATCGTTCGACAGGTCCGGAGTCACCGTTTTTCATCCGAAAATTGATTTTTTGGACTGTACCAAAAATGATTCAAAATGTCAATTGGATCATGCCTCAGGTTGAATAACCACTTTTTAAACCCTCACAGTGACCAAAATTGCCATTTTTACAGAGTTTTCCTTACTCAAAAGCTTCAATTTTGACCCGTTTCAGGCACAGAAATGACTTTAAACACACTTATTTTAGTTAACAAAGTCATAATTCACATCCAACAGTCATTTAGAGTCAAAAGATTAAATGTTGAAATTTCATCCATATTGACCATTTTGGGATCGTTCGACAGGTCCGGAGTCATCGTTTTTCATCCGAAAATTGATTTTTTGGGCAGTACCAAAAATGATTCAAAATGTGAATTGGATCATGCCTCATGTTGAATAACCACTTTTTAAACCCTCACAGTGACCAAAATTGCCATTTTTACAGAGTTTTGCTTACTCAAAAGCTTCAATTTTGACCCGTTTCAGGGAAAGAAATGACTTTAAACACACTTATTTTAGTTGACAAAGTCATAATTCACATCCAACAGTCATTTAGAGTCAAAAGATTAAATGTTGAAATTTCATCCATATTGACCATTTTGGGATCGTTCGACAGGTCCGGAGTCATCGTTTTTCATCCGAAAATGGATTTTTTGGACTGTACCAAAAATGATTCAAAATGTCAATTGGATTGTGCCTCATGTTGAATAACCACTTTTTAAACCCTCACGGTGACAAAAATTGCCATTTTTACAGAGTTTTGCTTACTCAAAAGCTTCAATTTTGACCCGTTTCAGGCACAGAAATGACTTTAAACACACTTATTCTAGTTGACAAAGTCATAATTCACATCCAACAGTCATTTAGAGTCAAAAGATTAAATGTTAAAATGTCATCATTATAGACCATTTTGGGATCGTTCGACAGGTCCGGAGTCATCGTTTTTCATCCGAAAATTGATTTTTTGGACTGTACCAAAAATGATTCAAAATGTCAATTGGATCATGCCTCATGTTGAATAACCACTTTTTAAACCCTCACAGTGACCAAAATTGCCATTTTTACAGAGTTTTGCTTACTCAAAGGCTTCAATTTTGACCTGTTTCAGGCACAGAAATGACTTTAAACACACTTATTTTAATTGACAAAGTCATAATTCACATCCAACAGTCATTAAGAGTCAAAAGATTAAATGGTAAAATTTCATTCATATTGACCATTTTGGGATCGTTTGACAGGTCCGGAGTCATCGTTTTTCATCCGAAAATTGATTTTTTGGACTGTACCAAAAATGATTCAAAATGTCAATTGGATCGTTCCTCATGTTGAATAACCACTTTTTAAACCCTCACAGTGACCAAAATTGCCATTTTTACAGAGTTTTGCTTACTCAAAAGCTTCGATTTTGACCCGTTTCAGGCACAGAAATGACTTTAAACACACGTATTCTAGTTGACAAAGTCATAATTCACATCCAACAGTCATTTAGAGTCAAAAGATTAAATGTTAAAATTTCATCATTATAGACCATTTTGGGATCGTTCGACAGGTCCGGAGTCATCGTTTTTCATCCGAAAATTGATTTTTTGGACTGTACCAAAAATGATTCAAAATGTCAATTGGATCATGCCTCATGTTGAATAACCACTTTTTAAACCCTCACAGTGACCAAAATTGCCATTTTTACAGAGTTTTGCTTACTCAAAGGCTTCAATTTTGACCCGTTTCAGGCACAGAAATGACTTTAAACACACTTATTTTAGTTAACAAAGTCATAATTCAAATCCAACAGTCATTTATAGTCAACAGATTAAATGTTGAAATTTCATCATTATAGACCATTTTGGGATCGTTCGACAGGTCCGGAGTCATCGTTTTTCATCCGAAAATGGATTTTTTGGACTGTACCAAAAATGATTCAAAATGTCAATTGGATCATGCCTCATGTTGAATAACCACTTTTTAAACCCTCACAGTGACCAAAATTGCCATTTTTACAGAGTTTTGCTTACTCAAAAGCTTCCATTTTGACCCGTTTCAGGCACAGAAATGACTTTAAACACACTTATTTTAGTTGACAATGTCATAATTCACATCCAACAGTCATTCAGAGTCAAAAGATTAAATGTTAAAATTTCATCCATATTGACCATTTTGGGATCGTTCGACAGGTCCGGAGTCATCGTTTTTCATCCGAAAATTGATTTTTTGGACTGTACCAAAAAATGATTCAAAATGTCAATTGGATCGTGCCTCATGTTGAATAACCACTTTTTCAACCCTCACAGTGACCAAAATTGCCATTTTTACAGAGTTTTGCTTACTTAAAAGCTTCAATTTTGACCCGTTTCAGGCACAGAAATGACTTTAAACACACTTATTCTAGTTGACAAAGTCATAATTCACATCCAACAGTCATTTAGAGTCAAAAGATTAAATGTTAAAATGTCATCATTATAGACCATTTTGGGATCGTTCGACAGGTCCGGAGTCATCGTTTTTCATCTGAAAATTGATTTTTTGGACTGTACCAAAAATGATTCAAAATGTCAATTGGATCATGCCTCATGTTGAATAACCACTTTTTAAACCCTCACAGTGACCAAAATTGCCATTTTTACAGAGTTTTGCTTACTCAAAAGCTTCCATTTTGACCCGTTTCAGGCAAAGAAATGACTTTAAACACACTCATTTTAGTTGACAAAGTCATAATTCACATCCAACAGTCATTTAGAGTCAAAAGATTAAATGTTAAAATTTCATCCATATTGACCATTTTGGGATCGTTCGACAGGTCCGGAGTCATCGTTTTTCATCCGAAAATTGATTTTTTGGACTGTACCAAAAATGATTCAAAATGTCAATTGGATCATGCCTCATGTTGAATAACCACTTTTTAAACCCTCACAGTGACCAAAATTGCCATTTTTACAGAGTTTTGCTAACTCAAAAGCTTCAATTTTGACCCGTTTCAGGCACAGAAATGACTTTAAACACACTTATTTTAGTTGAAGAAGTCATAATTCACATCCAACAGTTATTTAGAGTGAAAAGATTAAATGTTGAAATTTCATCCATATTGACCATTTTGGGATCGTTCGACAGGTCCGGAGTCATCGTTTTTCATTCGAAAATTGATTTTTCGGACTGTACCAAAGATGATTCAAAATGTCAATTGGATCGTGCCTCATGTTGAATAACCACTTTTTAAACCCTCACAGTGACCAAAATTGCCATTTTTACAGAGTTTTGCTTACTCAAAAGCTTCAATTTTGACCCGTTTCAGGCACAGAAATGACTTTAAACACACTTATTTTAGTTAACAAAGTCGTAATTCACATCCAACAGTCATTTAGAGTCAAAAGATTAAATGTTGAAATTTCATCCATATTGACCATTTTGGGATCGTTCGACAGGTCCGGAGTCATCGTTTTTCATCCGAAAATTGATTTTATGGGCAGTACCAAAAATGATTCAAAATGTGAATTGGATCATGCCTCATGTTGAATAACCACTTTTTAAACCCTCACAGTGACCAAAATTGCCATTTTTACAGAGTTTTGCTTACTCAAAAGCTTCAATTTTGACCCGTTTCAGGCACAGAAATGACTTTAAACACACTTATTTTAGTTAACAAAGTCATAATTCACATCCAACAGTCATTTAGAGTCAAAAGATTAAATGTTGAAATTTCATCCATATTGACCATTTTGGGATCGTTCGACAGGTCCGGAGTCATCGTTTTTCATCCGAAAATTGATTTTTTGGACTGTACCAAAAATGTTTCAAAATGTCAATTGGATCGTGCCACATGTTGAATAACCACTTTTTAAACCCTCACAGTGACCAAAATTGCCATTTTTACAGAGTTTTGCTTACTCAAAAGCTTCAATTTTGACCCGTTTCAGGCACAGAAATTACTTTAAACACACTTATTTTAGTTAACAAAGTTATAATTCACATCCAACAGTCATTTATAGTCAAGAGATTAAATGTTGAAATTTCATCATTATAGACCATTTTGGGATCGTTCGACAGGTCCGGAGTCACCGTTTTTCATCCGAAAATTGATTTTTTGGACTGTACCAAAAATGATTCAAAATGTCAATTGGATCATGCCTCATGTTGAATAACCACTTTTTAAACCCTCACAGTGACCAAAATTGCCATTTTTACAGAGTTTTCCTTACTCAAAAGCTTCAATTTTGACCCGTTTCAGGCACAGAAATGACTTTAAACACACTTATTTTAGTTAACAAAGTCATAATTCACATCCAACAGTCATTTAGAGTCAAAAGATTAAATGTTGAAATTTCATCCATATTGACCATTTTGGGATCGTTCGACAGGTCCGGAGTCATCGTTTTTCATCCGAAAATTGATTTTTTGGGCAGTACCAAAAATGATTCAAAATGTGAATTGGATCATGCCTCATGTTGAATAACCACTTTTTAAACCCTCACAGTGACCAAAATTGCCATTTTTACAGAGTTTTGCTTACTCAAAAGCTTCAATTTTGACCCGTTTCAGGCACAGAAATGACTTTAAACACACTTATTTTAGTTGACAAAGTCATAATTCACATCCAACAGTCATTTAGAGTCAAAAGATTAAATGTTGAAATTTCATCCATATTGACCATTTTGGGATCGTTCGACAGGTCCGGAGTCATCGTTTTTCATCCGAAAATGGATTTTTTGGACTGTACCAAAAATGATTCAAAATGTCAATTGGATTGTGCCTCATGTTGAATAACCACTTTTTAAACCCTCACGGTGACAAAAATTGCCATTTTTACAGAGTTTTGCTTACTCAAAAGCTTCAATTTTGACCCGTTTCAGGCACAGAAATGACTTTAAACACACTTATTCTAGTTGACAAAGTCATAATTCACATCCAACAATCATTTAGAGTCAAAAGATTAAATGTTAAAATGTCATCATTATAGACCATTTTGGGATCGTTCGACAGGTCCGGAGTCATCGTTTTTCATCCGAAAATTGATTTTTTGGACTGTACCAAAAATGATTCAAAATGTCAATTGGATCATGCCTCATGTTGAATAACCACTTTTTAAACCCTCACAGTGACCAAAATTGCCATTTTTACAGAGTTTTGCTTACTCAAAGGCTTCAATTTTGACCCGTTTCAGGCACAGAAATGACTTTAAACACACTTATTTTAATTGACAAAGTCATAATTCACATCCAACAGTCATTAAGAGTCAAAAGATTAAATGGTAAAATTTCATTCATATTGACCATTTTGGGATCGTTTGACAGGTCCGGAGTCATCGTTTTTCATCCGAAAATTGATTTTTTGGACTGTACCAAAAATGATTCAAAATGTCAATTGGATCGTTCCTCATGTTGAATAACCACTTTTTAAACCCTCACAGTGACCAAAATTGCCATTTTTACAGAGTTTTGCTTACTCAAAAGCTTCGATTTTGACCCGTTTCAGGCACAGAAATGACTTTAAACACACGTATTCTAGTTGACAAAGTCATAATTCACATCCAACAGTCATTTAGAGTCAAAAGATTAAATGTTAAAATTTCATCATTATAGACTATTTTGGGATCGTTCGACAGAGCCGGAGTCATAGTTTTTCATCCGAAAATTGATTTTTTGGACTGTACCAAAAATGATTCAAAATGTCAATTGGATCATGCCTCATGTTGAATAACCACTTTTTAAACCCTCACAGTGACCAAAATTGCCATTTTTACAGAGTTTTCCTTACTCAAAAGCTTCAATTTTGACCCGTTTCAGGCACAGAAATGACTTTAAACACACTTATTTTAGTTAACAAAGTCATAATTCACATCCAACAGTCATTTAGAGTCAAAAGATTAAATGTTGAAATTTCATCCATATTGACCATTTTGGGATCGTTCGACAGGTCCGGAGTCATCGTTTTTCATCCGAAAATTGATTTTTTGGGCAGTACCAAAAATGATTCAAAATGTGAATTGGATCATGCCTCATGTTGAATAACCACTTTTTAAACCCTCACAGTGACCAAAATTGCCATTTTTACAGAGTTTTGCTTACTCAAAAGCTTCAATTTTGACCCGTTTCAGGCACAGAAATGACTTTAAACACACTTATTTTAGTTGACAAAGTCATAATTCACATCCAACAGTCATTTAGAGTCAAAAGATTAAATGTTGAAATTTCATCCATATTGACCATTTTGGGATCGTTCGACAGGTCCGGAGTCATCGTTTTTCATCCGAAAATGGATTTTTTGGACTGTACCAAAAATGATTCAAAATGTCAATTGGATTGTGCCTCATGTTGAATAACCACTTTTTAAACCCTCACGGTGACAAAAATTGCCATTTTTACAGAGTTTTGCTTACTCAAAAGCTTCAATTTTGACCCGTTTCAGGCACAGAAATGACTTTAAACACACTTATTCTAGTTGACAAAGTCATAATTCACATCCAACAGTCATTTAGAGTCAAAAGATTAAATGTTAAAATGTCATCATTATAGACCATTTTGGGATCGTTCGACAGGTCCGGAGTCATCGTTTTTCATCCGAAAATTGAGTTTTTGGACTGTACCAAAAATGATTCAAAATGTCAATTGGATCATGCCTCATGTTGAATAACCACTTTTTAAACCCTCACAGTGACCAAAATTGCCATTTTTACAGAGTTTTGCTTACTCAAAGGCTTCAATTTTGACCCGTTTCAGGCACAGAAATGACTTTAAACACACTTATTTTAATTGACAAAGTCATAATTCACATCCAACAGTCATTAAGAGTCAAAAGATTAAATGGTAAAATTTCATTCATATTGACCATTTTGGGATCGTTTGACAGGTCCGGAGTCATCGTTTTTCATCCGAAAATTGATTTTTTGGACTGTACCAAAAATGATTCAAAATGTCAATTGGATCGTTCCTCATGTTGAATAACCACTTTTTAAACCCTCACAGTGACCAAAATTGCCATTTTTACAGAGTTTTGCTTACTCAAAAGCTTCGATTTTGACCCGTTTCAGGCACAGAAATGACTTTAAACACACGTATTCTAGTTGACAAAGTCATAATTCACATCCAACAGTCATTTAGAGTCAAAAGATTAAATGTTAAAATTTCATCATTATAGACCATTTTGGGATCGTTCGACAGGTCCGGAGTCATCGTTTTTCATCCGAAAATTGATTTTTTGGACTGTACCAAAAATGATTCAAAATGTCAATTGGATCATGCCTCATGTTGAATAACCACTTTTTAAACCCTCACAGTGACCAAAATTGCCATTTTTACAGAGTTTTGCTTACTCAAAGGCTTCAATTTTGACCCGTTTCAGGCACAGAAATGACTTTAAACACACTTATTTTAATTGACAAAGTCATAATTCACATTCAACAGTCATTAAGAGTCAAAAGATTAAATGGTAAAATTTCATTCATATTGACCATTTTGGGATCGTTTGACAGGTCCGGAGTCATCGTTTTTCATCCGAAAATTGATTTTTTGGACTGTACCAAAAATGATTCAAAATGTCAATTGGATCGTTCCTCATGTTGAATAACCACTTTTTAAACCCTCACAGTGACCAAAATTGCCATTTTTACAGAGTTTTGCTTACTCAAAAGCTTCGATTTTGACCCGTTTCAGGCACAGAAATGACTTTAAACACACGTATTCTAGTTGACAAAGTCATAATTCACATCCAACAGTCATTTAGAGTCAAAAGATTAAATGTTAAAATTTCATCCATATTGACCATTTTGTCATCGTTCGACAGGTCCGGAGTCATAGTTTTTCATCCGAAAATTGATTTTTTGGACTGTACCAAAAATGATTCAAAATGTCAATTGGATCATGCCTCATGTTGAATAACCACTTTTTAAACCCTCACAGTGACCAAAATTGCCATTTTTACAGAGTTTTGCTAACTCAAAAGCTTCAATTTTGACCCGTTTCAGGCACAGAAATGACTTTAAACACACTTATTTTAGTTGAAGAAGTCATAATTCACATCCAACAGTCATTTAGAGTCAAAAGATTAAAGGTTAAAATGTCATCATTATAGACCATTTTGGGATCGTTCGACAGGTCCGGAGTCATCGTTTTTCATCTGAAAATTGATTTTTTGGACTGTACCAAAAATGATTCAAAATGTCAATTGGAACATGCCTCATGTTGAATAACCACTTTTTAAACCCTCACAGTGACCAAAATTGCCATTTTTACAGAGTTTTGCTTACTCAAAAGCTTCCATTTTGACCCGTTTCAGGCAAAGAAATGACTTTAAACACACTCATTTTAGTTGACAAAGTCATAATTCACATCCAACAGTCATTTAGAGTCAAAAGATTAAATGTTAAAATTTCATCCATATTGACCATTTTGGGATCGTTCGACAGGTCCGGAGTCATAGTTTTTCATCCGAAAATTGATTTTTCGAACTGTACCAAAGATGATTCAAAATGTCAATTGGATCGTGCCTCATGTTGAATAACCACTTTTTAAACCCTCACAGTGACTAAAATTGCCATTTTTACAGAGTTTTGCTTACTCAAAAGCTTCCATTTTGACCCGTTTCAGGCACAGAAATGACTTTAAACACACTTATTCTAGTTGACAAAGTCATAATTCACATCCAACAGTCATTTAGAGTCAAAAGATTAAATGTTGAAATTTCATCCATATTGACCATTTTGGGATCGTTCGACAGGTCCGGAGTCATCGTTTTTCATCCGAAAATTGATTTTTCGGACTGTACCAAAAATGATTCAAAATGTCAATTGGATCGACCCTCATGTTGAATAACCACATTTTAAACCCTCACAGTGACCAAAATTGCCATTTTTACAGTTTTGCTTACTCAAAAGCTTCCATTTTGACCCGTTTCAGGCACAGAAATGACTTTAAACACACTTATTTTAGTTAACAAAGTCATAATTCACATCCAACAGTCATTTAGAGTCAAAAGATTAAATGTTGAAATTTCATCCATATTGACCATTTTGGGATCGTTCGACAGGTCCGGAGTCATCGTTTTTCATCCGAAAATTGATTTTATGGGCAGTACCAAAAATGATTCAAAATGTGAATTGGATCATGCCTCATGTTGAATAACCACTTTTTAAACCCTCACAGTGACCAAAATTGCCATTTTTACAGAGTTTTGCTTACTCAAAAGCTTCAATTTTGACCCGTTTCAGGCACAGAAATGACTTTAAACACACTTATTTTAGTTGACAAAGTCATAATTCACATCCAACAGTCATTTAGAGTCAAAAGATTAAATGTTAAAATGTCATCATTATAGACCATTTTGGGATCGTTCGACAGGTCCGGAGTCATCATTTTTCATCCGAAAATTGATTTTTTGGACTGTACCAAAAATGATTCAAAATGTCAATTGGATCATGCCTCATGTTGAATAACCACTTTTTAAACCCTCACAGTGACCAAAATTGCCATTTTTACAGAGTTTTGCTTACTCAAAAGCTTCAATTTTGACCCGTTTCAGGCACAGAAATGACTTTAAACACACTTATTTTAGTTAACAAAGTTATAATTCACATCCAACAGTCATTTATAGTCAAGAGATTAAATGTTGAAATTTCATCATTATAGACCATTTTGGGATCGTTCGACAGGTCCGGAGTCACCGTTTTTCATCCGAAAATTGATTTTTTGGACTGTACCAAAAATGATTCAAAATGTCAATTGGATCATGCCTCATGTTGAATAACCACTTTTTAAACCCTCACAGTGACCAAAATTGCCATTTTTACAGAGTTTTCCTTACTCAAAAGCTTCAATTTTGACCCGTTTCAGGCACAGAAATGACTTTAAACACACTTATTTTAGTTAACAAAGTCATAATTCACATCCAACAGTCATTTAGAGTCAAAAGATTAAATGTTGAAATTTCATCCATATTGACCATTTTGGGATCGTTCGACAGGTCCGGAGTCATCGTTTTTCATCCGAAAATTGATTTTTTGGACTGTACCAAAAATGATTCAAAATGTCAATTGGATTGTGCCTCATGTTGAATAACCACTTTTTAAACCCTCACGGTGACAAAAATTGCCATTTTTACAGAGTTTTGCTTACTCAAAAGCTTCAATTTTGACCCGTTTCAGGCACAGAAATGACTTTAAACACACTTATTCTAGTTGACAAAGTCATAATTCACATCCAACAGTCATTTAGAGTCAAAAGATTAAATGTTAAAATGTCATCATTATAGACCATTTTGGGATCGTTCGACAGGTCCGGAGTCATCGTTTTTCATCCGAAAATTGATTTTTTGGACTGTACCAAAAATGATTCAAAATGTCAATTGGATCATGCCTCATGTTGAATAACCACATTTTAAACCCTCACAGTGACCAAAATTGCCATTTTTACAGAGTTTTGCTTACTCAAAGGCTTCAATTTTGACCCGTTTCAGGCACAGAAATGACTTTAAACACACTTATTTTAATTGACAAAGTCATAATTCACATCCAACAGTCATTTAGAGTCAAAAGATTAAATGTTAAAATTTCATCATTATAGACCATTTTGGGATCGTTCGACAGGTCCGGAGTCATCGTTTTTCATCCGAAAATTGATTTTTTGGACTGTACCAAAAATGATTCAAAATGTCAATTGGATCATGCCTCATGTTGAATAACCACTTTTTAAACCCTCACAGTGACCAAAATTGCCATTTTTACAGAGTTTTGCTTACTCAAAGGCTTCAATTTTGACCCGTTTCAGGCACAGAAATGACTTTAAACACACTTATTTTAGTTAACAAAGTCATAATTCAAATCCAACAGTCATTTATAGTCAAGAGATTAAATGTTGAAATTTCATCATTATAGACCATTTTGGGATCGTTCGACAGGTCCGGAGTCATCGTTTTTCATCCGAAAATGGATTTTTTGGACTGTACCAAAAATGATTCAAAATGTCAATTGGATCATGCCTCATGTTGAATAACCACTTTTTAAACCCTCACAGTGACCAAAATTGCCATTTTTACAGAGTTTTGCTTACTCAAAAGCTTCCATTTTGACCCGTTTCAGGCACAGAAATGACTTTAAACACACTTATTTTAGTTGACAATGTCATAATTCACATCCAACAGTCATTCAGAGTCAAAAGATTAAATGTTAAAATTTCATCCATATTGACCATTTTGGGATCGTTCGACAGGTCCGGAGTCATCGTTTTTCATCCGAAAATTGATTTTTTGGACTGTACCAAAAAATGATTCAAAATGTCAATTGGATCGTGCCTCATGTTGAATAACCACTTTTTCAACCCTCACAGTGACCAAAATTGCCATTTTTACAGAGTTTTGCTTACTTAAAAGCTTCAATTTTGACCCGTTTCAGGCACAGAAATGACTTTAAACACACTTATTCTAGTTGACAAAGTCATAATTCACATCCAACAGTCATTTAGAGTCAAAAGATTAAATGTTAAAATGTCATCATTATAGACCATTTTGGGATCGTTCGACAGGTCCGGAGTCATCGTTTTTCATCTGAAAATTGATTTTTTGGACTGTACCAAAAATGATTCAAAATGTCAATTGGATCATGCCTCATGTTGAATAACCACTTTTTAAACACTCACAGTGACCAAAATTGCCATTTTTACAGAGTTTTGCTTACTCAAAAGCTTCCATTTTGACCCGTTTCAGGCAAAGAAATGACTTTAAACACACTCATTTTAGTTGACAAAGTCATAATTCACATCCAACAGTCATTTAGAGTCAAAAGATTAAATGTTAAAATTTCATCCATATTGACCATTTTGGGATCGTTCGACAGGTCCGGAGTCATCGTTTTTCATCCGAAAATTGATTTTTTGGACTGTACCAAAAATGATTCAAAATGTCAATTGGATCATGCCTCATGTTGAATAACCACTTTTTAAACCCTCACAGTGACCAAAATTGCCATTTTTACAGAGTTTTGCTAACTCAAAAGCTTCAATTTTGACCCGTTTCAGGCACAGAAATGACTTTAAACACACTTATTTTAGTTGAAGAAGTCATAATTCACATCCAACAGTTATTTAGAGTGAAAAGATTAAATGTTGAAATTTCATCCATATTGACCATTTTGGGATCGTTCGACAGGTCCGGAGTCATCGTTTTTCATTCGAAAATTGATTTTTCGGACTGTACCAAAGATGATTCAAAATGTCAATTGGATCGTGCCTCATGTTGAATAACCACTTTTTAAACCCTCACAGTGACCAAAATTGCCATTTTTACAGAGTTTTGCTTACTCAAAAGCTTCAATTTTGACCCGTTTCAGGCACAGAAATGACTTTAAACACACTTATTTTAGTTAACAAAGTCATAATTCACATCCAACAGTCATTTATAGTCAAGAGATTAAATGTTGAAATTTCATCATTATAGACCATTTTGGGATCGTTCGACAGGTCCGGAGTCATCGTTTTTCATCCGAAAATTGATTTTTTGGACTGTACCAAAAATGATTCAAAATGTCAATTGGATCATGCCTCATGTTGAATAACCACTTTTTAAACCCTCACAGTGACCAAAATTGCCATTTTTACAGAGTTTTCCTTACTCAAAAGCTTCAATTTTGACCCGTTTCAGGCACAGAAATGACTTTAAACACACTTATTCTAGTTGACAAAGTCATAATTCACATCCAACAGTCATTTAGAGTCAAAAGATTAAATGTTAAAATGTCATCATTATAGACCATTTTGGGATCGTTCGACAGGTCCGGAGTCATCATTTTTCATCCGAAAATTGATTTTTTGGACTGTACCAAAAATGATTCAAAATGTCAATTGGATCATGCCTCATGTTGAATAAACACTTTTTAAACCCTCACAGTGACCAAAATTGCCCTTTTTACAGAGTTTTGCTTACTCAAAAGCTTCAATTTTGACCCGTTTCAGGCACAGAAATGACTTTAAACACACTTATTTTAGTTAACAAAGTTATAATTCACATCCAACAGTCATTTATAGTCAAGAGATTAAATGTTGAAATTTCATCATTATAGACCATTTTGGGATCGTTCGACAGGTCCGGAGTCACCGTTTTTCATCCGAAAATTGATTTTTTGGACTGTACCAAAAATGATTCAAAATGTCAATTGGATCATGCCTCAGGTTGAATAACCACTTTTTAAACCCTCACAGTGACCAAAATTGCCATTTTTACAGAGTTTTCCTTACTCAAAAGCTTCAATTTTGACCCGTTTCAGGCACAGAAATGACTTTAAACACACTTATTTTAGTTAACAAAGTCATAATTCACATCCAACAGTCATTTAGAGTCAAAAGATTAAATGTTGAAATTTCATCCATATTGACCATTTTGGGATCGTTCGACAGGTCCGGAGTCATCGTTTTTCATCCGAAAATTGATTTTTTGGGCAGTACCAAAAATGATTCAAAATGTGAATTGGATCATGCCTCATGTTGAATAACCACTTTTTAAACCCTCACAGTGACCAAAATTGCCATTTTTACAGAGTTTTGCTTACTCAAAAGCTTCAATTTTGACCCGTTTCAGGCACAGAAATGACTTTAAACACACTTATTTTAGTTGACAAAGTCATAATTCACATCCAACAGTCATTTAGAGTCAAAAGATTAAATGTTGAAATTTCATCCATATTGACCATTTTGGGATCGTTCGACAGGTCCGGAGTCATCGTTTTTCATCCGAAAATGGATTTTTTGGACTGTACCAAAAATGATTCAAAATGTCAATTGGATTGTGCCTCATGTTGAATAACCACTTTTTAAACCCTCACGGTGACAAAAATTGCCATTTTTACAGAGTTTTGCTTACTCAAAAGCTTCAATTTTGACCCGTTTCAGGCACAGAAATGACTTTAAACACACTTATTCTAGTTGACAAAGTCATAATTCACATCCAACAGTCATTTAGAGTCAAAAGATTAAATGTTAAAATGTCATCATTATAGACCATTTTGGGATCGTTCGACAGGTCCGGAGTCATCGTTTTTCATCCGAAAATTGATTTTTTGGACTGTACCAAAAATGATTCAAAATGTCAATTGGATCATGCCTCATGTTGAATAAACACTTTTTAAACCCTCACAGTGACCAAAATTGCCATTTTTACAGAGTTTTGCTTACTCAAAAGCTTCAATTTTGACCCGTTTCAGGCACAGAAATGACTTTAAACACACTTATTTTAGTTAACAAAGTTATAATTCACATCCAACAGTCATTTATAGTCAAGAGATTAAATGTTGAAATTTCATCATTATAGACCATTTTGGGATCGTTCGACAGGTCCGGAGTCACCGTTTTTCATCCGAAAATTGATTTTTTGGACTGTACCAAAAATGATTCAAAATGTCAATTGGATCATGCCTCAGGTTGAATAACCACTTTTTAAACCCTCACAGTGACCAAAATTGCCATTTTTACAGAGTTTTCCTTACTCAAAAGCTTCAATTTTGACCCGTTTCAGGCACAGAAATGACTTTAAACACACTTATTTTAGTTAACAAAGTCATAATTCACATCCAACAGTCATTTAGAGTCAAAAGATTAAATGTTGAAATTTCATCCATATTGACCATTTTGGGATCGTTCGACAGGTCCGGAGTCATCGTTTTTCATCCGAAAATTGATTTTTTGGGCAGTACCAAAAATGATTCAAAATGTGAATTGGATCATGCCTCATGTTGAATAACCACTTTTTAAACCCTCACAGTGACCAAAATTGCCATTTTTACAGAGTTTTGCTTACTCAAAAGCTTCAATTTTGACCCGTTTCAGGGAAAGAAATGACTTTAAACACACTTATTTTAGTTGACAAAGTCATAATTCACATCCAACAGTCATTTAGAGTCAAAAGATTAAATGTTGAAATTTCATCCATATTGACCATTTTGGGATCGTTCGACAGGTCCGGAGTCATCGTTTTTCATCCGAAAATGGATTTTTTGGACTGTACCAAAAATGATTCAAAATGTCAATTGGATTGTGCCTCATGTTGAATAACCACTTTTTAAACCCTCACGGTGACAAAAATTGCCATTTTTACAGAGTTTTGCTTACTCAAAAGCTTCAATTTTGACCCGTTTCAGGCACAGAAATGACTTTAAACACACTTATTCTAGTTGACAAAGTCATAATTCACATCCAACAGTCATTTAGAGTCAAAAGATTAAATGTTAAAATGTCATCATTATAGACCATTTTGGGATCGTTCGACAGGTCCGGAGTCATCGTTTTTCATCCGAAAATTGATTTTTTGGACTGTACCAAAAATGATTCAAAATGTCAATTGGATCATGCCTCATGTTGAATAACCACTTTTTAAACCCTCACAGTGACCAAAATTGCCATTTTTACAGAGTTTTGCTTACTCAAAGGCTTCAATTTTGACCCGTTTCAGGCACAGAAATGACTTTAAACACACTTATTTTAATTGACAAAGTCATAATTCACATCCAACAGTCATTAAGAGTCAAAAGATTAAATGGTAAAATTTCATTCATATTGACCAGTTTGGGATCGTTTGACAGGTCCGGAGTCATCGTTTTTCATCCGAAAATTGATTTTTTGGACTGTACCAAAAATGATTCAAAATGTCAATTGGATCGTTCCTCATGTTGAATAACCACTTTTTAAACCCTCACAGTGACCAAAATTGCCATTTTTACAGAGTTTTGCTTACTCAAAAGCTTCGATTTTGACCCGTTTCAGGCACAGAAATGACTTTAAACACACGTATTCTAGTTGACAAAGTCATAATTCACATCCAACAGTCATTTAGAGTCAAAAGATTAAATGTTAAAATTTCATCATTATAGACCATTTTGGGATCGTTCGACAGGTCCGGAGTCATCGTTTTTCATCCGAAAATTGATTTTTTGGACTGTACCAAAAATGATTCAAAATGTCAATTGGATCATGCCTCATGTTGAATAACCACTTTTTAAACCCTCACAGTGACCAAAATTGCCATTTTTACAGAGTTTTGCTTACTCAAAGGCTTCAATTTTGACCCGTTTCAGGCACAGAAATGACTTTAAACACACTTATTTTAGTTAACAAAGTCATAATTCAAATCCAACAGTCATTTATAGTCAACAGATTAAATGTTGAAATTTCATCATTATAGACCATTTTGGGATCGTTCGACAGGTCCGGAGTCATCGTTTTTCATCCGAAAATGGATTTTTTGGACTGTACCAAAAATGATTCAAAATGTCAATTGGATCATGCCTCATGTTGAATAACCACTTTTTAAACCCTCACAGTGACCAAAATTGCCATTTTTACAGAGTTTTGCTTACTCAAAAGCTTCCATTTTGACCCGTTTCAGGCACAGAAATGACTTTAAACACACTTATTTTAGTTGACAATGTCATAATTCACATCCAACAGTCATTCAGAGTCAAAAGATTAAATGTTAAAATTTCATCCATATTGACCATTTTGGGATCGTTCGACAGGTCCGGAGTCATCGTTTTTCATCCGAAAATTGATTTTTTGGACTGTACCAAAAAATGATTCAAAATGTCAATTGGATCGTGCCTCATGTTGAATAACCACTTTTTCAACCCTCACAGTGACCAAAATTGCCATTTTTACAGAGTTTTGCTTACTTAAAAGCTTCAATTTTGACCCGTTTCAGGCACAGAAATGACTTTAAACACACTTATTCTAGTTGACAAAGTCATAATTCACATCCAACAGTCATTTAGAGTCAAAAGATTAAATGTTAAAATGTCATCATTATAGACCATTTTGGGATCGTTCGACAGGTCCGGAGTCATCGTTTTTCATCTGAAAATTGATTTTTTGGACTGTACCAAAAATGATTCAAAATGTCAATTGGATCATGCCTCATGTTGAATAACCACTTTTTAAACCCTCACAGTGACCAAAATTGCCATTTTTACAGAGTTTTGCTTACTCAAAAGCTTCCATTTTGACCCGTTTCAGGCAAAGAAATGACTTTAAACACACTCATTTTAGTTGACAAAGTCATAATTCACATCCAACAGTCATTTAGAGTCAAAAGATTAAATGTTAAAATTTCATCCATATTGACCATTTTGGGATCGTTCGACAGGTCCGGAGTCATCGTTTTTCATCCGAAAATTGATTTTTTGGACTGTACCAAAAATGATTCAAAATGTCAATTGGATCATGCCTCATGTTGAATAACCACTTTTTAAACCCTCACAGTGACCAAAATTGCCATTTTTACAGAGTTTTGCTTACTCAAAAGCTTCCATTTTGACCCGTTTCAGGCAAAGAAATGACTTTAAACACACTCATTTTAGTTGACAAAGTCATAATTCACATCCAACAGTCATTTAGAGTCAAAAGATTAAATGTTAAAATTTCATCCATATTGACCATTTTGGGATCGTTCGACAGGTCCGGAGTCATCGTTTTTCATCCGAAAATGGATTTTTTGGACTGTACCAAAAATGATTCAAAATGTCAATTGGATTGTGCCTCATGTTGAATAACCACTTTTTAAACCCTCACGGTGACAAAAATTGCCATTTTTACAGAGTTTTGCTTACTCAAAAGCTTCAATTTTGACCCGTTTCAGGCACAGAAATGACTTTAAACACACTTATTCTAGTTGACAAAGTCATAATTCACATCCAACAGTCATTTAGAGTCAAAAGATTAAATGTTAAAATGTCATCATTATAGACCATTTTGGGATCGTTCGACAGGTCCGGAGTCATCGTTTTTCATCCGAAAATTGATTTTTTGGACTGTACCAAAAATGATTCAAAATGTCAATTGGATCATGCCTCATGTTGAATAAACACTTTTTAAACCCTCACAGTGACCAAAATTGCCATTTTTACAGAGTTTTGCTTACTCAAAAGCTTCAATTTTGACCCGTTTCAGGCACAGAAATGACTTTAAACACACTTATTTTAGTTAACAAAGTTATAATTCACATCCAACAGTCATTTATAGTCAAGAGATTAAATGTTGAAATTTCATCATTATAGACCATTTTGGGATCGTTCGACAGGTCCGGAGTCACCGTTTTTCATCCGAAAATTGATTTTTTGGACTGTACCAAAAATGATTCAAAATGTCAATTGGATCATGCCTCAGGTTGAATAACCACTTTTTAAACCCTCACAGTGACCAAAATTGCCATTTTTACAGAGTTTTCCTTACTCAAAAGCTTCAATTTTGACCCGTTTCAGGCACAGAAATGACTTTAAACACACTTATTTTAGTTAACAAAGTCATAATTCACATCCAACAGTCATTTAGAGTCAAAAGATTAAATGTTGAAATTTCATCCATATTGACCATTTTGGGATCGTTCGACAGGTCCGGAGTCATCGTTTTTCATCCGAAAATTGATTTTTTGGGCAGTACCAAAAATGATTCAAAATGTGAATTGGATCATGCCTCATGTTGAATAACCACTTTTTAAACCCTCACAGTGACCAAAATTGCCATTTTTACAGAGTTTTGCTTACTCAAAAGCTTCAATTTTGACCCGTTTCAGGGAAAGAAATGACTTTAAACACACTTATTTTAGTTGACAAAGTCATAATTCACATCCAACAGTCATTTAGAGTCAAAAGATTAAATGTTGAAATTTCATCCATATTGACCATTTTGGGATCGTTCGACAGGTCCGGAGTCATCGTTTTTCATCCGAAAATGGATTTTTTGGACTGTACCAAAAATGATTCAAAATGTCAATTGGATTGTGCCTCATGTTGAATAACCACTTTTTAAACCCTCACGGTGACAAAAATTGCCATTTTTACAGAGTTTTGCTTACTCAAAAGCTTCAATTTTGACCCGTTTCAGGCACAGAAATGACTTTAAACACACTTATTCTAGTTGACAAAGTCATAATTCACATCCAACAGTCATTTAGAGTCAAAAGATTAAATGTTAAAATGTCATCATTATAGACCATTTTGGGATCGTTCGACAGGTCCGGAGTCATCGTTTTTCATCCGAAAATTGAATTTTTGGACTGTACCAAAAATGATTCAAAATGTCAATTGGATCATGCCTCATGTTGAATAACCACTTTTTAAACCCTCACAGTGACCAAAATTGCCATTTTTACAGAGTTTTGCTTACTCAAAGGCTTCAATTTTGACCCGTTTCAGGCACAGAAATGACTTTAAACACACTTATTTTAATTGACAAAGTCATAATTCACATCCAACAGTCATTAAGAGTCAAAAGATTAAATGGTAAAATTTCATTCATATTGACCATTTTGGGATCGTTTGACAGGTCCGGAGTCATCGTTTTTCATCCGAAAATTGATTTTTTGGACTGTACCAAAAATGATTCAAAATGTCAATTGGATCGTTCCTCATGTTGAATAACCACTTTTTAAACCCTCACAGTGACCAAAATTGCCATTTTTACAGAGTTTTGCTTACTCAAAAGCTTCGATTTTGACCCGTTTCAGGCACAGAAATGACTTTAAACACACGTATTCTAGTTGACAAAGTCATAATTCACATCCAACAGTCACTTAGAGTCAAAAGATTAAATGTTAAAATTTCATCATTATAGACCATTTTGGGATCGTTCGACAGGTCCGGAGTCATCGTTTTTCATCCGAAAATTGATTTTTTGGACTGTACCAAAAATGATTCAAAATGTCAATTGGATCATGCCTCATGTTGAATAACCACTTTTTAAACCCTCACAGTGACCAAAATTGCCATTTTTACAGAGTTTTGCTTACTCAAAGGCTTCAATTTTGACCCGTTTCAGGCACAGAAATGACTTTAAACACACTTATTTTAATTGACAAAGTCATAATTCACATTCAACAGTCATTAAGAGTCAAAAGATTAAATGGTAAAATTTCATTCATATTGACCATTTTGGGATCGTTTGACAGGTCCGGAGTCATCGTTTTTCATCCGAAAATTGATTTTTTGGACTGTACCAAAAATGATTCAAAATGTCAATTGGATCGTTCCTCATGTTGAATAACCACTTTTTAAACCCTCACAGTGACCAAAATTGCCATTTTTACAGAGTTTTGCTTACTCAAAAGCTTCGATTCTGACCCGTTTCAGGCACAGAAATGACTTTAAACACACGTATTCTAGTTGACAAAGTCATAATTCACATCCAACAGTCATTTAGAGTCAAAAGATTAAATGTTAAAATTTCATCCATATTGACCATTTTGTCATCGTTCGACAGGTCCGGAGTCATAGTTTTTCATCCGAAAATTGATTTTTTGGACTGTACCAAAAATGATTCAAAATGTCAATTGGATCATGCCTCATGTTGAATAACCACTTTTTAAACCCTCACAGTGACCAAAATTGCCATTTTTACAGAGTTTTGCTAACTCAAAAGCTTCAATTTTGACCCGTTTCAGGCACAGAAATGACTTTAAACACACTTATTTTAGTTGAAGAAGTCATAATTCACATCCAACAGTCATTTAGAGTCAAAAGATTAAAGGTTAAAATGTCATCATTATAGACCATTTTGGGATCGTTCGACAGGTCCGGAGTCATCGTTTTTCATCTGAAAATTGATTTTTTGGACTGTACCAAAAATGATTCAAAATGTCAATTGGATCATGCCTCATGTTGAATAACCACTTTTTAAACCCTCACAGTGACCAAAATTGCCATTTTTACAGAGTTTTGCTTACTCAAAAGCTTCCATTTTGACCCGTTTCAGGCAAAGAAATGACTTTAAACACACTCATTTTAGTTGACAAAGTCATAATTCACATCCAACAGTCATTTAGAGTCAAAAGATTAAATGTTAAAATTTCATCCATATTGACCATTTTGGGATCGTTCGACAGGTCCGGAGTCATAGTTTTTCATCCGAAAATTGATTTTTCGAACTGTACCAAAGATGATTCAAAATGTCAATTGGATCGTGCCTCATGTTGAATAACCACTTTTTAAACCCTCACAGTGACTAAAATTGCCATTTTTACAGAGTTTTGCTTACTCAAAAGCTTCCATTTTGACCCGTTTCAGGCACAGAAATGACTTTAAACACACTTATTCTAGTTGACAAAGTCATAATTCACATCCAACAGTCATTTAGAGTCAAAAGATTAAATGTTGAAATTTCATCCATATTGACCATTTTGGGATCGTTCGACAGGTCCGGAGTCATCGTTTTTCATCCGAAAATTGATTTTTCGGACTGTACCAAAAATGATTCAAAATGTCAATTGGATCGACCCTCATGTTGAATAACCACTTTTTAAACCCTCACAGTGACCAAAATTGCCATTTTTACAGAGTTTTGCTTACTCAAAAGCTTCAATTTTGACCCGTTTCAGGCACAGAAATGACTTTAAACACACTTATTTTAGTTAACAAAGTCATAATTCACATCCAACAGTCATTTAGAGTCAAAAGATTAAATGTTGAAATTTCATCCATATTGACCATTTTGGGATCGTTCGACAGGTCCGGAGTCATCGTTTTTCATCCGAAAATTGATTTTATGGGCAGTACCAAAAATGATTCAAAATGTGAATTGGATCATGCCTCATGTTGAATAACCACTTTTTAAACCCTCACAGTGACCAAAATTGCCATTTTTACAGAGTTTTGCTTACTCAAAAGCTTCAATTTTGACCCGTTTCAGGCACAGAAATGACTTTAAACACACTTATTTTAGTTGACAAAGTCATAATTCACATCCAACAGTCATTTAGAGTCAAAAGATTAAATGTTGAAATTTCATCCATATTGACCATTTTGGGATCGTTCGACAGGTCCGGAGTCATCGTTTTTCATCCGAAAATTGATTTTTTGGACTGTACCAAAAATGTTTCAAAATGTCAATTGGATCGTGCCTCATGTTGAATAACCACTTTTTAAACCCTCACAGTGACCAAAATTGCCATTTTTACAGAGTTTTGCTTACTCAAAAGCTTCAATTTTGACCCGTTTCAGGCACAGAAATGACTTTAAACACACTTATTTTAGTTAACAAAGTTATAATTCACATCCAACAGTCATTTATAGTCAAGAGATTAAATGTTGAAATTTCATCATTATAGACCATTTTGGGATCGTTCGACAGGTCCGGAGTCACCGTTTTTCATCCGAAAATTGATTTTTTGGACTATACCAAAAATGATTCAAAATGTCAATTGGATCATGCCTCATGTTGAATAACCACTTTTTAAACCCTCACAGTGACCAAAATTGCCATTTTTACAGAGTTTTCCTTACTCAAAAGCTTCAATTTTGACCCGTTTCAGGCACAGAAATGACTTTAAACACACTTATTTTAGTTAACAAAGTCATAATTCACATCCAACAGTCATTTAGAGTCAAAAGATTAAATGTTGAAATTTCATCCATATTGACCATTTTGGGATCGTTCGACAGGTCCGGAGTCATCGTTTTTCATCCGAAAATTGATTTTTTGGGCAGTACCAAAAATGATTCAAAATGTGAATTGGATCATGCCTCATGTTGAATAACCACTTTTTAAACCCTCACAGTGACCAAAATTGCCATTTTTACAGAGTTTTGCTTACTCAAAAGCTTCAATTTTGACCCGTTTCAGGCACAGAAATGACTTTAAACACACTTATTTTAGTTGACAAAGTCATAATTCACATCCAACAGTCATTTAGAGTCAAAAGATTAAATGTTGAAATTTCATCCATATTGACCATTTTGGGATCGTTCGACAGGTCCGGAGTCATCGTTTTTCATCCGAAAATGGATTTTTTGGACTGTACCAAAAATGATTCAAAATGTCAATTGGATTGTGCCTCATGTTGAATAACCACTTTTTAAACCCTCACGGTGACAAAAATTGCCATTTTTACAGAGTTTTGCTTACTCAAAAGCTTCAATTTTGACCCGTTTCAGGCACAGAAATGACTTTAAACACACTTATTCTAGTTGACAAAGTCATAATTCACATCCAACAGTCATTTAGAGTCAAAAGATTAAATGTTAAAATGTCATCATTATAGACCATTTTGGGATCGTTCGACAGGTCCGGAGTCATCGTTTTTCATCCGAAAATTGATTTTTTGGACTGTACCAAAAATGATTCAAAATGTCAATTGGATCATGCCTCATGTTGAATAACCACTTTTTAAACCCTCACAGTGACCAAAATTGCCATTTTTACAGAGTTTTGCTTACTCAAAGGCTTCAATTTTGACCCGTTTCAGGCACAGAAATGACTTTAAACACACTTATTTTAATTGACAAAGTCATAATTCACATCCAACAGTCATTAAGAGTCAAAAGATTAAATGGTAAAATTTCATTCATATTGACCATTTTGGGATCGTTTGACAGGTCCGGAGTCATCGTTTTTCATCCGAAAATTGATTTTTTGGACTGTACCAAAAATGATTCAAAATGTCAATTGGATCGTTCCTCATGTTGAATAACCACTTTTTAAACCCTCACAGTGACCAAAATTGCCATTTTTACAGAGTTTTGCTTACTCAAAAGCTTCGATTTTGACCCGTTTCAGGCACAGAAATGACTTTAAACACACGTATTCTAGTTGACAAAGTCATAATTCACATCCAACAGTCATTTAGAGTCAAAAGATTAAATGTTAAAATTTCATCATTATAGACTATTTTGGGATCGTTCGACAGGTCCGGAGTCATCGTTTTTCATCCGAAAATTGATTTTTTGGACTGTACCAAAAATGATTCAAAATGTCAATTGGATCATGCCTCATGTTGAATAACCACTTTTTAAACCCTCACAGTGACCAAAATTGCCATTTTTACAGAGTTTTGCTTACTCAAAGGCTTCAATTTTGACCCGTTTCAGGCACAGAAATGACTTTAAACACACTTATTTTAATTGACAAAGTCATAATTCACATTCAACAGTCATTAAGAGTCAAAAGATTAAATGGTAAAATTTCATTCATATTGACCATTTTGGGATCGTTTGACAGGTCCGGAGTCATCGTTTTTCATCCGAAAATTGATTTTTTGGACTGTACCAAAAATGATTCAAAATGTCAATTGGATCGTTCCTCATGTTGAATAACCACTTTTTAAACCCTCACAGTGATCAAAATTGCCATTTTTACAGAGTTTTGCTTACTCAAAAGCTTCGATTTTGACCCGTTTCAGGCACAGAAATGACTTTAAACACACTTATTTTAGTTAACAAAGTTATAATTCACATCCAACAGTCATTTATAGTCAAGAGATTAAATGTTGAAATTTCATCATTATAGACCATTTTGGGATCGTTCGACAGGTCCGGAGTCACCGTTTTTCATCCGAAAATTGATTTTTTGGACTGTACCAAAAATGATTCAAAATGTCAATTGGATCATGCCTCATGTTGAATAACCACTTTTTAAACCCTCACAGTGACCAAAATTGCCATTTTTACAGAGTTTTCCTTACTCAAAAGCTTCAATTTTGACCCGTTTCAGGCACAGAAATGACTTTAAACACACTTATTTTAGTTAACAAAGTCATAATTCACATCCAACAGTCATTTAGAGTCAAAAGATTAAATGTTGAAATTTCATCCATATTGACCATTTTGGGATCGTTCGACAGGTCCGGAGTCATCGTTTTTCATCCGAAAATTGATTTTTTGGGCAGTACCAAAAATGATTCAAAATGTGAATTGGATCATGCCTCATGTTGAATAACCACTTTTTAAACCCTCACAGTGACCAAAATTGCCATTTTTACAGAGTTTTGCTTACTCAAAAGCTTCAACTTTGACCCGTTTCAGGCACAGAAATGACTTTAAACACACTTATTTTAGTTGACAAAGTCATAATTCACATCCAACAGTCATTTAGAGTCAAAAGATTAAATGTTGAAATTTCATCCATATTGACCATTTTGGGATCGTTCGACAGGTCCGGAGTCATCGTTTTTCATCCGAAAATGGATTTTTTGGACTGTACCAAAAATGATTCAAAATGTCAATTGGATTGTGCCTCATGTTGAATAACCACTTTTTAAACCCTCACGGTGACAAAAATTGCCATTTTTACAGAGTTTTGCTTACTCAAAAGCTTCAATTTTGACCCGTTTCAGGCACAGAAATGACTTTAAACACACTTATTCTAGTTGACAAAGTCATAATTCACATCCAACAGTCATTTAGAGTCAAAAGATTAAATGTTAAAATGTCATCATTATAGACCATTTTGGGATCGTTCGACAGGTCCGGAGTCATCGTTTTTCATCCGAAAATTGAGTTTTTGGACTGTACCAAAAATGATTCAAAATGTCAATTGGATCATGCCTCATGTTGAATAACCACTTTTTAAACCCTCACAGTGACCAAAATTGCCATTTTTACAGAGTTTTGCTTACTCAAAGGCTTCAATTTTGACCCGTTTCAGGCACAGAAATGACTTTAAACACACTTATTTTAATTGACAAAGTCATAATTCACATCCAACAGTCATTAAGAGTCAAAAGATTAAATGGTAAAATTTCATTCATATTGACCATTTTGGGATCGTTTGACAGGTCCGGAGTCATCGTTTTTCATCCGAAAATTGATTTTTTGGACTGTACCAAAAATGATTCAAAATGTCAATTGGATCGTTCCTCATGTTGAATAACCACTTTTTAAACCCTCACAGTGACCAAAATTGCCATTTTTACAGAGTTTTGCTTACTCAAAAGCTTCGATTTTGACCCGTTTCAGGCACAGAAATGACTTTAAACACACGTATTCTAGTTGACAAAGTCATAATTCACATCCAACAGTCATTTAGAGTCAAAAGATTAAATGTTAAAATTTCATCATTATAGACCATTTTGGGATCGTTCGACAGGTCCGGAGTCATCGTTTTTCATCCGAAAATTGATTTTTTGGACTGTACCAAAAATGATTCAAAATGTCAATTGGATCATGCCTCATGTTGAATAACCACTTTTTAAACCCTCACAGTGACCAAAATTGCCATTTTTACAGAGTTTTGCTTACTCAAAGGCTTCAATTTTGACCCGTTTCAGGCACAGAAATGACTTTAAACACACTTATTTTAATTGACAAAGTCATAATTCACATTCAACAGTCATTAAGAGTCAAAAGATTAAATGGTAAAATTTCATTCATATTGACCATTTTGGGATCGTTTGACAGGTCCGGAGTCATCGTTTTTCATCCGAAAATTGATTTTTTGGACTGTACCAAAAATGATTCAAAATGTCAATTGGATCGTTCCTCATGTTGAATAACCACTTTTTAAACCCTCACAGTGACCAAAATTGCCATTTTTACAGAGTTTTGCTTACTCAAAAGCTTCGATTTTGACCCGTTTCAGGCACAGAAATGACTTTAAACACACGTATTCTAGTTGACAAAGTCATAATTCACATCCAACAGTCATTTAGAGTCAAAAGATTAAATGTTAAAATTTCATCCATATTGACCATTTTGTCATCGTTCGACAGGTCCGGAGTCATAGTTTTTCATCCGAAAATTGATTTTTTGGACTGTACCAAAAATGATTCAAAATGTCAATTGGATCATGCCTCATGTTGAATAACCACTTTTTAAACCCTCACAGTGACCAAAATTGCCATTTTTACAGAGTTTTACTAACTCAAAAGCTTCAATTTTGACCCGTTTCAGGCACAGAAATGACTTTAAACACACTTATTTTAGTTGAAGAAGTCATAATTCACATCCAACAGTCATTTAGAGTCAAAAGATTAAAGGTTAAAATGTCATCATTATAGACCATTTTGGGATCGTTCGACAGGTCCGGAGTCATCGTTTTTCATCTGAAAATTGATTTTTTGGACTGTACCAAAAATGATTCAAAATGTCAATTGGATCATGCCTCATGTTGAATAACCACTTTTTAAACCCTCACAGTGACCAAAATTGCCATTTTTACAGAGTTTTGCTTACTCAAAGGCTTCAATTTTGACCCGTTTCAGGCACAGAAATGACTTTAAACACACTTATTCTAGTTGACAAAGTCATAATTCACATCCAACAGTCATTTAGAGTCAAAAGATTAAATGTTGAAATTTCATCCATATTGACCATTTTGGGATCGTTCGACAGGTCCGGAGTCATCGTTTTTCATCCGAAAATTGATTTTTCGGACTGTACCAAAAATGATTCAAAATGTCAATTGGATCGTGCCTCATGTTGAATAACCACTTTTTAAACCCTCACAGTGACCAAAATTGCCATTTTTACAGAGTTTTGCTTACTCAAAAGCTTCCATTTTGACCCGTTTCAGGCAAAGAAATGACTTTAAACACACTCATTTTAGTTGACAAAGTCATAATTCACATCCAACAGTCATTTAGAGTCAAAAGATTAAATGTTAAAATTTCATCCATATTGACCATTTTGGGATCGTTCGACAGGTCCGGAGTCATAGTTTTTCATCCGAAAATTGATTTTTCGAACTGTACCAAAGATGATTCAAAATGTCAATTGGATCGTGCCTCATGTTGAATAACCACTTTTTAAACCCTCACAGTGACTAAAATTGCCATTTTTACAGAGTTTTGCTTACTCAAAAGCTTCCATTTTGACCCGTTTCAGGCACAGAAATGACTTTAAACACACTTATTCTAGTTGACAAAGTCATAATTCACATCCAACAGTCATTTAGAGTCAAAAGATTAAATGTTGAAATTTCATCCATATTGACCATTTTGGGATCGTTCGACAGGTCCGGAGTCATCGTTTTTCATCCGAAAATTGATTTTTCGGACTGTACCAAAAATGATTCAAAATGTCAATTGGATCGACCCTCATGTTGAATAACCACTTTTTAAACCCTCACAGTGACCAAAATTGCCATTTTTACAGAGTTTTGCTTACTCAAAAGCTTCCATTTTGACCCGTTTCAGGCACAGAAATGACTTTAAACACACTTATTTTAGTTAACAAAGTCATAATTCACATCCAACAGTCATTTAGAGTCAAAAGATTAAATGTTGAAATTTCATCCATATTGACCATTTTGGGATCGTTCGACAGGTCCGGAGTCATCGTTTTTCATCCCAAAATTGATTTTTTGGACTGTACCAAAAATGTTTCAAAATGTCAATTGGATCGTGCCTCATGTTGAATAACCACTTTTTAAACCCTCACAGTGACAAAAATTGCCATTTTTACAGAGTTTTGCTTACTCAAAAGCTTCAATTTTGACCCGTTTCAGGCACAGAAATGACTTTAAACACACTTATTCTAGTTGACAAAGTCATAATTCACATCCAACAGTCATTTAGAGTCAAAAGATTAAATGTTAAAATGTCATCATTATAGACCATTTTGGGATCGTTCGACAGGTCCGGAGTCATCATTTTTCATCCGAAAATTGATTTTTTGGACTGTACCAAAAATGATTCAAAATGTCAATTGGATCATGCCTCATGTTGAATAAACACTTTTTAAACCCTCACAGTGACCAAAATTGCCATTTTTACAGAGTTTTGCTTACTCAAAGGCTTCAATTTTGACCCGTTTCAGGCACAGAAATGACTTTAAACACACTTATTTTAATTGACAAAGTCATAATTCACATCCAACAGTCATTTAGAGTCAAAAGATTAAATGTTGAAATTTCATCCATATTGACCATTTTGGGATCGTTCGACAGGTCCGGAGTCATCGTTTTTCATCCGAAAATTGATTTTTTGGACTGTACCAAAAATGATTCAAAATGTCAATTGGATCGTGCCTCATGTTGAATAACCACTTTTTAAACCCTCACAGTGACAAAAATTGCCATTTTTACAGAGTTTTGCTTACTCAAAAGCTTCAATTTTGACCCGTTTCAGGCACAGAAATGACTTTAAACACACTTATTCTAGTTGACAAAGTCATAATTCACATCCAACAGTCATTTAGAGTCAAAAGATTAAATGTTAAAATGTCATCATTATAGACCATTTTGGGATCGTTCGACAGGTCCGGAGTCATCGTTTTTCATCCGAAAATTGATTTTTTGGACTGTACCAAAAATGATTCAAAATGTCAATTGGATCATGCCTCATGTTGAATAACCACTTTTTAAACCCTCACAGTGACCAAAATTGCCATTTTTACAGAGTTTTGCTTACTCAAAGGCTTCAATTTTGACCCGTTTCAGGCACAGAAATGACTTTAAACACACTTATTTTAATTGACAAAGTCATAATTCACATCCAACAGTCATTAAGAGTCAAAAGATTAAATGGTAAAATTTCATTCATATTGACCATTTTGGGATCGTTTGACAGGTCCGGAGTCATCGTTTTTCATCCGAAAATTGATTTTTTGGACTGTACCAAAAATGATTCAAAATGTCAATTGGATCGTTCCTCATGTTGAATAACCACTTTTTAAACCCTCACAGTGACCAAAATTGCCATTTTTACAGAGTTTTGCTTACTCAAAAGCTTCGATTTTGACCCGTTTCAGGCACAGAAATGACTTTAAACACACGTATTCTAGTTGACAAAGTCATAATTCACATCCAACAGTCATTTAGAGTCAAAAGATTAAATGTTAAAATTTCATCATTATAGACCATTTTGGGATCGTTCGACAGGTCCGGAGTCATCGTTTTTCATCCGAAAATTGATTTTTTGGACTGTACCAAAAATGATTCAAAATGTCAATTGGATCATGCCTCATGTTGAATAACCACTTTTTAAACCCTCACAGTGACCAAAATTGCCATTTTTACTGAGTTTTGCTTACTCAAAGGCTTCAATTTTGACCCGTTTCAGGCACAGAAATGACTTTAAACACACTTATTTTAATTGACAAAGTCATAATTCACATCCAACAGTCATTAAGAGTCAAAAGATTAAATGGTAAAATTTCATTCATATTGACCATTTTGGGATCGTTTGACAGGTCCGGAGTCATCGTTTTTCATCCGAAAATTGATTTTTTGGACTGTACCAAAAATGATTCAAAATGTCAATTGGATCGTTCCTCATGTTGAATAACCACTTTTTAAACCCTCACAGTGACCAAAATTGCCATTTTTACAGAGTTTTGCTTACTCAAAAGCTTCGATTTTGACCCGTTTCAGGCACAGAAATGACTTTAAACACACGTATTCTAGTTGACAAAGTCATAATTCACATCCAACAGTCATTTAGAGTCAAAAGATTAAATGTTAAAATTTCATCATTATAGACCATTTTGGGATCGTTCGACAGGTCCGGAGTCATCGTTTTTCATCCGAAAATTGATTTTTTGGACTGTACCAAAAATGATTCAAAATGTCAATTGGATCATGCCTCATGTTGAATAACCACTTTTTAAACCCTCACAGTGACCAAAATTGCCATTTTTACAGAGTTTTGCTTACTCAAAGGCTTCAATTTTGACCCGTTTCAGGCACAGAAATGACTTTAAACACACTTATTTTAATTGACAAAGTCATAATTCACATTCAACAGTCATTAAGAGTCAAAAGATTAAATGGTAAAATTTCATTCATATTGACCATTTTGGGATCGTTTGACAGGTCCGGAGTCATCGTTTTTCATCCGAAAATTGATTTTTTGGACTGTACCAAAAATGATTCAAAATGTCAATTGGATCGTTCCTCATGTTGAATAACCACTTTTTAAACCCTCACAGTGACCAAAATTGCCATTTTTACAGAGTTTTGCTTACTCAAAAGCTTCGATTTTGACCCGTTTCAGGCACAGAAATGACTTTAAACACACTTATTTTAGTTAACAAAGTTATAATTCACATCCAACAGTCATTTATAGTCAAGAGATTAAATGTTGAAATTTCATCATTATAGACCATTTTGGGATCGTTCGACAGGTCCGGAGTCACCGTTTTTCATCCGAAAATTGATTTTTTGGACTGTACCAAAAATGATTCAAAATGTCAATTGGATCATGCCTCATGTTGAATAACCACTTTTTAAACCCTCACAGTGACCAAAATTGCCATTTTTACAGAGTTTTCCTTACTCAAAAGCTTCAATTTTGACCCGTTTCAGGCACAGAAATGACTTTAAACACACTTATTTTAGTTAACAAAGTCATAATTCATATCCAACAGTCATTTAGAGTCAAAAGATTAAATGTTGAAATTTCATCCATATTGACCATTTTGGGATCGTTCGACAGTTCCGGAGTCATCGTTTTTCATCCGAAAATTGATTTTTTGGGCAGTACCAAAAATGATTCAAAATGTGAATTGGATCATGCCTCATGTTGAATAACCACTTTTTAAACCCTCACAGTGACCAAAATTGCCATTTTTACAGAGTTTTGCTTACTCAAAAGCTTCAATTTTGACCCGTTTCAGGCACAGAAATGACTTTAAACACACTTATTTTAGTTGACAAAGTCATAATTCACATCCAACAGTCATTTAGAGTCAAAAGATTAAATGTTGAAATTTCATCCATATTGACCATTTTGGGAACGTTCGACAGGTCCGGAGTCATCGTTTTTCATCCGAAAATGGATTTTTTGGACTGTACCAAAAATGATTCAAAATGTCAATTGGATTGTGCCTCATGTTGAATAACCACTTTTTAAACCCTCACGGTGACAAAAATTGCCATTTTTACAGAGTTTTGCTTACTCAAAAGCTTCAATTTTGACCCGTTTCAGGCACAGAAATGACTTTAAACACACTTATTCTAGTTGACAAAGTCATAATTCACATCCAACAGTCATTTAGAGTCAAAAGATTAAATGTTAAAATGTCATCATTATAGACCATTTTGGGATCGTTCGACAGGTCCGGAGTCATCGTTTTTCATCCGAAAATTGAGTTTTTGGACTGTACCAAAAATGATTCAAAATGTCAATTGGATCATGCCTCATGTTGAATAACCACTTTTTAAACCCTCACAGTGACCAAAATTGCCATTTTTACAGAGTTTTGCTTACTCAAAGGCTTCAATTTTGACCCGTTTCAGGCACAGAAATGACTTTAAACACACTTATTTTAATTGACAAAGTCATAATTCACATCCAACAGTCATTAAGAGTCAAAAGATTAAATGGTAAAATTTCATTCATATTGACCATTTTGGGATCGTTTGACAGGTCCGGAGTCATCGTTTTTCATCCGAAAATTGATTTTTTGGACTGCACCAAAAATGATTCAAAATGTCAATTGGATCGTTCCTCATGTTGAATAACCACTTTTTAAACCCTCACAGTGACCAAAATTGCCATTTTTACAGAGTTTTGCTTACTCAAAAGCTTCGATTTTGACCCGTTTCAGGCACAGAACTGACTTTAAACACACGTATTCTAGTTGACAAAGTCATAATTCACATCCAACAGTCATTTAGAGTCAAAAGATTAAATGTTAAAATTTCATCATTATAGACCATTTTGGGATCGTTCGACAGGTCCGGAGTCATCGTTTTTCATCCGAAAATTGATTTTTTGGACTGTACCAAAAATGATTCAAAATGTCAATTGGATCATGCCTCATGTTGAATAACCACTTTTTAAACCCTCACAGTGACCAAAATTGCCATTTTTACAGAGTTTTGCTTACTCAAAGGCTTCAATTTTGACCCGTTTCAGGCACAGAAATGACTTTAAACACACACTTTTTTTAATTGACAAAGTCATAATTCACATTCAACAGTCATTAAGAGTCAAAAGATTAAATGGTAAAATTTCATTCATATTGACCATTTTGGGATCGTTTGACAGGTCCGGAGTCATCGTTTTTCATCCGAAAATTGATTTTTTGGACTGTACCAAAAATGATTCAAAATGTCAATTGGATCGTTCCTCATGTTGAATAACCACTTTTTAAACCCTCACAGTGACCAAAATTGCCATTTTTACAGAGTTTTGCTTACTCAAAAGCTTCGATTTTGACCCGTTTCAGGCACAGAAATGACTTTAAACACACGTATTCTAGTTGACAAAGTCATAATTCACATCCAACAGTCATTTAGAGTCAAAAGATTAAATGTTAAAATTTCATCCATATTGACCATTTTGTCATCGTTCGACAGGTCCGGAGTCATAGTTTTTCATCCGAAAATTGATTTTTTGGACTGTACCAAAAATGATTCAAAATGTCAATTGGATCATGCCTCATGTTGAATAACCACTTTTTAAACCCTCACAGTGACCAAAATTGCCATTTTTACAGAGTTTTGCTAACTCAAAAGCTTCAATTTTGACCCGTTTCAGGCACAGAAATGACTTTAAACACACGTATTCTAGTTGACAAAGTCATAATTCACATCCAACAGTCATTTAGAGTCAAAAGATTAAAGGTTAAAATGTCATCATTATAGACCATTTTGGGATCGTTCGACAGGTCCGGAGTCATCGTTTTTCATCTGAAAATTGATTTTTTGGACTGTACCAAAAATGATTCAAAATGTCAATTGGATCATTCCTCATGTTGAATAACCACTTTTTAAACCCTCACAGTGACCAAAATTGCCATTTTTACAGAGTTTTGCTTACTCAAAAGCTTCCATTTTGACCCGTTTCAGGCAAAGAAATGACTTTAAACACACTCATTTTAGTTGACAAAGTCATAATTCACATCCAACAGTCATTTAGAGTCAAAAGATTAAATGTTAAAATTTCATCCATATTGACCATTTTGGGATCGTTCGACAGGTCCGGAGTCATAGTTTTTCATCCGAAAATTGATTTTTCGAACTGTACCAAAGATGATTCAAAATGTCAATTGGATCGTGCCTCATGTTGAATAACCACTTTTTAAACCCTCACAGTGACTAAAATTGCCATTTTTACAGAGTTTTGCTTACTCAAAAGCTTCCATTTTGACCCGTTTCAGGCACAGAAATGACTTTAAACACACTTATTCTAGTTGACAAAGTCATAATTCACATCCAACAGTCATTTAGAGTCAAAAGATTAAATGTTGAAATTTCATCCATATTGACCATTTAGGGATCGTTCGACAGGTCCGGAGTCATCGTTTTTCATCCGAAAATTGATTTTTCGGACTGTACCAAAAATGATTCAAAATGTCAATTGGATCGACCCTCATGTTGAATAACCACTTTTTAAACCCTCACAGTGACCAAAATTGCCATTTTTACAGAGTTTTGCTTACTCAAAAGCTTCCATTTTGACCCGTTTCAGGCACAGAAATGACTTTAAACACACTTATTTTAGTTAACAAAGTCATAATTCACATCCAACAGTCATTTAGAGTCAAAAGATTAAATGTTGAAATTTCATCCATATTGACCATTTTGGGATCGTTCGACAGGTCCGGAGTCATCGTTTTTCATCCGAAAATTGATTTTATGGGCAGTACCAAAAATGATTCAAAATGTGAATTGGATAATGCCTCATGTTGAATAACCACTTTTTAAACCCTCACAGTGACCAAAATTGCCATTTTTACAGAGTTTTGCTTACTCAAAAGCTTCAATTTTGACCCGTTTCAGGCACAGAAATGACTTTAAACACACTTATTTTAGTTGACAAAGTCATAATTCACATCCAACAGTCATTTAGAGTCAAAAGATTAAATGTTGAAATTTCATCCATATTGACCATTTTGGGATCGTTCGACAGGTCCGGAGTCATCGTTTTTCATCCCAAAATTGATTTTTTGGACTGTACCAAAAATGTTTCAAAATGTCAATTGGATCGTGCCTCATGTTGAATAACCACTTTTTAAACCCTCACAGTGACAAAAATTGCCATTTTTACAGAGTTTTGCTTACTCAAAAGCTTCAATTTTGACCCGTTTCAGGCACAGAAATGACTTTAAACACACTTATTCTAGTTGACAAAGTCATAATTCACATCCAACAGTCATTTAGAGTCAAAAGATTAAATGTTAAAATGTCATCATTATAGACCATTTTGGGATCGTTCGACAGGTCCGGAGTCATCATTTTTCATCCGAAAATTGATTTTTTGGGCAGTACCAAAAATGATTCAAAATGTGAATTGGATCATGCCTCATGTTGAATAACCACTTTTTAAACCCTCACAGTGACCAAAATTGCCATTTTTACAGAGTTTTGCTTACTCAAAAGCTTCAATTTTGACCCGTTTCAGGCACAGAAATGACTTTAAACACACTCATTTTAGTTGACAAAGTCATAATTCACATCCAACAGTCATTTAGAGTCAAAAGATTAAATGTTGAAATGTCATCCATATTGACCATTTTGGGATCGTTCGACAGGTCCGGAGTCATCGTTTTTCATCCGAAAATTGATTTTTTGGACTGTACCAAAAATGATTCAAAATGTCAATTGGATCATGCCTCATGTTGAATAACCACTTTTTAAACCCTCACAGTGACCAAAATTGCCATTTTTACAGAGTTTTGCTTACTCAAAGGCTTCAATTTTGACCCGTTTCAGGCACAGAAATGACTTTAAACACACTTATTTTAATTGACAAAGTCATAATTCACATCCAACAGTCATTAAGAGTCAAAAGATTAAATGGTAAAATTTCATTCATATTGACCATTTTGGGATCGTTTGACAGGTCCGGAGTCATCGTTTTTCATCCGAAAATTGATTTTTTGGACTGTACCAAAAATGATTCAAAATGTCAATTGGATCGTTCCTCATGTTGAATAACCACTTTTTAAACCCTCACAGTGACCAAAATTGCCATTTTTACAGAGTTTTGCTTACTCAAAAGCTTCGATTTTGACCCGTTTCAGGCACAGAAATGACTTTAAACACACGTATTCTAGTTGACAAAGTCATAATTCACATCCAACAGTCATTTAGAGTCAAAAGATTAAATGTTAAAATGTCATCATTATAGACCATTTTGGGATCGTTCGACAGGTCCGGAGTCATCGTTTTTCATCCGAAAATTGATTTTTTGGACTGTACCAAAAATGATTCAAAATGTCAATTGGATCATGCCTCATGTTGAATAACCACTTTTTAAACCCTCACAGTGACCAAAATTGCCATTTTTACAGAGTTTTGCTTACTCAAAGGCTTCAATTTTGACCCGTTTCAGGCACAGAAATGACTTTAAACACACTTATTTTAATTGACAAAGTCATAATTCACATTCAACAGTCATTAAGAGTCAAAAGATTAAATGGTAAAATTTCATTCATATTGACCATTTTGGGATCGTTTGACAGGTCCGGAGTCATCGTTTTTCATCCGAAAATTGATTTTTTGGACTGTACCAAAAATGATTCAAAATGTCAATTGGATCGTTCCTCATGTTGAATAACCACTTTTTAAACCCTCACAGTGACCAAAATTGCCATTTTTACAGAGTTTTGCTAACTCAAAAGCTTCAATTTTGACCCGTTTCAGGCACAGAAATGACTTTAAACACACTTATTTTAGTTGAAGAAGTTATAATTCACATCCAACAGTCATTTAGAGTCAAAAGATTAAATTTTAAAATGTCATCATTATAGACCATTTTGGGATTGTTCGACAGGTCCGGAGTCATCGTTTTTCATCTGAAAATTGATTTTTTGGACTGTACCAAAAATGATTCAAAATGTCAATTGGATCATGCCTCATGTTGAATAACCACTTTTTAAACCCTCACAGTGACCAAAATTGCCATTTTTACAGAGTTTTGCTTACTCAAAAGCTTCCATTTTGACCCGTTTCAGGCAAAGAAATGACTTTAAACACACTCATTTTAGTTGACAAAGTCATAATTCACATCCAACAGTCATTTAGAGTCAAAAGATTAAATGTTAAAATTTCATCCATATTGACCATTTTGGGATCGTTCGACAGGTCCGGAGTCATAGTTTTTCATCCGAAAATTGATTTTTCGAACTGTACCAAAGATGATTCAAAATGTCAATTGGATCGTGCCTCATGTTGAATAACCACTTTTTAAACCCTCACAGTGACTAAAATTGCCATTTTTACAGAGTTTTGCTTACTCAAAAGCTTCCATTTTGACCCGTTTCAGGCACAGAAATGACTTTAAACACACTTATTCTAGTTGACAAAGTCATAATTCACATCCAACAGTCATTTAGAGTCAAAAGATTAAATGTTGAAATTTCATCCATATTGACCATTTTGGGATCGTTCGACAGGTCCGGAGTCATCGTTTTTCATCCGAAAATTGATTTTTCGGACTGTACCAAAAATGATTCAAAATGTCAATTGGATCGACCCTCATGTTGAATAACCACTTTTTAAACCCTCACAGTGACCAAAATTGCCATTTTTACAGTTTTGCTTACTCAAAAGCTTTAATTTTGACCCGTTTCAGGCACAGAAATGACTTTAAACACACTTATTTTAGTTAACAAAGTCATAATTCACATCCAACAGTCATTTAGAGTCAAAAGATTAAATGTTGAAATTTCATCCATATTGACCATTTTGGGATCGTTCGACAGGTCCGGAGTCATCGTTTTTCATCCGAAAATTGATTTTATGGGCAGTACCAAAAATGATTCAAAATGTGAATTGGATCATGCCTCATGTTGAATAACCACTTTTTAAACCCTCACAGTGACCAAAATTGCCATTTTTACAGAGTTTTGCTTACTCAAAAGCTTCAATTTTGACCCGTTTCAGGCACAGAAATGACTTTAAACACACTTATTTTAGTTGACAAAGTCATAATTCACATCCAACAGTCATTTAGAGTCAAAAGATTAAATGGTAAAATTTCATTCATATTGACCATTTTGGGATCGTTTGACAGGTCCGGAGTCATCGTTTTTCATCCGAAAATTGATTTTTTGGACTGTACCAAAAATGATTCAAAATGTCAATTGGATCGTTCCTCATGTTGAATAACCACTTTTTAAACCCTCACAGTGACCAAAATTGCCATTTTTACAGAGTTTTGCTTACTCAAAAGCTTCGATTTTGACCCGTTTCAGGCACAGAAATGACTTTAAACACACTTATTTTAGTTAACAAAGTTATAATTCACATCCAACAGTCATTTATAGTCAAGAGATTAAATGTTGAAATTTCATCATTATAGACCATTTTGGGATCGTTCGACAGGTCCGGAGTCACCGTTTTTCATCCGAAAATTGATTTTTTGGACTGTACCAAAAATGATTCAAAATGTCAATTGGATCATGCCTCATGTTGAATAACCACTTTTTAAACCCTCACAGTGACCAAAATTGCCATTTTTACAGAGTTTTCCTTACTCAAAAGCTTCAATTTTGACCCGTTTCAGGCACAGAAATGACTTTAAACACACTTATTTTAGTTAACAAAGTCATAATTCATATCCAACAGTCATTTAGAGTCAAAAGATTAAATGTTGAAATTTCATCCATATTGACCATTTTGGGATCGTTCGACAGTTCCGGAGTCATCGTTTTTCATCCGAAAATTGATTTTTTGGGCAGTACCAAAAATGATTCAAAATGTGAATTGGATCATGCCTCATGTTGAATAACCACTTTTTAAACCCTCACAGTGACCAAAATTGCCATTTTTACAGAGTTTTGCTTACTCAAAAGCTTCAATTTTGACCCGTTTCAGGCACAGAAATGACTTTAAACACACTTATTTTAGTTGACAAAGTCATAATTCACATCCAACAGTCATTTAGAGTCAAAAGATTAAATGTTGAAATTTCATCCATATTGACCATTTTGGGAACGTTCGACAGGTCCGGAGTCATCGTTTTTCATCCGAAAATGGATTTTTTGGACTGTACCAAAAATGATTCAAAATGTCAATTGGATTGTGCCTCATGTTGAATAACCACTTTTTAAACCCTCACGGTGACAAAAATTGCCATTTTTACAGAGTTTTGCTTACTCAAAAGCTTCAATTTTGACCCGTTTCAGGCACAGAAATGACTTTAAACACACTTATTCTAGTTGACAAAGTCATAATTCACATCCAACAGTCATTTAGAGTCAAAAGATTAAATGTTAAAATGTCATCATTATAGACCATTTTGGGATCGTTCGACAGGTCCGGAGTCATCGTTTTTCATCCGAAAATTGAGTTTTTGGACTGTACCAAAAATGATTCAAAATGTCAATTGGATCATGCCTCATGTTGAATAACCACTTTTTAAACCCTCACAGTGACCAAAATTGCCATTTTTACAGAGTTTTGCTTACTCAAAGGCTTCAATTTTGACCCGTTTCAGGCACAGAAATGACTTTAAACACACACTTTTTTTAATTGACAAAGTCATAATTCACATTCAACAGTCATTAAGAGTCAAAAGATTAAATGGTAAAATTTCATTCATATTGACCATTTTGGGATCGTTTGACAGGTCCGGAGTCATCGTTTTTCATCCGAAAATTGATTTTTTGGACTGTACCAAAAATGATTCAAAATGTCAATTGGATCGTTCCTCATGTTGAATAACCACTTTTTAAACCCTCACAGTGACCAAAATTGCCATTTTTACAGAGTTTTGCTTACTCAAAAGCTTCGATTTTGACCCGTTTCAGGCACAGAAATGACTTTAAACACACGTATTCTAGTTGACAAAGTCATAATTCACATCCAACAGTCATTTAGAGTCAAAAGATTAAATGTTAAAATTTCATCCATATTGACCATTTTGTCATCGTTCGACAGGTCCGGAGTCATAGTTTTTCATCCGAAAATTGATTTTTTGGACTGTACCAAAAATGATTCAAAATGTCAATTGGATCATGCCTCATGTTGAATAACCACTTTTTAAATCCTCACAGTGACCAAAATTGCCATTTTTACAGAGTTTTGCTAACTCAAAAGCTTCAATTTTGACCCGTTTCAGGCACAGAAATGACTTTAAACACACTTATTTTAGTTGAAGAAGTCATAATTCACATCCAACAGTCATTTAGAGTCAAAAGATTAAAGGTTAAAATGTCATCATTATAGACCATTTTGGGATCGTTCGACAGGTCCGGAGTCATCGTTTTTCATCTGAAAATTGATTTTTTGGACTGTACCAAAAATGATTCAAAATGTCAATTGGATCATGCCTCATGTTGAATAACCACTTTTTAAACCCTCACAGTGACCAAAATTGCCATTTTTACAGAGTTTTGCTTACTCAAAAGCTTCCATTTTGACCCGTTTCAGGCAAAGAAATGACTTTAAACACACTCATTTTAGTTGACAAAGTCATAATTCACATCCAACAGTCATTTAGAGTCAAAAGATTAAATGTTAAAATTTCATCCATATTGACCATTTTGGGATCGTTCGACAGGTCCGGAGTCATAGTTTTTCATCCGAAAATTGATTTTTCGAACTGTACCAAAGATGATTCAAAATGTCAATTGGATCGTGCCTCATGTTGAATAACCACTTTTTAAACCCTCACAGTGACTAAAATTGCCATTTTTACAGAGTTTTGCTTACTCAAAAGCTTCCATTTTGACCCGTTTCAGGCACAGAAATGACTTTAAACACACTTATTCTAGTTGACAAAGTCATAATTCACATCCAACAGTCATTTAGAGTCAAAAGATTAAATGTTGAAATTTCATCCATATTGACCATTTTGGGATCGTTCGACAGGTCCGGAGTCATCGTTTTTCATCCGAAAATTGATTTTTCGGACTGTACCAAAAATGATTCAAAATGTCAATTGGATCGACCCTCATGTTGAATAACCACTTTTTAAACCCTCACAGTGACCAAAATTGCCATTTTTACAGAGTTTTGCTTACTCAAAAGCTTCCATTTTGACCCGTTTCAGGCACAGAAATGACTTTAAACACACTTATTTTAGTTAACAAAGTCATAATTCACATCCAACAGTCATTTAGAGTCAAAAGATTAAATGTTGAAATTTCATCCATATTGACCATTTTGGGATCGTTCGACAGGTCCGGAGTCATCGTTTTTCATCCGAAAATTGATTTTATGGGCAGTACCAAAAATGATTCAAAATGTGAATTGGATAATGCCTCATGTTGAATAACCACTTTTTAAACCCTCACAGTGACCAAAATTGCCATTTTTACAGAGTTTTGCTTACTCAAAAGCTTCAATTTTGACCCGTTTCAGGCACAGAAATGACTTTAAACACACTTATTTTAGTTGACAAAGTCATAATTCATATCCAACAGTCATTTAGAGTCAAAAGATTAAATGTTGAAATTTCATCCATATTGACCATTTTGGGATCGTTCGACAGGTCCGGAGTCATCGTTTTTCATCCCAAAATTGATTTTTTGGACTGTACCAAAAATGTTTCAAAATGTCAATTGGATCGTGCCTCATGTTGAATAACCACTTTTTAAACCCTCACAGTGACAAAAATTGCCATTTTTACAGAGTTTTGCTTACTCAAAAGCTTCAATTTTGACCCGTTTCAGGCACAGAAATGACTTTAAACACACTTATTCTAGTTGACAAAGTCATAATTCACATCCAACAGTCATTTAGAGTCAAAAGATTAAATGTTAAAATGTCATCATTATAGACCATTTTGGGATCGTTCGACAGGTCCGGAGTCATCATTTTTCATCCGAAAATTGATTTTTTGGGCAGTACCAAAAATGATTCAAAATGTGAATTGGATCATGCCTCATGTTGAATAACCACTTTTTAAACCCTCACAGTGACCAAAATTGCCATTTTTACAGAGTTTTGCTTACTCAAAAGCTTCAATTTTGACCCGTTTCAGGCACAGAAATGACTTTAAACACACTTATTTTAGTTGACAAAGTCATAATTCACATCCAACAGTCATTTAGAGTCAAAAGATTAAAATGTGGAAATTTCATCCATATTGACCATTTTGGGATCGTTCGACAGGTCCGGAGTCATCGTTTTTCATCCGAAAATTGATTTTTTGGACTGTACCAAAAATGATTCAAAATGTCAATTGGATTGTGCCTCATGTTGAATAACCACTTTTTAAACCCTCACGGTGACAAAAATTGCCATTTTTACAGAGTTTTGCTTACTCAAAAGCTTCAATTTTGACCCGTTTCAGGCACAGAAATGACTTTAAACACACTTATTCTAGTTGACAAAGTCATAATTCACATCCAACAGTCATTTAGAGTCAAAAGATTAAATGTTAAAATGTCATCATTATAGACCATTTTGGGATCGTTCGACAGGTCCGGAGTCATCGTTTTTCATCCGAAAATTGATTTTTTGGACTGTACCAAAAATGATTCAAAATGTCAATTGGATCATGCCTCATGTTGAATAACCACTTTTTAAACCCTCACAGTGACCAAAATTGCCATTTTTACAGAGTTTTGCTTACTCAAAGGCTTCAATTTTGACCCGTTTCAGGCACAGAAATGACTTTAAACACACTTATTTTAATTGACAAAGTCATAATTCACATCCAACAGTCATTAAGAGTCAAAAGATTAAATGGTAAAATTTCATTCATATTGACCATTTTGGGATCGTTTGACAGGTCCGGAGTCATCGTTTTTCATCCGAAAATTGATTTTTTGGACTGTACCAAAAATGATTCAAAATGTCAATTGGATCGTTCCTCATGTTGAATAACCACTTTTTAAACCCTCACAGTGACCAAAATTGCCATTTTTACAGAGTTTTGCTTACTCAAAAGCTTCGATTTTGACCCGTTTCAGGCACAGAAATGACTTTAAACACACGTATTCTAGTTGACAAAGTCATAATTCACATCCAACAGTCATTTAGAGTCAAAAGATTAAATGTTAAAATGTCATCATTATAGACCATTTTGGGATCGTTCGACAGGTCCGGAGTCATCGTTTTTCATCCGAAAATTGATTTTTTGGACTGTACCAAAAATGATTCAAAATGTCAATTGGATCATGCCTCATGTTGAATAACCACTTTTTAAACCCTCACAGTGACCAAAATTGCCATTTTTACAGAGTTTTGCTTACTCAAAGGCTTCAATTTTGACCCGTTTCAGGCACAGAAATGACTTTAAACACACTTATTTTAATTGACAAAGTCATAATTCACATTCAACAGTCATTAAGAGTCAAAAGATTAAATGGTAAAATTTCATTCATATTGACCATTTTGGGATCGTTTGACAGGTCCGGAGTCATCGTTTTTCATCCGAAAATTGATTTTTTGGACTGTACCAAAAATGATTCAAAATGTCAATTGGATCGTTCCTCATGTTGAATAACCACTTTTTAAACCCTCACAGTGACCAAAATTGCCATTTTTACAGAGTTTTGCTAACTCAAAAGCTTCAATTTTGACCCGTTTCAGGCACAGAAATGACTTTAAACACACTTATTTTAGTTGAAGAAGTTATAATTCACATCCAACAGTCATTTAGAGTCAAAAGATTAAATTTTAAAATGTCATCATTATAGACCATTTTGGGATTGTTCGACAGGTCCGGAGTCATCGTTTTTCATCTGAAAATTGATTTTTTGGACTGTACCAAAAATGATTCAAAATGTCAATTGGATCATGCCTCATGTTGAATAACCACTTTTTAAACCCTCACAGTGACCAAAATTGCCATTTTTACAGAGTTTTGCTTACTCAAAAGCTTCCATTTTGACCCGTTTCAGGCAAAGAAATGACTTTAAACACACTCATTTTAGTTGACAAAGTCATAATTCACATCCAACAGTCATTTAGAGTCAAAAGATTAAATGTTAAAATTTCATCCATATTGACCATTTTGGGATCGTTCGACAGGTCCGGAGTCATAGTTTTTCATCCGAAAATTGATTTTTCGAACTGTACCAAAGATGATTCAAAATGTCAATTGGATCGTGCCTCATGTTGAATAACCACTTTTTAAACCCTCACAGTGACTAAAATTGCCATTTTTACAGAGTTTTGCTTACTCAAAAGCTTCCATTTTGACCCGTTTCAGGCACAGAAATGACTTTAAACACACTTATTCTAGTTGACAAAGTCATAATTCACATCCAACAGTCATTTAGAGTCAAAAGATTAAATGTTGAAATTTCATCCATATTGACCATTTTGGGATCGTTCGACAGGTCCGGAGTCATCGTTTTTCATCCGAAAATTGATTTTTCGGACTGTACCAAAAATGATTCAAAATGTCAATTGGATCGACCCTCATGTTGAATAACCACTTTTTAAACCCTCACAGTGACCAAAATTGCCATTTTTACAGTTTTGCTTACTCAAAAGCTTTAATTTTGACCCGTTTCAGGCACAGAAATGACTTTAAACACACTTATTTTAGTTAACAAAGTCATAATTCACATCCAACAGTCATTTAGAGTCAAAAGATTAAATGTTGAAATTTCATCCATATTGACCATTTTGGGATCGTTCGACAGGTCCGGAGTCATCGTTTTTCATCCGAAAATTGATTTTATGGGCAGTACCAAAAATGATTCAAAATGTGAATTGGATCATGCCTCATGTTGAATAACCACTTTTTAAACCCTCACAGTGACCAAAATTGCCATTTTTACAGAGTTTTGCTTACTCAAAAGCTTCAATTTTGACCCGTTTCAGGCACAGAAATGACTTTAAACACACTTATTTTAGTTGACAAAGTCATAATTCACATCCAACAGTCATTTAGAGTCAAAAGATTAAATGTTGAAATTTCATCCATATTGACCATTTTGGGATCGTTCGACAGGTCCGGAGTCATCGTTTTTCATCCGAAAATTGATTTTTTGGACTGTACCAAAAATGTTTCAAAATGTCAATTGGATCGTGCCTCATGTTGAATAACCACTTTTTAAACCCTCACAGTGACAAAAATTGCCATTTTTACAGAGTTTTGCTTACTCAAAAGCTTCAATTTTGACCCGTTTCAGGCACAGAAATGACTTTAAACACACTTATTCTAGTTGACAAAGTCATAATTCACATCCAACAGTCATTTAGAGTCAAAAGATTAAATGTTAAAATGTCATCATTATAGACCATTTTGGGATCGTTCGACAGGTCCGGAGTCATCATTTTTCATCCGAAAATTGATTTTTTGGACTGTACCAAAAATGATTCAAAATGTCAATTGGATCATGCCTCATGTTGAATAAACACTTTTTAAACCCTCACAGTGACCAAAATTGCCATTTTTACAGAGTTTTGCTTACTCAAAAGCTTCAATTTTGACCCGTTTCAGGCACAGAAATGACTTTAAACACACTTATTTCAGTTAACAAAGTTATAATTCACATCCAACAGTCATTTATAGTCAAGAGATTAAATGTTGAAATTTCATCCATATTGACCATTTTGGGATCGTTCGACAGGTCCGGAGTCATCGTTTTTCATCCGAAAATTGATTTTTTGGGCAGTACCAAAAATGATTCAAAATGTGAATTGGATCATGCCTCATGTTGAATAACCACTTTTTAAACCCTCACAGTGACCAAAATTGCCATTTTTACAGAGTTTTGCTTACTCAAAAGCTTCAATTTTGACCCGTTTCAGGCACAGAAATGACTTTAAACACACTTATTTTAGTTGACAAAGTCATAATTCACATCCAACAGTCATTTAGAGTCAAAAGATTAAATGTTGAAATTTCATCCATATTGACCATTTTGGGATCGTTCGACAGGTCCGGAGTCATCGTTTTTCATCCGAAAATGGATTTTTTGGACTGTACCAAAAATGATTCAAAATGTCAATTGGATTGTGCCTCATGTTGAATAACCACTTTTTAAACCCTCACGGTGACAAAAATTGCCATTTTTACAGAGTTTTGCTTACTCAAAAGCTTCAATTTTGACCCGTTTCAGGCACAGAAATGACTTTAAACACACTTATTCTAGTTGACAAAGTCATAATTCACATCCAACAGTCATTTAGAGTCAAAAGATTAAATGTTAAAATGTCATCATTATAGACCATTTTGGGATCGTTCGACAGGTCCGGAGTCATCGTTTTTCATCCGAAAATTGAGTTTTTGGACTGTACCAAAAATGATTCAAAATGTCAATTGGATCATGCCTCATGTTGAATAACCACTTTTTAAACCCTCACAGTGACCAAAATTGCCATTTTTACAGAGTTTTGCTTACTCAAAGGCTTCAATTTTGACCCGTTTCAGGCACAGAAATGACTTTAAACACACTTATTTTAATTGACAAAGTCATAATTCACATCCAACAGTCATTAAGAGTCAAAAGATTAAATGGTAAAATTTCATTCATATTGACCATTTTGGATCGTTTGACAGGTCCGGAGTCATCGTTTTTCATCCGAAAATTGATTTTTTGGACTGTACCAAAAATGATTCAAAATGTCAATTGGATCGTTCCTCATGTTGAATAACCACTTTTTAAACCCTCACAGTGACCAAAATTGCCATTTTTACAGAGTTTTGCTTACTCAAAAGCTTCGATTTTGACCCGTTTCAGGCACAGAAATGACTTTAAACACACGTATTCTAGTTGACAAAGTCATAATTCACATCCAACAGTCATTTAGAGTCAAAAGATTAAATGTTAAAATTTCATCATTATAGACCATTTTGGGATCGTTCGACAGGTCCGGAGTCATCGTTTTTCATCCGAAAATAGATTTTTTGGACTGTACCAAAAATGATTCAAAATGTCAATTGGATCATGCCTCATGTTGAATAACCACTTTTTAAACCCTCACAGTGACCAAAATTGCCATTTTTACAGAGTTTTGCTTACTCAAAGGCTTCAATTTTGACCCGTTTCAGGCACAGAAATGACTTTAAACACACTTATTTTAATTGACAAAGTCATAATTCACATTCAACAGTCATTAAGAGTCAAAAGATTAAATGGTAAAATTTCATTCATATTGACCATTTTGGGATCGTTTGACAGGTCCGGAGTCATCGTTTTTCATCCGAAAATTGATTTTTTGGACTGTACCAAAAATGATTCAAAATGTCAATTGGATCGTTCCTCATGTTGAATAACCACTTTTTAAACCCTCACAGTGACCAAAATTGCCATTTTTACAGAGTTTTGCTTACTCAAAAGCTTCGATTTTGACCCGTTTCAGGCACAGAAATGACTTTAAACACACGTATTCTAGTTGACAAAGTCATAATTCACATCCAACAGTCATTTAGAGTCAAAAGATTAAATGTTAAAATTTCATCCATATTGACCATTTTGTCATCGTTCGACAGGTCCGGAGTCATAGTTTTTCATCCGAAAATTGATTTTTTGGACTGTACCAAAAATGATTCAAAATGTCAATTGGATCATGCCTCATGTTGAATAACCACTTTTTAAACCCTCACAGTGACCAAAATTGCCATTTTTACAGAGTTTTGCTAACTCAAAAGCTTCAATTTTGACCCGTTTCAGGCACAGAAATGACTTTAAACACACTTATTTTAGTTGAAGAAGTCATATGGCTGAGATACCCGCCACCCCCTCTCAACACAATCCCCAAAAGAAGGGAAACCGGAAACAGTTCTTGAAGTTTTTGGATGTGGGGAGGGAGTGACCCTCCCCCGGCCGTATTTATTAAAACAAAAAATTAAAACATTAAACGTTTCATTTTATGTACAATTTCATTATCACATTGCGATGTTTGGCTCACCTTAACATATTCTCTAATACAGAGTTTCTCCTAGCCGAACTAGCATCCAACAAAAACATTCTCTAGAAACACTGAAATTGTACATCCTAACGTTTAAGGGCCAACGGCAAGGTCATAACCGGTGTCAAGATCCCTAACCAGACTTACCCCTCCCACTTGTGAGGGGCGACAGCACAGAGGCTTACCTCAAGTGCAACTACTAACAATTTCCCTTGACTTGACGGGGGCACTTAAGACTCGACGCCATTTAAAGGTCGTTCGAAGACTTGTGTGTGGTATCTAGAAGGTATCGTGGACCTCCCCCCATCCCACACAACTTACCGCATCTGCCGTCGCAGATGACCCTGGCCCCGGGAAATTCCCCAGGAGGGGGCTGTAACCCCTCCTACAAAGGAAGGGGCCTTGACCGCCTTTCCTTTACTTCCGGCGACCCGCCCTTAGACGGGACCGCCTCCCCACTGAGGGGCCAATGGCCACCTCTCCCGAGCGCTCCCATCCGTGTTGGGTGACGCCCACTCATAGGGATCTACCAATTAGTGCTCACCGATCATGACCTTACCGCCTACCAAAAAATAAATACGACAATTTTTATTCAAACCTACCAAAAACATTGGTCGCTACGACCGAAGGAACATGCTAAAAATACTATATCAAATCATTTTAATCGAAACAACCTACACAATATTCACCATACTTTATTATGATCACCAACAAACTGATACTTTCACAGCCTGTAAACGGAATGGAAAAACAAACTTATAAATTCACTTTATTGCACAACCACTTGCTGTCCTCAGGGGCTGGTGGGTGGGTCAAAATTGGCTCTTCGTTCTGTCCCGAGCTCACGTGTAGCGAGGAGGTGCAGCTTCGGAGCACAAGAACAAGAGGACGTCTTCTGGTCTTGCGTCTCTTTTTATCCGTCTTCAGGGCGGGCGAGAACCCGCCCCTGCCCGCCCCTAGGGCGAGGCTGGCTACGTCGGTGTCTAGGCCAGCCCACTCTAGGGCGGGAAAAAGCGCGCCCCGGCTACGCCGCTTCGGGCATACCAGCCGAGACACGCCTCCCGCCCAAAAATGGCTTCCCGGGGGGATCGAGGCACTCCACCATACGTTCGGGGGGACCGAGTGGTCGCCCCTTTCCATATGGCTGAGATACCCGCCACCCCCTCTCAACACAATCCCCAAAAGAAGGGAAACCGGAAACAGTTCTTGAAGTTTTTGGATGTGGGGAGGGAGTGACCCTCCCCCGGCCGTATTTATTAAAACAAAAAATTAAAACATTAAACGTTTCATTTTATGTACAATTTCATTATCACATTGCGATGTTTGGCTCACCTTAACATATTCTCTAATACAGAGTTTCTCCTAGCCGAACTAGCATCCAACAAAAACATTCTCTAGAAACACTGAAATTGTACATCCTAACGTTTAAGGGCCAACGGCAAGGTCATAACCGGTGTCAAGATCCCTAACCAGACTTACCCCTCCCACTTGTGAGGGGCGACAGCACAGAGGCTTACCTCAAGTGCAACTACTAACAATTTCCCTTGACTTGACGGGGGCACTTAAGACTCGACGCCATTTAAAGGTCGTTCGAAGACTTGTGTGTGGTATCTAGAAGGTATCGTGGACCTCCCCCCATCCCACACAACTTACCGCATCTGCCGTCGCAGATGACCCTGGCCCCGGGAAATTCCCCAGGAGGGGGCTGTAACCCCTCCTACAAAGGAAGGGGCCTTGACCGCCTTTCCTTTACTTCCGGCGACCCGCCCTTAGACGGGACCGCCTCCCCACTGAGGGGCCAATGGCCACCTCTCCCGAGCGCTCCCATCCGTGTTGGGTGACGCCCACTCATAGGGATCTACCAATTAGTGCTCACCGATCATGACCTTACCGCCACAGGTCCGGATAGTTGACCGGCTATCCGGACCCCCCACAAAACTCCTACCTAAAGGTCATGTTTTAATGATTTTAACCAGGCTAAGAAGTCTCCTATGAGTAACTCATTCCCCACCCTCGACAAATGCACACCATCCCACAGATACATACTGTCATCATTAATACAACTATGCGAGATCGAATGTAATGTCTTGGAACGGAACAACCTACTCACTTTGTTATTCAGTTTTCTAACAGAATGATTTAAAGCAGGGATCGAGATAGCCCCCCGCCATACTTTTCGTGGGATCATATGAGACCACGCAATTATGCACCCCGGAACTCTCCTTGCTAACCAACTTACCGTGGAAAGCATAGTCTCCAGGAGAAGTCGTCTACCGGTAGTGACCAAATCATTACCCCCTAAATGCACTATGACTATGGACGGCGGTGACCTCATCCGCTCTAACAAACCCTCAAAAAATGCCTGAAACTGGTCAATACAGAGACCGCCCCTTCCGTAGAAGGACACTCTGTACCCGTATTCCCCAGGTACGTGAATCATGTCACCTGCTTTGAATACGTCCGCGGCCCGTCTCACGTATGAGTGGCCCACGACCCACACCTCCTTCCTTACAGCCGGTGATGTGCAACCGCTGGCCTGGTGTTGGGTCGACTGCACAGTCCGCCCTGCCTCGTAGGCTTGCGCAACTGAAAACAAACAAAGACAAGAGGCGTGAGTACATGATTACAGCTTCACAACATGTGCAATCGCACGTACCTCTTATAACAATTGGAGGACCAACGCCCCACACGTTTTACTTGTTCTACATTAAGACCCCTGGCTGTAGCTTCAGTGGCAGCCCCTATCCGAAAGGAATGGGTCCCAAATTCGCCCGGGTCCAAGCCCGTTGCGGCAATGGCCATTGCAAGCACCCGCTGAAACTGAAACCTCGTCAGTGGGGTGGCGTCTGCATGCCTCAACAATGTCCCCCCCCATGATGCCACCCTTCGTGCTAGGTAGTCTTCTAAGCACTGTACCGGACACATGGAGGATCCGGGGGTCCGGCGAATGATCGTGCAGTCCCCCCTCCCGTCTTGGTCGGACTTGGACCTGAGAAAGGAGACAATCATCGCATCGCCCCTGATCCGGACATGTTCCCTGCACAAGCCCCCCGACACATCCTGTTTGTTCCTTGCAACCAGCTCACTAACTCTCATAGCCCCGTGAAATGCCAGCGTAAATGCAGTCCGGAACAAACAGGTCTCGAAAGGGGACGAGCACGTGTTAGGGAGTGAGGCCAGTAACTGGGCCAACCTATCCAGACCTATCGGTCGTCTTACGTCTACTCTGCGACCCTCCAGGCGTTGCCACCCACGCAGCGCTTTTTGTACTGTAAAAGACGCTGTCGGGTCCTGGATGCCATGGGCCTTGGCAACAAAGGAAATGGCGGCACGATGCCTTTGGGCCGTTGCCACCGATTTCCCAGCCCTACGTAAAGACATCAGAAAAAGTACTACACACTCTTCCTGCCCCCACAGTCCCCCTCTCTCTTCCCCCAAAAAGGCTAAATAGGCCTGAAACGCCCCTTCATATGCCTTCCTTGTCCTGGGTGCTAGACTCTCTCCCACGAGGTGACGAAGTTCGGGGCACCGAGAGACCAGAGAGCTTCGGGGAAGGGTGCCGGCTCTGGGTCCGCTGAAGGAAGGAAACCCGAGAAAGCCTGCATGTGAAAACGAGACAGTGCATCAGCAGCCTGATTCATCACCCCTGGGACATGTTTTGCTCTGAATATCACGTTTAGTTGCATACATAGTAAGACAATTTCTTTGAGCAGCCTCAAAATCAATTTACAACGGGCTGCCTGACTATTGATGCATTCTACCACGGTCATATTGTCGGACCAGAACACGACAGAATGATCTCTGAACCCGTCTGGCCATGTTCTCAGGGCCACCAGAATGGGAAATAGTTCAAGGAAAGCTATATTACCCGTCAGCCCCTTCTCGTGCCACCATAGGGGCCACTTTTGTGCAGACCATTTTGTGCCGAAGATGGCGCCAAAACCTATACTTCCTGCTGAATCTGTCCATAGCCCAAGCTCTTCGGAGGACACGGCTGGCTTGTTCCAGACGACTCGGCCATTGAAGTCCGCCAAAAATGCTAACCAAATCCGCATGTCCTGGCGGACTTCGGCCGATAATCTCGTGCGATGATGCCCCTCTCTTAAGCCAACCATTGATTGGGCAATCGAGCGGGAAAACGGGCGAGCCATTGGGATCACCCTCAAGGCAAAGTTCAACTTTCCCACTAATTGTTGCAACTGGTGCAGTGTAACCTTAGGTGCATTTAAACATACTTGGAGGGCTGTCCTGAATTTCAACACTTTGCTAGCTGGTAAACGGAAACACCCCTCCCTTGAGTCCAACTCGATCCCCAAAAACTCGAGGCAAGTCGTGGGACCCATAGTCTTACCCGGTGCCAATGGCACGCCAAAATGACCCATCAACACACAGAATTCATCTAAGGCCTGGGCACATTCGGGACTTCCGGCGGAGCCCAGGAACAAAAAGTCGTCAAGGTAGTGCATTACATTTCGAAAACCCGTTTTCTTAGTAAACACCCATTGCAGGAAAGTACTGAATTGCTCAAAATAAGCACATGATATAGAGCAACCCATTGGCATACACCTATCCATGTAAAATGACCCCTGGAACCCGAATCCCAAAAGACGCTGATCGTCTGGGTGTACCGGGAGCAACCGGAACGCTGACTCGATATCAGATTTCGCCATCAACGTCCCGGGCCCCAGGCGATTCAAGATGGCTACTGCCTCATCAAACGATGCGTATCGCACCGAACAAACTTCCGGATCAATTGCGTCGTTCACCGAAAGACCATGTGGAGCAGACAGATTATGGATCAAACGGAACTCACCTGGGTCCCTCTTGGGGACCACCCCTAACAGAGAACAAACAAAATTCGGTACCGGGGGTACACTAAACGGGCCGGCAACCCGTCCCCGGCTAACCTCTTTCAGAATTTTCTCATGGACTACAGATGTATGTTGTAACACGGAAAGTTGATTTTTGCACATCCCTACCCCCTGAAAGTCCCCCACCGGGATGCGGAAACCATGTAAAAAACCGTTCCGCAGCACCCCGGCAGAAGTACGATCCGGGTATTCGCTGAGCCAGGGAATCATTGCCAAGGTATCAATCGGGGTTGGTAACGGCGCCCCTCGGCCAAGTTTAGACCTGTTTGGCGCCCCCCTTACCCCCATTCTCACCCGCTCTGGCTCTGCACGATGACTCAGGATGGGACGACCCACACGTACTACATTCGTGTTTGAATTTACACAATCCCGGAGGCCTGGTACATTTCCCTTTGTTAAAATTAAAACAGAAACCCTTTCTCCCTGTATTGCCTGCGGGCCTCGACTGGTCGTCGGTGCTCGTACTTGGTCGAAAGGGCGTCCCCACATTTTGGCGGGAGTAATCAATAACATTGCTCCCAACCAATGGCATTCTTAACATTCCCGATTCTTTCATTTTATCCCATGTTACAGAATCGTAACAATCCCAAGTCAAACTCTTGTTATGTTCCTTCTCTTTCCTGAACAGGTTGTCATAACAAAACCAATGGTTACCTTGATACGATGTCGAGTACCCCATAATTCGTGATTGATAAACGGGAAACTCAGGAAGCAACTCGGGCCTACGTCCCCCCAAAATCGATGTGAAAATACCCCACGCATTGCCCCAGTTGCCAATAGTCTCATTCACCTTAAAGGCGGCCATTTTTGCGCGCCAAACACTCGGATGCATTAAGTCCTTCTGACTTTTAACATGCTCCATATCATAATGGTCAACAAGCAAGGAGAAAATATTCACATACTCCCCAGACCAGATCTTTTCCTTTATAGCCAAAGGCACATGTTGTCCCAGTCTCTCTCTACGAGAGGGTGCTGACTCGTCCCTTGCAATCGGCAATGGCCGCTTACCTGAACCGGACGCGACTTCTGCCGCTTGCGGCTTGTCTTTAGCCGCCTCCCTTTTTTCACGAAGTCCTTTTATCAGCGCCTGTGCCTCGGCAGCCGCGGCGCCATCACTACTATCCCCCAACCATGCTGCTAGCTGTGCTGCCAGCTCGGGGGGCATGTCTCCCTTGGGTGTCGGGGTGACGACAACCGGGATTGGATTCCCCTCGATCGGTACTGGGGTCGGCGCCTCGAGCGGGGTAGAGGGAACCGGGACGTCTCCACCGGCTGGAACCCTTCTCGGCCTCTTAGGTCTCCCTCCAGCCGGCGCAGGGCCCGTACCCTCCTCCCCGTCTCGTTCTGCCAACCGTTTCTTTATGTCGGACACTTCTTTGCAAAGGGCCCGCACCATCTGGTCGGTCGTCATTCTCTTCGCGCCTTTCTTGGGCATCACCCCGAGGAAGTATCTAGAAGACAAAGAAAAGGATCAAAACGCTCAAAATTGGCTCTTCGTTCTGTCCCGAGCTCACGTGTAGCGAGGAGGTGCAGCTTCGGAGCACAAGAACAAGAGGACGTCTTCTGGTCTTGCGTCTCTTTTTATCCGTCTTCAGGGCGGGCGAGAACCCGCCCCTGCCCGCCCCTAGGGCGAGGCTGGCTACGTCGGTGTCTAGGCCAGCCCACTCTAGGGCGGGAAAAAGCGCGCCCCGGCTACGCCGCTTCGGGCATACCAGCCGAGACACGCCTCCCGCCCAAAAATGGCTTCCCGGGGGGATCGAGGCACTCCACCATACGTTCGGGGGGACCGAGTGGTCGCCCCTTTCCATAATTCACATCCAACAGTCATTTAGAGTCAAAAGATTAAAGGTTAAAATGTCATCATTATAGACCATTTTGGGATCGTTCGACAGGTCCGGAGTCATCGTTTTTCATCTGAAAATTGATTTTTTGGACTGTACCAAAAATGATTCAAAATGTCAATTGGATCATGCCTCATGTTGAATAACCACTTTTTAAACCCTCACAGTGACCAAAATTGCCATTTTTACAGAGTTTTGCTTACTCAAAAGCTTCCATTTTGACCCGTTTCAGGCAAAGAAATGACTTTAAACACACTCATTTTAGTTGACAAAGTCATAATTCACATCCAACAGTCATTTAGAGTCAAAAGATTAAATGTTAAAATTTCATCCATATTGACCATTTTGGGATCGTTCGACAGGTCCGGAGTCATAGTTTTTCATCCGAAAATTGATTTTTCGAACTGTACCAAAGATGATTCAAAATGTCAATTGGATCGTGCCTCATGTTGAATAACCACTTTTTAAACCCTCACAGTGACTAAAATTGCCATTTTTACAGAGTTTTGCTTACTCAAAAGCTTCCATTTTGACCCGTTTCAGGCACAGAAATGACTTTAAACACACTTATTCTAGTTGACAAAGTCATAATTCACATCCAACAGTCATTTAGAGTCAAAAGATTAAATGTTGAAATTTCATCCATATTGACCATTTTGGGATCGTTCGACAGGTCCGGAGTCATCGTTTTTCATCCGAAAATTGATTTTTCGGACTGTACCAAAAATGATTCAAAATGTCAATTGGATCGACCATCATGTTGAATAACCACTTTTTAAACCCTCACAGTGACCAAAATTGCCATTTTTACAGAGTTTTGCTTACTCAAAAGCTTCCATTTTGACCCGTTTCAGGCACAGAAATGACTTTAAACACACTTATTTTAGTTAACAAAGTCATAATTCACATCCAACAGTCATTTAGAGTCAAAAGATTAAATGTTGAAATTTCATCCATATTGACCATTTTGGGATCGTTCGACAGGTCCGGAGTCATCGTTTTTCATCCGAAAATTGATTTTATGGGCAGTACCAAAAATGATTCAAAATGTGAATTGGATAATGCCTCATGTTGAATAACCACTTTTTAAACCCTCACAGTGACCAAAATTGCCATTTTTACAGAGTTTTGCTTACTCAAAAGCTTCAATTTTGACCCGTTTCAGGCACAGAAATGACTTTAAACACACTTATTTTAGTTGACAAAGTCATAATTCACATCCAACAGTCATTTAGAGTCAAAAGATTAAATGTTGAAATTTCATCCATATTGACCATTTTGGGATCGTTCGACAGGTCCGGAGTCATCGTTTTTCATCCCAAAATTGATTTTTTGGACTGTACCAAAAATGTTTCAAAATGTCAATTGGATCGTGCCTCATGTTGAATAACCACTTTTTAAACCCTCACAGTGACAAAAATTGCCATTTTTACAGAGTTTTGCTTACTCAAAAGCTTCAATTTTGACCCGTTTCAGGCACAGAAATGACTTTAAACACACTTATTCTAGTTGACAAAGTCATAATTCACTTCCAACAGTCATTTAGAGTCAAAAGATTAAATGTTAAAATGTCATCATTATAGACCATTTTGGGATCGTTCGACAGGTCCGGAGTCATCATTTTTCATCCGAAAATTGATTTTTTGGACTGTACCAAAAATGATTCAAAATGTCAATTGGATCATGCCTCATGTTGAATAAACACTTTTTAAACCCTCACAGTGACCAAAATTGCCATTTTTACAGAGTTTTGCTTACTCAAAAGCTTCAATTTTGACCCGTTTCAGGCACAGAAATGACTTTAAACACACTTATTTTAGTTAACAAAGTTATAATTCACATCCAACAGTCATTTATAGTCAAGAGATTAAATGTTGAAATTTCATCATTATAGACCATTTTGGGATCGTTCGACAGGTCCGGAGTCACCGTTTTTCATCCGAAAATTGATTTTTTGGACTGTACCAAAAATGATTCAAAATGTCAATTGGATCATGCCTCATGTTGAATAACCACTTTTTAAACCCTCACAGTGACCAAAATTGCCATTTTTACAGAGTTTTCCTTACTCAAAAGCTTCAATTTTGACCCGTTTCAGGCACAGAAATGACTTTAAACACACTTATTTTAGTTAACAAAGTCATAATTCACATCCAACAGTCATTTAGAGTCAAAAGATTAAATGTTAAAATTTCATCATTATAGACCATTTTGGGAACATTCAACAGGTCCGGAGTCATCGTTTTTCATCCGAAATTGATTTTTTGGGCAGTACCAAAAATGATTCAAAATGTGAATTGGATCATGCCTCATGTTGAATAACCACTTTTTAAACCCTCACAGTGACCAAAATTGCCATTTTTACAGAGTTTTGCTTACTCAAAAGCTTCAATTTTGACCCGTTTCAGGCACAGAAATGACTTTAAACACACTTATTTTAGTTGACAAAGTCATAATTCACATCCAACAGTCATTTAGAGTCAAAAGATTAAATGTTGAAATTTCATCCATATTGACCATTTTGGGATCGTTCGACAGGTCCGGAGTCATCGTTTTTCATCCGAAAATTGATTTTTTTGGACTGTACCAAAAATGATTCAAAATGTCAATTGGATTGTGCCTCATGTTGAATAACCACTTTTTAAACCCTCACGGTGACAAAAATTGCCATTTTTACAGAGTTTTGCTTACTCAAAAGCTTCAATTTTGACCCGTTTCAGGCACAGAAATGACTTTAAACACACTTATTCTAGTTGACAAAGTCATAATTCACATCCAACAGTCATTTAGAGTCAAAAGATTAAATGTTAAAATGTCATCATTATAGACCATTTTGGGATCGTTCGACAGGTCCGGAGTCATCGTTTTTCATCCGAAAATTGATTTTTTGGACTGTACCAAAAATGATTCAAAATGTCAATTGGATCATGCCTCATGTTGAATAACCACTTTTTAAACCCTCACAGTGACCAAAATTGCCATTTTTACAGAGTTTTGCTTACTCAAAGGCTTCAATTTTGACCCGTTTCAGGCACAGAAATGACTTTAAACACACTTATTTTAATTGACAAAGTCATAATTCACATCCAACAGTCATTAAGAGTCAAAAGATTAAATGGTAAAATTTCATTCATATTGACCATTTTGGGATCGTTTGACAGGTCCGGAGTCATCGTTTTTCATCCGAAAATTGATTTTTTGGACTGTACCAAAAATGATTCAAAATGTCAATTGGATCGTTCCTCATGTTGAATAACCACTTTTTAAACCTCACAGTGACCAAAATTGCCATTTTTACAGAGTTTTGCTTACTCAAAAGCTTCGATTTTGACCGTTTCAGGCACAGAAATGACTTTAAACACACGTATTCTAGTTGACAAAGTCATAATTCACATCCAACAGTCATTTAGAGTCAAAAGATTAAATGTTAAAATTTCATCATTATAGACCATTTTGGGATCGTTCGACAGGTCCGGAGTCATCGTTTTTCATCCGAAAATTGATTTTTTGGACTGTACCAAAAATGATTCAAAATGTCAATTGGATCATGCCTCATGTTGAATAACCACTTTTTAAACCCTCACAGTGACCAAAATTGCCATTTTTACAGAGTTTTGCTTACTCAAAGGCTTCAATTTTGACCCGTTTCAGGCACAGAAATGACTTTAAACACACTTATTTTAATTGACAAAGTCATAATTCACATTCAACAGTCATTAAGAGTCAAAAGATTAAATGGTAAAATTTCATTCATATTGACCATTTTGGGATCGTTTGACAGGTCCGGAGTCATCGTTTTTCATCCGAAAATTGATTTTTTGGACTGTACCAAAAATGATTCAAAATGTCAATTGGATCGTTCCTCATGTTGAATAACCACTTTTTAAACCCTCACAGTGACCAAAATTGCCATTTTTACAGAGTTTTGCTAACTCAAAAGCTTCAATTTTGACCCGTTTCAGGCACAGAAATGACTTTAAACACACTTATTTTAGTTGAAGAAGTCATAATTCACATCCAACAGTCATTTAGAGTCAAAAGATTAAAGGTTAAAATGTCATCATTATAGACCATTTTGGGATTGTTCGACAGGTCCGGAGTCATCGTTTTTCATCTGAAAATTGATTTTTTGGACTGTACCAAAAATGATTCAAAATGTCAATTGGATCATGCCTCATGTTGAATAACCACTTTTTAAACCCTCACAGTGACCAAAATTGCCATTTTTACAGAGTTTTGCTTACTCAAAAGCTTCCATTTTGACCCGTTTCAGGCAAAGAAATGACTTTAAACACACTCATTTTAGTTGACAAAGTCATAATTCACATCCAACAGTCATTTAGAGTCAAAAGATTAAATGTTAAAATTTCATCCATATTGACCATTTTGGGATCGTTCGACAGGTCCGGAGTCATAGTTTTTCATCCGAAAATTGATTTTTCGAACTGTACCAAAGATGATTCAAAATGTCAATTGGATCGTGCCTCATGTTGAATAACCACTTTTTAAACCCTCACAGTGACTAAAATTGCCATTTTTACAGAGTTTTGCTTACTCAAAAGCTTCCATTTTGACCCGTTTCAGGCACAGAAATGACTTTAAACACACTTATTCTAGTTGACAAAGTCATAATTCACATCCAACAGTCATTTAGAGTCAAAAGATTAAATGTTGAAATTTCATCCATATTGACCATTTTGGGATCGTTCGACAGGTCCGGAGTCATCGTTTTTCATCCGAAAATTGATTTTTCGGACTGTACCAAAAATGATTCAAAATGTCAATTGGATCGACCCTCATGTTGAATAACCACTTTTTAAACCCTCACAGTGACCAAAATTGCCATTTTTACAGAGTTTTGCTTACTCAAAAGCTTTAATTTTGACCCGTTTCAGGCACAGAAATGACTTTAAACACACTTATTTTAGTTAACAAAGTCATAATTCACATCCAACAGTCATTTAGAGTCAAAAGATTAAATGTTGAAATTTCATCCATATTGACCATTTTGGGATCGTTCGATAGGTCCGGAGTCATCGTTTTTCATCCGAAAATTGATTTTATGGGCAGTACCAAAAATGATTCAAAATGTGAATTGGATCATGCCTCATGTTGAATAACCACTTTTAAACCCTCACAGTGACCAAAATTGCCATTTTTACAGAGTTTTGCTTACTCAAAAGCTTCAATTTTGACCCGTTTCAGGCACAGAAATGACTTTAAACACACTTATTTTAGTTGACAAAGTCATAATTCACATCCAACAGTCATTTAGAGTCAAAAGATTAAATGTTGAAATTTCATCCATATTGACCATTTTGGGATCGTTCGACAGGTCCGGAGTCATCGTTTTTCATCCGAAAATTGATTTTTTGGACTGTACCAAAAATGTTTCAAAATGTCAATTGGATCGTGCCTCATGTTGAATAACCACTTTTTAAACCCTCACATTGACAAAAATTGCCATTTTTACAGAGTTTTGCTTACTCAAAAGCTTCAATTTTGACCCGTTTCAGGCACAGAAATGACTTTAAACACACTTATTCTAGTTGACAAAGTCATAATTCACATCCAACAGTCATTTAGAGTCAAAAGATTAAATGTTAAAATGTCATCATTATAGACCATTTTGGGATCGTTCGACAGGTCCGGAGTCATCATTTTTCATCCGAAAATTGATTTTTTGGACTGTACCAAAAATGATTCAAAATGTCAATTGGATCATGCCTCATGTTGAATAAACACTTTTTAAACCCTCACAGTGACCAAAATTGCCATTTTTACAGAGTTTTGCTTACTCAAAAGCTTCAATTTTGACCCGTTTCAGGCACAGAAATGACTTTAAACACACTTATTTTAGTTAACAAAGTTATAATTCACATCCAACAGTCATTTATAGTCAAGAGATTAAATGTTGAAATTTCATCCATATTGACCATTTTGGGATCGTTCGACAGGTCCGGAGTCATCGTTTTTCATCCGAAAATTGATTTTTTGGACTGTACCAAAAATGATTCAAAATGTCAATTGGATCATGCCTCATGTTGAATAACCACTTTTTAAACCCTCACAGTGACCAAAATTGCCATTTTTACAGAGTTTTGCTTACTCAAAAGCTTCAATTTTGACCCGTTTCAGGCACAGAAATGACTTTAAACACACTTATTTTAGTTAACAAAGTCATAATTCACATCCAACAGTCATTTATAGTCAAGAGATTAAATGTTGAAATTTCATCATTATAGACCATTTTGGGATCGTTCGACAGGTCCGGAGTCATCGTTTTTCATCCGAAAATTTATTTTTTGGACTGTACCAAAAATGATTCAAAATGTCAATTGGATCATGCCTCATGTTGAATAACCACTTTTTAAACCCTCACAGTGACCAAAATTGCCATTTTTACAGAGTCTTGCTTACTCAAAAGCTTCAATTTTGACCCGTTTCAGGCACAGAAATGACTTTAAACACACTTATTTTAGTTGACAAAGTCATAATTCACATCCAACAGTCATTTAGAGTCAAAAGATTAAATGTTGAAATTTCATCCATATTGACCATTTTGGGATCGTTCGACAGGTCCGGAGTCATCGTTTTTCATCCGAAAATTGATTTTTTGGACTGTACCAAAAAATGATTCAAAATGTCAATTGGATCGTGCCTCATGTTGAATAACCACTTTTTCAACCCTCACAGTGACCAAAATTGCCATTTTTACAGAGTTTTGCTTACTTAAAAGCTTCAATTTTGACCCGTTTCAGGCACAGAAATGACTTTAAACACACTTATTCTAGTTGACAAAGTCATAATTCACATCCAACAGTCATTTAGAGTCAAAAGATTAAATGTTGAAATTTCATCCATATTGACCATTTTGGGATCGTTCGACAGGTCCGGAGTCATCGTTTTTCATCCGAAAATTGATTTTTGGGGCAGTACCAAAAATGATTCAAAATGTGAATTGGATCATGCCTCATGTTGAATAACCACTTTTTAAACCCTCACAGTGACCAAAATTGCCATTTTTACAGAGTTTTGCTTACTCAAAAGCTTCCATTTTGACCCGTTTCAGGCACAGAAATGACTTTAAACAAACTTATTTTAGTTAACAAAGTCATAATTCACATCCAACAGTCATTTATAGTCAAGAGATTAAATGTTGAAATTTCATCCATATTGACCATTTTGGGATCGTTCGACAGGTCCGGAGTCATCGTTTTTCATCCGAAAATTGATTTTTTGGACTGTACCAAAAATGATTCAAAATGTCAATTGGATCGTGCCTCATGTTGAATAACCACTTTTTAAACCCTCACAGTGACAAAAATTGCCATTTTTACAGAGTTTTGCTTACTCAAAAGCTTCAATTTTGACCCGTTTCAGGCACAGAAATGACTTTAAACACACTTATTCTAGTTGACAAAGTCATAATTCACATCCAACAGTCATTTAGAGTCAAAAGATTAAATGTTAAAATGTCATCATTATAGACCATTTTGGGATCGTTCGACAGGTCCGGAGTCATCGTTTTTCATCCGAAAATTGATTTTTTGGACTGTACCAAAAATGATTCAAAATGTCAATTGGATCATGCCTCATGTTGAATAACCACTTTTTAAACCCTCACAGTGACCAAAATTGCCATTTTTACAGAGTTTTGCTTACTCAAAAGCTTCCATTTTGACCCGTTTCAGGCACAGAAATGACTTTAAACACACTTATTTTAGTTGACAATGTCATAATTCACATCCAACAGTCATTTAGAGTCAGAAGATTAAATGTTAAAATTTCATCCATATTGACCATTTTGGGATCGTTCGACAGGTCCGGAGTCATCGTTTTTCATCCGAAAATTGATTTTTTGGACTGTACCAAAAATGATTCAAAATGTCAATTGGATCGTGCCTCATGTTGAATAACCACTTTTTAAACCCTCACAGTGACAAAAATTGCCATTTTTACAGAGTTTTGCTTACTCGAAAGCTTCCATTTTGACCCGTTTCAGGCACAGAAATGACTTTAAACACACTTATTTTAGTTGACAATGTCATAATTCACATCCAACAGTCATTTAGAGTCAGAAGATTAAATGTTAAAATTTCATCCATATTGACCATTTTGGGATCGTTCGACAGGTCCGGAGTCATCGTTTTTCATCCGAAAATTGATTTTTTGGACTATACCAAAAATGATTCAAAATGTCAATTGGATCGTGCCTCATGTTGAATAACCACTTTTTAAACCCTCACAGTGACAAAAATTGCCATTTTTACAGAGTTTTGCTTACTCAAAAGCTTCAATTTTGACCCGTTTCAGGCACAGAAATGACTTTAAACACACTTATTCTAGTTGACAAAGTCATAATTCACATCCAACAGTCATTTAGAGTCAAAAGATTAAATGTTAAAATGTCATCATTATAGACCATTTTGGGATCGTTCGACAGGTCCGGAGTCATCGTTTTTCATCCGAAAATTGATTTTTTGGACTGTACCAAAAATGATTCAAAATGTCAATTGGATCATGCCTCATGTTGAATAACCACTTTTTAAACCCTCACAGTGACCAAAATTGCCATTTTTACAGAGTTTTGCTTACTCAAAAGCTTCAATTTTGACCCGTTTCAGGCACAGAAATGACTTTAAACACACTTATTCTAGTTGACAAAGTCATAATTCACATCCAACAGTCATTTAGAGTCAAAAGATTAAATGTTAAAATGTCATCATTATAGACCATTTTGGGATCGTTCGACAGGTCCGGAGTCATCGTTTTTCATCCGAAAATTGATTTTTTGGACTGTACCAAAAATGATTCAAAATGTCAATTGGATCATGCCTCATGTTGAATAACCACTTTTTAAACCCTCACAGTGACCAAAATTGCCATTTTTACAGAGTTTTGCTTACTCAAAAGCTTCAATTTTGACCCGTTTCAGGCACAGAAATGACTTTAAACACACTTATTTTAGTTAACAAAGTCATAATTCAAATCCAACAGTCATTTATAGTCAAGAGATTAAATGTTGAAATTTCATCATTATAGACCATTTTGGGATCGTTCGACAGGTCCGGAGTCATCGTTTTTCATCCGAAAATGGATTTTTTGGACTGTACCAAAAATGATTCAAAATGTCAATTGGATCATGCCTCATGTTGAATAACCACTTTTTAAACCCTCACAGTGACCAAAATTGCCATTTTTACAGAGTTTTGCTTACTCAAAAGCTTCCATTTTGACCCGTTTCAGGCACAGAAATGACTTTAAACACACTTATTTTAGTTGACAATGTCATAATTCACATCCAACAGTCATTCAGAGTCAAAAGATTAAATGTTAAAATTTCATCCATATTGACCATTTTGGGATCGTTCGACAGGTCCGGAGTCATCGTTTTTCATCCGAAAATTGATTTTTTGGACTGTACCAAAAAATGATTCAAAATGTCAATTGGATCGTGCCTCATGTTGAATAACCACTTTTTCAACCCTCACAGTGACCAAAATTGCCATTTTTACAGAGTTTTGCTTACTTAAAAGCTTCAATTTTGACCCGTTTCAGGCACAGAAATGACTTTAAACACACTTATTCTAGTTGACAAAGTCATAATTCACATCCAACAGTCATTTAGAGTCAAAAGATTAAATGTTAAAATGTCATCATTATAGACCATTTTGGGATCGTTCGACAGGTCCGGAGTCATCGTTTTTCATCTGAAAATTGATTTTTTGGACTGTACCAAAAATGATTCAAAATGTCAATTGGATCATGCCTCATGTTGAATAACCACTTTTTAAACCCTCACAGTGACCAAAATTGCCATTTTTACAGAGTTTTGCTTACTCAAAAGCTTCCATTTTGACCCGTTTCAGGCAAAGAAATGACTTTAAACACACTCATTTTACTTGACAAAGTCATAATTCACATCCAACAGTCATTTAGAGTCAAAAGATTAAATGTTAAAATTTCATCCATATTGACCATTTTGGGATCGTTCGACAGGTCCGGAGTCATCGTTTTTCATCCGAAAATTGATTTTTTGGACTGTACCAAAAATGATTCAAAATGTCAATTGGATCATGCCTCATGTTGAATAACCACTTTTTAAACCCTCACAGTGACCAAAATTGCCATTTTTACAGAGTTTTGCTAACTCAAAAGCTTCAATTTTGACCCGTTTCAGGCACAGAAATGACTTTAAACACACTTATTTTAGTTGAAGAAGTAATAATTCACATCCAACAGTTATTTAGAGTGAAAAGATTAAATGTTGAAATTTCATCCATATTGACCATTTTGGGATCGTTCGACAGGTCCGGAGTCATCGTTTTTCATTCGAAAATTGATTTTTCGGACTGTACCAAAGATGATTCAAAATGTCAATTGGATCGTGCCTCATGTTGAATAACCACTTTTTAAACCCTCACAGTGACCAAAATTGCCATTTTTACAGAGTTTTGCTTACTCAAAAGCTTCAATTTTGACCCGTTTCAGGCACAGAAATGACTTTAAACACACTTATTTTAGTTAACAAAGTCATAATTCACATCCAACAGTCATTTATAGTCAAGAGATTAAATGTTGAAATTTCATCATTATAGACCATTTTGGGATCGTTCGACAGGTCCGGAGTCATCGTTTTTCATCCGAAAATTGATTTTTTGGACTGTACCAAAAATGATTCAAAATGTCAATTGGATCATGCCTCATGTTGAATAACCACTTTTTAAACCCTCACAGTGACCAAAATTGCCATTTTTACAGAGTTTTCCTTACTCAAAAGCTTCAATTTTGACCCGTTTCAGGCACAGAAATGACTTTAAACACACTTATTCTAGTTGACAAAGTCATAATTCACATTCAACAGTCATTTAGAGTCAAAAGATTAAATGTTGAAATTTCATCCATATTGACCATTTTGGGATCGTTCGACAGGTCCGGAGTCATCGTTTTTCATCCGAAAATTGATTTTTGGGGCAGTACCAAAAATGATTCAAAATGTGAATTGGATCATGCCTCATGTTGAATAACCACTTTTTAAACCCTCACAGTGACCAAAATTGCCATTTTTACAGAGTTTTGCTTACTCAAAAGCTTCCATTTTGACCCGTTTCAGGCACAGAAATGACTTTAAACAAACTTATTTTAGTTAACAAAGTCATAATTCACATCCAACAGTCATTTATAGTCAAGAGATTAAATGTTGAAATTTCATCCATATTGACCATTTTGGGATCGTTCGACAGGTCCGGAGTCATCGTTTTTCATCCGAAAATTGATTTTTTGGACTGTACCAAAAATGATTCAAAATGTCAATTGGATCGTGCCTCATGTTGAATAACCACTTTTTAAACCCTCACAGTGACAAAAATTGCCATTTTTACAGAGTTTTGCTTACTCAAAAGCTTCAATTTTGACCCGTTTCAGGCACAGAAATGACTTTAAACACACTTATTCTAGTTGACAAAGTCATAATTCACATCCAACAGTCATTTAGAGTCAAAAGATTAAATGTTAAAATGTCATCATTATAGACCATTTTGGGATCGTTCGACAGGTCCGGAGTCATCGTTTTTCATCCGAAAATTGATTTTTTGGACTGTACCAAAAATGATTCAAAATGTCAATTGGATCATGCCTCATGTTGAATAACCACTTTTTAAACCCTCACAGTGACCAAAATTGCCATTTTTACAGAGTTTTGCTTACTCAAAAGCTTCCATTTTGACCCGTTTCAGGCACAGAAATGACTTTAAACACACTTATTTTAGTTGACAATGTCATAATTCACATCCAACAGTCATTTAGAGTCAGAAGATTAAATGTTAAAATTTCATCCATATTGACCATTTTGGGATCGTTCGACAGGTCCGGAGTCATCGTTTTTCATCCGAAAATTGATTTTTTGGACTGTACCAAAAATGATTCAAAATGTCAATTGGATCGTGCCTCATGTTGAATAACCACTTTTTAAACCCTCACAGTGACAAAAATTGCCATTTTTACAGAGTTTTGCTTACTCGAAAGCTTCCATTTTGACCCGTTTCAGGCACAGAAATGACTTTAAACACACTTATTTTAGTTGACAATGTCATAATTCACATCCAACAGTCATTTAGAGTCAGAAGATTAAATGTTAAAATTTCATCCATATTGACCATTTTGGGATCGTTCGACAGGTCCGGAGTCATCGTTTTTCATCCGAAAATTGATTTTTTGGACTATACCAAAAATGATTCAAAATGTCAATTGGATCGTGCCTCATGTTGAATAACCACTTTTTAAACCCTCACAGTGACAAAAATTGCCATTTTTACAGAGTTTTGCTTACTCAAAAGCTTCAATTTTGACCCGTTTCAGGCACAGAAATGACTTTAAACACACTTATTCTAGTTGACAAAGTCATAATTCACATCCAACAGTCATTTAGAGTCAAAAGATTAAATGTTAAAATGTCATCATTATAGACCATTTTGGGATCGTTCGACAGGTCCGGAGTCATCGTTTTTCATCCGAAAATTGATTTTTTGGACTGTACCAAAAATGATTCAAAATGTCAATTGGATCATGCCTCATGTTGAATAACCACTTTTTAAACCCTCACAGTGACCAAAATTGCCATTTTTACAGAGTTTTGCTTACTCAAAAGCTTCAATTTTGACCCGTTTCAGGCACAGAAATGACTTTAAACACACTTATTCTAGTTGACAAAGTCATAATTCACATCCAACAGTCATTTAGAGTCAAAAGATTAAATGTTAAAATGTCATCATTATAGACCATTTTGGGATCGTTCGACAGGTCCGGAGTCATCGTTTTTCATCCGAAAATTGATTTTTTGGACTGTACCAAAAATGATTCAAAATGTCAATTGGATCATGCCTCATGTTGAATAACCACTTTTTAAACCCTCACAGTGACCAAAATTGCCATTTTTACAGAGTTTTGCTTACTCAAAAGCTTCAATTTTGACCCGTTTCAGGCACAGAAATGACTTTAAACACACTTATTTTAGTTAACAAAGTCATAATTCAAATCCAACAGTCATTTATAGTCAAGAGATTAAATGTTGAAATTTCATCATTATAGACCATTTTGGGATCGTTCGACAGGTCCGGAGTCATCGTTTTTCATCCGAAAATGGATTTTTTGGACTGTACCAAAAATGATTCAAAATGTCAATTGGATCATGCCTCATGTTGAATAACCACTTTTTAAACCCTCACAGTGACCAAAATTGCCATTTTTACAGAGTTTTGCTTACTCAAAAGCTTCCATTTTGACCCGTTTCAGGCACAGAAATGACTTTAAACACACTTATTTTAGTTGACAATGTCATAATTCACATCCAACAGTCATTCAGAGTCAAAAGATTAAATGTTAAAATTTCATCCATATTGACCATTTTGGGATCGTTCGACAGGTCCGGAGTCATCGTTTTTCATCCGAAAATTGATTTTTTGGACTGTACCAAAAAATGATTCAAAATGTCAATTGGATCGTGCCTCATGTTGAATAACCACTTTTTCAACCCTCACAGTGACCAAAATTGCCATTTTTACAGAGTTTTGCTTACTTAAAAGCTTCAATTTTGACCCGTTTCAGGCACAGAAATGACTTTAAACACACTTATTCTAGTTGACAAAGTCATAATTCACATCCAACAGTCATTTAGAGTCAAAAGATTAAATGTTAAAATGTCATCATTATAGACCATTTTGGGATCGTTCGACAGGTCCGGAGTCATCGTTTTTCATCTGAAAATTGATTTTTTGGACTGTACCAAAAATGATTCAAAATGTCAATTGGATCATGCCTCATGTTGAATAACCACTTTTTAAACCCTCACAGTGACCAAAATTGCCATTTTTACAGAGTTTTGCTTACTCAAAAGCTTCCATTTTGACCCGTTTCAGGCAAAGAAATGACTTTAAACACACTCATTTTACTTGACAAAGTCATAATTCACATCCAACAGTCATTTAGAGTCAAAAGATTAAATGTTAAAATTTCATCCATATTGACCATTTTGGGATCGTTCGACAGGTCCGGAGTCATCGTTTTTCATCCGAAAATTGATTTTTTGGACTGTACCAAAAATGATTCAAAATGTCAATTGGATCATGCCTCATGTTGAATAACCACTTTTTAAACCCTCACAGTGACCAAAATTGCCATTTTTACAGAGTTTTGCTAACTCAAAAGCTTCAATTTTGACCCGTTTCAGGCACAGAAATGACTTTAAACACACTTATTTTAGTTGAAGAAGTAATAATTCACATCCAACAGTTATTTAGAGTGAAAAGATTAAATGTTGAAATTTCATCCATATTGACCATTTTGGGATCGTTCGACAGGTCCGGAGTCATCGTTTTTCATTCGAAAATTGATTTTTCGGACTGTACCAAAGATGATTCAAAATGTCAATTGGATCGTGCCTCATGTTGAATAACCACTTTTTAAACCCTCACAGTGACCAAAATTGCCATTTTTACAGAGTTTTGCTTACTCAAAAGCTTCAATTTTGACCCGTTTCAGGCACAGAAATGACTTTAAACACACTTATTTTAGTTAACAAAGTCATAATTCACATCCAACAGTCATTTATAGTCAAGAGATTAAATGTTGAAATTTCATCATTATAGACCATTTTGGGATCGTTCGACAGGTCCGGAGTCATCGTTTTTCATCCGAAAATTGATTTTTTGGACTGTACCAAAAATGATTCAAAATGTCAATTGGATCATGCCTCATGTTGAATAACCACTTTTTAAACCCTCACAGTGACCAAAATTGCCATTTTTACAGAGTTTTCCTTACTCAAAAGCTTCAATTTTGACCCGTTTCAGGCACAGAAATGACTTTAAACACACTTATTCTAGTTGACAAAGTCATAATTCACATTCAACAGTCATTTAGAGTCAAAAGATTAAATGTTGAAATTTCATCATTATAGACCATTTTGGGATCGTTCGACAGGTCCGGAGTCATCGTTTTTCATCCGAAAATTGATTTTTTGGACTGTACCAAAAATGATTCAAAATGTCAATTGGATCATGCCTCATGTTGAATAACCACTTTTTAAACCCTCACAGTGACCAAAATTGCCATTTTTACAGAGTTTTGCTTACTCAAAAGCTTCAATTTTGACCCGTTTCAGGCACAGAAATGACTTTAAACACACTTATTCTAGTTGACAAAGTCATAATTCACATCCAACAGTCATTTAGAGTCAAAAGATTAAATGTTAAAATGTCATCATTATAGACCATTTTGGGATCGTTCGACAGGTCCGGAGTCATCGTTTTTCATCCGAAAATTGATTTTTTGGACTGTACCAAAAATGATTCAAAATGTCAATTGGATCATGCCTCATGTTGAATAACCACTTTTTAAACCCTCACAGTGACCAAAATTGCCATTTTTACAGAGTTTTGCTTACTCAAAAGCTTCAATTTTGACCCGTTTCAGGCACAGAAATGACTTTAAACACACTTATTTTAGTTAACAAAGTCATAATTCAAATCCAACAGTCATTTATAGTCAAGAGATTAAATGTTGAAACTTCATCATTATAGACCATTTTGGGATCGTTCGACAGGTCCGGAGTCATCGTTTTTCATCCGAAAATGGATTTTTTGGACTGTACCAAAAATGATTCAAAATGTCAATTGGATCATGCCTCATGTTGAATAACCACTTTTTAAACCCTCACAGTGACCAAAATTGCCATTTTTACAGAGTTTTGCTTACTCAAAAGCTTCCATTTTGACCCGTTTCAGGCACAGAAATGACTTTAAACACACTTATTTTAGTTGACAATGTCATAATTCACATCCAACAGTCATTCAGAGTCAAAAGATTAAATGTTAAAATTTCATCCATATTGACCATTTTGGGATCGTTCGACAGGTCCGGAGTCATCGTTTTTCATCCGAAAATTGATTTTTTGGACTGTACCAAAAAATTATTCAAAATGTCAATTGGATCGTGCCTCATGTTGAATAACCACTTTTTCAACCCTCACAGTGACCAAAATTGCCATTTTTACAGAGTTTTGCTTACTTAAAAGCTTCAATTTTGACCCGTTTCAGGCACAGAAATGACTTTAAACACACTTATTCTAGTTGACAAAGTCATAATTCACATCCAACAGTCATTTAGAGTCAAAAGATTAAATGTTAAAATGTCATCATTATAGACCATTTTGGGATCGTTCGACAGGTCCGGAGTCATCGTTTTTCATCTGAAAATTGATTTTTTGGACTGTACCAAAAATGATTCAAAATGTCAATTGGATCATGCCTCATGTTGAATAACCACTTTTTAAACCCTCACAGTGACCAAAATTGCCATTTTTACAGAGTTTTGCTAACTCAAAAGCTTCAATTTTGACCCGTTTCAGGCACAGAAATGACTTTAAACACACTTATTTTAGTTGAAGAAGTAATAATTCACATCCAACAGTTATTTAGAGTGAAAAGATTAAATGTTGAAATTTCATCCATATTGACCATTTTGGGATCGTTCGACAGGTCCGGAGTCATCGTTTTTCATTCGAAAATTGATTTTTCGGACTGTACCAAAGATGATTCAAAATGTCAATTGGATCGTGCCTCATGTTGAATAACCACTTTTTAAACCCTCACAGTGACCAAAATTGCCATTTTTACAGAGTTTTGCTTACTCAAAAGCTTCAATTTTGACCCGTTTCAGGCACAGAAATGACTTTAAACACACTTATTTTAGTTAACAAAGTCATAATTCACATCCAACAGTCATTTATAGTCAAGAGATTAAATGTTGAAATTTCATCATTATAGACCATTTTGGGATCGTTCGACAGGTCCGGAGTCATCGTTTTTCATCCGAAAATTGATTTTTTGGACTGTACCAAAAATGATTCAAAATGTCAATTGGATCATGCCTCATGTTGAATAACCACTTTTTAAACCCTCACAGTGACCAAAATTGCCATTTTTACAGAGTTTTCCTTACTCAAAAGCTTCAATTTTGACCCGTTTCAGGCACAGAAATGACTTTAAACACACTTATTCTAGTTGACAAAGTCATAATTCACATTCAACAGTCATTTAGAGTCAAAAGATTAAATGTTGAAATTTCATCATTATAGACCATTTTGGGATCGTTCGACAGGTCCGGAGTCATCGTTTTTCATCCGAAAATTGATTTTTTGGACTGTACCAAAAATGATTCAAAATGTCAATTGGATCATGCCTCATGTTGAATAACCACTTTTTAAACCCTCACAGTGACCAAAATTGCCATTTTTACAGAGTTTTGCTTACTCAAAAGCTTCAATTTTGACCCGTTTCAGGCACAGAAATGACTTTAAACACACTTATTTTAGTTGACAAAGTCATAATTCACATCCAACAGTAATTTAGAGTCAAAAGATTAAATGTTAAAATTTCATCATTATAGACCATTTTGGGAACATTCAACAGGTCCGGAGTCTTCGTTTTTCATCCAAAAATTGATTTTTTGGACTTTACCAAAAATGATTCAAAATGTCAATTGGATCGTGCATCATGTTGAATAACCACTTTTTAAACTCTCACAGTGACCAAAATTGCCATTTTTACAGAGTTTTGCTTACTCAAAAGTTTCAATTTTGACCCGTTTCAGGCACAGAAATGACTTTAAACACACTTATTTTAGTTGACAAAGTCATAATTCACATCCAACAGTCATTTAGAGTCAAAAGATTAAATGTTGAAATTTCATCCATATTGACCATTTTGGGATCGTTTGACAGGTCCGGAGTCATCGTTTTTCATCCAAAAATTGATTTTTTGGACTGTACCAAAAATGATTCAAAATGTCAATTGGATCATGCCTCATGTTGAATAACCACTTTTTAAACCCTCACAGTGACCAAAATTGCCATTTTTACAGAGTTTTGCTTACTCAAAAGCTTCAATTTTGACCCGTTTCAGGCACAGAAATGACTTTAAACACACTTATTTTAGTTAACAAAGTCATAATTCACATCCAACAGTCATTTATAGTCAAGAGATTAAATGTTGAAATTTCATCATTATAGACCATTTTGGGATCGTTCGACAGGTCCGGAGTCATCGTTTTTCATCCGAAAATTGATTTTTTGGACTGTACCAAAAATGATTCAAAATGTCAATTGGATCATGCCTCATGTTGAATAACCACTTTTTAAACCCTCACAGTGACCAAAATTGCCATTTTTACAGAGTTTTCCTTACTCAAAAGCTTCAATTTTGACCCGTTTCAGGCACAGAAATGACTTTAAACACACTTATTCTAGTTGACAAAGTCATAATTCACATTCAACAGTCATTTAGAGTCAAAAGATTAAATGTTGAAATTTCATCATTATAGACCATTTTGGGATCGTTCGACAGGTCCGGAGTCATTGTTTTTCATCCAAAAATTGATTTTTTGGACTGTACCAAAAATTATTCAAAATGTCAATTGGATCATGCCTCATGTTGAATAACCACTTTTTAAACCCTCACAGTGACCAAAATTGCCATTTTTACAGAGTTTTGCTTACTCAAAAGCTTCAATTTTGACCCGTTTCAGGCACAGAAATGACTTTAAACAAACTTATTTTAGTTGACAAAGTCATAATTCACATCCAACAGTAATTTAGAGTCAAAAGATTAAATGTTAAAATTTCATCATTATAGACCATTTTGGGAACATTCAACAGGTCCGGAGTCATCGTTTTTCATCCAAAAATTGATTTTTTGGACTGTACCAAAAATGATTCAAAATGTCAATTGGATCGTGCATCATGTTGAATAACCACTTTTTAAACTCTCACAGTGACCAAAATTGCCATTTTTACAGAGTTTTGCTTACTCTAAAGTTTCAATTTTGACCCGTTTCAGGCACAGAAATGACTTTAAACACACTTATTTTAGTTGACAAAGTCATAATTCACATCCAACAGTCATTTAGAGTCAAAAGATTAAATGTTGAAATTTCATCCATATTGACCATTTTGGGATCGTTCGACAGGTCCGGAGTCATCGTTTTTCATCCAAAAATTGATTTTTTGGACTGTACCAAAAATGATTCAAAATGTCAATGGGACCATGCCTCATGTTGAATAACCACTTTTTAAACCCTCACAGTGACCAAAATTGCCATTTTTACAGAGTTTTGCTTACTCAAAAGCTTCCATTTTGACCCGTTTCAGGCACAGAAATGACTTTAAACAAACTTATTTTAGTTGACAAAGTCATAATTCTCATCCAACAGTCATTTAGAGTCAAAAGATTAAATGTTGAAATTTCATCCATATTGACCATTTTGGGATCGTTCGACAGGTCCGGAGTCATCGTTTTTCATCCGAAAATTGATTTTTCGGACTTTACCAAAAATGATTCAAAATGTCAATTGGATCGTGCCTCATGTTGAATAACCACTTTTTAAACCCTCACAGTGACCAAAATTGCCATTTTTACAGAGTTTTGCTTACTCAAAGGCTTCAATTTTGACCCGTTTCAGGCAAAGAAATGACTTTAAACACACTTATTTTAATTGACAAAGTCATAATTCACATCCAACAGTCATTAAGAGTCAAAAGATTAAATGGTAAAATTTCATTCATATTGACCATTTTGGGATCGTTTGACAGGTCCGGAGTCATCGTTTTTCATCCGAAAATTGATTTTTTGGACTGTACCAAAAATGATTCAAAATGTCAATTGGATCGTGCCTCATGTTGAATAACCACTTTTTAAACCCTCACAGTGACCAAAATTGCCATTTTTACACAGTTTTTCTTACTCAAAAGCTTCGATGTTGACCCGTTTCAGGCACAGAAATGACTTTAAACACACGTATTCTAGTTGACAAAGTCATAATTCAAATCCAACAGTCATTTAGAGTCAAAAGATTAAATGTTAAAATTTCATCATTATAGACCATTTTGGGATCGTTCGACAGGTCCGGAGTCATCGTTTTTCATCCGAAAATCGATTTTTTGGACTGTACCAAAAATGATTCAAAATGTCAATTGGATCATGCCTCATGTTGAATAACCACTTTTTAAACCCTCACAGTGACCAAAATTGCCATTTTTACAGAGTTTTGCTTACTCAAAAGCTTCAATTTTGACCCGTTTCAGGCACAGAAATGACTTTAAACACACTTATTCTAGTTGACAAAGTCATAATTCACATACAACAGTCATTTAGAGTCAAAAGATTAAATGTTGAAATTTCATCATTATAGACCATTTTGGGATCGTTCGACAGGTCCGGAGTCATCGTTTTTCATCCGAAAATTGAATTTTTTGGACTGTACCAAAAATGATTCAAAATGTCAATTGGATCATGCCTCATGTTGAATAACCACTTTTTAAACCCTCACAGTGACCAAAATTGCCATTTTTACAGAGTTTTGCTTACTCAAAGGCTTCAATTTTGACCCGTTTCAGGCACAGAAATGACTTTAAACACACTTATTTTAATTGACAAAGTCATAATTCACATCCAACAGTCATTAAGAGTCAAAAGATTAAATGGTAAAATTTCATTCATATTGACCATTTTGGGATCGTTTGACAGGTCCGGAGTCATCGTTTTTCATCCGAAAATTGATTTTTTGGACTGTACCAAAAATGATTCAAAATGTCAATTGGATCGTTCCTCATGTTGAATAACCACTTTTTAAACCCTCACAGTGACCAAAATTGCCATTTTTACAGAGTTTTGCTTACTCAAAAGCTTCGATTTTGACCCGTTTCAGGCACAGAAATGACTTTAAACACACGTATTCTAGTTGACAAAGTCATAATTCACATCCAACAGTCATTTAGAGTCAAAAGATTAAATGTTAACATTTCATCATTATAGACCATTTTGGGATCGTTCGACAGGTCCGGAGTCATCGTTTTTCATCCGAAAATTGATTTTTTGGACTGTACCAAAAATGATTCAAAATGTCAATTGGATCATGCCTCATGTTGAATAACCACTTTTTAAACCCTCACAGTGACCAAAATTGCCATTTTTACAGAGTTTTGCTAACTCAAAAGCTTCAATTTTGACCCGTTTCAGGCACAGAAATGACTTTAAACACACTTATTTTAGTTGAAGAAGTCATAATTCACATCCAACAGTCATTTAGAGTCAAAAGATTAAAGGTTAAAATGTCATCATTATAGACCATTTTGGGATCGTTCGACAGGTCCGGAGTCATCGTTTTTCATCTGAAAATTGATTTTTTGGACTGTACCAAAAATGATTCAAAATGTCAATTGGATCATGCCTCATGTTGAATAACCACTTTTTAAACCCTCACAGTGACCAAAATTGCCATTTTTACAGAGTTTTGCTTACTCAAAAGCTTCCATTTTGACCCGTTTCAGGCAAAGAAATGACTTTAAACACACTCATTTTAGTTGACAAAGTCATAATTCACATCCAACAGTCATTTAGAGTCAAAAGATTAAATGTTAAAATTTCATCCATATTGACCATTTTGGGATTGTTCGACAGGTCCGGAGTCATAGTTTTTCATCCGAAAATTGATTTTTCGAACTGTACCAAAGATGATTCAAAATGTCAATTGGATCGTGCCTCATGTTGAATAACCACTTTTTAAACCCTCACAGTGACTAAAATTGCCATTTTTACAGAGTTTTGCTTACTCAAAAGCTTCAATTTTGACCCGTTTCAGGCACAGAAATGACTTTAAACACACTTATTCTAGTTGACAAAGTCATAATTCACATTCAACAGTCATTTAGAGTCAAAAGATTAAATGTTGAAATTTCATCATTATAGACCATTTTGGGATCGTTCGACAGGTCCGGAGTCATCGTTTTTCATCCGAAAATTGATTTTTTGGACTGTACCAAAAATGATTCAAAATGTCAATTGGATCATGCCTCATGTTGAATAACCACTTTTTAAACCCTCACAGTGACCAAAATTGCCATTTTTACAGAGTTTTGTTTACTCAAAAGCTTCAATTTTGACCCGTTTCAGGCACAGAAATGACTTTAAACACACTTATTTTAGTTGACAAAGTCATAATTCACATCCAACAGTCATTTAGAGTCAAAAGATTAAATGTTGAAATTTCATCCATATTGACCATTTTGGGATGGTTCGACAGGTCCGGAGTCATCGTTTTTCATCCAAAAATTGATTTTTTGGACTGTACCAAAAATGATTCAAAATGTCAATTGGATCATGCCTCATGTTGAATAACCACTTTTTAAACCCTCACAGTGACCAAAATTGCCATTTTTACAGAGTTTTGCTTACTCAAAAGCTTCAATTTTGACCCGTTTCAGGCACAGAAATGACTTTAAACACACTTATTTTAGTTGACAAAGTCATAATTCACATCCAACAGTCATTAAGAGTCAAAAGATTAAATGGTAAAATTTCATTCATATTGACCATTTTGGGATCGTTTGACAGGTCCGGAGTCATCGTTTTTCATCCGAAAATTGATTTTTTGGACTGTACCAAAAATGATTCAAAATGTCAATTGGATCGTGCCTCATGTTGAATAACCACTTTTTAAACCCTCACAGTGACCAAAATTGCCATTTTTACAGAGTTTTGCTTACTCAAAAGCTTCGATGTTGACCCGTTTCAGGCACAGAAATGACTTTAAACACACGTATTCTAGTTGACAAAGTCATAATTCACATCCAACAGTCATTTAGAGTCAAAAGATTAAATGTTAAAATTTCATCATTATAGACCATTTTGGGATCGTTCGACAGGTCCGGAGTCATCGTTTTTCATCCGAAAATTGATTTTTTGGACTGTACCAAAAATGATTCAAAATGTCAATTGGATCATGCCTCATGTTGAATAACCACTTTTTAAACCCTCACAGTGACCAAAATTGCCATTTTTACAGAGTTTTGCTTACTCAAAAGCTTCCATTTTGACCCGTTTCAGGCAAAGAAATGACTTTAAACACACTCATTTTAGTTGACAAAGTCATAATTCACATCCAACAGTCATTTAGAGTCAAAAGATTAAATGTTGAAATGTCATCCATATTGACCATTTTGGGATCGTTCGACAGGTCCGGAGTCATCGTTTTTCATCCGAAAATTGATTTTTCGGACTTTACCAAAAATGATTCAAAATGTCAATTGGATCGTGCCTCATGTTGAATAACCACTTTTTAAACCCTCACAGTGACCAAAATTGCCATTTTTACAGAGTTTTGCTTACTCAAAAGCTTCCATTTTGACCCGTTTCAGGCACAGAAATGACTTTAAACACACTTATTCTAGTTGACAAAGTCATAATTCACATACAACAGTCATTTAGAGTCAAAAGATTAAATGTTGAAATTTCATCATTATAGACCATTTTGGGATCGTTCGACAGGTCCGGAGTCATCGTTTTTCATCCGAAAATTGAATTTTTTGGACTGTACCAAAAATGATTCAAAATGTCAATTGGATCATGCCTCATGTTGAATAACCACTTTTTAAACCCTCACAGTGACCAAAATTGCCATTTTTACAGAGTTTTGCTTACTCAAAGGCTTCAATTTTGACCCGTTTCAGGCACAGAAATGACTTTAAACACACTTATTTTAATTGACAATGTCATAATTCACATCCAACAGTCATTTAGAGTCAGAAGATTAAATGTTAAAATTTCATCCATATTGACCATTTTGGGATCGTTCGACAGGTCCGGAGTCATCGTTTTTCATCCGAAAATTGATTTTTTGGACTGTACCAAAAATGATTCAAAATGTCAATTGGATCGTGCCTCATGTTGAATAACCACTTTTTAAACCCTCACAGTGACAAAAATTGCCATTTTTACAGAGTTTTGCTTACTCAAAAGCTTCAATTTTGACCCGTTTCAGGCACAGAAATGACTTTAAACACACTTATTCTAGTTGACAAAGTCATAATTCACATCCAACAGTCATTTAGAGTCAAAAGATTAAATGTTAAAATGTCATCATTATAGACCATTTTGGGATCGTTCGACAGGTCCGGAGTCATCGTTTTTCATCCGAAAATTGATTTTTTGGACTGTACCAAAAATGATTCAAAATGTCAATTGGATCATGCCTCATGTTGAATAACCACTTTTTAAACCCTCACAGTGACCAAAATTGCCATTTTTACAGAGTTTTGCTTACTCAAAAGCTTCAATTTTGACCCGTTTCAGGCACAGAAATGACTTTAAACACACTTATTCTAGTTGACAAAGTCATAATTCACATCCAACAGTCATTTAGAGTCAAAAGATTAAATGTTAAAATGTCATCATTATAGACCATTTTGGGATCGTTCGACAGGTCCGGAGTCATCGTTTTTCATCCGAAAATTGATTTTTTGGACTGTACCAAAAAATGATTCAAAATGTCAATTGGATCGTGCCTCATGTTGAATAACCACTTTTTCAACCCTCACAGTGACCAAAATTGCCATTTTTACAGAGTTTTGCTTACTTAAAAGCTTCAATTTTGACCCGTTTCAGGCACAGAAATGACTTTAAACACACTTATTCTAGTTGACAAAGTCATAATTCACATCCAACAGTCATTTAGAGTCAAAAGATTAAATGTTAAAATGTCATCATTATAGAACATTTTGGGATCGTTCGACAGGTCCGGAGTCATCGTTTTTCATCCGAAAATTGATTTTTTGGACTGTACCAAAAATGATTCAAAATGTCAATTGGATCATGCCTCATGTTGAATAACCACTTTTTAAACCCTCACAGTGACCAAAATTGCCATTTTACAGAGTTTTGCTTACTCAAAAGCTTCCATTTTGACCCGTTTCAGGCAAAGAAATGACTTTAAACACACTCATTTTAGTTGACAAAGTCATAATTCACATCCAACAGTCATTTAGAGTCAAAAGATTAAATGTTGAAATGTCATCCATATTGACCATTTTGGGATCGTTCGACAGGTCCGGAGTCATCGTTTTTCATCCGAAAATTGATTTTTCGGACTTTACCAAAAATGATTCAAAATGTCAATTGGATCGTGCCTCATGTTGAATAACCACTTTTTAAACCCTCACAGTGACCAAAATTGCCATTTTACAGAGTTTTGCTTACTCAAAAGCTTCCATTTTGACCCGTTTCAGGCAAAGAAATGACTTTAAACACACTCATTTTAGTTGACAAAGTCATAATTCACATCCAACAGTCATTTAGAGTCAAAAGATTAAATGTTGAAATGTCATCCATATTGACCATTTTGGGATCGTTCGACAGGTCCGGAGTCATCGTTTTTCATCCGAAAATTGATTTTTCGGACTTTACCAAAAATGATTCAAAATGTCAATTGGATCGTGCCTCATGTTGAATAACCACTTTTTAAACCCTCACAGTGACCAAAATTGCCATTTTTACAGAGTTTTGCTTACTCAAAAGCTTCCATTTTGACCCGTTTCAGGCACAGAAATGACTTTAAACACACTTATTCTAGTTGACAAAGTCATAATTCACATACAACAGTCATTTAGAGTCAAAAGATTAAATGTTGAAATTTCATCATTATAGACCATTTTGGGATCGTTCGACAGGTCCGGAGTCATCGTTTTTCATCCGAAAATTGATTTTTCGGACTTTACCAAAAATGATTCAAAATGTCAATTGGATCATGCCTCATGTTGAATAACCACTTTTTAAACCCTCACAGTGACCAAAATTGCCATTTTTACAGAGTTTTGCTTACTCAAAGGCTTCAATTTTGACCCGTTTCAGGCACAGAAATGACTTTAAACACACTTATTTTAATTGACAAAGTCATAATTCACATCCAACAGTCATTAAGAGTCAAAAGATTAAATGGTAAAATTTCATTCATATTGACCATTTTGGGATCGTTTGACAGGTCCGGAGTCATCGTTTTTCATCCGAAAATTGATTTTTTGGACTGTACCAAAAATGATTCAAAATGTCAATTGGATCGTTCCTCATGTTGAATAAGCACTTTTTAAACCCTCACAGTGACCAAAATTGCCATTTTTACAGAGTTTTGCTTACTCAAAAGCTTCGATTTTGACCCGTTTCAGGCACAGAAATGACTTTAAACACACGTATTCTAGTTGACAAAGTCATAATTCACATCCAACAGTCATTTAGAGTCAAAAGATTAAATGTTAACATTTCATCATTATAGACCATTTTGGGATCGTTCGACAGGTCCGGAGTCATCGTTTTTCATCCGAAAATTGATTTTTTGGACTGTACCAAAAATGATTCAAAATGTCAATTGGATCATGCCTCATGTTGAATAACCACTTTTTAAACCCTCACAGTGACCAAAATTGCCATTTTTACAGAGTTTTGCTAACTCAAAAGCTTCAATTTTGACCCGTTTCAGGCACAGAAATGACTTTAAACACACTTATTTTAGTTGAAGAAGTCATAATTCACATCCAACAGTCATTTAGAGTCAAAAGATTAAAGGTTAAAATGTCATCATTATAGACCATTTTGGGATCGTTCGACAGGTCCGGAGTCATCGTTTTTCATCTGAAAATTGATTTTTTGGACTGTACCAAAAATGATTCAAAATGTCAATTGGATCATGCCTCATGTTGAATAACCACTTTTTAAACCCTCACAGTGACCAAAATTGCCATTTTTACAGAGTTTTGCTTACTCAAAAGCTTCCATTTTGACCCGTTTCAGGCAAAGAAATGACTTTAAACACACTCATTTTAGTTGACAAAGTCATAATTCACATCCAACAGTCATTTAGAGTCAAAAGATTAAATGTTAAAATTTCATCCATATTGACCATTTTGGGATTGTTCGACAGGTCCGGAGTCATAGTTTTTCATCCGAAAATTGATTTTTCGAACTGTACCAAAGATGATTCAAAATGTCAATTGGATCGTGCCTCATGTTGAATAACCACTTTTTAAACCCTCACAGTGACTAAAATTGCCATTTTTACAGAGTTTTGCTTACTCAAAAGCTTCAATTTTGACCCGTTTCAGGCACAGAAATGACTTTAAACACACTTATTCTAGTTGACAAAGTCATAATTCACATTCAACAGTCATTTAGAGTCAAAAGATTAAATGTTGAAATTTCATCATTATAGACCATTTTGGGATCGTTCGACAGGTCCGGAGTCATCGTTTTTCATCCGAAAATTGATTTTTTGGACTGTACCAAAAATGATTCAAAATGTCAATTGGATCATGCCTCATGTTGAATAACCACTTTTTAAACCCTCACAGTGACCAAAATTGCCATTTTTACAGAGTTTTGTTTACTCAAAAGCTTCAATTTTGACCCGTTTCAGGCACAGAAATGACTTTAAACACACTTATTCTAGTTGACAAAGTCATAATTCACATTCAACAGTCATTTAGAGTCAAAAGATTAAATGTTGAAATTTCATCATTATAGACCATTTTGGGATCGTTCGACAGGTCCGGAGTCATTGTTTTTCATCCAAAAATGGATTTTTTGGACTGTACCAAAAATGATTCAAAATGTCAATTGGATCATGCCTCATGTTGAATAACCACTTTTTAAACCCTCATAGTGACCAAAATTGCCATTTTTACAGAGTTTTGCTTACTCAAAATCTTCAATTTTGACCCGTTTCAGGCACAGAAATGACTTTAAACACACTTATTTTAGTTGACAAAGTCATAATTCACATCCAACAGTAATTTAGAGTCAAAAGATTAAATGTTAAAATTTCATCATTATAGACCATTTTGGGAACATTCAACAGGTCCGGAGTCATCGTTTTTCATCCAAAAATTGATTTTTTGGACTGTACCAAAAATGATTCAAAATGTCAATTGGATCGTGCATCATGTTGAATAACCACTTTTTAAACTCTCACAGTGACCAAAATTGCCATTTTTACAGAGTTTTGCTTACTCTAAAGTTTCAATTTTGACCCGTTTCAGGCACAGAAATGACTTTAAACACACTTATTTTAGTTGACAAAGTCATAATTCACATCCAACAGTCATTTAGAGTCAAAAGATTAAATGTTGAAATTTCATCCATATTGACCATTTTGGGATCGTTCGACAGGTCCGGAGTCATCGTTTTTCATCCAAAAATTGATTTTTTGGACTGTACCAAAAATGATTCAAAATGTCAATTGGATCATGCCTCATGTTGAATAACCACTTTTTAAACCCTCACAGTGACCAAAATTGCCATTTTTACAGAGTTTTGCTTACTCAAAAGCTTCAATTTTGACCCGTTTCAGGCACAGAAATGACTTTAAACACACTTATTTTAGTTGACAAAGTCATAATTCACATCCAACAGTCATTAAGAGTCAAAAGATTAAATGGTAAAATTTCATTCATATTGACCATTTTGGGATCGTTTGACAGGTCCGGAGTCATCGTTTTTCATCCGAAAATTGATTTTTTGGACTGTACCAAAAATGATTCAAAATGTCAATTGGATCGTGCCTCATGTTGAATAACCACTTTTTAAACCCTCACAGTGACCAAAATTGCCATTTTTACAGAGTTTTGCTTACTCAAAAGCTTCGATGTTGACCCGTTTCAGGCACAGAAATGACTTTAAACACACGTATTCTAGTTGACAAAGTCATAATTCACATCCAACAGTCATTTAGAGTCAAAAGATTAAATGTTAAAATTTCATCATTATAGACCATTTTGGGATCGTTCGACAGGTCCGGAGTCATCGTTTTTCATCCGAAAATTGATTTTTTGGACTGTACCAAAAATGATTCAAAATGTCAATTGGATCATGCCTCATGTTGAATAACCACTTTTTAAACCCTCACAGTGACCAAAATTGCCATTTTTACAGAGTTTTGCTTACTCAAAAGCTTCCATTTTGACCCGTTTCAGGCAAAGAAATGACTTTAAACACACTCATTTTAGTTGACAAAGTCATAATTCACATCCAACAGTCATTTAGAGTCAAAAGATTAAATGTTGAAATGTCATCCATATTGACCATTTTGGGATCGTTCGACAGGTCCGGAGTCATCGTTTTTCATCCGAAAATTGATTTTTCGGACTTTACCAAAAATGATTCAAAATGTCAATTGGATCGTGCCTCATGTTGAATAACCACTTTTTAAACCCTCACAGTGACCAAAATTGCCATTTTTACAGAGTTTTGCTTACTCAAAAGCTTCCATTTTGACCCGTTTCAGGCACAGAAATGACTTTAAACACACTTATTCTAGTTGACAAAGTCATAATTCACATACAACAGTCATTTAGAGTCAAAAGATTAAATGTTGAAATTTCATCATTATAGACCATTTTGGGATCGTTCGACAGGTCCGGAGTCATCGTTTTTCATCCGAAAATTGAATTTTTTGGACTGTACCAAAAATGATTCAAAATGTCAATTGGATCATGCCTCATGTTGAATAACCACTTTTTAAACCCTCACAGTGACCAAAATTGCCATTTTTACAGAGTTTTGCTTACTCAAAGGCTTCAATTTTGACCCGTTTCAGGCACAGAAATGACTTTAAACACACTTATTTTAATTGACAATGTCATAATTCACATCCAACAGTCATTTAGAGTCAGAAGATTAAATGTTAAAATTTCATCCATATTGACCATTTTGGGATCGTTCGACAGGTCCGGAGTCATCGTTTTTCATCCGAAAATTGATTTTTTGGACTGTACCAAAAATGATTCAAAATGTCAATTGGATCGTGCCTCATGTTGAATAACCACTTTTTAAACCCTCACAGTGACAAAAATTGCCATTTTTACAGAGTTTTGCTTACTCGAAAGCTTCCATTTTGACCCGTTTCAGGCACAGAAATGACTTTAAACACACTTATTTTAGTTGACAATGTCATAATTCACATCCAACAGTCATTTAGAGTCAGAAGATTAAATGTTAAAATTTCATCCATATTGACCATTTTGGGATCGTTCGACAGGTCCGGAGTCATCGTTTTTCATCCGAAAATTGATTTTTTGGACTGTACCAAAAATGATTCAAAATGTCAATTGGATCGTGCCTCATGTTGAATAACCACTTTTTAAACCCTCACAGTGACAAAAATTGCCATTTTTACAGAGTTTTGCTTACTCAAAAGCTTCAATTTTGACCCGTTTCAGGCACAGAAATGACTTTAAACACACTTATTCTAGTTGACAAAGTCATAATTCACATCCAACAGTCATTTAGAGTCAAAAGATTAAATGTTAAAATATCATCATTATAGACCATTTTGGGATCGTTCGACAGGTCCGGAGTCATCGTTTTTCATCCGAAAATTGATTTTTTGGACTGTACCAAAAATGATTCAAAATGTCAATTGGATCATGCCTCATGTTGAATAACCACTTTTTAAACCCTCACAGTGACCAAAATTGCCATTTTTACAGTTTTGCTTACTCAAAAGCTTCAATTTTGACCCGTTTCAGGCACAGAAATGACTTTAAACACACTTATTCTAGTTGACAAAGTCATAATTCACATCCAACAGTCATTTAGAGTCAAAAGATTAAATGTTAAAATGTCATCATTATAGACCATTTTGGGATCGTTCGACAGGTCCGGAGTCATCGTTTTTCATCCGAAAATTGATTTTTTGGACTGTACCAAAAAATGATTCAAAATGTCAATTGGATCGTGCCTCATGTTGAATAACCACTTTTTCAACCCTCACAGTGACCAAAATTGCCATTTTTACAGAGTTTTGCTTACTTAAAAGCTTCAATTTTGACCCGTTTCAGGCACAGAAATGACTTTAAACACACTTATTCTAGTTGACAAAGTCATAATTCACATCCAACAGTCATTTAGAGTCAAAAGATTAAATGTTAAAATGTCATCATTATAGAACATTTTGGGATCGTTCGACAGGTCCGGAGTCATCGTTTTTCATCTGAAAATTGATTTTTTGGACTGTACCAAAAATGATTCAAAATGTCAATTGGATCATGCCTCATGTTGAATAACCACTTTTTAAACCCTCACAGTGACCAAAATTGCCATTTTTACAGAGTTTTGCTTACTCAAAAGCTTCCATTTTGACCCGTTTCAGGCAAAGAAATGACTTTAAACACACTCATTTTAGTTGACAAAGTCATAATTCACATCCAACAGTCATTTAGAGTCAAAAGATTAAATGTTAAAATTTCATCCATATTGACCATTTTGGGATCGTTCGACAGGTCCGGAGTCATCGTTTTTCATCCGAAAATTGATTTTTTGGACTGTACCAAAAATGATTCAAAATGTCAATTGGATCATGCCTCATGTTGAATAACCACTTTTTAAACCCTCACAGTGACCAAAATTGCCATTTTTACAGAGTTTTGCTAACTCAAAAGCTTCAATTTTGACCCGTTTCAGGCACAGAAATGACTTTAAACACACTTATTTTAGTTGAAGAAGTAATAATTCACATCCAACAGTTATTTAGAGTGAAAAGATTAAATGTTGAAATTTCATCCATATTGACCATTTTGGGATCGTTCGACAGGTCCGGAGTCATCGTTTTTCATTCGAAAATTGATTTTTCGGACTGTACCAAAGATGATTCAAAATGTCAATTGGATCGTGCCTCATGTTGAATAACCACTTTTTAAACCCTCACAGTGACCAAAATTGCCATTTTTACAGAGTTTTGCTTACTCAAAAGCATCAATTTTGACCCGTTTCAGGCACAGAAATGACTTTAAACACACTTATTTTAGTTAACAAAGTCATAATTCACATCCAACAGTCATTTATAGTCAAGAGATTAAATGTTGAAATTTCATCATTATAGACCATTTTGGGATCGTTCGACAGGTCCGGAGTCATCGTTTTTCATCCGAAAATTGATTTTTTGGACTGTACCAAAAATGATTCAAAATGTCAATTGGATCATGCCTCATGTTGAATAACCACTTTTTAAACCCTCACAGTGACCAAAATTGCCATTTTTACAGAGTTTTCCTTACTCAAAAGCTTCAATTTTGACCCGTTTCAGGCACAGAAATGACTTTAAACACACTTATTCTAGTTGACAAAGTCATAATTCACATTCAACAGTCATTTAGAGTCAAAAGTTTAAATGTTGAAATTTCATCATTATAGACCATTTTGGGATCGTTCGACAGGTCCGGAGTCATCGTTTTTCATCCGAAAATTGATTTTTTGGACTGTACCAAAAATGATTCAAAATGTCAATTGGATCATGCCTCATGTTGAATAACCACTTTTTAAACCCTCACAGTGACCAAAATTGCCATTTTTACAGAGTTTTGCTTACTCAAAAGCTTCAATTTTGACCCGTTTCAGGCACAGAAATGACTTTAAACACACTTATTTTAGTTGACAAAGTCATAATTCACATCCAACAGTAATTTAGAGTCAAAAGATTAAATGTTAAAATTTCATCATTATAGACCATTTTGGGAACATTCAACAGGTCCGGAGTCATCGTTTTTCATCCAAAAATTGATTTTTTGGACTTTACCAAAAATGATTCAAAATGTCAATTGGATCGTGCATCATGTTGAATAACCACTTTTTAAACTCTCACAGTGACCAAAATTGCCATTTTTACAGAGTTTTGCTTACTCAAAAGTTTCAATTTTGACCCGTTTCAGGCACAGAAATGACTTTAAACACACTTATTTTAGTTGACAAAGTCATAATTCACATCCAACAGTCATTTAGAGTCAAAAGATTAAATGTTGAAATTTCATCCATATTGACCATTTTGGGATCGTTTGACAGGTCCGGAGTCATCGTTTTTCATCCAAAAATTGATTTTTTGGACTGTACCAAAAATGATTCAAAATGTCAATTGGATCATGCCTCATGTTGAATAACCACTTTTTAAACCCTCACAGTGACCAAAATTGCCATTTTTACAGAGTTTTGCTTACTCATAAGCTTCAATTTTGACCCGTTTCAGGCACAGAAATGACTTTAAACACACTTATTTTAGTTAACAAAGTCATAATTCACATCCAACAGTCATTTATAGTCAAGAGATTAAATGTTGAAATTTCATCATTATAGACCATTTTGGGATCGTTCGACAGGTCCGGAGTCATCGTTTTTCATCCGAAAATTGATTTTTTGGACTGTACCAAAAATGATTCAAAATGTCAATTGGATCATGCCTCATGTTGAATAACCACTTTTTAAACCCTCACAGTGACCAAAATTGCCATTTTTACAGAGTTTTCCTTACTCAAAAGCTTCAATTTTGACCCGTTTCAGGCACAGAAATGACTTTAAACACACTTATTCTAGTTGACAAAGTCATAATTCACATCCAACAGTCATTTAGAGTCAAAAGATTAAATGTTAAAATGTCATCATTATAGAACATTTTGGGATCGTTCGACAGGTCCGGAGTCATCGTTTTTCATCTGAAAATTGATTTTTTGGACTGTACCAAAAATGATTCAAAATGTCAATTGGATCATGCCTCATGTTGAATAACCACTTTTTAAACCCTCACAGTGACCAAAATTGCCATTTTTACAGAGTTTTGCTTACTCAAAAGCTTCCATTTTGACCCGTTTCAGGCAAAGAAATGACTTTAAACACACTCATTTTAGTTGACAAAGTCATAATTCACATCCAACAGTCATTTAGAGTCAAAAGATTAAATGTTAAAATTTCATCCATATTGACCATTTTGGGATCGTTCGACAGGTCCGGAGTCATCGTTTTTCATCCGAAAATTGATTTTTTGGACTGTACCAAAAATGATTCAAAATGTCAATTGGATCATGCCTCATGTTGAATAACCACTTTTTAAACCCTCACAGTGACCAAAATTGCCATTTTTACAGAGTTTTGCTAACTCAAAAGCTTCAATTTTGACCCGTTTCAGGCACAGAAATGACTTTAAACACACTTATTTTAGTTGAAGAAGTAATAATTCACATCCAACAGTTATTTAGAGTGAAAAGATTAAATGTTGAAATTTCATCCATATTGACCATTTTGGGATCGTTCGACAGGTCCGGAGTCATCGTTTTTCATTCGAAAATTGATTTTTCGGACTGTACCAAAGATGATTCAAAATGTCAATTGGATCGTGCCTCATGTTGAATAACCACTTTTTAAACCCTCACAGTGACCAAAATTGCCATTTTTACAGAGTTTTGCTTACTCAAAAGCATCAATTTTGACCCGTTTCAGGCACAGAAATGACTTTAAACACACTTATTTTAGTTAACAAAGTCATAATTCACATCCAACAGTCATTTATAGTCAAGAGATTAAATGTTGAAATTTCATCATTATAGACCATTTTGGGATCGTTCGACAGGTCCGGAGTCATCGTTTTTCATCCGAAAATTGATTTTTTGGACTGTACCAAAAATGATTCAAAATGTCAATTGGATCATGCCTCATGTTGAATAACCACTTTTTAAACCCTCACAGTGACCAAAATTGCCATTTTTACAGAGTTTTCCTTACTCAAAAGCTTCAATTTTGACCCGTTTCAGGCACAGAAATGACTTTAAACACACTTATTCTAGTTGACAAAGTCATAATTCACATTCAACAGTCATTTAGAGTCAAAAGTTTAAATGTTGAAATTTCATCATTATAGACCATTTTGGGATCGTTCGACAGGTCCGGAGTCATCGTTTTTCATCCGAAAATTGATTTTTTGGACTGTACCAAAAATGATTCAAAATGTCAATTGGATCATGCCTCATGTTGAATAACCACTTTTTAAACCCTCACAGTGACCAAAATTGCCATTTTTACAGAGTTTTGCTTACTCAAAAGCTTCAATTTTGACCCGTTTCAGGCACAGAAATGACTTTAAACACACTTATTTTAGTTGACAAAGTCATAATTCACATCCAACAGTAATTTAGAGTCAAAAGATTAAATGTTAAAATTTCATCATTATAGACCATTTTGGGAACATTCAACAGGTCCGGAGTCATCGTTTTTCATCCAAAAATTGATTTTTTGGACTTTACCAAAAATGATTCAAAATGTCAATTGGATCGTGCATCATGTTGAATAACCACTTTTTAAACTCTCACAGTGACCAAAATTGCCATTTTTACAGAGTTTTGCTTACTCAAAAGTTTCAATTTTGACCCGTTTCAGGCACAGAAATGACTTTAAACACACTTATTTTAGTTGACAAAGTCATAATTCACATCCAACAGTCATTTAGAGTCAAAAGATTAAATGTTGAAATTTCATCCATATTGACCATTTTGGGATCGTTTGACAGGTCCGGAGTCATCGTTTTTCATCCAAAAATTGATTTTTTGGACTGTACCAAAAATGATTCAAAATGTCAATTGGATCATGCCTCATGTTGAATAACCACTTTTTAAACCCTCACAGTGACCAAAATTGCCATTTTTACAGAGTTTTGCTTACTCATAAGCTTCAATTTTGACCCGTTTCAGGCACAGAAATGACTTTAAACACACTTATTTTAGTTAACAAAGTCATAATTCACATCCAACAGTCATTTATAGTCAAGAGATTAAATGTTGAAATTTCATCATTATAGACCATTTTGGGATCGTTCGACAGGTCCGGAGTCATCGTTTTTCATCCGAAAATTGATTTTTTGGACTGTACCAAAAATGATTCAAAATGTCAATTGGATCATGCCTCATGTTGAATAACCACTTTTTAAACCCTCACAGTGACCAAAATTGCCATTTTTACAGAGTTTTCCTTACTCAAAAGCTTCAATTTTGACCCGTTTCAGGCACAGAAATGACTTTAAACACACTTATTCTAGTTGACAAAGTCATAATTCACATTCAACAGTCATTTAGAGTCAAAAGATTAAATGTTGAAATTTCATCATTATAGACCATTTTGGGATCGTTCGACAGGTCCGGAGTCATTGTTTTTCATCCAAAAATTGATTTTTTGGACTGTACCAAAAATGATTCAAAATGTCAATTGGATCATGCCTCATGTTGAATAACCACTTTTTAAACCCTCACAGTGACCAAAATTGCCATTTTTACAGAGTTTTGCTTACTCAAAAGCTTCAATTTTGACCCGTTTCAGGCACAGAAATGACTTTAAACAAACTTATTTTAGTTGACAAAGTCATAATTCACATCCAACAGTAATTTAGAGTCAAAAGATTAAATGTTAAAATTTCATCATTATAGACCATTTTGGGAACATTCAACAGGTCCGGAGTCATCGTTTTTCATCCAAAAATTGATTTTTTGGACTGTACCAAAAATGATTCAAAATGTCAATTGGATCGTGCATCATGTTGAATAACCACTTTTTAAACTCTCACAGTGACCAAAATTGCCATTTTTACAGAGTTTTGCTTACTCTAAAGTTTCAATTTTGACCCGTTTCAGGCACAGAAATGACTTTAAACACACTTATTTTAGTTGACAAAGTCATAATTCACATCCAACAGTCATTTAGAGTCAAAAGATTAAATGTTGAAATTTCATCCATATTGACGATTTTGGGATCGTTCGACAGGTCCGGAGTCATCGTTTTTCATCCGAAAATCTATTTTTGGGACTGTACCAAAAATGATTCAAAATGTCAATGGGACCATGCCTCATGTTGAATAACCACTTTTTAAACCCTCACAGTGACCAAAATTGCCATTTTTACAGAGTTTTGCTTACTCAAAAGCTTCCATTTTGACCCGTTTCAGGCACAGAAATGACTTTAAACAAACTTATTTTAGTTGACAAAGTCATAATTCTCATCCAACAGTCATTTAGAGTCAAAAGATTAAATGTTGAAATTTCATCCATATTGACCATTTTGGGATCGTTCGACAGGTCCGGAGTCATCGTTTTTCATCCGAAAATTGATTTTTCGGACTTTACCAAAAATGATTCAAAATGTCAATTGGATCGTGCCTCATGTTGAATAACCACTTTTTAAACCCTCACAGTGACCAAAATTGCCATTTTTACAGAGTTTTGCTTACTCAAAGGCTTCAATTTTGACCCGTTTCAGGCAAAGAAATGACTTTAAACACACTTATTTTAATTGACAAAGTCATAATTCACATCCAACAGTCATTAAGAGTCAAAAGATTAAATGGTAAAATTTCATTCATATTGACCATTTTGGGATCGTTTGACAGGTCCGGAGTCATCGTTTTTCATCCGAAAATTGATTTTTTGGACTGTACCAAAAATGATTCAAAATGTCAATTGGATCGTGCCTCATGTTGAATAACCACTTTTTAAACCCTCACAGTGACCAAAATTGCCATTTTTACACAGTTTTTCTTACTCAAAAGCTTCGATGTTGACCCGTTTCAGGCACAGAAATGACTTTAAACACACGTATTCTAGTTGACAAAGTCATAATTCACATCCAACAGTCATTTAGAGTCAAAAGATTAAATGTTAAAATTTCATCATTATAGACCATTTTGGGATCGTTCGACAGGTCCGGAGTCATCGTTTTTCATCCGAAAATTGATTTTTTGGACTGTACCAAAAATGATTCAAAATGTCAATTGGATCATGCCTCATGTTGAATAACCACTTTTTAAACCCTCACAGTGACCAAAATTGCCATTTTTACAGAGTTTTGCTTACTCAAAAGCTTCAATTTTGACCCGTTTCAGGCACAGAAATGACTTTAAACACACTTATTTTAGTTGACAAAGTCATAATTCACATCCAACAGTCATTTATAGTCAAGAGATTAAATGTTGAAATTTCATCATTATAGACCATTTTGGGATCGTTCGACAGGTCCGGAGTCATCGTTTTTCATCCGAAAATTGATTTTTTGGACTGTACCAAAAATGATTCAAAATGTCAATTGGATCATGCCTCATGTTGAATAACCACTTTTTAAACCCTCACAGTGACCAAAATTGCCATTTTTACAGAGTTTTCCTTACTCAAAAGCTTCAATTTTGACCCGTTTCAGGCACAGAAATGACTTTAAACACACTTATTCTAGTTGACAAAGTCATAATTCACATTCAACAGTCATTTAGAGTCAAAAGATTAAATGTTGAAATTTCATCATTATAGACCATTTTGGGATCGTTCGACAGGTCCGGAGTCATTGTTTTTCATCCAAAAATTGATTTTTTGGACTGTACCAAAAATGATTCAAAATGTCAATTGGATCATGCCTCATGTTGAATAACCACTTTTTAAACCCTCATAGTGACCAAAATTGCCATTTTTACAGAGTTTTGCTTACTCAAAAGCTTCAATTTTGACCCGTTTCAGGCACAGAAATGACTTTAAACACACTTATTTTAGTTGACAAAGTCATAATTCACATCCAACAGTAATTTAGAGTCAAAAGATTAAATGTTAAAATTTCATCATTATAGACCATTTTGGGAACATTCAACAGGTCCGGAGTCATCGTTTTTCATCCAAAAATTGATTTTTTGGACTGTACCAAAAATGATTCAAAATGTCAATTGGATCGTGCATCATGTTGAATAACCACTTTTTAAACTCTCACAGTGACCAAAATTGCCATTTTTACAGAGTTTTGCTTACTCTAAAGTTTCAATTTTGACCCGTTTCAGGCACAGAAATGACTTTAAACACACTTATTTTAGTTGACAAAGTCATAATTCACATCCAACAGTCATTTAGAGTCAAAAGATTAAATGTTGAAATTTCATCCATATTGACCATTTTGGGATCGTTCGACAGGTCCGGAGTCATCGTTTTTCATCCAAAAATTGATTTTTTGGACTGTACCAAAAATGATTCAAAATGTCAATTGGATCGTGCATCATGTTGAATAACCACTTTTTAAACTCTCACAGTGACCAAAATTGCCATTTTTACAGAGTTTTGCTTACTCAAAAGTTTCAATTTTGACCCGTTTCAGGCACAGAAATGACTTTAAACACACTTATTTTAGTTGACAAAGTCATAATTCACATCCAACAGTCATTTAGAGTCAAAAGATTAAATGTTGAAATTTCATCCATATTGACCATTTTGGGATGGTTCGACAGGTCCGGAGTCATCGTTTTTCATCCAAAAATTGATTTTTTGGACTGTACCAAAAATGATTCAAAATGTCAATTGGATCATGCCTCATGTTGAATAACCACTTTTTAAACCCTCACAGTGACCAAAATTGCCATTTTTACAGAGTTTTGCTTACTCAAAAGCTTCAATTTTGACCCGTTTCAGGCACAGAAATGACTTTAAACACACTTATTTTAGTTAACAAAGTCATAATTCACATCCAACAGTCATTTATAGTCAAGAGATTAAATGTTGAAATTTCATCATTATAGACCATTTTGGGATCGTTCGACAGGTCCGGAGTCATCGTTTTTCATCCGAAAATTGATTTTTTGGACTGTACCAAAAATGATTCAAAATGTCAATTGGATCATGCCTCATGTTGAATAACCACTTTTTAAACCCTCACAGTGACCAAAATTGCCATTTTTACAGAGTTTTCCTTACTCAAAAGCTTCAATTTTGACCCATTTCAGGCACAGAAATGACTTTAAACACACTTATTCTAGTTGACAAAGTCATAATTCACATTCAACAGTCATTTAGAGTCAAAAGATTAAATGTTGAAATTTCATCATTATAGACCATTTTGGGATCGTTCGACAGGTCCGGAGTCATTGTTTTTCATCCAAAAATTGATTTTTTGGACTGTACCAAAAATGATTCAAAATGTCAATTGGATCATGCCTCATGTTGAATAACCACTTTTTAAACCCTCATAGTGACCAAAATTGCCATTTTTACAGAGTTTTGCTTACTCAAAAGCTTCAATTTTGACCCGTTTCAGGCACAGAAATGACTTTAAACACACTTATTTTAGTTGACAAAGTCATAATTCACATCCAACAGTAATTTAGAGTCAAAAGATTAAATGTTAAAATTTCATCATTATAGACCATTTTGGGAACATTCAACAGGTCCGGAGTCATCGTTTTTCATCCAAAAATTGATTTTTTGGACTGTACCAAAAATGATTCAAAATGTCAATTGGATCGTGCATCATGTTGAATAACCACTTTTTAAACTCTCACAGTGACCAAAATTGCCATTTTTACAGAGTTTTGCTTACTCTAAAGTTTCAATTTTGACCCGTTTCAGGCACAGAAATGACTTTAAACACACTTATTTTAGTTGACAAAGTCATAATTCACATCCAACAGTCATTTAGAGTCAAAAGATTAAATGTTGAAATTTCATCCATATTGACCATTTTGGGATCGTTCGACAGGTCCGGAGTCATCGTTTTTCATCCAAAAATTGATTTTTTGGACTGTACCAAAAATGATTCAAAATGTCAATTGGATCATGCCTCATGTTGAATAACCACTTTTTAAACCCTCACAGTGACCAAAATTGCCATTTTTACAGAGTTTTGCTTACTCAAAAGCTTCAATTTTGACCCGTTTCAGGCACAGAAATGACTTTAAACACACTTATTTTAGTTGACAAAGTCATAATTCACATCCAACAGTCATTTAGAGTCAAAAGATTAAATGTTGAAATTTCATCCATATTGACGATTTTGGGATCGTTCGACAGGTCCGGAGTCATCGTTTTTCATCCGAAAATCTATTTTTGGGACTGTACCAAAAATGATTCAAAATGTCAATGGGACCATGCCTCATGTTGAATAACCACTTTTTAAACCCTCACAGTGACCAAAATTGCCATTTTTACAGAGTTTTGCTTACTCAAAGGCTTCAATTTTGACCCGTTTCAGGCAAAGAAATGACTTTAAACACACTTATTTTAATTGACAAAGTCATAATTCACATCCAACAGTCATTAAGAGTCAAAAGATTAAATGGTAAAAATTTCATTCATATTGACCATTTTGGGATCGTTTGACAGGTCCGGAGTCATCGTTTTTCATCCGAAAATTGATTTTTTGGACTGTACCAAAAATGATTCAAAATGTCAATTGGATCGTGCCTCATGTTGAATAACCACTTTTTAAACCCTCACAGTGACCAAAATTGCCATTTTTACAGAGTTTTGCTTACTCAAAAGCTTCGATGTTGACCCGTTTCAGGCACAGAAATGACTTTAAACACACGTATTCTAGTTGACAAAGTCATAATTCACATCCAACAGTCATTTAGAGTCAAAAGATTAAATGTTAAAATTTCATCATTATAGACCATTTTGGGATCGTTCGACAGGTCCGGAGTCATCGTTTTTCATCCGAAAATTGATTTTTTGGACTGTACCAAAAATGATTCAAAATGTCAATTGGATCATGCCTCATGTTGAATAACCACTTTTTAAACCCTCACAGTGACCAAAATTGCCATTTTTACAGAGTTTTGCTTACTCAAAAGCTTCCATTTTGACCCGTTTCAGGCAAAGAAATGACTTTAAACACACTCATTTTAGTTGACAAAGTCATAATTCACATCCAACAGTCATTTAGAGTCAAAAGATTAAATGTTGAAATGTCATCCATATTGACCATTTTGGGATCGTTCGACAGGTCCGGAGTCATCGTTTTTCATCCGAAAATTGATTTTTCGGACTTTACCAAAAATGATTCAAAATGTCAATTGGATCGTGCCTCATGTTGAATAACCACTTTTTAAACCCTCACAGTGACCAAAATTGCCATTTTTACAGAGTTTTGCTTACTCAAAAGCTTCCATTTTGACCCGTTTCAGGCACAGAAATGACTTTAAACACACTTATTCTAGTTGACAAAGTCATAATTCACATACAACAGTCATTTAGAGTCAAAAGATTAAATGTTGAAATTTCATCATTATAGACCATTTTGGGATCGTTCGACAGGTCCGGAGTCATCGTTTTTCATCCGAAAATTGAATTTTTTGGACTGTACCAAAAATGATTCAAAATGTCAATTGGATCATGCCTCATGTTGAATAACCACTTTTTAAACCCTCACAGTGACCAAAATTGCCATTTTTACAGAGTTTTGCTTACTCAAAGGCTTCAATTTTGACCCGTTTCAGGCACAGAAATGACTTTAAACACACTTATTTTAATTGACAAAGTCATAATTCACATCCAACAGTCATTAAGAGTCAAAAGATTAAATGGTAAAATGTCATTCATATTGACCATTTTGGGATCGTTTGACAGGTCCGGAGTCATCGTTTTTCATCCGAAAATTGATTTTTTGGACTGTACCAGAAATGATTCAAAATGTCAATTGGATCGTTCCTCATGTTGAATAACCACTTTTTAAACCCTCACAGTGACCAAAATTGCCATTTTTACAGAGTTTTGCTTACTCAAAAGCTTCGATTTTGACCCGTTTCAGGCACAGAAATGACTTTAAACACACGTATTCTAGTTGACAAAGTCATAATTCACATCCAACAGTCATTTAGAGTCAAAAGATTAAATGTTAAAATGTCATCATTATAGACCATTTTGGGATCGTTCGACAGGTCCGGAGTCATCGTTTTTCATCCGAAAATTGATTTTTTGGACTGTACCAAAAATTATTCAAAATGTCAATTGGATCATGCCTCATGTTGAATAACCACTTTTTAAACCCTCACAGTGACCAAAATTGCCATTTTTACAGAGTTTTGCTTACTCAAAAGCTTCCATTTTGACCCGTTTCAGGCAAAGAAATGACTTTAAACACACTCATTTTAGTAGACAAAGTCATAATTCACATCCAACAGTCATTTAGAGTCAAAAGATTAAATGTTAAAATTTCATCCATATTGACCATTTTGTCATCGTTCGACAGGTCCGGAGTCATAGTTTTTCATCCGAAAATTGATTTTTTGGACTGTACCAAAAATGATTCAAAATGTCAATTGGATCATGCCTCATGTTGAATAACCACTTTTTAAACCCTCACAGTGACCAAAATTGCCATTTTTACAGAGTTTTGCTAACTCAAAAGCTTCAATTTTGACCCGTTTCAGGCACAGAAATGACTTTAAACACACTTATTTTAGTTGAAGAAGTCATAATTCACATCCAACAGTCATTTAGAGTCAAAAGATTAAAGGTTAAAATGTCATCATTATAGACCATTTTGGGATCGTTCGACAGGTCCGGAGTCATCGTTTTTCATCTGAAATTTGATTTTTTGGACTGTACCAAAAATGATTCAAAATGTCAATTGGATCATGCCTCATGTTGAATAACCACTTTTTAAACCCTCACAGTGACCAAAATTGCCATTTTTACAGAGTTTTGCTTACTCAAAAGCTTCCATTTTGACCCGTTTCAGGCAAAGAAATGACTTTAAACACACTCATTTTAGTTGACAAAGTCATAATTCACATCCAACAGTCATTTAGAGTCAAAAGATTAAATGTTAAAATTTCATCCATATTGACCATTTTGGGATCGTTCGACAGGTCCGGAGTCATAGTTTTTCATCCGAAAATTGATTTTTCGAACTGTACCAAAGATGATTCAAAATGTCAATTGGATTGTGCCTCATGTTGAATAACCACTTTTTAAACCCTCACAGTGACTAAAATTGCCATTTTTACAGAGTTTTGCTTACTCAAAAGCTTCCATTTTGACCCGTTTCAGGCACAGAAATGACTTTAAACACACTTATTCTAGTTGACAAAGTCATAATTCACATCCAACAGTCATTTAGAGTCAAAAGATTAAATGTTGAAATTTCATCATTATAGACCATTTTGGGATCGTTCGACAGGTCCGGAGTCATCGTTTTTCATCCGAAAATTGATTTTTTGGACTGTACCAAAAATGATTCAAAATGTCAATTGGATCATGCCTCATGTTGAATAACCACTTTTTAAACCCTCACAGTGACCAAAATTGCCATTTTTACAGAGTTTTGCTTACTCAAAAGCTTCAATTTTGACCCGTTTCAGGCACAGAAATCACTTTAAACACACTTATTTTAGTTGACAAAGTCATAATTCACATCCAACAGTAATTTAGAGTCAAAAGATTAAATGTTAAAATTTCATCATTATAGACCATTTTGGGAACATTCAACAGGTCCGGAGTCATCGTTTTTCATCCAAAAATTGATTTTTTGGACTTTACCAAAAATGATTCAAAATGTCAATTGGATCGTGCATCATGTTGAATAACCACTTTTTAAACTCTCACAGTGACCAAAATTGCCATTTTTACAGAGTTTTGCTTACTCAAAAGTTTCAATTTTGACCCGTTTCAGGCACAGAAATGACTTTAAACACACTTATTTTAGTTGACAAAGTCATAATTCACATCCAACAGTCATTTAGAGTCAAAAGATTAAATGTTGAAATTTCATCCATATTGACCATTTTGGGATCGTTTGACAGGTCCGGAGTCATCGTTTTTCATCCAAAAATTGATTTTTTGGACTGTACCAAAAATGATTCAAAATGTCAATTGGATCATGCCTCATGTTGAATAACCACTTTTTAAACCCTCACAGTGACCAAAATTGCCATTTTTACAGAGTTTTGCTTACTCAAAAGCTTCAATTTTGACCCGTTTCAGGCACAGAAATGACTTTAAACACACTTATTTTAGTTAACAAAGTCATAATTCACATCCAACAGTCATTTATAGTCAAGAGATTAAATGTTGAAATTTCATCATTATAGACCATTTTGGGATCGTTCGACAGGTCCGGAGTCATCGTTTTTCATCCGAAAATTGATTTTTCGGACTTTACCAAAAATGATTCAAAATGTCAATTGGATCGTGCCTCATGTTGAATAACCACTTTTTAAACCCTCACAGTGACCAAAATTGCCATTTTTACAGAGTTTTGCTTACTCAAAAGCTTCCATTTTGACCCGTTTCAGGCACAGAAATGACTTTAAACACACTTATTCTAGTTGACAAAGTCATAATTCACATACAACAGTCATTTAGAGTCAAAAGATTAAATGTTGAAATTTCATCATTATAGACCATTTTGGGATCGTTCGACAGGTCCGGAGTCATCGTTTTTCATCCGAAAATTGAATTTTTTGGACTGTACCAAAAATGATTCAAAATGTCAATTGGATCATGCTTCATGTTGAATAACCACTTTTTAAACCCTCACAGTGACCAAAATTGCCATTTTTACAGAGTTTTGCTTACTCAAAGGCTTCAATTTTGACCCGTTTCAGGCACAGAAATGACTTTAAACACACTTATTTTAATTGACAAAGTCATAATTCACATCCAACAGACATTAAGAGTCAAAAGATTAAATGGTAAAATGTCATTCATATTGACCATTTTGGGATCGTTTGACAGGTCCGGAGTCATCGTTTTTCATCCGAAAATTGATTTTTTGGACTGTACCAAAAATGATTCAAAATGTCAATTGGATCGTTCCTCATGTTGAATAACCACTTTTTAAACCCTCACAGTGACCAAAATTGCCATTTTTACAGAGTTTTGCTTACTCAAAAGCTTCGATTTTGACCCGTTTCAGGCACAGAAATGACTTTAAACACACGTATTCTAGTTGACAAAGTCATAATTCACATCCAACAGTCATTTAGAGTCAAAAGATTAAATGTTAAAATGTCATCATTATAGACCATTTTGGGATCGTTCGACAGGTCCGGAGTCATCGTTTTTCATCCGAAAATTGATTTTTTGGACTGTACCAAAAATTATTCAAAATGTCAATTGGATCATGCCTCATGTTGAATAACCACTTTTTAAACCCTCACAGTGACCAAAATTGCCATTTTTACAGAGTTTTGCTTACTCAAAAGCTTCCATTTTGACCCGTTTCAGGCAAAGAAATGACTTTAAACACACTCATTTTAGTAGACAAAGTCATAATTCACATCCAACAGTCATTTAGAGTCAAAAGATTAAATGTTAAAATTTCATCCATATTGACCATTTTGTCATCGTTCGACAGTTCCGGAGTCATAGTTTTTCATCCGAAAATTGATTTTTTGGACTGTACCAAAAATGATTCAAAATGTCAATTGGATCATGCCTCATGTTGAATAACCACTTTTTAAACCCTCACAGTGACCAAAATTGCCATTTTTACAGAGTTTTGCTAACTCAAAAGCTTCAATTTTGACCCGTTTCAGGCACAGAAATGACTTTAAACACACTTATTTTAGTTGAAGAAGTCATAATTCACATCCAACAGTCATTTAGAGTCAAAAGATTAAAGGTTAAAATGTCATCATTATAGACCATTTTGGGATCGTTCGACAGGTCCGGAGTCATCGTTTTTCATCTGAAATTTGATTTTTTGGACTGTACCAAAAATGATTCAAAATGTCAATTGGATCATGCCTCATGTTGAATAACCACTTTTTAAACCCTCACAGTGACCAAAATTGCCATTTTTACAGAGTTTTGCTTACTCAAAAGCTTCCATTTTGACCCGTTTCAGGCAAAGAAATGACTTTAAACACACTCATTTTAGTTGACAAAGTCATAATTCACATCCAACAGTCATTTAGAGTCAAAAGATTAAATGTTAAAATTTCATCCATATTGACCATTTTGGGATCGTTCGACAGGTCCGGAGTCATAGTTTTTCATCCGAAAATTGATTTTTCGAACTGTACCAAAGATGATTCAAAATGTCAATTGGATTGTGCCTCATGTTGAATAACCACTTTTTAAACCCTCACAGTGACTAAAATTGCCATTTTTACAGAGTTTTGCTTACTCAAAAGCTTCCATTTTGACCCGTTTCAGGCACAGAAATGACTTTAAACACACTTATTCTAGTTGACAAAGTCATAATTCACATCCAACAGTCATTTAGAGTCAAAAGATTAAATGTTGAAATTTCATCATTATAGACCATTTTGGGATCGTTCGACAGGTCCGGAGTCATCGTTTTTCATCCGAAAATTGATTTTTTGGACTGTACCAAAAATGATTCAAAATGTCAATTGGATCATGCCTCATGTTGAATAACCACTTTTTAAACCCTCACAGTGACCAAAATTGCCATTTTTACAGAGTTTTGCTTACTCAAAAGCTTCAATTTTGACCCGTTTCAGGCACAGAAATCACTTTAAACACACTTATTTTAGTTGACAAAGTCATAATTCACATCCAACAGTAATTTAGAGTCAAAAGATTAAATGTTAAAATTTCATCATTATAGACCATTTTGGGAACATTCAACAGGTCCGGAGTCATCGTTTTTCATCCAAAAATTGATTTTTTGGACTTTACCAAAAATGATTCAAAATGTCAATTGGATCGTGCATCATGTTGAATAACCACTTTTTAAACTCTCACAGTGACCAAAATTGCCATTTTTACAGAGTTTTGCTTACTCAAAAGTTTCAATTTTGACCCGTTTCAGGCACAGAAATGACTTTAAACACACTTATTTTAGTTGACAAAGTCATAATTCACATCCAACAGTCATTTAGAGTCAAAAGATTAAATGTTGAAATTTCATCCATATTGACCATTTTGGGATCGTTTGACAGGTCCGGAGTCATCGTTTTTCATCCAAAAATTGATTTTTTGGACTGTACCAAAAATGATTCAAAATGTCAATTGGATCATGCCTCATGTTGAATAACCACTTTTTAAACCCTCACAGTGACCAAAATTGCCATTTTTACAGAGTTTTGCTTACTCAAAAGCTTCAATTTTGACCCGTTTCAGGCACAGAAATGACTTTAAACACACTTATTTTAGTTAACAAAGTCATAATTCACATCCAACAGTCATTTATAGTCAAGAGATTAAATGTTGAAATTTCATCATTATAGACCATTTTGGGATCGTTCGACAGGTCCGGAGTCATCGTTTTTCATCCGAAAATTGATTTTTTGGACTGTACCAAAAATGATTCAAAATGTCAATTGGATCATGCCTCATGTTGAATAACCACTTTTTAAACCCTCACAGTGACCAAAATTGCCATTTTTACAGAGTTTTCCTTACTCAAAAGCTTCAATTTTGACCCGTTTCAGGCACAGAAATGACTTTAAACACACTTATTCTAGTTGACAAAGTCATAATTCACATTCAACAGTCATTTAGAGTCAAAAGATTAAATGTTGAAATTTCATCATTATAGACCATTTTGGGATCGTTCGACAGGTCCGGAGTCATTGTTTTTCATCCAAAAATTGATTTTTTGGACTGTACCAAAAATGATTCAAAATGTCAATTGGATCATGCCTCATGTTGAATAACCACTTTTTAAACCCTCATAGTGACCAAAATTGCCATTTTTACAGAGTTTTGCTTACTCAAAAGCTTCAATTTTGACCCGTTTCAGGCACAGAAATGACTTTAAACACACTTATTTTAGTTGACAAAGTCATAATTCACATCCAACAGTAATTTAGAGTCAAAAGATTAAATGTTAAAATTTCATCATTATAGACCATTTTGGGAACATTCAACAGGTCCGGAGTCATCGTTTTTCATCCAAAAATTGATTTTTTGGACTGTACCAAAAATGATTCAAAATGTCAATTGGATCGTGCATCATGTTGAATAACCACTTTTTAAACTCTCACAGTGACCAAAATTGCCATTTTTACAGAGTTTTGCTTACTCAAAAGTTTCAATTTTGACCCGTTTCAGGCACAGAAATGACTTTAAACACACTTATTTTAGTTGACAAAGTCATAATTCACATCCAACAGTCATTTAGAGTCAAAAGATTAAATGTTGAAATTTCATCCATATTGACCATTTTGGGATGGTTCGACAGGTCCGGAGTCATCGTTTTTCATCCAAAAATTGATTTTTTGGACTGTACCAAAAATGATTCAAAATGTCAATTGGATCATGCCTCATGTTGAATAACCACTTTTTAAACCCTCACAGTGACCAAAATTGCCATTTTTACAGAGTTTTGCTTACTCAAAAGCTTCAATTTTGACCCGTTTCAGGCACAGAAATGACTTTAAACACACTTATTTTAGTTAACAAAGTCATAATTCACATCCAACAGTCATTTATAGTCAAGAGATTAAATGTTGAAATTTCATCATTATAGACCATTTTGGGATCGTTCGACAGGTCCGGAGTCATCGTTTTTCATCCGAAAATTGATTTTTTGGACTGTACCAAAAATGATTCAAAATGTCAATTGGATCATGCCTCATGTTGAATAACCACTTTTTAAACCCTCACAGTGACCAAAATTGCCATTTTTACAGAGTTTTCCTTACTCAAAAGCTTCAATTTTGACCCGTTTCAGGCACAGAAATGACTTTAAACACACTTATTCTAGTTGACAAAGTCATAATTCACATTCAACAGTCATTTAGAGTCAAAAGATTAAATGTTGAAATTTCATCATTATAGACCATTTTGGGATCGTTCGACAGGTCCGGAGTCATTGTTTTTCATCCAAAAATTGATTTTTTGGACTGTACCAAAAATGATTCAAAATGTCAATTGGATCATGCCTCATGTTGAATAACCACTTTTTAAACCCTCATAGTGACCAAAATTGCCATTTTTACAGAGTTTTGCTTACTCAAAAGCTTCAATTTTGACCCGTTTCAGGCACAGAAATGACTTTAAACACACTTATTTTAGTTGACAAAGTCATAATTCACATCCAACAGTAATTTAGAGTCAAAAGATTAAATGTTAAAATTTCATCATTATAGACCATTTTGGGAACATTCAACAGGTCCGGAGTCATCGTTTTTCATCCAAAAATTGATTTTTTGGACTGTACCAAAAATGATTCAAAATGTCAATTGGATCGTGCATCATGTTGAATAACCACTTTTTAAACTCTCACAGTGACCAAAATTGCCATTTTTACAGAGTTTTGCTTACTCTAAAGTTTCAATTTTGACCCGTTTCAGGCACAGAAATGACTTTAAACACACTTATTTTAGTTGACAAAGTCATAATTCACATCCAACAGTCATTTAGAGTCAAAAGATTAAATGTTGAAATTTCATCCATATTGACCATTTTGGGATCGTTCGACAGGTCCGGAGTCATCGTTTTTCATCCAAAAATTGATTTTTTGGACTGTACCAAAAATGATTCAAAATGTCAATTGGATCATGCCTCATGTTGAATAACCACTTTTTAAACCCTCACAGTGACCAAAATTGCCATTTTTACAGAGTTTTGCTTACTCAAAAGCTTCAATTTTGACCCGTTTAAGGCACAGAAATGACTTTAAACACACTTATTTTAGTTGACAAAGTCATAATTCACATCCAACAGTCATTTAGAGTCAAAAGATTAAATGTTGAAATTTCATCCATATTGACGATTTTGGGATCGTTCGACAGGTCCGGAGTCATCGTTTTTCATCCGAAAATCTATTTTTGGGACTGTACCAAAAATGATTCAAAATGTCAATGGGACCATGCCTCATGTTGAATAACCACTTTTTAAACCCTCACAGTGACCAAAATTGCCATTTTTACAGAGTTTTGCTTACTCAAAGGCTTCAATTTTGACCCGTTTCAGGCAAAGAAATGACTTTAAACACACTTATTTTAATTGACAAAGTCATAATTCACATCCAACAGTCATTAAGAGTCAAAAGATTAAATGGTAAAAATTTCATTCATATTGACCATTTTGGGATCGTTTGACAGGTCCGGAGTCATCGTTTTTCATCCGAAAATTGATTTTTTGGACTGTACCAAAAATGATTCAAAATGTCAATTGGATCGTGCCTCATGTTGAATAACCACTTTTTAAACCCTCACAGTGACCAAAATTGCCATTTTTACAGAGTTTTGCTTACTCAAAAGCTTCGATGTTGACCCGTTTCAGGCACAGAAATGACTTTAAACACACGTATTCTAGTTGACAAAGTCATAATTCACATCCAACAGTCATTTAGAGTCAAAAGATTAAATGTTAAAATTTCATCATTATAGACCATTTTGGGATCGTTCGACAGGTCCGGAGTCATCGTTTTTCATCCGAAAATTGATTTTTTGGACTGTACCAAAAATGATTCAAAATGTCAATTGGATCATGCCTCATGTTGAATAACCACTTTTTAAACCCTCACAGTGACCAAAATTGCCATTTTTACAGAGTTTTGCTTACTCAAAAGCTTCCATTTTGACCCGTTTCAGGCAAAGAAATGACTTTAAACACACTCATTTTAGTTGACAAAGTCATAATTCACATCCAACAGTCATTTAGAGTCAAAAGATTAAATGTTGAAATGTCATCCATATTGACCATTTTGGGATCGTTCGACAGGTCCGGAGTCATCGTTTTTCATCCGAAAATTGATTTTTCGGACTTTACCAAAAATGATTCAAAATGTCAATTGGATCGTGCCTCATGTTGAATAACCACTTTTTAAACCCTCACAGTGACCAAAATTGCCATTTTTACAGAGTTTTGCTTACTCAAAAGCTTCCATTTTGACCCGTTTCAGGCACAGAAATGACTTTAAACACACTTATTCTAGTTGACAAAGTCATAATTCACATACAACAGTCATTTAGAGTCAAAAGATTAAATGTTGAAATTTCATCATTATAGACCATTTTGGGATCGTTCGACAGGTCCGGAGTCATCGTTTTTCATCCGAAAATTGAATTTTTTGGACTGTACCAAAAATGATTCAAAATGTCAATTGGATCATGCCTCATGTTGAATAACCACTTTTTAAACCCTCACAGTGACCAAAATTGCCATTTTTACAGAGTTTTGCTTACTCAAAGGCTTCAATTTTGACCCGTTTCAGGCACAGAAATGACTTTAAACACACTTATTTTAATTGACAAAGTCATAATTCACATCCAACAGTCATTAAGAGTCAAAAGATTAAATGGTAAAATTTCATTCATATTGACCATTTTGGGATCGTTTGACAGGTCCGGAGTCATCGTTTTTCATCCGAAAATTGATTTTTTGGACTGTACCAAAAATGATTCAAAATGTCAATTGGATCGTTCCTCATGTTGAATAACCACTTTTTAAACCCTCACAGTGACCAAAATTGCCATTTTTACAGAGTTTTGCTTACTCAAAAGCTTCGATTTTGACCCGTTTCAGGCACAGAAATGACTTTAAACACACGTATTCTAGTTGACAAAGTCATAATTCACATCCAACAGTCATTTAGAGTCAAAAGATTAAATGTTAAAATGTCATCATTATAGACCATTTTGGGATCGTTCGACAGGTCCGGAGTCATCGTTTTTCATCCGAAAATTGATTTTTTGGACTGTACCAAAAATTATTCAAAATGTCAATTGGATCATGCCTCATGTTGAATAACCACTTTTTAAACCCTCACAGTGACCAAAATTGCCATTTTTACAGAGTTTTGCTTACTCAAAAGCTTCCATTTTGACCCGTTTCAGGCAAAGAAATGACTTTAAACACACTCATTTTAGTAGACAAAGTCATAATTCACATCCAACAGTCATTTAGAGTCAAAAGATTAAATGTTAAAATTTCATCCATATTGACCATTTTGTCATCGTTCGACAGGTCCGGAGTCATAGTTTTTCATCCGAAAATTGATTTTTTGGACTGTACCAAAAATGATTCAAAATGTCAATTGGATCATGCCTCATGTTGAATAACCACTTTTTAAACCCTCACAGTGACCAAAATTGCCATTTTTACAGAGTTTTGCTAACTCAAAAGCTTCAATTTTGACCCGTTTCAGGCACAGAAATGACTTTAAACACACTTATTTTAGTTGAAGAAGTCATAATTCACATCCAACAGTCATTTAGAGTCAAAAGATTAAAGGTTAAAATGTCATCATTATAGACCATTTTGGGATCGTTCGACAGGTCCGGAGTCATCGTTTTTCATCTGAAATTTGATTTTTTGGACTGTACCAAAAATGATTCAAAATGTCAATTGGATCATGCCTCATGTTGAATAACCACTTTTTAAACCCTCACAGTGACCAAAATTGCCATTTTTACAGAGTTTTGCTTACTCAAAAGCTTCCATTTTGACCCGTTTCAGGCAAAGAAATGACTTTAAACACACTCATTTTAGTTGACAAAGTCATAATTCACATCCAACAGTCATTTAGAGTCAAAAGATTAAATGTTAAAATTTCATCCATATTGACCATTTTGGGATCGTTCGACAGGTCCGGAGTCATAGTTTTTCATCCGAAAATTGATTTTTCGAACTGTACCAAAGATGATTCAAAATGTCAATTGGATTGTGCCTCATGTTGAATAACCACTTTTTAAACCCTCACAGTGACTAAAATTGCCATTTTTACAGAGTTTTGCTTACTCAAAAGCTTCCATTTTGACCCGTTTCAGGCACAGAAATGACTTTAAACACACTTATTCTAGTTGACAAAGTCATAATTCACATCCAACAGTCATTTAGAGTCAAAAGATTAAATGTTGAAATTTCATCATTATAGACCATTTTGGGATCGTTCGACAGGTCCGGAGTCATCGTTTTTCATCCGAAAATTGATTTTTTGGACTGTACCAAAAATGATTCAAAATGTCAATTGGATCATGCCTCATGTTGAATAACCACTTTTTAAACCCTCACAGTGACCAAAATTGCCATTTTTACAGAGTTTTGCTTACTCAAAAGCTTCAATTTTGACCCGTTTCAGGCACAGAAATCACTTTAAACACACTTATTTTAGTTGACAAAGTCATAATTCACATCCAACAGTAATTTAGAGTCAAAAGATTAAATGTTAAAATTTCATCATTATAGACCATTTTGGGAACATTCAACAGGTCCGGAGTCATCGTTTTTCATCCAAAAATTGATTTTTTGGACTTTACCAAAAATGATTCAAAATGTCAATTGGATCGTGCATCATGTTGAATAACCACTTTTTAAACTCTCACAGTGACCAAAATTGCCATTTTTACAGAGTTTTGCTTACTCAAAAGTTTCAATTTTGACCCGTTTCAGGCACAGAAATGACTTTAAACACACTTATTTTAGTTGACAAAGTCATAATTCACATCCAACAGTCATTTAGAGTCAAAAGATTAAATGTTGAAATTTCATCCATATTGACCATTTTGGGATCGTTTGACAGGTCCGGAGTCATCGTTTTTCATCCAAAAATTGATTTTTTGGACTGTACCAAAAATGATTCAAAATGTCAATTGGATCATGCCTCATGTTGAATAACCACTTTTTAAACCCTCACAGTGACCAAAATTGCCATTTTTACAGAGTTTTGCTTACTCAAAAGCTTCAATTTTGACCCGTTTCAGGCACAGAAATGACTTTAAACACACTTATTTTAGTTAACAAAGTCATAATTCACATCCAACAGTCATTTATAGTCAAGAGATTAAATGTTGAAATTTCATCATTATAGACCATTTTGGGATCGTTCGACAGGTCCGGAGTCATCGTTTTTCATCCGAAAATTGATTTTTTGGACTGTACCAAAAATGATTCAAAATGTCAATTGGATCATGCCTCATGTTGAATAACCACTTTTTAAACCCTCACAGTGACCAAAATTGCCATTTTTACAGAGTTTTGCTTACTCAAAAGCTTCAATTTTGACCCGTTTCAGGCACAGAAATGACTTTAAACACACTTATTTTAGTTGACAAAGTCATAATTCACATACAACAGTCATTTAGAGTCAAAAGATTAAATGTTGAAATTTCATCATTATAGACCATTTTGGGATCGTTCGACAGGTCCGGAGTCATCGTTTTTCATCCGAAAATTGAATTTTTTGGACTGTACCAAAAATGATTCAAAATGTCAATTGGATCATGCCTCATGTTGAATAACCACTTTTTAAACCCTCACAGTGACCAAAATTGCCATTTTTACAGAGTTTTGCTTACTCAAAGGCTTCAATTTTGACCCGTTTCAGGCACAGAAATGACTTTAAACACACTTATTTTAATTGACAAAGTCATAATTCACATCCAACAGTCATTAAGAGTCAAAAGATTAAATGGTAAAATGTCATTCATATTGACCATTTTGGGATCGTTTGACAGGTCCGGAGTCATCGTTTTTCATCCGAAAATTGATTTTTTGGACTGTACCAAAAATGATTCAAAATGTCAATTGGATCGTTCCTCATGTTGAATAACCACTTTTTAAACCCTCACAGTGACCAAAATTGCCATTTTTACAGAGTTTTGCTTACTCAAAAGCTTCGATTTTGACCCGTTTCAGGCACAGAAATGACTTTAAACACACGTATTCTAGTTGACAAAGTCATAATTCACATCCAACAGTCATTTAGAGTCAAAAGATTAAATGTTAAAATTTCATCATTATAGACCATTTTGGGATCGTTCGACAGGTCCGGAGTCATCGTTTTTCATCCGAAAATTGATTTTTTGGACTGTACCAAAAATTATTCAAAATGTCAATTGGATCATGCCTCATGTTGAATAACCACTTTTTAAACCCTCACAGTGACCAAAATTGCCATTTTTACAGAGTTTTGCTTACTCAAAAGCTTCCATTTTGACCCGTTTCAGGCAAAGAAATGACTTTAAACACACTCATTTTAGTAGACAAAGTCATAATTCACATCCAACAGTCATTTAGAGTCAAAAGATTAAATGTTAAAATTTCATCCATATTGACCATTTTGTCATCGTTCGACAGGTCCGGAGTCATAGTTTTTCATCCGAAAATTGATTTTTTGGACTGTACCAAAAATGATTCAAAATGTCAATTGGATCATGCCTCATGTTGAATAACCACTTTTTAAACCCTCACAGTGACCAAAATTGCCATTTTTACAGAGTTTTGCTAACTCAAAAGCTTCAATTTTGACCCGTTTCAGGCACAGAAATGACTTTAAACACACTTATTTTAGTTGAAGAAGTCATAATTCACATCCAACAGTCATTTAGAGTCAAAAGATTAAAGGTTAAAATGTCATCATTATAGACCATTTTGGGATCGTTCGACAGGTCCGGAGTCATCGTTTTTCATCTGAAAATTGATTTTTTGGACTGTACCAAAAATGATTCAAAATGTCAATTGGATCATGCCTCATGTTGAATAACCACTTTTTAAACCCTCACAGTGACCAAAATTGCCATTTTTACAGAGTTTTGCTTACTCAAAAGCTTCCATTTTGACCCGTTTCAGGCAAAGAAATGACTTTAAACACACTCATTTTAGTTGACAAAGTCATAATTCACATCCAACAGTCATTTAGAGTCAAAAGATTAAATGTTAAAATTTCATCCATATTGACCATTTTGGGATCGTTCGACAGGTCCGGAGTCATAGTTTTTCATCCGAAAATTGATTTTTCGAACTGTACCAAAGATGATTCAAAATGTCAATTGGATTGTGCCTCATGTTGAATAACCACTTTTTAAACCCTCACAGTGACTAAAATTGCCATTTTTACAGAGTTTTGCTTACTCAAAAGCTTCCATTTTGACCCGTTTCAGGCACAGAAATGACTTTAAACACACTTATTCTAGTTGACAAAGTCATAATTCACATCCAACAGTCATTTAGAGTCAAAAGATTAAATGTTGAAATTTCATCATTATAGACCATTTTGGGATCGTTCGACAGGTCCGGAGTCATCGTTTTTCATCCGAAAATTGATTTTTTGGACTGTACCAAAAATGATTCAAAATGTCAATTGGATCATGCCTCATGTTGAATAACCACTTTTTAAACCCTCACAGTGACCAAAATTGCCATTTTTACAGAGTTTTGCTTACTCAAAAGCTTCAATTTTGACCCGTTTCAGGCACAGAAATCACTTTAAACACACTTATTTTAGTTGACAAAGTCATAATTCACATCCAACAGTAATTTAGAGTCAAAAGATTAAATGTTAAAATTTCATCATTATAGACCATTTTGGGAACATTCAACAGGTCCGGAGTCATCGTTTTTCATCCAAAAATTGATTTTTTGGACTTTACCAAAAATGATTCAAAATGTCAATTGGATCGTGCATCATGTTGAATAACCACTTTTTAAACTCTCACAGTGACCAAAATTGCCATTTTTACAGAGTTTTGCTTACTCAAAAGTTTCAATTTTGACCCGTTTCAGGCACAGAAATGACTTTAAACACACTTATTTTAGTTGACAAAGTCATAATTCACATCCAACAGTCATTTAGAGTCAAAAGATTAAATGTTGAAATTTCATCCATATTGACCATTTTGGGATCGTTTGACAGGTCCGGAGTCATCGTTTTTCATCCAAAAATTGATTTTTTGGACTGTACCAAAAATGATTCAAAATGTCAATTGGATCATGCCTCATGTTGAATAACCACTTTTTAAACCCTCACAGTGACCAAAATTGCCATTTTTACAGAGTTTTGCTTACTCAAAAGCTTCAATTTTGACCCGTTTCAGGCACAGAAATCACTTTAAACACACTTATTTTAGTTGACAAAGTCATAATTCACATCCAACAGTAATTTAGAGTCAAAAGATTAAATGTTAAAATTTCATCATTATAGACCATTTTGGGAACATTCAACAGGTCCGGAGTCATCGTTTTTCATCCAAAAATTGATTTTTTGGACTGTACCAAAAATGATTCAAAATGTCAATTGGATCATGCCTCATGTTGAATAACCACTTTTTAAACCCTCACAGTGACCAAAATTGCCATTTTTACAGAGTTTTGCTAACTCAAAAGCTTCAATTTTGACCCGTTTCAGGCACAGAAATGACTTTAAACACACTTATTTTAGTTGAAGAAGTCATAATTCACATCCAACAGTCATTTAGAGTCAAAAGATTAAAGGTTAAAATGTCATCATTATAGACCATTTTGGGATCGTTCGACAGGTCCGGAGTCATCGTTTTTCATCTGAAAATTGATTTTTTGGACTGTACCAAAAATGATTCAAAATGTCAATTGGATCATGCCTCATGTTGAATAACCACTTTTTAAACCCTCACAGTGACCAAAATTGCCATTTTTACAGAGTTTTGCTTACTCAAAAGCTTCCATTTTGACCCGTTTCAGGCAAAGAAATGACTTTAAACACACTCATTTTAGTTGACAAAGTCATAATTCACATCCAACAGTCATTTAGAGTCAAAAGATTAAATGTTAAAATTTCATCCATATTGACCATTTTGGGATCGTTCGACAGGTCCGGAGTCATAGTTTTTCATCCGAAAATTGATTTTTCGAACTGTACCAAAGATGATTCAAAATGTCAATTGGATTGTGCCTCATGTTGAATAACCACTTTTTAAACCCTCACAGTGACTAAAATTGCCATTTTTACAGAGTTTTGCTTACTCAAAAGCTTCCATTTTGACCCGTTTCAGGCACAGAAATGACTTTAAACACACTTATTCTAGTTGACAAAGTCATAATTCACATCCAACAGTCATTTAGAGTCAAAAGATTAAATGTTGAAATTTCATCATTATAGACCATTTTGGGATCGTTCGACAGGTCCGGAGTCATCGTTTTTCATCCGAAAATTGATTTTTTGGACTGTACCAAAAATGATTCAAAATGTCAATTGGATCATGCCTCATGTTGAATAACCACTTTTTAAACCCTCACAGTGACCAAAATTGCCATTTTTACAGAGTTTTGCTTACTCAAAAGCTTCAATTTTGACCCGTTTCAGGCACAGAAATCACTTTAAACACACTTATTTTAGTTGACAAAGTCATAATTCACATCCAACAGTAATTTAGAGTCAAAAGATTAAATGTTAAAATTTCATCATTATAGACCATTTTGGGAACATTCAACAGGTCCGGAGTCATCGTTTTTCATCCAAAAATTGATTTTTTGGACTTTACCAAAAATGATTCAAAATGTCAATTGGATCGTGCATCATGTTGAATAACCACTTTTTAAACTCTCACAGTGACCAAAATTGCCATTTTTACAGAGTTTTGCTTACTCAAAAGTTTCAATTTTGACCCGTTTCAGGCACAGAAATGACTTTAAACACACTTATTTTAGTTGACAAAGTCATAATTCACATCCAACAGTCATTTAGAGTCAAAAGATTAAATGTTGAAATTTCATCCATATTGACCATTTTGGGATCGTTTGACAGGTCCGGAGTCATCGTTTTTCATCCAAAAATTGATTTTTTGGACTGTACCAAAAATGATTCAAAATGTCAATTGGATCATGCCTCATGTTGAATAACCACTTTTTAAACCCTCACAGTGACCAAAATTGCCATTTTTACAGAGTTTTGCTTACTCAAAAGCTTCAATTTTGACCCGTTTCAGGCACAGAAATGACTTTAAACACACTTATTTTAGTTAACAAAGTCATAATTCACATCCAACAGTCATTTATAGTCAAGAGATTAAATGTTGAAATTTCATCATTATAGACCATTTTGGGATCGTTCGACAGGTCCGGAGTCATCGTTTTTCATCCGAAAATTGATTTTTTGGACTGTACCAAAAATGATTCAAAATGTCAATTGGATCATGCCTCATGTTGAATAACCACTTTTTAAACCCTCACAGTGACCAAAATTGCCATTTTTACAGAGTTTTGCTTACTCAAAAGCTTCAATTTTGACCCGTTTCAGGCACAGAAATGACTTTAAACACACTTATTTTAGTTGACAAAGTCATAATTCACATCCAACAGTCATTTAGAGTCAAGAGATTAAATGTTGAAATTTCATCATTATAGACCATTTTGGGATCGTTCGACAGGTCCGGAGTCATCGTTTTTCATCCGAAAATTGATTTTTTGGACTGTACCAAAAATGATTCAAAATGTCAATTGGATCATGCCTCATGTTGAATAACCACTTTTTAAACCCTCACAGTGACCAAAATTGCCATTTTTACAGAGTTTTCCTTACTCAAAAGCTTCAATTTTGACCCGTTTCAGGCACAGAAATGACTTTAAACACACTTATTCTAGTTGACAAAGTCATAATTCACATTCAACAGTCATTTAGAGTCAAAAGATTAAATGTTGAAATTTCATCATTATAGACCATTTTGGGATCGTTCGACAGGTCCGGAGTCATTGTTTTTCATCCAAAAATTGATTTTTTGGACTGTACCAAAAATGATTCAAAATGTCAATTGGATCATGCCTCATGTTGAATAACCACTTTTTAAACCCTCACAGTGACCAAAATTGCCATTTTTACAGAGTTTTGCTTACTCAAAAGCTTCAATTTTGACCCGTTTCAGGCACAGAAATGACTTTAAACACACTTATTTTAGTTGACAAAGTCATAATTCACATCCAACAGTAATTTAGAGTCAAAAGATTAAATGTTAAAATTTCATCATTATAGACCATTTTGGGAACATTCAACAGGTCCGGAGTCATCGTTTTTCATCCAAAAATTGATTTTTTGGACTGTACCAAAAATGATTCAAAATGTCAATTGGATCGTGCATCATGTTGAATAACCACTTTTTAAACTCTCACAGTGACCAAAATTGCCATTTTTACAGAGTTTTGCTTACTCTAAAGTTTCAATTTTGACCCGTTTCAGGCACAGAAATGACTTTAAACACACTTATTTTAGTTGACAAAGTCATAATTCACATCCAACAGTCATTTAGAGTCAAAAGATTAAATGTTGAAATTTCATCCATATTGACCATTTTGGGATCGTTCGACAGGTCCGGAGTCATCGTTTTTCATCCAAAAATTGATTTTTTGGACTGTACCAAAAATGATTCAAAATGTCAATTGGATCATGCCTCATGTTGAATAACCACTTTTTAAACCCTCACAGTGACCAAAATTGCCATTTTTACAGAGTTTTGCTTACTCAAAAGCTTCAATTTTGACACGTTTCAGGCACAGAAATGACTTTAAACACACTTATTTTAGTTGACAAAGTCATAATTCACATCCAACAGTCATTTAGAGTCAAAAGATTAAATGTTGAAATTTCATCCATATTGACGATTTTGGGATCGTTCGACAGGTCCGGAGTCATCGTTTTTCATCCGAAAATCTATTTTTGGGACTGTACCAAAAATGATTCAAAATGTCAATGGGACCATGCCTCATGTTGAATAACCACTTTTTAAACCCTCACAGTGACCAAAATTGCCATTTTTACAGAGTTTTGCTTACTCAAAAGCTTCCATTTTGACCCGTTTCAGGCAAAGAAATGACTTTAAACAAACTTATTTTAGTTGACAAAGTCATAATTCTCATCCAACAGTCATTTAGAGTCAAAAGATTAAATGTTGAAATTTCATCCATATTGACCATTTTGGGATCGTTCGACAGGTCCGGAGTCATCGTTTTTCATCCGAAAATTGATTTTTCGGACTTTACCAAAAATGATTCAAAATGTCAATTGGATCGTGCCTCATGTTGAATAACCACTTTTTAAACCCTCACAGTGACCAAAATTGCCATTTTTACAGAGTTTTGCTTACTCAAAGGCTTCAATTTTGACCCGTTTCAGGCAAAGAAATGACTTTAAACACACTTATTTTAATTGACAAAGTCATAATTCACATCCAACAGTCATTAAGAGTCAAAAGATTAAATGGTAAAATTTCATTCATATTGACCATTTTGGGATCGTTTGACAGGTCCGGAGTCATCGTTTTTCATCCGAAAATTGATTTTTTGGACTGTACCAAAAATGATTCAAAATGTCAATTGGATCGTGCCTCATGTTGAATACCCACTTTTTAAACCCTCACAGTGACCAAAATTGCCATTTTTACAGAGTTTTGCTTACTCAAAAGCTTCGATGTTGACCCGTTTCAGGCACAGAAATGACTTTAAACACACGTATTCTAGTTGACAAAGTCATAATTCACATCCAACAGTCATTTAGAGTCAAAAGATTAAATGTTAAAATTTCATCATTATAGACCATTTTGGGATCGTTCGACAGGTCCGGAGTCATCGTTTTTCATCCGAAAATTGATTTTTTGGACTGTACCAAAAATGATTCAAAATGTCAATTGGATCATGCCTCATGTTGAATAACCACTTTTTAAACCCTCACAGTGACCAAAATTGCCATTTTTACAGAGTTTTGCTTACTCAAAAGCTTCCATTTTGACCCGTTTCAGGCAAAGAAATGACTTTAAACACACTCATTTTAGTTGACAAAGTCATAATTCACATCCAACAGTCATTTAGAGTCAAAAGATTAAATGTTGAAATGTCATCCATATTGACCATTTTGGGATCGTTCGACAGGTCCGGAGTCATCGTTTTTCATCCGAAAATTGATTTTTCGGACTTTACCAAAAATGATTCAAAATGTCAATTGGATCGTGCCTCATGTTGAATAACCACTTTTTAAACCCTCACAGTGACCAAAATTGCCATTTTTACAGAGTTTTGCTTACTCAAAAGCTTCCATTTTGACCCGTTTCAGGCACAGAAATGACTTTAAACACACTTATTCTAGTTGACAAAGTCATAATTCACATACAACAGTCATTTAGAGTCAAAAGATTAAATGTTGAAATTTCATCATTATAGACCATTTTGGGATCGTTCGACAGGTCCGGAGTCATCGTTTTTCATCCGAAAATTGAATTTTTTGGACTGTACCAAAAATGATTCAAAATGTCAATTGGATCATGCCTCATGTTGAATAACCACTTTTTAAACCCTCACAGTGACCAAAATTGCCATTTTTACAGAGTTTTGCTTACTCAAAGGCTTCAATTTTGACCCGTTTCAGGCACAGAAATGACTTTAAACACACTTATTTTAATTGACAAAGTCATAATTCACATCCAACAGTCATTAAGAGTCAAAAGATTAAATGGTAAAATTTCATTCATATTGACCATTTTGGGATCGTTTGACAGGTCCGGAGTCATCGTTTTTCATCCGAAAATTGATTTTTTGGACTGTACCAAAAATGATTCAAAATGTCAATTGGATCGTTCCTCATGTTGAATAACCACTTTTTAAACCCTCACAGTGACCAAAATTGCCATTTTTACAGAGTTTTGCTTACTCAAAAGCTTCGATTTTGACCCGTTTCAGGCACAGAAATGACTTTAAACACACGTATTCTAGTTGACAAAGTCATAATTCACATCCAACAGTCATTTAGAGTCAAAAGATTAAATGTTAAAATTTCATCATTATAGACCATTTTGGGATCGTTCGACAGGTCCGGAGTCATCGTTTTTCATCCGAAAATTGATTTTTTGGACTGTACCAAAAATGATTCAAAATGTCAATTGGATCATGCCTCATGTTGAATAACCACTTTTTAAACCCTCACAGTGACCAAAATTGCCATTTTTACAGAGTTTTGCTAACTCAAAAGCTTCAATTTTGACCCGTTTCAGGCACAGAAATGACTTTAAACACACTTATTTTAGTTGAAGAAGTCATAATTCACATCCAACAGTCATTTAGAGTCAAAAGATTAAAGGTTAAAATGTCATCATTATAGACCATTTTGGGATCGTTCGACAGGTCCGGAGTCATCGTTTTTCATCTGAAAATTGATTTTTTGGACTGTACCAAAAATGATTCAAAATGTCAATTGGATCATGCCTCATGTTGAATAACCACTTTTTAAACCCTCACAGTGACCAAAATTGCCATTTTTACAGAGTTTTGCTTACTCAAAAGCTTCCATTTTGACCCGTTTCAGGCAAAGAAATGACTTTAAACACACTCATTTTAGTTGACAAAGTCATAATTCACATCCAACAGTCATTTAGAGTCAAAAGATTAAATGTTAAAATTTCATCCATATTGACCATTTTGGGATCGTTCGACAGGTCCGGAGTCATAGTTTTTCATCCGAAAATTGATTTTTCGAACTGTACCAAAGATGATTCAAAATGTCAATTGGATCGTGCCTCATGTTGAATAACCACTTTTTAAACCCTCACAGTGACTAAAATTGCCATTTTTACAGAGTTTTGCTTACTCAAAAGCTTCAATTTTGACCCGTTTCAGGCACAGAAATGACTTTAAACACACTTATTCTAGTTGACAAAGTCATAATTCACATTCAACAGTCATTTAGAGTCAAAAGATTAAATGTTGAAATTTCATCATTATAGACCATTTTGGGATCGTTCGACAGGTCCGGAGTCATCGTTTTTCATCCGAAAATTGATTTTTTGGACTGTACCAAAAATGATTCAAAATGTCAATTGGATCATGCCTCATGTTGAATAACCACTTTTTAAACCCTCACAGTGACCAAAATTGCCATTTTTACAGAGTTTTGTTTACTCAAAAGCTTCAATTTTGACCCGTTTCAGGCACAGAAATGACTTTAAACACACTTATTTTAGTTGACAAAGTCATAATTCACATCCAACAGTAATTTAGAGTCAAAAGATTAAATGTTAAAATTTCATCATTATAGACCATTTTGGGATCGTTCGACAGGTCCGGAGTCATCGTTTTTCATCCGAAAATTGATTTTTCGGACTTTACCAAAAATGATTCAAAATGTCAATTGGATCGTGCCTCATGTTGAATAACCACTTTTTAAACCCTCACAGTGACCAAAATTGCCATTTTTACAGAGTTTTGCTTACTCAAAAGCTTCCATTTTGACCCGTTTCAGGCACAGAAATGACTTTAAACACACTTATTCTAGTTGACAAAGTCATAATTCACATCCAACAGTCATTTAGAGTCAAAAGATTAAATGTTAAAATTTCATCATTATAGACCATTTTGGGATCGTTCGACAGGTCCGGAGTCATCGTTTTTCATCCGAAAATTGATTTTTTGGACTGTACCAAAAATTATTCAAAATGTCAATTGGATCATGCCTCATGTTGAATAACCACTTTTTAAACCCTCACAGTGACCAAAATTGCCATTTTTACAGAGTTTTGCTTACTCAAAAGCTTCCATTTTGACCCGTTTCAGGCAAAGAAATGACTTTAAACACACTCATTTTAGTAGACAAAGTCATAATTCACATCCAACAGTCATTTAGAGTCAAAAGATTAAATGTTAAAATTTCATCCATATTGACCATTTTGTCATCGTTCGACAGGTCCGGAGTCATAGTTTTTCATCCGAAAATTGATTTTTTGGACTGTACCAAAAATGATTCAAAATGTCAATTGGATCATGCCTCATGTTGAATAACCACTTTTTAAACCCTCACAGTGACCAAAATTGCCATTTTTACAGAGTTTTGCTAACTCAAAAGCTTCAATTTTGACCCGTTTCAGGCACAGAAATGACTTTAAACACACTTATTTTAGTTGAAGAAGTCATAATTCACATCCAACAGTCATTTAGAGTCAAAAGATTAAAGGTTAAAATGTCATCATTATAGACCATTTTGGGATCGTTCGACAGGTCCGGAGTCATCGTTTTTCATCTGAAAATTGATTTTTTGGACTGTACCAAAAATGATTCAAAATGTCAATTGGATCATGCCTCATGTTGAATAACCACTTTTTAAACCCTCACAGTGACCAAAATTGCCATTTTTACAGAGTTTTGCTTACTCAAAAGCTTCCATTTTGACCCGTTTCAGGCAAAGAAATGACTTTAAACACACTCATTTTAGTTGACAAAGTCATAATTCACATCCAACAGTCATTTAGAGTCAAAAGATTAAATGTTAAAATTTCATCCATATTGACCATTTTGGGATCGTTCGACAGGTCCGGAGTCATAGTTTTTCATCCGAAAATTGATTTTTCGAACTGTACCAAAGATGATTCAAAATGTCAATTGGATCGTGCCTCATGTTGAATAACCACTTTTTAAACCCTCACAGTGACTAAAATTGCCATTTTTACAGAGTTTTGCTTACTCAAAAGCTTCCATTTTGACCCGTTTCAGGCACAGAAATGACTTTAAACACACTTATTCTAGTTGACAAAGTCATAATTCACATCCAACAGTCATTTAGAGTCAAAAGATTAAATGTTGAAATTTCATCCATATTGACCATTTTGGGATCGTTCGACAGGTCCGGAGTCATCGTTTTTCATCCGAAAATTGATTTTTCGGACTGTACCAAAAATGATTCAAAATGTCAATTGGATCGTGCCTCATGTTGAATAACCACTTTTTAAACCCTCACAGTGACCAAAATTGCCATTTTTACAGAGTTTTGCTTACTCAAAAGCTTCAATTTTGACCCGTTTCAGGCACAGAAATGACTTTAAACACACTTATTTTAGTTAACAAAGTCATAATTCACATCCAACAGTCATTTAGAGTCAAAAGATTAAATGTTGAAATTTCATCCATATTGACCATTTTGGGATCGTTCGACAGGTCCGGAGTCATCGTTTTTCATCCGAAAATTGATTTTTTGGGCAGTACCAAAAATGATTCAAAATGTGAATTGGATCATGCCTCATGTTGAATAACCACTTTTTAAACCCTCACAGTGACCAAAATTGCCATTTTTACAGAGTTTTGCTTACTCAAAAGCTTCAATTTTGACCCGTTTCAGGCACAGAAATGACTTTAAACACACTTATTTTAGTTGACAAAGTCATAATTCACATCCAACAGTCATTTAGAGTCAAAAGATTAAATGTTGAAATTTCATCCATATTGACCATTTTGGGATCGTTCGACAGGTCCGGAGTCATCGTTTTTCATCCGAAAATTGATTTTTTGGACTGTACCAAAAATGATTCAAAATGTCAATTGGATCGTGCCTCATGTTGAATAACCACTTTTTAAACCCTCACAGTGACAAAAATTGCCATTTTTACAGAGTTTTGCTTACTCAAAAGCTTCAATTTTGACCCGTTTCAGGCACAGAAATGACTTTAAACACACTTATTCTAGTTGACAAAGTCATAATTCACATCCAACAGTCATTTAGAGTCAAAAGATTAAATGTTAAAATGTCATCATTATAGACCATTTTGGGATCGTTCGACAGGTCCGGAGTCATCATTTTTCATCCGAAAATTGATTTTTTGGACTGTACCAAAAATGATTCAAAATGTCAATTGGATCATGCCTCATGTTGAATAACCACTTTTTAAACCCTCACAGTGACCAAAATTGCCATTTTTACAGAGTTTTGCTTACTCAAAAGCTTCAATTTTGACCCGTTTCAGGCACAGAAATGACTTTAAACACACTTATTTTAGTTAACAAAGTTATAATTCACATCCAACAGTCATTTATAGTCAAGAGATTAAATGTTGAAATTTCATCATTATAGACCATTTTGGGATCGTTCGACAGGTCCGGAGTCACCGTTTTTCATCCGAAAATTGATTTTTTGGACTGTACCAAAAATGATTCAAAATGTCAATTGGATCATGCCTCATGTTGAATAACCACTTTTTAAACCCTCACAGTGACCAAAATTGCCATTTTTACAGAGTTTTCCTTACTCAAAAGCTTCAATTTTGACCCGTTTCAGGCACAGAAATGACTTTAAACACACTTATTTTAGTTAACAAAGTCATAATTCACATCCAACAGTCATTTAGAGTCAAAAGATTAAATGTTGAAATTTCATCCATATTGACCATCTTGGGATCGTTCGACAGGTCCGGAGTCATCGTTTTTCATCCGAAAATTGATTTTTTGGGCAGTACCAAAAATGATTCAAAATGTGAATTGGATCATGCCTCATGTTGAATAACCACTTTTTAAACCCTCACAGTGACCAAAATTGCCATTTTTACAGAGTTTTGCTTACTCAAAAGCTTCGATTTTGACCCGTTTCAGGCACAGAAATGACTTTAAACACACGTATTCTAGTTGACAAAGTCATAATTCACATCCAACAGTCATTTAGAGTCAAAAGATTAAATGTTAAAATTTCATCATTATAGACCATTTTGGGATCGTTCGACAGGTCCGGAGTCATTGTTTTTCATCCGAAAATTGATTTTTTGGACTGTACCAAAAATGATTCAAAATGTCAATTGGATCATGCCTCATGTTGAATAACCACTTTTTAAACCCTCACAGTGACCAAAATTGCCATTTTTACAGAGTTTTGCTTACTCAAAAGCTTCAATTTTGACCCGTTTCAGGCACAGAAATGACTTTAAACACTTATTTTAGTTGACAAAGTCATAATTCACATCCAACAGTAATTTAGAGTCAAAAGATTAAATGTTAAAATTTCATCATTATAGACCATTTTGGGAACATTCAACAGGTCCGGAGTCATCGTTTTTCATCCAAAAATAGATTTTTTGGACTGTACCAAAAATGATTCAAAATGTCAATTGGATCGTGCATCATGTTGAATAACCACTTTTTAAACTCTCACAGTGACCAAAATTGCCATTTTTACAGAGTTTTGCTTACTCAAAAGTTTCAATTTTGACCCGTTTCAGGCACAGAAATGACTTTAAACACACTTATTTTAGTTGACAAAGTCATAATTCACATCCAACAGTCATTTAGAGTCAAAAGATTAAATGTTGAAATTTCATCCATATTGACCATTTTGGGATCGTTCGACAGGTCCGGAGTCATCGTTTTTCATCCAAAAATTGATTTTTTGGACTGTACCAAAAATGATTCAAAATGTCAATTGGATCATGCCTCATGTTGAATAACCACTTTTTAAACCCTCACAGTGACCAAAATTGCCATTTTTACAGAGTTTTGCTTACTCAAAAGCTTCAATTTTGACCCGTTTCAGGCACAGAAATGACTTTAAACACACTTATTTTAGTTAACAAAGTCATAATTCACATCCAACAGTCATTTATAGTCAAGAGATTAAATGTTGAAATTTCATCATTATAGACCATTTTGGGATCGTTCGACAGGTCCGGAGTCATCGTTTTTCATCCGAAAATTGATTTTTTGGACTGTACCAAAAATGATTCAAAATGTCAATTGGATCATGCCTCATGTTGAATAACCACTTTTTAAACCCTCACAGTGACCAAAATTGCCATTTTTACAGAGTTTTCCTTACTCAAAAGCTTCAATTTTGACCCGTTTCAGGCACAGAAATGACTTTAAACACACTTATTCTAGTTGACAAAGTCATAATTCACATTCAACAGTCATTTAGAGTCAAAAGATTAAATGTTGAAATTTCATCATTATAGACCATTTTGGGATCGTTCGACAGGTCCGGAGTCATTGTTTTTCATCCAAAAATTGATTTTTTTGGACTGTACCAAAAATGATTCAAAATGTCAATTGGATCATGCCTCATGTTGAATAACCACTTTTTAAACCCTCACAGTGACCAAAATTGCCATTTTTACAGAGTTTTGCTTACTCAAAAGCTTCAATTTTGACCCGTTTCAGGCACAGAAATGACTTTAAACACACTTATTTTAGTTGACAAAGTCATAATTCACATCCAATAGTAATTTAGAGTCAAAAGATTAAATGTTAAAATTTCATCATTATAGACCATTTTGGGAACATTCAACCGGTCCGGAGTCAACGTTTTTCATCCAAAAATTGATTTTTTGGACTGTACCAAAAATGATTCAAAATGTCAATTGGATCGTGCATCATGTTGAATAACCACTTTTTAAACTCTCACAGTGACCAAAATTGCCATTTTTACAGAGTTTTGCTTACTCTAAAGTTTCAATTTTGACCCGTTTCAGGCACAGAAATGACTTTAAACACACTTATTTTAGTTGACAAAGTCATAATTCACATCCAACAGTCATTTAGAGTCAAAAGATTAAATGTTGAAATTTCATCCATATTGACCATTTTGGGATCGTTCGACAGGTCCGGAGTCATCGTTTTTCATCCAAAAATTGATTTTTTGGACTGTACCAAAAATGATTCAAAATGTCAATTGGATCATGCCTCATGTTGAATAACCACTTTTTAAACCCTCACAGTGACCAAAATTGCCATTTTTACAGAGTTTTGCTTACTCAAAAGCTTCAATTTTGACCCGTTTCAGGCACAGAAATGACTTTAAACACACTTATTTTAGTTGACAAAGTCATAATTCACATCCAACAGTCATTTAGAGTCAAAAGATTAAATGTTGAAATTTCATCCATATTGACGATTTTGGGATCGTTCGACAGGTCCGGAGTCATCGTTTTTCATCCGAAAATCTATTTTTGGGACTGTACCAAAAATGATTCAAAATGTCAATGGGACCATGCCTCATGTTGAATAACCACTTTTTAAACCCTCACAGTGACCAAAATTGCCATTTTTACAGAGTTTTGCTTACTCAAAAGCTTCCATTTTGACCCGTTTCAGGCACAGAAATGACTTTAAACAAACTTATTTTAGTTGACAAAGTCATAATTCTCATCCAACAGTCATTTAGAGTCAAAAGATTAAATGTTGAAATTTCATCCATATTGACCATTTTGGGATCGTTCGACAGGTCCGGAGTCATCGTTTTTCATCCGAAAATTGATTTTTCGGACTTTACCAAAAATGATTCAAAATGTCAATTGGATCGTGCCTCATGTTGAATAACCACTTTTTAAACCCTCACAGTGACCAAAATTGCCATTTTTACAGAGTTTTGCTTACTCAAAGGCTTCAATTTTGACCCGTTTCAGGCAAAGAAATGACTTTAAACACACTTATTTTAATTGACAAAGTCATAATTCACATCCAACAGTCATTAAGAGTCAAAAGATTAAATGGTAAAATTTCATTCATATTGACCATTTTGGGATCGTTTGACAGGTCCGGAGTCATCGTTTTTCATCCGAAAATTGATTTTTTGGACTGTACCAAAAATGATTCAAAATGTCAATTGGATCGTGCCTCATGTTGAATAACCACTTTTTAAACCCTCACAGTGACCAAAATTGCCATTTTTACAGAGTTTTGCTTACTCAAAAGCTTCGATGTTGACCCGTTTCAGGCACAGAAATGACTTTAAACACACGTATTCTAGTTGACAAAGTCATAATTCACATCCAACAGTCATTAAGAGTCAAAAGATTAAATGTTAAAATTTCATCATTATAGAGCATTTTGGGATCGTTCGACAGGTCCGGAGTCATCGTTTTTCATCCGAAAATTGATTTTTTGGACTGTACCAAAAATGATTCAAAATGTCAATTGGATCATGCCTCATGTTGAATAACCACTTTTTAAACCCTCACAGTGACCAAAATTGCCATTTTTACAGAGTTTTGCTTACTCAAAAGCTTCCATTTTGACCCGTTTCAGGCAAAGAAATGACTTTAAACACACTCATTTTAGTTGACAAAGTCATAATTCACATCCAACAGTCATTTAGAGTCAAAAGATTAAATGTAGAAATGTCATCCATATTGACCATTTTGGGATCGTTCGACAGGTCCGGAGTCATCGTTTTTCATCCGAAAATTGATTTTTCGGACTGTACCAAAGATGATTCAAAATGTCAATTGGATCGTGCCTCATGTTGAATAACCACTTTTTCAACCCTCACAGTGACCAAAATTGCCATTTTTACAGAGTTTTGCTTACTTAAAAGCTTCAATTTTGACCCGTTTCAGGCACAGAAATGACTTTAAACACACTTATTCTAGTTGACAAAGTCATAATTCACATACAACAGTCATTTAGAGTCAAAAGATTAAATGTTGAAATTTCATCATTATAGACCATTTTGGGATCGTTCGACAGGTCCGGAGTCATCGTTTTTCATCCGAAAATTGAATTTTTTGGACTGTACCAAAAATGATTCAAAATGTCAATTGGATCATGCCTCATGTTGAATAACCACTTTTTAAACCCTCACAGTGAGCAAAATTGCCATTTTTACAGAGTTTTGCTTACTCAAAGGCTTCAATTTTGACCCGTTTCAGGCACAGAAATGACTTTAAACACACTTATTTTAATTGACAAAGTCATAATTCACATCCAACAGTCATTAAGAGTCAAAAGATTAAATGGTAAAATTTCATTCATATTGACCATTTTGGGATCGTTTGACAGGTCCGGAGTCATCGTTTTTCATCCGAAAATTGATTTTTTGGACTGTACCAAAAATGATTCAAAATGTCAATTGGATCGTTCCTCATGTTGAATAACCACTTTTTAAACCCTCACAGTGACCAAAATTGCCATTTTTACAGAGTTTTGCTTACTCAAAAGCTTCGATTTTGACCCGTTTCAGGCACAGAAATGACTTTAAACACACGTATTCTAGTTGACAAAGTCATAATTCACATCCAACAGTCATTTAGAGTCAAAAGATTAAATGTTAAAATGTCATCATTATAGACCATTTTGGGATCGTTCGACAGGTCCGGAGTCATCGTTTTTCATCCGAAAATTGATTTTTTGGACTGTACCAAAAATTATTCAAAATGTCAATTGGATCATGCCTCATGTTGAATAACCACTTTTTAAACCCTCACAGTGACCAAAATTGCCATTTTTGCAGAGTTTTGCTTACTCAAAAGCTTCCATTTTGACCCGTTTCAGGCAAAGAAATGACTTTAAACACACTCATTTTAGTAGACAAAGTCATAATTCACATCCAACAGTCATTTAGAGTCAAAAGATTAAATGTTGAAATTTCATCCATATTGACCATTTTGGGATCGTTCGACAGGTCCGGAGTCATCGTTTTTCATCCAAAAATTGATTTTTTGGACTGTACCGAAAATGATTCAAAATGTCAATTGGATCATGCCTCATGTTGAATAACCACTTTTTAAACCCTCACAGTGACCAAAATTGCCATTTTTACAGAGTTTTGCTTACTCAAAAGCTTCAATTTTGACCCGTTTCAGGCACAGAAATGACTTTAAACACACTTATTTTAGTTGACAAAGTCATAATTCACATCCAACAGTCATTTAGAGTCAAAAGATTAAATGTTGAAATTTCATCCATAATGACGATTTTGGGATCGTTCGACAGGTCCGGAGTCATCGTTTTTCATCCGAAAATCTATTTTTGGGACTGTACCAAAAATGATTCAAAATGTCAATGGGACCATGCCTCATGTTGAATAACCACTTTTTAAACCCTCACAGTGACCAAAATTGCCATTTTTACTGAGTTTTGCTTACTCAAAAGCTTCCATTTTGACCCGTTTCAGGCACAGAAATGACTTTAAACAAACTTATTTTAGTTGACAAAGTCATAATTCTCATCCAACAGTCATTTAGAGTCAAAAGATTAAATGTTGAAATTTCATCCATATTGACCATTTTGGGATCGTTCGACAGGTCCGGAGTCATCGTTTTTCATCCGAAAATTGATTTTTCGGACTTTACCAAAAATGATTCAAAATGTCAATTGGATCGTGCCTCATGTTGAATAACCACTTTTTAAACCCTCACAGTGACCAAAATTGCCATTTTTACAGAGTTTTGCTTACTCAAAGGCTTCAATTTTGACCCGTTTCAGGCAAAGAAATGACTTTAAACACACTTATTTTAATTGACAAAGTCATAATTCACATCCAACAGTCATTAAGAGTCAAAAGATTAAATGGTAAAATTTCATTCATATTGACCATTTTGGGATCGTTTGACAGGTCCGGAGTCATCGTTTTTCATCCGAAAATTGATTTTTTGGACTGTACCAAAAATGATTCAAAATGTGAATTGGATCGTGCCTCATGTTGAATAACCACTTTTTAAACCCTCACAGTGACCAAAATTGCCATTTTTACAGAGTTTTGCTTACTCAAAAGCTTCGATGTTGACCCGTTTCAGGCACAGAAATGACTTTAAACACACGTATTCTAGTTGACAAAGTCATAATTCACATCCAACAGTCATTAAGAGTCAAAAGATTAAATGTTAAAATTTCATCATTATAGAGCATTTTGGGATCGTTCGACAGGTCCGGAGTCATCGTTTTTCATCCGAAAATTGATTTTTTGGACTGTACCAAAAATGATTCAAAATGTCAATTGGATCATGCCTCATGTTGAATAACCACTTTTTAAACCCTCACAGTGACCAAAATTGCCATTTTTACAGAGTTTTGCTTACTCAAAAGCTTCCATTTTGACCCGTTTCAGGCAAAGAAATGACTTTAAACACACTCATTCTAGTTGACAAAGTCATAATTCACATCCAACAGTCATTTAGAGTCAAAAGATTAAATGTAGAAATGTCATCCATATTGACCATTTTGGGATCGTTCGACAGGTCCGGAGTCATCGTTTTTCATCCGAAAATTGATTTTTCGGACTTTACCAAAAATGATTCAAAATGTCAATTGGATCGTGCCTCATGTTGAATAACCACTTTTTAAACCCTCACAGTGACCAAAATTGCCATTTTTACAGAGTTTTGCTTACTCAAAAGCTTCCATTTTGACCCGTTTCAGGCACAGAAATGACTTTAAACACACTTATTCTAGTTGACAAAGTCATAATTCACATACAACAGTCATTTAGAGTCAAAAGATGAAATGTTGAAATTTCATCATTATAGACCATTTTGGGATCGTTCGACAGGTCCGGAGTCATCGTTTTTCATCCGAAAATTGAATTTTTTGGACTGTACCAAAAATGATTCAAAATGTCAATTGGATCATGCCTCATGTTGAATAACCACTTTTTAAACCCTCACAGTGACCAAAATTGCCATTTTTACAGAGTTTTGCTTACTCAAAAGCTTCGATTTTGACCCGTTTCAGGCACAGAAATGACTTTACACACACGTATTCTAGTTGACAAAGTCATAATTCACATCCAACAGTCATTTAGAGTCAAAAGATTAAATGTTAAAATGTCATCATTATAGACCATTTTGGGATCGTTCGACAGGTCCGGAGTCATCGTTTTTCATCCGAAAATTGATTTTTTGGACTGTACCAAAAAGTATTCAAAATGTCAATTGGATCATGCCTCATGTTGAATAACCACTTTTTAAACCCTCACAGTGACCAAAATTGCCATTTTTACAGAGTTTTGCTTACTCAAAAGCTTCCATTTTGACCCGTTTCAGGCAAAGAAATGACTTTAAACACACTCATTTTAGTAGACAAAGTCATAATTCACATCCAACAGTCATTTAGAGTCAAAAGATTAAATGTTGAAATTTCATCCATATTGACCATTTTGGGATCGTTCGACAGGTCCGGAGTCATCGTTTTTCATCCAAAAATTGATTTTTTGGACTGTACCGAAAATGATTCAAAATGTCAATTGGATCATGCCTCATGTTGAATAACCACTTTTTAAACCCTCACAGTGACCAAAATTGCCATTTTTACAGAGTTTTGCTTACTCAAAAGCTTCAATTTTGACCCGTTTCAGGCACAGAAATGACTTTAAACACACTTATTTTAGTTGACAAAGTCATAATTCACATCCAACAGTCATTTAGAGTCAAAAGATTAAATGTTGAAATTTCATCCATATTGACGATTTTGGGATCGTTCGACAGGTCCGGAGTCATCGTTTTTCATCCGAAAATCTATTTTTGGGACTGTACCAAAAATGATTCAAAATGTCAATGGGACCATGCCTCATGTTGAATAACCACTTTTTAAACCCTCACAGTGACCAAAATTGCCATTTTTACAGAGTTTTGCTTACTCAAAAGCTTCCATTTTGACCCGTTTCAGGCACAGAAATGACTTTAAACAAACTTATTTTAGTTGACAAAGTCATAATTCTCATCCAACAGTCATTTAGAGTCAAAAGATTAAATGTTGAAATTTCATCCATATTGACCATTTTGGGATCGTTCGACAGGTCCGGAGTCATCGTTTTTCATCCGAAAATTGATTTTTTGGACTTTACCAAAAATGATTCAAAATGTCAATTGGATCGTGCCTCATGTTGAATAACCACTTTTTAAACCCTCACAGTGACCAAAATTGCCATTTTTACAGAGTTTTGCTTACTCAAAGGCTTCAATTTTGACCCGTTTCAGGCAAAGAAATGACTTTAAACACACTTATTTTAATTGACAAAGTCATAATTCACATCCAACAGTCATTAAGAGTCAAAAGATTAACTGGTAAAATTTCATTCATATTGACCATTTTGGGATCGTTTGACAGGTCCGGAGTCATCGTTTTTCATCCGAAAATTGATTTTTTGGACTGTACCAAAAATGATTCAAAATGTCAATTGGATCGTGCCTCATGTTGAATAACCACTTTTTAAACCCTCACAGTGACCAAAATTGCCATTTTTACAGAGTTTTGCTTACTCAAAAGCTTCCATTTTGACCCGTTTCAGGCAAAGAAATGACTTTAAACACACTCATTTTAGTTGACAAAGTCATAATTCACATCCAACAGTCATTTAGAGTCAAAAGATTAAATGTTGAAATGTCATCCATATTGACCATTTTGGGATCGTTCGACAGGTCCGGAGTCATCGTTTTTCATCCGAAAATTGATTTTTCGGACTTTACCAAAAATGATTCAAAATGTCAATTGGATCGTGCCTCATGTTGAATAACCACTTTTTAAACCCTCACAGTGACCAAAATTGACATTTTTACAGAGTTTTGCTTACTCAAAAGCTTCCATTTTGACCCGTTTCAGGCACAGAAATGACTTTAAACACACTTATTCTAGTTGACAAAGTCATAATTCACATACAACAGTCATTTAGAGTCAAAAGATTAAATGTTGAAATTTCATCATTATAGACCATTTTGGGATCGTTCGACAGGTCCGGAGTCATCGTTTTTCATCCGAAAATTGAATTTTTTGGACTGTACCAAAAATGATTCAAAATGTCAATTGGATCATGCCTCATGTTGAATAACCACTTTTTAAACCCTCACAGTGACCAAAATTGCCATTTTTACAGAGTTTTGCTTACTCAAAGGCTTCAATTTTGACCCGTTTCAGGCACAGAAATGACTTTAAACACACTTATTTTAATTGACAAAGTCATAATTCACATCCAACAGTCATTAAGAGTCAAAAGATTAAATGGTAAAATTTCATTCATATTGACCATTTTGGGATCGTTTGACAGGTCCGGAGTCATCGTTTTTCATCCGAAAATTGATTTTTTGGACTGTACCAAAAATGATTCAAAATGTCAATTGGATCGTTCCTCATGTTGAATAACCACTTTTTAAACCCTCACAGTGACCAAAATTGCCATTTTTACAGAGTTTTGCTTACTCAAAAGCTTCGATTTTGACCCGTTTCAGGCACAGAAATGACTTTAAGACACGTATTCTAGTTGACAAAGTCATAATTCACATCCAACAGTCATTTAGAGTCAAAAGATTAAATGTTAAAATTTCATCATTATAGACCATTTTGGGATCGTTCGACAGGTCCGGAGTCATCGTTTTTCATCCGAAAATTGATTTTTTGGACTGTACCAAAAATGATTCAAAATGTCAATTGGATCATGCCTCATGTTGAATAACCACTTTTTAAACCCTCACAGTGACCAAAATTGCCATTTTTACAGAGTTTTGCTTACTCAAAAGCTTCCATTTTGACCCGTTTCAGGCAAAGAAATGACTTTAAACACACTCATTTTAGTTGACAAAGTCATAATTCACATCCAACAGTCATTTAGAGTCAAAAGATTAAATGTTAAAATTTCATCCATATTGACCATTTTGGGATCGTTCGACAGGTCCGGAGTCATAGTTTTTCATCCGAAAATTGATTTTTCGAACTGTACCAAAGATGATTCAAAATGTCAATTGGATCGTGCCTCATGTTGAATAACCACTTTTTAAACCCTCACAGTGACTAAAATTGCCATTTTTACAGAGTTTTGCTTACTCAAAAGCTTCCATTTTGACCCGTTTCAGGCACAGAAATGACTTTAAACACACTTATTCTAGTTGACAAAGTCATAATTCACATCCAACAGTCATTTAGAGTCAAAAGATTAAATGTTGAAATTTCATCCATATTGACCATTTTGGGATCGTTCGACAGGTCCGGAGTCATCGTTTTTCATCCGAAAATTGATTTTTCGGACTGTACCAAAAATGATTCAAAATGTCAATTGGATCGTGCCTCATGTTGAATAACCACTTTTTAAACCCTCACAGTGACCAAAATTGCCATTTTTACAGAGTTTTGCTTACTCAAAGGCTTCAATTTTGACCCGTTTCAGGCAAAGAAATGACTTTAAACACACTTATTTTAATTGACAAAGTCATAATTCACATCCAACAGTCATTAAGAGTCAAAAGATTAACTGGTAAAATTTCATTCATATTGACCATTTTGGGATCGTTTGACAGGTCCGGAGTCATCGTTTTTCATCCGAAAATTGATTTTTTGGACTGTACCAAAAATGATTCAAAATGTCAATTGGATCGTGCCTCATGTTGAATAACCACTTTTTAAACCCTCACAGTGACCAAAATTGCCATTTTTACAGAGTTTTGCTTACTCAAAAGCTTCGATGTTGACCCGTTTCAGGCACAGAAATGACTTTAAACACACGTATTCTAGTTGACAAAGTCATAATTCACATCCAACAGTCATTTAGAGTCAAAAGATTAAATGTTAAAATTTCATCATTATAGACCATTTTGGGATCGTTCGACAGGTCCGGAGTCATCGTTTTTCATCCGAAAATTGATTTTTTGGACTGTACCAAAAATGATTCAAAATGTCAATTGGATCATGCCTCATGTTGAATAACCACTTTTTAAACCCTCACAGTGACCAAAATTGCCATTTTTACAGAGTTTTGCTTACTCAAAAGCTTCCATTTTGACCCGTTTCAGGCAAAGAAATGACTTTAAACACACTCATTTTAGTTGACAAAGTCATAATTCACATCCAACAGTCATTTAGAGTCAAAAGATTAAATGTTGAAATGTCATCCATATTGACCATTTTGGGATCGTTCGACAGGTCCGGAGTCATCGTTTTTCATCCGAAAATTGATTTTTCGGACTTTACCAAAAATGATTCAAAATGTCAATTGGATCGTGCCTCATGTTGAATAACCACTTTTTAAACCCTCACAGTGACCAAAATTGCCATTTTTACAGAGTTTTGCTTACTCAAAAGCTTCCATTTTGACCCGTTTCAGGCACAGAAATGACTTTAAACACACTTATTCTAGTTGACAAAGTCATAATTCACATACAACAGTCATTTAGAGTCAAAAGATTAAATGTTGAAATTTCATCATTATAGACCATTTTGGGATCGTTCGACAGGTCCGGAGTCATCGTTTTTCATCCGAAAATTGAATTTTTTGGACTGTACCAAAAATGATTCAAAATGTCAATTGGATCATGCCTCATGTTGAATAACCACTTTTTAAACCCTCACAGTGACCAAAATTGCCATTTTTACAGAGTTTTGCTTACTCAAAGGCTTCAATTTTGACCCGTTTCAGGCACAGAAATGACTTTAAACACACTTATTTTAATTGACAAAGTCATAATTCACATCCAACAGTCATTAAGAGTCAAAAGATTAAATGGTAAAATTTCATTCATATTGACCATTTTGGGATCGTTTGACAGGTCCGGAGTCATCGTTTTTCATCCGAAAATTGATTTTTTGGACTGTACCAAAAATGATTCAAAATGTCAATTGGATCGTTCCTCATGTTGAATAACCACTTTTTAAACCCTCACAGTGACCAAAATTGCCATTTTTACAGAGTTTTGCTTACTCAAAAGCTTCGATTTTGACCCGTTTCAGGCACAGAAATGACTTTAAGACACGTATTCTAGTTGACAAAGTCATAATTCACATCCAACAGTCATTTAGAGTCAAAAGATTAAATGTTAAAATTTCATCATTATAGACCATTTTGGGATCGTTCGACAGGTCCGGAGTCATCGTTTTTCATCCGAAAATTGATTTTTTGGACTGTACCAAAAATTATTCAAAATGTCAATTGGATCATGCCTCATGTTGAATAACCACTTTTTAAACCCTCACAGTGACCAGAATTGCCATTTTTACAGAGTTTTGCTTACTCAAAAGCTTCCATTTTGACCAGTTTCAGGCAAAGAAATGACTTTAAACACACTCATTTTAGTAGACAAAGTCATAATTCACATCCAACAGTCATTTAGAGTCAAAAGATTAAATGTTAAAATTTCATCCATATTGACCATTTTGTCATCGTTCGACAGAGCCGGAGTCATAGTTTTTCATCCGAAAATTGATTTTTTGGACTGTACCAAAAATGATTCAAAATGTCAATTGGATCGTTCCTCATGTTGAATAACCACTTTTTAAACCCTCACAGTGACCAAAATTGCCATTTTTACAGAGTTTTGCTTACTCAAAAGCTTCGATTTTGACCCGTTTCAGGCACAGAAATGACTTTAAGACACGTATTCTAGTTGACAAAGTCATAATTCACATCCAACAGTCATTTAGAGTCAAAAGATTAAATGTTAAAATTTCATCATTATAGACCATTTTGGGATCGTTCGACAGGTCCGGAGTCATCGTTTTTCATCCGAAAATTGATTTTTTGGACTGTACCAAAAATTATTCAAAATGTCAATTGGATCATGCCTCATGTTGAATAACCACTTTTTAAACCCTCACAGTGACCAGAATTGCCATTTTTACAGAGTTTTGCTTACTCAAAAGCTTCCATTTTGACCAGTTTCAGGCAAAGAAATGACTTTAAACACACTCATTTTAGTAGACAAAGTCATAATTCACATCCAACAGTCATTTAGAGTCAAAAGATTAAATGTTAAAATTTCATCCATATTGACCATTTTGTCATCGTTCGACAGAGCCGGAGTCATAGTTTTTCATCCGAAAATTGATTTTTTGGACTGTACCAAAAATGATTCAAAATGTCAATTGGATCATGCCTCATGTTGAATAACCACTTTTTAAACCCTCACAGTGACCAAAATTGCCATTTTTACAGAGTTTTGCTAACTCAAAAGCTTCAATTTTGACCCGTTTCAGGCACAGAAATGACTTTAAACACACTTATTTTAGTTGAAGAAGTCATAATTCACATCCAACAGTCATTTAGAGTCAAAAGATTAAAGGTTAAAATGTCATCATTATAGACCATTTTGGGATCGTTCGACAGGTCCGGAGTCATCGTTTTTCATCTGAAAATTGATTTTTTGGACTGTACCAAAAATGATTCAAAATGTCAATTGGATCATGCCTCATGTTGAATAACCACTTTTTAAACCCTCACAGTGACCAAAATTGCCATTTTTACAGAGTTTTGCTTACTCAAAAGCTTCCATTTTGACCCGTTTCAGGCAAAGAAATGACTTTAAACACACTCATTTTAGTTGACAAAGTCATAATTCACATCCAACAGTCATTTAGAGTCAAAAGATTAAATGTTAAAATTTCATCCATATTGACCATTTTGGGATCGTTCGACAGGTCCGGAGTCATAGTTTTTCATCCGAAAATTGATTTTTCGAACTGTACCAAAGATGATTCAAAATGTCAATTGGATCGTGCCTCATGTTGAATAACCACTTTTTAAACCCTCACAGTGACTAAAATTGCCATTTTTACAGAGTTTTGCTTACTCAAAAGCTTCCATTTTGACCCGTTTCAGGCACAGAAATGACTTTAAACACACTTATTCTAGTTGACAAAGTCATAATTCACATCCAACAGTCATTTAGAGTCAAAAGATTAAATGTTGAAATTTCATCCATATTGACCATTTTGGGATCGTTCGACAGGTCCGGAGTCATCGTTTTTCATCCGAAAATTGATTTTTCGGACTGTACCAAAAATGATTCAAAATGTCAATTGGATCGTGCCTCATGTTGAATAACCACTTTTTAAACCCTCACAGTGACCAAAATTGCCATTTTTACAGAGTTTTGCTTACTCAAAAGCTTCAATTTTGACCCGTTTCAGGCACAGAAATGACTTTAAACACACTTATTTTAGTTAACAAAGTCATAATTCACATCCAACAGTCATTTAGAGTCAAAAGATTAAATGTTGAAATTTCATCCATATTGACCATTTTGGGATCGTTCGACAGGTCCGGAGTCATCGTTTTTCATCCGAAAATTGATTTTTTGGGCAGTACCAAAAATGATTCAAAATGTGAATTGGATCATGCCTCATGTTGAATAACCACTTTTTAAACCCTCACAGTGACCAAAATTGCCATTTTTACAGAGTTTTGCTTACTCAAAAGCTTCAATTTTGACCCGTTTCAGGCACAGAAATGACTTTAAACACACTTATTTTAGTTGACAAAGTCATAATTCACATCCAACAGTCATTTAGAGTCAAAAGATTAAATGTTGAAATTTCATCCATATTGACCATTTTGGGATCGTTCGACAGGTCCGGAGTCATCGTTTTTCATCCGAAAATTGATTTTTTGGACTGTACCAAAAATGATTCAAAATGTCAATTGGATTGTGCCTCATGTTGAATAACCACTTTTTAAACCCTCACGGTGACAAAAATTGCCATTTTTACAGAGTTTTGCTTACTCAAAAGCTTCAATTTTGACCCGTTTCAGGCACAGAAATGACTTTAAACACACTTATTCTAGTTGACAAAGTCATAATTCACATCCAACAGTCATTTAGAGTCAAAAGATTAAATGTTAAAATGTCATCATTATAGACCATTTTGGGATCGTTCGACAGGTCCGGAGTCATCGTTTTTCATCCGAAAATTGATTTTTTTGGACTGTACCAAAAATGATTCAAAATGTCAATTGGATCATGCCTCATGTTGAATAACCACTTTTTAAACCCTCACAGTGACCAAAATTGCCATTTTTACAGAGTTTTGCTTACTCAAAGGCTTCAATTTTGACCTGTTTCAGGCACAGAAATGACTTTAAACACACTTATTTTAATTGACAAAGTCATAATTCACATCCAACAGTCATTAAGAGTCAAAAGATTAAATGGTAAAATTTCATTCATATTGACCATTTTGGGATCGTTTGACAGGTCCGGAGTCATCGTTTTTCATCCGAAAATTGATTTTTTGGACTGTACCAAAAATGATTCAAAATGTCAATTGGATCGTTCCTCATGTTGAATAACCACTTTTTAAACCCTCACAGTGACCAAAATTGCCATTTTTACAGAGTTTTGCTTACTCAAAAGCTTCGATTTTGACCCGTTTCAGGCACAGAAATGACTTTAAACACACGTATTCTAGTTGACAAAGTCATAATTCACATCCAACAGTCATTTAGAGTCAAAAGATTAAATGTTAAAATTTCATCATTATAGACCATTTTGGGATCGTTCGACAGGTCCGGAGTCATCGTTTTTCATCCGAAAATTGATTTTTTGGACTGTACCAAAAATGATTCAAAATGTCAATTGGATCATGCCTCATGTTGAATGACCACTTTTTAAACCCTCACAGTGACCAAAATTGCCATTTTTACAGAGTTTTGCTTACTCAAAGGCTTCAATTTTGACCCGTTTCAGGCACAGAAATGACTTTAAACACACTTATTTTAATTGACAAAGTCATAATTCACATTCAACAGTCATTAAGAGTCAAAAGATTAAATGGTAAAATTTCATTCATATTGACCATTTTGGGATCGTTTGACAGGTCCGGAGTCATCGTTTTTCATCCGAAAATTGATTTTTTGGACTGTACCAAAAATGATTCAAAATGTCAATTGGATCGTTCCTCATGTTGAATAACCACTTTTTAAACCCTCACAGTGACCAAAATTGCCATTTTTACAGAGTTTTGCTTACTCAAAAGTTTCGATTTTGACCCGTTTCAGGCACAGAAATGACTTTAAACACACGTATTCTAGTTGACAAAGTCATAATTCACATCCAACAGTCATTTAGAGTCAAAAGATTAAATGTTAAAATTTCATCCATATTGACCATTTTGTCATCGTTCGACAGGTCCGGAGTCATAGTTTTTCATCCGAAAATTGATTTTTTGGACTGTACCAAAAATGATTCAAAATGTCAATTGGATCATGCCTCATGTTCAATAACCACTTTTTAAACCCTCACAGTGACCAAAATTGCCATTTTTACAGAGTTTTGCTAACTCAAAAGCTTCAATTTTGACCCGTTTCAGGCACAGAAATGACTTTAAACACACTTATTTTAGTTGAAGAAGTCATAATTCACATCCAACAGTCATTTAGAGTCAAAAGATTAAAGGTTAAAATGTCATCATTATAGACCATTTTGGGATCGTTCGACAGGTCCGGAGTCATCGTTTTTCATCTGAAAATTGATTTTTTGGACTGTACCAAAAATGATGCAAAATGTCAATTGGATCATGCCTCATGTTGAATAACCACTTTTTAAACCCTCACAGTGACCAAAATTGCCATTTTTACAGAGTTTTGCTTACTCAAAAGCTTCCATTTTGACCCGTTTCAGGCAAAGAAATGACTTTAAACACACTCATTTTAGTTGACAAAGTCATAATTCACATCCAACAGTCACTTAGAGTCAAAAGATTAAATGTTAAAATTTCATCCATATTGACCATTTTGGGATCGTTCGACAGGTCCGGAGTCATCGTTTTTCATCCGAAAATTGATTTTTCGGACTGTTCCAAAAATGATTCAAAATGTCAATTGGATCGACCCTCATGTTGAATAACCACTTTTTAAACCCTCACAGTGACCAAAATTGCCATTTTTACAGAGTTTTGCTTACTCAAAAGCTTCAATTTTGACCCGTTTCAGGCACAGAAATGACTTTAAACACACTTATTTTAGTTAACAAAGTCATAATTCACATCCAACAGTCATTTAGAGTCAAAAGATTAAATGTTGAAATTTCATCCATATTGACCATTTTGGGATCGTTCGACAGGTCCGGAGTCATCGTTTTTCATCCGAAAATTGATTTTATGGGCAGTACCAAAAATGATTCAAAATGTGAATTGGATCATGCCTCATGTTGAATAACCACTTTTTAAACCCTCACAGTGACCAAAATTGCCATATTTACAGAGTTTTGCTTACTCAAAAGCTTCAATTTTGACCCGTTTCAGGCACAGAAATGACTTTAAACACACTTATTTTAGTTGACAAAGTCATAATTCACATCCAACAGTCATTTAGAGTCAAAAGATTAAATGTTGAAATTTCATCCATATTGACCATTTTGGGATCGTTCGACAGGTCCGGAGTCATCGTTTTTCATCCGAAAATTGATTTTTTGGACTGTACCAAAAATGATTCAAAATGTCAATTGGATTGTGCCTCATGTTGAATAACCACTTTTTAAACCCTCACAGTGACAAAAATTGCCATTTTTACAGAGTTTTGCTTACTCAAAAGCTTCAATTTTGACCCGTTTCAGGCACAGAAATGACTTTAAACACACTTATTCTAGTTGACAAAGTCATAATTCACATCCAACAGTCATTTAGAGTCAAAAGATTAAATGTTAAAATGTCATCATTATAGACCATTTTGGGATCGTTCGACAGGTCCGGAGTCATCATTTTTCATCCGAAAATTGATTTTTTGGACTGTACCAAAAATGATTCAAAATGTCAATTGGATCATGCCTCATGTTGAATAAACACTTTTTAAACCCTCACAGTGACCAAAATTGCCATTTTTACAGAGTTTTGCTTACTCAAAAGCTTCAATTTTGACCCGTTTCAGGCACAGAAATGACTTTAAACACACTTATTTTAGTTAACAAAGTTATAATTCACATCCAACAGTCATTTATAGTCAAGAGATTAAATGTTGAAATTTCATCATTATAGACCATTTTGGGATCGTTCGACAGGTCCGGAGTCACCGTTTTTCATCCGAAAATTGATTTTTTGGACTGTACCAAAAATGATTCAAAATGTCAATTGGATCATGCCTCATGTTGAATAACCACTTTTTAAACCCTCACAGTGACCAAAATTGCCATTTTTACAGAGTTTTCCTTACTCAAAAGCTTCAATTTTGACCCGTTTCAGGCACAGAAATGACTTTAAACACACTTATTTTAGTTAACAAAGTCATAATTCACATCCAACAGTCATTTAGAGTCAAAAGATTAAATGTTGAAATTTCATCCATATTGACCATTTTGGGATCGTTCGACAGGTCCGGAGTCATCGTTTTTCATCCGAAAATTGATTTTTTGGACTGTACCAAAAATGATTCAAAATGTCAATTGGATCATGCCTCATGTTGAATAACCACTTTTTAAACCCTCACAGTGACCAAAATTGCCATTTTTACAGAGTTTTGCTTACTCAAAAGCTTCAATTTTGACCCGTTTCAGGCACAGAAATGACTTTAAACACACTTATTTTAGTTGACAAAGTCATAATTCACATCCAACAGTCATTTAGAGTCAAAAGATTAAATGTTGAAATTTCATCCATATTGACCATTTTGGGATCGTTCGACTGGTCCGGAGTCATCGTTTTTCATCCGAAAATTGATTTTTTGGACTGTACCAAAAATGATTCAAAATGTCAGTTGGATCGTGCCTCGTGTTGAATAACCACTTTTTAAACCCTCACAGTGACCAAAATTGCCATTTTTACAGAGTTTTGCTTACTCAAAAGCTTCAATTTTGACCCGTTTCAGGCACAGAAATGACTTTAAACACACTTATTTTAGTTGACAAAGTCATAATTCACATCCAACAGTCATTTAGAGTCAAAAGATTAAATGTTGAAATTTCATCCATATTGACCATTTTGGGATCGTTCGACAGGTCCGGAGTCATCGTTTTTCATCCGAAAATTGATTTTTTGCACTCTACCAAAAATGATTCAAAATGTCATTTGGATCGGGCCTCATGTTGAATAACAACTTTTTAAACCCTCACAGTGACCAAAATTGCCATTTTTACAGAGTTTTGCTTACTCAAAATCTTCAATTTTGACCAATTTCAGGCACAGAAATGACTTTAAACACACTTATTCTAGTTGACAAAGTCATAATTCACATCCAACAGTCATTTAGAATCAAAAGATTAAATGTTAAAATGTCATCATTATAGACCATTTTGGGATCGTTCGACAGGTCCGGAGTCATCGTTTTTCATCCGAAAATTGATTTTTTGGACTGTACCAAAAATGATTCAAAATGTCAATTGGATCATGCCTCATGTTGAATAACCACTTTTTAAACCCTCACAGTGACCAAAATTGCCATTTTTACTGAGTTTTGCTTACTCAAAAGCTTCAATTTTGACCCGTTTCAGGCACAGAAATGACTTTAAACACACTTATTTTAGTTAACAAAGTCATAATTCACATCCAACAGTCATTTAGAGTCAAAAGATTAAATGTTGAAATTTCATCCATATTGACGATTTTGGGATCGTTCGACAGGTCCAGAGTCATCGTTTTTCATCCGAAAATCTATTTTTGGGACTGTACCAAAAATGATTCAAAATGTCAATGGGACCATGCCTCATGTTGAATAACCACTTTTTAAACCCTCACAGTGACCAAAATTGCCATTTTTACAGAGTTTTGCTTACTCAAAAGCTTCCATTTTGACCCGTTTCAGGCACAGAAATGACTTTAAACAAACTTATTTTAGTTGACAAAGTCATAATTCTCATCCAACAGTCATTTAGAGTCAAAAGATTAAATGTTGAAATTTCATCCATATTGACCATTTTGGGATCGTTCGACAGGTCCGGAGTCATCGTTTTTCATCCGAAAATTGATTTTTCGGACTTTACCAAAAATGATTCAAAATGTCAATTGGATCGTGCCTCATGTTGAATAACCACTTTTTAAACCCTCACAGTGACCAAAATTGCCATTTTTACAGAGTTTTGCTTACTCAAAAGCTTCGATTTTGACCCGTTTCAGGCACAGAAATGACTTTAAGACACGTATTCTAGTTGACAAAGTCATAATTCACATCCAACAGTCATTTAGAGTCAAAAGATTAAATGTTAAAATTTCATCATTATAGACCATTTTGGGATCGTTCGACAGGTCCGGAGTCATCGTTTTTCATCCGAAAATTGATTTTTTGGACTGTACCAAAAATTATTCAAAATGTCAATTGGATCATGCCTCATGTTGAATAACCACTTTTTAAACCCTCACAGTGACCAGAATTGCCATTTTTACAGAGTTTTGCTTACTCAAAAGCTTCCATTTTGACCAGTTTCAGGCAAAGAAATGACTTTAAACACACTCATTTTAGTAGACAAAGTCATAATTCACATCCAACAGTCATTTAGAGTCAAAAGATTAAATGTTAAAATTTCATCCATATTGACCATTTTGTCATCGTTCGACAGAGCCGGAGTCATAGTTTTTCATCCGAAAATTGATTTTTTGGACTGTACCAAAAATGATTCAAAATGTCAATTGGATCGTTCCTCATGTTGAATAACCACTTTTTAAACCCTCACAGTGACCAAAATTGCCATTTTTACAGAGTTTTGCTTACTCAAAAGCTTCGATTTTGACCCGTTTCAGGCACAGAAATGACTTTAAGACACGTATTCTAGTTGACAAAGTCATAATTCACATCCAACAGTCATTTAGAGTCAAAAGATTAAATGTTAAAATTTCATCATTATAGACCATTTTGGGATCGTTCGACAGGTCCGGAGTCATCGTTTTTCATCCGAAAATTGATTTTTTGGACTGTACCAAAAATTATTCAAAATGTCAATTGGATCATGCCTCATGTTGAATAACCACTTTTTAAACCCTCACAGTGACCAGAATTGCCATTTTTACAGAGTTTTGCTTACTCAAAAGCTTCCATTTTGACCAGTTTCAGGCAAAGAAATGACTTTAAACACACTCATTTTAGTAGACAAAGTCATAATTCACATCCAACAGTCATTTAGAGTCAAAAGATTAAATGTTAAAATTTCATCCATATTGACCATTTTGTCATCGTTCGACAGAGCCGGAGTCATAGTTTTTCATCCGAAAATTGATTTTTTGGACTGTACCAAAAATGATTCAAAATGTCAATTGGATCATGCCTCATGTTGAATAACCACTTTTTAAACCCTCACAGTGACCAAAATTGCCATTTTTACAGAGTTTTGCTAACTCAAAAGCTTCAATTTTGACCCGTTTCAGGCACAGAAATGACTTTAAACACACTTATTTTAGTTGAAGAAGTCATAATTCACATCCAACAGTCATTTAGAGTCAAAAGATTAAAGGTTAAAATGTCATCATTATAGACCATTTTGGGATCGTTCGACAGGTCCGGAGTCATCGTTTTTCATCTGAAAATTGATTTTTTGGACTGTACCAAAAATGATTCAAAATGTCAATTGGATCATGCCTCATGTTGAATAACCACTTTTTAAACCCTCACAGTGACCAAAATTGCCATTTTTACAGAGTTTTGCTTACTCAAAAGCTTCCATTTTGACCCGTTTCAGGCAAAGAAATGACTTTAAACACACTCATTTTAGTTGACAAAGTCATAATTCACATCCAACAGTCATTTAGAGTCAAAAGATTAAATGTTAAAATTTCATCCATATTGACCATTTTGGGATCGTTCGACAGGTCCGGAGTCATAGTTTTTCATCCGAAAATTGATTTTTCGAACTGTACCAAAGATGATTCAAAATGTCAATTGGATCGTGCCTCATGTTGAATAACCACTTTTTAAACCCTCACAGTGACTAAAATTGCCATTTTTACAGAGTTTTGCTTACTCAAAAGCTTCCATTTTGACCCGTTTCAGGCACAGAAATGACTTTAAACACACTTATTCTAGTTGACAAAGTCATAATTCACATCCAACAGTCATTTAGAGTCAAAAGATTAAATGTTGAAATTTCATCCATATTGACCATTTTGGGATCGTTCGACAGGTCCGGAGTCATCGTTTTTCATCCGAAAATTGATTTTTCGGACTGTACCAAAAATGATTCAAAATGTCAATTGGATCGTGCCTCATGTTGAATAACCACTTTTTAAACCCTCACAGTGACCAAAATTGCCATTTTTACAGAGTTTTGCTTACTCAAAAGCTTCAATTTTGACCCGTTTCAGGCACAGAAATGACTTTAAACACACTTATTTTAGTTAACAAAGTCATAATTCACATCCAACAGTCATTTAGAGTCAAAAGATTAAATGTTGAAATTTCATCCATATTGACCATTTCGGGATCGTTCGACAGGTCCGGAGTCATCGTTTTTCATCCGAAAATTGATTTTTTGGGCAGTACCAAAAATGATTCAAAATGTGAATTGGATCATGCCTCATGTTGAATAACCACTTTTTAAACCCTCACAGTGACCAAAATTGCCATTTTTACAGAGTTTTGCTTACTCAAAAGCTTCAATTTTGACCCGTTTCAGGCACAGAAATGACTTTAAACACACTTATTTTAGTTGACAAAGTCATAATTCACATCCAACAGTCATTTAGAGTCAAAAGATTAAATGTTGAAATTTCATCCATATTGACCATTTTGGGATCGTTCGACAGGTCCGGAGTCATCGTTTTTCATCCGAAAATTGATTTTTTGGACTGTACCAAAAATGATTCAAAATGTCAATTGGATTGTGCCTCATGTTGAATAACCACTTTTTAAACCCTCACGGTGACAAAAATTGCCATTTTTACAGAGTTTTGCTTACTCAAAAGCTTCAATTTTGACCCGTTTCAGGCACAGAAATGACTTTAAACACACTTATTCTAGTTGACAAAGTCATAATTCACATCCAACAGTCATTTAGAGTCAAAAGATTAAATGTTAAAATGTCATCATTATAGACCATTTTGGGATCGTTCGACAGGTCCGGAGTCATCGTTTTTCATCCGAAAATTGATTTTTTTGGACTGTACCAAAAATGATTCAAAATGTCAATTGGATCATGCCTCATGTTGAATAACCACTTTTTAAACCCTCACAGTGACCAAAATTGCCATTTTTACAGAGTTTTGCTTACTCAAAGGCTTCAATTTTGACCTGTTTCAGGCACAGAAATGACTTTAAACACACTTATTTTAATTGACAAAGTCATAATTCACATCCAACAGTCATTAAGAGTCAAAAGATTAAATGGTAAAATTTCATTCATATTGACCATTTTGGGATCGTTTGACAGGTCCGGAGTCATCGTTTTTCATCCGAAAATTGATTTTTTGGACTGTACCAAAAATGATTCAAAATGTCAATTGGATCGTTCCTCATGTTGAATAACCACTTTTTAAACCCTCACAGTGACCAAAATTGCCATTTTTACAGAGTTTTGCTTACTCAAAAGCTTCGATTTTGACCCGTTTCAGGCACAGAAATGACTTTAAACACACGTATTCTAGTTGACAAAGTCATAATTCACATCCAACAGTCATTTAGAGTCAAAAGATTAAATGTTAAAATTTCATCATTATAGACCATTTTGGGATCGTTCGACAGGTCCGGAGTCATCGTTTTTCATCCGAAAATTGATTTTTTGGACTGTACCAAAAATGATTCAAAATGTCAATTGGATCATGCCTCATGTTGAATGACCACTTTTTAAACCCTCACAGTGACCAAAATTGCCATTTTTACAGAGTTTTGCTTACTCAAAGGCTTCAATTTTGACCCGTTTCAGGCACAGAAATGACTTTAAACACACTTATTTTAATTGACAAAGTCATAATTCACATTCAACAGTCATTAAGAGTCAAAAGATTAAATGGTAAAATTTCATTCATATTGACCATTTTGGGATCGTTTGACAGGTCCGGAGTCATCGTTTTTCATCCGAAAATTGATTTTTTGGACTGTACCAAAAATGATTCAAAATGTCAATTGGATCGTTCCTCATGTTGAATAACCACTTTTTAAACCCTCACAGTGACCAAAATTGCCATTTTTACAGAGTTTTGCTTACTCAAAAGTTTCGATTTTGACCCGTTTCAGGCACAGAAATGACTTTAAACACACGTATTCTAGTTGACAAAGTCATAATTCACATCCAACAGTCATTTAGAGTCAAAAGATTAAATGTTAAAATTTCATCCATATTGACCATTTTGTCATCGTTCGACAGGTCCGGAGTCATAGTTTTTCATCCGAAAATTTGATTTTTTGGACTGTACCAAAAATGATTCAAAATGTCAATTGGATCATGCCTCATGTTCAATAACCACTTTTTAAACCCTCACAGTGACCAAAATTGCCATTTTTACAGAGTTTTGCTAACTCAAAAGCTTCAATTTTGACCCGTTTCAGGCACAGAAATGACTTTAAACACACTTATTTTAGTTGAAGAAGTCATAATTCACATCCAACAGTCATTTAGAGTCAAAAGATTAAAGGTTAAAATGTCATCATTATAGACCATTTTGGGATCGTTCGACAGGTCCGGAGTCATCGTTTTTCATCTGAAAATTGATTTTTTGGACTGTACCAAAAATGATGCAAAATGTCAATTGGATCATGCCTCATGTTGAATAACCACTTTTTAAACCCTCACAGTGACCAAAATTGCCATTTTTACAGAGTTTTGCTTACTCAAAAGCTTCCATTTTGACCCGTTTCAGGCAAAGAAATGACTTTAAACACACTCATTTTAGTTGACAAAGTCATAATTCACATCCAACAGTCACTTAGAGTCAAAAGATTAAATGTTAAAATTTCATCCATATTGACCATTTTGGGATCGTTCGACAGGTCCGGAGTCATCGTTTTTCATCCGAAAATTGATTTTTCGGACTGTTCCAAAAATGATTCAAAATGTCAATTGGATCGACCCTCATGTTGAATAACCACTTTTTAAACCCTCACAGTGACCAAAATTGCCATTTTTACAGAGTTTTGCTTACTCAAAAGCTTCAATTTTGACCCGTTTCAGGCACAGAAATGACTTTAAACACACTTATTTTAGTTAACAAAGTCATAATTCACATCCAACAGTCATTTAGAGTCAAAAGATTAAATGTTGAAATTTCATCCATATTGACCATTTTGGGATCGTTCGACAGGTCCGGAGTCATCGTTTTTCATCCGAAAATTGATTTTATGGGCAGTACCAAAAATGATTCAAAATGTGAATTGGATCATGCCTCATGTTGAATAACCACTTTTTAAACCCTCACAGTGACCAAAATTGCCATATTTACAGAGTTTTGCTTACTCAAAAGCTTCAATTTTGACCCGTTTCAGGCACAGAAATGACTTTAAACACACTTATTTTAGTTGACAAAGTCATAATTCACATCCAACAGTCATTTAGAGTCAAAAGATTAAATGTTGAAATTTCATCCATATTGACCATTTTGGGATCGTTCGACAGGTCCGGAGTCATCGTTTTTCATCCGAAAATTGATTTTTTGGACTGTACCAAAAATGATTCAAAATGTCAATTGGATTGTGCCTCATGTTGAATAACCACTTTTTAAACCCTCACAGTGACAAAAATTGCCATTTTTACAGAGTTTTGCTTACTCAAAAGCTTCAATTTTGACCCGTTTCAGGCACAGAAATGACTTTAAACACACTTATTCTAGTTGACAAAGTCATAATTCACATCCAACAGTCATTTAGAGTCAAAAGATTAAATGTTAAAATGTCATCATTATAGACCATTTTGGGATCGTTCGACAGGTCCGGAGTCATCATTTTTCATCCGAAAATTGATTTTTTGGACTGTACCAAAAATGATTCAAAATGTCAATTGGATCATGCCTCATGTTGAATAAACACTTTTTAAACCCTCACAGTGACCAAAATTGCCATTTTTACAGAGTTTTGCTTACTCAAAAGCTTCAATTTTGACCCGTTTCAGGCACAGAAATGACTTTAAACACACTTATTTTAGTTAACAAAGTTATAATTCACATCCAACAGTCATTTATAGTCAAGAGATTAAATGTTGAAATTTCATCATTATAGACCATTTTGGGATCGTTCGACAGGTCCGGAGTCACCGTTTTTCATCCGAAAATTGATTTTTTGGACTGTACCAAAAATGATTCAAAATGTCAATTGGATCATGCCTCATGTTGAATAACCACTTTTTAAACCCTCACAGTGACCAAAATTGCCATTTTTACAGAGTTTTCCTTACTCAAAAGCTTCAATTTTGACCCGTTTCAGGCACAGAAATGACTTTAAACACACTTATTTTAGTTAACAAAGTCATAATTCACATCCAACAGTCATTTAGAGTCAAAAGATTAAATGTTGAAATTTCATCCATATTGACCATTTTGGGATCGTTCGACAGGTCCGGAGTCATCGTTTTTCATCCGAAAATTGATTTTTTGGACTGTACCAAAAATGATTCAAAATGTCAATTGGATCATGCCTCATGTTGAATAACCACTTTTTAAACCCTCACAGTGACCAAAATTGCCATTTTTACAGAGTTTTGCTTACTCAAAAGCTTCAATTTTGACCCGTTTCAGGCACAGAAATGACTTTAAACACACTTATTTTAGTTGACAAAGTCATAATTCACATCCAACAGTCATTTAGAGTCAAAAGATTAAATGTTGAAATTTCATCCATATTGACCATTTTGGGATCGTTCGACTGGTCCGGAGTCATCGTTTTTCATCCGAAAATTGATTTTTTGGACTGTACCAAAAATGATTCAAAATGTCAGTTGGATCGTGCCTCGTGTTGAATAACCACTTTTTAAACCCTCACAGTGACCAAAATTGCCATTTTTACAGAGTTTTGCTTACTCAAAAGCTTCAATTTTGACCCGTTTCAGGCACAGAAATGACTTTAAACACACTTATTTTAGTTGACAAAGTCATAATTCACATCCAACAGTCATTTAGAGTCAAAAGATTAAATGTTGAAATTTCATCCATATTGACCATTTTGGGATCGTTCGACAGGTCCGGAGTCATCGTTTTTCATCCGAAAATTGATTTTTTGCACTCTACCAAAAATGATTCAAAATGTCATTTGGATCGGGCCTCATGTTGAATAACAACTTTTTAAACCCTCACAGTGACCAAAATTGCCATTTTTACAGAGTTTTGCTTACTCAAAATCTTCAATTTTGACCAATTTCAGGCACAGAAATGACTTTAAACACACTTATTCTAGTTGACAAAGTCATAATTCACATCCAACAGTCATTTAGAATCAAAAGATTAAATGTTAAAATGTCATCATTATAGACCATTTTGGGATCGTTCGACAGGTCCGGAGTCATCGTTTTTCATCCGAAAATTGATTTTTTGGACTGTACCAAAAATGATTCAAAATGTCAATTGGATCATGCCTCATGTTGAATAACCACTTTTTAAACCCTCACAGTGACCAAAATTGCCATTTTTACTGAGTTTTGCTTACTCAAAAGCTTCAATTTTGACCCGTTTCAGGCACAGAAATGACTTTAAACACACTTATTTTAGTTAACAAAGTCATAATTCACATCCAACAGTCATTTAGAGTCAAAAGATTAAATGTTGAAATTTCATCCATATTGACGATTTTGGGATCGTTCGACAGGTCCAGAGTCATCGTTTTTCATCCGAAAATCTATTTTTGGGACTGTACCAAAAATGATTCAAAATGTCAATGGGACCATGCCTCATGTTGAATAACCACTTTTTAAACCCTCACAGTGACCAAAATTGCCATTTTTACAGAGTTTTGCTTACTCAAAAGCTTCCATTTTGACCCGTTTCAGGCACAGAAATGACTTTAAACAAACTTATTTTAGTTGACAAAGTCATAATTCTCATCCAACAGTCATTTAGAGTCAAAAGATTAAATGTTGAAATTTCATCCATATTGACCATTTTGGGATCGTTCGACAGGTCCGGAGTCATCGTTTTTCATCCGAAAATTGATTTTTCGGACTTTACCAAAAATGATTCAAAATGTCAATTGGATCGTGCCTCATGTTGAATAACCACTTTTTAAACCCTCACAGTGACCAAAATTGCCATTTTTACAGAGTTTTGCTTACTCAAAGGCTTCAATTTTGACCCGTTTCAGGCAAAGAAATGACTTTAAACACACTTATTTTAATTGACAAAGTCATAATTCACATCCAACAGTCATTAAGAGTCAAAAGATTAAATGGTAAAATTTCATTCATATTGACCATTTTGGGATCGTTTGACAGGTCCGGAGTCATCGTTTTTCATCCGAAAATTGATTTTTTGGACTGTACCAAAAATGATTCAAAATGTGAATTGGATCGTGCCTCATGTTGAATAACCACTTTTTAAACCCTCACAGTGACCAAAATTGCCATTTTTACAGAGTTTTGCTTACTCAAAAGCTTCGATGTTGACCCGTTTCAGGCACAGAAATGACTTTAAACACACGTATTCTAGTTGACAAAGTCATAATTCACATCCAACAGTCATTAAGAGTCAAAAGATTAAATGTTAAAATTTCATCATTATAGAGCATTTTGGGATCGTTCGACAGGTCCGGAGTCATCGTTTTTCATCCGAAAATTGATTTTTTGGACTGTACCAAAAATGATTCAAAATGTCAATTGGATCATGCCTCATGTTGAATAACCACTTTTTAAACCCTCACAGTGACCAAAATTGCCATTTTTACAGAGTTTTGCTTACTCAAAAGCTTCCATTTTGACCCGTTTCAGGCAAAGAAATGACTTTAAACACACTCATTCTAGTTGACAAAGTCATAATTCACATCCAACAGTCATTTAGAGTCAAAAGATTAAATGTAGAAATGTCATCCATATTGACCATTTTGGGATCGTTCGACAGGTCCGGAGTCATCGTTTTTCATCCGAAAATTGATTTTTCGGACTTTACCAAAAATGATTCAAAATGTCAATTGGATCGTGCCTCATGTTGAATAACCACTTTTTAAACCCTCACAGTGACCAAAATTGCCATTTTTACAGAGTTTTGCTTACTCAAAAGCTTCCATTTTGACCCGTTTCAGGCACAGAAATGACTTTAAACACACTTATTCTAGTTGACAAAGTCATAATTCACATACAACAGTCATTTAGAGTCAAAAGATTAAATGTTGAAATTTCATCATTATAGACCATTTTGGGATCGTTCGACAGGTCCGGAGTCATCGTTTTTCATCCGAAAATTGAATTTTTTGGACTGTACCAAAAATGATTCAAAATGTCAATTGGATCATGCCTCATGTTGAATAACCACTTTTTAAACCCTCACAGTGACCAAAATTGCCATTTTTACAGAGTTTTGCTTACTCAAAAGCTTCGATTTTGACCCGTTTCAGGCACAGAAATGACTTTACACACACGTATTCTAGTTGACAAAGTCATAATTCACATCCAACAGTCATTTAGAGTCAAAAGATTAAATGTTAAAATGTCATCATTATAGACCATTTTGGGATCGTTCGACAGGTCCGGAGTCATCGTTTTTCATCCGAAAATTGATTTTTTGGACTGTACCAAAAATTATTCAAAATGTCAATTGGATCATGCCTCATGTTGAATAACCACTTTTTAAACCCTCACAGTGACCAAAATTGCCATTTTTACAGAGTTTTGCTTACTCAAAAGCTTCCATTTTGACCCGTTTCAGGCAAAGAAATGACTTTAAACACACTCATTTTAGTAGACAAAGTCATAATTCACATCCAACAGTCATTTAGAGTCAAAAGATTAAATGTTGAAATTTCATCCATATTGACCATTTTGGGATCGTTCGACAGGTCCGGAGTCATCGTTTTTCATCCAAAAATTGATTTTTTGGACTGTACCGAAAATGATTCAAAATGTCAATTGGATCATGCCTCATGTTGAATAACCACTTTTTAAACCCTCACAGTGACCAAAATTGCCATTTTTACAGAGTTTTGCTTACTCAAAAGCTTCCATTTTGACCCGTTTCAGGCACAGAAATGACTTTAAACACACTTATTTTAGTTGACAAAGTCATAATTCACATCCAACAGTCATTTAGAGTCAAAAGATTAAATGTTGAAATTTCATCCATATTGACGATTTTGGGATCGTTCGACAGGTCCGGAGTCATCGTTTTTCATCCGAAAATCTATTTTTGGGACTGTACCAAAAATGATTCAAAATGTCAATGGGACCATGCCTCATGTTGAATAACCACTTTTTAAACCCTCACAGTGACCAAAATTGCCATTTTTACAGAGTTTTGCTTACTCAAAAGCTTCCATTTTGACCCGTTTCAGGCACAGAAATGACTTTAAACAAACTTATTTTAGTTGACAAAGTCATAATTCTCATCCAACAGTCATTTAGAGTCAAAAGATTAAATGTTGAAATTTCATCCATATTGACCATTTTGGGATCGTTCGACAGGTCCGGAGTCATCGTTTTTCATCCGAAAATTGATTTTTTGGACTTTACCAAAAATGATTCAAAATGTCAATTGGATCGTGCCTCATGTTGAATAACCACTTTTTAAACCCTCACAGTGACCAAAATTGCCATTTTTACAGAGTTTTGCTTACTCAAAGGCTTCAATTTTGACCCGTTTCAGGCAAAGAAATGACTTTAAACACACTTATTTTAATTGACAAAGTCATAATTCACATCCAACAGTCATTAAGAGTCAAAAGATTAACTGGTAAAATTTCATTCATATTGACCATTTTGGGATCGTTTGACAGGTCCGGAGTCATCGTTTTTCATCCGAAAATTGATTTTTTGGACTGTACCAAAAATGATTCAAAATGTCAATTGGATCGTGCCTCATGTTGAATAACCACTTTTTAAACCCTCACAGTGACCAAAATTGCCATTTTTACAGAGTTTTGCTTACTCAAAAGCTTCGATGTTGACCCGTTTCAGGCACAGAAATGACTTTAAACACACGTATTCTAGTTGACAAAGTCATAATTCACATCCAACAGTCATTTAGAGTCAAAAGATTAAATGTTAAAATTTCATCATTATAGACCATTTTGGGATCGTTCGACAGGTCCGGAGTCATCGTTTTTCATCCGAAAATTGATTTTTTGGACTGTACCAAAAATGATTCAAAATGTCAATTGGATCATGCCTCATGTTGAATAACCACTTTTTAAACCCTCACAGTGACCAAAATTGCCATTTTTACAGAGTTTTGCTTACTCAAAAGCTTCCATTTTGACCCGTTTCAGGCAAAGAAATGACTTTAAACACACTCATTTTAGTTGACAAAGTCATAATTCACATCCAACAGTCATTTAGAGTCAAAAGATTAAATGTTGAAATGTCATCCATATTGACCATTTTGGGATCGTTCGACAGGTCCGGAGTCATCGTTTTTCATCCGAAAATTGATTTTTCGGACTTTACCAAAAATGATTCAAAATGTCAATTGGATCGTGCCTCATGTTGAATAACCACTTTTTAAACCCTCACAGTGACCAAAATTGCCATTTTTACAGAGTTTTGCTTACTCAAAAGCTTCCATTTTGACCCGTTTCAGGCACAGAAATGACTTTAAACACACTTATTCTAGTTGACAAAGTCATAATTCACATACAACAGTCATTTAGAGTCAAAAGATTAAATGTTGAAATTTCATCATTATAGACCATTTTGGGATCGTTCGACAGGTCCGGAGTCATCGTTTTTCATCCGAAAATTGAATTTTTTGGACTGTACCAAAAATGATTCAAAATGTCAATTGGATCATGCCTCATGTTGAATAACCACTTTTTAAACCCTCACAGTGACCAAAATTGCCATTTTTACAGAGTTTTGCTTACTCAAAGGCTTCAATTTTGACCCGTTTCAGGCACAGAAATGACTTTAAACACACTTATTTTAATTGACAAAGTCATAATTCACATCCAACAGTCATTAAGAGTCAAAAGATTAAATGGTAAAATTTCATTCATATTGACCATTTTGGGATCGTTTGACAGGTCCGGAGTCATCGTTTTTCATCCGAAAATTGATTTTTTGGACTGTACCAAAAATGATTCAAAATGTCAATTGGATCGTTCCTCATGTTGAATAACCACTTTTTAAACCCTCACAGTGACCAAAATTGCCATTTTTACAGAGTTTTGCTTACTCAAAAGCTTCGATTTTGACCCGTTTCAGGCACAGAAATGACTTTAAGACACGTATTCTAGTTGACAAAGTCATAATTCACATCCAACAGTCATTTAGAGTCAAAAGATTAAATGTTAAAATTTCATCATTATAGACCATTTTGGGATCGTTCGACAGGTCCGGAGTCATCGTTTTTCATCCGAAAATTGATTTTTTGGACTGTACCAAAAATTATTCAAAATGTCAATTGGATCATGCCTCATGTTGAATAACCACTTTTTAAACCCTCACAGTGACCAGAATTGCCATTTTTACAGAGTTTTGCTTACTCAAAAGCTTCCATTTTGACCAGTTTCAGGCAAAGAAATGACTTTAAACACACTCATTTTAGTAGACAAAGTCATAATTCACATCCAACAGTCATTTAGAGTCAAAAGATTAAATGTTAAAATTTCATCCATATTGACCATTTTGTCATCGTTCGACAGAGCCGGAGTCATAGTTTTTCATCCGAAAATTGATTTTTTGGACTGTACCAAAAATGATTCAAAATGTCAATTGGATCATGCCTCATGTTGAATAACCACTTTTTAAACCCTCACAGTGACCAAAATTGCCATTTTTACAGAGTTTTGCTAACTCAAAAGCTTCAATTTTGACCCGTTTCAGGCACAGAAATGACTTTAAACACACTTATTTTAGTTGAAGAAGTCATAATTCACATCCAACAGTCATTTAGAGTCAAAAGATTAAAGGTTAAAATGTCATCATTATAGACCATTTTGGGATCGTTCGACAGGTCCGGAGTCATCGTTTTTCATCTGAAAATTGATTTTTTGGACTGTACCAAAAATGATTCAAAATGTCAATTGGATCATGCCTCATGTTGAATAACCACTTTTTAAACCCTCACAGTGACCAAAATTGCCATTTTTACAGAGTTTTGCTTACTCAAAAGCTTCCATTTTGACCCGTTTCAGGCAAAGAAATGACTTTAAACACACTCATTTTAGTTGACAAAGTCATAATTCACATCCAACAGTCATTTAGAGTCAAAAGATTAAATGTTAAAATTTCATCCATATTGACCATTTTGGGATCGTTCGACAGGTCCGGAGTCATAGTTTTTCATCCGAAAATTGATTTTTCGAACTGTACCAAAGATGATTCAAAATGTCAATTGGATCGTGCCTCATGTTGAATAACCACTTTTTAAACCCTCACAGTGACTAAAATTGCCATTTTTACAGAGTTTTGCTTACTCAAAAGCTTCCATTTTGACCCGTTTCAGGCACAGAAATGACTTTAAACACACTTATTCTAGTTGACAAAGTCATAATTCACATCCAACAGTCATTTAGAGTCAAAAGATTAAATGTTGAAATTTCATCCATATTGACCATTTTGGGATCGTTCGACAGGTCCGGAGTCATCGTTTTTCATCCGAAAATTGATTTTTCGGACTGTACCAAAAATGATTCAAAATGTCAATTGGATCGTGCCTCATGTTGAATAACCACTTTTTAAACCCTCACAGTGACCAAAATTGCCATTTTTACAGAGTTTTGCTTACTCAAAGGCTTCAATTTTGACCCGTTTCAGGCAAAGAAATGACTTTAAACACACTTATTTTAATTGACAAAGTCATAATTCACATCCAACAGTCATTAAGAGTCAAAAGATTAACTGGTAAAATTTCATTCATATTGACCATTTTGGGATCGTTTGACAGGTCCGGAGTCATCGTTTTTCATCCGAAAATTGATTTTTTGGACTGTACCAAAAATGATTCAAAATGTCAATTGGATCGTGCCTCATGTTGAATAACCACTTTTTAAACCCTCACAGTGACCAAAATTGCCATTTTTACAGAGTTTTGCTTACTCAAAAGCTTCGATGTTGACCCGTTTCAGGCACAGAAATGACTTTAAACACACGTATTCTAGTTGACAAAGTCATAATTCACATCCAACAGTCATTTAGAGTCAAAAGATTAAATGTTAAAATTTCATCATTATAGACCATTTTGGGATCGTTCGACAGGTCCGGAGTCATCGTTTTTCATCCGAAAATTGATTTTTTGGACTGTACCAAAAATGATTCAAAATGTCAATTGGATCATGCCTCATGTTGAATAACCACTTTTTAAACCCTCACAGTGACCAAAATTGCCATTTTTACAGAGTTTTGCTTACTCAAAAGCTTCCATTTTGACCCGTTTCAGGCAAAGAAATGACTTTAAACACACTCATTTTAGTTGACAAAGTCATAATTCACATCCAACAGTCATTTAGAGTCAAAAGATTAAATGTTGAAATGTCATCCATATTGACCATTTTGGGATCGTTCGACAGGTCCGGAGTCATCGTTTTTCATCCGAAAATTGATTTTTCGGACTTTACCAAAAATGATTCAAAATGTCAATTGGATCGTGCCTCATGTTGAATAACCACTTTTTAAACCCTCACAGTGACCAAAATTGCCATTTTTACAGAGTTTTGCTTACTCAAAAGCTTCCATTTTGACCCGTTTCAGGCACAGAAATGACTTTAAACACACTTATTCTAGTTGACAAAGTCATAATTCACATACAACAGTCATTTAGAGTCAAAAGATTAAATGTTGAAATTTCATCATTATAGACCATTTTGGGATCGTTCGACAGGTCCGGAGTCATCGTTTTTCATCCGAAAATTGAATTTTTTGGACTGTACCAAAAATGATTCAAAATGTCAATTGGATCATGCCTCATGTTGAATAACCACTTTTTAAACCCTCACAGTGACCAAAATTGCCATTTTTACAGAGTTTTGCTTACTCAAAGGCTTCAATTTTGACCCGTTTCAGGCACAGAAATGACTTTAAACACACTTATTTTAATTGACAAAGTCATAATTCACATCCAACAGTCATTAAGAGTCAAAAGATTAAATGGTAAAATTTCATTCATATTGACCATTTTGGGATCGTTTGACAGGTCCGGAGTCATCGTTTTTCATCCGAAAATTGATTTTTTGGACTGTACCAAAAATGATTCAAAATGTCAATTGGATCGTTCCTCATGTTGAATAACCACTTTTTAAACCCTCACAGTGACCAAAATTGCCATTTTTACAGAGTTTTGCTTACTCAAAAGCTTCGATTTTGACCCGTTTCAGGCACAGAAATGACTTTAAGACACGTATTCTAGTTGACAAAGTCATAATTCACATCCAACAGTCATTTAGAGTCAAAAGATTAAATGTTAAAATTTCATCATTATAGACCATTTTGGGATCGTTCGACAGGTCCGGAGTCATCGTTTTTCATCCGAAAATTGATTTTTTGGACTGTACCAAAAATTATTCAAAATGTCAATTGGATCATGCCTCATGTTGAATAACCACTTTTTAAACCCTCACAGTGACCAGAATTGCCATTTTTACAGAGTTTTGCTTACTCAAAAGCTTCCATTTTGACCAGTTTCAGGCAAAGAAATGACTTTAAACACACTCATTTTAGTAGACAAAGTCATAATTCACATCCAACAGTCATTTAGAGTCAAAAGATTAAATGTTAAAATTTCATCCATATTGACCATTTTGTCATCGTTCGACAGAGCCGGAGTCATAGTTTTTCATCCGAAAATTGATTTTTTGGACTGTACCAAAAATGATTCAAAATGTCAATTGGATCATGCCTCATGTTGAATAACCACTTTTTAAACCCTCACAGTGACCAAAATTGCCATTTTTACAGAGTTTTGCTAACTCAAAAGCTTCAATTTTGACCCGTTTCAGGCACAGAAATGACTTTAAACACACTTATTTTAGTTGAAGAAGTCATAATTCACATCCAACAGTCATTTAGAGTCAAAAGATTAAAGGTTAAAATGTCATCATTATAGACCATTTTGGGATCGTTCGACAGGTCCGGAGTCATCGTTTTTCATCTGAAAATTGATTTTTTGGACTGTACCAAAAATGATTCAAAATGTCAATTGGATCATGCCTCATGTTGAATAACCACTTTTTAAACCCTCACAGTGACCAAAATTGCCATTTTTACAGAGTTTTGCTTACTCAAAAGCTTCCATTTTGACCCGTTTCAGGCAAAGAAATGACTTTAAACACACTCATTTTAGTTGACAAAGTCATAATTCACATCCAACAGTCATTTAGAGTCAAAAGATTAAATGTTAAAATTTCATCCATATTGACCATTTTGGGATCGTTCGACAGGTCCGGAGTCATAGTTTTTCATCCGAAAATTGATTTTTCGAACTGTACCAAAGATGATTCAAAATGTCAATTGGATCGTGCCTCATGTTGAATAACCACTTTTTAAACCCTCACAGTGACTAAAATTGCCATTTTTACAGAGTTTTGCTTACTCAAAAGCTTCCATTTTGACCCGTTTCAGGCACAGAAATGACTTTAAACACACTTATTCTAGTTGACAAAGTCATAATTCACATCCAACAGTCATTTAGAGTCAAAAGATTAAATGTTGAAATTTCATCCATATTGACCATTTTGGGATCGTTCGACAGGTCCGGAGTCATCGTTTTTCATCCGAAAATTGATTTTTCGGACTGTACCAAAAATGATTCAAAATGTCAATTGGATCGTGCCTCATGTTGAATAACCACTTTTTAAACCCTCACAGTGACCAAAATTGCCATTTTTACAGAGTTTTGCTTACTCAAAAGCTTCAATTTTGAACCGTTTCAGGCACAGAAATGACTTTAAACACACTTATTTTAGTTAACAAAGTCATAATTCACATCCAACAGTCATTTAGAGTCAAAAGATTAAATGTTGAAATTTCATCCATATTGACCATTTTGGGATCGTTCGACAGGTCCGGAGTCATCGTTTTTCATCCGAAAATTGATTTTTTGGGCAGTACCAAAAATGATTCAAAATGTGAATTGGATCATGCCTCATGTTGAATAACCACTTTTTAAACCCTCACAGTGACCAAAATTGCCATTTTTACAGAGTTTTGCTTACTCAAAAGCTTCAATTTTGACCCGTTTCAGGCACAGAAATGACTTTAAACACACTTATTTTAGTTGACAAAGTCATAATTCACATCCAACAGTCATTTAGAGTCAAAAGATTAAATGTTGAAATTTCATCCATATTGACCATTTTGGGATCGTTCGACAGGTCCGGAGTCATCGTTTTTCATCCGAAAATTGATTTTTTGGACTGTACCAAAAATGATTCAAAATGTCAATTGGATTGTGCCTCATGTTGAATAACCACTTTTTAAACCCTCACGGTGACAAAAATTGCCATTTTTACAGAGTTTTGCTTACTCAAAAGCTTCAATTTTGACCCGTTTCAGGCACAGAAATGACTTTAAACACACTTATTCTAGTTGACAAAGTCATAATTCACATCCAACAGTCATTTAGAGTCAAAAGATTAAATGTTAAAATGTCATCATTATAGACCATTTTGGGATCGTTCGACAGGTCCGGAGTCATCGTTTTTCATCCGAAAATTGATTTTTTTGGACTGTACCAAAAATGATTCAAAATGTCAATTGGATCATGCCTCATGTTGAATAACCACTTTTTAAACCCTCACAGTGACCAAAATTGCCATTTTTACAGAGTTTTGCTTACTCAAAGGCTTCAATTTTGACCCGTTTCAGGCACAGAAATGACTTTAAACACACTTATTTTAATTGACAAAGTCATAATTCACATCCAACAGTCATTAAGAGTCAAAAGATTAAATGGTAAAATTTCATTCATATTGACCATTTTGGGATCGTTTGACAGGTCCGGAGTCATCGTTTTTCATCCGAAAATTGATTTTTTGGACTGTACCAAAAATGATTCAAAATGTCAATTGGATCGTTCCTCATGTTGAATAACCACTTTTTAAACCCTCACAGTGACCAAAATTGCCATTTTTACAGAGTTTTGCTTACTCAAAAGCTTCGATTTTGACCCGTTTCAGGCACAGAAATGACTTTAAACACACGTATTCTAGTTGACAAAGTCATAATTCACATCCAACAGTCATTTAGAGTCAAAAGATTAAATGTTAAAATTTCATCATTATAGACCATTTTGGGATCGTTCGACAGGTCCGGAGTCATCGTTTTTCATCCGAAAATTGATTTTTTGGACTGTACCAAAAATGATTCAAAATGTCAATTGGATCATGCCTCATGTTGAATGACCACTTTTTAAACCCTCACAGTGACCAAAATTGCCATTTTTACAGAGTTTTGCTTACTCAAAGGCTTCAATTTTGACCCGTTTCAGGCACAGAAATGACTTTAAACACACTTATTTTAATTGACAAAGTCATAATTCACATTCAACAGTCATTAAGAGTCAAAAGATTAAATGGTAAAATTTCATTCATATTGACCATTTTGGGATCGTTTGACAGGTCCGGAGTCATCGTTTTTCATCCGAAAATTGATTTTTTGGACTGTACCAAAAATGATTCAAAATGTCAATTGGATCGTTCCTCATGTTGAATAACCACTTTTTAAACCCTCACAGTGACCAAAATTGCCATTTTTACAGAGTTTTGCTTACTCAAAAGTTTCGATTTTGACCCGTTTCAGGCACAGAAATGACTTTAAACACACGTATTCTAGTTGACAAAGTCATAATTCACATCCAACAGTCATTTAGAGTCAAAAGATTAAATGTTAAAATTTCATCCATATTGACCATTTTGTCATCGTTCGACAGGTCCGGAGTCATAGTTTTTCATCCGAAAATTGATTTTTTGGACTGTACCAAAAATGATTCAAAATGTCAATTGGATCATGCCTCATGTTCAATAACCACTTTTTAAACCCTCACAGTGACCAAAATTGCCATTTTTACAGAGTTTTGCTAACTCAAAAGCTTCAATTTTGACCCGTTTCAGGCACAGAAATGACTTTAAACACACTTATTTTAGTTGAAGAAGTCATAATTCACATCCAACAGTCATTTAGAGTCAAAAGATTAAAGGTTAAAATGTCATCATTATAGACCATTTTGGGATCGTTCGACAGGTCCGGAGTCATCGTTTTTCATCTGAAAATTGATTTTTTGGACTGTACCAAAAATGATGCAAAATGTCAATTGGATCATGCCTCATGTTGAATAACCACTTTTTAAACCCTCACAGTGACCAAAATTGCCATTTTTACAGAGTTTTGCTTACTCAAAAGCTTCCATTTTGACCCGTTTCAGGCAAAGAAATGACTTTAAACACACTCATTTTAGTTGACAAAGTCATAATTCACATCCAACAGTCACTTAGAGTCAAAAGATTAAATGTTAAAATTTCATCCATATTGACCATTTTGGGATCGTTCGACAGGTCCGGAGTCATCGTTTTTCATCCGAAAATTGATTTTTCGGACTGTTCCAAAAATGATTCAAAATGTCAATTGGATCGACCCTCATGTTGAATAACCACTTTTTAAACCCTCACAGTGACCAAAATTGCCATTTTTACAGAGTTTTGCTTACTCAAAAGCTTCAATTTTGACCCGTTTCAGGCACAGAAATGACTTTAAACACACTTATTTTAGTTAACAAAGTCATAATTCACATCCAACAGTCATTTAGAGTCAAAAGATTAAATGTTGAAATTTCATCCATATTGACCATTTTGGGATCGTTCGACAGGTCCGGAGTCATCGTTTTTCATCCGAAAATTGATTTTATGGGCAGTACCAAAAATGATTCAAAATGTGAATTGGATCATGCCTCATGTTGAATAACCACTTTTTAAACCCTCACAGTGACCAAAATTGCCATATTTACAGAGTTTTGCTTACTCAAAAGCTTCAATTTTGACCCGTTTCAGGCACAGAAATGACTTTAAACACACTTATTTTAGTTGACAAAGTCATAATTCACATCCAACAGTCATTTAGAGTCAAAAGATTAAATGTTGAAATTTCATCCATATTGACCATTTTGGGATCGTTCGACAGGTCCGGAGTCATCGTTTTTCATCCGAAAATTGATTTTTTGGACTGTACCAAAAATGATTCAAAATGTCAATTGGATTGTGCCTCATGTTGAATAACCACTTTTTAAACCCTCACAGTGACAAAAATTGCCATTTTTACAGAGTTTTGCTTACTCAAAAGCTTCAATTTTGACCCGTTTCAGGCACAGAAATGACTTTAAACACACTTATTCTAGTTGACAAAGTCATAATTCACATCCAACAGTCATTTAGAGTCAAAAGATTAAATGTTAAAATGTCATCATTATAGACCATTTTGGGATCGTTCGACAGGTCCGGAGTCATCATTTTTCATCCGAAAATTGATTTTTTGGACTGTACCAAAAATGATTCAAAATGTCAATTGGATCATGCCTCATGTTGAATAAACACTTTTTAAACCCTCACAGTGACCAAAATTGCCATTTTTACAGAGTTTTGCTTACTCAAAAGCTTCAATTTTGACCCGTTTCAGGCACAGAAATGACTTTAAACACACTTATTTTAGTTAACAAAGTTATAATTCACATCCAACAGTCATTTATAGTCAAGAGATTAAATGTTGAAATTTCATCATTATAGACCATTTTGGGATCGTTCGACAGGTCCGGAGTCACCGTTTTTCATCCGAAAATTGATTTTTTGGACTGTACCAAAAATGATTCAAAATGTCAATTGGATCATGCCTCATGTTGAATAACCACTTTTTAAACCCTCACAGTGACCAAAATTGCCATTTTTACAGAGTTTTCCTTACTCAAAAGCTTCAATTTTGACCCGTTTCAGGCACAGAAATGACTTTAAACACACTTATTTTAGTTAACAAAGTCATAATTCACATCCAACAGTCATTTAGAGTCAAAAGATTAAATGTTGAAATTTCATCCATATTGACCATTTTGGGATCGTTCGACAGGTCCGGAGTCATCGTTTTTCATCCGAAAATTGATTTTTTGGACTGTACCAAAAATGATTCAAAATGTCAATTGGATCATGCCTCATGTTGAATAACCACTTTTTAAACCCTCACAGTGACCAAAATTGCCATTTTTACAGAGTTTTGCTTACTCAAAAGCTTCAATTTTGACCCGTTTCAGGCACAGAAATGACTTTAAACACACTTATTTTAGTTGACAAAGTCATAATTCACATCCAACAGTCATTTAGAGTCAAAAGATTAAATGTTGAAATTTCATCCATATTGACCATTTTGGGATCGTTCGACTGGTCCGGAGTCATCGTTTTTCATCCGAAAATTGATTTTTTGGACTGTACCAAAAATGATTCAAAATGTCAGTTGGATCGTGCCTCGTGTTGAATAACCACTTTTTAAACCCTCACAGTGACCAAAATTGCCATTTTTACAGAGTTTTGCTTACTCAAAAGCTTCAATTTTGACCTGTTTCAGGCACAGAAATGACTTTAAACACACTTATTTTAGTTGACAAAGTCATAATTCACATCCAACAGTCATTTAGAGTCAAAAGATTAAATGTTGAAATTTCATCCATATTGACCATTTTGGGATCGTTCGACAGGTCCGGAGTCATCGTTTTTCATCCGAAAATTGATTTTTTGCACTCTACCAAAAATGATTCAAAATGTCATTTGGATCGGGCCTCATGTTGAATAACAACTTTTTAAACCCTCACAGTGACCAAAATTGCCATTTTTACAGAGTTTTGCTTACTCAAAATCTTCAATTTTGACCAATTTCAGGCACAGAAATGACTTTAAACACACTTATTCTAGTTGACAAAGTCATAATTCACATCCAACAGTCATTTAGAATCAAAAGATTAAATGTTAAAATGTCATCATTATAGACCATTTTGGGATCGTTCGACAGGTCCGGAGTCATCGTTTTTCATCCGAAAATTGATTTTTTGGACTGTACCAAAAATGATTCAAAATGTCAATTGGATCATGCCTCATGTTGAATAACCACTTTTTAAACCCTCACAGTGACCAAAATTGCCATTTTTACAGAGTTTTGCTTACTCAAAGGCTTCAATTTTGACCCGTTTCAGGCAAAGAAATGACTTTAAACACACTTATTTTAATTGACAAAGTCATAATTCACATCCAACAGTCATTAAGAGTCAAAAGATTAAATGGTAAAATTTCATTCATATTGACCATTTTGGGATCGTTTGACAGGTCCGGAGTCATCGTTTTTCATCCGAAAATTGATTTTTTGGACTGTACCAAAAATGATTCAAAATGTGAATTGGATCGTGCCTCATGTTGAATAACCACTTTTTAAACCCTCACAGTGACCAAAATTGCCATTTTTACAGAGTTTTGCTTACTCAAAAGCTTCGATGTTGACCCGTTTCAGGCACAGAAATGACTTTAAACACACGTATTCTAGTTGACAAAGTCATAATTCACATCCAACAGTCATTAAGAGTCAAAAGATTAAATGTAGAAATGTCATCCATATTGACCATTTTGGGATCGTTCGACAGGTCCGGAGTCATCGTTTTTCATCCGAAAATTGATTTTTCGGACTTTACCAAAAATGATTCAAAATGTCAATTGGATCGTGCCTCATGTTGAATAACCACTTTTTAAACCCTCACAGTGACCAAAATTGCCATTTTTACAGAGTTTTGCTTACTCAAAAGCTTCCATTTTGACCCGTTTCAGGCACAGAAATGACTTTAAACACACTTATTCTAGTTGACAAAGTCATAATTCACATACAACAGTCATTTAGAGTCAAAAGATTAAATGTTGAAATTTCATCATTATAGACCATTTTGGGATCGTTCGACAGGTCCGGAGTCATCGTTTTTCATCCGAAAATTGAATTTTTTGGACTGTACCAAAAATGATTCAAAATGTCAATTGGATCATGCCTCATGTTGAATAACCACTTTTTAAACCCTCACAGTGACCAAAATTGCCATTTTTACAGAGTTTTGCTTACTCAAAAGCTTCGATTTTGACCCGTTTCAGGCACAGAAATGACTTTACACACACGTATTCTAGTTGACAAAGTCATAATTCACATCCAACAGTCATTTAGAGTCAAAAGATTAAATGTTAAAATGTCATCATTATAGACCATTTTGGGATCGTTCGACAGGTCCGGAGTCATCGTTTTTCATCCGAAAATTGATTTTTTGGACTGTACCAAAAATTATTCAAAATGTCAATTGGATCATGCCTCATGTTGAATAACCACTTTTTAAACCCTCACAGTGACCAAAATTGCCATTTTTACAGAGTTTTGCTTACTCAAAAGCTTCCATTTTGACCCGTTTCAGGCAAAGAAATGACTTTAAACACACTCATTTTAGTAGACAAAGTCATAATTCACATCCAACAGTCATTTAGAGTCAAAAGATTAAATGTTGAAATTTCATCCATATTGACCATTTTGGGATCGTTCGACAGGTCCGGAGTCATCGTTTTTCATCCAAAAATTGATTTTTTGGACTGTACCGAAAATGATTCAAAATGTCAATTGGATCATGCCTCATGTTGAATAACCACTTTTTAAACCCTCACAGTGACCAAAATTGCCATTTTTACAGAGTTTTGCTTACTCAAAAGCTTCAATTTTGACCCGTTTCAGGCACAGAAATGACTTTAAACACACTTATTTTAGTTGACAAAGTCATAATTCACATCCAACAGTCATTTAGAGTCAAAAGATTAAATGTTGAAATTTCATCCATATTGACGATTTTGGGATCGTTCGACAGGTCCGGAGTCATCGTTTTTCATCCGAAAATCTATTTTTGGGACTGTACCAAAAATGATTCAAAATGTCAATGGGACCATGCCTCATGTTGAATAACCACTTTTTAAACCCTCACAGTGACCAAAATTGCCATTTTTACAGAGTTTTGCTTACTCAAAAGCTTCCATTTTGACCCGTTTCAGGCACAGAAATGACTTTAAACAAACTTATTTTAGTTGACAAAGTCATAATTCTCATCCAACAGTCATTTAGAGTCAAAAGATTAAATGTTGAAATTTCATCCATATTGACCATTTTGGGATCGTTCGACAGGTCCGGAGTCATCGTTTTTCATCCGAAAATTGATTTTTTGGACTTTACCAAAAATGATTCAAAATGTCAATTGGATCGTGCCTCATGTTGAATAACCACTTTTTAAACCCTCACAGTGACCAAAATTGCCATTTTTACAGAGTTTTGCTTACTCAAAGGCTTCAATTTTGACCCGTTTCAGGCAAAGAAATGACTTTAAACACACTTATTTTAATTGACAAAGTCATAATTCACATCCAACAGTCATTAAGAGTCAAAAGATTAACTGGTAAAATTTCATTCATATTGACCATTTTGGGATCGTTTGACAGGTCCGGAGTCATCGTTTTTCATCCGAAAATTGATTTTTTGGACTGTACCAAAAATGATTCAAAATGTCAATTGGATCGTGCCTCATGTTGAATAACCACTTTTTAAACCCTCACAGTGACCAAAATTGCCATTTTTACAGAGTTTTGCTTACTCAAAAGCTTCGATGTTGACCCGTTTCAGGCACAGAAATGACTTTAAACACACGTATTCTAGTTGACAAAGTCATAATTCACATCCAACAGTCATTTAGAGTCAAAAGATTAAATGTTAAAATTTCATCATTATAGACCATTTTGGGATCGTTCGACAGGTCCGGAGTCATCGTTTTTCATCCGAAAATTGATTTTTTGGACTGTACCAAAAATGATTCAAAATGTCAATTGGATCATGCCTCATGTTGAATAACCACTTTTTAAACCCTCACAGTGACCAAAATTGCCATTTTTACAGAGTTTTGCTTACTCAAAAGCTTCCATTTTGACCCGTTTCAGGCAAAGAAATGACTTTAAACACACTCATTTTAGTTGACAAAGTCATAATTCACATCCAACAGTCATTTAGAGTCAAAAGATTAAATGTTGAAATGTCATCCATATTGACCATTTTGGGATCGTTCGACAGGTCCGGAGTCATCGTTTTTCATCCGAAAATTGATTTTTCGGACTTTACCAAAAATGATTCAAAATGTCAATTGGATCGTGCCTCATGTTGAATAACCACTTTTTAAACCCTCACAGTGACCAAAATTGCCATTTTTACAGAGTTTTGCTTACTCAAAAGCTTCCATTTTGACCCGTTTCAGGCACAGAAATGACTTTAAACACACTTATTCTAGTTGACAAAGTCATAATTCACATACAACAGTCATTTAGAGTCAAAAGATTAAATGTTGAAATTTCATCATTATAGACCATTTTGGGATCGTTCGACAGGTCCGGAGTCATCGTTTTTCATCCGAAAATTGAATTTTTTGGACTGTACCAAAAATGATTCAAAATGTCAATTGGATCATGCCTCATGTTGAATAACCACTTTTTAAACCCTCACAGTGACCAAAATTGCCATTTTTACAGAGTTTTGCTTACTCAAAGGCTTCAATTTTGACCCGTTTCAGGCACAGAAATGACTTTAAACACACTTATTTTAATTGACAAAGTCATAATTCACATCCAACAGTCATTAAGAGTCAAAAGATTAAATGGTAAAATTTCATTCATATTGACCATTTTGGGATCGTTTGACAGGTCCGGAGTCATCGTTTTTCATCCGAAAATTGATTTTTTGGACTGTACCAAAAATGATTCAAAATGTCAATTGGATCGTTCCTCATGTTGAATAACCACTTTTTAAACCCTCACAGTGACCAAAATTGCCATTTTTACAGAGTTTTGCTTACTCAAAAGCTTCGATTTTGACCCGTTTCAGGCACAGAAATGACTTTAAGACACGTATTCTAGTTGACAAAGTCATAATTCACATCCAACAGTCATTTAGAGTCAAAAGATTAAATGTTAAAATTTCATCATTATAGACCATTTTGGGATCGTTCGACAGGTCCGGAGTCATCGTTTTTCATCCGAAAATTGATTTTTTGGACTGTACCAAAAATTATTCAAAATGTCAATTGGATCATGCCTCATGTTGAATAACCACTTTTTAAACCCTCACAGTGACCAGAATTGCCATTTTTACAGAGTTTTGCTTACTCAAAAGCTTCCATTTTGACCAGTTTCAGGCAAAGAAATGACTTTAAACACACTCATTTTAGTAGACAAAGTCATAATTCACATCCAACAGTCATTTAGAGTCAAAAGATTAAATGTTAAAATTTCATCCATATTGACCATTTTGTCATCGTTCGACAGAGCCGGAGTCATAGTTTTTCATCCGAAAATTGATTTTTTGGACTGTACCAAAAATGATTCAAAATGTCAATTGGATCATGCCTCATGTTGAATAACCACTTTTTAAACCCTCACAGTGACCAAAATTGCCATTTTTACAGAGTTTTGCTAACTCAAAAGCTTCAATTTTGACCCGTTTCAGGCACAGAAATGACTTTAAACACACTTATTTTAGTTGAAGAAGTCATAATTCACATCCAACAGTCATTTAGAGTCAAAAGATTAAAGGTTAAAATGTCATCATTATAGACCATTTTGGGATCGTTCGACAGGTCCGGAGTCATCGTTTTTCATCTGAAAATTGATTTTTTGGACTGTACCAAAAATGATTCAAAATGTCAATTGGATCATGCCTCATGTTGAATAACCACTTTTTAAACCCTCACAGTGACCAAAATTGCCATTTTTACAGAGTTTTGCTTACTCAAAAGCTTCCATTTTGACCCGTTTCAGGCAAAGAAATGACTTTAAACACACTCATTTTAGTTGACAAAGTCATAATTCACATCCAACAGTCATTTAGAGTCAAAAGATTAAATGTTAAAATTTCATCCATATTGACCATTTTGGGATCGTTCGACAGGTCCGGAGTCATAGTTTTTCATCCGAAAATTGATTTTTCGAACTGTACCAAAGATGATTCAAAATGTCAATTGGATCGTGCCTCATGTTGAATAACCACTTTTTAAACCCTCACAGTGACTAAAATTGCCATTTTTACAGAGTTTTGCTTACTCAAAAGCTTCCATTTTGACCCGTTTCAGGCACAGAAATGACTTTAAACACACTTATTCTAGTTGACAAAGTCATAATTCACATCCAACAGTCATTTAGAGTCAAAAGATTAAATGTTGAAATTTCATCCATATTGACCATTTTGGGATCGTTCGACAGGTCCGGAGTCATCGTTTTTCATCCGAAAATTGATTTTTCGGACTGTACCAAAAATGATTCAAAATGTCAATTGGATCGTGCCTCATGTTGAATAACCACTTTTTAAACCCTCACAGTGACCAAAATTGCCATTTTTACAGAGTTTTGCTTACTCAAAAGCTTCAATTTTGACCCGTTTCAGGCACAGAAATGACTTTAAACACACTTATTTTAGTTAACAAAGTCATAATTCACATCCAACAGTCATTTAGAGTCAAAAGATTAAATGTTGAAATTTCATCCATATTGACCATTTTGGGATCGTTCGACAGGTCCGGAGTCATCGTTTTTCATCCGAAAATTGATTTTTTGGGCAGTACCAAAAATGATTCAAAATGTGAATTGGATCATGCCTCATGTTGAATAACCACTTTTTAAACCCTCACAGTGACCAAAATTGCCATTTTTACAGAGTTTTGCTTACTCAAAAGCTTCAATTTTGACCCGTTTCAGGCACAGAAATGACTTTAAACACACTTATTTTAGTTGACAAAGTCATAATTCACATCCAACAGTCATTTAGAGTCAAAAGATTAAATGTTGAAATTTCATCCATATTGACCATTTTGGGATCGTTCGACAGGTCCGGAGTCATCGTTTTTCATCCGAAAATTGATTTTTTGGACTGTACCAAAAATGATTCAAAATGTCAATTGGATTGTGCCTCATGTTGAATAACCACTTTTTAAACCCTCACGGTGACAAAAATTGCCATTTTTACAGAGTTTTGCTTACTCAAAAGCTTCAATTTTGACCCGTTTCAGGCACAGAAATGACTTTAAACACACTTATTCTAGTTGACAAAGTCATAATTCACATCCAACAGTCATTTAGAGTCAAAAGATTAAATGTTAAAATGTCATCATTATAGACCATTTTGGGATCGTTCGACAGGTCCGGAGTCATCGTTTTTCATCCGAAAATTGATTTTTTTGGACTGTACCAAAAATGATTCAAAATGTCAATTGGATCATGCCTCATGTTGAATAACCACTTTTTAAACCCTCACAGTGACCAAAATTGCCATTTTTACAGAGTTTTGCTTACTCAAAGGCTTCAATTTTGACCCGTTTCAGGCACAGAAATGACTTTAAACACACTTATTTTAATTGACAAAGTCATAATTCACATCCAACAGTCATTAAGAGTCAAAAGATTAAATGGTAAAATTTCATTCATATTGACCATTTTGGGATCGTTTGACAGGTCCGGAGTCATCGTTTTTCATCCGAAAATTGATTTTTTGGACTGTACCAAAAATGATTCAAAATGTCAATTGGATCGTTCCTCATGTTGAATAACCACTTTTTAAACCCTCACAGTGACCAAAATTGCCATTTTTACAGAGTTTTGCTTACTCAAAAGCTTCGATTTTGACCCGTTTCAGGCACAGAAATGACTTTAAACACACGTATTCTAGTTGACAAAGTCATAATTCACATCCAACAGTCATTTAGAGTCAAAAGATTAAATGTTAAAATTTCATCATTATAGACCATTTTGGGATCGTTCGACAGGTCCGGAGTCATCGTTTTTCATCCGAAAATTGATTTTTTGGACTGTACCAAAAATGATTCAAAATGTCAATTGGATCATGCCTCATGTTGAATGACCACTTTTTAAACCCTCACAGTGACCAAAATTGCCATTTTTACAGAGTTTTGCTTACTCAAAGGCTTCAATTTTGACCCGTTTCAGGCACAGAAATGACTTTAAACACACTTATTTTAATTGACAAAGTCATAATTCACATTCAACAGTCATTAAGAGTCAAAAGATTAAATGGTAAAATTTCATTCATATTGACCATTTTGGGATCGTTTGACAGGTCCGGAGTCATCGTTTTTCATCCGAAAATTGATTTTTTGGACTGTACCAAAAATGATTCAAAATGTCAATTGGATCGTTCCTCATGTTGAATAACCACTTTTTAAACCCTCACAGTGACCAAAATTGCCATTTTTACAGAGTTTTGCTTACTCAAAAGTTTCGATTTTGACCCGTTTCAGGCACAGAAATGACTTTAAACACACGTATTCTAGTTGACAAAGTCATAATTCACATCCAACAGTCATTTAGAGTCAAAAGATTAAATGTTAAAATTTCATCCATATTGACCATTTTGTCATCGTTCGACAGGTCCGGAGTCATAGTTTTTCATCCGAAAATTGATTTTTTGGACTGTACCAAAAATGATTCAAAATGTCAATTGGATCATGCCTCATGTTCAATAACCACTTTTTAAACCCTCACAGTGACCAAAATTGCCATTTTTACAGAGTTTTGCTAACTCAAAAGCTTCAATTTTGACCCGTTTCAGGCACAGAAATGACTTTAAACACACTTATTTTAGTTGAAGAAGTCATAATTCACATCCAACAGTCATTTAGAGTCAAAAGATTAAAGGTTAAAATGTCATCATTATAGACCATTTTGGGATCGTTCGACAGGTCCGGAGTCATCGTTTTTCATCTGAAAATTGATTTTTTGGACTGTACCAAAAATGATGCAAAATGTCAATTGGATCATGCCTCATGTTGAATAACCACTTTTTAAACCCTCACAGTGACCAAAATTGCCATTTTTACAGAGTTTTGCTTACTCAAAAGCTTCCATTTTGACCCGTTTCAGGCAAAGAAATGACTTTAAACACACTCATTTTAGTTGACAAAGTCATAATTCACATCCAACAGTCACTTAGAGTCAAAAGATTAAATGTTAAAATTTCATCCATATTGACCATTTTGGGATCGTTCGACAGGTCCGGAGTCATCGTTTTTCATCCGAAAATTGATTTTTCGGACTGTTCCAAAAATGATTCAAAATGTCAATTGGATCGACCCTCATGTTGAATAACCACTTTTTAAACCCTCACAGTGACCAAAATTGCCATTTTTACAGAGTTTTGCTTACTCAAAAGCTTCAATTTTGACCCGTTTCAGGCACAGAAATGACTTTAAACACACTTATTTTAGTTAACAAAGTCATAATTCACATCCAACAGTCATTTAGAGTCAAAAGATTAAATGTTGAAATTTCATCCATATTGACCATTTTGGGATCGTTCGACAGGTCCGGAGTCATCGTTTTTCATCCGAAAATTGATTTTATGGGCAGTACCAAAAATGATTCAAAATGTGAATTGGATCATGCCTCATGTTGAATAACCACTTTTTAAACCCTCACAGTGACCAAAATTGCCATATTTACAGAGTTTTGCTTACTCAAAAGCTTCAATTTTGACCCGTTTCAGGCACAGAAATGACTTTAAACACACTTATTTTAGTTGACAAAGTCATAATTCACATCCAACAGTCATTTAGAGTCAAAAGATTAAATGTTGAAATTTCATCCATATTGACCATTTTGGGATCGTTCGACAGGTCCGGAGTCATCGTTTTTCATCCGAAAATTGATTTTTTGGACTGTACCAAAAATGATTCAAAATGTCAATTGGATTGTGCCTCATGTTGAATAACCACTTTTTAAACCCTCACAGTGACAAAAATTGCCATTTTTACAGAGTTTTGCTTACTCAAAAGCTTCAATTTTGACCCGTTTCAGGCACAGAAATGACTTTAAACACACTTATTCTAGTTGACAAAGTCATAATTCACATCCAACAGTCATTTAGAGTCAAAAGATTAAATGTTAAAATGTCATCATTATAGACCATTTTGGGATCGTTCGACAGGTCCGGAGTCATCATTTTTCATCCGAAAATTGATTTTTTGGACTGTACCAAAAATGATTCAAAATGTCAATTGGATCATGCCTCATGTTGAATAAACACTTTTTAAACCCTCACAGTGACCAAAATTGCCATTTTTACAGAGTTTTGCTTACTCAAAAGCTTCAATTTTGACCCGTTTCAGGCACAGAAATGACTTTAAACACACTTATTTTAGTTAACAAAGTTATAATTCACATCCAACAGTCATTTATAGTCAAGAGATTAAATGTTGAAATTTCATCATTATAGACCATTTTGGGATCGTTCGACAGGTCCGGAGTCACCGTTTTTCATCCGAAAATTGATTTTTTGGACTGTACCAAAAATGATTCAAAATGTCAATTGGATCATGCCTCATGTTGAATAACCACTTTTTAAACCCTCACAGTGACCAAAATTGCCATTTTTACAGAGTTTTCCTTACTCAAAAGCTTCAATTTTGACCCGTTTCAGGCACAGAAATGACTTTAAACACACTTATTTTAGTTAACAAAGTCATAATTCACATCCAACAGTCATTTAGAGTCAAAAGATTAAATGTTGAAATTTCATCCATATTGACCATTTTGGGATCGTTCGACAGGTCCGGAGTCATCGTTTTTCATCCGAAAATTGATTTTTTGGACTGTACCAAAAATGATTCAAAATGTCAATTGGATCATGCCTCATGTTGAATAACCACTTTTTAAACCCTCACAGTGACCAAAATTGCCATTTTTACAGAGTTTTGCTTACTCAAAAGCTTCAATTTTGACCCGTTTCAGGCACAGAAATGACTTTAAACACACTTATTTTAGTTGACAAAGTCATAATTCACATCCAACAGTCATTTAGAGTCAAAAGATTAAATGTTGAAATTTCATCCATATTGACCATTTTGGGATCGTTCGACTGGTCCGGAGTCATCGTTTTTCATCCGAAAATTGATTTTTTGGACTGTACCAAAAATGATTCAAAATGTCAGTTGGATCGTGCCTCGTGTTGAATAACCACTTTTTAAACCCTCACAGTGACCAAAATTGCCATTTTTACAGAGTTTTGCTTACTCAAAAGCTTCAATTTTGACCCGTTTCAGGCACAGAAATGACTTTAAACACACTTATTTTAGTTGACAAAGTCATAATTCACATCCAACAGTCATTTAGAGTCAAAAGATTAAATGTTGAAATTTCATCCATATTGACCATTTTGGGATCGTTCGACAGGTCCGGAGTCATCGTTTTTCATCCGAAAATTGATTTTTTGCACTCTACCAAAAATGATTCAAAATGTCATTTGGATCGGGCCTCATGTTGAATAACAACTTTTTAAACCCTCACAGTGACCAAAATTGCCATTTTTACAGAGTTTTGCTTACTCAAAATCTTCAATTTTGACCAATTTCAGGCACAGAAATGACTTTAAACACACTTATTCTAGTTGACAAAGTCATAATTCACATCCAACAGTCATTTAGAATCAAAAGATTAAATGTTAAAATGTCATCATTATAGACCATTTTGGGATCGTTCGACAGGTCCGGAGTCATCGTTTTTCATCCGAAAATTGATTTTTTGGACTGTACCAAAAATGATTCAAAATGTCAATTGGATCATGCCTCATGTTGAATAACCACTTTTTAAACCCTCACAGTGACCAAAATTGCCATTTTTACTGAGTTTTGCTTACTCAAAAGCTTCAATTTTGACCCGTTTCAGGCACAGAAATGACTTTAAACACACTTATTTTAGTTAACAAAGTCATAATTCACATCCAACAGTCATTTATAGTCAAGAGATTAAATGTTGAAATTTCATCATTATAGACCATTTTGGGATCGTTCGACAGGTCCGGAGTCATCGTTTTTCATCCGAAAATTTATTTTTTGGACTGTACCAAAAATGATTCAAAATGTCAATTGGATCATGCCTCATGTTGAATAACCACTTTTTAAACCCTCACAGTGACCAAAATTGCCATTTTTACAGAGTTTTGCTTACTCAATAGCTTCCATTTTGACCCGTTTCAGGCACAGAAATGACTTTAAACACACTTATTTTAGTTGACAATGTCATAATTCACATCCAACAGTCATTTAGAGTCAAAAGATTAAATGTTAAAATTTCATCCATATTGACCATTTTGGGATCGTTTGACAGGTCCGGAGTCATCGTTTTTCATCCGAAAATTGATTTTTTGGACTGTACCAAAAATGATTCAAAATGTCAATTGGATTGTGCCTCATGTTGAATAACCACTTTTTAAACCCTCACGGTGACAAAAATTGCCATTTTTACAGAGTTTTGCTTACTCAAAAGCTTCAATTTTGACCCGTTTCAGGCACAGAAATGACTTTAAACACACTTATTCTAGTTGACAAAGTCATAATTCACATCCAACAGTCATTTAGAGTCAAAAGATTAAATGTTAAAATGTCATCATTATAGACCATTTTGGGATCGTTCGACAGGTCCGGAGTCATCGTTTTTCATCCGAAAATTGATTTTTTTGGACTGTACCAAAAATGATTCAAAATGTCAATTGGATCATGCCTCATGTTGAATAACCACTTTTTAAACCCTCACAGTGACCAAAATTGCCATTTTTACAGAGTTTTGCTTACTCAAAGGCTTCAATTTTGACCCGTTTCAGGCACAGAAATGACTTTAAACACACTTATTTTAATTGACAAAGTCATAATTCACATCCAACAGTCATTAAGAGTCAAAAGATTAAATGGTAAAATTTCATTCATATTGACCATTTTGGGATCGTTTGACAGGTCCGGAGTCATCGTTTTTCATCCGAAAATTGATTTTTTGGACTGTACCAAAAATGATTCAAAATGTCAATTGGATCGTTCCTCATGTTGAATAACCACTTTTTAAACCCTCACAGTGACCAAAATTGCCATTTTTACAGAGTTTTGCTTACTCAAAAGCTTCGATTTTGACCCGTTTCAGGCACAGAAATGACTTTAAACACACGTATTCTAGTTGACAAAGTCATAATTCACATCCAACAGTCATTTAGAGTCAAAAGATTAAATGTTAAAATTTCATCATTATAGACCATTTTGGGATCGTTCGACAGGTCCGGAGTCATCGTTTTTCATCCGAAAATTGATTTTTTGGACTGTACCAAAAATGATTCAAAATGTCAATTGGATCATGCCTCATGTTGAATGACCACTTTTTAAACCCTCACAGTGACCAAAATTGCCATTTTTACAGAGTTTTGCTTACTCAAAGGCTTCAATTTTGACCCGTTTCAGGCACAGAAATGACTTTAAACACACTTATTTTAATTGACAAAGTCATAATTCACATTCAACAGTCATTAAGAGTCAAAAGATTAAATGGTAAAATTTCATTCATATTGACCATTTTGGGATCGTTTGACAGGTCCGGAGTCATCGTTTTTCATCCGAAAATTGATTTTTTGGACTGTACCAAAAATGATTCAAAATGTCAATTGGATCGTTCCTCATGTTGAATAACCACTTTTTAAACCCTCACAGTGACCAAAATTGCCATTTTTACAGAGTTTTGCTTACTCAAAAGTTTCGATTTTGACCCGTTTCAGGCACAGAAATGACTTTAAACACACGTATTCTAGTTGACAAAGTCATAATTCACATCCAACAGTCATTTAGAGTCAAAAGATTAAATGTTAAAATTTCATCCATATTGACCATTTTGTCATCGTTCGACAGGTCCGGAGTCATAGTTTTTCATCCGAAAATTGATTTTTTGGACTGTACCAAAAATGATTCAAAATGTCAATTGGATCATGCCTCATGTTCAATAACCACTTTTTAAACCCTCACAGTGACCAAAATTGCCATTTTTACAGAGTTTTGCTAACTCAAAAGCTTCAATTTTGACCCGTTTCAGGCACAGAAATGACTTTAAACACACTTATTTTAGTTGAAGAAGTCATAATTCACATCCAACAGTCATTTAGAGTCAAAAGATTAAAGGTTAAAATGTCATCATTATAGACCATTTTGGGATCGTTCGACAGGTCCGGAGTCATCGTTTTTCATCTGAAAATTGATTTTTTGGACTGTACCAAAAATGATGCAAAATGTCAATTGGATCATGCCTCATGTTGAATAACCACTTTTTAAACCCTCACAGTGACCAAAATTGCCATTTTTACAGAGTTTTGCTTACTCAAAAGCTTCCATTTTGACCCGTTTCAGGCAAAGAAATGACTTTAAACACACTCATTTTAGTTGACAAAGTCATAATTCACATCCAACAGTCACTTAGAGTCAAAAGATTAAATGTTAAAATTTCATCCATATTGACCATTTTGGGATCGTTCGACAGGTCCGGAGTCATCGTTTTTCATCCGAAAATTGATTTTTCGGACTGTTCCAAAAATGATTCAAAATGTCAATTGGATCGACCCTCATGTTGAATAACCACTTTTTAAACCCTCACAGTGACCAAAATTGCCATTTTTACAGAGTTTTGCTTACTCAAAAGCTTCAATTTTGACCCGTTTCAGGCACAGAAATGACTTTAAACACACTTATTTTAGTTAACAAAGTCATAATTCACATCCAACAGTCATTTAGAGTCAAAAGATTAAATGTTGAAATTTCATCCATATTGACCATTTTGGGATCGTTCGACAGGTCCGGAGTCATCGTTTTTCATCCGAAAATTGATTTTATGGGCAGTACCAAAAATGATTCAAAATGTGAATTGGATCATGCCTCATGTTGAATAACCACTTTTTAAACCCTCACAGTGACCAAAATTGCCATATTTACAGAGTTTTGCTTACTCAAAAGCTTCAATTTTGACCCGTTTCAGGCACAGAAATGACTTTAAACACACTTATTTTAGTTGACAAAGTCATAATTCACATCCAACAGTCATTTAGAGTCAAAAGATTAAATGTTGAAATTTCATCCATATTGACCATTTTGGGATCGTTCGACAGGTCCGGAGTCATCGTTTTTCATCCGAAAATTGATTTTTTGGACTGTACCAAAAATGATTCAAAATGTCAATTGGATTGTGCCTCATGTTGAATAACCACTTTTTAAACCCTCACAGTGACAAAAATTGCCATTTTTACAGAGTTTTGCTTACTCAAAAGCTTCAATTTTGACCCGTTTCAGGCACAGAAATGACTTTAAACACACTTATTCTAGTTGACAAAGTCATAATTCACATCCAACAGTCATTTAGAGTCAAAAGATTAAATGTTAAAATGTCATCATTATAGACCATTTTGGGATCGTTCGACAGGTCCGGAGTCATCATTTTTCATCCGAAAATTGATTTTTTGGACTGTACCAAAAATGATTCAAAATGTCAATTGGATCATGCCTCATGTTGAATAAACACTTTTTAAACCCTCACAGTGACCAAAATTGCCATTTTTACAGAGTTTTGCTTACTCAAAAGCTTCAATTTTGACCCGTTTCAGGCACAGAAATGACTTTAAACACACTTATTTTAGTTAACAAAGTTATAATTCACATCCAACAGTCATTTATAGTCAAGAGATTAAATGTTGAAATTTCATCATTATAGACCATTTTGGGATCGTTCGACAGGTCCGGAGTCACCGTTTTTCATCCGAAAATTGATTTTTTGGACTGTACCAAAAATGATTCAAAATGTCAATTGGATCATGCCTCATGTTGAATAACCACTTTTTAAACCCTCACAGTGACCAAAATTGCCATTTTTACAGAGTTTTCCTTACTCAAAAGCTTCAATTTTGACCCGTTTCAGGCACAGAAATGACTTTAAACACACTTATTTTAGTTAACAAAGTCATAATTCACATCCAACAGTCATTTAGAGTCAAAAGATTAAATGTTGAAATTTCATCCATATTGACCATTTTGGGATCGTTCGACAGGTCCGGAGTCATCGTTTTTCATCCGAAAATTGATTTTTTGGACTGTACCAAAAATGATTCAAAATGTCAATTGGATCATGCCTCATGTTGAATAACCACTTTTTAAACCCTCACAGTGACCAAAATTGCCATTTTTACAGAGTTTTGCTTACTCAAAAGCTTCAATTTTGACCCGTTTCAGGCACAGAAATGACTTTAAACACACTTATTTTAGTTGACAAAGTCATAATTCACATCCAACAGTCATTTAGAGTCAAAAGATTAAATGTTGAAATTTCATCCATATTGACCATTTTGGGATCGTTCGACTGGTCCGGAGTCATCGTTTTTCATCCGAAAATTGATTTTTTGGACTGTACCAAAAATGATTCAAAATGTCAGTTGGATCGTGCCTCGTGTTGAATAACCACTTTTTAAACCCTCACAGTGACCAAAATTGCCATTTTTACAGAGTTTTGCTTACTCAAAAGCTTCAATTTTGACCCGTTTCAGGCACAGAAATGACTTTAAACACACTTATTTTAGTTGACAAAGTCATAATTCACATCCAACAGTCATTTAGAGTCAAAAGATTAAATGTTAAAATTTCATCCATATTGACCATTTTGGGATCGTTCGACAGGTCCGGAGTCATCAGTTTTTCATCTGAAAATTGATTTTTTGGACTGTACCAAAAATGATTCAAAATGTCAATTGGATCATGCCTCATGTTGAATAACCACTTTTTAAACCCTCACAGTGACCAAAATTGCCATTTTTACAGAGTTTTGCTTACTCAAAAGCTTCCATTTTGACCCGTTTCAGGCAAAGAAATGACTTTAAACACACTCATTTTAGTTGACAAAGTCATAATTCACATCCAACAGTCATTTAGAGTCAAAAGATTAAATGTTAAAATTTCATCCATATTGACCATTTTGGGATTGTTCGACAGGTCCGGAGTCATAGTTTTTCATCCGAAAATTGATTTTTCGAACTGTACCAAAGATGATTCAAAATGTCAATTGGATCGTGCCTCATGTTGAATAACCACTTTTTAAACCCTCACAGTGACTAAAATTGCCATTTTTACAGAGTTTTGCTTACTCAAAAGCTTCCATTTTGACCCGTTTCAGGCACAGAAATGACTTTAAACACACTTATTCTAGTTGACAAAGTCATAATTCACATCCAACAGTCATTTAGAGTCAAAAGATTAAATGTTGAAATTTCATCCATATTGACCATTTTGGGATCGTTCGACAGGTCCGGAGTCATCGTTTTTCATCCGAAAATTGATTTTTCGGACTGTACCAAAAATGATTCAAAATGTCAATTGGATCGTGCCTCATGTTGAATAACCACTTTTTAAACCCTCACAGTGACCAAAATTGCCATTTTTACAGAGTTTTGCTTACTCAAAAGCTTCAATTTTGACCCGTTTCAGGCACAGAAATGACTTTAAACACACTTATTTTAGTTAACAAAGTCATAATTCACATCCAACAGTCATTTAGAGTCAAAAGATTAAATGTTGAAATTTCATCCATATTGACCATTTTGGGATCGTTCGACAGGTCCGGAGTCATCGTTTTTCATCCGAAAATTGATTTTTTGCACTCTACCAAAAATGATTCAAAATGTCATTTGGATCGGGCCTCATGTTGAATAACAACTTTTTAAACCCTCACAGTGACCAAAATTGCCATTTTTACAGAGTTTTGCTTACTCAAAATCTTCAATTTTGACCAATTTCAGGCACAGAAATGACTTTAAACACACTTATTCTAGTTGACAAAGTCATAATTCACATCCAACAGTCATTTAGAATCAAAAGATTAAATGTTAAAATGTCATCATTATAGACCATTTTGGGATCGTTCGACAGGTCCGGAGTCATCGTTTTTCATCCGAAAATTGATTTTTTGGACTGTACCAAAAATGATTCAAAATGTCAATTGGATCATGCCTCATGTTGAATAACCACTTTTTAAACCCTCACAGTGACCAAAATTGCCATTTTTACTGAGTTTTGCTTACTCAAAAGCTTCAATTTTGACCCGTTTCAGGCACAGAAATGACTTTAAACACACTTATTTTAGTTAACAAAGTCATAATTCACATCCAACAGTCATTTATAGTCAAGAGATTAAATGTTGAAATTTCATCATTATAGACCATTTTGGGATCGTTCGACAGGTCCGGAGTCATCGTTTTTCATCCGAAAATTTATTTTTTGGACTGTACCAAAAATGATTCAAAATGTCAATTGGATCATGCCTCATGTTGAATAACCACTTTTTAAACCCTCACAGTGACCAAAATTGCCATTTTTACAGAGTTTTGCTTACTCAATAGCTTCCATTTTGACCCGTTTCAGGCACAGAAATGACTTTAAACACACTTATTTTAGTTGACAATGTCATAATTCACATCCAACAGTCATTTAGAGTCAAAAGATTAAATGTTAAAATTTCATCCATATTGACCATTTTGGGATCGTTTGACAGGTCCGGAGTCATCGTTTTTCATCCGAAAATTGATTTTTTGGACTGTACCAAAAATGATTCAAAATGTCAATTGGATTGTGCCTCATGTTGAATAACCACTTTTTAAACCCTCACGGTGACAAAAATTGCCATTTTTACAGAGTTTTGCTTACTCAAAAGCTTCAATTTTGACCCGTTTCAGGCACAGAAATGACTTTAAACACACTTATTCTAGTTGACAAAGTCATAATTCACATCCAACAGTCATTTAGAGTCAAAAGATTAAATGTTAAAATGTCATCATTATAGACCATTTTGGGATCGTTCGACAGGTCCGGAGTCATCGTTTTTCATCCGAAAATTGATTTTTTTGGACTGTACCAAAAATGATTCAAAATGTCAATTGGATCATGCCTCATGTTGAATAACCACTTTTTAAACCCTCACAGTGACCAAAATTGCCATTTTTACAGAGTTTTGCTTACTCAAAGGCTTCAATTTTGACCCGTTTCAGGCACAGAAATGACTTTAAACACACTTATTTTAATTGACAAAGTCATAATTCACATCCAACAGTCATTAAGAGTCAAAAGATTAAATGGTAAAATTTCATTCATATTGACCATTTTGGGATCGTTTGACAGGTCCGGAGTCATCGTTTTTCATCCGAAAATTGATTTTTTGGACTGTACCAAAAATGATTCAAAATGTCAATTGGATCGTTCCTCATGTTGAATAACCACTTTTTAAACCCTCACAGTGACCAAAATTGCCATTTTTACAGAGTTTTGCTTACTCAAAAGCTTCGATTTTGACCCGTTTCAGGCACAGAAATGACTTTAAACACACGTATTCTAGTTGACAAAGTCATAATTCACATCCAACAGTCATTTAGAGTCAAAAGATTAAATGTTAAAATTTCATCATTATAGACCATTTTGGGATCGTTCGACAGGTCCGGAGTCATCGTTTTTCATCCGAAAATTGATTTTTTGGACTGTACCAAAAATGATTCAAAATGTCAATTGGATCATGCCTCATGTTGAATGACCACTTTTTAAACCCTCACAGTGACCAAAATTGCCATTTTTACAGAGTTTTGCTTACTCAAAGGCTTCAATTTTGACCCGTTTCAGGCACAGAAATGACTTTAAACACACTTATTTTAATTGACAAAGTCATAATTCACATTCAACAGTCATTAAGAGTCAAAAGATTAAATGGTAAAATTTCATTCATATTGACCATTTTGGGATCGTTTGACAGGTCCGGAGTCATCGTTTTTCATCCGAAAATTGATTTTTTGGACTGTACCAAAAATGATTCAAAATGTCAATTGGATCGTTCCTCATGTTGAATAACCACTTTTTAAACCCTCACAGTGACCAAAATTGCCATTTTTACAGAGTTTTGCTTACTCAAAAGTTTCGATTTTGACCCGTTTCAGGCACAGAAATGACTTTAAACACACGTATTCTAGTTGACAAAGTCATAATTCACATCCAACAGTCATTTAGAGTCAAAAGATTAAATGTTAAAATTTCATCCATATTGACCATTTTGTCATCGTTCGACAGGTCCGGAGTCATAGTTTTTCATCCGAAAATTGATTTTTTGGACTGTACCAAAAATGATTCAAAATGTCAATTGGATCATGCCTCATGTTCAATAACCACTTTTTAAACCCTCACAGTGACCAAAATTGCCATTTTTACAGAGTTTTGCTAACTCAAAAGCTTCAATTTTGACCCGTTTCAGGCACAGAAATGACTTTAAACACACTTATTTTAGTTGAAGAAGTCATAATTCACATCCAACAGTCATTTAGAGTCAAAAGATTAAAGGTTAAAATGTCATCATTATAGACCATTTTGGGATCGTTCGACAGGTCCGGAGTCATCGTTTTTCATCTGAAAATTGATTTTTTGGACTGTACCAAAAATGATGCAAAATGTCAATTGGATCATGCCTCATGTTGAATAACCACTTTTTAAACCCTCACAGTGACCAAAATTGCCATTTTTACAGAGTTTTGCTTACTCAAAAGCTTCCATTTTGACCCGTTTCAGGCAAAGAAATGACTTTAAACACACTCATTTTAGTTGACAAAGTCATAATTCACATCCAACAGTCACTTAGAGTCAAAAGATTAAATGTTAAAATTTCATCCATATTGACCATTTTGGGATCGTTCGACAGGTCCGGAGTCATCGTTTTTCATCCGAAAATTGATTTTTCGGACTGTTCCAAAAATGATTCAAAATGTCAATTGGATCGACCCTCATGTTGAATAACCACTTTTTAAACCCTCACAGTGACCAAAATTGCCATTTTTACAGAGTTTTGCTTACTCAAAAGCTTCAATTTTGACCCGTTTCAGGCACAGAAATGACTTTAAACACACTTATTTTAGTTAACAAAGTCATAATTCACATCCAACAGTCATTTAGAGTCAAAAGATTAAATGTTGAAATTTCATCCATATTGACCATTTTGGGATCGTTCGACAGGTCCGGAGTCATCGTTTTTCATCCGAAAATTGATTTTATGGGCAGTACCAAAAATGATTCAAAATGTGAATTGGATCATGCCTCATGTTGAATAACCACTTTTTAAACCCTCACAGTGACCAAAATTGCCATATTTACAGAGTTTTGCTTACTCAAAAGCTTCAATTTTGACCCGTTTCAGGCACAGAAATGACTTTAAACACACTTATTTTAGTTGACAAAGTCATAATTCACATCCAACAGTCATTTAGAGTCAAAAGATTAAATGTTGAAATTTCATCCATATTGACCATTTTGGGATCGTTCGACAGGTCCGGAGTCATCGTTTTTCATCCGAAAATTGATTTTTTGGACTGTACCAAAAATGATTCAAAATGTCAATTGGATTGTGCCTCATGTTGAATAACCACTTTTTAAACCCTCACAGTGACAAAAATTGCCATTTTTACAGAGTTTTGCTTACTCAAAAGCTTCAATTTTGACCCGTTTCAGGCACAGAAATGACTTTAAACACACTTATTCTAGTTGACAAAGTCATAATTCACATCCAACAGTCATTTAGAGTCAAAAGATTAAATGTTAAAATGTCATCATTATAGACCATTTTGGGATCGTTCGACAGGTCCGGAGTCATCATTTTTCATCCGAAAATTGATTTTTTGGACTGTACCAAAAATGATTCAAAATGTCAATTGGATCATGCCTCATGTTGAATAAACACTTTTTAAACCCTCACAGTGACCAAAATTGCCATTTTTACAGAGTTTTGCTTACTCAAAAGCTTCAATTTTGACCCGTTTCAGGCACAGAAATGACTTTAAACACACTTATTTTAGTTAACAAAGTTATAATTCACATCCAACAGTCATTTATAGTCAAGAGATTAAATGTTGAAATTTCATCATTATAGACCATTTTGGGATCGTTCGACAGGTCCGGAGTCACCGTTTTTCATCCGAAAATTGATTTTTTGGACTGTACCAAAAATGATTCAAAATGTCAATTGGATCATGCCTCATGTTGAATAACCACTTTTTAAACCCTCACAGTGACCAAAATTGCCATTTTTACAGAGTTTTCCTTACTCAAAAGCTTCAATTTTGACCCGTTTCAGGCACAGAAATGACTTTAAACACACTTATTTTAGTTAACAAAGTCATAATTCACATCCAACAGTCATTTAGAGTCAAAAGATTAAATGTTGAAATTTCATCCATATTGACCATTTTGGGATCGTTCGACAGGTCCGGAGTCATCGTTTTTCATCCGAAAATTGATTTTTTGGACTGTACCAAAAATGATTCAAAATGTCAATTGGATCATGCCTCATGTTGAATAACCACTTTTTAAACCCTCACAGTGACCAAAATTGCCATTTTTACAGAGTTTTGCTTACTCAAAAGCTTCAATTTTGACCCGTTTCAGGCACAGAAATGACTTTAAACACACTTATTTTAGTTGACAAAGTCATAATTCACATCCAACAGTCATTTAGAGTCAAAAGATTAAATGTTGAAATTTCATCCATATTGACCATTTTGGGATCGTTCGACTGGTCCGGAGTCATCGTTTTTCATCCGAAAATTGATTTTTTGGACTGTACCAAAAATGATTCAAAATGTCAGTTGGATCGTGCCTCGTGTTGAATAACCACTTTTTAAACCCTCACAGTGACCAAAATTGCCATTTTTACAGAGTTTTGCTTACTCAAAAGCTTCAATTTTGACCCGTTTCAGGCACAGAAATGACTTTAAACACACTTATTTTAGTTGACAAAGTCATAATTCACATCCAACAGTCATTTAGAGTCAAAAGATTAAATGTTGAAATTTCATCCATATTGACCATTTTGGGATCGTTCGACTGGTCCGGAGTCATCGTTTTTCATCCGAAAATTGATTTTTTGGACTGAACCAAAAATGATTCAAAATGTCAGTTGGATCGTGCCTCGTGTTGAATAACCACTTTTTAAACCCTCACAGTGACCAAAATTGCCATTTTTACAGAGTTTTGCTTACTCAAAATCTTCAATTTTGACCAATTTCAGGCACAGAAATGACTTTAAACACACTTATTCTAGTTGACAAAGTCATAATTCACATCCAACAGTCATTTAGAATCAAAAGATTAAATGTTAAAATGTCATCATTATAGACCATTTTGGGATCGTTCGACAGGTCCGGAGTCATCGTTTTTCATCCGAAAATTGATTTTTTGGACTGTACCAAAAATGATTCAAAATGTCAATTGGATCATGCCTCATGTTGAATAACCACTTTTTAAACCCTCACAGTGACCAAAATTGCCATTTTTACTGAGTTTTGCTTACTCAAAAGCTTCAATTTTGACCCGTTTCAGGCACAGAAATGACTTTAAACACACTTATTTTAGTTAACAAAGTCATAATTCACATCCAACAGTCATTTATAGTCAAGAGATTAAATGTTGAAATTTCATCATTATAGACCATTTTGGGATCGTTCGACAGGTCCGGAGTCATCGTTTTTCATCCGAAAATTTATTTTTTGGACTGTACCAAAAATGATTCAAAATGTCAATTGGATCATGCCTCATGTTGAATAACCACTTTTTAAACCCTCACAGTGACCAAAATTGCCATTTTTACAGAGTCTTGCTTACTCAAAAGCTTCAATTTTGACCCGTTTCAGGCACAGAAATGACTTTAAACACACTTATTTTAGTTGACAAAGTCATAATTCACATCCAACAGTCATTTAGAGTCAAAAGATTAAATGTTGAAATTTCATCCATATTGACCATTTTGGGATCGTTCGACAGGTCCGGAGTCATCGTTTTTCATCCGAAAATTGATTTTTTGGACTGTACCAAAAAATGATTCAAAATGTCAATTGGATCGTGCCTCATGTTGAATAACCACTTTTTAAACCCTCACAGTGACCAAAATTGCCATTTTTACAGAGTTTTGCTTACTCAAAGGCTTCAATTTTGACCCGTTTCAGGCACAGAAATGACTTTAAACACACTTATTTTAATTGACAAAGTCATAATTCACATCCAACAGTCATTAAGAGTCAAAAGATTAAATGGTAAAATTTCATTCATATTGACCATTTTGGGATCGTTTGACAGGTCCGGAGTCATCGTTTTTCATCCGAAAATTGATTTTTTGGACTGTACCAAAAATGATTCAAAATGTCAATTGGATCGTTCCTCATGTTGAATAACCACTTTTTAAACCCTCACAGTGACCAAAATTGCCATTTTTACAGAGTTTTGCTTACTCAAAAGCTTCGATTTTGACCCGTTTCAGGCACAGAAATGACTTTAAACACACGTATTCTAGTTGACAAAGTCATAATTCACATCCAACAGTCATTTAGAGTCAAAAGATTAAATGTTAAAATTTCATCATTATAGACCATTTTGGGATCGTTCGACAGGTCCGGAGTCATCGTTTTTCATCCGAAAATTGATTTTTTGGACTGTACCAAAAATGATTCAAAATGTCAATTGGATCATGCCTCATGTTGAATGACCACTTTTTAAACCCTCACAGTGACCAAAATTGCCATTTTTACAGAGTTTTGCTTACTCAAAGGCTTCAATTTTGACCCGTTTCAGGCACAGAAATGACTTTAAACACACTTATTTTAATTGACAAAGTCATAATTCACATTCAACAGTCATTAAGAGTCAAAAGATTAAATGGTAAAATTTCATTCATATTGACCATTTTGGGATCGTTTGACAGGTCCGGAGTCATCGTTTTTCATCCGAAAATTGATTTTTTGGACTGTACCAAAAATGATTCAAAATGTCAATTGGATCGTTCCTCATGTTGAATAACCACTTTTTAAACCCTCACAGTGACCAAAATTGCCATTTTTACAGAGTTTTGCTTACTCAAAAGTTTCGATTTTGACCCGTTTCAGGCACAGAAATGACTTTAAACACACGTATTCTAGTTGACAAAGTCATAATTCACATCCAACAGTCATTTAGAGTCAAAAGATTAAATGTTAAAATTTCATCCATATTGACCATTTTGTCATCGTTCGACAGGTCCGGAGTCATAGTTTTTCATCCGAAAATTGATTTTTTGGACTGTACCAAAAATGATTCAAAATGTCAATTGGATCATGCCTCATGTTCAATAACCACTTTTTAAACCCTCACAGTGACCAAAATTGCCATTTTTACAGAGTTTTGCTAACTCAAAAGCTTCAATTTTGACCCGTTTCAGGCACAGAAATGACTTTAAACACACTTATTTTAGTTGAAGAAGTCATAATTCACATCCAACAGTCATTTAGAGTCAAAAGATTAAAGGTTAAAATGTCATCATTATAGACCATTTTGGGATCGTTCGACAGGTCCGGAGTCATCGTTTTTCATCTGAAAATTGATTTTTTGGACTGTACCAAAAATGATGCAAAATGTCAATTGGATCATGCCTCATGTTGAATAACCACTTTTTAAACCCTCACAGTGACCAAAATTGCCATTTTTACAGAGTTTTGCTTACTCAAAAGCTTCCATTTTGACCCGTTTCAGGCAAAGAAATGACTTTAAACACACTCATTTTAGTTGACAAAGTCATAATTCACATCCAACAGTCACTTAGAGTCAAAAGATTAAATGTTAAAATTTCATCCATATTGACCATTTTGGGATCGTTCGACAGGTCCGGAGTCATCGTTTTTCATCCGAAAATTGATTTTTCGGACTGTTCCAAAAATGATTCAAAATGTCAATTGGATCGACCCTCATGTTGAATAACCACTTTTTAAACCCTCACAGTGACCAAAATTGCCATTTTTACAGAGTTTTGCTTACTCAAAAGCTTCAATTTTGACCCGTTTCAGGCACAGAAATGACTTTAAACACACTTATTTTAGTTAACAAAGTCATAATTCACATCCAACAGTCATTTAGAGTCAAAAGATTAAATGTTGAAATTTCATCCATATTGACCATTTTGGGATCGTTCGACAGGTCCGGAGTCATCGTTTTTCATCCGAAAATTGATTTTATGGGCAGTACCAAAAATGATTCAAAATGTGAATTGGATCATGCCTCATGTTGAATAACCACTTTTTAAACCCTCACAGTGACCAAAATTGCCATATTTACAGAGTTTTGCTTACTCAAAAGCTTCAATTTTGACCCGTTTCAGGCACAGAAATGACTTTAAACACACTTATTTTAGTTGACAAAGTCATAATTCACATCCAACAGTCATTTAGAGTCAAAAGATTAAATGTTGAAATTTCATCCATATTGACCATTTTGGGATCGTTCGACAGGTCCGGAGTCATCGTTTTTCATCCGAAAATTGATTTTTTGGACTGTACCAAAAATGATTCAAAATGTCAATTGGATTGTGCCTCATGTTGAATAACCACTTTTTAAACCCTCACAGTGACAAAAATTGCCATTTTTACAGAGTTTTGCTTACTCAAAAGCTTCAATTTTGACCCGTTTCAGGCACAGAAATGACTTTAAACACACTTATTCTAGTTGACAAAGTCATAATTCACATCCAACAGTCATTTAGAGTCAAAAGATTAAATGTTAAAATGTCATCATTATAGACCATTTTGGGATCGTTCGACAGGTCCGGAGTCATCATTTTTCATCCGAAAATTGATTTTTTGGACTGTACCAAAAATGATTCAAAATGTCAATTGGATCATGCCTCATGTTGAATAAACACTTTTTAAACCCTCACAGTGACCAAAATTGCCATTTTTACAGAGTTTTGCTTACTCAAAAGCTTCAATTTTGACCCGTTTCAGGCACAGAAATGACTTTAAACACACTTATTTTAGTTAACAAAGTTATAATTCACATCCAACAGTCATTTATAGTCAAGAGATTAAATGTTGAAATTTCATCATTATAGACCATTTTGGGATCGTTCGACAGGTCCGGAGTCACCGTTTTTCATCCGAAAATTGATTTTTTGGACTGTACCAAAAATGATTCAAAATGTCAATTGGATCATGCCTCATGTTGAATAACCACTTTTTAAACCCTCACAGTGACCAAAATTGCCATTTTTACAGAGTTTTCCTTACTCAAAAGCTTCAATTTTGACCCGTTTCAGGCACAGAAATGACTTTAAACACACTTATTTTAGTTAACAAAGTCATAATTCACATCCAACAGTCATTTAGAGTCAAAAGATTAAATGTTGAAATTTCATCCATATTGACCATTTTGGGATCGTTCGACAGGTCCGGAGTCATCGTTTTTCATCCGAAAATTGATTTTTTGGACTGTACCAAAAATGATTCAAAATGTCAATTGGATCATGCCTCATGTTGAATAACCACTTTTTAAACCCTCACAGTGACCAAAATTGCCATTTTTACAGAGTTTTGCTTACTCAAAAGCTTCAATTTTGACCCGTTTCAGGCACAGAAATGACTTTAAACACACTTATTTTAGTTGACAAAGTCATAATTCACATCCAACAGTCATTTAGAGTCAAAAGATTAAATGTTGAAATTTCATCCATATTGACCATTTTGGGATCGTTCGACTGGTCCGGAGTCATCGTTTTTCATCCGAAAATTGATTTTTTGGACTGTACCAAAAATGATTCAAAATGTCAGTTGGATCGTGCCTCGTGTTGAATAACCACTTTTTAAACCCTCACAGTGACCAAAATTGCCATTTTTACAGAGTTTTGCTTACTCAAAAGCTTCAATTTTGACCCGTTTCAGGCACAGAAATGACTTTAAACACACTTATTTTAGTTGACAAAGTCATAATTCACATCCAACAGTCATTTAGAGTCAAAAGATTAAATGTTGAAATTTCATCCATATTGACCATTTTGGGATCGTTCGACTGGTCCGGAGTCATCGTTTTTCATCCGAAAATTGATTTTTTGGACTGAACCAAAAATGATTCAAAATGTCAGTTGGATCGTGCCTCGTGTTGAATAACCACTTTTTAAACCCTCACAGTGACCAAAATTGCCATTTTTACAGAGTTTTGCTTACTCAAAATCTTCAATTTTGACCAATTTCAGGCACAGAAATGACTTTAAACACACTTATTCTAGTTGACAAAGTCATAATTCACATCCAACAGTCATTTAGAATCAAAAGATTAAATGTTAAAATGTCATCATTATAGACCATTTTGGGATCGTTCGACAGGTCCGGAGTCATCGTTTTTCATCCGAAAATTGATTTTTTGGACTGTACCAAAAATGATTCAAAATGTCAATTGGATCATGCCTCATGTTGAATAACCACTTTTTAAACCCTCACAGTGACCAAAATTGCCATTTTTACTGAGTTTTGCTTACTCAAAAGCTTCAATTTTGACCCGTTTCAGGCACAGAAATGACTTTAAACACACTTATTTTAGTTAACAAAGTCATAATTCACATCCAACAGTCATTTATAGTCAAGAGATTAAATGTTGAAATTTCATCATTATAGACCATTTTGGGATCGTTCGACAGGTCCGGAGTCATCGTTTTTCATCCGAAAATTTATTTTTTGGACTGTACCAAAAATGATTCAAAATGTCAATTGGATCATGCCTCATGTTGAATAACCACTTTTTAAACCCTCACAGTGACCAAAATTGCCATTTTTACAGAGTCTTGCTTACTCAAAAGCTTCAATTTTGACCCGTTTCAGGCACAGAAATGACTTTAAACACACTTATTTTAGTTGACAAAGTCATAATTCACATCCAACAGTCATTTAGAGTCAAAAGATTAAATGTTGAAATTTCATCCATATTGACCATTTTGGGATCGTTCGACAGGTCCGGAGTCATCGTTTTTCATCCGAAAATTGATTTTTTGGACTGTACCAAAAATGATTCAAAATGTCAATTGGATCGTGCCTCATGTTGAATAACCACTTTTTAAACCCTCACAGTGACAAAAATTGCCATTTTTACAGAGTTTTGCTTACTCAAAAGCTTCAATTTTGACCCGTTTCAGGCACAGAAATGACTTTAAACACACTTATTCTAGTTGACAAAGTCATAATTCACATCCAACAGTCATTTAGAGTCAAAAGATTAAATGTTAAAATGTCATCATTATAGACCATTTTGGGATCGTTCGACAGGTCCGGAGTCATCGTTTTTCATCCGAAAATTGATTTTTTGGACTGTACCAAAAATGATTCAAAATGTCAATTGGATCATGCCTCATGTTGAATAACCACTTTTTAAACCCTCACAGTGACCAAAATTGCCATTTTTACAGAGTTTTGCTTACTCAAAAGCTTCAATTTTGACCCGTTTCAGGCACAGAAATGACTTTAAACACACTTATTTTAGTTAACAAAGTCATAATTCACATCCAACAGTCATTTATAGTCAAGAGATTAAATGTTGAAATTTCATCATTATAGACCATTTTGGGATCGTTCGACAGGTCCGGAGTCATCGTTTTTCATCCGAAAATTGATTTTTTGGACTGTACCAAAAATGATTCAAAATGTCAATTGGATCATGCCTCATGTTGAATAACCACTTTTTAAACCCTCACAGTGACCAAAATTGCCATTTTTACAGAGTTTTGCTTACTCAAAAGCTTCCATTTTGACCCGTTTCAGGCACAGAAATGACTTTAAACACACTTATTTTAGTTGACAATGTCATAATTCACATCCAACAGTCATTTAGAGTCAGAAGATTAAATGTTAAAATTTCATCCATATTGACCATTTTGGGATCGTTCGACAGGTCCGGAGTCATCGTTTTTCATCCGAAAATTGATTTTTTGGACTGTACCAAAAAATTATTCAAAATGTCAATTGGATCGTGCCTCATGTTGAATAACCACTTTTTCAACCCTCACAGTGACCAACATTGCCATTTTTACAGAGTTTTGCTTACTTAAAAGCTTCAATTTTGACCCGTTTCAGGCACAGAAATGACTTTAAACACACTTATTCTAGTTGACAAAGTCATAATTCACATCCAACAGTCATTTAGAGTCAAAAGATTAAATGTTAAAATGTCATCATTATAGACCATTTTGGGATCGTTCGACAGGTCCGGAGTCATTGTTTTTCATCCAAAAATTGATTTTTTGGACTGTACCAAAAATGATTCAAAATGTCAATTGGATCATGCCTCATGTTGAATAACCACTTTTTAAACCCTCACAGTGACCAAAATTGCCATTTTTACAGAGTTTTGCTTACTCAAAAGCTTCCATTTTGACCCGTTTCAGGCACAGAAATGACTTTAAACACACTTATTCTAGTTGACAAAGTCATAATTCACATCCAACAGTCATTTAGAGTCAAAAGATTAAATGTTAAAATGTCATCATTATAGACCATTTTGGGATCGTTCGACAGGTCCGGAGTCATCGTTTTTCATCTGAAAATTGATTTTTTGGACTGTACCAAAAATGATTCAAAATGTCAATTGGATCATGCCTCATGTTGAATAACCACTTTTTAAACCCTCACAGTGACCAAAATTGCCATTTTTACAGAGTTTTGCTTACTCAAAAGCTTCCATTTTGACCCGTTTCAGGCAAAGAAATGACTTTAAACACACTCATTTTAGTTGACAAAGTCATAATTCACATCCAACAGTCATTTAGAGTCAAAAGATTAAATGTTAAAATTTCATCCATATTGACCATTTTGGGATCGTTCGACAGGTCCGGAGTCATAGTTTTTCATCCGAAAATTGATTTTTCGAACTGTACCAAAGATGATTCAAAATGTCAATTGGATCGTGCCTCATGTTGAATAACCACTTTTTAAACCCTCACAGTGACTAAAATTGCCATTTTTACAGAGTTTTGCTTACTCAAAAGCTTCCATTTTGACCCGTTTCAGGCACAGAAATGACTTTAAACACACTTATTCTAGTTGACAAAGTCATAATTCACATCCAACAGTCATTTAGAGTCAAAAGATTAAATGTTGAAATTTCATCCATATTGACCATTTTGGGATCGTTCGACAGGTCCGGAGTCATCGTTTTTCATCCGAAAATTGATTTTTCGGACTGTACCAAAAATGATTCAAAATGTCAATTGGATCGACCCTCATGTTGAATAACCACTTTTTAAACCCTCACAGTGACCAAAAGTGCCATTTTTACAGAGTTTTGCTTACTCAAAAGCTTCAATTTTGACCCGTTTCAGGCACAGAAATGACTTTAAACAAACTTATTTTAGTTAACAAAGTCATAATTCCCATCCAACAGTCATTTAGAGTCAAAAGATTAAATGTTGAAATTTCATCCATATTGACCATTTTGGGATCGTTCGACAGGTCCGGAGTCATCGTTTTTCATCCGAAAATTGATTTTTTGGACTGTACCAAAAATGATTCAAAATGTCAATTGGATCATGCCTCATGTTGAATAACCACTTTTTAAACCCTCACAGTGACCAAAATTGCCATTTTTACAGAGTTTTGCTTACTCTAAAGTTTCAATTTTGACCCGTTTCAGGCACAGAAATGACTTTAAACACACTTATTTTAGTTGACAAAGTCATAATTCACATCCAACAGTCATTTAGAGTCAAAAGATTAAATGTTGAAATTTCATCCATATTGACCATTTTGGGATCGTTCGACAGGTCCGGAGTCATCGTTTTTCATCCAAAAATTGATTTTTTGGACTGTACCAAAAATGATTCAAAATGTCAATTGGATCATGCCTCATGTTGAATAACCACTTTTTAAACCCTCACAGTGACCAAAATTGCCATTTTTACAGAGTTTTGCTTACTCAAAAGCTTCAATTTTGACCCGTTTCAGGCACAGAAATGACTTTAAACACACTTATTTTAGTTGACAAAGTCATAATTCACATCCTACAGTCATTTAGAGTCAAAAGATTAAATGTTGAAATTTCATCCATATTGACGATTTTGGGATCGTTCGACTGGTCCGGAGTCATCGTTTTTCATCCGAAAATCTATTTTTGGGACTGTACCAAAAATGATTCAAAATGTCAATGGGACCATGCCTCATGTTGAATAACCACTTTTTAAACCCTCACAGTGACCAAAATTGCCATTTTTACAGAGTTTTGCTTACTCAAAAGCTTCAATTTTGACCCGTTTCAGGCACAGAAATGACTTTAAACACACTTATTTTAGTTGACAAAGTCATAATTCACATCCAACAGTAATTTAGAGTCAAAAGATTAAATGTTAAAATTTCATCATTATAGACCATTTTGGGAACATTCAACAGGTCCGGAGTCATCGTTTTTCATCCAAAAATTGATTTTTTGGACTGTACCAAAAATGATTCAAAATGTCAATTGGATCGTGCATCATGTTGAATAACCACTTTTTAAACTCTCACAGTGACCAAAATTGCCATTTTTACAGAGTTTTGCTTACTCTAAAGTTTCAATTTTGACCCGTTTCAGGCACAGAAATGACTTTAAACACACTTATTTTAGTTGACAAAGTCATAATTCACATCAAACAGTCATTTAGAGTCAAAAGATTAAATGTTGAAATTTCATCCATATTGACCATTTTGGGAACGTTCGACAGGTCCGGAGTCATCGTTTTTCATCCAAAAATTGATTTTTTGGACTGTACCAAAAATGATTCAAAATGTCAATTGGATCATGCCTCATGTTGAATAACCACTTTTTAAACCCTCACAGTGACCAAAATTGCCATTTTTACAGAGTTTTGCTTACTCAAAAGCTTCAATTTTGACCCGTTTCAGGCACAGAAATGACTTTAAACACACTTATTTTAGTTGACAAAGTCATAATTCACATCCAACAGTCATTTAGTGTCAAAAGATTAAATGTTGAAATTTCATCCATATTGACGATTTTGGGATCGTTCGACAGGTCCGGAGTCATCGTTTTTCATCCGAAAATCTATTTTTGGGACTGTACCAAAAATTATTCAAAATGTCAATGGGACCATGCCTCATGTTGAATAACCACTTTTTAAACCCTCACAGTGACCAAAATTGCCATTTTTACAGAGTTTTGCTTACTCAAAAGCTTCCATTTTGACCCGTTTCAGGCACAGAAATGACTTTAAACAAACTTATTTTAGTTGACAAAGTCATAATTCTCATCCAACAGTCATTTAGAGTCAAAAGATTAAATGTTGAAATTTCATCCATATTGACCATTTTGGGATCGTTCGACAGGTCCGGAGTCATCGTTTTTCATCCGAAAATTGATTTTTCGGACTTTACCAAAAATGATTCAAAATGTCAATTGGATCGTGCCTCATGTTGAATAACCACTTTTTAAACCCTCACAGTGACCAAAATTGCCATTTTTACAGAGTTTTGCTTACTCAAAGGCTTCAATTTTGACCCGTTTCAGGCAAAGAAATGACTTTAAACACACTTATTTTAATTGACAAAGTCATAATTCACATCCAACAGTCATTAAGAGCCAAAAGATTAAATGTTAAAATTTCATCATTATAGACCATTTTGGGATCGTTCGACAGGTCCGGAGTCATCGTTTTTCATCCGAAAATTGATTTTTTGGACTGTACCAAAAATGATTCAAAATGTCAATTGGATCATGCCTCATGTTGAATAACCACTTTTTAAACCCTCACAGTGACCAAAATTGCCATTTTTACAGAGTTTTGCTTACTCAAAAGCTTCCATTTTGACCCGTTTCAGGCAAAGAAATGACTTTAAACACACTCATTTTAGTTGACAAAGTCATAATTCACATCCAACAGTCATTTAGAGTCAAAAGATTAAATGTTGAAATGTCATCCATATTGACCATTTTGGGATCGTTCGACAGGTCCGGAGTCATTGTTTTTCATCCGAAAATTGATTTTTCGGACTTTACCAAAAATGATTCAAAATGTCAATTGGATCGTGCCTCATGTTGAATAACCACTTTTTAAACCCTCACAGTGACCAAAATTGCCATTTTTACAGAGTTTTGCTTACTCAAAAGCTTCCATTTTGACCCGTTTCAGGCACAGAAATGACTTTAAACACACTTATTCTAGTTGACAGTCATAATTCACATACAACAGTCATTTAGAGTCAAAAGATTAAATGTTGAAATTTCATCATTATAGACCATTTTGGGATCGTTCGACAGGTCCGGAGTCATCGTTTTTCATCCGAAAATTGAATTTTTTGGACTGTACCAAAAATGATTCAAAATGTCAATTGGATCATGCCTCATGTTGAATAACCACTTTTTAAACCCTCACAGTGACCAAAATTGCCATTTTTACAGAGTTTTGCTTACTCAAAGGCTTCAATTTTGACCCGTTTCAGGCACAGAAATGACTTTAAACACACTTATTTTAATTGACAAAGTCATAATTCACATCCAACAGTCATTAAGAGTCAAAAGATTAAATGGTAAAATTTCATTCATATTGACCATTTTGGGATCGTTTGACAGGTCCGGAGTCATCGTTTTTCATCCGAAAATTGATTTTTTGGACTGTACCAAAAATGATTCAAAATGTCAATTGGATCGTTCCTCATGTTGAATAACCACTTTTTAAACCCTCACAGTGACCAAAATTGCCATTTTTACAGAGTTTTGCTTACTCAAAAGCTTCGATTTTGACCCGTTTCAGGCACAGAAATGACTTTAAACACACGTATTCTAGTTGACAAAGTCATAATTCACATCCAACAGTCATTTAGAGTCAAAAGATTAAATGTTAAAATTTCATCATTATAGACCATTTTGGGATCGTTCGACAGGTCCGGAGTCATCGTTTTTCATCCGAAAATTGATTTTTTGGACTGTACCAAAAATTATTCAAAATGTCAATTGGATCATGCCTCATGTTGAATAACCACTTTTTAAACCCTCACAGTGACCAAAATTGCCATTTTTACAGAGTTTTGCTTACTCAAAAGCTTCCATTTTGACCCGTTTCAGGCAAAGAAATGACTTTAAACACACTCATTTTAGTTGACAAAGTCATAATTCACATCCAACAGTCATTTAGAGTCAAAAGATTAAATGTTAAAATTTCATCCATATTGACCATTTTGTCATCGTTCGACAGGTCCGGAGTCATAGTTTTTCATCCGAAAATTGATTTTTTGGATTGTACCAAAAATGATTCAAAATGTCAATTGGATCATGCCTCATGTTGAATAACCACTTTTTAAACCCTCACAGTGACCAAAATTGCCATTTTTACAGAGTTTTGCTAACTCAAAAGCTTCAATTTTGACCCGTTTCAGGCACAGAAATGACTTTAAACACACTTATTTTAGTTGAAGAAGTCATAATTCACATCCAACAGTCATTTAGAGTCAAAAGATTAAAGGTTAAAATGTCATCATTATAGACCATTTTGGGATCGTTCGACAGGTCCGGAGTCATCGTTTTTCATCTGAAAATTGATTTTTTGGACTGTACCAAAAATGATTCAAAATGTCAATTGGATCATGCCTCATGTTGAATAACCACTTTTTAAACCCTCACAGTGACCAAAATTGCCATTTTTACAGAGTTTTGCTTACTCAAAAGCTTCCATTTTGACCCGTTTCAGGCAAAGAAATGACTTTAAACACACTCATTTTAGTTGACAAAGTCATAATTCACATCCAACAGTCATTTAGAGTCAAAAGATTAAATGTTAAAATTTCATCCATATTGACCATTTTGGGATCGTTCGACAGGTCCGGAGTCATAGTTTTTCATCCGAAAATTGATTTTTCGAACTGTACCAAAGATGATTCAAAATGTCAATTGGATCGTGCCTCATGTTGAATAACCACTTTTTAAACCCTCACAGTGACTAAAATTGCCATTTTTACAGAGTTTTGCTTACTCAAAAGCTTCCATTTTGACCCGTTTCAGGCACAGAAATGACTTTAAACACACTTATTCTAGTTGACAAAGTCATAATTCACATCCAACAGTCATTTAGAGTCAAAAGATTAAATGTTGAAATTTCATCCATATTGACCATTTTGGGATCGTTCGACAGGTCCGGAGTCATCGTTTTTGATCCGAAAATTGATTTTTCGGACTGTACCAAAAATGATTCAAAATGTCAATTGGATCGTGCCTCATGTTGAATAACCACTTTTTAAACCCTCACAGTGACCAAAATTGCCATTTTTACAGAGTTTTGCTTACTCAAAAGCTTCAATTTTGACCCGTTTCAGGCACAGAAATGACTTTAAACACACTTATTTTAGTTAACAAAGTCATAATTCACATCCAACAGTCATTTAGAGTCAAAAGATTAAATGTTGAAATTTCATCCATATTGACCATTTTGGGATCGTTCGACAGGTCCGGAGTCATCGTTTTTCATCCGAAAATTGATTTTTTGGGCAGTACCAAAAATGATTCAAAATGTGAATTGGATCATGCCTCATGTTGAATAACCACTTTTTAAACCCTCACAGTGACCAAAATTGCCATTTTTACAGAGTTTTGCTTACTCAAAAGCTTCAATTTTGACCCGTTTCAGGCACAGAAATGACTTTAAACACACTTATTTTAGTTGACAAAGTCATAATTCACATCCAACAGTCATTTAGAGTCAAAAGATTAAATGTTGAAATTTCATCCATATTGACCATTTTGGGATCGTTCGACAGGTCCGGAGTCATCGTTTTTCATCCGAAAATTGATTTTTTGGACTGTACCAAAAATGATTCAAAATGTCAATTGGATCGTGCCTCATGTTGAATAACCACTTTTTAAACCCTCACGGTGACAAAAATTGCCATTTTTACAGAGTTTTACTTACTCAAAAGCTTCAATTTTGACCCGTTTCAGGCACAGAAATGACTTTAAACACACTTATTCTAGTTGACAAAGTCATAATTCACATCCAACAGTCATTTAGAGTCAAAAGATTAAATGTTAAAATGTCATCATTATAGACCATTTTGGGATCGTTCGACAGGTCCGGAGTCATCGTTTTTCATCCGAAAATTGATTTTTTGGACTGTACCAAAAATGATTCAAAATGTCAATTGGATCATGCCTCATGTTGAATAACCACTTTTTAAACCCTCACAGTGACCAAAATTGCCATTTTTACAGAGTTTTGCTTACTCAAAGGCTTCAATTTTGACCCGTTTCAGGCACAGAAATGACTTTAACCTCTTCGCCGCTAATGACAAGGGTAACTCGTCATGGACTTTCCATTGATTTCAATGGAAAATCAATGAAAAGTAAAATATTGCCTTAGCAGCCAAGTGGTTAAACACACTTATTTTAATTGACAAAGTCATAATTCACATCCAACAGTCATTAAGAGTCAAAAGATTAAATGGTAACATTTCATTCATATTGACCATTTTGGGATCGTTTGACAGGTCCGGAGTCATCGTTTTTCATCTGAAAATTGATTTTTTGGACTGTACCAAAAATGATTCAAAATGTCAATTGGATCGTTCCTCATGTTGAATAACCACTTTTTAAACCCTCACAGTGACCAAAATTGCCATTTTTACAGAGTTTTGCTTACTCAAAAGCTTCGATTTTGACCCGTTTCAGGCACAGAAATGACTTTAAACACACGTATTCTAGTTGACAAAGTCATAATTCACATCCAACAGTCATTTAGAGTCAAAAGATTAAATGTTAAAATTTCATCCATATTGACCATTTTGTCATCGTTCGACAGGTCCGGAGTCATAGTTTTTCATCCGAAAATTGATTTTTTGGACTGTACCAAAAATGATTCAAAATGTCAATTGGATCATGCCTCATGTTGAATGACCACTTTTTAAACCCTCACAGTGACCAAAATTGCCATTTTTACAGAGTTTTGCTAACTCAAAAGCTTCAATTTTGACCCGTTTCAGGCACAGAAATGACTTTAAACACACTTATTTTAGTTGAAGAAGTCATAATTCACATCCAACAGTCATTTAGAGTCAAAAGATTAAAGGTTAAAATGTCATCATTATAGACCATTTTGGGATCGTTCGACAGGTCCGGAGTCATCGTTTTTCATCTGAAAATTGATTTTTTGGACTGTACCAAAAATGATTCAAAATGTCAATTGGATCATGCCTCATGTTGAATAACCACTTTTTAAACCCTCACAGTGACCAAAATTGCCATTTTTACAGAGTTTTGCTTACTCAAAAGCTTCCATTTTGACCCGTTTCAGGCAAAGAAATGACTTTAAACACACTCATTTTAGTTGACAAAGTCATAATTCACATCCAACAGTCATTTAGAGTCAAAAGATTAAATGTTAAAATTTCATCCATATTGACCATTTTGTCATCGTTCGACAGGTCCGGAGTCATAGTTTTTCATCCGAAAATTGATTTTTCGGACTGTACCAAAAATGATTCAAAATGTCAATTGGATCGTGCCTCATGTTGAATAACCACTTTTTAAACCCTCACAGTGACCAAAATTGCCATTTTTACAGAGTTTTGCTTACTCAAAAGCTTCAATTTTGACCCGTTTCAGGCACAGAAATGACTTTAAACACACTTATTTTAGTTAACAAAGTCATAATTCACATCCAACAGTCATTTAGAGTCAAAAGATTAAATGTTGAAATTTCATCCATATTGACCATTTTGGGATCGTTCAACAGGTCCGGAGTCATCGTTTTTCATCCGAAAATTGATTTTTTGGGCAGTACCAAAAATTATTCAAAATGTGAATTGGATCATGCCTCATGTTGAATAACCACTTTTTAAACCCTCACAGTGACAAAAATTGCCATTTTTACAGAGTTTTGCTTACTCAAAAGCTTCAATTTTGACCCGTTTCAGGCACAGAAATGACTTTAAACACACTTATTCTAGTTGACAAAGTCATAATTCACATCCAACAGTCATTTAGAGTCAAAAGATTAAATGTTAAAATGTCATCATTATAGACCATTTTGGGATCGTTCGACAGGTCCGGAGTCATCAGTTTTTCATCCGAAAATTGATTTTTTGGACTGTACCAAAAATGATTCAAAATGTCAATTGGATCATGCCTCATGTTGAATAACCACTTTTTAAACCCTCACAGTGACCAAAATTGCCATTTTTACAGAGTTTTGCTTACTCAAAAGCTTCAATTTTGACCCGTTTCAGGCACAGAAATGACTTTAAACACACTTATTTTAGTTAACAAAGTTATAATTCACATCCAACAGTCATTTATAGTCAAGAGATTAAATGTTGAAATTTCATCATTATAGACCATTTTGGGATCGTTCGACAGGTCCGGAGTCACCGTTTTTCATCCGAAAATTGATTTTTTGGACTGTACCAAAAATGATTCAAAATGTCAATTGGATCATGCCTCATGTTGAATAACCACTTTTTAAACCCTCACAGTGACCAAAATTGCCATTTTTACAGAGTTTTCCTTACTCAAAAGCTTCAATTTTGACCCGTTTCAGGCACAGAAATGACTTTAAACACACTTATTTTAGTTAACAAAGTCATAATTCACATCCGACAGTCATTTAGAGTCAAAAGATTAAATGTTGAAATTTCATCCATATTGACCATTTTGGGATCGTTCGACAGGTCCGGAGTCATCGTTTTTCATCCGAAAATTGATTTTTTGGGCAGTACCAAAAATGATTCAAAATGTGAATTGGATCATGCCTCATGTTGAATAACCACTTTTTAAACCCTCACAGTGACCAAAATTGCCATTTTTACAGAGTTTTGCTTACTCAAAAGTTTCAATTTTGACCCGTTTCAGGCACAGAAATGACTTTAAACACACTTATTTTAGTTGACAAATTCATAATTCATATCCAACAGTCATTTAGAGTCAAAAGATTAAATGTTGAAATTTCATCCATATTGACCATTTTGGGATCGTTCGACAGGTCCGGAGTCATCGTTTTTCATCCGAAAATTGATTTTTTGGACTGTACCAAAAATGATTCAAAATGTCAATTGGATCGTGCCTCATGTTGAATAACCACTTTTTAAACCCTCACAGTGACAAAAATTGCCATTTTTACAGAGTTTTGCTTACTCAAAAGCTTCAATTTTGACCCGTTTCAGGCACAGAAATGACTTTAAACACACTTATTCTAGTTGACAAAGTCATAATTCACATCCAACAGTCATTTAGAGTCAAAAGATTAAATGTTAAAATGTCATCATTATAGACCATTTTGGGATCGTTCGACAGGTCCGGAGTCATCGTTTTTCATCCGAAAATTGATTTTTTGGACTGTACCAAAAATGATTCAAAATGTCAATTGGATCATGCCTCATGTTGAATAACCACTTTTTAAACCCTCACAGTGACCAAAATTGCCATTTTTACAGAGTTTTGCTTACTCAAAGGCTTCAATTTTGACCCGTTTCAGGCACAGAAATGACTTTAAACACACTTATTTTAATTGACAAAGTCATAATTCACATCCAACAGTCATTAAGAGTCAAAAGATTAAATGGTAAAATTTCATTCATATTGACCATTTTGGGATCGTTTGACAGGTCCGGAGTCATCGTTTTTCATCCGAAAATTGATTTTTTGGACTGTACCAAAAATTATTCAAAATGTCAATTGGATCGTGCCTCATGTTGAATAACCACTTTTTAAACCCTCACAGTGACCAAAATTGCCATTTTTACAGAGTTTTGCTTACTCAAAAGCTTCAATTTTGACCCGTTTCAGGCACAGAAATGACTTTAAACACACTTATTTTAGTTAACAAAGTCATAATTCACATCCAACAGTCATTTAGAGTCAAAAGATTAAATGTTGAAATTTCATCCATATTGACCATTTTGGGATCGTTCAACAGGTCCGGAGTCATCGTTTTTCATCCGAAAATTGATTTTTTGGGCAGTACCAAAAATGATTCAAAATGTGAATTGGATCATGCCTCATGTTGAATAACCACTTTTTAAACCCTCACAGTGACCAAAATTGCCATTTTTACAGAGTTTTGCTTACTCAAAAGCTTCAATTTTGACCCGTTTCAGGCACAGAAATGACTTTAAACACACTTATTCTAGTTGACAAAGTCATAATTCACATCCAACAGTCATTTAGAGTCAAAAGATTAAATGTTAAAATGTCATCATTATAGACCATTTTGGGATCGTTCGACAGGTCCGGAGTCATCAGTTTTTCATCCGAAAATTGATTTTTTGGACTGTACCAAAAATGATTCAAAATGTCAATTGGATCATGCCTCATGTTGAATAACCACTTTTTAAACCCTCACAGTGACCAAAATTGCCATTTTTACAGAGTTTTGCTTACTCAAAAGCTTCAATTTTGACCCGTTTCAGGCACAGAAATGACTTTAAACACACTTATTTTAGTTAACAAAGTTATAATTCACATCCAACAGTCATTTATAGTCAAGAGATTAAATGTTGAAATTTCATCATTATAGACCATTTTGGGATCGTTCGACAGGTCCGGAGTCACCGTTTTTCATCCGAAAATTGATTTTTTGGACTGTACCAAAAATGATTCAAAATGTCAATTGGATCATGCCTCATGTTGAATAACCACTTTTTAAACCCTCACAGTGACCAAAATTGCCATTTTTACAGAGTTTTCCTTACTCAAAAGCTTCAATTTTGACCCGTTTCAGGCACAGAAATGACTTTAAACACACTTATTTTAGTTAACAAAGTCATAATTCACATCCAACAGTCATTTAGAGTCAAAAGATTAAATGTTGAAATTTCATCCATATTGACCATTTTGGGATCGTTCGACAGGTCCGGAGTCATCGTTTTTCATCCGAAAATTGATTTTTTGGGCAGTACCAAAAATGATTCAAAATGTGAATTGGATCATGCCTCATGTTGAATAACCACTTTTTAAACCCTCACAGTGACCAAAATTGCCATTTTTACAGCGTTTTGCTTACTCAAAAGCTTCAATTTTGACCCGTTTCAGGCACAGAAATGACTTTAAACACACTTATTCTAGTTGACAAAGTCATAATTCACATCCAACAGTCATTTAGAGTCAAAAGATTAAATGTTAAAATGTCATCATTATAGACCATTTTGGGATCGTTCGACAGGTCCGGAGTCATCGTTTTTCATCCGAAAATTGATTTTTTGGACTGTACCAAAAATTATTCAAAACGTCAATTGGATCATGCCTCATGTTGCATAACCACTTTTTAAACCCTCACAGTGACCAAAATTGCCATTTTTACAGTGTTTTGCTTACTCAAAGGCTTCAATTTTGACCCGTTTCAGGCACAGAAATGACTTTAAACACACTTATTTTAATTGACAAAGTCATAATTCACATCCAACAGTCATTAAGAGTCAAAAGATTAAATGGTAAAATTTCATTCATATTGACCATTTTGGGATCGTTTGACAGGTCCGGAGTCATCGTTTTTTCATCCGAAAATTGATTTTTTGGACTGTACCAAAAATGATTCGAAATGTCAATTGGATCGTTCCTCATGTTGAATAACCACTTTTTAAACCCTCACAGTGACCAAAATTGCCATTTTTACAGAGTTTTGCTTACTCAAAAGCTTCGATTTTGACCCGTTTCAGGCACAGAAATGACTTTAAACACACGTATTCTAGTTGACAAAGTCATAATTCACATCCAACAGTCATTTAGAGTCAAAAGATTAAATGTTAAAATGTCATCATTATAGACCATTTTGGGATCGTTCGACAGGTCCGGAGTCATCGTTTTTCATCCGAAAATTGATTTTTTGGACTGTACCAAAAATGATTCAAAATGTCAATTGGATCATGCCTCATGTTGAATAACCACTTTTTAAACCCTCACAGTGACCAAAATTGCCATTTTTACAGAGTTTTGCTTACTCAAAGGCTTCAATTTTGACCCGTTTCAGGCACAGAAATGACTTTAAACACACGTATTCTAGTTGACAAAGTCATAATTCACATCCAACAGTCATTTAGAGTCAAAAGATTAAATGTTAAAATTTCATCCATATTGACCATTTTGTCATCGTTCGACAGGTCCGGAGTCATAGTTTTTCATCCGAAAATTGATTTTTTGGACTGTACCAAAAATGATTCAAAATGTCAATTGGATCATGCCTCATGTTGAATGACCACTTTTTAAACCCTCACAGTGACCAAAATTGCCATTTTTACAGAGTTTTGCTAACTCAAAAGCTTCAATTTTGACCCGTTTCAGGCACAGAAATGACTTTAAACACACTTATTTTAGTTGAAGAAGTCATAATTCACATCCAACAGTCATTTAGAGTCAAAAGATTAAAGGTTAAAATGTCATCATTATAGACCATTTTGGGATCGTTCGACAGGTCCGGAGTCATCGTTTTTCATCTGAAAATTGATTTTTTGGACTGTACCAAAAATGATTCAAAATGTCAATTGGATCATGCCTCATGTTGAATAACCACTTTTTAAACCCTCACAGTGACCAAAATTGCCATTTTTACAGAGTTTTGCTTACTCAAAAGCTTCCATTTTGACCCGTTTCAGGCAAAGAAATGACTTTAAACACACTCATTTTAGTTGACAAAGTCATAATTCACATCCAACAGTCATTTAGAGTCAAAAGATTAAATGTTAAAATTTCATCCATATTGACCATTTTGTCATCGTTCGACAGGTCCGGAGTCATAGTTTTTCATCCGAAAATTGATTTTTCGGACTGTACCAAAAATGATTCAAAATGTCAATTGGATCGTGCCTCATGTTGAATAACCACTTTTTAAACCCTCACAGTGACCAAAATTGCCATTTTTACAGAGTTTTGCTTACTCAAAAGCTTCAATTTTGACCCGTTTCAGGCACAGAAATGACTTTAAACACACTTATTTTAGTTAACAAAGTCATAATTCACATCCAACAGTCATTTAGAGTCAAAAGATTAAATGTTGAAATTTCATCCATATTGACCATTTTGGGATCGTTCAACAGGTCCGGAGTCATCGTTTTTCATCCGAAAATTGATTTTTTGGGCAGTACCAAAAATTATTCAAAATGTGAATTGGATCATGCCTCATGTTGAATAACCACTTTTTAAACCCTCACAGTGACAAAAATTGCCATTTTTACAGAGTTTTGCTTACTCAAAAGCTTCAATTTTGACCCGTTTCAGGCACAGAAATGACTTTAAACACACTTATTCTAGTTGACAAAGTCATAATTCACATCCAACAGTCATTTAGAGTCAAAAGATTAAATGTTAAAATGTCATCATTATAGACCATTTTGGGATCGTTCGACAGGTCCGGAGTCATCAGTTTTTCATCCGAAAATTGATTTTTTGGACTGTACCAAAAATGATTCAAAATGTCAATTGGATCATGCCTCATGTTGAATAACCACTTTTTAAACCCTCACAGTGACCAAAATTGCCATTTTTACAGAGTTTTGCTTACTCAAAAGCTTCAATTTTGACCCGTTTCAGGCACAGAAATGACTTTAAACACACTTATTTTAGTTAACAAAGTTATAATTCACATCCAACAGTCATTTATAGTCAAGAGATTAAATGTTGAAATTTCATCATTATAGACCATTTTGGGATCGTTCGACAGGTCCGGAGTCACCGTTTTTCATCCGAAAATTGATTTTTTGGACTGTACCAAAAATGATTCAAAATGTCAATTGGATCATGCCTCATGTTGAATAACCACTTTTTAAACCCTCACAGTGACCAAAATTGCCATTTTTACAGAGTTTTCCTTACTCAAAAGCTTCAATTTTGACCCGTTTCAGGCACAGAAATGACTTTAAACACACTTATTTTAGTTAACAAAGTCATAATTCACATCCGACAGTCATTTAGAGTCAAAAGATTAAATGTTGAAATTTCATCCATATTGACCATTTTGGGATCGTTCGACAGGTCCGGAGTCATCGTTTTTCATCCGAAAATTGATTTTTTGGGCAGTACCAAAAATGATTCAAAATGTGAATTGGATCATGCCTCATGTTGAATAACCACTTTTTAAACCCTCACAGTGACCAAAATTGCCATTTTTACAGAGTTTTGCTTACTCAAAAGTTTCAATTTTGACCCGTTTCAGGCACAGAAATGACTTTAAACACACTTATTTTAGTTGACAAATTCATAATTCATATCCAACAGTCATTTAGAGTCAAAAGATTAAATGTTGAAATTTCATCCATATTGACCATTTTGGGATCGTTCGACAGGTCCGGAGTCATCGTTTTTCATCCGAAAATTGATTTTTTGGACTGTACCAAAAATGATTCAAAATGTCAATTGGATCGTGCCTCATGTTGAATAACCACTTTTTAAACCCTCACAGTGACAAAAATTGCCATTTTTACAGAGTTTTGCTTACTCAAAAGCTTCAATTTTGACCCGTTTCAGGCACAGAAATGACTTTAAACACACTTATTCTAGTTGACAAAGTCATAATTCACATCCAACAGTCATTTAGAGTCAAAAGATTAAATGTTAAAATGTCATCATTATAGACCATTTTGGGATCGTTCGACAGGTCCGGAGTCATCGTTTTTCATCCGAAAATTGATTTTTTGGACTGTACCAAAAATGATTCAAAATGTCAATTGGATCATGCCTCATGTTGAATAACCACTTTTTAAACCCTCACAGTGACCAAAATTGCCATTTTTACAGAGTTTTGCTTACTCAAAGGCTTCAATTTTGACCCGTTTCAGGCACAGAAATGACTTTAAACACACTTATTTTAATTGACAAAGTCATAATTCACATCCAACAGTCATTAAGAGTCAAAAGATTAAATGGTAAAATTTCATTCATATTGACCATTTTGGGATCGTTTGACAGGTCCGGAGTCATCGTTTTTCATCCGAAAATTGATTTTTTGGACTGTACCAAAAATTATTCAAAATGTCAATTGGATCGTGCCTCATGTTGAATAACCACTTTTTAAACCCTCACAGTGACCAAAATTGCCATTTTTACAGAGTTTTGCTTACTCAAAAGCTTCAATTTTGACCCGTTTCAGGCACAGAAATGACTTTAAACACACTTATTTTAGTTAACAAAGTCATAATTCACATCCAACAGTCATTTAGAGTCAAAAGATTAAATGTTGAAATTTCATCCATATTGACCATTTTGGGATCGTTCAACAGGTCCGGAGTCATCGTTTTTCATCCGAAAATTGATTTTTTGGGCAGTACCAAAAATGATTCAAAATGTGAATTGGATCATGCCTCATGTTGAATAACCACTTTTTAAACCCTCACAGTGACCAAAATTGCCATTTTTACAGAGTTTTGCTTACTCAAAAGCTTCAATTTTGACCCGTTTCAGGCACAGAAATGACTTTAAACACACTTATTCTAGTTGACAAAGTCATAATTCACATCCAACAGTCATTTAGAGTCAAAAGATTAAATGTTAAAATGTCATCATTATAGACCATTTTGGGATCGTTCGACAGGTCCGGAGTCATCAGTTTTTCATCAGAAAATTGATTTTTTGGACTGTACCAAAAATGATTCAAAATGTCAATTGGATCATGCCTCATGTTGAATAACCACTTTTTAAACCCTCACAGTGACCAAAATTGCCATTTTTACAGAGTTTTGCTTACTCAAAAGCTTCAATTTTGACCCGTTTCAGGCACAGAAATGACTTTAAACACACTTATTTTAGTTAACAAAGTTATAATTCACATCCAACAGTCATTTATAGTCAAGAGATTAAATGTTGAAATTTCATCATTATAGACCATTTTGGGATCGTTCGACAGGTCCGGAGTCACCGTTTTTCATCCGAAAATTGATTTTTTGGACTGTACCAAAAATGATTCAAAATGTCAATTGGATCATGCCTCATGTTGAATAACCACTTTTTAAACCCTCACAGTGACCAAAATTGCCATTTTTACAGAGTTTTCCTTACTCAAAAGCTTCAATTTTGACCCGTTTCAGGCACAGAAATGACTTTAAACACACTTATTTTAGTTAACAAAGTCATAATTCACATCCAACAGTCATTTAGAGTCAAAAGATTAAATGTTGAAATTTCATCCATATTGACCATTTTGGGATCGTTCGACAGGTCCGGAGTCATCGTTTTTCATCCGAAAATTGATTTTTTGGGCAGTACCAAAAATGATTCAAAATGTGAATTGGATCATGCCTCATGTTGAATAACCACTTTTTAAACCCTCACAGTGACCAAAATTGCCATTTTTACAGCGTTTTGCTTACTCAAAAGCTTCAATTTTGACCCGTTTCAGGCACAGAAATGACTTTAAACACACTTATTCTAGTTGACAAAGTCATAATTCACATCCAACAGTCATTTAGAGTCAAAAGATTAAATGTTAAAATGTCATCATTATAGACCATTTTGGGATCGTTCGACAGGTCCGGAGTCATCGTTTTTCATCCGAAAATTGATTTTTTGGACTGTACCAAAAATTATTCAAAACGTCAATTGGATCATGCCTCATGTTGCATAACCACTTTTTAAACCCTCACAGTGACCAAAATTGCCATTTTTACAGTGTTTTGCTTACTCAAAGGCTTCAATTTTGACCCGTTTCAGGCACAGAAATGACTTTAAACACACTTATTTTAATTGACAAAGTCATAATTCACATCCAACAGTCATTAAGAGTCAAAAGATTAAATGGTAAAATTTCATTCATATTGACCATTTTGGGATCGTTTGACAGGTCCGGAGTCATCGTTTTTTCATCCGAAAATTGATTTTTTGGACTGTACCAAAAATGATTCGAAATGTCAATTGGATCGTTCCTCATGTTGAATAACCACTTTTTAAACCCTCACAGTGACCAAAATTGCCATTTTTACAGAGTTTTGCTTACTCAAAAGCTTCGATTTTGACCCGTTTCAGGCACAGAAATGACTTTAAACACACGTATTCTAGTTGACAAAGTCATAATTCACATCCAACAGTCATTTAGAGTCAAAAGATTAAATGTTAAAATGTCATCATTATAGACCATTTTGGGATCGTTCGACAGGTCCGGAGTCATCGTTTTTCATCCGAAAATTGATTTTTTGGACTGTACCAAAAATGATTCAAAATGTCAATTGGATCATGCCTCATGTTGAATAACCACTTTTTAAACCCTCACAGTGACCAAAATTGCCATTTTTACAGAGTTTTGCTTACTCAAAGGCTTCAATTTTGACCCGTTTCAGGCACAGAAATGACTTTAAACACACTTATTTTAATTGACAAAGTCATAATTCACATCCAACAGTCATTAAGAGTCAAAAGATTAAATGGTAAAATTTCATTCATATTGACCATTTTGGGATCGTTTGACAGGTCCGGAGTCATCGTTTTTCATCCGAAAATTGATTTTTTGGACTGTACCAAAAATGATTCAAAATGTCAATTGGATCGTTCCTCATGTTGAATAACCACTTTTTAAACCCTCACAGTGACCAAAATTGCCATTTTTACAGAGTTTTGCTTACTCAAAAGCTTCGATTTTGACCCGTTTCAGGCACAGAAATGACTTTAAACACACGTATTCTAGTTGACAAAGTCATAATTCACATCCAACAGTCATTTAGAGTCAAAAGATTAAATGTTAAAATTTCATCCATATTGACCATTTTGTCATCGTTCGACAGGTCCGGAGTCATAGTTTTTCATCCGAAAATTGATTTTTTGGACTGTACCAAAAATGATTCAAAATGTCAATTGGATCATGCCTCATGTTGAATAACCACTTTTTAAACCCTCACAGTGACCAAAATTGCCATTTTTACAGAGTTTTGCTAACTCAAAAGCTTCAATTTTGACCCGTTTCAGGCACAGAAATGACTTTAAACACACTTATTTTAGTTGAAGAAGTCATAATTCACATCCAACAGTCATTTAGAGTCAAAAGATTAAAGGTTAAAATGTCATCATTATAGACCATTTTGGGATCGTTCGACAGGTCCGGAGTCATCGTTTTTCATCTGAAAATTGATTTTTTGGACTGTACCAAAAATGATTCAAAATGTCAATTGGATCATGCCTCATGTTGAATAACCACTTTTTAAACCCTCACAGTGACCAAAATTGCCATTTTTACAGAGTTTTGCTTACTCAAAAGCTTCCATTTTGACCCGTTTCAGGCAAAGAAATGACTTTAAACACACTCATTTTAGTTGACAAAGTCATAATTCACATCCAACAGTCATTTAGAGTCAAAAGATTAAATGTTAAAATTTCATCCATATTGACCATTTTGGGATCGTTCGACAGGTCCGGAGTCATAGTTTTTCATCCGAAAATTGATTTTTCGAACTGTACCAAAGATGATTCAAAATGTCAATTGGATCGTGCCTCATGTTGAATAACCACTTTTTAAACCCTCACAGTGACTAAAATTGCCATTTTTACAGAGTTTTGCTTACTCAAAAGCTTCCATTTTGACCCGTTTCAGGCACAGAAATGACTTTAAACACACTTATTCTAGTTGACAAAGTCATAATTCACATCCAACAGTCATTTAGAGTCAAAAGATTAAATGTTGAAATTTCATCCATATTGACCATTTTGGGATCGTTCGACAGGTCCGGAGTCATCGTTTTTCATCCGAAAATTGATTTTTCGGACTGTACCAAAAATGATTCAAAATGTCAATTGGATCGACCCTCATGTTGAATAACCACTTTTTAAACCCTCACAGTGACCAAAAGTGCCATTTTTACAGAGTTTTGCTTACTCAAAAGCTTCAATTTTGACCCGTTTCAGGCACAGAAATGACTTTAAACAAACTTATTTTAGTTAACAAAGTCATAATTCCCATCCAACAGTCATTTAGAGTCAAAAGATTAAATGTTGAAATTTCATCCATATTGACCATTTTGGGATCGTTCGACAGGTCCGGAGTCATCGTTTTTCATCCGAAAATTGATTTTTTGGACTGTACCAAAAATGATTCAAAATGTCAATTGGATCATGCCTCATGTTGAATAACCACTTTTTAAACCCTCACAGTGACCAAAATTGCCATTTTTACAGAGTTTTGCTTACTCTAAAGTTTCAATTTTGACCCGTTTCAGGCACAGAAATGACTTTAAACACACTTATTTTAGTTGACAAAGTCATAATTCACATCCAACAGTCATTTAGAGTCAAAAGATTAAATGTTGAAATTTCATCCATATTGACCATTTTGGGATCGTTCGACAGGTCCGGAGTCATCGTTTTTCATCCAAAAATTGATTTTTTGGACTGTACCAAAAATGATTCAAAATGTCAATTGGATCATGCCTCATGTTGAATAACCACTTTTTAAACCCTCACAGTGACCAAAATTGCCATTTTTACAGAGTTTTGCTTACTCTAAAGTTTCAATTTTGACCCGTTTCAGGCACAGAAATGACTTTAAACACACTTATTTTAGTTGACAAAGTCATAATTCACATCAAACAGTCATTTAGAGTCAAAAGATTAAATGTTGAAATTTCATCCATATTGACCATTTTGGGAACGTTCGACAGGTCCGGAGTCATCGTTTTTCATCCAAAAATTGATTTTTTGGACTGTACCAAAAATGATTCAAAATGTCAATTGGATCATGCCTCATGTTGAATAACCACTTTTTAAACCCTCACAGTGACCAAAATTGCCATTTTTACAGAGTTTTGCTTACTCAAAAGCTTCAATTTTGACCCGTTTCAGGCACAGAAATGACTTTAAACACACTTATTTTAGTTGACAAAGTCATAATTCACATCCAACAGTCATTTAGTGTCAAAAGATTAAATGTTGAAATTTCATCCATATTGACGATTTTGGGATCGTTCGACAGGTCCGGAGTCATCGTTTTTCATCCGAAAATCTATTTTTGGGACTGTACCAAAAATTATTCAAAATGTCAATGGGACCATGCCTCATGTTGAATAACCACTTTTTAAACCCTCACAGTGACCAAAATTGCCATTTTTACAGAGTTTTGCTTACTCAAAAGCTTCCATTTTGACCCGTTTCAGGCACAGAAATGACTTTAAACAAACTTATTTTAGTTGACAAAGTCATAATTCTCATCCAACAGTCATTTAGAGTCAAAAGATTAAATGTTGAAATTTCATCCATATTGACCATTTTGGGATCGTTCGACAGGTCCGGAGTCATCGTTTTTCATCCGAAAATTGATTTTTCGGACTTTACCAAAAATGATTCAAAATGTCAATTGGATCGTGCCTCATGTTGAATAACCACTTTTTAAACCCTCACAGTGACCAAAATTGCCATTTTTACAGAGTTTTGCTTACTCAAAGGCTTCAATTTTGACCCGTTTCAGGCAAAGAAATGACTTTAAACACACTTATTTTAATTGACAAAGTCATAATTCACATCCAACAGTCATTAAGAGCCAAAAGATTAAATGGTAAAATTTCATTCATATTGACCATTTTGGGATCGTTTGACAGGTCCGGAGTCATCGTTTTTCATCCGAAAATTGATTTTTTGGACTGTACCAAAAATGATTCAAAATGTCAATTGGATCGTGCCTCATGTTGAATAACCACTTTTTAAACCCTCACAGTGACCAAAATTGCCATTTTTACAGAGTTTTGCTTACTCAAAAGCTTCGATGTTGACCCGTTTCAGGCACAGAAATGACTTTAAACACACGTATTCTAGTTGACAAAGTCATAATTCACATCCAACAGTCATTTAGAGTCAAAAGATTAAATGTTAAAATTTCATCATTATAGACCATTTTGGGATCGTTCGACAGGTCCGGAGTCATCGTTTTTCATCCGAAAATTGATTTTTTGGACTGTACCAAAAATGATTCAAAATGTCAATTAGATCATGCCTCATGTTGAATAACCACTTTTTAAACCCTCACAGTGACCAAAATTGCCATTTTTACAGAGTTTTGCTTACTCAAAAGCTTCCATTTTGACCCGTTTCAGGCAAAGAAATGACTTTAAACACACTCATTTTAGTTGACAAAGTCATAATTCACATCCAACAGTCATTTAGAGTCAAAAGATTAAATGTTGAAATGTCATCCATATTGACCATTTTGGGATCGTTTGACAGGTCCGGAGTCATTGTTTTTCATCCGAAAATTGATTTTTCGGACTTTACCAAAAATGATTCAAAATGTCAATTGGATCGTGCCTCATGTTGAATAACCACTTTTTAAACCCTCACAGTGACCAAAATTGCCATTTTTACAGAGTTTTGCTTACTCAAAAGCTTCCATTTTGACCCGTTTCAGGCACAGAAATGACTTTAAACACACTTATTCTAGTTGACAGTCATAATTCACATACAACAGTCATTTAGAGTCAAAAGATTAAATGTTGAAATTTCATCATTATAGACCATTTTGGGATCGTTCGACAGGTCCGGAGTCATCGTTTTTCATCCGAAAATTGAATTTTTTGGACTGTACCAAAAATGATTCAAAATGTCAATTGGATCATGCCTCATGTTGAATAACCACTTTTTAAACCCTCACAGTGACCAAAATTGCCATTTTTACAGAGTTTTGCTTACTCAAAGGCTTCAATTTTGACCCGTTTCAGGCACAGAAATGACTTTAAACACACTTATTTTAATTGACAAAGTCATAATTCACATCCAACAGTCATTAAGAGTCAAAAGATTAAATGGTAAAATTTCATTCATATTGACCATTTTGGGATCGTTCGACAGGTCCGGAGTCATCGTTTTTCATCCGAAAATTGATTTTTTGGACTGTACCAAAAATTATTCAAAATGTCAATTGGATCATGCCTCATGTTGAATAACCACTTTTTAAACCCTCACAGTGACCAAAATTGCCATTTTTACAGAGTTTTGCTTACTCAAAAGCTTCCATTTTGACCCGTTTCAGGCAAAGAAATGACTTTAAACACACTCATTTTAGTTGACAAAGTCATAATTCACATCCAACAGTCATTTAGAGTCAAAAGATTAAATGTTAAAATTTCATCCATATTGACCATTTTGTCATCGTTCGACAGGTCCGGAGTCATAGTTTTTCATCCGAAAATTGATTTTTTGGATTGTACCAAAAATGATTCAAAATGTCAATTGGATCATGCCTCATGTTGAATAACCACTTTTTAAACCCTCACAGTGACCAAAATTGCCATTTTTACAGAGTTTTGCTAACTCAAAAGCTTCAATTTTGACCCGTTTCAGGCACAGAAATGACTTTAAACACACTTATTTTAGTTGAAGAAGTCATAATTCACATCCAACAGTCATTTAGAGTCAAAAGATTAAAGGTTAAAATGTCATCATTATAGACCATTTTGGGATCGTTCGACAGGTCCGGAGTCATCGTTTTTCATCTGAAAATTGATTTTTTGGACTGTACCAAAAATGATTCAAAATGTCAATTGGATCATGCCTCATGTTGAATAACCACTTTTTAAACCCTCACAGTGACCAAAATTGCCATTTTTACAGAGTTTTGCTTACTCAAAAGCTTCCATTTTGACCCGTTTCAGGCAAAGAAATGACTTTAAACACACTCATTTTAGTTGACAAAGTCATAATTCACATCCAACAGTCATTTAGAGTCAAAAGATTAAATGTTAAAATTTCATCCATATTGACCATTTTGGGATCGTTCGACAGGTCCGGAGTCATAGTTTTTCATCCGAAAATTGATTTTTCGAACTGTACCAAAGATGATTCAAAATGTCAATTGGATCGTGCCTCATGTTGAATAACCACTTTTTAAACCCTCACAGTGACTAAAATTGCCATTTTTACAGAGTTTTGCTTACTCAAAAGCTTCCATTTTGACCCGTTTCAGGCACAGAAATGACTTTAAACACACTTATTCTAGTTGACAAAGTCATAATTCACATCCAACAGTCATTTAGAGTCAAAAGATTAAATGTTGAAATTTCATCCATATTGACCATTTTGGGATCGTTCGACAGGTCCGGAGTCATCGTTTTTGATCCGAAAATTGATTTTTCGGACTGTACCAAAAATGATTCAAAATGTCAATTGGATCGTGCCTCATGTTGAATAACCACTTTTTAAACCCTCACAGTGACCAAAATTGCCATTTTTACAGAGTTTTGCTTACTCAAAAGCTTCAATTTTGACCCGTTTCAGGCACAGAAATGACTTTAAACACACTTATTTTAGTTAACAAAGTCATAATTCACATCCAACAGTCATTTAGAGTCAAAAGATTAAATGTTGAAATTTCATCCATATTGACCATTTTGGGATCGTTCGACAGGTCCGGAGTCATCGTTTTTCATCCGAAAATTGATTTTTTGGGCAGTACCAAAAATGATTCAAAATGTGAATTGGATCATGCCTCATGTTGAATAACCACTTTTTAAACCCTCACAGTGACCAAAATTGCCATTTTTACAGAGTTTTGCTTACTCAAAAGCTTCAATTTTGACCCGTTTCAGGCACAGAAATGACTTTAAACACACTTATTTTAGTTGACAAAGTCATAATTCACATCCAACAGTCATTTAGAGTCAAAAGATTAAATGTTGAAATTTCATCCATATTGACCATTTTGGGATCGTTCGACAGGTCCGGAGTCATCGTTTTTCATCCGAAAATTGATTTTTTGGACTGTACCAAAAATGATTCAAAATGTCAATTGGATCGTGCCTCATGTTGAATAACCACTTTTTAAACCCTCACGGTGACAAAAATTGCCATTTTTACAGAGTTTTACTTACTCAAAAGCTTCAATTTTGACCCGTTTCAGGCACAGAAATGACTTTAAACACACTTATTCTAGTTGACAAAGTCATAATTCACATCCAACAGTCATTTAGAGTCAAAAGATTAAATGTTAAAATGTCATCATTATAGACCATTTTGGGATCGTTCGACAGGTCCGGAGTCATCGTTTTTCATCCGAAAATTGATTTTTTGGACTGTACCAAAAATGATTCAAAATGTCAATTGGATCATGCCTCATGTTGAATAACCACTTTTTAAACCCTCACAGTGACCAAAATTGCCATTTTTACAGAGTTTTGCTTACTCAAAGGCTTCAATTTTGACCCGTTTCAGGCACAGAAATGACTTTAACCTCTTCGCCGCTAATGACAAGGGTAACTCGTCATGGACTTTCCATTGATTTCAATGGAAAATCAATGAAAAGTAAAATATTGCCTTAGCAGCCAAGTGGTTAAACACACTTATTTTAATTGACAAAGTCATAATTCACATCCAACAGTCATTAAGAGTCAAAAGATTAAATGGTAACATTTCATTCATATTGACCATTTTGGGATCGTTTGACAGGTCCGGAGTCATCGTTTTTCATCTGAAAATTGATTTTTTGGACTGTACCAAAAATGATTCAAAATGTCAATTGGATCGTTCCTCATGTTGAATAACCACTTTTTAAACCCTCACAGTGACCAAAATTGCCATTTTTACAGAGTTTTGCTTACTCAAAAGCTTCGATTTTGACCCGTTTCAGGCACAGAAATGACTTTAAACACACGTATTCTAGTTGACAAAGTCATAATTCACATCCAACAGTCATTTAGAGTCAAAAGATTAAATGTTAAAATTTCATCCATATTGACCATTTTGTCATCGTTCGACAGGTCCGGAGTCATAGTTTTTCATCCGAAAATTGATTTTTTGGACTGTACCAAAAATGATTCAAAATGTCAATTGGATCATGCCTCATGTTGAATAACCACTTTTTAAACCCTCACAGTGACCAAAATTGCCATTTTTACAGAGTTTTGCTAACTCAAAAGCTTCAATTTTGACCCGTTTCAGGCACAGAAATGACTTTAAACACACTTATTTTAGTTGAAGAAGTCATAATTCACATCCAACAGTCATTTAGAGTCAAAAGATTAAAGGTTAAAATGTCATCATTATAGACCATTTTGGGATCGTTCGACAGGTCCGGAGTCATCGTTTTTCATCTGAAAATTGATTTTTTGGACTGTACCAAAAATGATTCAAAATGTCAATTGGATCATGCCTCATGTTGAATAACCACTTTTTAAACCCTCACAGTGACCAAAATTGCCATTTTTACAGAGTTTTGCTTACTCAAAAGCTTCCATTTTGACCCGTTTCAGGCAAAGAAATGACTTTAAACACACTCATTTTAGTTGACAAAGTCATAATTCACATCCAACAGTCATTTAGAGTCAAAAGATTAAATGTTAAAATTTCATCCATATTGACCATTTTGTCATCGTTCGACAGGTCCGGAGTCATAGTTTTTCATCCGAAAATTGATTTTTCGGACTGTACCAAAAATGATTCAAAATGTCAATTGGATCGTGCCTCATGTTGAATAACCACTTTTTAAACCCTCACAGTGACCAAAATTGCCATTTTTACAGAGTTTTGCTTACTCAAAAGCTTCAATTTTGACCCGTTTCAGGCACAGAAATGACTTTAAACACACTTATTTTAGTTAACAAAGTCATAATTCACATCCAACAGTCATTTAGAGTCAAAAGATTAAATGTTGAAATTTCATCCATATTGACCATTTTGGGATCGTTCAACAGGTCCGGAGTCATCGTTTTTCATCCGAAAATTGATTTTTTGGGCAGTACCAAAAATTATTCAAAATGTGAATTGGATCATGCCTCATGTTGAATAACCACTTTTTAAACCCTCACAGTGACAAAAATTGCCATTTTTACAGAGTTTTGCTTACTCAAAAGCTTCAATTTTGACCCGTTTCAGGCACAGAAATGACTTTAAACACACTTATTCTAGTTGACAAAGTCATAATTCACATCCAACAGTCATTTAGAGTCAAAAGATTAAATGTTAAAATGTCATCATTATAGACCATTTTGGGATCGTTCGACAGGTCCGGAGTCATCAGTTTTTCATCCGAAAATTGATTTTTTGGACTGTACCAAAAATGATTCAAAATGTCAATTGGATCATGCCTCATGTTGAATAACCACTTTTTAAACCCTCACAGTGACCAAAATTGCCATTTTTACAGAGTTTTGCTTACTCAAAAGCTTCAATTTTGACCCGTTTCAGGCACAGAAATGACTTTAAACACACTTATTTTAGTTAACAAAGTTATAATTCACATCCAACAGTCATTTATAGTCAAGAGATTAAATGTTGAAATTTCATCATTATAGACCATTTTGGGATCGTTCGACAGGTCCGGAGTCACCGTTTTTCATCCGAAAATTGATTTTTTGGACTGTACCAAAAATGATTCAAAATGTCAATTGGATCATGCCTCATGTTGAATAACCACTTTTTAAACCCTCACAGTGACCAAAATTGCCATTTTTACAGAGTTTTCCTTACTCAAAAGCTTCAATTTTGACCCGTTTCAGGCACAGAAATGACTTTAAACACACTTATTTTAGTTAACAAAGTCATAATTCACATCCGACAGTCATTTAGAGTCAAAAGATTAAATGTTGAAATTTCATCCATATTGACCATTTTGGGATCGTTCGACAGGTCCGGAGTCATCGTTTTTCATCCGAAAATTGATTTTTTGGGCAGTACCAAAAATGATTCAAAATGTGAATTGGATCATGCCTCATGTTGAATAACCACTTTTTAAACCCTCACAGTGACCAAAATTGCCATTTTTACAGAGTTTTGCTTACTCAAAAGTTTCAATTTTGACCCGTTTCAGGCACAGAAATGACTTTAAACACACTTATTTTAGTTGACAAATTCATAATTCATATCCAACAGTCATTTAGAGTCAAAAGATTAAATGTTGAAATTTCATCCATATTGACCATTTTGGGATCGTTCGACAGGTCCGGAGTCATCGTTTTTCATCCGAAAATTGATTTTTTGGACTGTACCAAAAATGATTCAAAATGTCAATTGGATCGTGCCTCATGTTGAATAACCACTTTTTAAACCCTCACAGTGACAAAAATTGCCATTTTTACAGAGTTTTGCTTACTCAAAAGCTTCAATTTTGACCCGTTTCAGGCACAGAAATGACTTTAAACACACTTATTCTAGTTGACAAAGTCATAATTCACATCCAACAGTCATTTAGAGTCAAAAGATTAAATGTTAAAATGTCATCATTATAGACCATTTTGGGATCGTTCGACAGGTCCGGAGTCATCGTTTTTCATCCGAAAATTGATTTTTTGGACTGTACCAAAAATGATTCAAAATGTCAATTGGATCATGCCTCATGTTGAATAACCACTTTTTAAACCCTCACAGTGACCAAAATTGCCATTTTTACAGAGTTTTGCTTACTCAAAGGCTTCAATTTTGACCCGTTTCAGGCACAGAAATGACTTTAAACACACGTATTTTAATTGACAAAGTCATAATTCACATCCAACAGTCATTAAGAGTCAAAAGATTAAATGGTAAAATTTCATTCATATTGACCATTTTGGGATCGTTTGACAGGTCCGGAGTCATCGTTTTTCATCCGAAAATTGATTTTTTGGACTGTACCAAAAATGATTCAAAATGTCAATTGGATCGTTCCTCATGTTGAATAACCACTTTTTAAACCCTCACAGTGACCAAAATTGCCATTTTTACAGAGTTTTGCTTACTCAAAAGCTTCGATTTTGACCTGTTTCAGGCACAGAAATGACTTTAAACACACGTATTCTAGTTGACAAAGTCATAATTCACATCCAACAGTCATTTAGAGTCAAAAGATTAAATGTTAAAATTTCATCATTATAGACCATTTTGGGATCGTTCGACAGGTCCGGAGTCATCGTTTTTCATCCGAAAATTGATTTTTTGGACTGTACCAAAAATGATTCAAAATGTCAATTGGATCATGCCTCATGTTGAATAACCACTTTTTAAACCCTCACAGTGACCAAAATTGCCATTTTTACAGAGTTTTGCTTACTCAAAGGCTTCAATTTTGACCCGTTTCAGGCACAGAAATGACTTTAAACACACTTATTTTAATTGACAAAGTCATAATTCACATCCAACAGTCATTAAGAGTCAAAAGATTAAATGGTAAAATTTCATTCATATTGACCATTTTGGGATCGTTTGACAGGTCCGGAGTCATCGTTTTTCATCCGAAAATTGATTTTTTGGACTGTACCAAAAATGATTCAAAATGTCAATTGGATTGTTCCTCATGTTGAATAACCACTTTTTAAACCCTCACAGTGACCAAAATTGCCATTTTTACAGAGTTTTGCTTACTCAAAAGCTTCGATTTTGACCCGTTTCAGGCACAGAAATGACTTTAAACACACGTATTCTAGTTGACAAAGTCATAATTCACATCCAACAGTCATTTAGAGTCAAAAGATTAAATGTTAAAATTTCATCATTATAGACCATTTTGGGATCGTTCGACAGGTCCGGAGTCATCGTTTTTCATCCGAAAATTGATTTTTTGGACTGTACCAAAAATGATTCAAAATGTCAATTAGATCATGCCTCATGTTGAATAACCACTTTTTAAACCCTCACAGTGACCAAAATTGCCATTTTTACAGAGTTTTGCTTACTCAAAAGCTTCCATTTTGACCCGTTTCAGGCAAAGAAATGACTTTAAACACACTCATTTTAGTTGACAAAGTCATAATTCACATCCAACAGTCATTTAGAGTCAAAAGATTAAATGTTGAAATGTCATCCATATTGACCATTTTGGGATCGTTCGACAGGTCCGGAGTCATTGTTTTTCATCCGAAAATTGATTTTTCGGACTTTACCAAAAATGATTCAAAATGTCAATTGGATCGTGCCTCATGTTGAATAACCACTTTTTAAACCCTCACAGTGACCAAAATTGCCATTTTTACAGAGTTTTGCTTACTCAAAAGCTTCCATTTTGACCCGTTTCAGGCACAGAAATGACTTTAAACACACTTATTCTAGTTGACAGTCATAATTCACATACAACAGTCATTTAGAGTCAAAAGATTAAATGTTGAAATTTCATCATTATAGACCATTTTGGGATCGTTCGACAGGTCCGGAGTCATCGTTTTTCATCCGAAAATTGAATTTTTTGGACTGTACCAAAAATGATTCAAAATGTCAATTGGATCATGCCTCATGTTGAATAACCACTTTTTAAACCCTCACAGTGACCAAAATTGCCATTTTTACAGAGTTTTGCTTACTCAAAGGCTTCAATTTTGACCCGTTTCAGGCACAGAAATGACTTTAAACACACTTATTTTAATTGACAAAGTCATAATTCACATCCAACAGTCATTAAGAGTCAAAAGATTAAATGGTAAAATTTCATTCATATTGACCATTTTGGGATCGTTTGACAGGTCCGGAGTCATCGTTTTTCATCCGAAAATTGATTTTTTGGACTGTACCAAAAATGATTCAAAATGTCAATTGGATCGTTCCTCATGTTGAATAACCACTTTTTAAACCCTCACAGTGACCAAAATTGCCATTTTTACAGAGTTTTGCTTACTCAAAAGCTTCGATTTTGACCCGTTTCAGGCACAGAAATGACTTTAAACACACGTATTCTAGTTGACAAAGTCATAATTCACATCCAACAGTCATTTAGAGTCAAAAGATTAAATGTTAAAATTTCATCATTATAGACCATTTTGGGATCGTTCGACAGGTCCGGAGTCATCGTTTTTCATCCGAAAATTGATTTTTTGGACTGTACCAAAAATTATTCAAAATGTCAATTGGATCATGCCTCATGTTGAATAACCACTTTTTAAACCCTCACAGTGACCAAAATTGCCATTTTTACAGAGTTTTGCTTACTCAAAAGCTTCCATTTTGACCCGTTTCAGGCAAAGAAATGACTTTAAACACACTCATTTTAGTTGACAAAGTCATAATTCACATCCAACAGTCATTTAGAGTCAAAAGATTAAATGTTAAAATTTCATCCATATTGACCATTTTGTCATCGTTCGACAGGTCCGGAGTCATAGTTTTTCATCCGAAAATTGATTTTTTGGATTGTACCAAAAATGATTCAAAATGTCAATTGGATCATGCCTCATGTTGAATAACCACTTTTTAAACCCTCACAGTGACCAAAATTGCCATTTTTACAGAGTTTTGCTAACTCAAAAGCTTCAATTTTGACCCGTTTCAGGCACAGAAATGACTTTAAACACACTTATTTTAGTTGAAGAAGTCATAATTCACATCCAACAGTCATTTAGAGTCAAAAGATTAAAGGTTAAAATGTCATCATTATAGACCATTTTGGGATCGTTCGACAGGTCCGGAGTCATCGTTTTTCATCTGAAAATTGATTTTTTGGACTGTACCAAAAATGATTCAAAATGTCAATTGGATCATGCCTCATGTTGAATAACCACTTTTTAAACCCTCACAGTGACCAAAATTGCCATTTTTACAGAGTTTTGCTTACTCAAAAGCTTCCATTTTGACCCGTTTCAGGCAAAGAAATGACTTTAAACACACTCATTTTAGTTGACAAAGTCATAATTCACATCCAACAGTCATTTAGAGTCAAAAGATTAAATGTTAAAATTTCATCCATATTGACCATTTTGGGATCGTTCGACAGGTCCGGAGTCATAGTTTTTCATCCGAAAATTGATTTTTCGAACTGTACCAAAGATGATTCAAAATGTCAATTGGATCGTGCCTCATGTTGAATAACCACTTTTTAAACCCTCACAGTGACTAAAATTGCCATTTTTACAGAGTTTTGCTTACTCAAAAGCTTCCATTTTGACCCGTTTCAGGCACAGAAATGACTTTAAACACACTTATTCTAGTTGACAAAGTCATAATTCACATCCAACAGTCATTTAGAGTCAAAAGATTAAATGTTGAAATTTCATCCATATTGACCATTTTGGGATCGTTCGACAGGTCCGGAGTCATCGTTTTTGATCCGAAAATTGATTTTTCGGACTGTACCAAAAATGATTCAAAATGTCAATTGGATCGTGCCTCATGTTGAATAACCACTTTTTAAACCCTCACAGTGACCAAAATTGCCATTTTTACAGAGTTTTGCTTACTCAAAAGCTTCAATTTTGACCCGTTTCAGGCACAGAAATGACTTTAAACACACTTATTTTAGTTAACAAAGTCATAATTCACATCCAACAGTCATTTAGAGTCAAAAGATTAAATGTTGAAATTTCATCCATATTGACCATTTTGGGATCGTTCGACAGGTCCGGAGTCATCGTTTTTCATCCGAAAATTGATTTTTTGGGCAGTACCAAAAATGATTCAAAATGTGAATTGGATCATGCCTCATGTTGAATAACCACTTTTTAAACCCTCACAGTGACCAAAATTGCCATTTTTACAGAGTTTTGCTTACTCAAAAGCTTCAATTTTGACCCGTTTCAGGCACAGAAATGACTTTAAACACACTTATTTTAGTTGACAAAGTCATAATTCACATCCAACAGTCATTTAGAGTCAAAAGATTAAATGTTGAAATTTCATCCATATTGACCATTTTGGGATCGTTCGACAGGTCCGGAGTCATCGTTTTTCATCCGAAAATTGATTTTTTGGACTGTACCAAAAATGATTCAAAATGTCAATTGGATCGTGCCTCATGTTGAATAACCACTTTTTAAACCCTCACGGTGACAAAAATTGCCATTTTTACAGAGTTTTACTTACTCAAAAGCTTCAATTTTGACCCGTTTCAGGCACAGAAATGACTTTAAACACACTTATTCTAGTTGACAAAGTCATAATTCACATCCAACAGTCATTTAGAGTCAAAAGATTAAATGTTAAAATGTCATCATTATAGACCATTTTGGGATCGTTCGACAGGTCCGGAGTCATCGTTTTTCATCCGAAAATTGATTTTTTGGACTGTACCAAAAATGATTCAAAATGTCAATTGGATCATGCCTCATGTTGAATAACCACTTTTTAAACCCTCACAGTGACCAAAATTGCCATTTTTACAGAGTTTTGCTTACTCAAAGGCTTCAATTTTGACCCGTTTCAGGCACAGAAATGACTTTAACCTCTTCGCCGCTAATGACAAGGGTAACTCGTCATGGACTTTCCATTGATTTCAATGGAAAATCAATGAAAAGTAAAATATTGCCTTAGCAGCCAAGTGGTTAAACACACTTATTTTAATTGACAAAGTCATAATTCACATCCAACAGTCATTAAGAGTCAAAAGATTAAATGGTAACATTTCATTCATATTGACCATTTTGGGATCGTTTGACAGGTCCGGAGTCATCGTTTTTCATCTGAAAATTGATTTTTTGGACTGTACCAAAAATGATTCAAAATGTCAATTGGATCGTTCCTCATGTTGAATAACCACTTTTTAAACCCTCACAGTGACCAAAATTGCCATTTTTACAGAGTTTTGCTTACTCAAAAGCTTCGATTTTGACCCGTTTCAGGCACAGAAATGACTTTAAACACACGTATTCTAGTTGACAAAGTCATAATTCACATCCAACAGTCATTTAGAGTCAAAAGATTAAATGTTAAAATTTCATCCATATTGACCATTTTGTCATCGTTCGACAGGTCCGGAGTCATAGTTTTTCATCCGAAAATTGATTTTTTGGACTGTACCAAAAATGATTCAAAATGTCAATTGGATCATGCCTCATGTTGAATAACCACTTTTTAAACCCTCACAGTGACCAAAATTGCCATTTTTACAGAGTTTTGCTAACTCAAAAGCTTCAATTTTGACCCGTTTCAGGCACAGAAATGACTTTAAACACACTTATTTTAGTTGAAGAAGTCATAATTCACATCCAACAGTCATTTAGAGTCAAAAGATTAAAGGTTAAAATGTCATCATTATAGACCATTTTGGGATCGTTCGACAGGTCCGGAGTCATCGTTTTTCATCTGAAAATTGATTTTTTGGACTGTACCAAAAATGATTCAAAATGTCAATTGGATCATGCCTCATGTTGAATAACCACTTTTTAAACCCTCACAGTGACCAAAATTGCCATTTTTACAGAGTTTTGCTTACTCAAAAGCTTCCATTTTGACCCGTTTCAGGCAAAGAAATGACTTTAAACACACTCATTTTAGTTGACAAAGTCATAATTCACATCCAACAGTCATTTAGAGTCAAAAGATTAAATGTTAAAATTTCATCCATATTGACCATTTTGTCATCGTTCGACAGGTCCGGAGTCATAGTTTTTCATCCGAAAATTGATTTTTCGGACTGTACCAAAAATGATTCAAAATGTCAATTGGATCGTGCCTCATGTTGAATAACCACTTTTTAAACCCTCACAGTGACCAAAATTGCCATTTTTACAGAGTTTTGCTTACTCAAAAGCTTCAATTTTGACCCGTTTCAGGCACAGAAATGACTTTAAACACACTTATTTTAGTTAACAAAGTCATAATTCACATCCAACAGTCATTTAGAGTCAAAAGATTAAATGTTGAAATTTCATCCATATTGACCATTTTGGGATCGTTCAACAGGTCCGGAGTCATCGTTTTTCATCCGAAAATTGATTTTTTGGGCAGTACCAAAAATTATTCAAAATGTGAATTGGATCATGCCTCATGTTGAATAACCACTTTTTAAACCCTCACAGTGACAAAAATTGCCATTTTTACAGAGTTTTGCTTACTCAAAAGCTTCAATTTTGACCCGTTTCAGGCACAGAAATGACTTTAAACACACTTATTCTAGTTGACAAAGTCATAATTCACATCCAACAGTCATTTAGAGTCAAAAGATTAAATGTTAAAATGTCATCATTATAGACCATTTTGGGATCGTTCGACAGGTCCGGAGTCATCAGTTTTTCATCCGAAAATTGATTTTTTGGACTGTACCAAAAATGATTCAAAATGTCAATTGGATCATGCCTCATGTTGAATAACCACTTTTTAAACCCTCACAGTGACCAAAATTGCCATTTTTACAGAGTTTTGCTTACTCAAAAGCTTCAATTTTGACCCGTTTCAGGCACAGAAATGACTTTAAACACACTTATTTTAGTTAACAAAGTTATAATTCACATCCAACAGTCATTTATAGTCAAGAGATTAAATGTTGAAATTTCATCATTATAGACCATTTTGGGATCGTTCGACAGGTCCGGAGTCACCGTTTTTCATCCGAAAATTGATTTTTTGGACTGTACCAAAAATGATTCAAAATGTCAATTGGATCATGCCTCATGTTGAATAACCACTTTTTAAACCCTCACAGTGACCAAAATTGCCATTTTTACAGAGTTTTCCTTACTCAAAAGCTTCAATTTTGACCCGTTTCAGGCACAGAAATGACTTTAAACACACTTATTTTAGTTAACAAAGTCATAATTCACATCCGACAGTCATTTAGAGTCAAAAGATTAAATGTTGAAATTTCATCCATATTGACCATTTTGGGATCGTTCGACAGGTCCGGAGTCATCGTTTTTCATCCGAAAATTGATTTTTTGGGCAGTACCAAAAATGATTCAAAATGTGAATTGGATCATGCCTCATGTTGAATAACCACTTTTTAAACCCTCACAGTGACCAAAATTGCCATTTTTACAGAGTTTTGCTTACTCAAAAGTTTCAATTTTGACCCGTTTCAGGCACAGAAATGACTTTAAACACACTTATTCTAGTTGACAAAGTCATAATTCACATCCAACAGTCATTTAGAGTCAAAAGATTAAATGTTAAAATGTCATCATTATAGACCATTTTGGGATCGTTCGACAGGTCCGGAGTCATCGTTTTTCATCCGAAAATTGATTTTTTGGACTGTACCAAAAATGATTCAAAATGTCAATTGGATCATGCCTCATGTTGAATAACCACTTTTTAAACCCTCACAGTGACCAAAATTGCCATTTTTACAGAGTTTTGCTTACTCAAAGGCTTCAATTTTGACCCGTTTCAGGCACAGAAATGACTTTAAACACACGTATTTTAATTGACAAAGTCATAATTCACATCCAACAGTCATTAAGAGTCAAAAGATTAAATGGTAAAATTTCATTCATATTGACCATTTTGGGATCGTTTGACAGGTCCGGAGTCATCGTTTTTCATCCGAAAATTGATTTTTTGGACTGTACCAAAAATGATTCAAAATGTCAATTGGATCGTTCCTCATGTTGAATAACCACTTTTTAAACCCTCACAGTGACCAAAATTGCCATTTTTACAGAGTTTTGCTTACTCAAAAGCTTCGATTTTGACCTGTTTCAGGCACAGAAATGACTTTAAACACACGTATTCTAGTTGACAAAGTCATAATTCACATCCAACAGTCATTTAGAGTCAAAAGATTAAATGTTAAAATTTCATCATTATAGACCATTTTGGGATCGTTCGACAGGTCCGGAGTCATCGTTTTTCATCCGAAAATTGATTTTTTGGACTGTACCAAAAATGATTCAAAATGTCAATTGGATCATGCCTCATGTTGAATAACCACTTTTTAAACCCTCACAGTGACCAAAATTGCCATTTTTACAGAGTTTTGCTTACTCAAAGGCTTCAATTTTGACCCGTTTCAGGCACAGAAATGACTTTAAACACACTTATTTTAATTGACAAAGTCATAATTCACATCCAACAGTCATTAAGAGTCAAAAGATTAAATGGTAAAATTTCATTCATATTGACCATTTTGGGATCGTTTGACAGGTCCGGAGTCATCGTTTTTCATCCGAAAATTGATTTTTTGGACTGTACCAAAAATGATTCAAAATGTCAATTGGATTGTTCCTCATGTTGAATAACCACTTTTTAAACCCTCACAGTGACCAAAATTGCCATTTTTACAGAGTTTTGCTTACTCAAAAGCTTCGATTTTGACCCGTTTCAGGCACAGAAATGACTTTAAACACACGTATTCTAGTTGACAAAGTCATAATTCACATCCAACAGTCATTTAGAGTCAAAAGATTAAATGTTAAAATTTCATCATTATAGACCATTTTGGGATCGTTCGACAGGTCCGGGGTCATCGTTTTTCATCCGAAAATTGATTTTTTGGACTGTACCAAAAATGATTCAAAATGTCAATTGGATCATGCCTCATGTTGAATAACCACTTTTTAAACCCTCACAGTGACCAAAATTGCCATTTTTACAGAGTTTTGCTAACTCAAAAGCTTCAATTTTGACCCGTTTCAGGCACAGAAATGACTTTAAACACACTTATTTTAGTTGAAGAAGTCATAATTCACATCCAACAGTCATTTAGAGTCAAAAGATTAAAGGTTAAAATGTCATCATTATAGACCATTTTGGGATCGTTCGACAGGTCCGGAGTCATCGTTTTTCATCTGAAAATTGATTTTTTGGACTGTACCAAAAATGATTCAAAATGTCAATTGGATCATGCCTCATGTTGAATAACCACTTTTTAAACCCTCACAGTGACCAAAATTGCCATTTTTACAGAGTTTTGCTTACTCAAAAGCTTCCATTTTGACCCGTTTCAGGCAAAGAAATGACTTTAAACACACTCATTTTAGTTGACAAAGTCATAATTCACATCCAACAGTCATTTAGAGTCAAAAGATTAAATGTTAAAATTTCATCCATATTGACCAATTTGGGATCGTTCGACAGGTCCGGAGTCATAGTTTTTCATCCGAAAATTGATTTTTCGAACTGTACCAAAGATGATTCAAAATGTCAATTGGATCGTGCCTCATGTTGAATAACCACTTTTTAAACCCTCACAGTGACTAAAATTGCCATTTTTACAGAGTTTTGCTTACTCAAAAGCTTCCATTTTGACCCGTTTCAGGCACAGAAATGACTTTAAACACACTTATTTTAGTTAACAAAGTCATAATTCACATCCAACAGTCATTTAGAGTCAAAAGATTAAATGTTGAAATTTCATCCATATTGACCATTTTGGGATCGTTCGACAGGTCCGGAGTCATCGTTTTTCATCCGAAAATTGATTTTTTGGGCAGTACCAAAAATGATTCAAAATGTGAATTGGATCATGCCTCATGTTGAATAACCACTTTTTAAACCCTCACAGTGACCAAAATTGCCATTTTTACAGAGTTTTGCTTACTCAAAAGCTTCAATTTTGACCCGTTTCAGGCACAGAAATGACTTTAAACACACTTATTTTAGTTGACAAAGTCATAATTCACATCCAACAGTCATTTAGAGTCAAAAGATTAAATGTTGAAATTTCATCCATATTGACCATTTTGGGATCGTTCGACAGGTCCGGAGTCATCGTTTTTCATCCGAAAATTGATTTTTTGGACTGTACCAAAAATGATTCAAAATGTCAATTGGATCGTGCCTCATGTTGAATAACCACTTTTTAAACCCTCACAGTGACAAAAATTGCCATTTTTACAGAGTTTTGCTTACTCAAAAGCTTCAATTTTGACCCGTTTCAGGCACAGAAATGACTTTAAACACACTTATTCTAGTTGACAAAGTCATAATTCACATCCAACAGTCATTTAGAGTCAAAAGATTAAATGTTAAAATGTCATCATTATAGACCATTTTAGGATCGTTCGACAGGTCCGGAGTCATCATTTTTCATCCGAAAATTGATTTTTTGGACTGTACCAAAAATGATTCAAAATGTCAATTGGATCATGCCTCATGTTGAATAACCACTTTTTAAACCCTCACAGTGACCAAAATTGCCATTTTTACAGAGTTTTGCTTACTCAAAGGCTTCAATTTTGACCCGTTTCAGGCACAGAAATGACTTTAAACACACTTATTTTAATTGACAAAGTCATAATTCACATCCAACAGTCATTAAGAGTCAAAAGATTAAATGGTAAAATTTAATTCATATTGACCATTTTGGGATCGTTTGACAGGTCCGGAGTCATCGTTTTTCATCCGAAAATTGATTTTTTGGACTGTACCAAAAATGATTCAAAATGTCAATTGGATTGTTCCTCATGTTGAATAACCACTTTTTAAACCCTCACAGTGACCAAAATTGCCATTTTTACAGAGTTTTGCTTACTCAAAAGCTTCGATTTTGACCCGTTTCAGGCACAGAAATGACTTTAAACACACGTATTCTAGTTGACAAAGTCATAATTCACATCCAACAGTCATTTAGAGTCAAAAGATTAAATGTTAAAATTTCATCATTATAGACCATTTTGGGATCGTTCGACAGGTCCGGGGTCATCGTTTTTCATCCGAAAATTGATTTTTTGGACTGTACCAAAAATGATTCAAAATGTCAATTGGATCATGCCTCATGTTGAATAACCACTTTTTAAACCCTCACAGTGACCAAAATTGCCATTTTTACAGAGTTTTGCTAACTCAAAAGCTTCAATTTTGACCCGTTTCAGGCACAGAAATGACTTTAAACACACTTATTTTAGTTGAAGAAGTCATAATTCACATCCAACAGTCATTTAGAGTCAAAAGATTAAAGGTTAAAATGTCATCATTATAGACCATTTTGGGATCGTTCGACAGGTCCGGAGTCATCGTTTTTCATCTGAAAATTGATTTTTTGGACTGTACCAAAAATGATTCAAAATGTCAATTGGATCATGCCTCATGTTGAATAACCACTTTTTAAACCCTCACAGTGACCAAAATTGCCATTTTTACAGAGTTTTGCTTACTCAAAAGCTTCCATTTTGACCCGTTTCAGGCAAAGAAATGACTTTAAACACACTCATTTTAGTTGACAAAGTCATAATTCACATCCAACAGTCATTTAGAGTCAAAAGATTAAATGTTAAAATTTCATCCATATTGACCATTTTGGGATCGTTCGACAGGTCCGGAGTCATAGTTTTTCATCCGAAAATTGATTTTTCGAACTGTACCAAAGATGATTCAAAATGTCAATTGGATCGTGCCTCATGTTGAATAACCACTTTTTAAACCCTCACAGTGACTAAAATTGCCATTTTTACAGAGTTTTGCTTACTCAAAAGCTTCCATTTTGACCCGTTTCAGGCACAGAAATGACTTTAAACACACTTATTCTAGTTGACAAAGTCATAATTCACATCCAACAGTCATTTAGAGTCAAAAGATTAAATGTTGAAATTTCATCCATATTGACCATTTTGGGATCGTTCGACAGGTCCGGAGTCATCGTTTTTCATCCGAAAATTGATTTTTCGGACTGTACCAAAAATGATTCAAAATGTCAATTGGATCGACCCTCATGTTGAATAACCACTTTTTAAACCCTCACAGTGACCAAAATTGCCATTTTTACAGAGTTTTGCTTACTCAAAAGCTTCAATTTTGACCCGTTTCAGGCACAGAAATGACTTTAAACACACTTATTTTAGTTGACAAAGTCATAATTCACATCCAACAGTCATTTAGAGTCAAAAGATTAAATGTTGAAATTTCATCCATATTGACCATTTTGGGATCGTTCGACAGGTCCGGAGTCATCGTTTTTCATCCGAAAATTGATTTTTTGGACTGTACCAAAAATGATTCAAAATGTCAATTGGATCGTGCCTCATGTTGAATAACCACTTTTTAAACCCTCACAGTGACAAAAATTGCCATTTTTACAGAGTTTTGCTTACTCAAAAGCTTCAATTTTGACCCGTTTCAGGCACAGAAATGACTTTAAACACACTTATTCTAGTTGACAAAGTCATAATTCACATCCAACAGTCATTTAGAGTCAAAAGATTAAATGTTAAAATGTCATCATTATAGACCATTTTAGGATCGTTCGACAGGTCCGGAGTCATCATTTTTCATCCGAAAATTGATTTTTTGGACTGTACCAAAAATGATTCAAAATGTCAATTGGATCATGCCTCATGTTGAATAAACACTTTTTAAACCCTCACAGTGACCAAAATTGCCATTTTTACAGAGTTTTGCTTACTCAAAAGCTTCAATTTTGACCCGTTTCAGGCACAGAAATGACTTTAAACACACTTATTTTAATTGACAAAGTCATAATTCACATCCTACAGTCATTAAGAGTCAAAAGATTAAATGGTAAAATTTCATTCATATTGACCATTTTGGGATCGTTTGACAGGTCCGGAGTCATCGTTTTTCATCCGAAAATTGATTTTTTGGACTGTACCAAAAATGATTCAAAATGTCAATTGGATCGTTCCTCATGTTGAATAACCACTTTTTAAACCCTCACAGTGACCAAAATTGCCATTTTTACAGAGTTTTGCTTACTCATAAGCTTCGATTTTGACCCGTTTCAGGCACAGAAATGACTTTAAACACACGTATTCTAGTTGACAAAGTCATAATTCACATCCAACAGTCATTTAGAGTCAAAAGATTAAATGTTAAAATTTCATCCATATTGACCATTTTGTCATCGTTCGACAGGTCCGGAGTCATAGTTTTTCATCCGAAAATTGATTTTTCGGACTGTACCAAAAATGATTCAAAATGTCAATTGGATCGTGCCTCATGTTGAATAACCACTTTTTAAACCCTCACAGTGACCAAAATTGCCATTTTTACAGAGTTTTGCTTACTCAAAAGCTTCAATTTTGACCCGTTTCAGGCACAGAAATGACTTTAAACACACTTATTTTAGTTAACAAAGTCATAATTCACATCCAACAGTCATTTAGAGTCAAAAGATTAAATGTTGAAATTTCATCCATATTGACCATTTTGGGATCGTTCAACAGGTCCGGAGTCATCGTTTTTCATCCGAAAATTGATTTTTTGGGCAGTACCAAAAATGATTCAAAATGTGAATTGGATCATGCCTCATGTTGAATAACCACTTTTTAAACCCTCACAGTGACCAAAATTGCCATTTTTACAGAGTTTTGCTTACTCAAAAGCTTCAATTTTGACCCGTTTCAGGCACAGAAATGACTTTAAACACACTTATTTTAGTTGACAAAGTCATAATTCACATCCAACAGTCATTTAGAGTCAAAAGATTAAATGTTGAAATTTCATCCATATTGACCATTTTGGGATCGTTCGACAGGTCCGGAGTCATCGTTTTTCATCCGAAAATTGATTTTTTGGACTGTACCAAAAATGATTCAAAATGTCAATTGGATCGTGCCTCGTGTTGAATAACCACTTTTTAAACCCTCACAGTGACAAAAATTGCCATTTTTACAGAGTTTTGCTTACTCAAAAGCTTCAATTTTGACCCGTTTCAGGCACAGAAATGACTTTAAACACACTTATTCTAGTTGACAAAGTCATAATTCACATCCAACAGTCATTTAGAGTCAAAAGATTAAATGTTAAAATGTCATCATTATAGACCATTTTGGGATCGTTCGACAGGTCCGGAGTCATCAGTTTTTCATCCGAAAATTGATTTTTTGGACTGTACCAAAAATGATTCAAAATGTCAATTGGATCATGCCTCATGTTGAATAACCACTTTTTAAACCCTCACAGTGACCAAAATTGCCATTTTTACAGAGTTTTGCTTACTCAAAAGCTTCAATTTTGACCCGTTTCAGGCACAGAAATGACTTTAAACACACTTATTTTAGTTAACAAAGTTATAATTCACATCCAACAGTCATTTATAGTCAAGAGATTAAATGTTGAAATTTCATCATTATAGACCATTTTGGGATCGTTCGACAGGTCCGGAGTCACCGTTTTTCATCCGAAAATTGATTTTTTGGACTGTACCAAAAATGATTCAAAATGTCAATTGGATCATGCCTCATGTTGAATAACCACTTTTTAAACCCTCACAGTGACCAAAATTGCCATTTTTACAGAGTTTTCCTTACTCAAAAGCTTCAATTTTGACCCGTTTCAGGCACAGAAATGACTTTAAACACACTTATTTTAGTTAACAAAGTCATAATTCACATCCAACAGTCATTTAGAGTCAAAAGATTAAAAGTTGAAATTTCATCCATATTGACCATTTTGGGATCGTTCGACAGGTCCGGAGTCATCGTTTTTCATCCGAAAATTGATTTTTTGGGCAGTACCAAAAATGATTCAAAATGTGAATTGGATCATGCCTCATGTTGAATAACCACTTTTTAAACCCTCACAGTGACCAAAATTGCCATTTTTACAGAGTTTTGCTTACTCAAAAGCTTCAATTTTGACCCGTTTCAGGCACAGAAATGACTTTAAACACACTTATTTTAGTTGACAAAGTCATAATTCACATCCAACAGTCATTTAGAGTCAAAAGATTAAATGTTGAAATTTCATCCATATTGACCATTTTGGGATCGTTCGACAGGTCCGGAGTCATCGTTTTTCATCCGAAAATTGATTTTTTGGACTGTACCAAAAATGATTCAAAATGTCAATTGGATCGTGCCTCATGTTGAATAACCACTTTTTAAACCCTCACGGTGACAAAAATTGCCATTTTTACAGAGTTTTGCTTACTCAAAAGCTTCAATTTTGACCCGTTTCAGGCACAGAAATGACTTTAAACACACTTATTCTAGTTGACAAAGTCATAATTCACATCCAACAGTCATTTAGAGTCAAAAGATTAAATGTTAAAATGTCATCATTATAGACCATTTTGGGATCGTTCGACAGGTCCGGAGTCATCGTTTTTCATCCGAAAATTGATTTTTTGGACTGTACCAAAAATGATTCAAAATGTCAATTGGATCATGCCTCATGTTGAATAACCACTTTTTAAACCCTCACAGTGACCAAAATTGCCATTTTTACAGAGTTTTGCTTACTCAAAGGCTTCAATTTTGACCCGTTTCAGGCACAGAAATGACTTTAAACACACTTATTTTAATTGACAAAGTCATAATTCACATCCAACAGTCATTAAGAGTCAAAAGATTAAATGGTAAAATTTCATTCATATTGACCATTTTGGGATCGTTTGACAGGTCCGGAGTCATCGTTTTTCATCCGAAAATTGATTTTTTGGACTGTACCAAAAATGATTCAAAATGTCAATTGGATCGTTCCTCATGTTGAATAACCACTTTTTAAACCCTCACAGTGACCAAAATTGCCATTTTTACAGAGTTTTGCTTACTCAAAAGCTTCGATTTTGACCCGTTTCAGGCACAGAAATGACTTTAAACACATGTATTCTAGTTGACAAAGTCATAATTCACATCCAACAGTCATTTAGAGTCAAAAGATTAAATGTTAAAATTTCATCATTATAGACCATTTTGGGATCGTTTGACAGGTCCGGAGTCATCGTTTTTCATCCGAAAATTGATTTTTTGGACTGTACCAAAAATGATTCAAAATGTCAATTGGATCATGCCTCATGTTGAATAACCACTTTTTAAACCCTCACAGTGACCAAAATTGCCATTTTTACAGAGTTTTGCTTACTCAAAGGCTTCAATTTTGACCCGTTTCAGGCACAGAAATGACTTTAAACACACTTATTTTAATTGACAAAGTCATAATTCACATCCAACAGTCATTAAGAGTCAAAAGATTAAATGGTAAAATTTCATTCATATTGACCATTTTGGGATCGTTTGACAGGTCCGGAGTCATCGTTTTTCATCCGAAAATTGATTTTTTGGACTGTACCAAAAATGATTCAAAATGTCAATTGGATCGTTCCTCATGTTGAATAACCACTTTTTAAACCCTCACAGTGACCAAAATTGCCATTTTTACAGAGTTTTGCTTACTCAAAAGCTTCGATTTTGACCCGTTTCAGGCACAGAAATGACTTTAAACACACGTATTCTAGTTGACAAAGTCATAATTCACATCCAACAGTCATTTAGAGTCAAAAGATTAAATGTTAAAATTTCATCATTATAGACCATTTTGGGATCGTTCGACAGGTCCGTAGTCATCGTTTTTCATCCGAAAATTGATTTTTTGGACTGTACCAAAAATGATTCAAAATGTCAATTGGATCATGCCTCATGTTGAATAACCACTTTTTAAACCCTCACAGTGACCAAAATTGCCATTTTTACAGAGTTTTGCTAACTCAAAAGCTTCAATTTTGACCCGTTTCAGGCACAGAAATGACTTTAAACACACTTATTTTAGTTGAAGAAGTCATAATTCACATCCAACAGTCATTTAGAGTCAAAAGATTAAAGGTTAAAATGTCATCATTATAGACCATTTTGGGATCGTTCGACAGGTCCGGAGTCATCGTTTTTCATCTGAAAATTGATTTTTTGGACTGTACCAAAAATGATTCAAAATGTCAATTGGATCATGCCTCATGTTGAATAACCACTTTTTAAACCCTCACAGTGACCAAAATTGCCATTTTTACAGAGTTTTGCTTACTCAAAAGCTTCCATTTTGACCCGTTTCAGGCAAAGAAATGACTTTAAACACACTCATTTTAGTTGACAAAGTCATAATTCACATCCAACAGTCATTTAGAGTCAAAAGATTAAATGTTAAAATTTCATCCATATTGACCATTTTGGGATCGTTCGACAGGTCCGGAGTCATAGTTTTTCATCCGAAAATTGATTTTTCGAACTGTACCAAAGATGATTCAAAATGTCAATTGGATCGTGCCTCATGTTGAATAACCACTTTTTAAACCCTCACAGTGACTAAAATTGCCATTTTTACAGAGTTTTGCTTACTCAAAAGCTTCCATTTTGACCCGTTTCAGGCACAGAAATGACTTTAAACACACTTATTCTAGTTGACAAAGTCATAATTCACATCCAACAGTCATTTAGAGTCAAAAGATTAAATGTTGAAATTTCATCCATATTGACCATTTTGGGATCGTTCGACAGGTCCGGAGTCATCGTTTTTCATCCGAAAATTGATTTTTCGGACTGTACCAAAAATGATTCAAAATGTCAATTGGATCGACCCTCATGTTGAATAACCACTTTTTAAACCCTCACAGTGACCAAAATTGCCATTTTTACAGAGTTTTGCTTACTCAAAAGCTTCAATTTTGACCCGTTTCAGGCACAGAAATGACTTTAAACACACTTATTTTAGTTAACAAAGTCATAATTCACATCCAACAGTCATTTAGAGTCAAAAGATTAAATGTTGAAATTTCATCCATATTGACCATTTTGGGATCGTTCGACAGGTCCGGAGTCATCGTTTTTCATCCGAAAATTGATTTTTTGGGCAGTACCAAAAATGATTCAAAATGTGAATTGGATCATGCCTCATGTTGAATAACCACTTTTTAAACCCTCACAGTGACCAAAATTGCCATTTTTACAGAGTTTTGCTTACTCAAAAGCTTCAATTTTGACCCGTTTCAGGCACAGAAATGACTTTAAACACACTTATTTTAGTTGACAAAGTCATAATTCACATCCAACAGTCATTTAGAGTCAAAAGATTAAATGTTGAAATTTCATCCATATTGACCATTTTGGGATCGTTCGACAGGTCCGGAGTCATCGTTTTTCATCCGAAAATTGATTTTTTGGACTGTACCAAAAATGATTCAAAATGTCAATTGGATCGTGCCTCATGTTGAATAACCACTTTTTAAACCCTCACAGTGACAAAAATTGCCATTTTTACAGAGTTTTGCTTACTCAAAAGCTTCAATTTTGACCCGTTTCAGGCACAGAAATGACTTTAAACACACTTATTCTAGTTGACAAAGTCATAATTCACATCCAACAGTCATTTAGAGTCAAAAGATTAAATGTTAAAATGTCATCATTATAGACCATTTTAGGATCGTTCGACAGGTCCGGAGTCATCATTTTTCATCCGAAAATTGATTTTTTGGACTGTACCAAAAATGATTCAAAATGTCAATTGGATCATGCCTCATGTTGAATAAACACTTTTTAAACCCTCACAGTGACCAAAATTGCCATTTTTACAGAGTTTTGCTTACTCAAAAGCTTCAATTTTGACCCGTTTGAGGCACAGAAATGACTTTAAACACACTTATTCTAGTTAACAAAGTCATAATTCACATCCAACAGTCATTTAGAGTCAAAAGATTAAATGTTGAAATTTCATCCATATTGACCATTTTGGGATCGTTCGACAGGTCCGGAGTCATCGTTTTTCATCCGAAAATTGATTTTTTGGACTGTACCAAAAATGATTCAAAATGTCAATTGGATCGTGCCTCATGTTGAATAACCACTTTTTAAACCCTCACAGTGACAAAAATTGCCATTTTTACAGAGTTTTGCTTACTCAAAAGCTTCAATTTTGACCCGTTTCAGGCACAGAAATGACTTTAAACACACTTATTCTAGTTGACAAAGTCATAATTCACATCCAACAGTCATTTAGAGTCAAAAGATTAAATGTTAAAATGTCATCATTATAGACCATTTTGGGATCGTTCGACAGGTCCGGAGTCATCGTTTTTCATCCGAAAATTGATTTTTTGGACTGTACCAAAAATGATTCAAAATGTCAATTGGATCATGCCTCATGTTGAATAACCACTTTTTAAACCCTCACAGTGACCAAAATTGCCATTTTTACAGAGTTTTGCTTACTCAAAGGCTTCAATTTTGACCCGTTTCAGGCACAGAAATGACTTTAAACACACTTATTTTAATTGACAAAGTCATAATTCACATCCAACAGTCATTAAGAGTCAAAAGATTAAATGGTAAAATTTCATTCATATTGACCATTTTGGGATCGTTTGACAGGTCCGGAGTCATCGTTTTTCATCCGAAAATTGATTTTTTGGACTGTACCAAAAATGATTCAAAATGTCAATTGGATCGTTCCTCATGTTGAATAACCACTTTTTAAACCCTCACAGTGACCAAAATTGCCATTTTTACAGAGTTTTGCTTACTCAAAAGCTTCGATTTTGACCCGTTTCAGGCACAGAAATGACTTTAAACACACGTATTCTAGTTGACAAAGTCATAATTCACATCCAACAGTCATTTAGAGTCAAAAGATTAAATGTTAAAATTTCATCATTATAGACCATTTTGGGATCGTTCGACAGGTCCGGAGTCATCGTTTTTCATCCGAAAATTGATTTTTTGGACTGTACCAAAAATGATTCAAAATGTCAATTGGATCATGCCTCATGTTGAATAACCACTTTTTAAACCCTCACAGTGACCAAAATTGCCATTTTTACAGAGTTTTGCTAACTCAAAAGCTTCAATTTTGACCCGTTTCAGGCACAGAAATGACTTTAAACACACTTATTTTAGTTGAAGAAGTCATAATTCACATCCAACAGTCATTTAGAGTCAAAAGATTAAAGGTTAAAATGTCATCATTATAGACCATTTTGGGATCGTTCGACAGGTCCGGAGTCATCGTTTTTCATCTGAAAATTGATTTTTTGGACTGTACCAAAAATGATTCAAAATGTCAATTGGATCATGCCTCATGTTGAATAACCACTTTTTAAACCCTCACAGTGACCAAAATTGCCATTTTTACAGAGTTTTGCTTACTCAAAAGCTTCCATTTTGACCCGTTTCAGGCAAAGAAATGACTTTAAACACACTCATTTTAGTTGACAAAGTCATAATTCACATCCAACAGTCATTTAGAGTCAAAAGATTAAATGTTAAAATTTCATCCATATTGACCATTTTGGGATCGTTCGACAGGTCCGGAGTCATAGTTTTTCATCCGAAAATTGATTTTTCGAACTGTACCAAAGATGATTCAAAATGTCAATTGGATCGTGCCTCATGTTGAATAACCACTTTTTAAACCCTCACAGTGACTAAAATTGCCATTTTTACAGAGTTTTGCTTACTCAAAAGCTTCCATTTTGACCCGTTTCAGGCACAGAAATGACTTTAAACACACTTATTCTAGTTGACAAAGTCATAATTCACATCCAACAGTCATTTAGAGTCAAAAGATTAAATGTTGAAATTTCATCCATATTGACCATTTTGGGATCGTTCGACAGGTCCGGAGTCATCGTTTTTCATCCGAAAATTGATTTTTCGGACTGTACCAAAAATGATTCAAAATGTCAATTGGATCGACCCTCATGTTGAATAACCACTTTTTAAACCCTCACAGTGACCAAAATTGCCATTTTTACAGAGTTTTGCTTACTCAAAAGCTTCAATTTTGACCCGTTTCAGGCACAGAAATGACTTTAAACACACTTATTTTAGTTAACAAAGTCATAATTCACATCCAACAGTCATTTAGAGACAAAAGATTAAATGTTGAAATTTCATCCATATTGACCATTTTGGGATCGTTCGACAGGTCCGGAGTCATCGTTTTTCATCCGAAAATTGATTTTTTGGGCAGTACCAAAAATGATTCAAAATGTGAATTGGATCATGCCTCATGTTGAATAACCACTTTTTAAACCCTCACAGTGACCAAAATTGCCATTTTTACAGAGTTTTGCTTACTCAAAAGCTTCAATTTTGACCCGTTTCAGGCACAGAAATGACTTTAAACACACTTATTTTAGTTGACAAAGTCATAATTCACATCCAACAGTCATTTAGAGTCAAAAGATTAAATGTTGAAATTTCATCCATATTGACCATTTTGGGATCGTTCGACAGGTCCGGAGTCATCGTTTTTCATCCGAAAATTGATTTTTTGGACTGTACCAAAAATGATTCAAAATGTCAATTGGATCGTGCCTCATGTTGAATAACCACTTTTTAAACCCTCACAGTGACAAAAATTGCCATTTTTACAGAGTTTTGCTTACTCAAAAGCTTCAATTTTGACCCGTTTCAGGCACAGAAATGACTTTAAACACACTTATTCTAGTTGACAAAGTCATAATTCACATCCAACAGTCATTTAGAGTCAAAAGATTAAATGTTAAAATGTCATCATTATAGACCATTTTAGGATCGTTCGACAGGTCCGGAGTCATCATTTTTCATCCGAAAATTGATTTTTTGGACTGTACCAAAAATGATTCAAAATGTCAATTGGATCATGCCTCATGTTGAATAAACACTTTTTAAACCCTCACAGTGACCAAAATTGCCATTTTTACAGAGTTTTGCTTACTCAAAAGCTTCAATTTTGACCCGTTTGAGGCACAGAAATGACTTTAAACACACTTATTCTAGTTAACAAAGTCATAATTCACATCCAACAGTCATTTAGAGTCAAAAGATTAAATGTTGAAATTTCATCCATATTGACCATTTTGGGATCGTTCGACAGGTCCGGAGTCATCGTTTTTCATCCGAAAATTGATTTTTTGGACTGTACCAAAAATGATTCAAAATGTCAATTGGATCGTGCCTCATGTTGAATAACCACTTTTTAAACCCTCACAGTGACAAAAATTGCCATTTTTACAGAGTTTTGCTTACTCAAAAGCTTCAATTTTGACCCGTTTCAGGCACAGAAATGACTTTAAACACACTTATTTTAATTGACAAAGTCATAATTCACATCCAACAGTCATTAAGAGTCAAAAGATTAAATGGTAAAATTTCATTCATATTGACCATTTTGGGATCGTTTGACAGGTCCGGAGTCATCGTTTTTCATCCGAAAATTGATTTTTTGGACTGTACCAAAAATGATTCAAAATGTCAATTGGATCGTTCCTCATGTTGAATAACCACTTTTTAAACCCTCACAGTGACCAAAATTGCCATTTTTACAGAGTTTTGCTTACTCAAAAGCTTCGATTTTGACCCGTTTCAGGCACAGAAATGACTTTAAACACACGTATTCTAGTTGACAAAGTCATAATTCACATCCAACAGTCATTTAGAGTCAAAAGATTAAATGTTAAAATTTCATCATAATAGACCATTTTGGGATCGTTCGACAGGTCCGGAGTCATCGTTTTTCATCCGAAAATTGATTTTTTGGACTGTACCAAAAATGATTCAAAATGTCAATTGGATCATGCCTCATGTTGAATAACCACTTTTTAAACCCTCACAGTGACCAAAATTGCCATTTTTACAGAGTTTTGCTTACTCAAAGGCTTCAATTTTGACCCGTTTCAGGCACAGAAATGACTTTAAACACACTTATTTTAATTGACAAAGTCATAATTCACATCCAACAGTCATTAAGAGTCAAAAGATTAAATGGTAAAATTTCATTCATATTGACCATTTTGGGATCGTTTGACAGGTCCGGAGTCATCGTTTTTCATCCGAAAATTGATTTTTTGGACTGTACCAAAAATGATTCAAAATGTCAATTGGATCGTTCCTCATGTTGAATAACCACTTTTTAAACCCTCACAGTGACCAAAATTGCCATTTTTACAGAGTTTTGCTTACTCAAAAGCTTCGATTTTGACCCGTTTCAGGCACAGAAATGACTTTAAACACACGTATTCTAGTTGACAAAGTCATAATTCACATCCAACAGTCATTTAGAGTCAAAAGATTAAATGTTGAAATTTCATCCATATTGACCATTTTGGGATCGTTCGACAGGTCCGGGGTCATCGTTTTTCATCCGAAAATTGATTTTTTGGACTGTACCAAAAATGATTCAAAATGTCAATTGGATCATGCCTCATGTTGAATAACCACTTTTTAAACCCTCACAGTGACCAAAATTGCCATTTTTACAGAGTTTTGCTAACTCAAAAGCTTCAATTTTGACCCGTTTCAGGCACAGAAATGATTTTAAACACACTTATTTTAGTTGAAGAAGTCATAATTCACATCCAACAGTCATTTAGAGTCAAAAGATTAAAGGTTAAAATGTCATCATTATAGACCATTTTGGGATCGTTCGACAGGTCCGGAGTCATCGTTTTTCATCTGAAAATTGATTTTTTGGACTGTACCAAAAATGATTCAAAATGTCAATTAGATCATGCCTCATGTTGAATAACCACTTTTTAAACCCTCACAGTGACCAAAATTGCCATTTTTACAGAGTTTTGCTTACTCAAAAGCTTCCATTTTGACCCGTTTCAGGCAAAGAAATGACTTTAAACACACTCATTTTAGTTGACAAAGTCATAATTCACATCCAACAGTCATTTAGAGTCAAAAGATTAAATGTTAAAATTTCATCCATATTGACCATTTTGGGATCGTTCGACAGGTCCGGAGTCATAGTTTTTCATCCGAAAATTGATTTTTCGAACTGTACCAAAGATGATTCAAAATGTCAATTGGATCGTGCCTCATGTTGAATAACCACTTTTTAAACCCTCACAGTGACTAAAATTGCCATTTTTACAGAGTTTTGCTTACTCAAAAGCTTCCATTTTGACCCGTTTCAGGCACAGAAATGACTTTAAACACACTTATTCTAGTTGACAAAGTCATAATTCACATCCAACAGTCATTTAGAGTCAAAAGATTAAATGTTGAAATTTCATCCATATTGACCATTTTGGGATCGTTCGACAGGTCCGGAGTCATCGTTTTTCATCCGAAAATTGATTTTTCGGACTGTACCAAAAATGATTCAAAATGTCAATTGGATCGACCCTCATGTTGAATAACCACTTTTTAAACCCTCACAGTGACCAAAATTGCCATTTTTACAGAGTTTTGCTTACTCAAAAGCTTCAATTTTGACCCGTTTCAGGCACAGAAATGACTTTAAACACACTTATTTTAGTTAACAAAGTCATAATTCACATCCAACAGTCATTTAGAGTCAAAAGATTAAATGTTGAAATTTCATCCATATTGACCATTTTGGGATCGTTCGACAGGTCCGGAGTCATCGTTTTTCATCCGAAAATTGATTTTTTGGGCAGTACCAAAAATGATTCAAAATGTGAATTGGATCATGCCTCATGTTGAATAACCACTTTTTAAACCCTCACAGTGACCAAAATTGCCATTTTTACAGAGTTTTGCTTACTCAAAAGCTTCAATTTTGACCCGTTTCAGGCACAGAAATGACTTTAAACACACTTATTTTAGTTGACAAAGTCATAATTCACATCCAACAGTCATTTAGAGTCAAAAGATTAAATGTTGAAATTTCATCCATATTGACCATTTTGGGATCGTTCGACAGGTCCGGAGTCATCGTTTTTCATCCGAAAATTGATTTTTTGGACTGTACCAAAAATGATTCAAAATGTCAATTGGATCGTGCCTCATGTTGAATAACCACTTTTTAAACCCTCACAGTGACAAAAATTGCCATTTTTACAGAGTTTTGCTTACTCAAAAGCTTCAATTTTGACCCGTTTCAGGCACAGAAATGACTTTAAACACACTTATTCTAGTTGACAAAGTCATAATTCACATCCAACAGTCATTTAGAGTCAAAAGATTAAATGTTAAAATGTCATCATTATAGACCATTTTAGGATCGTTCGACAGGTCCGGAGTCATCGTTTTTCATCCGAAAATTGATTTTTTGGACTGTACCAAAAATGATTCAAAATGTCAATTGGATCGTGCCTCATGTTGAATAACCACTTTTTAAACCCTCACAGTGACAAAAATTGCCATTTTTACAGAGTTTTGCTTACTCAAAAGCTTCAATTTTGACCCGTTTCAGGCACAGAAATGACTTTAAACACACTTATTCTAGTTGACAAAGTCATAATTGACATCCAACAGTCATTTAGAGTCAAAAGATTAAATGTTAAAATGTCATCATTATAGACCATTTTGGGATCGTTCGACAGGTCCGGAGTCATCAGTTTTTCATCCGAAAATTGATTTTTTGGACTGTACCAAAAATGATTCAAAATGTCAATTGGATCATGCCTCATGTTGAATAACCACTTTTTAAACCCTCACAGTGACCAAAATTGCCATTTTTACAGAGTTTTGCTTACTCAAAAGCTTCAATTTTGACCCGTTTCAGGCACGGAAATGACTTTAAACACACTTATTTTAGTTAACAAAGTTATAATTCACATCCAACAGTCATTTATAGTCAAGAGATTAAATGTTGAAATTTCATCATTATAGACCATTTTGGGATCGTTCGACAGGTCCGGAGTCACCGTTTTTCATCCGAAAATTGATTTTTTGGACTGTACCAAAAATGATTCAAAATGTCAATTGGATCATGCCTCATGTTGAATAACCACTTTTTAAACCCTCACAGTGACCAAAATTGCCATTTTTACAGAGTTTTGCTTACTCAAAAGCTTCAATTTTGACCCGTTTCAGGCACAGAAATGACTTTAAACACACTTATTTTAGTTAACAAAGTCATAATTCACATCCAACAGTCATTTAGAGTCAAAAGATTAAATGTTGAAATTTCATCCATATTGACCATTTTGGGATCGTTCGACAGGTCCGGAGTCATCGTTTTTCATCCGAAAATTGATTTTTTGGGCAGTACCAAAAATGATTCAAAATGTGAATTGGATCATGCCTCATGTTGAATAACCACTTTTTAAACCCTCACAGTGACCAAAATTGCCATTTTTACAGAGTTTTGCTTACTCAAAAGCTTCAATTTTGACCCGTTTCAGGCACAGAAATGACTTTAAACACACTTATTTTAGTTGACAAAGTCATAATTCACATCCAACAGTCATTTAGAGTCAAAAGATTAAATGTTGAAATTTCATCCATATTGACCATTTTGGGATCGTTCGACAGGTTCGGAGTCATCGTTTTTCATCCGAAAATTGATTTTTTGGACTGTACCAAAAATGATTCAAAATGTCAATTGGATCGTGCCTCATGTTGAATAACCACTTTTTAAACCCTCACGGTGACAAAAATTGCCATTTTTACAGAGTTTTGCTTACTCAAAAGCTTCAATTTTGACCCGTTTCAGGCACAGAAATGACTTTAAACACACTTATTCTAGTTGACAAAGTCATAATTCACATCCAACAGTCATTTAGAGTCAAAAGATTAAATGTTAAAATGTCATCATTATAGACCATTTTGGGATCGTTCGACAGGTCCGGAGTCATCGTTTTTCATCCGAAAATTGATTTTTTGGACTGTACCAAAAATGATTCAAAATGTCAATTGGATCATGCCTCATGTTGAATAACCACTTTTTAAACCCTCACAGTGACCAAAATTGCCATTTTTACAGAGTTTTGCTTACTCAAAGGCTTCAATTTTGACCCGTTTCAGGCACAGAAATGACTTTAAACACACTTATTTTAATTGACAAAGTCATAATTCACATCCAACAGTCATTAAGAGTCAAAAGATTAAATGGTAAAATTTCATTCATATTGACCATTTTGGGATCGTTTGACAGGTCCGGAGTCATCGTTTTTCATCCGAAAATTGATTTTTTGGACTGTACCAAAAATGATTCAAAATGTCAATTGGATCGTTCCTCATGTTGAATAACCACTTTTTAAACCCTCACAGTGACCAAAATTGCCATTTTTACAGAGTTTTGCTTACTCAAAAGCTTCGATTTTGACCCGTTTCAGGCACAGAAATGACTTTAAACACATGTATTCTAGTTGACAAAGTCATAATTCACATCCAACAGTCATTTAGAGTCAAAAGATTAAATGTTAAAATTTCATCATTATAGACCATTTTGGGATCGTTCGACAGGTCCGGAGTCATCGTTTTTCATCCGAAAATTGATTTTTTGGACTGTACCAAAAATGATTCAAAATGTCAATTGGATCATGCCTCATGTTGAATAACCACTTTTTAAACCCTCACAGTGACCAAAATTGCCATTTTTACAGAGTTTTGCTTACTCAAAGGCTTCAATTTTGACCCGTTTCAGGCACAGAAATGACTTTAAACACACTTATTTTAATTGACAAAGTCATAATTCACATCCAACAGTCATTAAGAGTCAAAAGATTAAATGGTAAAATTTCATTCATATTGACCATTTTGGGATCGTTTGACAGGTCCGGAGTCATCGTTTTTCATCCGAAAATTGATTTTTTGGACTGTACCAAAAATGATTCAAAATGTCAATTGGATCGTTCCTCATGTTGAATAACCACTTTTTAAACCCTCACAGTGACCAAAATTGCCATTTTTACAGAGTTTTGCTTACTCAAAAGCTTCGATTTTGACCCGTTTCAGGCACAGAAATGACTTTAAACACACGTATTCTAGTTGACAAAGTCATAATTCACATCCAACAGTCATTTAGAGTCAAAAGATTAAATGTTAAAATTTCATCATTATAGACCATTTTGGGATCGTTCGACAGGTCCGGAGTCATCGTTTTTCATCCGAAAATTGATTTTTTGGACTGTACCAAAAATGATTCAAAATGTCAATTGGATCATGCCTCATGTTGAATAACCACTTTTTAAACCCTCACAGTGACCAAAATTGCCATTTTTACAGAGTTTTGCTAACTCAAAAGCTTCAATTTTGACCCGTTTCAGGCACAGAAATGACTTTAAACACACTTATTTTAGTTGAAGAAGTCATAATTCACATCCAACAGTCATTTAGAGTCAAAAGATTAAAGGTTAAAATGTCATCATTATAGACCATTTTGGGATCGTTCGACAGGTCCGGAGTCATCGTTTTTCATCTGAAAATTGATTTTTTGGACTGTACCAAAAATGATTCAAAATGTCAATTGGATCATGCCTCATGTTGAATAACCACTTTTTAAACCCTCACAGTGACCAAAATTGCCATTTTTACAGAGTTTTGCTTACTCAAAAGCTTCCATTTTGACCCGTTTCAGGCAAAGAAATGACTTTAAACACACTCATTTTAGTTGACAAAGTCATAATTCACATCCAACAGTCATTTAGAGTCAAAAGATTAAATGTTAAAATTTCATCCATATTGACCATTTTGGGATCGTTCGACAGGTCCGGAGTCATAGTTTTTCATCCGAAAATTGATTTTTCGAACTGTACCAAAGATGATTCAAAATGTCAATTGGATCGTGCCTCATGTTGAATAACCACTTTTTAAACCCTCACAGTGACTAAAATTGCCATTTTTACAGAGTTTTGCTTACTCAAAAGCTTCCATTTTGACCCGTTTCAGGCACAGAAATGACTTTAAACACACTTATTCTAGTTGACAAAGTCATAATTCACATCCAACAGTCATTTAGAGTCAAAAGATTAAATGTTGAAATTTCATCCATATTGACCATTTTGGGATCGTTCGACAGGTCCGGAGTCATCGTTTTTCATCCGAAAATTGATTTTTTGGGCAGTACCAAAAATGATTCAAAATGTGAATTGGATCATGCCTCATGTTGAATAACCACTTTTTAAACCCTCACAGTGACCAAAATTGCCATTTTTACAGAGTTTTGCTTACTCAAAAGCTTCAATTTTGACCCGTTTCAGGCACAGAAATGACTTTAAACACACTTATTTTAGTTGACAAAGTCATAATTCACATCCAACAGTCATTTAGAGTCAAAAGATTAAATGTTGAAATTTCATCCATATTGACCATTTTGGGATCGTTCGACAGGTCCGGAGTCATCGTTTTTCATCCGAAAATTGATTTTTTGGACTGTACCAAAAATGATTCAAAATGTCAATTGGATCGTGCCTCATGTTGAATAACCACTTTTTAAACCCTCACAGTGACAAAAATTGCCATTTTTACAGAGTTTTGCTTACTCAAAAGCTTCAATTTTGACCCGTTTCAGGCACAGAAATGACTTTAAACACACCTATTCTAGTTGATAAAGTCATAATTCACATCCAACAGTCATTTAGAGTCAAAAGATTAAATGTTAAAATGTCATCATTATAGACCATTTTGGGATCGTTCGACAGGTCCGGAGTCATCGTTTTTCATCCGAAAATTGATTTTTTGGACTGTACCAAAAATGATTCAAAATGTCAATTGGATCATGCCTCATGTTGAATAACCACTTTTTAAACCCTCACAGTGACCAAAATTGCCATTTTTACAGAGTTTTGCTTACTCAAAGGCTTCAATTTTGACCCGTTTCAGGCACAGAAATGACTTTAAACACACTTATTTTAATTGACAAAGTCATAATTCACATCCAACAGTCATTAAGAGTCAAAAGATTAAATGGTAAAATTTCATTCATATTGACCATTTTGGGATCGTTTGACAGGTCCGGAGTCATCGTTTTTCATCCGAAAATTGATTTTTTGGACTGTACCAAAAATGATTCAAAATGTCAATTGGATCGTTCCTCATGTTGAATAACCACTTTTTAAACCCTCACAGTGACCAAAATTGCAATTTTTACAGAGTTTTGCTTACTCAAAAGCTTCGATTTTGACCCGTTTCAGGCACAGAAATGACTTTAAACACACGTATTCTAGTTGACAAAGTCATAATTCACATCCAACAGTCATTTAGAGTCAAAAGATTAAATGTTAAAATTTCATCATTATAGACCATTTTGGGATCGTTCGACAGGTCCGGAGTCATCGTTTTTCATCCGAAAATTGATTTTTTGGACTGTACCAAAAATGATTCAAAATGTCAATTGGATCATGCCTCATGTTGAATAACCACTTTTTAAACCCTCACAGTGACCAAAATTGCCATTTTTACAGAGTTTTGCTTACTCAAAGGCTTCAATTTTGACCCGTTTCAGGCACAGAAATGACTTTAAACACACTTATTTTAATTGACAAAGTCATAATTCACATCCAACAGTCATTAAGAGTCAAAAGATTAAATGGTAAAATTTCATTCATATTGACCATTTTGGGATCGTTTGACAGGTCCGGAGTCATCGTTTTTCAACCGAAAATTGATTTTTTGGACTGTACCAAAAATGATTCAAAATGTCAATTGGATTGTTCCTCATGTTGAATAACCACTTTTTAAACCCTCACAGTGACCAAAATTGCCATTTTTACAGAGTTTTGCTTACTCAAAAGCTTCGATTTTGACCCGTTTCAGGCACAGAAATGACTTTAAACACATGTATTCTAGTTGACAAAGTCATAATTCACATCCAACAGTCATTTAGAGTCAAAAGATTAAATGTTAAAATTTCATCCATATTGACCATTTTGTCATCGTTCGACAGGTCCGGAGTCATAGTTTTTCATCCGAAAATTGATTTTTCGGACTGTACCAAAAATGATTCAAAATGTCAATTGGATCGTGCCTCATGTTGAATAACCACTTTTTAAACCCTCACAGTGACCAAAATTGCCATTTTTACAGAGTTTTGCTTACTCAAAAGCTTCAATTTTGACCCGTTTCAGGCACAGAAATGACTTTAAACACACTTATTTTAGTTAACAAAGTCATAATTCACATCCAACAGTCATTTAGAGTCAAAAGATTAAATGTTGAAATTTCATCCATATTGACCATTTTGGGATCGTTCAACAGGTCCGGAGTCATCGTTTTTCATCCGAAAATTGATTTTTTGGGCAGTACCAAAAATGATTCAAAATGTGAATTGGATCATGCCTCATGTTGAATAACCACTTTTTAAACCCTCACAGTGACCAAAATTGCCATTTTTACAGAGTTTTGCTTACTCAAAAGCTTCAATTTTGACCCGTTTCAGGCACAGAAATGACTTTAAACACACTTATTTTAGTTGACAAAGTCATAATTCACATCCAACAGTCATTTAGAGTCAAAAGATTAAATGTTGAAATTTCATCCATATTGACCATTTTGGGATCGTTCGACAGGTCCGGAGTCATCGTTTTTCATCCGAAAATTGATTTTTTGGACTGTACCAAAAATGATTCAAAATGTCAATTGGATCGTGCCTCATGTTGAATAACCACTTTTTAAACCCTCACAGTGACAAAAATTGCCATTTTTACAGAGTTTTGCTTACTCAAAAGCTTCAATTTTGACCCGTTTCAGGCACAGAAATGACTTTAAACACACTTATTCTAGTTGACAAAGTCATAATTCACATCCAACAGTCATTTAGAGTCAAAAGATTAAATGTTAAAATGTCATCATTATAGACCATTTTGGGATCGTTCGACAGGTCCGGAGTCACCGTTTTTCATCCGAAAATTGATTTTTTGGGCAGTACCAAAAATGATTCAAAATGTGAATTGGATCATGCCTCATGTTGAATAACCACTTTTTAAACCCTCACAGTGACCAAAATTGCCATTTTTACAGAGTTTTGCTTACTCAAAAGCTTCAATTTTGACCCGTTTCAGGCACAGAAATGACTTTAAACACACTTATTTTAGTTGACAAAGTCATAATTCACATCCAACAGTCATTTAGAGTCAAAAGATTAAATGTTGAAATTTCATCCATATTGACCATTTTGGGATCGTTCGACAGGTCCGGAGTCATCGTTTTTCATCCGAAAATTGATTTTTTGGACTGTACCAAAAATGATTCAAAATGTCAATTGGATCGTGCCTCATGTTGAATAACCACTTTTTAAACCCTCACAGTGACAAAAATTGCCATTTTTACAGAGTTTTGCTTACTCAAAAGCTTCAATTTTGACCCGTTTCAGGCACAGAAATGACTTTAAACACACTTATTCTAGTTGACAAAGTCATAATTCACATCCAACAGTCATTTAGAGTCAAAAGATTAAATGTTAAAATGTCATCATTATAGACCATTTTGGGATCGTTCGACAGGTCCGGAGTCATCAGTTTTTCATCCGAAAATTGATTTTTTGGACTGTACCAAAAATGATTCAAAATGTCAATTGGATCATGCCTCATGTTGAATAACCACTTTTTAAACCCTCACAGTGACCAAAATTGCCATTTTTACAGAGTTTTGCTTACTCAAAAGCTTCAATTTTGACCCGTTTCAGGCACAGAAATGACTTTAAACACACTTATTTTAGTTAACAAAGTTATAATTCACATCCAACAGTCATTTATAGTCAAGAGATTAAATGTTGAAATTTCATCATTATAGACCATTTTGGGATCGTTCGACAGGTCCGGAGTCACCGTTTTTCATCCGAAAATTGATTTTTTGGACTGTACCAAAAATGATTCAAAATGTCAATTGGATCATGCCTCATGTTGAATAACCACTTTTTAAACCCTCACAGTGACCAAAATTGCCATTTTTACAGAGTTTTCCTTACTCAAAAGCTTCAATTTTGACCCGTTTCAGGCACAGAAATGACTTTAAACACACTTATTTTAGTTAACAAAGTCATAATTCACATCCAACAGTCATTTAGAGTCAAAAGATTAAATGTTGAAATTTCATCCATATTGACCATTTTGGGATCGTTCGACAGGTCCGGAGTCATCGTTTTTCATCCGAAAATTGATTTTTTGGGCAGTACCAAAAATGATTCAAAATGTGAATTGGATCATGCCTCATGTTGAATAACCACTTTTTAAACCCTCACAGTGACCAAAATTGCCATTTTTACAGAGTTTTGCTTACTCAAAAGCTTCAATTTTGACCCGTTTCAGGCACAGAAATGACTTTAAACACACTTATTTTAGTTGACAAAGTCATAATTCACATCCAACAGTCATTTAGAGTCAAAAGATTAAATGTTGAAATTTCATCCATATTGACCATTTTGGGATCGTTCGACAGGTCCGGAGTCATCGTTTTTTATCCGAAAATTGATTTTTTGGACTGTACCAAAAATGATTCAAAATGTCAATTGGATCGTGCCTCATGTTGAATAACCACTTTTTAAACCCTCACGGTGACAAAAATTGCCATTTTTACAGAGTTTTGCTTACTCAAAAGCTTCAATTTTGACCCGTTTCAGGCACAGAAATGACTTTAAACACACTTATTCTAGTTGACAAAGTCATAATTCACATCCAACAGTCATTTAGAGTCAAAAGATTAAATGTTAAAATGTCATCATTATAGACCATTTTGGGATTGTTCGACAGGTCCGGAGTCATCGTTTTTCATCCGAAAATTGATTTTTTGGACTGTACCAAAAATGATTCAAAATGTCAATTGGATCATGCCTCATGTTGAATAACCACTTTTTAAACCCTCACAGTGACCAAAATTGCCATTTTTACAGAGTTTTGCTTACTCAAAGGCTTCAATTTTGACCCGTTTCAGGCACAGAAATGACTTTAAACACACTTATTTTAATTGACAAAGTCATAATTCACATCCAACAGTCATTAAGAGTCAAAAGATTAAATGGTAAAATTTCATTCATATTGACCATTTTGGGATCGTTTGACAGGTCCGGAGTCATCGTTTTTCATCCGAAAATTGATTTTTTGGACTGTACCAAAAATGATTCAAAATGTCAATTGGATCGTTCCTCATGTTGAATAACCACTTTTTAAACCCTCACAGTGACCAAAATTGCCATTTTTACAGAGTTTTGCTTACTCAAAAGCTTCGATTTTGACCCGTTTCAGGCACAGAAATGACTTTAAACACACGTATTCTAGTTGACAAAGTCATAATTCACATCCAACAGTCATTTAGAGTCAAAAGATTAAATGTTAAAATTTCATCATTATAGACCATTTTGGGATCGTTCGACAGGTCCGGAGTCATCGTTTTTCATCCGAAAATTGATTTTTTGGACTGTACCAAAAATGATTCAAAATGTCAATTGGATCATGCCTCATGTTGAATAACCACTTTTTAAACCCTCACAGTGACCAAAATTGCCATTTTTACAGAGTTTTGCTAACTCAAAAGCTTCAATTTTGACCCGTTTCAGGCACAGAAATGACTTTAAACACACTTATTTTAGTTGAAGAAGTCATAATTCACATCCAACAGTCATTTAGAGTCAAAAGATTAAAGGTTAAAATGTCATCATTATAGACCATTTTGGGATCGTTCGACAGGTCCGGAGTCATCGTTTTTCATCTGAAAATTGATTTTTTGGACTGTACCAAAAATGATTCAAAATGTCAATTGGATCATGCCTCATGTTGAATAACCACTTTTTAAACCCTCACGGTGACCAAAATTGCCATTTTTACAGAGTTTTGCTTACTCAAAAGCTTCCATTTTGACCCGTTTCAGGCAAAGAAATGACTTTAAACACACTCATTTTAGTTGACAAAGTCATAATTCACATCCAACAGTCATTTAGAGTCAAAAGATTAAATGTTAAAATTTCATCCATATTGACCATTTTGGGATCGTTCGACAGGTCCGGAGTCATAGTTTTTCATCCGAAAATTGATTTTTCGAACTGTACCAAAGATGATTCAAAATGTCAATTGGATCGACCCTCATGTTGAATAACCACTTTTTAAACCCTCACAGTGACCAAAATTGCCATTTTTACAGAGTTTTGCTAACTCAAAAGCTTCAATTTTGACCCGTTTCAGGCACAGAAATGACTTTAAACACACTTATTTTAGTTAACAAAGTCATAATTCACATCCAACAGTCATTTAGAGTCAAAAGATTAAATGTTGAAATTTCATCCATATTGACCATTTTGGGATCGTTCGACAGGTCCGGAGTCATCGTTTTTCATCCGAAAATTGATTTTTTGGGCAGTACCAAAAATGATTCAAAATGTGAATTGGATCATGCCTCATGTTGAATAACCACTTTTTAAACCCTCACAGTGACCAAAATTGCTATTTTTACAGAGTTTTGCTTACTCAAAAGCTTCAATTTTGACCCGTTTCAGGCACAGAAATGACTTTAAACACACTTATTTTAGTTGACAAAGTCATAATTCACATCCAACAGTCATTTAGAGTCAAAAGATTAAATGTTGAAATTTCATCCATATTGACCATTTTGGGATCGTTCGACAGGTCCGGAGTCATCGTTTTTCATCCGAAAATTGATTTTTTGGACTGTACCAAAAATGATTCAAAATGTCAATTGGATCGTGCCTCATGTTGAATAACCACTTTTTAAACCCTCACAGTGACAAAAATTGCCATTTTTACAGAGTTTTGCTTACTCAAAAGCTTCAATTTTGACCCGTTTCAGGCAAGAAATGACTTTAAACACACCTATTCTAGTTGGTAAAGTCATATGGCTGAGATACCCACCACCCCCTCTCAACACAATCCCCAAAAGGAAGGGAAACCGGAAACAGTTCTTGAAGTTTTTGGATGTGGGGAGGGAGTGACCCTCCCCCGGCCGTATTTATTAAAACAAAAAATTAAACATTAAACGTTTCATTTTATGTACAATTTCATTATCACATTGCGATGTTTGGCTCACCTTAACATATTCTCTAATACAGAGTTTCTCCTAGCCGAACTAGCATCCAACAAAAACATTCTCTAGAAACACTGAAATTGTACATCCTAACGTTTAAGGGCCAACGGCAAGGTCATAACCGGTGTCAAGATCCCTAACCAGACTTACCCCTCCCACTTGTGAGGGGCGACAGCACAGAGGCTTACCTCAAGTGCAACTACTAACAATTTCCCTTGACTTGACGGGGGCACTTAAGACTCGATGCCATTTAAAGGTCGTTCGAAGACTTGTGTGTGGTATCTAGAAGGTATCGTGGACCTCCCCCCATCCCACACAACTTACCGCATCTGCCGTCGCAGATGACCCTGGCCCCGGGAAATTCCCCAGGAGGGGGCTGTAACCCCTCCTACAACGGAAGGGGCCTTGACCGCCTTTCCTTTACTTCCGGCGACCCGCCCTTAGACGGGACCGCCTCCCCACTGAGGGGCCAATGGCCACCTCTCCCGAGCGCTCCCATCCGTGTTGGGTGACGCCCACTCATAGGGATCTACCAATTAGTGCTCACCGATCATGACCTTACCGCCTACCAAAAAATAAATACGACAATTTTATTCCACCTACAAAACACATTGGTCGCTACGACCGAAGGAACATGCTAAAAATACAACACTACATCAAATCATTTTAATCGAAACACTACACAATATTCACCATACTTTATTATGATCAACAACAAACTGATACTTTCACAGCCTGTAAACGGAATGGAAAAACAAACTTATAAATTCACATTATTGCACAACAACTTGCTGTCCTCAGGGGCTGGTGGGTGGGTCAAAATTGGCTCTTCGTTCTGTCCCGAGCTCACGTGTAGCGAGGAGGTGCAGCTTCGGAGCACAAGAACAAGAGGACGTCTTCTGGTCTTGCGTCTCTTTTTATCCGTCTTCAGGGCGGGCGAGAACCCGCCCCTGCCCGCCCCTAGGGCGGGGCTGGCTACGTCGGTGTCTAGGCCAGCCCACTCCAGGGCGGGAAAAAGCGCGCCCCGGCTACGCCGCTTCGGGCATACCAGCCGAGACACGCCTCCCGCCCAAAAATGGCTTCCCGGGGGGATCGAGGCACTCCACCATACGTTCGGGGGGACCGAGTGGTCGCCCCTTTCCATATGGCTGAGATACCCGCCACCCCCTCTCAACACAATCCCCAAAAGGAAGGGAAACCGGAAACAGTTCTTGAAGTTTTTGGATGTGGGGAGGGAGTGACCCTCCCCCGGCCGTATTTATTAAAACAAAAAATTAAACATTAAACGTTTCATTTTATGTACAATTTCATTATCACATTGCGATGTTTGGCTCACCTTAACATATTCTCTAATACAGAGTTTCTCCTAGCCGAACTAGCATCCAACAAAAACATTCTCTAGAAACACTGAAATTGTACATCCTAACGTTTAAGGGCCAACGGCAAGGTCATAACCGGTGTCAAGATCCCTAACCAGACTTACCCCTCCCACTTGTGAGGGGCGACAGCACAGAGGCTTACCTCAAGTGCAACTACTAACAATTTCCCTTGACTTGACGGGGGCACTTAAGACTCGACGCCATTTAAAGGTCGTTCGAAGACTTGTGTGTGGTATCTAGAAGGTATCGTGGACCTCCCCCCATCCCACACAACTTACCGCATCTGCCGTCGCAGATGACCCTGGCCCCGGGAAATTCCCCAGGAGGGGGCTGTAACCCCTCCTACAACGGAAGGGGCCTTGACCGCCTTTCCTTTACTTCCGGCGACCCGCCCTTAGACGGGACCGCCTCCCCACTGAGGGGCCAATGGCCACCTCTCCCGAGCGCTCCCATCCGTGTTGGGTGACGCCCACTCATAGGGATCTACCAATTAGTGCTCACCGATCATGACCTTACCGCCACAGGTCCGGATAGTTGACCGGCTATCCGGACCCCCCACAAAAACTCCTACCTAAAGGTCATGTCTTAATGATTTTAACCAGGCTAAGAAGTCTCCTATGAGTAACTCATTCCCCACCCTCGACAAATGCACACCATCCCCCAGATACATACTGTCATCATTAATACAACTATGCGAGATCGAATGCAATGTCTTGGAACGGAACAACCTACTCACTTTGTTATTCAGTTTTCTAACAGAATGATTTAACGCAGGGATCGAGATAGCCCCCCGCCATACTTTTCGTGGGATCACATGAGACCACGCAATTATGCACCCCGGAACTCTCCTTGCTAACCAACTTACCGTGGAAAGCATCGTCTCCAGGAGAAGTCGTCTACCGGTAGTGACCAAATCATTACCCCCTAAATGCACTATGATTATGGACGGCGGTGACCTCATCCGCTCTAACAAACCCTCAAAAAATTCCTGAAACTGGTCAATACAGAGACCGCCCCTTCCGTAGAAGGACACTCTGTACCCGTATTCCCCAGGTACGTGAACCATGTCACCTGCTTTGAATACGTCCGCGGCCCGTCTCACGTATGAGTGGCCCACGACCCACACCTCCTTCCTTACAGCCTGTGATGTGCAACCGCTGGCCTGGTGTTGGGTCGACTGCACAGTCCGCCCTGCCTCGTAGGCTTGCGCAACTGAAAACAAACAAAGACAAGAGGCGTGAGTACATGATTACAGCTTCACAACATGTGCAATCGCACGTACCTCTTATAACAATTGGAGGACCAACGCCCCACACGTTTTACTTGTTCTACATTAAGACCCCTGGCTGTAGCTTCAGTGGCAGCCCCTATCCGAAAGGAATGGGTCCCAAATTCGCCCGGGTCCAAGCCCGTTGCGGCAATGGCCATTGCAAGCACCCGCTGAAACTGAAACCTCGTCAGTGGGGTGGCGTCTGCATGCCTCAACAATGTCCCCCCCCATGATGCCACCCTTCGTGCTAGGTAGTCTTCTAAGCACTGTACCGGACACATGGAGGATCCGGGGGTCCGGCGAATGATCGTGCAGTCCCCCCTCCCGTCTTGGTCGGACTTGGACCTGAGAAAGGAGACAATCATCGCATCGCCCCTGATCCGGACATGTTCCCTGCACAAGCCCCCCAACACATCCTGTTTGTTCTTTGCAACCAGCTCACTAACTCTCATAGCCCCGTGAAATGCCAGCGTAAATGCAGTCCGGAACAAACAGGTCTCGAAAGGGGACGAGCACGTGTTAGGGAGTGAGGCCAGTAACTGGGCCAACCTATCCAGACCTATCGGTCGTCTTACGTCTACTCTGCGACCCTCTAGGCGTTGCCACCCACGCAGCGCTTTTTGTACCGTAAAAGACGCTGTCGGGTCCTGGATGCCGTGGGCCTTGGCAACAAAGGAAATGGCGGCACGATGCCTTTGGGCCGTAGCCACCGATTTCCCAGCCCTACGTAAAGACATCAGAAAAAGTACTACACACTCTTCCTGCCCCCACAGTCCCCCTCTCTCTACCCCCAAAAAGGCTAAATAGGCCTGAAACGCCCCTTCATATGCCTTCCTTGTCCTGGGTGCTAGACTCTCTCCCACGAGGTGACGAAGTTCGGGGCACCGAGAGACCAGAGAGCTTCGGGGAAGGGTGCCGGCTCTGGGTCCGCTAAAGGAAGAAAACCCGAGAAAGCCTGCATGTGAAAACGAGACAGTGCATCAGCAGCCTGATTCATCACCCCTGGGACATGTTTTGCTCTGAATATCACGTTCAGTTGCATACACAGTAAGACAATTTCTTTGAGCAGCCTCAAAATCAATTTACAACGGGCTGCCTGACTATTGATGCATTCTACCACGGTCATATTGTCGGACCAGAACACGACAGAATGATCTCTGAACCCGTCTGGCCATGTTCTCAGGGCCACCAGAATGGGAAATAGTTCAAGGAAAGCTATATTACCCGTCAGCCCCTTCTCGTGCCACCATAAGGGCCACTTTTGTGCAGACCATTTTGTGCCGAAGATGGCGCCAAAACCTATACTTCCTGCTGAATCTGTCCATAGCCCAAGCTCTTCGGAGGACACGGCTGGCTTGTTCCAGACGACTCGGCCATTGAAGTCCGCCAAAAATGCTAACCAAATCCGCATGTCCTGGCGGACTTCGGCCGATAATCTCGTGCGATGATGCCCCTCTCTTAAGCCAACCATTGATTGGGCAATCGAGCGGGAAAACGGGCGAGCCATTGGGATCACCCTCAAGGCAAAGTTCAACTTTCCCACTAATTGTTGCAACTGGTGCAGTGTAACCTTAGGTGCATTTAAACATACTTGGAGGGCTGTCCTGAATTTCAACACTTTGCTAGCTGGTAAACGGAAACACCCCTCCCTTGAGTCCAACTCGATCCCCAAAAACTCGAGGCAAGTCGTGGGACCCATAGTCTTACCCGTTGCCAATGGCACACCAAAATGACCCATCAACACACAGAATTCATCTAAGGCCTGGGCACATTCGGGACTTCCGGCGGAGCCCAGGAACAAAAAGTCGTCAAGGTAGTGCATTACATTTCGAAAACCCGTTTTCTTAGTAAACACCCATTGCAGGAAAGTACTGAATTGCTCAAAATAAGCACATGATATAGAGCAACCCATTGGCATACACCTATCCATGTAAAATGACCCCTGGAACCCGAATCCCAAAAGACGCTGATCGTCTGGGTGTACCGGGAGCAGCCGGAACGCTGACTCGATATCAGATTTCGCCATCAACGTCCCGGGCCCCAGGCGATTCAAGATGGCTACTGCCTCATCAAACGATGCGTATCGCACCGAACAAACTTCCGGATCAATTGCGTTGTTCACCGAAAGACCATGTGGAGCAGACAGATTATGGATCAAACGGAACTCACCTGGGTCCCTCTTGGGGACCACCCCTAACGGAGAACACACAAAATTCGGTACCGGGGGTACACTAAACGGGCCGGCAACCCGTCCCCGGCTAACCTCTTTCTGAATTTTCTCATGCACCACAGATGTATGTTGCAACACGGAAAGTTGATTTTTGCACATCCCTACCCCCTGAAAGTCCCCCACCGGGATGCGGAAACCATGTGAAAAACCGTTCCGCAGCACCCCGGCAGAAGTACGATCCGGGTATTCGCTGAGCCAAGGAATCATTGCCAAGGTATCAATCGGGGTTGGTAACGGCGCCCCTCGGCCAAGCTTAGACCTGTTTGGCGCCCCCCTTACCCCCATTCTCACCCGTTCTGGCTCTGCACGATGACTCAGGATGGGACGACCCACACGTACTACATTCGTGCTTGAATTTACACAATCCCGGAGGCCTGGTACATTTCCCTTTGTTAAAATTAAAACAGAAACCCTTTCTCCCTGTATTGCCTGCGGGCCTCGACTGGTCGTCGGTGCTCGTACTTGGACGAAAGGGCGTCCCCACATTTTGGCGGGAGTAATCAATAACATTGCCCCCAACCAATGGCATTCTTAACATTCCCGATTCTTTCATTTTATCCCATGTTATAGAATCGTAACAATCCCAAGTCAAACTCTTGTTATGTTCCTTCTCTTTCCTGAACAGGTTGTCATAACAAAACCAATGGTTACCTTGATACGATGTCGAGTACCCCATAATTCGTGATTGATAAACGGGAAACTCAGGAAGCAACTCGGGCCTACGTCCCCCCAAAATCGATGTGAAAATACCCCACGCATTGCCCCAGTTGCCAATAGTCTCATTCACCTTAAAGGCGGCCATTTTTGCGCGCCAAACACTCGGATGCATTAAGTCCTTCTGACTTTTAACATGCTCCATATCATAATGGTCAACAAGCAAGGAAAAAATATTCACATACTCCCCAGACCAGATCTTTTCCTTTATAGCCAAAGGCACATGTTGTCCCAGTCTCTCTCTACGAGAGGGTGCTGACTCGTCCCTTGCAATCGGCAATGGCCGCTTACCTGAACCGGACGCGACTTCTGCCGCTTGCGGCTTGTCTTTAGCCGCCTCCCTTTTCTCACGAAGTCCTTTTATCAGCGCCTGTGCCTCGGCAGCCGCGGCGCCATCACTACTATCCCCCAACCATGCTGCTAGCTGTGCTGCCAGCTCGGGGGGCATGTCTCCCTTGGGTGTCGGGGTGACGACAACAGGGATTGGATTCCCCTCGATCGGTACTGGGGTCGGCGCCTCGAGCGGGGCAGAGGGAACCGGGACGTCTCCACCGGCTGGAACCCTTCTCGACCTCTTAGGTCTCCCTCCAGCCGGCACAGGGCCCGTACCCTCCTCCCCGTCCCGTTCTGCCAACCGTTTCTTTATGTCGGACACTTCTTTGCAAAGGGCCCGCACCATCTGGTCGGTCGTCATTCTCTTCGCGCCTTTCTTGGGCATCTCCCCGAGGAAGTATCTAGAAGACAAAGAAAAGGATCAAAACGCTCAAAATTGGCTCTTCGTTCTGTCCCGAGCTCACGTGTAGCGAGGAGGTGCAGCTTCGGAGCACAAGAACAAGAGGACGTCTTCTGGTCTTGCGTCTCTTTTTATCCGTCTTCAGGGCGGGCGAGAACCCGCCCCTGCCCGCCCCTAGGGCGGGGCTGGCTACGTCGGTGTCTAGGCCAGCCCACTCCAGGGCGGGAAAAAGCGCGCCCCGGCTACGCCGCTTCGGGCATACCAGCCGAGACACGCCTCCCGCCCAAAAATGGCTTCCCGGGGGGATCGAGGCACTCCACCATACGTTCGGGGGGACCGAGTGGTCGCCCCTTTCCATAATTCACATCCAACAGTCATTTAGAGTCAAAAGATTAAATGTTAAAATGTCATCATTATAGACCATTTTGGGATCGTTCGACAGGTCCGGAGTCATCGTTTTTCATCCGAAAATTGATTTTTTGGACTGTACCAAAAATGATTCAAAATGTCAATTGGATCATGCCTCATGTTGAATAACCACTTTTTAAACCCTCACAGTGACCAAAATTGCCATTTTTACAGAGTTTTGCTTACTCAAAGGCTTCAATTTTGACCCGTTTCAGGCACAGAAATGACTTTAAACACACTTATTTTAATTGACAAAGTCATAATTCACATCCAACAGTCATTAAGAGTCAAAAGATTAAATGGTAACATTTCATTCATATTGACCATTTTGGGATCGTTTGACAGGTCCGGAGTCATCGTTTTTCATCCGAAAATTGATTTTTTGGACTGTACCAAAAATGATTCAAAATGTCAATTGGATCGTTCCTCATGTTGAATAACCACTTTTTAAACCCTCACAGTGACCAAAATTGCCATTTTTACAGAGTTTTGCTTACTCAAAAGCTTCGATTTTGACCCGTTTCAGGCACAGAAATGACTTTAAACACACGTATTCTAGTTGACAAAGTCATAATTCACATCCAACAGTCATTTAGAGTCAAAAGATTAAATGTTAAAATTTCATCATTATAGACCATTTTGGGATCGTTCGACAGGTCCGGAGTCATCTTTTTTCATCCGAAAATTGATTTTTTGGACTGTACCAAAAATGATTCAAAATGTCAATTGGATCATGCCTCATGTTGAATAACCACTTTTTAAACCCTCACAGTGACCAAAATTGCCATTTTTACAGAGTTTTGCTTACTCAAAGGCTTCAATTTTGACCCGTTTCAGGCACAGAAATGACTTTAAACACACTTATTTTAATTGACAAAGTCATAATTCACATCCAACAGTCATTAAGAGTCAAAAGATTAAATGGTAAAATTTCATTCATATTGACCATTTTGGGATCGTTTGACAGGTCCGGAGTCATCGTTTTTCATCCGAAAATTGATTTTTTGGACTGTACCAAAAATGATTCAAAATGTCAATTGGATTGTTCCTCATGTTGAATAACCACTTTTTAAACCCTCACAGTGACCAAAATTGCCATTTTTACAGAGTTTTGCTTACTCAAAAGCTTCGATTTTGACCCGTTTCAGGCACAGAAATGACTTTAAACACATGTATTCTAGTTGACAAAGTCATAATTCACATCCAACAGTCATTTAGAGTCAAAAGATTAAATGTTAAAATTTCATCCATATTGACCATTTTGTCATCGTTCGACAGGTCCGGAGTCATAGTTTTTCATCCGAAAATTGATTTTTCGGACTGTACCAAAAATGATTCAAAATGTCAATTGGATCGTGCCTCATGTTGAATAACCACTTTTTAAACCCTCACAGTGACCAAAATTGCCATTTTTACAGAGTTTTGCTTACTCAAAAGCTTCAATTTTGACCCGTTTCAGGCACAGAAATGACTTTAAACACACTTATTTTAGTTAACAAAGTCATAATTCACATCCAACAGTCATTTAGAGTCAAAAGATTAAATGTTGAAATTTCATCCATATTGACCATTTTGGGATCGTTCAACAGGTCCGGAGTCATCGTTTTTCATCAGAAAATTGATTTTTTGGGCAGTACCAAAAATGATTCAAAATGTGAATTGGATCATGCCTCATGTTGAATAACCACTTTTTAAACCCTCACAGTGACCAAAATTGCCATTTTTACAGAGTTTTGCTTACTCAAAAGCTTCAATTTTGACCCGTTTCAGGCACAGAAATGACTTTAAACACACTTATTTTAGTTGACAAAGTCATAATTCACATCCAACAGTCATTTAGAGTCAAAAGATTAAATGTTGAAATTTCATCCATATTGACCATTTTGGGATCGTTCGACAGGTCCGGAGTCATCGTTTTTCATCCGAAAATTGATTTTTTGGACTGTACCAAAAATGATTCAAAATGTCAATTGGATCGTGCCTCATGTTGAATAACCACTTTTTAAACCCTCACAGTGACAAAAATTGCCATTTTTACAGAGTTTTGCTTACTCAAAAGCTTCAATTTTGACCCGTTTCAGGCACAGAAATGACTTTAAACACACTTATTCTAGTTGACAAAGTCATAATTCACATCCAACAGTCATTTAGAGTCAAAAGATTAAATGTTAAAATGTCATCATTATAGACCATTTTGGGATCGTTCGACAGGTCCGGAGTCATCAGTTTTTCATCCGAAAATTGATTTTTTGGACTGTACCAAAAATGATTCAAAATGTCAATTGGATCATGCCTCATGTTGAATAACCACTTTTTAAACCCTCACAGTGACCAAAATTGCCATTTTTACAGAGTTTTGCTTACTCAAAAGCTTCAATTTTGACCCGTTTCAGGCACAGAAATGACTTTAAACACACTTATTTTAGTTAACAAAGTTATAATTCACATCCAACAGTCATTTATAGTCAAGAGATTAAATGTTGAAATTTCATCATTATAGACCATTTTGGGATCGTTCGACAGGTCCGGAGTCACCGTTTTTCATCCGAAAATTGATTTTTTGGGCAGTACCAAAAATGATTCAAAATGTGAATTGGATCATGCCTCATGTTGAATAACCACTTTTTAAACCCTCACAGTGACCAAAATTGCCATTTTTACAGAGTTTTGCTTACTCAAAAGCTTCAATTTTGACCCGTTTCAGGCACAGAAATGACTTTAAACACACTTATTTTAGTTGACAAAGTCATAATTCACATCCAACAGTCATTTAGAGTCAAAAGATTAAATGTTGAAATTTCATCCATATTGACCATTTTGGGATCGTTCGACAGGTCCGGAGTCATCGTTTTTCATCCGAAAATTGATTTTTTGGACTGTACCAAAAATGATTCAAAATGTCAATTGGATCGTGCCTCATGTTGAATAACCACTTTTTAAACCCTCACAGTGACAAAAATTGCCATTTTTACAGAGTTTTGCTTACTCAAAAGCTTCAATTTTGACCCGTTTCAGGCACAGAAATGACTTTAAACACACTTATTCTAGTTGACAAAGTCATAATTCACATCCAACAGTCATTTAGAGTCAAAAGATTAAATGTTAAAATGTCATCATTATAGACCATTTTGGGATCGTTCGACAGGTCCGGAGTCATCAGTTTTTCATCCGAAAATTGATTTTTTGGACTGTACCAAAAATGATTCAAAATGTCAATTGGATCATGCCTCATGTTGAATAACCACTTTTTAAACCCTCACAGTGACCAAAATTGCCATTTTTACAGAGTTTTGCTTACTCAAAAGCTTCAATTTTGACCCGTTTCAGGCACAGAAATGACTTTAAACACACTTATTTTAGTTAACAAAGTTATAATTCACATCCAACAGTCATTTATAGTCAAGAGATTAAATGTTGAAATTTCATCATTATAGACCATTTTGGGATCGTTCGACAGGTCCGGAGTCACCGTTTTTCATCCGAAAATTGATTTTTTGGACTGTACCAAAAATGATTCAAAATGTCAATTGGATCATGCCTCATGTTGAATAACCACTTTTTAAACCCTCACAGTGACCAAAATTGCCATTTTTACAGAGTTTTCCTTACTCAAAAGCTTCAATTTTGACCCGTTTCAGGCACAGAAATGACTTTAAACACACTTATTTTAGTTAACAAAGTCATAATTCACATCCAACAGTCATTTAGAGTCAAAAGATTAAATGTTGAAATTTCATCCATATTGACCATTTTGGGATCGTTCGACAGGTCCGGAGTCATCGTTTTTCATCCGAAAATTGATTTTTTGGGCAGTACCAAAAATGATTCAAAATGTGAATTGGATCATGCCTCATGTTGAATAACCACTTTTTAAACCCTCACAGTGACCAAAATTGCCATTTTTACAGAGTTTTGCTTACTCAAAAGCTTCAATTTTGACCCGTTTCAGGCACAGAAATGACTTTAAACACACTTATTTTAGTTGACAAAGTCATAATTCACATCCAACAGTCATTTAGAGTCAAAAGATTAAATGTTGAAATTTCATCCATATTGACCATTTTGGGATCGTTCGACAGGTCCGGAGTCATCGTTTTTTATCCGAAAATTGATTTTTTGGACTGTACCAAAAATGATTCAAAATGTCAATTGGATCGTGCCTCATGTTGAATAACCACTTTTTAAACCCTCACGGTGACAAAAATTGCCATTTTTACAGAGTTTTGCTTACTCAAAAGCTTCAATTTTGACCCGTTTCAGGCACAGAAATGACTTTAAACACACTTATTCTAGTTGACAAAGTCATAATTCACATCCAACAGTCATTTAGAGTCAAAAGATTAAATGTTAAAATGTCATCATTATAGACCATTTTGGGATCGTTCGACAGGTCCGGAGTCATCGTTTTTCATCCGAAAATTGATTTTTTGGACTGTACCAAAAATGATTCAAAATGTCAATTGGATCATGCCTCATGTTGAATAACCACTTTTTAAACCCTCACAGTGACCAAAATTGCCATTTTTACAGAGTTTTGCTTACTCAAAGGCTTCAATTTTGACCCGTTTCAGGCACAGAAATGACTTTAAACACACTTATTTTAATTGACAAAGTCATAATTCACATCCAACAGTCATTAAGAGTCAAAAGATTAAATGGTAAAATTTCATTCATATTGACCATTTTGGGATCGTTTGACAGGTCCGGAGTCATCGTTTTTCATCCGAAAATTGATTTTTTGGACTGTACCAAAAATGATTCAAAATGTCAATTGGATCGTTCCTCATGTTGAATAACCACTTTTTAAACCCTCACAGTGACCAAAATTGCCATTTTTACAGAGTTTTGCTTACTCAAAAGCTTCGATTTTGACCCGTTTCAGGCACAGAAATGACTTTAAACACATGTATTCTAGTTGACAAAGTCATAATTCACATCCAACAGTCATTTAGAGTCAAAAGATTAAATGTTAAAATGTCATCATTATAGACCATTTTGGGATCGTTCGACAGGTCCGGAGTCATCGTTTTTCATCCGAAAATTGATTTTTTGGACTGTACCAAAAATGATTCAAAATGTCAATTGGATCATGCCTCATGTTGAATAACCACTTTTTAAACCCTCACAGTGACCAAAATTGCCATTTTTACAGAGTTTTGCTTACTCAAAGGCTTCAATTTTGACCCGTTTCAGGCACAGAAATGACTTTAAACACACTTATTTTAATTGACAAAGTCATAATTCACATCCAACAGTCATTAAGAGTCAAAAGATTAAATGGTAAAATTTCATTCATATTGACCATTTTGGGATCGTTTGACAGGTCCGGAGTCATCGTTTTTCATCCGAAAATTGATTTTTTGGACTGTACCAAAAATGATTCAAAATGTCAATTGGATCGTTCCTCATGTTGAATAACCACTTTTTAAACCCTCACAGTGACCAAAATTGCCATTTTTACAGAGTTTTGCTTACTCAAAAGCTTCGATTTTGACCCGTTTCAGGCACAGAAATGACTTTAAACACACGTATTCTAGTTGACAAAGTCATAATTCACATCCAACAGTCATTTAGAGTCAAAAGATTAAATGTTAAAATTTCATCATTATAGACCATTTTGGGATCGTTCGACAGGTCCGGAGTCATCGTTTTTCATCCGAAAATTGATTTTTTGGACTGTACCAAAAATGATTCAAAATGTCAATTGGATCATGCCTCATGTTGAATAACCACTTTTTAAACCCTCACAGTGACCAAAATTGCCATTTTTACAGAGTTTTGCTAACTCAAAAGCTTCAATTTTGACCCGTTTCAGGCACAGAAATGACTTTAAACACACTTATTTTAGTTGAAGAAGTCATAATTCACATCCAACAGTCATTTAGAGTCAAAAGATTAAAGGTTAAAATGTCATCATTATAGACCATTTTGGGATCGTTCGACAGGTCCGGAGTCATCGTTTTTCATCTGAAAATTGATTTTTTGGACTGTACCAAAAATGATTCAAAATGTCAATTGGATCATGCCTCATGTTGAATAACCACTTTTTAAACCCTCACAGTGACCAAAATTGCCATTTTTACAGAGTTTTGCTTACTCAAAAGCTTCCATTTTGACCCGTTTCAGGCAAAGAAATGACTTTAAACACACTCATTTTAGTTGACAAAGTCATAATTCACATCCAACAGTCATTTAGAGTCAAAAGATTAAATGTTAAAATTTCATCCATATTGACCATTTTGGGATCGTTCGACAGGTCCGGAGTCATAGTTTTTCATCCGAAAATTGATTTTTCGAACTGTACCAAAGATGATTCAAAATGTCAATTGGATCGTGCCTCATGTTGAATAACCACTTTTTAAACCCTCACAGTGACTAAAATTGCCATTTTTACAGAGTTTTGCTTACTCAAAAGCTTCCATTTTGACCCGTTTCAGGCACAGAAATGACTTTAAACACACTTATTCTAGTTGACAAAGTCATAATTCACATCCAACAGTCATTTAGAGTCAAAAGATTAAATGTTAAAATTTCATCATTATAGACCATTTTGGGATCGTTCGACAGGTCCGGAGTCATCGTTTTTCATCCGAAAATTGATTTTTCGGACTGTACCAAAAATGATTCAAAATGTCAATTGGATCGACCCTCATGTTGAATAACCACTTTTTAAACCCTCACAGTGACCAAAATTGCCATTTTTACAGAGTTTTGCTTACTCAAAAGCTTCAATTTTGACCCGTTTCAGGCACAGAAATGACTTTAAACACACTTATTTTAGTTAACAAAGTCATAATTCACATCCAACAGTCATTTAGAGTCAAAAGATTAAATGTTGAAATTTCATCCATATTGACCATTTTGGGATCGTTCGACAGGTCCGGAGTCATCGTTTTTCATCCGAAAATTGATTTTTTGGGCAGTACCAAAAATGATTCAAAATGTGAATTGGATCATGCCTCATGTTGAATAACCACTTTTTAAACCCTCACAGTGACCAAAATTGCCATTTTTACAGAGTTTTGCTTACTCAAAAGCTTCAATTTTGACCCGTTTCAGGCACAGAAATGACTTTAAACACACTTATTTTAGTTGACAAAGTCATAATTCACATCCAACAGTCATTTAGAGTCAAAAGATTAAATGTTGAAATTTCATCCATATTGACCATTTTGGGATCGTTCGACAGGTCCGGAGTCATCGTTTTTCATCCGAAAATTGATTTTTTGGACTGTACCAAAAATGATTCAAAATGTCAATTGGATCGTGCCTCATGTTGAATAACCACTTTTTAAACCCTCACAGTGACAAAAATTGCCATTTTTACAGAGTTTTGCTTACTCAAAAGCTTCAATTTTGACCCGTTTCAGGCACAGAAATGACTTTAAACACACCTATTCTAGTTGATAAAGTCATAATTCACATCCAACAGTCATTTAGAGTCAAAAGATTAAATGTTAAAATGTCATCATTATAGACCATTTTGGGATCGTTCGACAGGTCCGGAGTCATCGTTTTTCATCCGAAAATTGATTTTTTGGACTGTACCAAAAATGATTCAAAATGTCAATTGGATCATGCCTCATGTTGAATAACCACTTTTTAAACCCTCACAGTGACCAAAATTGCCATTTTTACAGAGTTTTGCTTACTCAAAGGCTTCAATTTTGACCCGTTTCAGGCACAGAAATGACTTTAAACACACTTATTTTAATTGACAAAGTCATAATTCACATCCAACAGTCATTAAGAGTCAAAAGATTAAATGGTAAAATTTCATTCATATTGACCATTTTGGGATCGTTTGACAGGTCCGGAGTCATCGTTTTTCATCCGAAAATTGATTTTTTGGACTGTACCAAAAATGATTCAAAATGTCAATTGGATCGTTCCTCATGTTGAATAACCACTTTTTAAACCCTCACAGTGACCAAAATTGCCATTTTTACAGAGTTTTGCTTACTCAAAAGCTTCGATTTTGACCCGTTTCAGGCACAGAAATGACTTTAAACACACGTATTCTAGTTGACAAAGTCATAATTCACATCCAACAGTCATTTAGAGTCAAAAGATTAAATGTTAAAATTTCATCATTATAGACCATTTTGGGATCGTTCGACAGGTCCGGAGTCATCGTTTTTCATCCGAAAATTGATTTTTTGGACTGTACCAAAAATGATTCAAAATGTCAATTGGATCATGCCTCATGTTGAATAACCACTTTTTAAACCCTCACAGTGACCAAAATTGCCATTTTTACAGAGTTTTGCTTACTCAAAGGCTTCAATTTTGACCCGTTTCAGGCACAGAAATGACTTTAAACACACTTATTTTAATTGACAAAGTCATAATTCACATCCAACAGTCATTAAGAGTCAAAAGATTAAATGGTAAAATTTCATTCATATTGACCATTTTGGGATTGTTTGACAGGTCCGGAGTCATCGTTTTTCATCCGAAAATTGATTTTTTGGACTGTACCAAAAATGATTCAAAATGTCAATTGGATTGTTCCTCATGTTGAATAACCACTTTTTAAACCCTCACAGTGACCAAAATTGCCATTTTTACAGAGTTTTGCTTACTCAAAAGCTTCGATTTTGACCCGTTTCAGGCACAGAAATGACTTTAAACACATGTATTCTAGTTGACAAAGTCATAATTCACATCCAACAGTCATTTAGAGTCAAAAGATTAAATGTTAAAATTTCATCCATATTGACCATTTTGTCATCGTTCGACAGGTCCGGAGTCATAGTTTTTCATCCGAAAATTGATTTTTCGGACTGTACCAAAAATGATTCAAAATGTCAATTGGATCGTGCCTCATGTTGAATAACCACTTTTTAAACCCTCACAGTGACCAAAATTGCCATTTTTACAGAGTTTTGCTTACTCAAAAGCTTCAATTTTGACCCGTTTCAGGCACAGAAATGACTTTAAACACACTTATTTTAGTTAACAAAGTCATAATTCACATCCAACAGTCATTTAGAGTCAAAAGATTAAATGTTGAAATTTCATCCATATTGACCATTTTGGGATCGTTCAACAGGTCCGGAGTCATCGTTTTTCATCCGAAAATTGATTTTTTGGGCAGTACCAAAAATGATTCAAAATGTGAATTGGATCATGCCTCATGTTGAATAACCACTTTTTAAACCCTCACAGTGACCAAAATTGCCATTTTTACAGAGTTTTGCTTACTCAAAAGCTTCAATTTTGACCCGTTTCAGGCACAGAAATGACTTTAAACACACTTATTTTAGTTGACAAAGTCATAATTCACATCCAACAGTCATTTAGAGTCAAAAGATTAAATGTTGAAATTTCATCCATATTGACCATTTTGGGATCGTTCGACAGGTCCGGAGTCATCGTTTTTCATCCGAAAATTGATTTTTTGGACTGTACCAAAAATGATTCAAAATGTCAATTGGATCGTGCCTCATGTTGAATAACCACTTTTTAAACCCTCACAGTGACAAAAATTGCCATTTTTACAGAGTTTTGCTTACTCAAAAGCTTCAATTTTGACCCGTTTCAGGCACAGAAATGACTTTAAACACACGTATTCTAGTTGACAAAGTCATAATTCACATCCAACAGTCATTTAGAGTCAAAAGATTAAATGTTAAAATTTCATCATTATAGACCATTTTGGGATCGTTCGACAGGTCCGGAGTCATCGTTTTTCATCCGAAAATTGATTTTTTGGACTGTACCAAAAATGATTCAAAATGTCAATTGGATCATGCCTCATGTTGAATAACCACTTTTTAAACCCTCACAGTGACCAAAATTGCCATTTTTACAGAGTTTTGCTAACTCAAAAGCTTCAATTTTGACCCGTTTCAGGCACAGAAATGACTTTAAACACACTTATTTTAGTTGAAGAAGTCATAATTCACATCCAACAGTCATTTAGAGTCAAAAGATTAAAGGTTAAAATGTCATCATTATAGACCATTTTGGGATCGTTCGACAGGTCCGGAGTCATCGTTTTTCATCTGAAAATTGATTTTTTGGACTGTACCAAAAATGATTCAAAATGTCAATTGGATCATGCCTCATGTTGAATAACCACTTTTTAAACCCTCACAGTGACCAAAATTGCCATTTTTACAGAGTTTTGCTTACTCAAAAGCTTCCATTTTGACCCGTTTCAGGCAAAGAAATGACTTTAAACACTCATTTTAGTTGACAAAGTTATAATTCACATCCAACAGTCATTTAGAGTCAAAAGATTAAATGTTAAAATTTCATCCATATTGACCATTTTGGGATCGTTCGACAGGTCCGGAGTCATAGTTTTTCATCCGAAAATTGATTTTTCGAACTGTACCAAAGATGATTCAAAATGTCAATTGGATCGTGCCTCATGTTGAATAACCACTTTTTAAACCCTCACAGTGACTAAAATTGCCATTTTTACAGAGTTTTGCTTACTCAAAAGCTTCCATTTTGACCCGTTTCAGGCACAGAAATGACTTTAAACACACTTATTCTAGTTGACAAAGTCATAATTCACATCCAACAGTCATTTAGAGTCAAAAGATTAAATGTTAAAATTTCATCATTATAGACCATTTTGGGATCGTTCGACAGGTCCGGAGTCATCGTTTTTCATCCGAAAATTGATTTTTCGGACTGTACCAAAAATGATTCAAAATGTCAATTGGATCGACCCTCATGTTGAATAACCACTTTTTAAACCCTCACAGTGACCAAAATTGCCATTTTTACAGAGTTTTGCTTACTCAAAAGCTTCAATTTTGACCCGTTTCAGGCACAGAAATGACTTTAAACACACTTATTTTAGTTAACAAAGTCATAATTCACATCCAACAGTCATTTAGAGTCAAAAGATTAAATGTTGAAATTTCATCCATATTGACCATTTTGGGATCGTTCGACAGGTCCGGAGTCATCGTTTTTCATCCGAAAATTGATTTTTTGGGCAGTACCAAAAATGATTCAAAATGTGAATTGGATCATGCCTCATGTTGAATAACCACTTTTTAAACCCTCACAGTGACCAAAATTGCCATTTTTACAGAGTTTTGCTTACTCAAAAGCTTCAATTTTGACCCGTTTCAGGCACAGAAATGACTTTAAACACACTTATTTTAGTTGACAAAGTCATAATTCACATCCAACAGTCATTTAGAGTCAAAAGATTAAATGTTGAAATTTCATCCATATTGACCATTTTGGGATCGTTCGACAGGTCCGGAGTCATCGTTTTTCATCCGAAAATTGATTTTTTGGACTGTACCAAAAATGATTCAAAATGTCAATTGGATCGTGCCTCATGTTGAATAACCACTTTTTAAACCCTCACAGTGACAAAAATTGCCATTTTTACAGAGTTTTGCTTACTCAAAAGCTTCAATTTTGACCCGTTTCAGGCACAGAAATGACTTTAAACACACCTATTCTAGTTGATAAAGTCATAATTCACATCCAACAGTCATTTAGAGTCAAAAGATTAAATGTTAAAATGTCATCATTATAGACCATTTTGGGATCGTTCGACAGGTCCGGAGTCATCGTTTTTCATCCGAAAATTGATTTTTTGGACTGTACCAAAAATGATTCAAAATGTCAATTGGATCATGCCTCATGTTGAATAACCACTTTTTAAACCCTCACAGTGACCAAAATTGCCATTTTTACAGAGTTTTGCTTACTCAAAGGCTTCAATTTTGACCCGTTTCAGGCACAGAAATGACTTTAAACACACTTATTTTAATTGACAAAGTCATAATTCACATCCAACAGTCATTAAGAGTCAAAAGATTAAATGGTAAAATTTCATTCATATTGACCATTTTGGGATCGTTTGACAGGTCCGGAGTCATCGTTTTTCATCCGAAAATTGATTTTTTGGACTGTACCAAAAATGATTCAAAATGTCAATTGGATCGTTCCTCATGTTGAATAACCACTTTTTAAACCCTCACAGTGACCAAAATTGCCATTTTTACAGAGTTTTGCTTACTCAAAAGCTTCGATTTTGACCCGTTTCAGGCACAGAAATGACTTTAAACACACGTATTCTAGTTGACAAAGTCATAATTCACATCCAACAGTCATTTAGAGTCAAAAGATTAAATGTTAAAATTTCATCATTATAGACCATTTTGGGATCGTTCGACAGGTCCGGAGTCATCGTTTTTCATCCGAAAATTGATTTTTTGGACTGTACCAAAAATGATTCAAAATGTCAATTGGATCATGCCTCATGTTGAATAACCACTTTTTAAACCCTCACAGTGACCAAAATTGCCATTTTTACAGAGTTTTGCTTACTCAAAGGCTTCAATTTTGACCCGTTTCAGGCACAGAAATGACTTTAAACACACTTATTTTAATTGACAAAGTCATAATTCACATCCAACAGTCATTAAGAGTCAAAAGATTAAATGGTAAAATTTCATTCATATTGACCATTTTGGGATCGTTTGACAGGTCCGGAGTCATCGTTTTTCATCCGAAAATTGATTTTTTGGACTGTACCAAAAATGATTTAAATGTCAATTGGATTGTTCCTCATGTTGAATAACCACTTTTTAAACCCTCACAGTGACCAAAATTGCCATTTTTACAGAGTTTTGCTTACTCAAAAGCTTCGATTTTGACCCGTTTCAGGCACAGAAATGACTTTAAACACATGTATTCTAGTTGACAAAGTCATAATTCACATCCAACAGTCATTTAGAGTCAAAAGATTAAATGTTAAAATTTCATCCATATTGACCATTTTGTCATCGTTCGACAGGTCCGGAGTCATAGTTTTTCATCCGAAAATTGATTTTTCGGACTGTACCAAAAATGATTCAAAATGTCAATTGGATCGTGCCTCATGTTGAATAACCACTTTTTAAACCCTCACAGTGACCAAAATTGCCATTTTTACAGAGTTTTGCTTACTCAAAAGCTTCAATTTTGACCCGTTTCAGGCACAGAAATGACTTTAAACACACTTATTTTAGTTAACAAAGTCATAATTCACATCCAACAGTCATTTAGAGTCAAAAGATTAAATGTTGAAATTTCATCCATATTGACCATTTTGGGATCGTTCAACAGGTCCGGAGTCATCGTTTTTCATCCGAAAATTGATTTTTTGGGCAGTACCAAAAATGATTCAAAATGTGAATTGGATCATGCCTCATGTTGAATAACCACTTTTTAAACCCTCACAGTGACCAAAATTGCCATTTTTACAGAGTTTTGCTTACTCAAAAGCTTCAATTTTGACCCGTTTCAGGCACAGAAATGACTTTAAACACACTTATTTTAGTTGACAAAGTCATAATTCACATCCAACAGTCATTTAGAGTCAAAAGATTAAATGTTGAAATTTCATCCATATTGACCATTTTGGGATCGTTCGACAGGTCCGGAGTCATCGTTTTTCATCCGAAAATTGATTTTTTGGACTGTACCAAAAATGATTCAAAATGTCAATTGGATCGTGCCTCATGTTGAATAACCACTTTTTAAACCCTCACAGTGACAAAAATTGCCATTTTTACAGAGTTTTGCTTACTCAAAAGCTTCAATTTTGACCCGTTTCAGGCACAGAAATGACTTTAAACACACTTATTCTAGTTGACAAAGTCATAATTCACATCCAACAGTCATTTAGAGTCAAAAGATTAAATGTTAAAATGTCATCATTATAGACCATTTTGGGATCGTTCGACAGGTCCGGAGTCATCAGTTTTTCATCCGAAAATTGATTTTTTGGACTGTACCAAAAATGATTCAAAATGTCAATTGGATCATGCCTCATGTTGAATAACCACTTTTTAAACCCTCACAGTGACCAAAATTGCCATTTTTACAGAGTTTTGCTTACTCAAAAGCTTCAATTTTGACCCGTTTCAGGCACAGAAATGACTTTAAACACACTTATTTTAGTTAACAAAGTTATAATTCACATCCAACAGTCATTTATAGTCAAGAGATTAAATGTTGAAATTTCATCATTATAGACCATTTTGGGATCGTTCGACAGGTCCGGAGTCACCGTTTTTCATCCGAAAATTGATTTTTTGGGCAGTACCAAAAATGATTCAAAATGTGAATTGGATCATGCCTCATGTTGAATAACCACTTTTTAAACCCTCACAGTGACCAAAATTGCCATTTTTACAGAGTTTTACTTACTCAAAAGCTTCAATTTTGACCCGTTTCAGGCACAGAAATGACTTTAAACACACTTATTTTAGTTGACAAAGTCATAATTCACATCCAACAGTCATTTAGAGTCAAAAGATTAAATGTTGAAATTTCATCCATATTGACCATTTTGGGATCGTTCGACAGGTCCGGAGTCATCGTTTTTCATCCGAAAATTGATTTTTTGGACTGTACCAAAAATGATTCAAAATGTCAATTGGATCGTGCCTCATGTTGAATAACCACTTTTTAAACCCTCACAGTGACAAAAATTGCCATTTTTACAGAGTTTTGCTTACTCAAAAGCTTCAATTTTGACCCGTTTCAGGCACAGAAATGACTTTAAACACACTTATTCTAGTTGACAAAGTCATAATTCACATCCAACAGTCATTTAGAGTCAAAAGATTAAATGTTAAAATGTCATCATTATAGACCATTTTGGGATCGTTCGACAGGTCCGGAGTCATCAGTTTTTCATCCGAAAATTGATTTTTTGGACTGTACCAAAAATGATTCAAAATGTCAATTGGATCATGCCTCATGTTGAATAACCACTTTTTAAACCCTCACAGTGACCAAAATTGCCATTTTTACAGAGTTTTGCTTACTCAAAAGCTTCAATTTTGACCCGTTTCAGGCACAGAAATGACTTTAAACACACTTATTTTAGTTAACAAAGTTATAATTCACATCCAACAGTCATTTATAGTCAAGAGATTAAATGTTGAAATTTCATCATTATAGACCATTTTGGGATCGTTCGACAGGTCCGGAGTCACCGTTTTTCATCCGAAAATTGATTTTTTGGACTGTACCAAAAATGATTCAAAATGTCAATTGGATCATGCCTCATGTTGAATAACCACTTTTTAAACCCTCACAGTGACCAAAATTGCCATTTTTACAGAGTTTTCCTTACTCAAAAGCTTCAATTTTGACCCGTTTCAGGCACAGAAATGACTTTAAACACACTTATTTTAGTTAACAAAGTCATAATTCACATCCAACAGTCATTTAGAGTCAAAAGATTAAATGTTGAAATTTCATCCATATTGACCATTTTGGGATCGTTCGACAGGTCCGGAGTCATCGTTTTTCATCCGAAAATTGATTTTTTGGGCAGTACCAAAAATGATTCAAAATGTGAATTGGATCATGCCTCATGTTGAATAACCACTTTTTAAACCCTCACAGTGACCAAAATTGCCATTTTTACAGAGTTTTGCTTACTCAAAAGCTTCAATTTTGACCCGTTTCAGGCACAGAAATGACTTTAAACACACTTATTTTAGTTGACAAAGTCATAATTCACATCCAACAGTCATTTAGAGTCAAAAGATTAAATGTTGAAATTTCATCCATATTGACCATTTTGGGATCGTTCGACAGGTCCGGAGTCATCGTTTTTTATCCGAAAATTGATTTTTTGGACTGTACCAAAAATGATTCAAAATGTCAATTGGATCGTGCCTCATGTTGAATAACCACTTTTTAAACCCTCACGGTGACAAAAATTGCCATTTTTACAGAGTTTTGCTTACTCAAAAGCTTCAATTTTGACCCGTTTCAGGCACAGAAATGACTTTAAACACACTTATTCTAGTTGACAAAGTCATAATTCACATCCAACAGTCATTTAGAGTCAAAAGATTAAATGTTAAAATGTCATCATTATAGACCATTTTGGGATCGTTCGACAGGTCCGGAGTCATCGTTTTTCATCCGAAAATTGATTTTTTGGACTGTACCAAAAATGATTCAAAATGTCAATTGGATCATGCCTCATGTTGAATAACCACTTTTTAAACCCTCACAGTGACCAAAATTGCCATTTTTACAGAGTTTTGCTTACTCAAAGGCTTCAATTTTGACCCGTTTCAGGCACAGAAATGACTTTAAACACACTTATTTTAATTGACAAAGTCATAATTCACATCCAACAGTCATTAAGAGTCAAAAGATTAAATGGTAAAATTTCATTCATATTGACCATTTTGGGATCGTTTGACAGGTCCGGAGTCATCGTTTTTCATCCGAAAATTGATTTTTTGGACTGTACCAAAAATGATTCAAAATGTCAATTGGATCGTTCCTCATGTTGAATAACCACTTTTTAAACCCTCACAGTGACCAAAATTGCCATTTTTACAGAGTTTTGCTTACTCAAAAGCTTCGATTTTGACCCGTTTCAGGCACAGAAATGACTTTAAACACACGTATTCTAGTTGACAAAGTCATAATTCACATCCAACAGTCATTTAGAGTCAAAAGATTAAATGTTAAAATTTCATCATTATAGACCATTTTGGGATCGTTCGACAGGTCCGGAGTCATCGTTTTTCATCCGAAAATTGATTTTTTGGACTGTACCAAAAATGATTCAAAATGTCAATTGGATCATGCCTCATGTTGAATAACCACTTTTTAAACCCTCACAGTGACCAAAATTGCCATTTTTACAGAGTTTTGCTAACTCAAAAGCTTCAATTTTGACCCGTTTCAGGCACAGAAATGACTTTAAACACACTTATTTTAGTTGAAGAAGTCATAATTCACATCCAACAGTCATTTAGAGTCAAAAGATTAAAGGTTAAAATGTCATCATTATAGACCATTTTGGGATCGTTCGACAGGTCCGGAGTCATCGTTTTTCATCTGAAAATTGATTTTTTGGACTGTACCAAAAATGATTCAAAATGTCAATTGGATCATGCCTCATGTTGAATAACCACTTTTTAAACCCTCACGGTGACCAAAATTGCCATTTTTACAGAGTTTTGCTTACTCAAAAGCTTCCATTTTGACCCGTTTCAGGCAAAGAAATGACTTTAAACACACTCATTTTAGTTGACAAAGTCATAATTCACATCCAACAGTCATTTAGAGTCAAAAGATTAAATGTTAAAATTTCATCCATATTGACCATTTTGGGATCGTTCGACAGGTCCGGAGTCATAGTTTTTCATCCGAAAATTGATTTTTCGAACTGTACCAAAGATGATTCAAAATGTCAATTGGATCGTGCCTCATGTTGAATAACCACTTTTTAAACCCTCACAGTGACTAAAATTGCCATTTTTACAGAGTTTTGCTTACTCAAAAGCTTCCATTTTGACCCGTTTCAGGCACAGAAATGACTTTAAACACACTTATTCTAGTTGACAAAGTCATAGTTCACATCCAACAGTCATTTAGAGTCAAAAGATTAAATGTTAAAATTTCATCATTATAGACCATTTTGGGATCGTTCGACAGGTCCGGAGTCATCGTTTTTCATCCGAAAATTGATTTTTCGGACTGTACCAAAAATGATTCAAAATGTCAATTGGATCGACCCTCATGTTGAATAACCACTTTTTAAACCCTCACAGTGACCAAAATTGCCATTTTTACAGAGTTTTGCTTACTCAAAAGCTTCAATTTTGACCCGTTTCAGGCACAGAAATGACTTTAAACACACTTATTTTAGTTAACAAAGTCATAATTCACATCCAACAGTCATTTAGAGTCAAAAGATTAAATGTTGAAATTTCATCCATATTGACCATTTTGGGATCGTTCGACAGGTCCGGAGTCATCGTTTTTCATCCGAAAATTGATTTTTTGGGCAGTACCAAAAATGATTCAAAATGTGAATTGGATCATGCCTCATGTTGAATAACCACTTTTTAAACCCTCACAGTGACCAAAATTGCCATTTTTACAGAGTTTTGCTTACTCAAAAGCTTCAATTTTGACCCGTTTCAGGCACAGAAATGACTTTAAACACACTTATTTTAGTTGACAAAGTCATAATTCACATCCAACAGTCATTTAGAGTCAAAAGATTAAATGTTGAAATTTCATCCATATTGACCATTTTGGGATCGTTCGACAGGTCCGGAGTCATCGTTTTTCATCCGAAAATTGATTTTTTGGACTGTACCAAAAATGATTCAAAATGTCAATTGGATCGTGCCTCATGTTGAATAACCACTTTTTAAACCCTCACAGTGACAAAAATTGCCATTTTTACAGAGTTTTGCTTACTCAAAAGCTTCAATTTTGACCCGTTTCAGGCAAGAAATGACTTTAAACACACCTATTCTAGTTGATAAAGTCATAATTCACATCCAACAGTCATTTAGAGTCAAAAGATTAAATGTTAAAATGTCATCATTATAGACCATTTTGGGATCGTTCGACAGGTCCGGAGTCATCGTTTTTCATCCGAAAATTGATTTTTTGGACTGTACCAAAAATGATTCAAAATGTCAATTGGATCATGCCTCATGTTGAATAACCACTTTTTAAACCCTCACAGTGACCAAAATTGCCATTTTTACAGAGTTTTGCTTACTCAAAGGCTTCAATTTTGACCCGTTTCAGGCACAGAAATGACTTTAAACACACTTATTTTAATTGACAAAGTCATAATTCACATCCAACAGTCATTAAGAGTCAAAAGATTAAATGGTAACATTTCATTCATATTGACCATTTTGGGATCGTTTGACAGGTCCGGAGTCATCGTTTTTCATCCGAAAATTGATTTTTTGGACTGTACCAAAAATGATTCAAAATGTCAATTGGATCGTTCCTCATGTTGAATAACCACTTTTTAAACCCTCACAGTGACCAAAATTGCCATTTTTACAGAGTTTTGCTTACTCAAAAGCTTCGATTTTGACCCGTTTCAGGCACAGAAATGACTTTAAACACACGTATTCTAGTTGACAAAGTCATAATTCACATCCAACAGTCATTTAGAGTCAAAAGATTAAATGTTAAAATTTCATCATTATAGACCATTTTGGGATCGTTCGACAGGTCCGGAGTCATCTTTTTTCATCCGAAAATTGATTTTTTGGACTGTACCAAAAATGATTCAAAATGTCAATTGGATCATGCCTCATGTTGAATAACCACTTTTTAAACCCTCACAGTGACCAAAATTGCCATTTTTACAGAGTTTTGCTTACTCAAAGGCTTCAATTTTGACCCGTTTCAGGCACAGAAATGACTTTAAACACACTTATTTTAATTGACAAAGTCATAATTCACATCCAACAGTCATTAAGAGTCAAAAGATTAAATGGTAAAATTTCATTCATATTGACCATTTTGGGATCGTTTGACAGGTCCGGAGTCATCGTTTTTCATCCGAAAATTGATTTTTTGGACTGTACCAAAAATGATTCAAAATGTCAATTGGATTGTTCCTCATGTTGAATAACCACTTTTTAAACCCTCACAGTGACCAAAATTGCCATTTTTACAGAGTTTTGCTTACTCAAAAGCTTCGATTTTGACCCGTTTCAGGCACAGAAATGACTTTAAACACATGTATTCTAGTTGACAAAGTCATAATTCACATCCAACAGTCATTTAGAGTCAAAAGATTAAATGTTAAAATTTCATCCATATTGACCATTTTGTCATCGTTCGACAGGTCCGGAGTCATAGTTTTTCATCCGAAAATTGATTTTTCGGACTGTACCAAAAATGATTCAAAATGTCAATTGGATCGTGCCTCATGTTGAATAACCACTTTTTAAACCCTCACAGTGACCAAAATTGCCATTTTTACAGAGTTTTGCTTACTCAAAAGCTTCAATTTTGACCCGTTTCAGGCACAGAAATGACTTTAAACACACTTATTTTAGTTAACAAAGTCATAATTCACATCCAACAGTCATTTAGAGTCAAAAGATTAAATGTTGAAATTTCATCCATATTGACCATTTTGGGATCGTTCGACAGGTCCGGAGTCATCGTTTTTCATCCGAAAATTGATTTTTTGGGCAGTACCAAAAATGATTCAAAATGTGAATTGGATCATGCCTCATGTTGAATAACCACTTTTTAAACCCTCACAGTGACCAAAATTGCCATTTTTACAGAGTTTTGCTTACTCAAAAGCTTCAATTTTGACCCGTTTCAGGCACAGAAATGACTTTAAACACACTTATTTTAGTTGACAAAGTCATAATTCACATCCAACAGTCATTTAGAGTCAAAAGATTAAATGTTGAAATTTCATCCATATTGACCATTTTGGGATCGTTCGACAGGTCCGGAGTCATCGTTTTTCATCCGAAAATTGATTTTTTGGACTGTACCAAAAATGATTCAAAATGTCAATTGGATCGTGCCTCATGTTGAATAACCACTTTTTAAACCCTCACAGTGACAAAAATTGCCATTTTTACAGAGTTTTGCTTACTCAAAAGCTTCAATTTTGACCCGTTTCAGGCAAGAAATGACTTTAAACACACCTATTCTAGTTGATAAAGTCATAATTCACATCCAACAGTCATTTAGAGTCAAAAGATTAAATGTTAAAATGTCATCATTATAGACCATTTTGGGATCGTTCGACAGGTCCGGAGTCATCGTTTTTCATCCGAAAATTGATTTTTTGGACTGTACCAAAAATGATTCAAAATGTCAATTGGATCATGCCTCATGTTGAATAACCACTTTTTAAACCCTCACAGTGACCAAAATTGCCATTTTTACAGAGTTTTGCTTACTCAAAGGCTTCAATTTTGACCCGTTTCAGGCACAGAAATGACTTTAAACACACTTATTTTAATTGACAAAGTCATAATTCACATCCAACAGTCATTAAGAGTCAAAAGATTAAATGGTAACATTTCATTCATATTGACCATTTTGGGATCGTTTGACAGGTCCGGAGTCATCGTTTTTCATCCGAAAATTGATTTTTTGGACTGTACCAAAAATGATTCAAAATGTCAATTGGATCGTTCCTCATGTTGAATAACCACTTTTTAAACCCTCACAGTGACCAAAATTGCCATTTTTACAGAGTTTTGCTTACTCAAAAGCTTCGATTTTGACCCGTTTCAGGCACAGAAATGACTTTAAACACACGTATTCTAGTTGACAAAGTCATAATTCACATCCAACAGTCATTTAGAGTCAAAAGATTAAATGTTAAAATTTCATCATTATAGACCATTTTGGGATCGTTCGACAGGTCCGGAGTCATCTTTTTTCATCCGAAAATTGATTTTTTGGACTGTACCAAAAATGATTCAAAATGTCAATTGGATCATGCCTCATGTTGAATAACCACTTTTTAAACCCTCACAGTGACCAAAATTGCCATTTTTACAGAGTTTTGCTTACTCAAAGGCTTCAATTTTGACCCGTTTCAGGCACAGAAATGACTTTAAACACACTTATTTTAATTGACAAAGTCATAATTCACATCCAACAGTCATTAAGAGTCAAAAGATTAAATGGTAAAATTTCATTCATATTGACCATTTTGGGATCGTTTGACAGGTCCGGAGTCATCGTTTTTCATCCGAAAATTGATTTTTTGGACTGTACCAAAAATGATTCAAAATGTCAATTGGATTGTTCCTCATGTTGAATAACCACTTTTTAAACCCTCACAGTGACCAAAATTGCCATTTTTACAGAGTTTTGCTTACTCAAAAGCTTCGATTTTGACCCGTTTCAGGCACAGAAATGACTTTAAACACATGTATTCTAGTTGACAAAGTCATAATTCACATCCAACAGTCATTTAGAGTCAAAAGATTAAATGTTAAAATTTCATCCATATTGACCATTTTGTCATCGTTCGACAGGTCCGGAGTCATAGTTTTTCATCCGAAAATTGATTTTTCGGACTGTACCAAAAATGATTCAAAATGTCAATTGGATCGTGCCTCATGTTGAATAACCACTTTTTAAACCCTCACAGTGACCAAAATTGCCATTTTTACAGAGTTTTGCTTACTCAAAAGCTTCAATTTTGACCCGTTTCAGGCACAGAAATGACTTTAAACACACTTATTTTAGTTAACAAAGTCATAATTCACATCCAACAGTCATTTAGAGTCAAAAGATTAAATGTTGAAATTTCATCCATATTGACCATTTTGGGATCGTTCAACAGGTCCGGAGTCATCGTTTTTCATCCGAAAATTGATTTTTTGAGCAGTACCAAAAATGATTCAAAATGTGAATTGGATCATGCCTCATGTTGAATAACCACTTTTTAAACCCTCACAGTGACCAAAATTGCCATTTTTACAGAGTTTTGCTTACTCAAAAGCTTCAATTTTGACCCGTTTCAGGCACAGAAATGACTTTAAACACACTTATTTTAGTTGACAAAGTCATAATTCACATCCAACAGTCATTTAGAGTCAAAAGATTAAATGTTGAAATTTCATCCATATTGACCATTTTGGGATCGTTCGACAGGTCCGGAGTCATCGTTTTTCATCCGAAAATTGATTTTTTGGACTGTACCAAAAATGATTCAAAATGTCAATTGGATCGTGCCTCATGTTGAATAACCACTTTTTAAACCCTCACAGTGACAAAAATTGCCATTTTTACAGAGTTTTGCTTACTCAAAAGCTTCAATTTTGACCCGTTTCAGGCACAGAAATGACTTTAAACACACTTATTCTAGTTGACAAAGTCATAATTCACATCCAACAGTCATTTAGAGTCAAAAGATTAAATGTTAAAATGTCATCATTATAGACCATTTTGGGATCGTTCGACAGGTCCGGAGTCATCAGTTTTTCATCCGAAAATTGATTTTTTGGACTGTACCAAAAATGATTCAAAATGTCAATTGGATCATGCCTCATGTTGAATAACCACTTTTTAAACCCTCACAGTGACCAAAATTGCCATTTTTACAGAGTTTTGCTTACTCAAAAGCTTCAATTTTGACCCGTTTCAGGCACAGAAATGACTTTAAACACACTTATTTTAGTTAACAAAGTTATAATTCACATCCAACAGTCATTTATAGTCAAGAGATTAAATGTTGAAATTTCATCATTATAGACCATTTTGGGATCGTTCGACAGGTCCGGAGTCACCGTTTTTCATCCGAAAATTGATTTTTTGGGCAGTACCAAAAATGATTCAAAATGTGAATTGGATCATGCCTCATGTTGAATAACCACTTTTTAAACCCTCACAGTGACCAAAATTGCCATTTTTACAGAGTTTTGCTTACTCAAAAGCTTCAATTTTGACCCGTTTCAGGCACAGAAATGACTTTAAACACACTTATTTTAGTTGACAAAGTCATAATTCACATCCAACAGTCATTTAGAGTCAAAAGATTAAATGTTGAAATTTCATCCATATTGACCATTTTGGGATCGTTCGACAGGTCCGGAGTCATCGTTTTTCATCCGAAAATTGATTTTTTGGACTGTACCAAAAATGATTCAAAATGTCAATTGGATCGTGCCTCATGTTGAATAACCACTTTTTAAACCCTCACAGTGACAAAAATTGCCATTTTTACAGAGTTTTGCTTACTCAAAAGCTTCAATTTTGACCCGTTTCAGGCACAGAAATGACTTTAAACACACTTATTCTAGTTGACAAAGTCATAATTCACATCCAACAGTCATTTAGAGTCAAAAGATTAAATGTTAAAATGTCATCATTATAGACCATTTTGGGATCGTTCGACAGGTCCGGAGTCATCAGTTTTTCATCCGAAAATTGATTTTTTGGACTGTACCAAAAATGATTCAAAATGTCAATTGGATCATGCCTCATGTTGAATAACCACTTTTTAAACCCTCACAGTGACCAAAATTGCCATTTTTACAGAGTTTTGCTTACTCAAAAGCTTCAATTTTGACCCGTTTCAGGCACAGAAATGACTTTAAACACACTTATTTTAGTTAACAAAGTTATAATTCACATCCAACAGTCATTTATAGTCAAGAGATTAAATGTTGAAATTTCATCATTATAGACCATTTTGGGATCGTTCGACAGGTCCGGAGTCACCGTTTTTCATCCGAAAATTGATTTTTTGGGCAGTACCAAAAATGATTCAAAATGTGAATTGGATCATGCCTCATGTTGAATAACCACTTTTTAAACCCTCACAGTGACCAAAATTGCCATTTTTACAGAGTTTTGCTTACTCAAAAGCTTCAATTTTGACCCGTTTCAGGGCACAGAAATGACTTTAAACACACTTATTTTAGTTGACAAAGTCATAATTCACATCCAACAGTCATTTAGAGTCAAAAGATTAAATGTTGAAATTTCATCCATATTGACCATTTTGGGATCGTTCGACAGGTCGGGAGTCATCGTTTTTTTATCCGAAAATTGATTTTTTGGACTGTACCAAAATGATTCAAAATGTCAATTGGATCGTGCCTCATGTTGAATAACCACTTTTTAAACCCTCACGGTGACAAAAATTGCCATTTTTACAGAGTTTTGCTTACTCAAAAGCTTCAATTTTGACCCGTTTCAGGCACAGAAATGACTTTAAACACACTTATTCTAGTTGACAAAGTCATAATTCACATCCAACAGTCATTTAGAGTCAAAAGATTAAATGTTAAAATGTCATCATTATAGACCATTTTGGGATCGTTCGACAGGTCCGGAGTCATCGTTTTTCATCTGAAAATTGATTTTTTGGACTGTACCAAAAATGATTCAAAATGTCAATTGGATCATGCCTCATGTTGAATAACCACTTTTTAAACCCTCACAGTGACCAAAATTGCCATTTTTACAGAGTTTTGCTTACTCAAAGGCTTCAATTTTGACCCGTTTCAGGCACAGAAATGACTTTAACACACTTATTTTAATTGACAAAGTCATAATTCACATCCAACAGTCATTTAAGAGTCAAAAGATTAAATGGTAAAATTTCATTCATATTGACCATTTTGGGATCGTTTGACAGGTCCGGAGTCATCGTTTTTCATCCGAAAATTGATTTTTTGGACTGTACCAAAAATGATTCAAAATGTCAATTGGATCGTTCCTCATGTTGAATAACCACTTTTAAACCCTCACAGTGACCAAAATTGCCATTTTTACAGAGTTTTGCTTACTCAAAAGCTTCGATTTTGACCCGTTTCAGGCACAGAAATGACTTTAAACACATGTATTCTAGTTGACAAAGTCATAATTCACATCCAACAGTCATTTAGAGTCAAAAGATTAAATGTTAAAATTTCATCATTATAGACCATTTTGGGATCGTTCGACAGGTCCGGAGTCATCGTTTTTCATCCAAAAATTGATTTTTTGGACTGTACCAAAAATGATTCAAAATGTCAATTGGATCATGCCTCATGTTGAATAACCACTTTTTAAACCCTCACAGTGACCAAAATTGCCATTTTTACAGAGTTTTGCTTACTCAAAGGCTTCAATTTTGACCCGTTTCAGGCACAGAAATGACTTTAAACACACTTATTTTAATTGACAAAGTCATAATTCACATCCAACAGTCATTAAGAGTCAAAAGATTAAATGGTAAAATTTCATTCATATTGACCATTTTGGGATCGTTTGACAGGTCCGGAGTCATCGTTTTTCATCCGAAAATTGATTTTTTGGACTGTACCAAAAATGATTCAAAATGTCAATTGGATCGTTCCTCATGTTGAATAACCACTTTTTAAACCCTCACAGTGACCAAAAATTGCCATTTTTACAGAGTTTTGCTTACTCAAAAGCTTCGATTTTGACCCGTTTCAGGCACAGAAATGACTTTAAACACACGTATTCTAGTTGACAAAGTCATAATTCACATCCAACAGTCATTTAGAGTCAAAAGATTAAATGTTAAAATTTCATCATTATAGACCATTTTGGGATCGTTCGACAGGTCCGGAGTCATCGTTTTTCATCTGAAAATTGATTTTTTGGACTGTACCAAAAATGATTCAAAATGTCAATTGGATCATGCCTCATGTTGAATAACCACTTTTTTAAACCCTCACAGTGACCAAAATTGCCATTTTTACAGAGTTTTGCTTACTCAAAAGCTTCCATTTTGACCCGTTTCAGGCAAAGAAATGACTTTAAACACACTCATTTTAGGTTGACAAAGTCATAATTCACATCCAACAGTCATTTAGAGTCAAAAGATTAAATGTTAAAATTTCATCCATATTGACCATTTTGGGATCGTTCGACAGGTCCGGAGTCATAGTTTTTCATCCGAAAATTGATTTTTTCGAACTGTACCAAAGATGATTCAAAATGTCAATTGGATCGTGCCTCATGTTGAATAACCACTTTTTAAACCCTCACAGTGACTAAAATTGCCATTTTTACAGAGTTTTGCTTACTCAAAAGCTTCCATTTTGACCCGTTTCAGGCACAGAAATGACTTTAAACACACTTATTCTAGTTGACAAAGTCATAATTAACATCCAACAGTCATTTTAGAGTCAAAAGATTAAATGTTGAAATTTCATCCATATTGACCATTTTGGGATCGTTCGACAGGTCCGGAGTCATCGTTTTTCATCCGAAAATTGATTTTTCGGACTGTACCAAAAATGATTCAAAATGTCAATTGGATCGACCCTCATGTTGAATAACCACATTTTTAAACCCTCACAGTGACCAAAATTGCCATTTTTACAGAGTTTTGCTTACTCAAAAGCTTCAATTTTGACCCGTTTCAGGCACAGAAATGACTTTAAACACACTTATTTTAGTTAACAAAGTCATAATTCACATCCAACAGTCATTTAGAGTCAAAAGATTAAATGTTGAAATTTCATCCATATTGACCATTTTGGGATCGTTCGACAGGTCCGGAGTCATCGTTTTTCATCCGAAAATTGATTTTTTGGGCAGTACCAAAAATGATTCAAAATGTGAATTGGATCATGCCTCATGTTGAATAACCACTTTTTAAACCCTCACAGTGACCAAAATTGCCATTTTTACAGAGTTTTGCTTACTCAAAAGCTTCAATTTTGACCCGTTTCAGGCACAGAAATGACTTTAAACACACTTATTTTAGTTGACAAAGTCATAATTCACATCCAACAGTCATTTAGAGTCAAAAGATTAAATGTTGAAATTTCATCCATATTGACCATTTTGGGATCGTTCGACAGGTCCGGAGTCATCGTTTTTCATCCGAAAATTGATTTTTTGGACTGTACCAAAAATGATTCAAAAATGTCAATTGGATCGTGCCTCATGTTGAATAACCACTTTTAAACCCTCACAGTGACAAAAATTGCCATTTTTACAGAGTTTTGCTTACTCAAAAGCTTCAATTTTGACCCGTTTCAGGCACAGAAATGACTTTAAACACACTTATTCTAGTTGACAAAGTCATAATTCACATCCAACAGTCATTTAGAGTCAAAAGATTAAATGTTAAAATGTCATCATTATAGACCATTTTAGGATCGTTCGACAGGTCCGGAGTCATCATTTTTCATCCGAAAATTGATTTTTTGGACTGTACCAAAAATGATTCAAAATGTCAATTGGATCATGCCTCATGTTGAATAAACACTTTTTAAACCCTCACAGTGACCAAAATTGCCATTTTTACAGAGTTTTGCTTACTCAAAGCTTCAATTTTGACCCGTTTCAGGCACAGAAATGACTTTAAACACACTTATTCTAGTTAACAAAGTCATAATTCACATCCAACAGTCATTTAGAGTCAAAAGATTAAATGTTGAAATTTCATCCATATTGACCATTTTGGGATCGTTCGACAGGTCCGGAGTCATCGTTTTTCATCCGAAAATTGATTTTTTGGACTGTACCAAAAATGATTCAAAATGTCAATTGGATCATGCCTCATGTTGAATAACCACTTTTTAAACCCTCACAGTGACCAAAATTGCCATTTTTACAGAGTTTTGCTTACTCAAAAGCTTCAATTTTGACCCGTTTCAGGCACAGAAATGACTTTAAACACACTTATTTTAGTTGACAAAGTCATAATTCACATCCAACAGTCATTTAGAGTCAAAAGATTAAATGTTGAAATTTCATCCATATTGACCATTTTGGGATCGTTCGACAGGTCCGGAGTCATCGTTTTTCATCCGAAAATTGATTTTTTGGACTGTACCAAAAATGATTCAAAATGTCAATTGGATCGTGCCTCATGTTGAATAACCACTTTTTAAACCCTCACAGTGACCAAAATTGCCATTTTTACAGAGTTTTGCTTACTCAAAAAGCTTCAATTTTGACCCGTTTCAGGCACAGAAATGACTTTAAACACACTTATTTTAGTTGACAAAGTCATAATTCACATCCAACAGTCATTTAGAGTCAAAAGATTAAATGTTGAAATTTCATCCATATTGACCATTTTGGGATCGTTCGACAGGTCCGGAGTCATCGTTTTTCATCCGAAAATTGATTTTTTGCACTCTACCAAAAATGATTCAAAATGTCATTTGGATCGGGCCTCATGTTGAATAACCACTTTTTAAACCCTCACAGTGACCAAAATTGCCATTTTTACAGAGTTTTGCTTACTCAAAATCTTCAATTTTGACCAATTTCAGGCACAGAAATGACTTTAAACACACTTATTCTAGTTGACAAAGTCATAATTCACATCCAACAGTCATTTAGAGTCAAAAGATTAAATGTTAAAATGTCATCATTATAAACCATTTTGGGATCGTTCGACAGGTCCGGAGTCATCGTTTTTCATCCGAAAATAGATTTTTTGGACTGTACCAAAAATGATTCAAAATGTCAATTGGATCATGCCTCATGTTGAATAACCACTTTTTAAACCCTCACAGTGACCAAAATTGCCATTTTTACAGAGTTTTGCTTACTCAAAAGCTTCAATTTTGACCCGTTTCAGGCACAGAAATGACTTTAAACACACTTATTTTAGTTAACAAAGTCATAATTCACATCCAACAGTCATTTATAGTCAAGAGATTAAATGTTGAAATTTCATCATTATAGACCATTTTGGGATCGTTCGACAGGTCCGGAGTCATCGTTTTTCATCCGAAAATTTATTTTTTGGACTGTACCAAAAATGATTCAAAATGTCAATTGGATCATGCCTCATGTTGAATAACCACTTTTTAAACCCTCACAGTGACCAACATTGCCATTTTTACAGAGTCTTGCTTACTCAAAAGCTTCAATTTTGACCCGTTTCAGGCACAGAAATGACTTTAAACACACTTATTTTAGTTGACAAAGTCATAATTCACATCCAACAGTCATTTAGAGTCAAAAAGATTAAATGTTGAAATTTCATCCATATTGACCATTTTGGGATCGTTCGACAGGTCCGGAGTCATCGTTTTTCATCCGAAAATTGATTTTTTGGACTGTACCAAAAAATGATTCAAAATGTCAATTGGATCGTGCCTCATGTTGAATAACCACTTTTTCAACCCTCACAGTGACCAAAATTGCCATTTTTACAGAGTTTTGCTTACTTAAAAGCTTCAATTTTGACCCGTTTCAGGCACAGAAATGACTTTAAACACACTTATTCTAGTTGACAAAGTCATAATTCACATCCAACAGTCATTTAGAGTCAAAGATTAAATGTTGAAATTTCATCCATATTGACCATTTTGGGATCGTTCGACAGGTCCGGAGTCATCGTTTTTCATCCGAAAATTGATTTTTCGGACTGTACCAAAAATGATTCAAAATGTCAATTGGATCGTGCCTCATGTTGAATAACCACTTTTTAAACCCTCACAGTGACCAAAATTGCCATTTTTACAGAGTTTTGCTTACTCAAAAGCTTCAATTTTGACCCGTTTCAGGGACAGAAATGACTTTCAACACACTTATTTTAGTTAACAAAGTCATAATTCACATCCAACAGTCATTTAGAGTCAAAAGATTAAATGTTGAAATTTCATCCATATTGACCATTTTGGGATCGTTCGACAGGTCCGGAGTCATCGTTTTTCATCCGAAAATTGATTTTTTGGGCAGTACCAAAAATGATTCAAAATGTGAATTGGATCATGCCTCATGTTGAATAACCACTTTTAAAACCCTCACAGTGACCAAAATTGCCATTTTTACAGAGTTTTGCTTACTCAAAAGCTTCAATTTTGACCCGTTTCAGGCACAGAAATGACTTTAAACACACTTATTTTAGTTGACAAAGTCATAATTCACATCCAACAGTCATTTAGAGTCAAAAGATTAAATGTTGAAATTTCATCCATATTGACCATTTTGGGATCGTTCGACAGTTCCGGAGTCATCGTTTTTCATCCGAAAATTGATTTTTTGGACTGTACCAAAAATGATTCAAAATGTCAATTGGATCGTGCCTCATGTTGAATAAACACTTTTTAAACCCTCACAGTGACAAAAATTGCCATTTTTACAGAGTTTTGCTTACTCAAAAGCTTCAATTTTGACCCGTTTCAGGCACAGAAATGACTTTAAACACACTTATTCTAGTTGACAAAGTCATAATTCACATCCAACAGTCATTTAGAGTCAAAAGATTAAATGTTAAAATGTCATCATTATAGACCATTTTGGGATCGTTCGACAGGTCCGGAGTCATCGTTTTTCATCCGAAAATTGATTTTTTGGACTGTACCAAAAATGATTCAAAATGTCAATTGGATCATGCCTCATGTTGAATAACCACTTTTTAAACCCTCACAGTGACCAAAATTGCCATTTTTACAGAGTTTTGCTTACTCAAAAGCTTCAATTTTGACCCGTTTCAGGCACAGAAATGACTTTAAACACACTTATTCTAGTTAACAAAGTCATAATTCACATCCAACAGTCATTTAGAGTCAAAAGATTAAATGTTGAAATTTCATCCATATTGACCATTTTGGGATCGTTCGACAGGTCCGGAGTCATCGTTTTTCATCCGAAAATTGATTTTTTGGACTGTACCAAAAATGATTCAAAATGTCAATTGGATCATGCCTCATGTTGAATAACCACTTTTTAAACCCTCACAGTGACCAAAATTGCCATTTTTACAGAGTTTTGCTTACTCAAAAGCTTCAATTTTGACCCGTTTCAGGCACAGAAATGACTTTAAACACACTTATTTTAGTTGACAAAGTCATAATTCACATCCAACAGTCATTTAGAGTCAAAAGATTAAATGTTGAAATTTCATCCATATTGACCATTTTGGGATCGTTCGACAGGTCCGGAGTCATCGTTTTTCATCCGAAAATTGATTTTTTGGACTGTACCAAAAATGATTCAAAATGTCAATTGGATCGTGCCTCATGTTGAATAACCACTTTTTAAACCCTCACAGTGACCAAAATTGCCATTTTTACAGAGTTTTGCTTACTCAAAAGCTTCAATTTTGACCCGTTTCAGGCACAGAAATGACTTTAAACACACTTATTTTAGTTGACAAAGTCATAATTCACATCCAACAGTCATTTAGAGTCAAAAGATTAAATGTTGAAATTTCATCCATATTGACCATTTTGGGATCGTTCGACAGGTCCGGAGTCATCGTTTTTCATCCGAAAATTGATTTTTTGGACTGTACCAAAAATGATTCAAAATGTCAATTGGATCGTGCCTCATGTTGAATAACCACTTTTTAAACCCTCACAGTGACAAAAATTGCCATTTTTACAGAGTTTTGCTTACTCAAAAGCTTCAATTTTGACCCGTTTCAGGCACAGAAATGACTTTAAACACACTTATTCTAGTTGACAAAGTCATAATTCACATCCAACAGTCATTTAGAGTCAAAAGATTAAATGTTAAAATGTCATCATTATAGACCATTTTAGGATCGTTCGACAGGTCCGGAGTCATCATTTTTCATCCGAAAATTGATTTTTTGGACTGTACCAAAAATGATTCAAAATGTCAATTGGATCATGCCTCATGTTGAATAAACACTTTTTAAACCCTCACAGTGACCAAAATTGCCATTTTTACAGAGTTTTGCTTACTCAAAAGCTTCAATTTTGACCCGTTTCAGGCACAGAAATGACTTTAAACACACTTATTCTAGTTAACAAAGTCATAATTCACATCCAACAGTCATTTAGAGTCAAAAGATTAAATGTTGAAATTTCATCCATATTGACCATTTTGGGATCGTTCGACAGGTCCGGAGTCATCGTTTTTCATCCGAAAATTGATTTTTTGGACTGTACCAAAAATGATTCAAAATGTCAATTGGATCATGCCTCATGTTGAATAACCACTTTTTAAACCCTCACAGTGACCAAAATTGCCATTTTTACAGAGTTTTGCTTACTCAAAAGCTTCAATTTTGACCCGTTTCAGGCACAGAAATGACTTTAAACACACTTATTTTAGTTGACAAAGTCATAATTCACATCCAACAGTCATTTAGAGTCAAAAGATTAAATGTTGAAATTTCATCCATATTGACCATTTTGGGATCGTTCGACAGGTCCGGAGTCATCGTTTTTCATCCGAAAATTGATTTTTTGGACTGTACCAAAAATGATTCAAAATGTCAATTGGATCGTGCCTCATGTTGAATAACCACTTTTTAAACCCTCACAGTGACCAAAATTGCCATTTTTACAGAGTTTTGCTTACTCAAAAGCTTCAATTTTGACCCGTTTCAGGCACAGAAATGACTTTAAACACACTTATTTTAGTTGACAAAGTCATAATTCACATCCAACAGTCATTTAGAGTCAAAAGATTAAATGTTGAAATTTCATCCATATTGACCATTTTGGGATCGTTCGACAGGTCCGGAGTCATCGTTTTTCATCCGAAAATTGATTTTTTGCACTCTACCAAAAATGATTCAAAATGTCATTTGGATCGGGCCTCATGTTGAATAACCACTTTTTAAACCCTCACAGTGACCAAAATTGCCATTTTTACAGAGTTTTGCTTACTCAAAATCTTCAATTTTGACCAATTTCAGGCACAGAAATGACTTTAAACACACTTATTCTAGTTGACAAAGTCATAATTCACATCCAACAGTCATTTAGAGTCAAAAGATTAAATGTTAAAATGTCATCATTATAAACCATTTTGGGATCGTTCGACAGGTCCGGAGTCATCGTTTTTCATCCGAAAATAGATTTTTTGGACTGTACCAAAAATGATTCAAAATGTCAATTGGATCATGCCTCATGTTGAATAACCACTTTTTAAACCCTCACAGTGACCAAAATTGCCATTTTTACAGAGTTTTGCTTACTCAAAAGCTTCAATTTTGACCCGTTTCAGGCACAGAAATGACTTTAAACACACTTATTTTAGTTAACAAAGTCATAATTCACATCCAACAGTCATTTATAGTCAAGAGATTAAATGTTGAAATTTCATCATTATAGACCATTTTGGGATCGTTCGACAGGTCCGGAGTCATCGTTTTTCATCCGAAAATTTATTTTTTGGACTGTACCAAAAATGATTCAAAATGTCAATTGGATCATGCCTCATGTTGAATAACCACTTTTTAAACCCTCACAGTGACCAACATTGCCATTTTTACAGAGTCTTGCTTACTCAAAAGCTTCAATTTTGACCCGTTTCAGGCACAGAAATGACTTTAAACACACTTATTTTAGTTGACAAAGTCATAATTCACATCCAACAGTCATTTAGAGTCAAAAGATTAAATGTTGAAATTTCATCCATATTGACCATTTTGGGATCGTTCGACAGGTCCGGAGTCATCGTTTTTCATCCGAAAATTGATTTTTTGGACTGTACCAAAAAATGATTCAAAATGTCAATTGGATCGTGCCTCATGTTGAATAACCACTTTTTCAACCCTCACAGTGACCAAAATTGCCATTTTTACAGAGTTTTGCTTACTTAAAAGCTTCAATTTTGACCCGTTTCAGGCACAGAAATGACTTTAAACACACTTATTCTAGTTGACAAAGTCATAATTCACATCCAACAGTCATTTAGAGTCAAAAGATTAAATGTTGAAATTTCATCCATATTGACCATTTTGGGATCGTTCGACAGGTCCGGAGTCATCGTTTTTCATCCGAAAATTGATTTTTCGGACTGTACCAAAAATGATTCAAAATGTCAATTGGATCGTGCCTCATGTTGAATAACCACTTTTTAAACCCTCACAGTGACCAAAATTGCCATTTTTACAGAGTTTTGCTTACTCAAAAGCTTCAATTTTGACCCGTTTCAGGGACAGAAATGACTTTCAACACACTTATTTTAGTTAACAAAGTCATAATTCACATCCAACAGTCATTTAGAGTCAAAAGATTAAATGTTGAAATTTCATCCATATTGACCATTTTGGGATCGTTCGACAGGTCCGGAGTCATCGTTTTTCATCCGAAAATTGATTTTTTGGGCAGTACCAAAAATGATTCAAAATGTGAATTGGATCATGCCTCATGTTGAATAACCACTTTTAAAACCCTCACAGTGACCAAAATTGCCATTTTTACAGAGTTTTGCTTACTCAAAAGCTTCAATTTTGACCCGTTTCAGGCACAGAAATGACTTTAAACACACTTATTTTAGTTGACAAAGTCATAATTCACATCCAACAGTCATTTAGAGTCAAAAGATTAAATGTTGAAATTTCATCCATATTGACCATTTTGGGATCGTTCGACAGTTCCGGAGTCATCGTTTTTCATCCGAAAATTGATTTTTTGGACTGTACCAAAAATGATTCAAAATGTCAATTGGATCGTGCCTCATGTTGAATAAACACTTTTTAAACCCTCACAGTGACAAAAATTGCCATTTTTACAGAGTTTTGCTTACTCAAAAGCTTCAATTTTGACCCGTTTCAGGCACAGAAATGACTTTAAACACACTTATTCTAGTTGACAAAGTCATAATTCACATCCAACAGTCATTTAGAGTCAAAAGATTAAATGTTAAAATGTCATCATTATAGACCATTTTGGGATCGTTCGACAGGTCCGGAGTCATCGTTTTTCATCCGAAAATTGATTTTTTGGACTGTACCAAAAATGATTCAAAATGTCAATTGGATCATGCCTCATGTTGAATAACCACTTTTTAAACCCTCACAGTGACCAAAATTGCCATTTTTACAGAGTTTTGCTTACTCAAAAGCTTCAATTTTGACCCGTTTCAGGCACAGAAATGACTTTAAACACACTTATTCTAGTTAACAAAGTCATAATTCACATCCAACAGTCATTTAGAGTCAAAAGATTAAATGTTGAAATTTCATCCATATTGACCATTTTGGGATCGTTCGACAGGTCCGGAGTCATCGTTTTTCATCCGAAAATTGATTTTTTGGACTGTACCAAAAATGATTCAAAATGTCAATTGGATCATGCCTCATGTTGAATAACCACTTTTTAAACCCTCACAGTGACCAAAATTGCCATTTTTACAGAGTTTTGCTTACTCAAAAGCTTCAATTTTGACCCGTTTCAGGCACAGAAATGACTTTAAACACACTTATTTTAGTTGACAAAGTCATAATTCACATCCAACAGTCATTTAGAGTCAAAAGATTAAATGTTGAAATTTCATCCATATTGACCATTTTGGGATCGTTCGACAGGTCCGGAGTCATCGTTTTTCATCCGAAAATTGATTTTTTGGACTGTACCAAAAATGATTCAAAATGTCAATTGGATCGTGCCTCATGTTGAATAACCACTTTTTAAACCCTCACAGTGACCAAAATTGCCATTTTTACAGAGTTTTGCTTACTCAAAAGCTTCAATTTTGACCCGTTTCAGGCACAGAAATGACTTTAAACACACTTATTTTAGTTGACAAAGTCATAATTCACATCCAACAGTCATTTAGAGTCAAAAGATTAAATGTTGAAATTTCATCCATATTGACCATTTTGGGATCGTTCGACAGGTCCGGAGTCATCGTTTTTCATCCGAAAATTGATTTTTTGCACTCTACCAAAAATGATTCAAAATGTCATTTGGATCGGGCCTCATGTTGAATAACCACTTTTTAAACCCTCACAGTGACCAAAATTGCCATTTTTACAGAGTTTTGCTTACTCAAAAGCTTCAATTTTGACCCGTTTCAGGCACAGAAATGACTTTAAACACACTTATTTTAGTTAACAAAGTCATAATTCACATCCAACAGTCATTTATAGTCAAGAGATTAAATGTTGAAATTTCATCATTATAGACCATTTTGGGATCGTTCGACAGGTCCGGAGTCATCGTTTTTCATCCGAAAATTTATTTTTTGGACTGTACCAAAAATGATTCAAAATGTCAATTGGATCATGCCTCATGTTGAATAACCACTTTTTAAACCCTCACAGTGACCAAAATTGCCATTTTTACAGAGTTTTGCTTACTCAAAAGCTTCCATTTTGACCCGTTTCAGGCACAGAAATGACTTTAAACACACTTATTTTAGTTGACAATGTCATAATTCACATCCAACAGTCATTTAGAGTCAAAAGATTAAATGTTAAAATTTCATCCATATTGACCATTTTGGGATCGTTTGACAGGTCCGGAGTCATCGTTTTTCATCCGAAAATTGATTTTTTGGACTGTACCAAAAATGATTCAAAATGTCAATTGGATCATGCCTCATGTTGAATAACCACTTTTTAAACCCTCACAGTGACCAACATTGCCATTTTTACAGAGTCTTGCTTACTCAAAAGCTTCAATTTTGACCCGTTTCAGGCACAGAAATGACTTTAAACACACTTATTTTAGTTGACAAAGTCATAATTCACATCCAACAGTCATTTAGAGTCAAAAGATTAAATGTTGTAATTTCATCCATATTGACCATTTTGGGATCGTTCGACAGGTCCGGAGTCATCGTTTTTCATCCGAAAATTGATTTTTCGGACTGTACCAAAAATGATTCAAAATGTCAATTGGATCGTGCCTCATGTTGAATAACCACTTTTTAAACCCTCACAGTGACCAAAATTGCCATTTTTACAGAGTTTTGCTTACTCAAAAGCTTCAATTTTGACCCGTTTCAGGGACAGAAATGACTTTCAACACACTTATTTTAGTTAACAAAGTCATAATTCACATCCAACAGTCATTTAGAGTCAAAAGATTAAATGTTGAAATTTCATCCATATTGACCATTTTGGGATCGTTCGACAGTTCCGGAGTCATCGTTTTTCATCCGAAAATTGATTTTTTGGACTGTACCAAAAATGATTCAAAATGTCAATTGGATCGTGCCTCATGTTGAATAAACACTTTTTAAACCCTCACAGTGACAAAAATTGCCATTTTTACAGTGTTTTGCTTACTCAAAAGCTTCAATTTTGACCCGTTTCAGGCACAGAAATGACTTTAAACACACTTATTTTAGTTAACAAAGTCATAATTCACATCCAACAGTCATTTATAGTCAAGAGATTAAATGTTGAAATTTCATCATTATAGACCATTTTGGGATCGTTCGACAGGTCCGGAGTCATCGTTTTTCATCCGAAAATTGATTTTTTGGACTGTACCAAAAATGATTCAAAATGTCAATTGGATCATGCCTCATGTTGAATAACCACTTTTTAAACCCTCACAGTGACCAAAATTGCCATTTTTACAGAGTTTTCCTTACTCAAAAGCTTCAATTTTGACCTGTTTCAGGCACAGAAATGACTTTAAACACACTTATTTTAGTTAACAAAGTCATAATTCACATTCAACAGTCATTTAGAGTCAAAAGATTAAATGTTGAAATTTTCATCCATATTGACCATTTTGGGATCGTTCGACAGGTCCGGAGTCATCGTTTTTCATCCGAAAATTGATTTTTTGGGCAGTACCAAAAATGATTCAAAATGTGAATTGGATCATGCCTCATGTTGAATAACCACTTTTTAAACCCTCACAGTGACCAAAATTGACATTTTTACAGAGTTTTGCTTACTCAAAAGCTTCAATTTTGACCCGTTTCAGGCACAGAAATGACTTTAAACACACTTATTTTAGTTGACAAAGTCATAATTCACATCCAACAGTCATTTCGAGTCAAAAGATTAAATGTTGAAATTTCATCCATATTGACCATTTTGGGATCGTTCGACAGGTCCGGAGTCATCGTTTTTCATCCGAAAATTGATTTTTTGGGCAGTACCAAAAATGATTCAAAATGTGAATTGGATCATGCCTCATGTTGAATAACCACTTTTTAAACCCTCACAGTGACCAAAATTGCCATTTTTACAGAGTTTTGCTTACTCAAAAGCTTCAATTTTGACCCGTTTCAGGCACAGAAATGACTTTAAACACACTTATTCTAGTTGACAAAGTCATAATTCACATCCAACAGTCATTTAGAGTCAAAAGATGAACTGTTAAAATGTCATCATTATAGACCATTTTGGGATCGTTCGACAGGTCCGGAGTCATCGTTTTTCATCCGAAAATTGATTTTTTGGACTGTACCAAAAATGATTCAAAATGTCAATTGGATCATGCCTCATGTTGAATAACCACTTTTAAACCCTCACAGTGACCAAAATTGCCATTTTTACAGAGTTTTGCTTACTCAAAAGCTTCAATTTTGACCCGTTTCAGGCACAGAAATGACTTTAAACACACTTATTTTAGTTAACAAAGTCATAATTCACATCCAACAGTCATTTATAGTCAAGAGATTAAATGTTGAAATTTCATCATTATAGACCATTTTGGGATCGTTCGACAGGTCCGGAGTCATCGTTTTTCATCCGAAAATTGATTTTTTGGACTGTACTAAAAATGATTCAAAATGTCAATTGGATCGTGCCTCATGTTGAATAACCACTTTTTAAACCCTCACAGTGACCAAAATTGCCATTTTTACAGAGTTTTGCTTACTCAAAAGCTTCAATTTTGACCCGTTTCAGGCACAGAAATGACTTTAAACACATGTATTCTAGTTGACAAAGTCATAATTCACATCCAACAGTCATTTAGAGTCAAAAGATTAAATGTTAAAATTTCATCATTATAGACCATTTTGGGATCGTTCGACAGGTCCGGAGTCATCGTTTTTCATCCAAAAATTGATTTTTTGGACTGTACCAAAAATGATTCAAAATGTCAATTGGATCATGCCTCATGTTGAATAACCACTTTTTAAACCCTCACAGTGACCAAAATTGCCATTTTTACAGAGTTTTGCTTACTCAAAGGCTTCAATTTTGACCCGTTTCAGGCACAGAAATGACTTTAAACACACTTATTTTAATTGACAAAGTCATAATTCACATCCAACAGTCATTAAGAGTCAAAAGATTAAATGGTAAAATTTCATTCATATTGACCATTTTGGGATCGTTTGACAGGTCCGGAGTCATCGTTTTTCATCCGAAAATTGATTTTTTGGACTGTACCAAAAATGATTCAAAATGTCAATTGGATCGTTCCTCATGTTGAATAACCACTTTTTAAACCCTCACAGTGACCAAAATTGCCATTTTTACAGAGTTTTGCTTACTCAAAAGCTTCGATTTTGACCCGTTTCAGGCACAGAAATGACTTTAAACACACGTATTCTAGTTGACAAAGTCATAATTCACATCCAACAGTCATTTAGAGTCAAAAGATTAAATGTTAAAATTTCATCATTATAGACCATTTTGGGATCGTTCGACAGGTCCGGAGTCATCGTTTTTCATCCGAAAATTGATTTTTTGGACTGTACCAAAAATGATTCAAAATGTCAATTGGATCATGCCTCATGTTGAATAACCACTTTTTAAACCCTCACAGTGACCAAAATTGCCATTTTTACAGAGTTTTGCTAACTCAAAAGCTTCAATTTTGACCCGTTTCAGGCACAGAAATGACTTTAAACACACTTATTTTAGTTGAAGAAGTCATAATTCACATCCAACAGTCATTTAGAGTCAAAAGATTAAAGGTTAAAATGTCATCATTATAGACCATTTTGGGATCGTTCGACAGGTCCGGAGTCATCGTTTTTCATCTGAAAATTGATTTTTTGGACTGTACCAAAAATGATTCAAAATGTCAATTGGATCATGCCTCATGTTGAATAACCACTTTTTAAACCCTCACAGTGACCAAAATTGCCATTTTTACAGAGTTTTGCTTACTCAAAAGCTTCCATTTTGACCCGTTTCAGGCAAAGAAATGACTTTAAACACACTCATTTTAGTTGACAAAGTCATAATTCACATCCAACAGTCATTTAGAGTCAAAAGATTAAATGTTAAAATTTCATCCATATTGACCATTTTGGGATCGTTCGACAGGTCCGGAGTCATAGTTTTTCATCCGAAAATTGATTTTTCGAACTGTACCAAAGATGATTCAAAATGTCAATTGGATCGTGCCTCATGTTGAATAACCACTTTTTAAACCCTCACAGTGACTAAAATTGCCATTTTTACAGAGTTTTGCTTACTCAAAAGCTTCCATTTTGACCCGTTTCAGGCACAGAAATGACTTTAAACACACTTATTCTAGTTGACAAAGTCATAATTCACATCCAACAGTCATTTAGAGTCAAAAGATTAAATGTTGAAATTTCATCCATATTGACCATTTTGGGATCGTTCGACAGGTCCGGAGTCATCGTTTTTCATCCGAAAATTGATTTTTCGGACTGTACCAAAAATGATTCAAAATGTCAATTGGATCGACCCTCATGTTGAATAACCACTTTTTAAACCCTCACAGTGACCAAAATTGCCATTTTTACAGAGTTTTGCTTACTCAAAAGCTTCAATTTTGACCCGTTTCAGGCACAGAAATGACTTTAAACACACTTATTTTAGTTAACAAAGTCATAATTCACATCCAACAGTCATTTAGAGTCAAAAGATTAAATGTTGAAATTTCATCCATATTGACCATTTTGGGATCGTTCGACAGGTCCGGAGTCATCGTTTTTCATCCGAAAATTGATTTTTTGGGCAGTACCAAAAATGATTCAAAATGTGAATTGGATCATGCCTCATGTTGAATAACCACTTTTTAAACCCTCACAGTGACCAAAATTGCCATTTTTACAGAGTTTTGCTTACTCAAAAGCTTCAATTTTGACCCGTTTCAGGCACAGAAATGACTTTAAACACACTTATTTTAGTTGACAAAGTCATAATTCACATCCAACAGTCATTTAGAGTCAAAAGATTAAATGTTGAAATTTCATCCATATTGACCATTTTGGGATCGTTCGACAGGTCCGGAGTCATCGTTTTTCATCCGAAAATTGATTTTTTGGACTGTACCAAAAATGATTCAAAATGTCAATTGGATCGTGCCTCATGTTGAATAACCACTTTTTAAACCCTCACAGTGACAAAAATTGCCATTTTTACAGAGTTTTGCTTACTCAAAAGCTTCAATTTTGACCCGTTTCAGGCACAGAAATGACTTTAAACACACTAATTCTAGTTGACAAAGTCATAATTCACATCCAACAGTCATTTAGAGTCAAAAGATTAAATGTTAAAATGTCATCATTATAGACCATTTTAGGATCGTTCGACAGGTCCGGAGTCATCATTTTTCATCCGAAAATTGATTTTTTGGACTGTACCAAAAATGATTCAAAATGTCAATTGGATCATGCCTCATGTTGAATAAACACTTTTTAAACCCTCACAGTGACCAAAATTGCCATTTTTACAGAGTTTTGCTTACTCAAAAGCTTCAATTTTGACCCGTTTCAGGCACAGAAATGACTTTAAACACACTTATTCTAGTTAACAAAGTCATAATTCACATCCAACAGTCATTTAGAGTCAAAAGATTAAATGTTGAAATTTCATCCATATTGACCATTTTGGGATCGTTCGACAGGTCCGGAGTCATCGTTTTTCATCCGAAAATTGATTTTTTGGACTGTACCAAAAATGATTCAAAATGTCAATTGGATCATGCCTCATGTTGAATAACCACTTTTTAAACCCTCACAGTGACCAAAATTGCCATTTTTACAGAGTTTTGCTTACTCAAAAGCTTCAATTTTGACCCGTTTCAGGCACAGAAATGACTTTAAACACACTTATTTTAGTTGACAAAGTCATAATTCACATCCAACAGTCATTTAGAGTCAAAAGATTAAATGTTGAAATTTCATCCATATTGACCATTTTGGGATCGTTCGACAGGTCCGGAGTCATCGTTTTTCATCCGAAAATTGATTTTTTGGACTGTACCAAAAATGATTCAAAATGTCAATTGGATCGTGCCTCATGTTGAATAACCACTTTTTAAACCCTCACAGTGACCAAAATTGCCATTTTTACAGAGTTTTGCTTACTCAAAAGCTTCAATTTTGACCCGTTTCAGGCACAGAAATGACTTTAAACACACTTATTTTAGTTGACAAAGTCATAATTCACATCCAACAGTCATTTAGAGTCAAAAGATTAAATGTTGAAATTTCATCCATATTGACCATTTTGGGATCGTTCGACAGGTCCGGAGTCATCGTTTTTCATCCGAAAATTGATTTTTTGCACTCTACCAAAAATGATTCAAAATGTCATTTGGATCGGGCCTCATGTTGAATAACCACTTTTTAAACCCTCACAGTGACAAAAATTGCCATTTTTACAGAGTTTTGCTTACTCAAAAGCTTCAATTTTGACCCGTTTCAGGCACAGAAATGACTTTAAACACACTAATTCTAGTTGACAAAGTCATAATTCACATCCAACAGTCATTTAGAGTCAAAAGATTAAATGTTAAATGTCATCATTATAGACCATTTTAGGATCGTTCGACAGGTCCGGAGTCATCATTTTTCATCCGAAAATTGATTTTTTGGACTGTACCAAAAATGATTCAAAATGTCAATTGGATCATGCCTCATGTTGAATAAACACTTTTTAAACCCTCACAGTGACCAAAATTGCCATTTTTACAGAGTTTTGCTTACTCAAAAGCTTCAATTTTGACCAATTTCAGGCACAGAAATGACTTTAAACACACTTATTCTAGTTGACAAAGTCATAATTCACATCCAACAGTCATTTAGAGTCAAAAGATTAAATGTTAAAATGTCATCATTATAAACCATTTTGGGATCGTTCGACAGGTCCGGAGTCATCGTTTTTCATCCGAAAATTGATTTTTTGGACTGTACCAAAAATGATTCAAAATGTCAATTGGATCATGCCTCATGTTGAATAACCACTTTTTAAACCCTCACAGTGACCAAAATTGCCATTTTTACAGAGTTTTGCTTACTCAAAAGCTTCAATTTTGACCCGTTTCAGACACAGAAATGACTTTAAACACACTTATTTTAGTTAACAAAGTCATAATTCACATCCAACAGTCATTTATAGTCAAGAGATTAAATGTTGAAATTTCATCATTATAGACCATTTTGGGATCGTTCGACAGGTCCGGAGTCATCGTTTTTCATCCGAAAATTTATTTTTTGGACTGTACCAAAAATGATTCAAAATGTCAATTGGATCATGCCTCATGTTGAATAACCACTTTTTAAACCCTCACAGTGACCAACATTGCCATTTTTACAGAGTCTTGCTTACTCAAAAGCTTCAATTTTGACCCGTTTCAGGCACAGAAATGACTTTAAACACACTTATTTTAGTTGACAAAGTCATAATTCACATCCAACAGTCATTTAGAGTCAAAAGATTAAATGTTGAAATTTCATCCATATTGACCATTTTGGGATCGTTCGACAGGTCCGGAGTCATCGTTTTTCATCCGAAAATTGATTTTTTGGACTGTACCAAAAAATGATTCAAAATGTCAATTGGATCGTGCCTCATGTTGAATAACCACTTTTTCAACCCTCACAGTGACCAAAATTGCCATTTTTACAGAGTTTTGCTTACTTAAAAGCTTCAATTTTGACCCGTTTCAGGCACAGAAATGACTTTAAACACACTTATTCTAGTTGACAAAGTCATAATTCACATCCAACAGTCATTTAGAGTCAAAAGATTAAATGTTGAAATTTCATCCATATTGACCATTTTGGGATCGTTCGACAGGTCCGGAGTCATCGTTTTTCATCCGAAAATTGATTTTTCGGACTGTACCAAAAATGATTCAAAATGTCAATTGGATCGTGCCTCATGTTGAATAACCACTTTTTAAACCCTCACAGTGACCAAAATTGCCATTTTTACAGAGTTTTGCTTACTCAAAAGCTTCAATTTTGACCCGTTTCAGGGACAGAAATGACTTTCAACACACTTATTTTAGTTAACAAAGTCATAATTCACATCCAACAGTCATTTAGAGTCAAAAGATTAAATGTTGAAATTTCATCCATATTGACCATTTTGGGATCGTTCGACAGGTCCGGAGTCATCGTTTTTCATCCGAAAATTGATTTTTTGGGCAGTACCAAAAATGATTCAAAATGTGAATTGGATCATGCCTCATGTTGAATAACCACTTTTAAAACCCTCACAGTGACCAAAATTGCCATTTTTACAGAGTTTTGCTTACTCAAAAGCTTCAATTTTGACCCGTTTCAGGCACAGAAATGACTTTAAACACACTTATTTTAGTTGACAAAGTCATGATTCACATCCAACAGTCATTTAGAGTCAAAAGATTAAATGTTGAAATTTCATCCATATTGACCATTTTGGGATCGTTCGACAGTTCCGGAGTCATCGTTTTTCATCCGAAAATTGATTTTTTGGACTGTACCAAAAATGATTCAAAATGTCAATTGGATCGTGCCTCATGTTGAATAAACACTTTTTAAACCCTCACAGTGACAAAAATTGCCATTTTTACAGAGTTTTGCTTACTCAAAAGCTTCAATTTTGACCCGTTTCAGGCACAGAAATGACTTTAAACACACTTATTCTAGTTGACAAAGTCATAATTCACATCCAACAGTCATTTAGAGTCAAAAGATTAAATGTTAAAATGTCATCATTATAGACCATTTTGGGATCGTTCGACAGGTCCGGAGTCATCGTTTTTCATCCGAAAATTGATTTTTTGGACTGTACCAAAAATGATTCAAAATGTCAATTGGATCATGCCTCATGTTGAATAACCACTTTTTAAACCCTCACAGTGACCAAAATTGCCATTTTTACAGAGTTTTGCTTACTCAAAAGCTTCAATTTTGACCCGTTTCAGGCACAGAAATGACTTTAAACACACTTATTCTAGTTAACAAAGTCATAATTCACATCCAACAGTCATTTAGAGTCAAAAGATTAAATGTTGAAATTTCATCCATATTGACCATTTTGGGATCGTTCGACAGGTCCGGAGTCATCGTTTTTCATCCGAAAATTGATTTTTTGGACTGTACCAAAAATGATTCAAAATGTCAATTGGATCATGCCTCATGTTGAATAACCACTTTTTAAACCCTCACAGTGACCAAAATTGCCATTTTTACAGAGTTTTGCTTACTCAAAAGCTTCAATTTTGACCCGTTTCAGGCACAGAAATGACTTTAAACACACTTATTTTAGTTGACAAAGTCATAATTCACATCCAACAGTCATTTAGAGTCAAAAGATTAAATGTTGAAATTTCATCCATATTGACCATTTTGGGATCGTTCGACAGGTCCGGAGTCATCGTTTTTCATCCGAAAATTGATTTTTTGGACTGTACCAAAAATGATTCAAAATGTCAATTGGATCGTGCCTCATGTTGAATAACCACTTTTTAAACCCTCACAGTGACCAAAATTGCCATTTTTACAGAGTTTTGCTTACTCAAAAGCTTCAATTTTGACCCGTTTCAGGCACAGAAATGACTTTAAACACACTTATTTTAGTTGACAAAGTCATAATTCACATCCAACAGTCATTTAGAGTCAAAAGATTAAATGTTGAAATTTCATCCATATTGACCATTTTGGGATCGTTCGACAGGTCCGGAGTCATCGTTTTTCATCCGAAAATTGATTTTTTGCACTCTACCAAAAATGATTCAAAATGTCATTTGGATCGGGCCTCATGTTGAATAACCACTTTTTAAACCCTCACAGTGACCAAAATTGCCATTTTTACAGAGTTTTGCTTACTCAAAAGCTTCAATTTTGACCCGTTTCAGGCACAGAAATGACTTTAAACACACTTATTTTAGTTAACAAAGTCATAATTCACATCCAACAGTCATTTATAGTCAAGAGATTAAATGTTGAAATTTCATCATTATAGACCATTTTGGGATCGTTCGACAGGTCCGGAGTCATCGTTTTTCATCCGAAAATTTATTTTTTGGACTGTACCAAAAATGATTCAAAATGTCAATTGGATCATGCCTCATGTTGAATAACCACTTTTTAAACCCTCACAGTGACCAAAATTGCCATTTTTACAGAGTTTTGCTTACTCAAAAGCTTCCATTTTGACCCGTTTCAGGCACAGAAATGACTTTAAACACACTTATTTTAGTTGACAATGTCATAATTCACATCCAACAGTCATTTAGAGTCAAAAGATTAAATGTTAAAATTTCATCCATATTGACCATTTTGGGATCGTTTGACAGGTCCGGAGTCATCGTTTTTCATCCGAAAATTGATTTTTTGGACTGTACCAAAAAATGATTCAAAATGTCAATTGGATCGTGCCTCATGTTGAATAACCACTTTTTCAACCCTCACAGTGACCAAAATTGCCATTTTTACAGAGTTTTGCTTACTTAAAAGCTTCAATTTTGACCCGTTTCAGGCACAGAAATGACTTTAAACACACTTATTCTAGTTGACAAAGTCATAATTCACATCCAACAGTCATTTAGAGTCAAAAGATTAAATGTTGTAATTTCATCCATATTGACCATTTTGGGATCGTTCGACAGGTCCGGAGTCATCGTTTTTCATCCGAAAATTGATTTTTCGGACTGTACCAAAAATGATTCAAAATGTCAATTGGATCGTGCCTCATGTTGAATAACCACTTTTTAAACCCTCACAGTGACCAAAATTGCCATTTTTACAGAGTTTTGCTTACTCAAAAGCTTCAATTTTGACCCGTTTCAGGGACAGAAATGACTTTCAACACACTTATTTTAGTTAACAAAGTCATAATTCACATCCAACAGTCATTTAGAGTCAAAAGATTAAATGTTGAAATTTCATCCATATTGACCATTTTGGGATCGTTCGACAGGTCCGGAGTCATCGTTTTTCATCCGAAAATTGATTTTTTGGGCAGTACCAAAAATGATTCAAAATGTGAATTGGATCATGCCTCATGTTGAATAACCACTTTTTAAACCCTCACAGTGACCAAAATTGCCATTTTTACAGAGTTTTGCTTACTCAAAAGCTTCCATTTTGACCCGTTTCAGGCACAGAAATGACTTTAAACACACTTATTTTAGTTGACAATGTCATAATTCACATCCTACAGTCATTTAGAGTCAAAAGATTAAATGTTAAAATTTCATCCATATTGACCATTTTGGGATCGTTTGACAGGTCCGGAGTCATCGTTTTTCATCCGAAAATTGATTTTTTGGACTGTACCAAAAAATGATTCAAAATGTCAATTGGATCGTGCCTCATGTTGAATAACCACTTTTTCAACCCTCACAGTGACCAAAATTGCCATTTTTACAGAGTTTTGCTTACTTAAAAGCTTCAATTTTGACCCGTTTCAGGCACAGAAATGACTTTAAACACACTTATTCTAGTTGACAAAGTCATAATTCACATCCAACAGTCATTTAGAGTCAAAAGATTAAATGTTGTAATTTCATCCATATTGACCATTTTGGGATCGTTCGACAGGTCCGGAGTCATCGTTTTTCATCCGAAAATTGATTTTTCGGACTGTACCAAAAATGATTCAAAATGTCAATTGGATCGTGCCTCATGTTGAATAACCACTTTTTAAACCCTCACAGTGACCAAAATTGCCATTTTTACAGAGTTTTGCTTACTCAAAAGCTTCAATTTTGACCCGTTTCAGGGACAGAAATGACTTTCAACACACTTATTTTAGTTAACAAAGTCATAATTCACATCCAACAGTCATTTAGAGTCAAAAGATTAAATGTTGAAATTTCATCCATATTGACCATTTTGGGATCGTTCGACAGGTCCGGAGTCATCGTTTTTCATCCGAAAATTGATTTTTTGGGCAGTACCAAAAATGATTCAAAATGTGAATTGGATCATGCCTCATGTTGAATAACCACTTTTAAAACCCTCACAGTGACCAAAATTGCCATTTTTACAGAGTTTTGCTTACTCAAAAGCTTCAATTTTGACCCGTTTCAGGCACAGAAATGACTTTAAACACACTTATTTTAGTTGACAAAGTCATAATTCACATCCAACAGTCATTTAGAGTCAAAAGATTAAATGTTGAAATTTCATCCATATTGACCATTTTGGGATCGTTCGACAGTTCCGGAGTCATCGTTTTTCATCCGAAAATTGATTTTTTGGACTGTACCAAAAATGATTCAAAATGTCAATTGGATCGTGCCTCATGTTGAATAAACACTTTTTAAACCCTCACAGTGACAAAAATTGCCATTTTTACAGAGTTTTGCTTTCTCAAAAGCTTCAATTTTTACCCGTTTCAGGCACAGAAATGACTTTAAACACACTTATTCTAGTTGACAAAGTCATAATTCACATCCAACAGTCATTTAGAGTCAAAAGATTAAATGTTAAAATGTCATCATTATAGACCATTTTGGGATCGTTCGACAGGTCCGGAGTCATCGTTTTTCATCCGAAAATTGATTTTTTGGACTGTACCAAAAATGATTCAAAATGTCAATTGGATCATGCCTCATGTTGAATAACCACTTTTTAAACCCTCACAGTGACCAAAATTGCCATTTTTACAGAGTTTTGCTTACTCAAAAGCTTCAATTTTGACCCGTTTCAGGCACAGAAATGACTTTAAACACACTTATTTTAGTTAACAAAGTCATAATTCACATCCAACAGTCATTTATAGTCAAGAGATTAAATGTTGAAATTTCATCATTATAGACCATTTTGGGATCGTTCGACAGGTCCGGAGTCATCGTTTTTCATCCGAAAATTGATTTTTTGGACTGTACCAAAAATGATTCAAAATGTCAATTGGATCATGCCTCATGTTGAATAACCACTTTTTAAACCCTCACAGTGACCAAAATTGCCATTTTTACAGAGTTTTCCTTACTCAAAAGCTTCAATTTTGACCTGTTTCAGGCACAGAAATGACTTTAAACACACTTATTTTAGTTAACAAAGTCATAATTCACATTCAACAGTCATTTAGAGTCAAAAGATTAAATGTTGAAATTTTCATCCATATTGACCATTTTGGGATCGTTCGACAGGTCCGGAGTCATCGTTTTTCATCCGAAAATTGATTTTTTGGGCAGTACCAAAAATGATTCAAAATGTGAATTGGATCATGCCTCATGTTGAATAACCACTTTTTAAACCCTCACAGTGACCAAAATTGACATTTTTACAGAGTTTTGCTTACTCAAAGGCTTCAATTTTGACCCGTTTCAGGCACAGAAATGACTTTAAACACACTTATTTTAGTTGACAAAGTCATAATTCACATCCAACAGTCATTTCGAGTCAAAAGATTAAATGTTGAAATTTCATCCATATTGACCATTTTGGGATCGTTCGACAGGTCCGGAGTCATCGTTTTTCATCCGAAAATTGATTTTTTGGGCAGTACCAAAAATGATTCAAAATGTGAATTGGATCATGCCTCATGTTGAATAACCACTTTTTAAACCCTCACAGTGACCAAAATTGCCATTTTTACAGAGTTTTGCTTACTCAAAAGCTTCAATTTTGACCCGTTTCAGGCACAGAAATGACTTTAAACACACTTATTCTAGTTGACAAAGTCATAATTCACATCCAACAGTCATTTAGAGTCAAAAGATGAACTGTTAAAATGTCATCATTATAGACCATTTTGGGATCGTTCGACAGGTCCGGAGTCATCGTTTTTCATCCGAAAATTGATTTTTTGGACTGTACTAAAAATGATTCAAAATGTCAATTGGATCATGCCTCATGTTGAATAACCACTTTTAAACCCTCACAGTGACCAAAATTGCCATTTTTACAGAGTTTTGCTTACTCAAAAGCTTCAATTTTGACCCGTTTCAGGCACAGAAATGACTTTAAACACACTTATTTTAGTTAACAAAGTCATAATTCACATCCAACAGTCATTTATAGTCAAGAGATTAAATGTTGAAATTTCATCATTATAGACCATTTTGGGATCGTTCGACAGGTCCGGAGTCATCGTTTTTCATCCGAAAATTGATTTTTTGGACTGTACTAAAAATTATTCAAAATGTCAATTGGATCGTGCCTCATGTTGAATAACCACTTTTTAAACCCTCACAGTGACCAAAATTGCCATTTTTACAGAGTTTTGCTTACTCAAAAGCTTCAATTTTGACCCGTTTCAGGCACAGAAATGACTTTAAACACACTTATTCTAGTTGACAAAGTCATAATTCACATCCAACAGTCATTTAGAGTCAAAAGATTAAATGTTAAAATGTCATCATTATAGAGCATTTTGGGATCGTTCGACAGGTCCGGAGTCATCGTTTTTCATCCGAAAATTGATTTTTTGGACTGTACCAAAAATGATTCAAAATGTCAATTGGATCATGCCTCATGTTGAATAACCACTTTTTAAACCCTCACAGTGACCAAAATTGCCATTTTTACAGAGTTTTGCTTACTCAAAAGCTTCAATTTTGACCCGTTTCAGGCACAGAAATGACTTTAAACACACTTATTTTAGTTAACAAAGTCATAATTCACATCCAACAGTCATTTATAGTCAAGAGATTAAATGTTGAAATTTCATCATTATAGACCATTTTGGGATCGTTCGACAGGTCCTGGGTCATCGTTTTTCATCCGAAAATTGATTTTTTGGACTGTACCAAAAATGATTCAAAATGTCAATTGGATCATGCCTCATGTTGAATAACCACTTTTTAAACCCTCACAGTGACCAAAATTGCCATTTTTACAGAGTTTTGCTTACTCAAAAGCTTCAATTTTGACCCGTTTCAGGCACAGAAATGACTTTAAACACACTTATTCTAGTTGACAAAGTCATAATTCACATCCAACAGTCATTTAGAGTCAAAAGATTAAATGTTAAAATGTCATCATTATAGACCATTTTGGGATCGTTCGACAGGTCCGGAGTCATCAGTTTTTCATCCGAAAATTGATTTTTTGGACTGTACCAAAAATGATTCAAAATGTCAATTGGATCATGCCTCATGTTGAATAACCACTTTTTAAACCCTCACAGTGACCAAAATTGCCATTTTTACAGAGTTTTGCTTACTCAAAAGCTTCAATTTTGACCCGTTTCAGGCACAGAAATGACTTTAAACACACTTATTTTAGTTAACAAAGTTATAATTCACATCCAACAGTCATTTATAGTCAAGAGATTAAATGTTGAAATTTCATCATTATAGACCATTTTGGGATCGTTCGACAGGTCCGGAGTCACCGTTTTTCATCCGAAAATTGATTTTTTGGACTGTACCAAAAATGATTCAAAATGTCAATTGGATCATGCCTCATGTTGAATAACCACTTTTTAAACCCTCACAGTGACCAAAATTGCCATTTTTACAGAGTTTTCCTTACTCAAAAGCTTCAATTTTGACCCGTTTCAGGCACAGAAATGACTTTAAACACACTTATTTTAGTTAACAAAGTCATAATTCACATCCAACAGTCATTTAGAGTCAAAAGATTAAATGTTGAATTTTCATCCATATTGACCATTTTGGGATCGTTCGACAGGTCCGGAGTCATCGTTTTTCATCCGAAAATTGATTTTTTGGACTGTACCAAAAATGATTCAAAATGTCAATTGGATCGTGCCTCATGTTGAATAACCACTTTTTAAACCCTCACAGTGACAAAAATTGCCATTTTTACAGAGTTTTGCTTACTCAAAAGCTTCAATTTTGACCCGTTTCAGGCACAGAAATGACTTTAAACACACTTATTCTAGTTGACAAAGTCATAATTCACATCCAACAGTCATTTAGAGTCAAAAGATTAAATGTTAAAATGTCATCATTATAGACCATTTTAGGATCGTTCGACAGGTCCGGAGTCATCATTTTTCATCCGAAAATTGATTTTTTGGACTGTACCAAAAATGATTCAAAATGTCAATTGGATCATGCCTCATGTTGAATAAACACTTTTTAAACCCTCACAGTGACCAAAATTGCCATTTTTACAGAGTTTTGCTTACTCAAAAGCTTCAATTTTGACCCGTTTCAGGCACAGAAATGACTTTAAACACACTTATTCTAGTTAACAAAGTCATAATTCACATCCAACAGTCATTTAGAGTCAAAAGATTAAATGTTGAAATTTCATCCATATTGACCATTTTGGGATCGTTCGACAGGTCCGGAGTCATCGTTTTTCATCCGAAAATTGATTTTTTGGACTGTACCAAAAATGATTCAAAATGTCAATTGGATCATGCCTCATGTTGAATAACCACTTTTTAAACCCTCACAGTGACCAAAATTGCCATTTTTACAGAGTTTTGCTTACTCAAAAGCTTCAATTTTGACCCGTTTCAGGCACAGAAATGACTTTAAACACACTTATTTTAGTTGACAAAGTCATAATTCACATCCAACAGTCATTTAGAGTCAAAAGATTAAATGTTGAAATTTCATCCATATTGACCATTTTGGGATCGTTCGACAGGTCCGGAGTCATCGTTTTTCATCCGAAAATTGATTTTTTGGACTGTACCAAAAATGATTCAAAATGTCAATTGGATCGTGCCTCATGTTGAATAACCACTTTTTAAACCCTCACAGTGACCAAAATTGCCATTTTTACAGAGTTTTGCTTACTCAAAAGCTTCAATTTTGACCCGTTTCAGGCACAGAAATGACTTTAAACACACTTATTTTAGTTGACAAAGTCATAATTCACATCCAACAGTCATTTAGAGTCAAAAGATTAAATGTTGAAATTTCATCCATATTGACCATTTTGGGATCGTTCGACAGGTCCGGAGTCATCGTTTTTCATCCGAAAATTGATTTTTTGCACTCTACCAAAAATGATTCAAAATGTCATTTGGATCGGGCCTCATGTTGAATAACCACTTTTTAAACCCTCACAGTGACCAAAATTGCCATTTTTACAGAGTTTTGCTTACTCAAAATCTTCAATTTTGACCAATTTCAGGCACAGAGATGACTTTAAACACACTTATTCTAGTTGACAAAGTCATAATTCACATCCAACAGTCATTTAGAGTCAAAAGATTAAATGTTAAAATGTCATCATTATAAACCATTTTGGGATCGTTCGACAGGTCCGGAGTCATCGTTTTTCATCCGAAAATTGATTTTTTGGACTGTACCAAAAATGATTCAAAATGTCAATTGGATCATGCCTCATGTTGAATAACCACTTTTTAAACCCTCACAGTGACCAAAATTGCCATTTTTACAGAGTTTTGCTTACTCAAAAGCTTGAATTTTGACCCGTTTCAGACACAGAAATGACTTTAAACACACTTATTTTAGTTAACAAAGTCATAATTCACATCCAACAGTCATTTATAGTCAAGAGATTAAATGTTGAAATTTCATCATTATAGACCATTTTGGGATCGTTCGACAGGTCCGGAGTCATCGTTTTTCATCCGAAAATTTATTTTTTGGACTGTACCAAAAATGATTCAAAATGTCAATTGGATCATGCCTCATGTTGAATAACCACTTTTTAAACCCTCACAGTGACCAACATTGCCATTTTTACAGAGTCTTGCTTACTCAAAAGCTTCAATTTTGACCCGTTTCAGGCACAGAAATGACTTTAAACACACTTATTTTAGTTGACAAAGTCATAATTCACATCCAACAGTCATTTAGAGTCAAAAGATTAAATGTTGAAATTTCATCCATATTGACCATTTTGGGATCGTTCGACAGGTCCGGAGTCATCGTTTTTCATCCGAAAATTGATTTTTTGGACTGTACCAAAAAATGATTCAAAATGTCAATTGGATCGTGCCTCATGTTGAATAACCACTTTTTCAACCCTCACAGTGACCAAAATTGCCATTTTTACAGAGTTTTGCTTACTTAAAAGCTTCAATTTTGACCCGTTTCAGGCACAGAAATGACTTTAAACACACTTATTCTAGTTGACAAAGTCATAATTCACATCCAACAGTCATTTAGAGTCAAAAGATTAAATGTTGAAATTTCATCCATATTGACCATTTTGGGATCGTTCGACAGGTCCGGAGTCATCGTTTTTCATCCGAAAATTGATTTTTCGGACTGTACCAAAAATGATTCAAAATGTCAATTGGATCGTGCCTCATGTTGAATAACCACTTTTTAAACCCTCACAGTGACCAAAATTGCCATTTTTACAGAGTTTTGCTTACTCAAAAGCTTCAATTTTGACCCGTTTCAGGGACAGAAATGACTTTCAACACACTTATTTTAGTTAACAAAGTCATAATTCACATCCAACAGTCATTTAGAGTCAAAAGATTAAATGTTGAAATTTCATCCATATTGACCATTTTGGGATCGTTCGACAGGTCCGGAGTCATCGTTTTTCATCCGAAAATTGATTTTTTGGGCAGTACCAAAAATGATTCAAAATGTGAATTGGATCATGCCTCATGTTGAATAACCACTTTTAAAACCCTCACAGTGACCAAAATTGCCATTTTTACAGAGTTTTGCTTACTCAAAAGCTTCAATTTTGACCCGTTTCAGGCACAGAAATGACTTTAAACACACTTATTTTAGTTGACAAAGTCATAATTCACATCCAACAGTCATTTAGAGTCAAAAGATTAAATGTTGAAATTTCATCCATATTGACCATTTTGGGATCGTTCGACAGTTCCGGAGTCATCGTTTTTCATCCGAAAATTGATTTTTTGGACTGTACCAAAAATGATTCAAAATGTCAATTGGATCGTGCCTCATGTTGAATAAACACTTTTTAAACCCTCACAGTGACAAAAATTGCCATTTTTACAGAGTTTTGCTTACTCAAAAGCTTCAATTTTGACCCGTTTCAGGCACAGAAATGACTTTAAACACACTTATTCTAGTTGACAAAGTCATAATTCACATCCAACAGTCATTTAGAGTCAAAAGATTAAATGTTAAAATGTCATCATTATAGACCATTTTGGGATCGTTCGACAGGTCCGGAGTCATCGTTTTTCATCCGAAAATTGATTTTTTGGACTGTACCAAAAATGATTCAAAATGTCAATTGGATCATGCCTCATGTTGAATAACCACTTTTTAAACCCTCACAGTGACCAAAATTGCCATTTTTACAGAGTTTTGCTTACTCAAAAGCTTCAATTTTGACCCGTTTCAGGCACAGAAATGACTTTAAACACACTTATTCTAGTTAACAAAGTCATAATTCACATCCAACAGTCATTTAGAGTCAAAAGATTAAATGTTGAAATTTCATCCATATTTGACCATTTTGGGATCGTTCGACAGGTCCGGAGTCATCGTTTTTCATCCGAAAATTGATTTTTTGGACTGTACCAAAAATGATTCAAAATGTCAATTGGATCATGCCTCATGTTGAATAACCACTTTTTAAACCCTCACAGTGACCAAAATTGCCATTTTTACAGAGTTTTGCTTACTCAAAAGCTTCAATTTTGACCCGTTTCAGGCACAGAAATGACTTTAAACACACTTATTTTAGTTGACAAAGTCATAATTCACATCCAACAGTCATTTAGAGTCAAAAGATTAAATGTTGAAATTTCATCCATATTGACCATTTTGGGATCGTTCGACAGGTCCGGAGTCATCGTTTTTCATCCGAAAATTGATTTTTTGGACTGTACCAAAAATGATTCAAAATGTCAATTGGATCGTGCCTCATGTTGAATAACCACTTTTTAAACCCTCACAGTGACCAAAATTGCCATTTTTACAGAGTTTTGCTTACTCAAAAGCTTCAATTTTGACCCGTTTCAGGCACAGAAATGACTTTAAACACACTTATTTTAGTTGACAAAGTCATAATTCACATCCAACAGTCATTTAGAGTCAAAAGATTAAATGTTGAAATTTCATCCATATTGACCATTTTGGGATCGTTCGACAGGTCCGGAGTCATCGTTTTTCATCCGAAAATTGATTTTTTGCACTCTACCAAAAATGATTCAAAATGTCATTTGGATCGGGCCTCATGTTGAATAACCACTTTTTAAACCCTCACAGTGACCAAAATTGCCATTTTTACAGAGTTTTGCTTACTCAAAAGCTTCAATTTTGACCCGTTTCAGGCACAGAAATGACTTTAAACACACTTATTTTAGTTAACAAAGTCATAATTCACATCCAACAGTCATTTATAGTCAAGAGATTAAATGTTGAAATTTCATCATTATAGACCATTTTGGGATCGTTCGACAGGTCCGGAGTCATCGTTTTTCATCCGAAAATTTATTTTTTGGACTGTACCAAAAATGATTCAAAATGTCAATTGGATCATGCCTCATGTTGAATAACCACTTTTTAAACCCTCACAGTGACCAAAATTGCCATTTTTACAGAGTTTTGCTTACTCAAAAGCTTCCATTTTGACCCGTTTCAGGCACAGAAATGACTTTAAACACACTTATTTTAGTTGACAATGTCATAATTCACATCCAACAGTCATTTAGAGTCAAAAGATTAAATGTTAAAATTTCATCCATATTGACCATTTTGGGATCGTTTGACAGGTCCGGAGTCATCGTTTTTCATCCGAAAATTGATTTTTTGGACTGTACCAAAAATGATTCAAAATGTCAATTGGATCATGCCTCATGTTGAATAACCACTTTTTAAACCCTCACAGTGACCAACATTGCCATTTTTACAGAGTCTTGCTTACTCAAAAGCTTCAATTTTGACCCGTTTCAGGCACAGAAATGACTTTAAACACACTTATTTTAGTTGACAAAGTCATAATTCACATCCAACAGTCATTTAGAGTCAAAAGATTAAATGTTGAAATTTCATCCATATTGACCATTTTGGGATCGTTCGACAGGTCCGGAGTCATCGTTTTTCATCCGAAAATTGATTTTTTGGACTGTACCAAAAAATGATTCAAAATGTCAATTGGATCGTGCCTCATGTTGAATAACCACTTTTTCAACCCTCACAGTGACCAAAATTGCCATTTTTACAGAGTTTTGCTTACTTAAAAGCTTCAATTTTGACCCGTTTCAGGCACAGAAATGACTTTAAACACACTTATTCTAGTTGACAAAGTCATAATTCACATCCAACAGTCATTTAGAGTCAAAAGATTAAATGTTGTAATATCATCCATATTGACCATTTTGGGATCGTTCGACAGGTCCGGAGTCATCGTTTTTCATCCGAAAATTGATTTTTCGGACTGTACCAAAAATGATTCAAAATGTCAATTGGATCGTGCCTCATGTTGAATAACCACTTTTTAAACCCTCACAGTGACCAAAATTGCCATTTTTACAGAGTTTTGCTTACTCAAAAGCTTCAATTTTGACCCGTTTCAGGGACAGAAATGACTTTCAACACACTTATTTTAGTTAACAAAGTCATAATTCACATCCAACAGTCATTTAGAGTCAAAAGATTAAATGTTGAAATTTCATCCATATTGACCATTTTGGGATCGTTCGACAGGTCCGGAGTCATCGTTTTTCATCCGAAAATTGATTTTTTGGGCAGTACCAAAAATGATTCAAAATGTGAATTGGATCATGCCTCATGTTGAATAACCACTTTTAAAACCCTCACAGTGACCAAAATTGCCATTTTTACAGAGTTTTGCTTACTCAAAAGCTTCAATTTTGACCCGTTTCAGGCACAGAAATGACTTTAAACACACTTATTTTAGTTGACAAAGTCATAATTCACATCCAACAGTCATTTAGAGTCAAAAGATTAAATGTTGAAATTTCATCCATATTGACCATTTTGGGATCGTTCGACAGTTCCGGAGTCATCGTTTTTCATCCGAAAATTGATTTTTTGGACTGTACCAAAAATGATTCAAAATGTCAATTGGATCGTGCCTCATGTTGAATAAACACTTTTTAAACCCTCACAGTGACAAAAATTGCCATTTTTACAGAGTTTTGCTTTCTCAAAAGCTTCAATTTTTACCCGTTTCAGGCACAGAAATGACTTTAAACACACTTATTCTAGTTGACAAAGTCATAATTCACATCCAACAGTCATTTAGAGTCAAAAGATTAAATGTTAAAATGTCATCATTATAGACCATTTTGGGATCGTTCGACAGGTCCGGAGTCATCGTTTTTCATCCGAAAATTGATTTTTTGGACTGTACCAAAAATGATTCAAAATGTCAATTGGATCATGCCTCATGTTGAATAACCACTTTTTAAACCCTCACAGTGACCAAAATTGCCATTTTTACAGAGTTTTGCTTACTCAAAAGCTTCAATTTTGACCCGTTTCAGGCACAGAAATGACTTTAAACACACTTATTTTAGTTAACAAAGTCATAATTCACATCCAACAGTCATTTATAGTCAAGAGATTAAATGTTGAAATTTCATCATTATAGACCATTTTGGGATCGTTCGACAGGTCCGGAGTCATCGTTTTTCATCCGAAAATTGATTTTTTGGACTGTACCAAAAATGATTCAAAATGTCAATTGGATCATGCCTCATGTTGAATAACCACTTTTTAAACCCTCACAGTGACCAAAATTGCCATTTTTACAGAGTTTTCCTTACTCAAAAGCTTCAATTTTGACCTGTTTCAGGCACAGAAATGACTTTAAACACACTTATTTTAGTTAACAAAGTCATAATTCACATTCAACAGTCATTTAGAGTCAAAAGATTAAATGTTGAAATTTTCATCCATATTGACCATTTTGGGATCGTTCGACAGGTCCGGAGTCATCGTTTTTCATCCGAAAATTGATTTTTTGGGCAGTACCAAAAATGATTCAAAATGTGAATTGGATCATGCCTCATGTTGAATAACCACTTTTTAAACCCTCACAGTGACCAAAATTGACATTTTTACAGAGTTTTGCTTACTCAAAAGCTTCAATTTTGACCCGTTTCAGGCACAGAAATGACTTTAAACACACTTATTTTAGTTGACAAAGTCATAATTCACATCCAACAGTCATTTCGAGTCAAAAGATTAAATGTTGAAATTTCATCCATATTGACCATTTTGGGATCGTTCGACAGGTCCGGAGTCATCGTTTTTCATCCGAAAATTGATTTTTTGGGCAGTACCAAAAATGATTCAAAATGTGAATTGGATCATGCCTCATGTTGAATAACCACTTTTTAAACCCTCACAGTGACCAAAATTGCCATTTTTACAGAGTTTTGCTTACTCAAAAGCTTCAATTTTGACCCGTTTCAGGCACAGAAATGACTTTAAACACACTTATTCTAGTTGACAAAGTCATAATTCACATCCAACAGTCATTTAGAGTCAAAAGATGAACTGTTAAAATGTCATCATTATAGACCATTTTGGGATCGTTCGACAGGTCCGGAGTCATCGTTTTTCATCCGAAAATTGATTTTTTGGACTGTACCAAAAATGATTCAAAATGTCAATTGGATCATGCCTCATGTTGAATAACCACTTTTAAACCCTCACAGTGACCAAAATTGCCATTTTTACAGAGTTTTGCTTACTCAAAAGCTTCAATTTTGACCCGTTTCAGGCACAGAAATGACTTTAAACACACTTATTTTAGTTAACAAAGTCATAATTCACATCCAACAGTCATTTATAGTCAAGAGATTAAATGTTGAAATTTCATCATTATAGACCATTTTGGGATCGTTCGACAGGTCCGGAGTCATCGTTTTTCATCCGAAAATTGATTTTTTGGACTGTACTAAAAATGATTCAAAATGTCAATTGGATCGTGCCTCATGTTGAATAACCACTTTTTAAACCCTCACAGTGACCAAAATTGCCATTTTTACAGAGTTTTGCTTACTCAAAAGCTTCAATTTTGACCCGTTTCAGGCACAGAAATGACTTTAAACACACTTATTCTAGTTGACAAAGTCATAATTCACATCCAACAGTCATTTAGAGTCAAAAGATTAAATGTTAAAATGTCATCATTATAGAGCATTTTGGGATCGTTCGACAGGTCCGGAGTCATCGTTTTTCATCCGAAAATTGATTTTTTGGACTGTACCAAAAATGATTCAAAATGTCAATTGGATCATGCCTCATGTTGAATAACCACTTTTTAAACCCTCACAGTGACCAAAATTGCCATTTTTATAGAGTTTTGCTTACTCAAAAGCTTCAATTTTGACCCGTTTCAGGCACAGAAATGACTTTAAACACACTTATTTTAGTTAACAAAGTCATAATTCACATCCAACAGTCATTTATAGTCAAGAGATTAAATGTTGAAATTTCATCATTATAGACCATTTTGGGATCGTTCGACAGGTCCTGGGTCATCGTTTTTCATCCGAAAATTGATTTTTTGGACTGTACCAAAAATGATTCAAAATGTCAATTGGATCATGCCTCATGTTGAATAACCACTTTTTAAACCCTCACAGTGACCAAAATTGCCATTTTTACAGAGTTTTGCTTACTCAAAAGCTTCAATTTTGACCCGTTTCAGGCACAGAAATGACTTTAAACACACTTATTCTAGTTGACAAAGTCATAATTCACATCCAACAGTCATTTAGAGTCAAAAGATTAAATGTTAAAATGTCATCATTATAGACCATTTTGGGATCGTTCGACAGGTCCGGAGTCATCAGTTTTTCATCCGAAAATTGATTTTTTGGACTGTACCAAAAATGATTCAAAATGTCAATTGGATCATGCCTCATGTTGAATAACCACTTTTTAAACCCTCACAGTGACCAAAATTGCCATTTTTACAGAGTTTTGCTTACTCAAAAGCTTCAATTTTGACCCGTTTCAGGCACAGAAATGACTTTAAACACACTTATTTTAGTTAACAAAGTTATAATTCACATCCAACAGTCATTTATAGTCAAGAGATTAAATGTTGAAATTTCATCATTATAGACCATTTTGGGATCGTTCGACAGGTCCGGAGTCACCGTTTTTCATCCGAAAATTGATTTTTTGGGCAGTACCAAAAATGATTCAAAATGTGAATTGGATCATGCCTCATGTTGAATAACCACTTTTTAAACCCTCACAGTGACCAAAATTGCCATTTTTACAGAGTTTTGCTTACTCAAAAGCTTCAATTTTGACCCGTTTCAGGCACAGAAATGACTTTAAACACACTTATTTTAGTTGACAAAGTCATAATTCACATCCAACAGTCATTTAGAGTCAAAAGATTAAATGTTGAAATTTCATCCATATTGACCATTTTGGGATCGTTCGACAGGTCCGGAGTCATCGTTTTTCATCCGAAAATTGATTTTTTGGACTGTACCAAAAATGATTCAAAATGTCAATTGGATCGTGCCTCATGTTGAATAACCACTTTTTAAACCCTCACGGTGACAAAAATTGCCATTTTTACAGAGTTTTGCTTACTCAAAAGCTTCAATTTTGACCCGTTTCAGGCACAGAAATGACTTTAAACACACTTATTCTAGTTGACAAAGTCATAATTCACATCCAACAGTCATTTAGAGTCAAAAGATTAAATGTTAAAATGTCATCATTATAGACCATTTTGGGATCGTTCGACAGGTCCGGATTCATCGTTTTTCATCCGAAAATTGATTTTTTGGACTGTACCAAAAATGATTCAAAATGTCAATTGGATCATGCCTCATGTTGAATAACCACTTTTTAAACCCTCACAGTGACCAAAATTGCCATTTTTACAGAGTTTTGCTTACTCAAAGGCTTCAATTTTGACCCGTTTCAGGCACAGAAATGACTTTAAACACACTTATTTTAATTGACAAAGTCATAATTCACATCCAACAGTCATTAAGAGTCAAAAGATTAAATGGTAAAATTTCATTCATATTGACCATTTTGGGATCGTTTGACAGGTCCGGAGTCATCGTTTTTCATCCGAAAATTGATTTTTTGGACTGTACCAAAAATGATTCAAAATGTCAATTGGATCGTTCCTCATGTTGAATAACCACTTTTTAAACCCTCACAGTGACCAAAATTGCCATTTTTACAGAGTTTTGCTTACTCAAAAGCTTCGATTTTGACCCGTTTCAGGCACAGAAATGACTTTAAACACACGTATTCTAGTTGACAAAAATCATAATTCACATCCAACAGTCATTTAGAGTCAAAAGATTAAATGTTAAAATTTCATCATTATAGACCATTTTGGGATCGTTCGACAGGTCCGGAGTCATCGTTTTTCATCCGAAAATTGATTTTTTGGACTGTACCAAAAATGATTCAAAATGTCAATTGGATCATGCCTCATGTTGAATAACCACTTTTTAAACCCTCACAGTGACCAAAATTGCCATTTTTACAGAGTTTTGCTAACTCAAAAGCTTCAATTTTGACCCGTTTCAGGCACAGAAATGACTTTAAACACACTTATTTTAGTTGAAGAAGTCATAATTCACATCCAACAGTCATTTAGAGTCAAAAGATTAAAGGTTAAAATGTCATCATTATAGACCATTTTGGGATCGTTCGACAGGTCCGGAGTCATCGTTTTTCATCTGAAAATTGATTTTTTGGACTGTACCAAAAATGATTCAAAATGTCAATTGGATCATGCCTCATGTTGAATAACCACTTTTTAAACCCTCACAGTGACCAAAATTGCCATTTTTACAGAGTTTTGCTTACTCAAAAGCTTCCATTTTGACCCGTTTCAAGCAAAGAAATGACTTTAAACACACTCATTTTAGTTGACAAAGTCATAATTCACATCCAACAGTCATTTAGAGTCAAAAGATTAAATGTTAAAATTTCATCCATATTGACCATTTTGGGATCGTTCGACAGGTCCGGAGTCATAGTTTTTCATCCGAAAATTGATTTTTCGAACTGTACCAAAGATGATTCAAAATGTCAATTGGATTGTGCCTCATGTTGAATAACCACTTTTTAAACCCTCACAGTGACTAAAATTGCCATTTTTACAGAGTTTTGCTTACTCAAAAGCTTCCATTTTGACCCGTTTCAGGCACAGAAATGACTTTAAACACACTTATTCTAGTTGACAAAGTCATAATTCACATCCAACAGTCATTTAGAGTCAAAAGATTAAATGTTGAAATTTCATCCATATTGACCATTTTGGGATCGTTCGACAGGTCCGGAGTCATCGTTTTTCATCCGAAAATTGATTTTTCGGACTGTACCAAAAATGATTCAAAATGTCAATTGGATCGACCCTCATGTTGAATAACCACTTTTTAAACCCTCACAGTGACCAAAATTGCCATTTTTACAGAGTTTTGCTTACTCAAAAGCTTCAATTTTGACCCGTTTCAGGCACAGAAATGACTTTAAACACACTTATTTTAGTTAACAAAGTCATAATTCACATCCAACAGTCATTTAGAGTCAAAAGATTAAATGTTGAAATTTCATCCATATTGACCATTTTGGGATCGTTCGACAGGTCCGGAGTCATCGTTTTTCATCCGAAAATTGATTTTTTGGGCAGTACCAAAAATGATTCAAAATGTGAATTGGATCATGCCTCATGTTGAATAACCACTTTTTAAACCCTCACAGTGACCAAAATTGCCATTTTTACAGAGTTTTGCTTACTCAAAAGCTTCAATTTTGACCCGTTTCAGGCACAGAAATGACTTTAAACACACTTATTTTAGTTGACAAAGTCATAATTCACATCCAACAGTCATTTAGAGTCAAAAGATTAAATGTTGAAATTTCATCCATATTGACCATTTTGGGATCGTTCGACAGGTCCGGAGTCATCGTTTTTCATCCGAAAATTGATTTTTTGGACTGTACCAAAAATGATTCAAAATGTCAATTGGATCGTGCCTCATGTTGAATAACCACTTTTTAAACCCTCACAGTGACAAAAATTGCCATTTTTACAGAGTTTTGCTTACTCAAAAGCTTCAATTTTGACCCGTTTCAGGCACAGAAATGACTTTAAACACACTTATTCTAGTTGACAAAGTCATAATTCACATCCAACGGTCATTTAGAGTCAAAAGATTAAATGTTAAAATGTCATCATTATAGACCATTTTAGGATCGTTCGACAGGTCCGGAGTCATCATTTTTCATCCGAAAATTGATTTTTTGGACTGTACCAAAAATGATTCAAAATGTCAATTGGATCATGCCTCATGTTGAATAAACACTTTTTAAACCCTCACAGTGACCAAAATTGCAATTTTTACAGAGTTTTGCTTACTCAAAAGCTTCAATTTTGACCCGTTTCAGGCACAGAAATGACTTTAAACACACTTATTCTAGTTAACAAAGTCATAATTCACATCCAACAGTCATTTAGAGTCAAAAGATTAAATGTTGAAATTTCATCCATATTGACCATTTTGGGATCGTTCGACAGGTCCGGAGTCATCGTTTTTCATCCGAAAATTGATTTTTTGGACTGTACCAAAAATGATTCAAAATGTCAATTGGATCATGCCTCATGTTGAATAACCACTTTTTAAACCCTCACAGTGACCAAAATTGCCATTTTTACAGAGTTTTGCTTACTCAAAAGCTTCAATTTTGACCCGTTTCAGGCACAGAAATGACTTTAAACACACTTATTTTAGTTGACAAAGTCATAATTCACATCCAACAGTCATTTAGAGTCAAAAGATTAAATGTTGAAATTTCATCCATATTGACCATTTTGGGATCGTTCGACAGGTCCGGAGTCATCGTTTTTCATCCGAAAATTGATTTTTTGGACTGTACCAAAAATGATTCAAAATGTCAATTGGATCGTGCCTCATGTTGAATAACCACTTTTTAAACCCTCACAGTGACCAAAATTGCCATTTTTACAGAGTTTTGCTTACTCAAAAGCTTCAATTTTGACCCGTTTCAGGCACAGAAATGACTTTAAACACACTTATTTTAGTTGACAAAGTCATAATTCACATCCAACAGTCATTTAGAGTCAAAAGATTAAATGTTGAAATTTCATCCATATTGACCATTTTGGGATCGTTCGACAGGTCCGGAGTCATCGTTTTTCATCCGAAAATTGATTTTTTGCACTCTACCAAAAATGATTCAAAATGTCATTTGGATCGGGCCTCATGTTGAATAACCACTTTTTAAACCCTCACAGTGACCAAAATTGCCATTTTTACAGAGTTTTGCTTACTCAAAATCTTCAATTTTGACCAATTTCAGGCACAGAAATGACTTTAAACACACTTATTCTAGTTGACAAAGTCATAATTCACATCCAACAGTCATTTAGAGTCAAAAGATTAAATGTTAAAATGTCATCATTATAAACCATTTTGGGATCGTTCGACAGGTCCGGAGTCATCGTTTTTCATCCGAAAATTGATTTTTTGGACTGTACCAAAAATGATTCAAAATGTCAATTGGATCATGCCTCATGTTGAATAACCACTTTTTAAACCCTCACAGTGACCAAAATTGCCATTTTTACAGAGTTTTGCTTACTCAAAAGCTTCAATTTTGACCCGTTTCAGGCACAGAAATGACTTTAAACACACTTATTTTAGTTAACAAAGTCATAATTCACATCCAACAGTCATTTATAGTCAAGAGATTAAATGTTGAAATTTCATCATTATAGACCATTTTGGGATCGTTCGACAGGTCCGGAGTCATCGTTTTTCATCCGAAAATTTATTTTTTGGACTGTACCAAAAATGATTCAAAATGTCAATTGGATCATGCCTCATGTTGAATAACCACTTTTTAAACCCTCACAGTGACCAAAATTGCCATTTTTACAGAGTTTTGCTTACTCAAAAGCTTCCATTTTGACCCGTTTCAGGCACAGAAATGACTTTAAACACACTTATTTTAGTTGACAATGTCATAATTCACATCCAACAGTCATTTAGAGTCAAAAGATTAAATGTTAAAATTTCATCCATATTGACCATTTTGGGATCGTTTGACAGGTCCGGAGTCATCGTTTTTCATCCGAAAATTGATTTTTTGGACTGTACCAAAAATGATTCAAAATGTCAATTGGATCATGCTTCATGTTGAATAACCACTTTTTAAACCCTCACAGTGACCAACATTGCCATTTTTACAGAGTCTTGCTTACTCAAAAGCTTCAATTTTGACCCGTTTCAGGCACAGAAATGACTTTAAACACACTTATTTTAGTTGACAAAGTCATAATTCACATCCAACAGTCATTTAGAGTCAAAAGATTAAATGTTGAAATTTCATCCATATTGACCATTTTGGGATCGTTCGACAGGTCCGGAGTCATCGTTTTTCATCCGAAAATTGATTTTTTGGACTGTACCAAAAAATGATTCAAAATGTCAATTGGATCGTGCCTCATGTTGAATAACCACTTTTTCAACCCTCACAGTGACCAAAATTGCCATTTTTACAGAGTTTTGCTTACTTAAAAGCTTCAATTTTGACCCGTTTCAGGCACAGAAATGACTTTAAACACACTTATTCTAGTTGACAAAGTCATAATTCACATCCAACAGTCATTTAGAGTCAAAAGATTAAATGTTGAAATTTCATCCATATTGACCATTTTGGGATCGTTCGACAGGTCCGGAGTCATCGTTTTTCATCCGAAAATTGATTTTTCGGACTGTACCAAAAATGATTCAAAATGTCAATTGGATCGTGCCTCATGTTGAATAACCACTTTTTAAACCCTCACAGTGACCAAAATTGCCATTTTTACAGAGTTTTGCTTACTCAAAAGCTTCAATTTTGACCCGTTTCAGGCACAGAAATGACTTTAAACACACTTATTTTAATTGACAAAGTCATAATTCACATCCAACAGTCATTAAGAGTCAAAAGATTAAATGGTAAAATTTCATTCATATTGACCATTTTGGGATCGTTTGACAGGTCCGGAGTAATCGTTTTTCATCCGAAAATTGATTTTTTGGACTGTACCAAAAATGATTCAAAATGTCAATTGGATCGTTCCTCATGTTGAATAACCACTTTTTAAACCCTCACAGTGACCAAAATTGCCATTTTTACAGAGTTTTGCTTACTCAAAAGCTTCGATTTTGACCCGTTTCAGGCACAGAAATGACTTTAAACACATGTATTCTAGTTGACAAAGTCATAATTCACATCCAACAGTCATTTAGAGTCAAAAGATTAAATGTTAAAATTTCATCATTATAGACCATTTTGGGATCGTTCGACAGGTCCGGAGTCATCGTTTTTCATCCGAAAATTGATTTTTTGGACTGTACCAAAAATGATTCAAAATGTCAATTGGATCATGCCTCATGTTGAATAACCACTTTTTAAACCCTCACAGTGACCAAAATTGCCATTTTTACAGAGTTTTGCTTACTCAAAGGCTTCAATTTTGACCCGTTTCAGGCACAGAAATGACTTTAAACACACTTATTTTAATTGACAAAGTCATAATTCACATCCAACAGTCATTAAGAGTCAAAAGATTAAATGGTAAAATTTCATTCATATTGACCATTTTGGGATCGTTTGACAGGTCCGGAGTCATCGTTTTTCATCCGAAAATTGATTTTTTGGACTGTACCAAAAATGATTCAAAATGTCAATTGGATCGTTCCTCATGTTGAATAACCACTTTTTAAACCCTCACAGTGACCAAAATTGCCATTTTTACAGAGTTTTGCTTACTCAAAAGCTTCGATTTTGACCCGTTTCAGGCACAGAAATGACTTTAAACACACGTATTCTAGTTGACAAAGTCATAATTCACATCCAACAGTCATTTAGAGTCAAAAGATTAAATGTTAAAATTTCATCATTATAGACCATTTTGGGATCGTTCGACAGGTCCGGAGTCATCGTTTTTCATCCGAAAATTGATTTTTTGGACTGTACCAAAAATGATTCAAAATGTCAATTGGATCATGCCTCATGTTGAATAACCACTTTTTAAACCCTCACAGTGACCAAAATTGCCATTTTTACAGAGTTTTGCTAACTCAAAAGCTTCAATTTTGACCCGTTTCAGGCACAGAAATGACTTTAAACACACTTATTTTAGTTGAAGAAGTCATAATTCACATCCAACAGTCATTTAGAGTCAAAAGATTAAAGGTTAAAATGTCATCATTATAGACCATTTTGGGATCGTTCGACAGGTCCGGAGTCATCGTTTTTCATCTGAAAATTGAATTTTTGGACTGTACCAAAAATGATTCAAAATGTCAATTGGATCATGCCTCATGTTGAATAACCACTTTTTAAACCCTCACAGTGACCAAAATTGCCATTTTTACAGAGTTTTGCTTACTCAAAAGCTTCCATTTTGACCCGTTTCAGGCAAAGAAATGACTTTAAACACACTCATTTTAGTTGACAAAGTCATAATTCACATCCAACAGTCATTTAGAGTCAAAAGATTAAATGTTAAAATTTCATCCATATTGACCATTTTGGGATCGTTCGACAGGTCCGGAGTCATAGTTTTTCATCCGAAAATTGATTTTTCGAACTGTACCAAAGATGATTCAAAATGTCAATTGGATCGTGCCTCATGTTGAATAACCACTTTTTAAACCCTCACAGTGACTAAAATTGCCATTTTTACAGAGTTTTGCTTACTCAAAAGCTTCCATTTTGACCCGTTTCAGGCACAGAAATGACTTTAAACACACTTATTCTAGTTGACAAAGTCATAATTCACATCCAACAGTCATTTAGAGTCAAAAGATTAAATGTTGAAATTTCATCCATATTGACCATTTTGGGATCGTTCGACAGGTCCGGAGTCATCGTTTTTCATCCGAAAATTGATTTTTCGGACTGTACCAAAAATGATTCAAAATGTCAATTGGATCGACCCTCATGTTGAATAACCACTTTTTAAACCCTCACAGTGACCAAAATTGCCATTTTTACAGAGTTTTGCTTACTCAAAAGCTTCAATTTTGACCCGTTTCAGGCACAGAAATGACTTTAAACACACTTATTTTAGTTAACAAAGTCATAATTCACATCCAACAGTCATTTAGAGTCAAAAGATTAAATGTTGAAATTTCATCCATATTGACCATTTTGGGATCGTTCGACAGGTCCGGAGTCATCGTTTTTCATCCGAAAATTGATTTTTTGGGCAGTACCAAAAATGATTCAAAATGTGAATTGGATCATGCCTCATGTTGAATAACCACTTTTTAAACCCTCACAGTGACCAAAATTGCCATTTTTACAGAGTTTTGCTTACTCAAAAGCTTCAATTTTGACCCGTTTCAGGCACAGAAATGACTTTAAACACACTTATTTTAGTTGACAAAGTCATAATTCACATCCAACAGTCATTTAGAGTCAAAAGATTAAATGTTGAAATTTCATCCATATTGACCATTTTGGGATCGTTCGACAGGTCCGGAGTCATCGAAAATTGATTTTTTGGACTGCTACCAAAAATGATTCAAAATGTCAATTGGATCGTGCTCATGTTGAATAACCACTTTTTAAACCCTCACAGTGACAACAAAATTGCCATTTTTACAGAGTTTTGCTTACTCAAAAGCTTCAATTTTGACCCGTTTCAGGCACAGAAATGACTTTAAACACACTTATTCTAGTTGACAAAGTCATAATTCACATCCAACAGTCATTTAGAGTCAAAAGATTAAATGTTAAATGTCATCATTATAGACCATTTTAGGATCGTTCGACAGGTCCGGAGTCATCATTTTTCATCCGAAAATTGATTTTTTGGACTGTACCAAAAATGATTCAAAATGTCAATTGGATCATGCCTCATGTTGAATAAACACTTTTTAAACCCTCACAGTGACCAAAATTGCCATTTTTACAGAGTTTTGCTTACTCAAAAGCTTTCAATTTTGACCCGTTTCCAGGCACAGAAATGACTTTAAACACACTTATTCTAGTTAACAAAGTCATAATTCACATCCAACAGTCATTTAGAGTCAAAAGATTAAATGTTGAAATTTCATCCATATGACCATTTTGGGATCGTTCGACAGGTCCGGAGTCATCGTTTTTCATCCGAAAATTGATTTTTTGGACTGTACCAAAATGATTCAAAATGTCAATTGGATCATGCCTCATGTTGAATAAACCACTTTTTAAACCCTCACAGTGACCAAAATTGCCATTTTTACAGAGTTTTGCTTACTCAAAAGCTTCAATTTTGACCCGTTTCAGGCACAGAAATAGACTTTAAACACACTTATTTTAGTTGACAAAGTCATAATTTCACATCCAAACAGTCATTTAGAGTCAAAAGATTAAATGTTGAAATTTCATCCATATTGACCATTTTGGGATCGTTCGACAGGGTCCGGAGTCATCGTTTTTCATCCGAAAATTGATTTTTGGACTGTACCAAAAATGATTCAAAATGTCATTTGGATCGTGCCTCATGTTGAATAACCACTTTTTAAACCCTCACAGTGACCAAAATTGCCATTTTTACAGAGTTTTGCTTACTCAAAAGCTTCAATTTTGACCAGTTTCAGGCACAGAAATGACTTTAAACACACTTATTTAGTTGACAAAGTCATAATTCACATCCAACAGTCATTTAGAGTCAAAAGATTAAATGTTGAAAGTTCATCCATATTGACCATTTTGGGATCGTTCGACAGGTCCGGAGTCATCGTTTTTCATCCGAAAATTGATTTTTTGCACCTCTACCAAAAATGATTCAAAAATGTCATTTGGATCGGGCCTCATGTTGAATAACCACTTTTTAAACCCTCACAGTGACCAAAATTGCCATTTTTACAGAGTTTTTGCTTACTCAAAATCTTCAATTTTGACCAATTTCAGGCACAGAAATGACTTTAAACACACTTATTCTATTTGTACAAAGTCAATAATCACATCCAACAGTCATTTAGAGTCAAAAGATAAATGTTAAAATGTCATCATTATAAACCATTTTGGGATCGTTCGACAGGTCCGGAGTCATCGTTTTTCATCCGAAAATTGATTTTTTGGACTGTACCAAAAATGTTTCAAAATGTCAATTGGATCATGCCTCATGTTGAATAACCACTTTTTAAACCCTCACAGTGACCAAAATTGCCATTTTTACAGAGTTTTGCTTACTCAAAAGCTTCAATTTTGACCCGTTTCAGGCACAGAAATGACTTTAAACACACTTAATTTAGTTGACAAAGTCATAATTCACATCCAACAGTCCATTTAGAGTCAAAAGATTAAATGTTGAAATTTCATCCATATTGACCATTTTGGGATCGTTCGAAAGGTCCGGAGTCATCGTTTTTCATCCGAAAATTGATTTTTTGGACTGTACCAAAAAATGATTCAAAATGTCAATTGGATACGTGCCTCATGTTGAATAACCACTTTTTCAACCCTCACAGTGACCAAAATTGCCATTTTTACAGAGTTTTGCTTACTAAAAGCTTCAATTTTGACCCGTTTCAGGCACAGAAATGACTTTAAACACACTTATTCTAGTTGACAAAGTCATAATTCACATCCAACAGTCATTTAGAGTCAAAAGATTAAATGTTGAAATTTCATCCATATTGACCATTTTGGGATCGTTCGACAGGTCCGGAGTCATCGTTTTTCATCCGAAAATTGATTTTTCGGACTGTACCAAAAAATGATTCAAAATGTCAATTGGATCGTGCCTCATGTTTAATAACCACTTTTTAAACCCTCACAGTGACCAAAATTGCCATTTTTACAGAGTTTTGCTTACTCAAAAGGCTTCAATTTTGACCCGTTTCAGGCACAGAAATGACTTTAAACACACTTATTTTAATTGACAAAGTCATAATTCACATCCAACCAGTCATTAAGAGTCAAAAGATTAAATGGTAAAATTTCATTCATATTGACCATTTTGGGATCGTTTGACAGGTCCGGAGTCATCGTTTTTCATCCGAAAATTGATTTTTTGGACTGTACCAAAAATGATTCAAAATGTCAATTGGATCGTTCCTCATGTTGAATAACCACTTTTTAAAACCCTCACAGTGACCAAAATTGCCATTTTTACAGAGTTTTGCTTACTCAAAAGCTTCGATTTTGACCCGTTTCAGGCACAGAAATGACTTTAAACACATGTATTCTAGTTGACAAAGTCATAATTCACATCCAACAGTCATTTAGAGTCAAAGATTAAATGTTAAAATTTCATCATTATAGGCCATTTTGGGATCGTTCGACAGGTCCGGAGTCATCGTTTTTCATCCGAAAATTGATTTTTCGGACTGTACCAAAAATGATTCAAAATGTCAATTGGATCGTGCCTCATGTTGAATAACCACTTTTTAAACCCTCACAGTGACCAAAATTGCCATTTTTACAGAGTTTTGCTTACTCAAAAGCTTCAATTTTGACCCGTTTCAGGCACAGAAATGACTTTAAACACACTTATTTTAATTGACAAAGTCATAATTCACATCCAACAGTCATTAAGAGTCAAAAGATTAAATGGTAAAATTTCATTCATATTGACCATTTTGGGATCGTTTGACAGGTCCGGAGTCATCGTTTTTCATCCGAAAATTGATTTTTTGGACTGTACCAAAAATGATTCAAAATGTCAATTGGATCATGCCTCATGTTGAATAACCACTTTTTAAACCCTCACAGTGACCAAAATTGCCATTTTTACAGAGTTTTGCTTACTCAAAGGCTACAATTTTGACCCGTTTCAGGCACAGAAATGACTTTAAACACACTTATTTTAATTGACAAAGTCATAATTCACATCCAACAGTCATTAAGAGTCAAAAGATTAAATGGTAAAATTTCATTCATATTGACCATTTTGTGGATCGTTTGACAGGTCCGGAGTCATCGTTTTTCATCCGAAAATTGATTTTGGACTGTACCAAAAATGATTCAAAATGTCAATTGGATCGTGCCCTCATGTTGAATAACCACTTTTTGAAACCCTCACAGTGACCAAAATTGCCATTTTTACAGAGTTTTGCTTACTCAAAAGCTTCAATTTTGACCCGTTTCAGGCACAGAAATGACTTTAAACACACTTATTTTAGTTGACAAAGTCATAATTCACATCCAACAGTCATTTAGAGTCAAAAGATTAAATGTTGAAATTTCATCCATATTGACCATTTTGGGATCGTTCGACAGGTCCGGAGTCATCGTTTTTCATCCGAAAATTGATTTTTGCACTCTACCAAAAATGATTCAAATGTCATTTGGATCGGGCCTCATGTTGAATAACCACTTTTTAAACCCTCACAGTGACCAAAATTGCCATTTTTACAGAGTTTTGCTTACTCAAAATCTTCAATTTTGACCAATTTCAGGCACAGAAATGACTTTAAACACACTTATTCTAGTTGACAAAGTCATAATTCACATCCAACAGTCATTTAGAGTCAAAAGATTAAATGTTAAAATGTCATCATTATAAACCATTTTGGGATCGTTCGACAGGTCCGGAGTCATCGTTTTTCATCCGAAAATTGATTTTTTGGACTGTACCAAAAATGATTCAAAATGTCAATTGGATCATGCCTCATGTTGAATAACACTTTTAAACCCTCACAGTGACCAAAATTGCCATTTTTACAGAGTTTTGCTTACTCAAAAGCTTCAATTTTGACCCGTTTCAGGCACAGAAATGACTTTAAACACACTTATTTTAGTTGACAAAGTCATAATTCACATCCAACAGTCATTTTAGAGTCAAAAGATTAAAAGTTGAAATTTCATCCATATTGACCATTTTGGGATCGTTCGACAGGTCCGGAGTCATCGTTTTTCATCCGAAAATTGATTTTTTGGACTGTACCAAAAAATGATTCAAAATGTCAATTGGATCGTGCCTCATGTTGAATAACCACTTTTTCAACCCTCACAGTGACCAAAATTGCCATTTTTACAGAGTTTTGCTTACTTAAAAGCTTCAATTTTGACCCGTTTCAGGCACAGAAATGACTTTAAACACACTTATTCTAGTTGACAAAGTCATAATTCACATCCAACAGTCATTTAGAGTCAAAAGATTAAATGTTGAAATTTCATCCATATTGACCATTTTGGGATCGTTCGACAGGTCCGGAGTCATCGTTTTTCATCCGAAAATTGATTTTTCGGACTGTACCAAAAATGATTCAAAATGTCAATTGGATCGTGCCTCATGTTGAATAACCACTTTTTAAACCCTCACAGTGACCAAAATTGCCATTTTTACAGAGTTTTGCTTACTCCAAAAGCTTCAATTTTGACCCGTTTCAGGCACAGAAATGACTTTAAACACACTTATTTTAATTGACAAAGTCATAATTCACATCCAACAGTCATTAAGAGTCAAAAGATTAAATGGTAAAATTTCATTCATATTGACCATTTTGGGATCGTTTGACAGGTCCGGAGTCATCGTTTTTCATCCGAAAATTGATTTTTTGGACTGTACCAAAAATGATTCAAAATGTCAATTGGATCGTTCCTCATGTTGAATAACCACTTTTTAAACCCTCACAGTGACCAAAATTGCCATTTTTACAGAGTTTTGCTTACTCAAAAGCTTCGATTTTGACCCGTTTCAGGCACAGAAATGACTTTAAACACATGTATTCTAGTTGACAAAGTCATAATTCACATCCAACAGTCATTTAGAGTCAAAAGATTAAATGTTAAAATTTCATCATTATAGACCATTTTGGGATCGTTCGACAGGTCCGGAGTCATCGTTTTTCATCCGAAAATTGATTTTTTGGACTGTACCAAAAATGATTCAAAATGTCAATTGGATCATGCCTCATGTTGAATAACCACTTTTTAAACCCTCACAGTGACCAAAATTGCCATTTTTACAGAGTTTTGCTTACTCAAAGGCTTCAATTTTGACCCGTTTCAGGCACAGAAATGACTTTAAACACACTTATTTTAATTGACAAAGTCATAATTCACATCCAACAGTCATTAAGAGTCAAAAGATTAAATGGTAAAATTTCATTCATATTGACCATTTTGGGATCGTTTGACAGGTCCGGAGTCATCGTTTTTCATCCGAAAATTGATTTTTTGGACTGTACCAAAAATGATTCAAAATGTCAATTGGATCGTTCCTCATGTTGAATAACCACTTTTTAAACCCTCACAGTGACCAAAATTGCCATTTTTACAGAGTTTTGCTTACTCAAAAGCTTCGATTTTGACCCGTTTCAGGCACAGAAATGACTTTAAACACACGTATTCTAGTTGACAAAGTCATAATTCACATCCAACAGTCATTTAGAGTCAAAAGATTAAATGTTAAAATTTCATCATTATAGACCATTTTGGGATCGTTCGACAGGTCCGGAGTCATCGTTTTTCATCCGAAAATTGATTTTTTGGACTGTACCAAAAATGATTCAAAATGTCAATTGGATCATGCCTCATGTTGAATAACCACTTTTTAAACCCTCACAGTGACCAAAATTGCCATTTTTACAGAGTTTTGCTAACTCAAAAGCTTCAATTTTGACCCGTTTCAGGCACAGAAATGACTTTAAACACACTTATTTTAGTTGAAGAAGTCATAATTCACATCCAACAGTCATTTAGAGTCAAAAGATTAAAGGTTAAAATGTCATCATTATAGACCATTTTGGGATCGTTCGACAGGTCCGGAGTCATCGTTTTTCATCTGAAAATTGATTTTTTGGACTGTACCAAAAATGATTCAAAATGTCAATTGGATCATGCCTCATGTTGAATAACCACTTTTTAAACCCTCACAGTGACCAAAATTGCCATTTTTACAGAGTTTTGCTTACTCAAAAGCTTCCATTTTGACCCGTTTCAGGCAAAGAAATGACTTTAAACACACTCATTTTAGTTGACAAAGTCATAATTCACATCCAACAGTCATTTAGAGTCAAAAGATTAAATGTTAAAATTTCATCCATATTGACCATTTTGGGATCGTTCGACAGGTCCGGAGTCATAGTTTTTCATCCGAAAATTGATTTTTCGAACTGTACCAAAGATGATTCAAAATGTCAATTGGATCGTGCCTCATGTTGAATAACCACTTTTTAAACCCTCACAGTGACTAAAATTGCCATTTTTACAGAGTTTTGCTTACTCAAAAGCTTCCATTTTGACCCGTTTCAGGCACAGAAATGACTTTAAACACACTTATTCTAGTTGACAAAGTCATAATTCACATCCAACAGTCATTTAGAGTCAAAAGATTAAATGTTGAAATTTCATCCATATTGACCATTTTGGGATCGTTCGACAGGTCCGGAGTCATCGTTTTTCATCCGAAAATTGATTTTTCGGACTGTACCAAAAATGATTCAAAATGTCAATTGGATCGACCCTCATGTTGAATAACCACTTTTTAAACCCTCACAGTGACCAAAATTGCCATTTTTACAGAGTTTTGCTTACTCAAAAGCTTCAATTTTGACCCGTTTCAGGCACAGAAATGACTTTAAACACACTTATTTTAGTTAACAAAGTCATAATTCACATCCAACAGTCATTTAGAGTCAAAAGATTAAATGTTGAAATTTCATCCATATTGACCATTTTGGGATCGTTCGACAGGTCCGGAGTCATCGTTTTTCATCCGAAAATTGATTTTTTGGGCAGTACCAAAAATGATTCAAAATGTGAATTGGATCATGCCTCATGTTGAATAACCACTTTTTAAACCCTCACAGTGACCAAAATTGCCATTTTTACAGAGTTTTGCTTACTCAAAAGCTTCAATTTTGACCCGTTTCAGGCACAGAAATGACTTTAAACACACTTATTTTAGTTGACAAAGTCATAATTCACATCCAACAGTCATTTAGAGTCAAAAGATTAAATGTTGAAATTTCATCCATATTGACCATTTTGGGATCGTTCGACAGGTCCGGAGTCATCGTTTTTCATCCGAAAATTGATTTTTTGGACTGTACCAAAAATGATTCAAAATGTCAATTGGATCGTGCCTCATGTTGAATAACCACTTTTTAAACCCTCACAGTGACAAAAATTGCCATTTTTACAGAGTTTTGCTTACTCAAAAGCTTCAATTTTGACCCGTTTCAGGCACAGAAATGACTTTAAACACACTTATTCTAGTTGACAAAGTCATAATTCACATCCAACAGTCATTTAGAGTCAAAAGATTAAATGTTAAAATGTCATCATTATAGACCATTTTAGGATCGTTCGACAGGTCCGGAGTCATCATTTTTCATCCGAAAATTGATTTTTTGGACTGTACCAAAAATGATTCAAAATGTCAATTGGATCATGCCTCATGTTGAATAAACACTTTTTAAACCCTCACAGTGACCAAAATTGCCATTTTTACAGAGTTTTGCTTACTCAAAAGCTTCAATTTTGACCCGTTTCAGGCACAGAAATGACTTTAAACACATTTATTCTAGTTAACAAAGTCATAATTCACATCCAACAGTCATTTAGAGTCAAAAGATTAAATGTTGAAATTTCATCCATATTGACCATTTTGGGATCGTTCGACAGGTCCGGAGTCATCGTTTTTCATCCGAAAATTGATTTTTTGGACTGTACCAAAAATGATTCAAAATGTCAATTGGATCATGCCTCATGTTGAATAACCACTTTTTAAACCCTCACAGTGACCAAAATTGCCATTTTTACAGAGTTTTGCTTACTCAAAAGCTTCAATTTTGACCCGTTTCAGGCACAGAAATGACTTTAAACACACTTATTTTAGTTGACAAAGTCATAATTCACATCCAACAGTCATTTAGAGTCAAAAGATTAAATGTTGAAATTTCATCCATATTGACCATTTTGGGATCGTTCGACAGGTCCGGAGTCATCGTTTTTCATCCGAAAATTGATTTTTTGGACTGTACCAAAAATGATTCAAAATGTCAATTGGATCGTGCCTCATGTTGAATAACCACTTTTTAAACCCTCACAGTGACCAAAATTGCCATTTTTACAGAGTTTTGCTTACTCAAAAGCTTCAATTTTGACCCGTTTCAGGCACAGAAATGACTTTAAACACACTTATTTTAGTTGACAAAGTCATAATTCACATCCAACAGTCATTTAGAGTCAAAAGATTAAATGTTGAAATTTCATCCATATTGACCATTTTGGGATCGTTCGACAGGTCCGGAGTCATCGTTTTTCATCCGAAAATTGATTTTTTGCACTCTACCAAAAATGATTCAAAATGTCATTTGGATCGGGCCTCATGTTGAATAACCACTTTTTAAACCCTCACAGTGACCAAAATTGCCATTTTTACAGAGTTTTGCTTACTCAAAATCTTCAATTTTGACCAATTTCAGGCACAGAAATGACTTTAAACACACTTATTCTAGTTGACAAAGTCATAATTCACATCCAACAGTCATTTAGAGTCAAAAGATTAAATGTTAAAATGTCATCATTATAAACCATTTTGGGATCGTTCGACAGGTCCGGAGTCATCGTTTTTCATCCGAAAATTGATTTTTTGGACTGTACCAAAAATGATTCAAAATGTCAATTGGATCATGCCTCATGTTGAATAACCACTTTTTAAACCCTCACAGTGACCAAAATTGCCATTTTTACAGAGTTTTGCTTACTCAAAAGCTTCAATTTTGACCCGTTTCAGGCACAGAAATGACTTTAAACACACTTATTTTAGTTAACAAAGTCATAATTCACATCCAACAGTCATTTATAGTCAAGAGATTAAATGTTGAAATTTCATCATTATAGACCATTTTGGGATCGTTCGACAGGTCCGGAGTCATCGTTTTTCATCCGAAAATTTATTTTTTGGACTGTACCAAAAATGATTCAAAATGTCAATTGGATCATGCCTCATGTTGAATAACCACTTTTTAAACCCTCACAGTGACCAAAATTGCCATTTTTACAGAGTTTTGCTTACTCAAAAGCTTCCATTTTGACCCGTTTCAGGCACAGAAATGACTTTAAACACACTTATTTTAGTTGACAATGTCATAATTCACATCCAACAGTCATTTAGAGTCAAAAGATTAAATGTTAAAATTTCATCCATATTGACCATTTTGGGATCGTTTGACAGGTCCGGAGTCATCGTTTTTCATCCGAAAATTGATTTTTTGGACTGTACCAAAAATGATTCAAAATGTCAATTGGATCATGCCTCATGTTGAATAACCACTTTTTAAACCCTCACAGTGACCAACATTGCCATTTTTACAGAGTCTTGCTTACTCAAAAGCTTCAATTTTGACCCGTTTCAGGCACAGAAATGACTTTAAACACACTTATTTTAGTTGACAAAGTCATAATTCACATCCAACAGTCATTTAGAGTCAAAAGATTAAATGTTGAAATTTCATCCATATTGACCATTTTGGGATCGTTCGACAGGTCCGGAGTCATCGTTTTTCATCCGAAAATTGATTTTTTGGACTGTACCAAAAAATGATTCAAAATGTCAATTGGATCGTGCCTCATGTTGAATAACCACTTTTTCAACCCTCACAGTGACCAAAATTGCCATTTTTACAGAGTTTTGCTTACTTAAAAGCTTCAATTTTGACCCGTTTCAGGCACAGAAATGACTTTAAACACACTTATTCTAGTTGACAAAGTCATAATTCACATCCAACAGTCATTTAGAGTCAAAAGATTAAATGTTGAAATTTCATCCATATTGACCATTTTGGGATCGTTCGACAGGTCCGGAGTCATCGTTTTTCATCCGAAAATTGATTTTTCGGACTGTACCAAAAATGATTCAAAATGTCAATTGGATCGTGCCTCATGTTGAATAACCACTTTTTAAACCCTCACAGTGACCAAAATTGCCATTTTTACAGAGTTTTGCTTACTCAAAAGCTTCAATTTTGACCCGTTTCAGGGACAGAAATGACTTTCAACACACTTATTTTAGTTAACAAAGTCATAATTCACATCCAACAGTCATTTAGAGTCAAAAGATTAAATGTTGAAATTTCATCCATATTGACCATTTTGGGATCGTTCGACAGGTCCGGAGTCATCGTTTTTCATCCGAAAATTGATTTTTTGGGCAGTACCAAAAATGATTCAAAATGTGAATTGGATCATGCCTCATGTTGAATAACCACTTTTAAAACCCTCACAGTGACCAAAATTGCCATTTTTACAGAGTTTTGCTTACTCAAAAGCTTCAATTTTGACCCGTTTCAGGCACAGAAATGACTTTAAACACACTTATTTTAGTTGACAAAGTCATAATTCACATCCAACAGTCATTTAGAGTCAAAAGATTAAATGTTGAAATTTCATCCATATTGACCATTTTGGGATCGTTCGACAGTTCCGGAGTCATCGTTTTTCATCCGAAAATTGATTTTTTGGACTGTACCAAAAATGATTCAAAATGTCAATTGGATCGTGCCTCATGTTGAATAAACACTTTTTAAACCCTCACAGTGACAAAAATTGCCATTTTTACAGAGTTTTGCTTACTCAAAAGCTTCAATTTTGACCCGTTTCAGGCACAGAAATGACTTTAAACACACTTATTCTAGTTGACAAAGTCATAATTCACATCCAACAGTCAATTAGAGTCAAAAGATTAAATGTTAAAATGTCATCATTATAGACCATTTTGGGATCGTTCGACAGGTCCGGAGTCATCGTTTTTCATCCGAAAATTGATTTTTTGGACTGTACCAAAAATGATTCAAAATGTCAATTGGATCATGCCTCATGTTGAATAACCACTTTTTAAACCCTCACAGTGACCAAAATTGCCATTTTTACAGAGTTTTGCTTACTCAAAAGCTTCAATTTTGACCCGTTTCAGGCACAGAAATGACTTTAAACACACTTATTTTAGTTAACAAAGTCATAATTCACATCCAACAGTCATTTATAGTCAAGAGATTAAATGTTGAAATTTCATCATTATAGACCATTTTGGGATCGTTCGACAGGTCCGGAGTCATCGTTTTTCATCCGAAAATTGATTTTTTGGACTGTACCAAAAATGATTCAAAATGTCAATTGGATCATGCCTCATGTTGAATAACCACTTTTTAAACCCTCACAGTGACCAAAATTGCCATTTTTACAGAGTTTTCCTTACTCAAAAGCTTCAATTTTGACCTGTTTCAGGCACAGAAATGACTTTAAACACACTTATTTTAGTTAACAAAGTCATAATTCACATTCAACAGTCATTTAGAGTCAAAAGATTAAATGTTGAAATTTTCATCCATATTGACCATTTTGGGATCGTTCGACAGGTCCGGAGTCATCGTTTTTCATCCGAAAATTGATTTTTTGGGCAGTACCAAAAATGATTCAAAATGTGAATTGGATCATGCCTCATGTTGAATAACCACTTTTTAAACCCTCACAGTGACCAAAATTGCCATTTTTACAGAGTTTTGCTTACTCAAAAGCTTCAATTTTGACCCGTTTCAGGCACAGAAATGACTTTAAACACACTTATTTTAGTTGACAAAGTCATAATTCACATCCAACAGTCATTTCGAGTCAAAAGATTAAATGTTGAAATTTCATCCATATTGACCATTTTGGGATCGTTCGACAGGTCCGGAGTCATCGTTTTTCATCCGAAAATTGATTTTTTGGGCAGTACCAAAAATGATTCAAAATGTGAATTGGATCATGCCTCATGTTGAATAACCACTTTTTAAACCCTCACAGTGACCAAAATTGCCATTTTTACAGAGTTTTGCTTACTCAAAAGCTTCAATTTTGACCCGTTTCAGGCACAGAAATGACTTTAAACACACTTATTCTAGTTGACAAAGTCATAATTCACATCCAACAGTCATTTAGAGTCAAAAGATGAACTGTTAAAATGTCATCATTATAGACCATTTTGGGATCGTTCGACAGGTCCGGAGTCATCGTTTTTCATCCGAAAATTGATTTTTTGGACTGTACCAAAAATGATTCAAAATGTCAATTGGATCATGCCTCATGTTGAATAACCACTTTTAAACCCTCACAGTGACCAAAATTGCCATTTTTACAGAGTTTTGCTTACTCAAAAGCTTCAATTTTGACCCGTTTCAGGCACAGAAATGACTTTAAACACACTTATTTTAGTTAACAAAGTCATAATTCACATCCAACAGTCATTTATAGTCAAGAGATTAAATGTTGAAATTTCATCATTATAGACCATTTTGGGATCGTTCGACAGGTCCGGAGTCATCGTTTTTCGTCCGAAAATTGATTTTTTGGACTGTACTAAAAATGATTCAAAATGTCAATTGGATCGTGCCTCATGTTGAATAACCACTTTTTAAACCCTCACAGTGACCAAAATTGCCATTTTTACAGAGTTTTGCTTACTCAAAAGCTTCAATTTTGACCCGGTTCAGGCACAGAAATGACTTTAAACACACTTATTCTAGTTGACAAAGTCATAATTCACATCCAACAGTCATTTAGAGTCAAAAGATTAAATGTTAAAATGTCATCATTATAGAGCATTTTGGGATCGTTCGACAGGTCCGGAGTCATCGTTTTTCATCCGAAAATTGATTTTTTGGACTGTACCAAAAATGATTCAAAATGTCAATTGGATCATGCCTCATGTTGAATAACCACTTTTTAAACCCTCACAGTGACCAAAATTGCCATTTTTACAGAGTTTTGCTTACTCAAAAGCTTCAATTTTGACCCGTTTCAGGCACAGAAATGACTTTAAACACACTTATTTTAGTTAACAAAGTCATAATTCACATCCAACAGTCATTTATAGTCAAGAGATTAAATGTTGAAATTTCATCATTATAGACCATTTTGGGATCGTTCGACAGGTCCTGGGTCATCGTTTTTCATCCGAAAATTGATTTTTTGGACTGTACCAAAAATGATTCAAAATGTCAATTGGATCATGCCTCATGTTGAATAACCACTTTTTAAACCCTCACAGTGACCAAAATTGCCATTTTTACAGAGTCTTGCTTACTCAAAAGCTTCAATTTTGACCCGTTTCAGGCACAGAAATGACTTTAAACACACTTATTTTAGTTGACAAAGTCATAATTCACATCCAACAGTCATTTAGAGTCAAAAGATTAAATGTTGAAATTTCATCCATATTGACCATTTTGGGATCGTTCGACAGGTCCGGAGTCATCGTTTTTCATCCGAAAATTGATTTTTTGGACTGTACCAAAAATGATTCAAAATGTCAATTGGATCGTGCCTCGTGTTGAATAACCACTTTTTCAACCCTCACAGTGACCAAAATTGCCATTTTTACAGAGTTTTGCTTACTTAAAAGCTTCAATTTTGACCCGTTTCAGGCACAGAAATGACTTTAAACACACTTATTCTAGTTGACAAAGTCATAATTCACATCCAACAGTCATTTAGAGTCAAAAGATTAAATGTTAAAATGTCATCATTATAGACCATTTTGGGATCGTTCGACAGGTCCGGAGTCATCGTTTTTCATCTGAAAATTGATTTTTTGGACTGTACCAAAAATGATTCAAAATGTCAATTGGATCATGCCTCATGTTGAATAACCACTTTTTAAACCCTCACAGTGACCAAAATTGCCATTTTTACAGAGTTTTGCTTACTCAAAAGCTTCCATTTTGACCCGTTTCAGGCAAAGAAATGACTTTAAACACACTTATTTTAGTTAACAAAGTCATAATTCACATCCAACAGTCATTTAGAGTCAAAAGATTAAATGTTAAAATTTCATCCATATTGACCATTTTGGGATCGTTCGACAGGTCCGGAGTCATCGTTTTTCATCCGAAAATTGATTTTTTGGACTGTACCAAAAATGATTCAAAATGTCAATTGGATCATGCCTCATGTTGAATAACCACTTTTTAAACCCTCACAGTGACCAAAATTGCCATTTTTACAGAGTTTTGCTAACTCAAAAGCTTCAATTTTGACCCGTTTCAGGCTCAGAAATGACTTTAAACACACTTATTTTAGTTGAAGAAGTCATAATTCACATCCAACAGTTATTTAGAGTCAAAAGATTAAATGTTGCAATTTCATCCATATTGACCATTTTGGGATCGTTCGACAGGTCCGGAGTCTTCGTTTTTCATCCGAAAATTGATTTTTCGGACTGTACCAAAAATGATTCAAAATGTCAATTGGATCGTGCCTCATGTTGAATAACCACTTTTTAAACCCTCACAGTGACCAAAATTGCCATTTTTACAGAGTTTTGCTTACTCAAAAGCTTCCATTTTGACCCGTTTCAGGCACAGAAATGACTTTAAACACACTTATTCTAGTTGACAAAGTCATAATTCACATCCAACAGTCATTTAGAATCAAAAGCCTAAATGTTAAAATTTCATCCATATTGACCATTTTGGGATCGTTCGACAGGTCCGGAGTCATCGTTTTTCATCCTAAAATTGATTTTTTGGACTGTACCAAAAATGATTCAAAATGTCAATTGGATCATGCCTCATGTTGAATAACCACTTTTTACACCCTCACAGTGACCAAAATTGCCATTTTTACAGAGTTTTGCTTACTCAAAAGCTTCAATTTTGACCCGTTTCAGGCACAGAAATGACTTTAAACACACTTATTTTAGTTGACAAAGTCATAATTCACATCCAACAGTCATTTAGAGTCAAAAGATTAAATGTTGAAATTTCATCCATATTGACCATTTTGGGATCGTTCGACAGGTCCGGAGTCATCGTTTTTCATCCGAAAATTGATTTTTTGGACTGTACCAAAAATGATTCAAAATGTCAATTGGATCGTGCCTCATGTTGAATAACCACTTTTTAAACCCTCACAGTGACAAAAATTGCCATTTTTACAGAGTTTTGCTTATTCAAAAGCTTCAATTTTGACCCGTTTCAGGCACAGAAATGACTTTAAACACACTTATTTTAGTTGAAGAAGTCATAATTCACATCCAACAGTTATTTAGAGTCAAAAGATTAAATGTTGCAATTTCATCCATATTGACCATTTTGGGATCGTTCGACAGGTCCGGAGTCATCGTTTTTCATCCGAAAATTGATTTTTTGGACTGTACCAAAAATGATTCAAAATGTCAATTGGATCATGCCTCATGTTGAATAACCACTTTTTAAACCCTCACAGTGACCAAAATTGCCATTTTTACAGAGTTTTGCTAACTCAAAAGCTTCAATTTTGACCCGTTTCAGGCACAGAAATGACTTTAAACACACTTATTTTAGTTGAAGAAGTCATAATTCACATCCAACAGTTATTTAGAGTCAAAAGATTAAATGTTGCAATTTCATCCATATTGACCATTTTGGGATCGTTCGACAGGTCCGGAGTCATCGTTTTTCATCCGAAAATTGATTTTTTGGACTGTACCAAAAATGATTCAAAATGTCAATTGGATCATGCCTCATGTTGAATAACCACTTTTTAAACCCTCACAGTGACCAAAATTGCCATTTTTACAGAGTTTTGCTTACTCAAAAGCTTCAATTTTGACCCGTTTCAGGCACAGAAATGACTTTAAACACACTTATTTTAGTTAACAAAGTCATAATTCACATCCAACAGTCATTTAGAGTCAAAAGATTAAATGTTGAAATTTCATCCATATTGACCATTTTGGGATCGTTCGACAGGTCCGGAGTCATCATTTTTCATCCGAAAATTGATTTTTTGGGCAGTACCAAAAATGATTCAAAATGTGAATTGGATCATGCCTCATGTTGAATAACCACTTTTTAAACCCTCACAGTGACCAAAATTGCCATTTTTACAGAGTTTTGCTTACTCAAAAGCTTCAATTTTGACCCGTTTCAGGCACAGAAATGACTTTAAACACACTTATTTTAGTTAACAAAGTCATAATTCACATCCAACAGTCATTTATAGTCAAGAGATTAAATGTTGAAATTTCATCATTATAGACCATTTTGGGATCGTTCGACAGGTCCGGAGTCATCGTTTTTCATCCGAAAATTGATTTTTTGGACTGTACTAAAAATGATTCAAAATGTCAATTGGATCGTGCCTCATGTTGAATAACCACTTTTTAAACCCTCACAGTGACCAAAATTGCCATTTTTACAGAGTTTTGCTTACTCAAAAGCTTCAATTTTGACCCGTTTCAGGCACAGAAATGACTTTAAACACACTTATTCTAGTTGACAAAGTCATAATTCACATCCAACAGTCATTTAGAGTCAAAAGATTAAATGTTAAAATGTCATCATTATAGAGCATTTTGGGATCGTTCGACAGGTCCGGAGTCATCGTTTTTCATCCGAAAATTGATTTTTTGGACTGTACCAAAAATGATTCAAAATGTCAATTGGATCATGCCTCATGTTGAATAACCACTTTTTAAACCCTCACAGTGACCAAAATTGCCATTTTTACAGAGTTTTGCTTACTCAAAAGCTTCAATTTTGACCCGTTTCAGGCACAGAAATGACTTTAAACACACTTATTTTAGTTAACAAAGTCATAATTCACATCCAACAGTCATTTATAGTCAAGAGATTAAATGTTGAAATTTCATCATTATAGACCATTTTGGGATCGTTCGACAGGTCCTGGGTCATCGTTTTTCATCCGAAAATTGTTTTTTTGGACTGTACCAAAAATGATTCAAAATGTCAATTGGATCATGCCTCATGTTGAATAACCACTTTTTAAACCCTCACAGTGACCAAAATTGCCATTTTTACAGAGTTTTGCTTACTCAAAAGCTTCAATTTTGACCCGTTTCAGGCACAGAAATGACTTTAAACACACTTATTCTAGTTGACAAAGTCATAATTCACATCCAACAGTCATTTAGAGTCAAAAGATTAAATGTTAAAATGTCATCATTATAGACCATTTTGGGATCGTTCGACAGGTCCGGAGTCATCAGTTTTTCATCCGAAAATTGATTTTTTGGACTGTACCAAAAATGATTCAAAATGTCAATTGGATCATGCCTCATGTTGAATAACCACTTTTTAAACCCTCACAGTGACCAAAATTGCCATTTTTACAGAGTTTTGCTTACTCAAAAGCTTCAATTTTGACCCGTTTCAGGCACAGAAATGACTTTAAACACACTTATTTTAGTTAACAAAGTTATAATTCACATCCAACAGTCATTTATAGTCAAGAGATTAAATGTTGAAATTTCATCATTATAGACCATTTTGGGATCGTTCGACAGGTCCGGAGTCACCGTTTTTCATCCGAAAATTGATTTTTTGGACTGTACCAAAAATGATTCAAAATGTCAATTGGATCATGCCTCATGTTGAATAACCACTTTTTAAACCCTCACAGTGACCAAAATTGCCATTTTTACAGAGTTTTCCTTACTCAAAAGCTTCAATTTTGACCCGTTTCAGGCACAGAAATGACTTTAAACACACTTATTTTAGTTAACAAAGTCATAATTCACATCCAACAGTCATTTAGAGTCAAAAGATTAAATGTTGAAATTTCATCCATATTGACCATTTTGGGATCGTTCGACAGGTCCGGAGTCATCGTTTTTCATCCGAAAATTGATTTTTTGGGCAGTACCAAAAATGATTCAAAATGTGAATTGGATCATGCCTCATGTTGAATAACCACTTTTTAAACCCTCACAGTGACCAAAATTGCCATTTTTACAGAGTTTTGCTTACTCAAAGCTTCAATTTTGACCCGTTTCAGGCACAGAAATGACTTTAAACACACTTATTTTAGTTGACAAAGTCATAATTCACATCCAACAGTCATTTAGAGTCAAAAGATTAAATGTTGAAATTTCATCCATATTGACCATTTTGGGATCGTTCGACAGGTCCGGAGTCATCGTTTTTCATCCGAAAATTGATTTTTTGGACTGTACCAAAAATGATTCAAAATGTCAATTGGATCGTGCCTCATGTTGAATAACCACTTTTTAAACCCTCACGGTGACAAAAATTGCCATTTTTACAGAGTTTTGCTTACTCAAAAGCTTCAATTTTGACCCGTTTCAGGCACAGAAATGACTTTAAACACACTTATTCTAGTTGACAAAGTCATAATTCACATCCAACAGTCATTTAGAGTCAAAAGATTAAATGTTAAAATGTCATCATTATAGACCATTTTGGGATCGTTCGACAGGTCCGGATTCATCGTTTTTCATCCGAAAATTGATTTTTTGGACTGTACCAAAAATGATTCAAAATGTCAATTGGATCATGCCTCATGTTGAATAACCACTTTTTAAACCCTCACAGTGACCAAAATTGCCATTTTTACAGAGTTTTGCTTACTCAAAGGCTTCAATTTTGACCCGTTTCAGGCACAGAAATGACTTTAAACACACTTATTTTAATTGACAAAGTCATAATTCACATCCAACAGTCATTAAGAGTCAAAAGATTAAATGGTAAAATTTCATTCATATTGACCATTTTGGGATCGTTTGACAGGTCCGGAGTCATCGTTTTTCATCCGAAAATTGATTTTTTGGACTGTACCAAAAATGATTCAAAATGTCAATTGGATCGTTCCTCATGTTGAATAACCACTTTTTAAACCCTCACAGTGACCAAAATTGCCATTTTTACAGAGTTTTGCTTACTCAAAAGCTTTGATTTTGACCCGTTTCAGGCACAGAAATGACTTTAAACACATGTATTCTAGTTGACAAAGTCATAATTCACATCCAACAGTCATTTAGAGTCAAAAGATTAAATGTTAAAATTTCATCATTATAGACCATTTTGGGATCGTTCGACAGGTCCGGAGTCATCGTTTTTCATCCGAAAATTGATTTTTTGGACTGTACCAAAAATGATTCAAAATGTCAATTGGATCATGCCTCATGTTGAATAACCACTTTTTAAACCCTCACAGTGACCAAAATTGCCATTTTTACAGAGTTTTGCTTACTCAAAGGCTTCAATTTTGACCCGTTTCAGGCACAGAAATGACTTTAAACACACTTATTTTAATTGACAAAGTCATAATTCACATCCAACAGTCATTAAGAGTCAAAAGATTAAATGGTAAAATTTCATTCATATTGACCATTTTGGGATCGTTTGACAGGTCCGGAGTCATCGTTTTTCATCCGAAAATTGATTTTTTGGACTGTACCAAAAATGATTCAAAATGTCAATTGGATCGTTCCTCATGTTGAATAACCACTTTTTAAACCCTCACAGTGACCAAAATTGCCATTTTTACAGAGTTTTGCTTACTCAAAAGCTTCGATTTTGACCCGTTTCAGGCACAGAAATGACTTTAAACACACGTATTCTAGTTGACAAAAATCATAATTCACATCCAACAGTCATTTAGAGTCAAAAGATTAAATGTTAAAATTTCATCATTATAGACCATTTTGGGATCGTTCGACAGGTCCGGAGTCATCGTTTTTCATCCGAAAATTGATTTTTTGGACTGTACCAAAAATGATTCAAAATGTCAATTGGATCATGCCTCATGTTGAATAACCACTTTTTAAACCCTCACAGTGACCAAAATTGCCATTTTTACAGAGTTTTGCTTACTCAAAAGCTTCAATTTTGACCCGTTTCAGGCACAGAAATGACTTTAAACACACTTATTCTAGTTGACAAAGTCATAATTCACATCCAACAGTCATTTAGAGTCAAAAGATTAAATGTTAAAATGTCATCATTATAGAGCATTTTGGGATCGTTCGACAGGTCCGGAGTCATCGTTTTTCATCCGAAAATTGATTTTTTGGACTGTACCAAAAATGATTCAAAATGTCAATTGGATCATGCCTCATGTTGAATAACCACTTTTTAAACCCTCACAGTGACCAAAATTGCCATTTTTACAGAGTTTTGCTTACTCAAAAGCTTCAATTTTGACCCGTTTCAGGCACAGAAATGACTTTAAACACACTTATTTTAGTTAACAAAGTCATAATTCACATCCAACAGTCATTTATAGTCAAGAGATTAAATGTTGAAATTTCATCATTATAGACCATTTTGGGATCGTTCGACAGGTCCTGGGTCATCGTTTTTCATCCGAAAATTGTTTTTTTGGACTGTACCAAAAATGATTCAAAATGTCAATTGGATCATGCCTCATGTTGAATAACCACTTTTTAAACCCTCACAGTGACCAAAATTGCCATTTTTACAGAGTTTTGCTTACTCAAAAGCTTCAATTTTGACCCGTTTCAGGCACAGAAATGACTTTAAACACACTTATTCTAGTTGACAAAGTCATAATTCACATCCAACAGTCATTTAGAGTCAAAAGATTAAATGTTAAAATGTCATCATTATAGACCATTTTGGGATCGTTCGACAGGTCCGGAGTCATCAGTTTTTCATCCGAAAATTGATTTTTTGGACTGTACCAAAAATGATTCAAAATGTCAATTGGATCATGCCTCATGTTGAATAACCACTTTTTAAACCCTCACAGTGACCAAAATTGCCATTTTTACAGAGTTTTGCTTACTCAAAAGCTTCAATTTTGACCCGTTTCAGGCACAGAAATGACTTTAAACACACTTATTTTAGTTAACAAAGTTATAATTCACATCCAACAGTCATTTATAGTCAAGAGATTAAATGTTGAAATTTCATCATTATAGACCATTTTGGGATCGTTCGACAGGTCCGGAGTCACCGTTTTTCATCCGAAAATTGATTTTTTGGACTGTACCAAAAATGATTCAAAATGTCAATTGGATCATGCCTCATGTTGAATAACCACTTTTTAAACCCTCACAGTGACCAAAATTGCCATTTTTACAGAGTTTTCCTTACTCAAAAGCTTCAATTTTGACCCGTTTCAGGCACAGAAATGACTTTAAACACACTTATTTTAGTTAACAAAGTCATAATTCACATCCAACAGTCATTTAGAGTCAAAAGATTAAATGTTGAAATTTCATCCATATTGACCATTTTGGGATCGTTCGACAGGTCCGGAGTCATCGTTTTTCATCCGAAAATTGATTTTTTGGGCAGTACCAAAAATGATTCAAAATGTGAATTGGATCATGCCTCATGTTGAATAACCACTTTTTAAACCCTCACAGTGACCAAAATTGCCATTTTTACAGAGTTTTGCTTACTCAAAGCTTCAATTTTGACCCGTTTCAGGCACAGAAATGACTTTAAACACACTTATTTTAGTTGACAAAGTCATAATTCACATCCAACAGTCATTTAGAGTCAAAAGATTAAATGTTGAAATTTCATCCATATTGACCATTTTGGGATCGTTCGACAGGTCCGGAGTCATCGTTTTTCATCCGAAAATTGATTTTTTGGACTGTACCAAAAATGATTCAAAATGTCAATTGGATCGTGCCTCATGTTGAATAACCACTTTTTAAACCCTCACGGTGACAAAAATTGCCATTTTTACAGAGTTTTGCTTACTCAAAAGCTTCAATTTTGACCCGTTTCAGGCACAGAAATGACTTTAAACACACTCATTCTAGTTGACAAAGTCATAATTCACATCCAACAGTCATTTAGAGTCAAAAGATTAAATGTTAAAATGTCATCATTATAGACCATTTTGGGATCGTTCGACAGGTCCGGATTCATCGTTTTTCATCCGAAAATTGATTTTTTGGACTGTACCAAAAATGATTCAAAATGTCAATTGGATCATGCCTCATGTTGAATAACCACTTTTTAAACCCTCACAGTGACCAAAATTGCCATTTTTACAGAGTTTTGCTTACTCAAAGGCTTCAATTTTGACCCGTTTCAGGCACAGAAATGACTTTAAACACACTTATTTTAATTGACAAAGTCATAATTCACATCCAACAGTCATTAAGAGTCAAAAGATTAAATGGTAAAATTTCATTCATATTGACCATTTTGGGATCGTTTGACAGGTCCGGAGTCATCGTTTTTCATCCGAAAATTGATTTTTTGGACTGTACCAAAAATGATTCAAAATGTCAATTGGATCGTTCCTCATGTTGAATAACCACTTTTTAAACCCTCACAGTGACCAAAATTGCCATTTTTACAGAGTTTTGCTTACTCAAAAGCTTTGATTTTGACCCGTTTCAGGCACAGAAATGACTTTAAACACATGTATTCTAGTTGACAAAGTCATAATTCACATCCAACAGTCATTTAGAGTCAAAAGATTAAATGTTAAAATTTCATCATTATAGACCATTTTGGGATCGTTCGACAGGTCCGGAGTCATCGTTTTTCATCCGAAAATTGATTTTTTGGACTGTACCAAAAATGATTCAAAATGTCAATTGGATCATGCCTCATGTTGAATAACCACTTTTTAAACCCTCACAGTGACCAAAATTGCCATTTTTACAGAGTTTTGCTTACTCAAAGGCTTCAATTTTGACCCGTTTCAGGCACAGAAATGACTTTAAACACACTTATTTTAATTGACAAAGTCATAATTCACATCCAACAGTCATTAAGAGTCAAAAGATTAAATGGTAAAATTTCATTCATATTGACCATTTTGGGATCGTTTGACAGGTCCGGAGTCATCGTTTTTCATCCGAAAATTGATTTTTTGGACTGTACCAAAAATGATTCAAAATGTCAATTGGATCGTTCCTCATGTTGAATAACCACTTTTTAAACCCTCACAGTGACCAAAATTGCCATTTTTACAGAGTTTTGCTCACTCAAAAGCTTCGATTTTGACCCGTTTCAGGCACAGAAATGACTTTAAACACACGTATTCTAGTTGACAAAAATCATAATTCACATCCAACAGTCATTTAGAGTCAAAAGATTAAATGTTAAAATGTCATCATTATAGACCATTTTGGGATCGTTCGACAGGTCCGGAGTCATCGTTTTTCATCCGAAAATTGATTTTTTGGACTGTACCAAAAATGATTCAAAATGTCAATTGGATCATGCCTCATGTTGAATAACCACTTTTTAAACCCTCACAGTGACCAAAATTGCCATTTTTACAGAGTTTTGCTAACTCAAAAGCTTCAATTTTGACCCGTTTCAGGCACAGAAATGACTTTAAACACACTTATTTTAGTTGAAGAAGTCATAATTCACATCCAACAGTCATTTAGAGTCAAAAGATTAAAGGTTAAAATGTCATCATTATAGACCATTTTGGGATCGTTCGACAGGTCCGGAGTCATCGTTTTTCATCTGAAAATTGATTTTTTGGACTGTACCAAAAATGATTCAAAATGTCAATTGGATCATGCCTCATGTTGAATAACCACTTTTTAAACCCTCACAGTGACCAAAATTGCCATTTTTACAGAGTTTTGCTTACTCAAAAGCTTCCATTTTGACCCGTTTCAGGCAAAGAAATGACTTTAAACACACTCATTTTAGTTGACAAAGTCATAATTCACATCCAACAGTCATTTAGAGTCAAAAGATTAAATGTTAAAATTTCATCCATATTGACCATTTTGGGATCGTTCGACAGGTCCGGAGTCATAGTTTTTCATCCGAAAATTGATTTTTCGAACTGTACCAAAGATGATTCAAAATGTCAATTGGATCGTGCCTCATGTTGAATAACCACTTTTTAAACCCTCACAGTGACTAAAATTGCCATTTTTACAGAGTTTTGCTTACTCAAAAGCTTCCATTTTGACCCGTTTCAGGCACAGAAATGACTTTAAACACACTTATTCTAGTTGACAAAGTCATAATTCACATCCAACAGTCATTTAGAGTCAAAAGATTAAATGTTGAAATTTCATCCATATTGACCATTTTGGGATCGTTCGACAGGTCCGGAGTCATCGTTTTTCATCCGAAAATTGATTTTTCGGACTGTACCAAAAATGATTCAAAATGTCAATTGGATCGACCCTCATGTTGAATAACCACTTTTTAAACCCTCACAGTGACCAAAATTGCCATTTTTACAGAGTTTTGCTTACTCAAAAGCTTCAATTTTGACCCGTTTCAGGCACAGAAATGACTTTAAACACACTTATTTTAGTTAACAAAGTCATAATTCACATCCAACAGTCATTTAGAGTCAAAAGATTAAATGTTGAAATTTCATCCATATTGACCATTTTGGGATCGTTCGACAGGTCCGGAGTCATTGTTTTTCATCCGAAAATTGATTTTTTGGGCAGTACCAAAAATGATTCAAAATGTGAATTGGATCATGCCTCATGTTGAATAACCACTTTTTAAACCCTCACAGTGACCAAAATTGCCATTTTTACAGAGTTTTGCTTACTCAAAAGCTTCAATTTTGACCCGTTTCAGGCACAGAAATGACTTTAAACACACTTATTTTAGTTGACAAAGTCATAATTCACATCCAACAGTCATTTAGAGTCAAAAGATTAAATGTTGAAATTTCATCCATATTGACCATTTTGGGATCGTTCGACAGGTCCGGAGTCATCGTTTTTCATCCGAAAATTGATTTTTTGGACTGTACCAAAAATGATTCAAAATGTCAATTGGATCGTGCCTCATGTTGAATAACCACTTTTTAAACCCTCACAGTGACAAAAATTGCCATTTTTACAGAGTTTTGCTTACTCAAAAGCTTCAATTTTGACCCGTTTCAGGCACAGAAATGACTTTAAACACACTTATTCTAGTTGACAAAGTCATAATTCACATCCAACAGTCATTTAGAGTCAAAAGATTAAATGTTAAAATGTCATCATTATAGACCATTTTAGGATCGTTCGACAGGTCCGGAGTCATCATTTTTCATCCGAAAATTGATTTTTTGGACTGTACCAAAAATGATTCAAAATGTCAATTGGATCATGCCTCATGTTGAATAAACACTTTTTAAACCCTCACAGTGACCAAAATTGCCATTTTTACAGAGTTTTGCTTACTCAAAAGCTTCAATTTTGACCCGTTTCAGGCACAGAAATGACTTTAAACACACTTATTCTAGTTAACAAAGTCATAATTCACATCCAACAGTCATTTAGAGTCAAAAGATTAAATGTTGAAATTTCATCCATATTGACCATTTTGGGATCGTTCGACAGGTCCGGAGTCATCGTTTTTCATCCGAAAATTGATTTTTTGGACTGTACCAAAAATGATTCAAAATGTCAATTGGATCATGCCTCATGTTGAATAACCACTTTTTAAACCCTCACAGTGACCAAAATTGCCATTTTTACAGAGTTTTGCTTACTCAAAAGCTTCAATTTTGACCCGTTTCAGGCACAGAAATGACTTTAAACACACTTATTTTAGTTGACAAAGTCATAATTCACATCCAACAGTCATTTAGAGTCAAAAGATTAAATGTTGAAATTTCATCCATATTGACCATTTTGGGATCGTTCGACAGGTCCGGAGTCATCGTTTTTCATCCGAAAATTGATTTTTTGGACTGTACCAAAAATGATTCAAAATGTCAATTGGATCGTGCCTCATGTTGAATAACCACTTTTTAAACCCTCACAGTGACCAGAATTGCCATTTTTACAGAGTTTTGCTTACTCAAAAGCTTCAATTTTGACCCGTTTCAGGCACAGAAATGACTTTAAACACACTTATTTTAGTTGACAAAGTCATAATTCACATCCAACAGTCATTTAGAGTCAAAAGATTAAATGTTGAAATTTCATCCATATTGACCATTTTGGGATCGTTCGACAGGTCCGGAGTCATCGTTTTTCATCCGAAAATTGATTTTTTGCACTCTACCAAAAATGATTCAAAATGTCATTTGGATCGGGCCTCATGTTGAATAACCACTTTTTAAACCCTCACAGTGACCAAAATTGCCATTTTTACAGAGTTTTGCTTACTCAAAATCTTCAATTTTGACCAATTTCAGGCACAGAAATGACTTTAAACACACTTATTCTAGTTGACAAAGTCATAATTCACATCCAACAGTCATTTAGAGTCAAAAGATTAAATGTTAAAATGTCATCATTATAAACCATTTTGGGATCGTTCGACAGGTCCGGAGTCATCGTTTTTCATCCGAAAATTGATTTTTTGGACTGTACCAAAAATGATTCAAAATGTCAATTGGATCATGCCTCATGTTGAATAACCACTTTTTAAACCCTCACAGTGACCAAAATTGCCATTTTTACAGAGTTTTGCTTACTCAAAAGCTTCAATTTTGACCCGTTTCAGGCACAGAAATGACTTTAAACACACTTATTTTAGTTAACAAAGTCATAATTCACATCCAACAGTCATTTATAGTCAAGAGATTAAATGTTGAAATTTCATCATTATAGACCATTTTGGGATCGTTCGACAGGTCCGGAGTCATCGTTTTTCATCCGAAAATTTATTTTTTGGACTGTACCAAAAATGATTCAAAATGTCAATTGGATCATGCCTCATGTTGAATAACCACTTTTTAAACCCTCACAGTGACCAAAATTGCCATTTTTACAGAGTTTTGCTTACTCAAAAGCTTCCATTTTGACCCGTTTCAGGCACAGAAATGACTTTAAACACACTTATTTTAGTTGACAATGTCATAATTCACATCCAACAGTCATTTAGAGTCAAAAGATTAAATGTTAAAATTTCATCCATATTGACCATTTTGGGATCGTTTGACAGGTCCGGAGTCATCGTTTTTCATCCGAAAATTGATTTTTTGGACTGTACCAAAAATGATTCAAAATGTCAATTGGATCATGCTTCATGTTGAATAACCACTTTTTAAACCCTCACAGTGACCAACATTGCCATTTTTACAGAGTCTTGCTTACTCAAAAGCTTCAATTTTGACCCGTTTCAGGCACAGAAATGACTTTAAACACACTTATTTTAGTTGACAAAGTCATAATTCACATCCAACAGTCATTTAGAGTCAAAAGATTAAATGTTGAAATTTCATCCATATTGACCATTTTGGGATCGTTCGACAGGTCCGGAGTCATCGTTTTTCATCCGAAAATTGATTTTTTGGACTGTACCAAAAAATGATTCAAAATGTCAATTGGATCGTGCCTCATGTTGAATAACCACTTTTTCAACCCTCACAGTGACCAAAATTGCCATTTTTACAGAGTTTTGCTTACTTAAAAGCTTCAATTTTGACCCGTTTCAGGCACAGAAATGACTTTAAACACACTTATTCTAGTTGACAAAGTCATAATTCACATCCAACAGTCATTTAGAGTCAAAAGATTAAATGTTGAAATTTCATCCATATTGACCATTTTGGGATCGTTCGACAGGTCCGGAGTCATCGTTTTTCATCCGAAAATTGATTTTTCGGACTGTACCAAAAATGATTCAAAATGTCAATTGGATCGTGCCTCATGTTGAATAACCACTTTTTAAACCCTCACAGTGACCAAAATTGCCATTTTTACAGAGTTTTGCTTACTCAAAAGCTTCAATTTTGACCCGTTTCAGGCACAGAAATGACTTTAAACACACTTATTTTAGTTGACAAAGTCATAATTCACATCCAACAGTCATTTAGAGTCAAAAGATTAAATGTTGAAATTTCATCCATATTGACCATTTTGGGATCGTTCGACAGGTCCGGAGTCATCGTTTTTCATCCGAAAATTGATTTTTTGCACTCTACCAAAAATGATTCAAAATGTCATTTGGATCGGGCCTCATGTTGAATAACCACTTTTTAAACCCTCACAGTGACCAAAATTGCCATTTTTACAGAGTTTTGCTTACTCAAAATCTTCAATTTTGACCAATTTCAGGCACAGAAATGACTTTAAACACACTTATTCTAGTTGACAAAGTCATAATTCACATCCAACAGTCATTTAGAGTCAAAAGATTAAATGTTAAAATGTCATCATTATAAACCATTTTGGGATCGTTCGACAGGTCCGGAGTCATCGTTTTTCATCCGAAAATTGATTTTTTGGACTGTACCAAAAATGATTCAAAATGTCAATTGGATCATGCCTCATGTTGAATAACCACTTTTTAAACCCTCACAGTGACCAAAATTGCCATTTTTACAGAGTTTTGCTTACTCAAAAGCTTCAATTTTGACCCGTTTCAGGCACAGAAATGACTTTAAACACACTTATTTTAGTTGACAAAGTCATAATTCACATCCAACAGTCATTTATAGTCAAGAGATTAAATGTTGAAATTTCATCATTATAGACCATTTTGGGATCGTTCGACAGGTCCGGAGTCATCGTTTTTCATCCGAAAATTTATTTTTTGGACTGTACCAAAAATGTTTAAAAATGTCAATTGGATCATGCCTCATGTTGAATAACCACTTTTTAAACCCTCACAGTGACCAAAATTGCCATTTTTACAGAGTTTTGCTTACTCAAAAGCTTCCATTTTGACCCGTTTCAGGCACAGAAATGACTTTAAACACACTTATTTTAGTTGACAATGTCATAATTCACATCCAACAGTCATTTAGAGTCAAAAGATTAAATGTTAAAATTTCATCCATATTGACCATTTTGGGATCGTTTGACAGGTCCGGAGTCATCGTTTTTCATCCGAAAATTGATTTTTTGGACTGTACCAAAAATGATTCAAAATGTCAATTGGATCATGCCTCATGTTGAATAACCACTTTTTAAACCCTCACAGTGACCAACATTGCCATTTTTACAGAGTCTTGCTTACTCAAAAGCTTCAATTTTGACCCGTTTCAGGCACAGAAATGACTTTAAACACACTTATTTTAGTTGACAAAGTCATAATTCACATCCAACAGTCATTTAGAGTCAAAAGATTAAATGTTGAAATTTCATCCATATTGACCATTTTGGGATCGTTCGACAGGTCCGGAGTCATCGTTTTTCATCCGAAAATTGATTTTTTGGACTGTACCAAAAAATGATTCAAAATGTCAATTGGATCGTGCCTCATGTTGAATAACCACTTTTTCAACCCTCACAGTGACCAAAATTGCCATTTTTACAGAGTTTTGCTTACTTAAAAGCTTCAATTTTGACCCGTTTCAGGCACAGAAATGACTTTAAACACACTTATTCTAGTTGACAAAGTCATAATTCACATCCAACAGTCATTTAGAGTCAAAAGATTAAATGTTGAAATTTCATCCATATTGACCATTTTGGGATCGTTCGACAGGTCCGGAGTCATCGTTTTTCATCCGAAAATTGATTTTTCGGACTGTACCAAAAATGATTCAAAATGTCAATTGGATCGTGCCTCATGTTGAATAACCACTTTTTAAACCCTCACAGTGACCAAAATTGCCATTTTTACAGAGTTTTGCTTACTCAAAAGCTTCAATTTTGACCCGTTTCAGGCACAGAAATGACTTTAAACACACTTATTTTAGTTAACAAAGTCATAATTCACATCCAACAGTCATTTAGAGTCAAAAGATTAAATGTTGAAATTTCATCCATATTGACCATTTTGGGATCGTTCGACAGGTCCGGAGTCATCGTTTTTCATCCGAAAATTGATTTTTTGGGCAGTACCAAAAATGATTCAAAATGTGAATTGGATCATGCCTCATGTTGAATAACCACTTTTTAAACCCTCACAGTGACCAAAATTGCCATTTTTACAGAGTTTTGCTTACTCAAAAGCTTCAATTTTGACCCGTTTCAGGCACAGAAATGACTTTAAACACACTTATTTTAGTTGACAAAGTCATAATTCACATCCAACAGTCATTTAGAGTCAAAAGATTAAATGTTGAAATTTCATCCATATTGACCATTTTGGGATCGTTCGACAGGTCCGGAGTCATCGTTTTTCATCCGAAAATTGATTTTTTGGACTGTACCAAAAATGATTCAAAATGTCAATTGGATCGTGCCTCATGTTGAATAACCACTTTTTAAACCCTCACAGTGACAAAAATTGCCATTTTTACAGAGTTTTGCTTACTCAAAAGCTTCAATTTTGACCCGTTTCAGGCACAGAAATGACTTTAAACACACTTATTCTAGTTGACAAAGTCATAATTCACATCCAACAGTCATTTAGAGTCAAAAGATTAAATGTTAAAATGTCATCATTATAGACCATTTTAGGATCGTTCGACAGGTCCGGAGTCATCATTTTTCATCCGAAAATTGATTTTTTGGACTGTACCAAAAATGATTCAAAATGTCAATTGGATCATGCCTCATGTTGAATAAACACTTTTTAAACCCTCACAGTGACCAAAATTGCCATTTTTACAGAGTTTTGCTTACTCAAAAGCTTCAATTTTGACCCGTTTCAGGCACAGAAATGACTTTAAACACACTTATTCTAGTTAACAAAGTCATAATTCACATCCAACAGTCATTTAGAGTCAAAAGATTAAATGTTGAAATTTCATCCATATTGACCATTTTGGGATCGTTCGACAGGTCCGGAGTCATCGTTTTTCATCCGAAAATTGATTTTTTGGACTGTACCAAAAATGATTCAAAATGTCAATTGGATCATGCCTCATGTTGAATAACCACTTTTTAAACCCTCACAGTGACCAAAATTGCCATTTTTACAGAGTTTTGCTTACTCAAAAGCTTCAATTTTGACCCGTTTCAGGCACAGAAATGACTTTAAACACACTTATTTTAGTTGACAAAGTCATAATTCACATCCAACAGTCATTTAGAGTCAAAAGATTAAATGTTGAAATTTCATCCATATTGACCATTTTGGGATCGTTCGACAGGTCCGGAGTCATCGTTTTTCATCCGAAAATTGATTTTTTGGACTGTACCAAAAATGATTCAAAATGTCAATTGGATCGTGCCTCATGTTGAATAACCACTTTTTAAACCCTCACAGTGACCAAAATTGCCATTTTTACAGAGTTTTGCTTACTCAAAAGCTTCAATTTTGACCCGTTTCAGGCACAGAAATGACTTTAAACACACTTATTTTAGTTGACAAAGTCATAATTCACATCCAACAGTCATTTAGAGTCAAAAGATTAAATGTTGAAATTTCATCCATATTGACCATTTTGGGATCGTTCGACAGGTCCGGAGTCATCGTTTTTCATCCGAAAATTGATTTTTTGCACTCTACCAAAAATGATTCAAAATGTCATTTGGATCGGGCCTCATGTTGAATAACCACTTTTTAAACCCTCACAGTGACCAAAATTGCCATTTTTACAGAGTTTTGCTTACTCAAAATCTTCAATTTTGACCAATTTCAGGCACAGAAATGACTTTAAACACACTTATTCTAGTTGACAAAGTCATAATTCACATCCAACAGTCATTTAGAGTCAAAAGATTAAATGTTAAAATGTCATCATTATAAACCATTTTGGGATCGTTCGACAGGTCCGGAGTCATCGTTTTTCATCCGAAAATTGATTTTTTGGACTGTACCAAAAATGATTCAAAATGTCAATTGGATCATGCCTCATGTTGAATAACCACTTTTTAAACCCTCACAGTGACCAAAATTGCCATTTTTACAGAGTTTTGCTTACTCAAAAGCTTCAATTTTGACCCGTTTCAGGCACAGAAATGACTTTAAACACACTTATTTTAGTTAACAAAGTCATAATTCACATCCAACAGTCATTTATAGTCAAGAGATTAAATGTTGAAATTTCATCATTATAGACCATTTTGGGATCGTTCGACAGGTCCGGAGTCATCGTTTTTCATCCGAAAATTTATTTTTTGGACTGTACCAAAAATGATTCAAAATGTCAATTGGATCATGCCTCATGTTGAATAACCACTTTTTAAACCCTCACAGTGACCAAAATTGCCATTTTTACAGAGTTTTGCTTACTCAAAAGCTTCCATTTTGACCCGTTTCAGGCACAGAAATGACTTTAAACACACTTATTTTAGTTGACAATGTCATAATTCACATCCAACAGTCATTTAGAGTCAAAAGATTAAATGTTAAAATTTCATCCATATTGACCATTTTGGGATCGTTTGACAGGTCCGGAGTCATCGTTTTTCATCCGAAAATTGATTTTTTGGACTGTACCAAAAATGATTCAAAATGTCAATTGGATCATGCTTCATGTTGAATAACCACTTTTTAAACCCTCACAGTGACCAACATTGCCATTTTTACAGAGTCTTGCTTACTCAAAAGCTTCAATTTTGACCCGTTTCAGGCACAGAAATGACTTTAAACACACTTATTTTAGTTGACAAAGTCATAATTCACATCCAACAGTCATTTAGAGTCAAAAGATTAAATGTTGAAATTTCATCCATATTGACCATTTTGGGATCGTTCGACAGGTCCGGAGTCATCGTTTTTCATCCGAAAATTGATTTTTTGGACTGTACCAAAAAATGATTCAAAATGTCAATTGGATCGTGCCTCATGTTGAATAACCACTTTTTCAACCCTCACAGTGACCAAAATTGCCATTTTTACAGAGTTTTGCTTACTTAAAAGCTTCAATTTTGACCCGTTTCAGGCACAGAAATGACTTTAAACACACTTATTCTAGTTGACAAAGTCATAATTCACATCCAACAGTCATTTAGAGTCAAAAGATTAAATGTTGAAATTTCATCCATATTGACCATTTTGGGATCGTTCGACAGGTCCGGAGTCATCGTTTTTCATCCGAAAATTGATTTTTCGGACTGTACCAAAAATGATTCAAAATGTCAATTGGATCGTGCCTCATGTTGAATAACCACTTTTTAAACCCTCACAGTGACCAAAATTGCCATTTTTACAGAGTTTTGCTTACTCAAAAGCTTCAATTTTGACCCGTTTCAGGCACAGAAATGACTTTAAACACACTTATTTTAGTTGACAAAGTCATAATTCACATCCAACAGTCATTTAGAGTCAAAAGATTAAATGTTGAAATTTCATCCATATTGACCATTTTGGGATCGTTCGACAGGTCCGGAGTCATCGTTTTTCATCCGAAAATTGATTTTTTGCACTCTACCAAAAATGATTCAAAATGTCATTTGGATCGGGCCTCATGTTGAATAACCACTTTTTAAACCCTCACAGTGACCAAAATTGCCATTTTTACAGAGTTTTGCTTACTCAAAATCTTCAATTTTGACCAATTTCAGGCACAGAAATGACTTTAAACACACTTATTCTAGTTGACAAAGTCATAATTCACATCCAACAGTCATTTAGAGTCAAAAGATTAAATGTTAAAATGTCATCATTATAAACCATTTTGGGATCGTTCGACAGGTCCGGAGTCATCGTTTTTCATCCGAAAATTGATTTTTTGGACTGTACCAAAAATGATTCAAAATGTCAATTGGATCATGCCTCATGTTGAATAACCACTTTTTAAACCCTCACAGTGACCAAAATTGCCATTTTTACAGAGTTTTGCTTACTCAAAAGCTTCAATTTTGACCCGTTTCAGGCACAGAAATGACTTTAAACACACTTATTTTAGTTGACAAAGTCATAATTCACATCCAACAGTCATTTATAGTCAAGAGATTAAATGTTGAAATTTCATCATTATAGACCATTTTGGGATCGTTCGACAGGTCCGGAGTCATCGTTTTTCATCCGAAAATTTATTTTTTGGACTGTACCAAAAATGTTTAAAAATGTCAATTGGATCATGCCTCATGTTGAATAACCACTTTTTAAACCCTCACAGTGACCAAAATTGCCATTTTTACAGAGTTTTGCTTACTCAAAAGCTTCCATTTTGACCCGTTTCAGGCACAGAAATGACTTTAAACACACTTATTTTAGTTGACAATGTCATAATTCACATCCAACAGTCATTTAGAGTCAAAAGATTAAATGTTAAAATTTCATCCATATTGACCATTTTGGGATCGTTTGACAGGTCCGGAGTCATCGTTTTTCATCCGAAAATTGATTTTTTGGACTGTACCAAAAATGATTCAAAATGTCAATTGGATCATGCCTCATGTTGAATAACCACTTTTTAAACCCTCACAGTGACCAACATTGCCATTTTTACAGAGTCTTGCTTACTCAAAAGCTTCAATTTTGACCCGTTTCAGGCACAGAAATGACTTTAAACACACTTATTTTAGTTGACAAAGTCATAATTCACATCCAACAGTCATTTAGAGTCAAAAGATTAAATGTTGAAATTTCATCCATATTGACCATTTTGGGATCGTTCGACAGGTCCGGAGTCATCGTTTTTCATCCGAAAATTGATTTTTTGGACTGTACCAAAAAATGATTCAAAATGTCAATTGGATCGTGCCTCATGTTGAATAACCACTTTTTCAACCCTCACAGTGACCAAAATTGCCATTTTTACAGAGTTTTGCTTACTTAAAAGCTTCAATTTTGACCCGTTTCAGGCACAGAAATGACTTTAAACACACTTATTCTAGTTGACAAAGTCATAATTCACATCCAACAGTCATTTAGAGTCAAAAGATTAAATGTTGAAATTTCATCCATATTGACCATTTTGGGATCGTTCGACAGGTCCGGAGTCATCGTTTTTCATCCGAAAATTGATTTTTCGGACTGTACCAAAAATGATTCAAAATGTCAATTGGATCGTGCCTCATGTTGAATAACCACTTTTTAAACCCTCACAGTGACCAAAATTGCCATTTTTACAGAGTTTTGCTTACTCAAAAGCTTCAATTTTGACCCGTTTCAGGGACAGAAATGACTTTCAACACACTTATTTTAGTTAACAAAGTCATAATTCACATCCAACAGTCATTTAGAGTCAAAAGATTAAATGTTGAAATTTCATCCATATTGACCATTTTGGGATCGTTCGACAGGTCCGGAGTCATCGTTTTTCATCCGAAAATTGATTTTTTGGGCAGTACCAAAAATGATTCAAAATGTGAATTGGATCATGCCTCATGTTGAATAACCACTTTTAAAACCCTCACAGTGACCAAAATTGCCATTTTTACAGAGTTTTGCTTACTCAAAAGCTTCAATTTTGACCCGTTTCAGGCACAGAAATGACTTTAAACACACTTATTTTAGTTGACAAAGTCATAATTCACATCCAACAGTCATTTAGAGTCAAAAGATTAAATGTTGAAATTTCATCCATATTGACCATTTTGGGATCGTTCGACAGTTCCGGAGTCATCGTTTTTCATCCGAAAATTGATTTTTTGGACTGTACCAAAAATGATTCAAAATGTCAATTGGATCGTGCCTCATGTTGAATAAACACTTTTTAAACCCTCACAGTGACAAAAATTGCCATTTTTACAGAGTTTTGCTTACTCAAAAGCTTCAATTTTGACCCGTTTCAGGCACAGAAATGACTTTAAACACACTTATTCTAGTTGACAAAGTCATAATTCACATCCAACAGTCATTTAGAGTCAAAAGATTAAATGTTAAAATGTCATCATTATAGACCATTTTGGGATCGTTCGACAGGTCCGGAGTCATCGTTTTTCATCCGAAAATTGATTTTTTGGACTGTACCAAAAATGATTCAAAATGTCAATTGGATCATGCCTCATGTTGAATAACCACTTTTTAAACCCTCACAGTGACCAAAATTGCCATTTTTACAGAGTTTTGCTTACTCAAAAGCTTCAATTTTGACCCGTTTCAGGCACAGAAATGACTTTAAACACACTTATTTTAGTTAACAAAGTCATAATTCACATCCAACAGTCATTTATAGTCAAGAGATTAAATGTTGAAATTTCATCATTATAGACCATTTTGGGATCGTTCGACAGGTCCGGAGTCCTCGTTTTTCATCCGAAAATTGATTTTTTGGACTGTACCAAAAATGATTCAAAATGTCAATTGGATCATGCCTCATGTTGAATAACCACTTTTTAAACCCTCACAGTGACCAAAATTGCCATTTTTACAGAGTTTTCCTTACTCAAAAGCTTCAATTTTGACCTGTTTCAGGCACAGAAATGACTTTAAACACACTTATTTTAGTTAACAAAGTCATAATTCACATTCAACAGTCATTTAGAGTCAAAAGATTGAATGTTGAAATTTTCATCCATATTGACCATTTTGGGATCGTTCGACAGGTCCGGAGTCATCGTTTTTCATCTGAAAATTGATTTTTTGGGCAGTACCAAAAATGATTCAAAATGTGAATTGGATCATGCCTCATGTTGAATAACCACTTTTTAAACCCTCACAGTGACCAAAATTGCCATTTTTACAGAGTTTTGCTTACTCAAAAGCTTCAATTTTGACCCGTTTCAGGCACAGAAATGACTTTAAACACACTTATTTTAGTTGACAAAGTCATAATTCACATCCAACAGTCATTTCGAGTCAAAAGATTAAATGTTGAAATTTCATCCATATTGACCATTTTGGGATCGTTCGACAGGTCCGGAGTCATCGTTTTTCATCCGAAAATTGATTTTTTGGGCAGTACCAAAAATGATTCAAAATGTGAATTGGATCATGCCTCATGTTGAATAACCACTTTTTAAACCCTCACAGTGACCAAAATTGCCATTTTTACAGAGTTTTGCTTACTCAAAAGCTTCAATTTTGACCCGTTTCAGGCACAGAAATGACTTTAAACACACTTATTCTAGTTGACAAAGTCATAATTCACATCCAACAGTCATTTAGAGTCAAAAGATGAACTGTTAAAATGTCATCATTATAGACCATTTTGGGATCGTTCGACAGGTCCGGAGTCATCGTTTTTCATCCGAAAATTGATTTTTTGGACTGTACCAAAAATGATTCAAAATGTCAATTGGATCATGCCTCATGTTGAATAACCACTTTTAAACCCTCACAGTGACCAAAATTGCCATTTTTACAGAGTTTTGCTTACTCAAAAGCTTCAATTTTGACCCGTTTCAGGCACAGAAATGACTTTAAACACACTTATTTTAGTTAACAAAGTCATAATTCACATCCAACAGTCATTTATAGTCAAGAGATTAAATGTTGAAATTTCATCATTATAGACCATTTTGGGATCGTTCGACAGGTCCGGAGTCATCGTTTTTCATCCGAAAATTGATTTTTTGGACTGTACTAAAAATGATTCAAAATGTCAATTGGATCGTGCCTCATGTTGAATAACCACTTTTTAAACCCTCACAGTGACCAAAATTGCCATTTTTACAGAGTTTTGCTTACTCAAAAGCTTCAATTTTGACCCGTTTCAGGCACAGAAATGACTTTAAACACACTTATTCTAGTTGACAAAGTCATAATTCACATCCAACAGTCATTTAGAGTCAAAAGATTAAATGTTAAAATGTCATCATTATAGAGCATTTTGGGATCGTTCGACAGGTCCGGAGTCATCGTTTTTCATCCGAAAATTGATTTTTTGGACTGTACCAAAAATGATTCAAAATGTCAATTGGATCATGCCTCATGTTGAATAACCACTTTTTAAACCCTCACAGTGACCAAAATTGCCATTTTTACAGAGTTTTGCTTACTCAAAAGCTTCAATTTTGACCCGTTTCAGGCACAGAAATGACTTTAAACACACTTATTTTAGTTAACAAAGTCATAATTCACATCCAACAGTCATTTATAGTCAAGAGATTAAATGTTGAAATTTCATCATTATAGACCATTTTGGGATCGTTCGACAGGTCCTGGGTCATCGTTTTTCATCCGAAAATTGATTTTTTGGACTGTACCAAAAATGATTCAAAATGTCAATTGGATCATGCCTCATGTTGAATAACCACTTTTTAAACCCTCACAGTGACCAAAATTGCCATTTTTACAGAGTCTTGCTTACTCAAAAGCTTCAATTTTGACCCGTTTCAGGCACAGAAATGACTTTAAACACACTTATTTTAGTTGACAAAGTCATAATTCACATCCAACAGTCATTTAGAGTCAAAAGATTAAATGTTGAAATTTCATCCATATTGACCATTTTGGGATCGTTCGACAGGTCCGGAGTCATCGTTTTTCATCCGAAAATTGATTTTTTGGACTGTACCAAAAATGATTCAAAATGTCAATTGGATCGTGCCTCATGTTGAATAACCACTTTTTCAACCCTCACAGTGACCAAAATTGCCATTTTTACAGAGTTTTGCTTACTTAAAAGCTTCAATTTTGACCCGTTTCAGGCACAGAAATGACTTTAAACACACTTATTCTAGTTGACAAAGTCATAATTCACATCCAACAGTCATTTAGAGTCAAAAGATTAAATGTTAAAATGTCATCATTATAGACCATTTTGGGATCGTTCGACAGGTCCGGAGACATCGTTTTTCATCTGAAAATTGATTTTTTGGACTGTACCAAAAATGATTCAAAATGTCAATTGGATCATGCCTCATGTTGAATAACCACTTTTTAAACCCTCACAGTGACCAAAATTGCCATTTTTACAGAGTTTTGCTTACTCAAAAGCTTCCATTTTGACCCGTTTCAGGCAAAGAAATGACTTTAAACACACTTATTTTAGTTAACAAAGTCATAATTCACATCCAACAGTCATTTAGAGTCAAAAGATTAAATGTTAAAATTTCATCCATATTGACCATTTTGGGATCGTTCGACAGGTCCGGAGTCATCGTTTTTCATCCGAAAATTGATTTTTTGGACTGTACCAAAAATGATTCAAAATGTCAATTGGATCATGCCTCATGTTGAATAACCACTTTTTAAACCCTCACAGTGACCAAAATTGCCATTTTTACAGAGTTTTGCTAACTCAAAAGCTTCAATTTTGACCCGTTTCAGGCTCAGAAATGACTTTAAACACACTTATTTTAGTTGAAGAAGTCATAATTCACATCCAACAGTTATTTAGAGTCAAAAGATTAAATGTTGCAATTTCATCCATATTGACCATTTTGGGATCGTTCGACAGGTCCGGAGTCATCGTTTTTCATCCGAAAATTGATTTTTCGGACTGTACCAAAAATGATTCAAAATGTCAATTGGATCGTGCCTCATGTTGAATAACCACTTTTTAAACCCTCACAGTGACCAAAATTGCCATTTTTACAGAGTTTTGCTTACTCAAAAGCTTCCATTTTGACCCGTTTCAGGCACAGAAATGACTTTAAACACACTTATTCTAGTTGACAAAGTCATAATTCACATCCAACAGTCATTTAGAATCAAAAGCCTAAATGTTAAAATTTCATCCATATTGACCATTTTGGGATCGTTCGACAGGTCCGGAGTCATCGTTTTTCATCCTAAAATTGATTTTTTGGACTGTACCAAAAATGATTCAAAATGTCAATTGGATCATGCCTCATGTTGAATAACCACTTTTTACACCCTCACAGTGACCAAAATTGCCATTTTTACAGAGTTTTGCTTACTCAAAAGCTTCAATTTTGACCCGTTTCAGGCACAGAAATGACTTTAAACACACTTATTTTAGTTGACAAAGTCATAATTCACATCCAACAGTCATTTAGAGTCAAAAGATTAAATGTTGAAATTTCATCCATATTGACCATTTTGGGATCGTTCGACAGGTCCGGAGTCATCGTTTTTCATCCGAAAATTGATTTTTTGGACTGTACCAAAAATGATTCAAAATGTCAATTGGATCGTGCCTCATGTTGAATAACCACTTTTTAAACCCTCACAGTGACAAAAATTGCCATTTTTACAGAGTTTTGCTTATTCAAAAGCTTCAATTTTGACCCGTTTCAGGCACAGAAATGACTTTAAACACACTTATTTTAGTTGAAGAAGTCATAATTCACATCCAACAGTTATTTAGAGTCAAAAGATTAAATGTTGCAATTTCATCCATATTGACCATTTTGGGATCGTTCGACAGGTCCGGAGTCATCGTTTTTCATCCGAAAATTGATTTTTTGGACTGTACCAAAAATGATTCAAAATGTCAATTGGATCATGCCTCATGTTGAATAACCACTTTTTAAACCCTCACAGTGACCAAAATTGCCATTTTTACAGAGTTTTGCTAACTCAAAAGCTTCAATTTTGACCCGTTTCAGGCACAGAAATGACTTTAAACACACTTATTTTAGTTGAAGAAGTCATAATTCACATCCAACAGTTATTTAGAGTCAAAAGATTAAATGTTGCAATTTCATCCATATTGACCATTTTGGGATCGTTCGACAGGTCCGGAGTCATCGTTTTTCATCCGAAAATTGATTTTTTGGACTGTACCAAAAATGATTCAAAATGTCAATTGGATCATGCCTCATGTTGAATAACCACTTTTTAAACCCTCACAGTGACCAAAATTGCCATTTTTACAGAGTTTTGCTTACTCAAAAGCTTCAATTTTGACCCGTTTCAGGCACAGAAATGACTTTAAACACACTTATTTTAGTTAACAAAGTCATAATTCACATCCAACAGTCATTTAGAGTCAAAAGATTAAATGTTGAAATTTCATCCATATTGACCATTTTGGGATCGTTCGACAGGTCCGGAGTCATCGTTTTTCATCCGAAAATTGATTTTTTGGGCAGTACCAAAAATGATTCAAAATGTGAATTGGATCATGCCTCATGTTGAATAACCACTTTTTAAACCCTCACAGTGACCAAAATTGCCATTTTTACAGAGTTTTGCTTACTCAAAAGCTTCAATTTTGACCCGTTTCAGGCACAGAAATGACTTTAAACACACTTATTTTAGTTAACAAAGTCATAATTCACATCCAACAGTCATTTATAGTCAAGAGATTAAATGTTGAAATTTCATCATTATAGACCATTTTGGGATCGTTCGACAGGTCCGGAGTCATCGTTTTTCATCCGAAAATTGATTTTTTGGACTGTACTAAAAATGATTCAAAATGTCAATTGGATCGTGCCTCATGTTGAATAACCACTTTTTAAACCCTCACAGTGACCAAAATTGCCATTTTTACAGAGTTTTGCTTACTCAAAAGCTTCAATTTTGACCCGTTTCAGGCACAGAAATGACTTTAAACACACTTATTCTAGTTGACAAAGTCATAATTCACATCCAACAGTCATTTAGAGTCAAAAGATTAAATGTTAAAATGTCATCATTATAGAGCATTTTGGGATCGTTCGACAGGTCCGGAGTCATCGTTTTTCATCCGAAAATTGATTTTTTGGACTGTACCAAAAATGATTCAAAATGTCAATTGGATCATGCCTCATGTTGAATAACCACTTTTTAAACCCTCACAGTGACCAAAATTGCCATTTTTACAGAGTTTTGCTTACTCAAAAGCTTCAATTTTGACCCGTTTCAGGCACAGAAATGACTTTAAACACACTTATTTTAGTTAACAAAGTCATAATTCACATCCAACAGTCATTTATAGTCAAGAGATTAAATGTTGAAATTTCATCATTATAGACCATTTTGGGATCGTTCGACAGGTCCTGGGTCATCGTTTTTCATCCGAAAATTGATTTTTTGGACTGTACCAAAAATGATTCAAAATGTCAATTGGATCATGCCTCATGTTGAATAACCACTTTTTAAACCCTCACAGTGACCAAAATTGCCATTTTTACAGAGTTTTGCTTACTCAAAGGCTTCAATTTTGACCCGTTTCAGGCACAGAAATGACTTTAAACACACTTATTTTAATTGACAAAGTCATAATTCACATCCAACAGTCATTAAGAGTCAAAAGATTAAATGGTAAAATTTCATTCATATTGACCATTTTGGGATCGTTTGACAGGTCCGGAGTCATCGTTTTTCATCCGAAAATTGATTTTTTGGACTGTACCAAAAATGATTCAAAATGTCAATTGGATCGTTCCTCATGTTGAATAACCACTTTTTAAACCCTCACAGTGACCAAAATTGCCATTTTTACAGAGTTTTGCTCACTCAAAAGCTTCGATTTTGACCCGTTTCAGGCACAGAAATGACTTTAAACACACGTATTCTAGTTGACAAAAATCATAATTCACATCCAACAGTCATTTAGAGTCAAAAGATTAAATGTTAAAATTTCATCATTATAGACCATTTTGGGATCGTTCGACAGGTCCGGAGTCATCGTTTTTCATCCGAAAATTGATTTTTTGGACTGTACCAAAAATGATTCAAAATGTCAATTGGATCATGCCTCATGTTGAATAACCACTTTTTAAACCCTCACAGTGACCAAAATTGCCATTTTTACAGAGTTTTGCTAACTCAAAAGCTTCAATTTTGACCCGTTTCAGGCACAGAAATGACTTTAAACACACTTATTTTAGTTGAAGAAGTCATAATTCACATCCAACAGTCATTTAGAGTCAAAAGATTAAAGGTTAAAATGTCATCATTATAGACCATTTTGGGATCGTTCGACAGGTCCGGAGTCATCGTTTTTCATCTGAAAATTGATTTTTTGGACTGTACCAAAAATGATTCAAAATGTCAATTGGATCATGCCTCATGTTGAATAACCACTTTTTAAACCCTCACAGTGACCAAAATTGCCATTTTTACAGAGTTTTGCTTACTCAAAAGCTTCCATTTTGACCCGTTTCAGGCAAAGAAATGACTTTAAACACACTCATTTTAGTTGACAAAGTCATAATTCACATCCAACAGTCATTTAGAGTCAAAAGATTAAATGTTAAAATTTCATCCATATTGACCATTTTGGGATCGTTCGACAGGTCCGGAGTCATAGTTTTTCATCCGAAAATTGATTTTTCGAACTGTACCAAAGATGATTCAAAATGTCAATTGGATCGTGCCTCATGTTGAATAACCACTTTTTAAACCCTCACAGTGACTAAAATTGCCATTTTTACAGAGTTTTGCTTACTCAAAAGCTTCCATTTTGACCCGTTTCAGGCACAGAAATGACTTTAAACACACTTATTCTAGTTGACAAAGTCATAATTCACATCCAACAGTCATTTAGAGTCAAAAGATTAAATGTTGAAATTTCATCCATATTGACCATTTTGGGATCGTTCGACAGGTCCGGAGTCATCGTTTTTCATCCGAAAATTGATTTTTCGGACTGTACCAAAAATGATTCAAAATGTCAATTGGATCGACCCTCATGTTGAATAACCACTTTTTAAACCCTCACAGTGACCAAAATTGCCATTTTTACAGAGTTTTGCTTACTCAAAAGCTTCAATTTTGACCCGTTTCAGGCACAGAAATGACTTTAAACACACTTATTTTAGTTAACAAAGTCATAATTCACATCCAACAGTCATTTAGAGTCAAAAGATTAAATGTTGAAATTTCATCCATATTGACCATTTTGGGATCGTTCGACAGGTCCGGAGTCATCGTTTTTCATCCGAAAATTGATTTTTTGGGCAGTACCAAAAATGATTCAAAATGTGAATTGGATCATGCCTCATGTTGAATAACCACTTTTTAAACCCTCACAGTGACCAAAATTGCCATTTTTACAGAGTTTTGCTTACTCAAAAGCTTCAATTTTGACCCGTTTCAGGCACAGAAATGACTTTAAACACACTTATTTTAGTTGACAAAGTCATAATTCACATCCAACAGTCATTTAGAGTCAAAAGATTAAATGTTGAAATTTCATCCATATTGACCATTTTGGGATCGTTCGACAGGTCCGGAGTCATCGTTTTTCATCCGAAAATTGATTTTTTGGACTGTACCAAAAATGATTCAAAATGTCAATTGGATCGTGCCTCATGTTGAATAACCACTTTTTAAACCCTCACAGTGACAAAAATTGCCATTTTTACAGAGTTTTGCTTACTCAAAAGCTTCAATTTTGACCCGTTTCAGGCACAGAAATGACTTTAAACACACTTATTCTAGTTGACAAAGTCATAATTCACATCCAACAGTCATTTAGAGTCAAAAGATTAAATGTTAAAATGTCATCATTATAGACCATTTTAGGATCGTTCGACAGGTCCGGAGTCATCATTTTTCATCCGAAAATTGATTTTTTGGACTGTACCAAAAATGATTCAAAATGTCAATTGGATCATGCCTCATGTTGAATAAACACTTTTTAAACCCTCACAGTGACCAAAATTGCCATTTTTACAGAGTTTTGCTTACTCAAAAGCTTCAATTTTGACCCGTTTCAGGCACAGAAATGACTTTAAACACACTTATTCTAGTTAACAAAGTCATAATTCACATCCAACAGTCATTTAGAGTCAAAAGATTAAATGTTGAAATTTCATCCATATTGACCATTTTGGGATCGTTCGACAGGTCCGGAGTCATCGTTTTTCATCCGAAAATTGATTTTTTGGACTGTACCAAAAATGATTCAAAATGTCAATTGGATCATGCCTCATGTTGAATAACCACTTTTTAAACCCTCACAGTGACCAAAATTGCCATTTTTACAGAGTTTTGCTTACTCAAAAGCTTCAATTTTGACCCGTTTCAGGCACAGAAATGACTTTAAACACACTTATTTTAGTTGACAAAGTCATAATTCACATCCAACAGTCATTTAGAGTCAAAAGATTAAATGTTGAAATTTCATCCATATTGACCATTTTGGGATCGTTCGACAGGTCCGGAGTCATCGTTTTTCATCCGAAAATTGATTTTTTGGACTGTACCAAAAATGATTCAAAATGTCAATTGGATCGTGCCTCATGTTGAATAACCACTTTTTAAACCCTCACAGTGACCAAAATTGCCATTTTTACAGAGTTTTGCTTACTCAAAAGCTTCAATTTTGACCCGTTTCAGGCACAGAAATGACTTTAAACACACTTATTTTAGTTGACAAAGTCATAATTCACATCCAACAGTCATTTAGAGTCAAAAGATTAAATGTTGAAATTTCATCCATATTGACCATTTTGGGATCGTTCGACAGGTCCGGAGTCATCGTTTTTCATCCGAAAATTGATTTTTTGCACTCTACCAAAAATGATTCAAAATGTCATTTGGATCGGGCCTCATGTTGAATAACCACTTTTTAAACCCTCACAGTGACCAAAATTGCCATTTTTACAGAGTTTTGCTTACTCAAAATCTTCAATTTTGACCAATTTCAGGCACAGAAATGACTTTAAACACACTTATTCTAGTTGACAAAGTCATAATTCACATCCAACAGTCATTTAGAGTCAAAAGATTAAATGTTAAAATGTCATCATTATAAACCATTTTGGGATCGTTCGACAGGTCCGGAGTCATCGTTTTTCATCCGAAAATTGATTTTTTGGACTGTACCAAAAATGATTCAAAATGTCAATTGGATCATGCCTCATGTTGAATAACCACTTTTTAAACCCTCACAGTGACCAAAATTGCCATTTTTACAGAGTTTTGCTTACTCAAAAGCTTCAATTTTGACCCGTTTCAGGCACAGAAATGACTTTAAACACACTTATTTTAGTTAACAAAGTCATAATTCACATCCAACAGTCATTTATAGTCAAGAGATTAAATGTTGAAATTTCATCATTATAGACCATTTTGGGATCGTTCGACAGGTCCGGAGTCATCGTTTTTCATCCGAAAATTTATTTTTTGGACTGTACCAAAAATGATTCAAAATGTCAATTGGATCATGCCTCATGTTGAATAACCACTTTTTAAACCCTCACAGTGACCAAAATTGCCATTTTTACAGAGTTTTGCTTACTCAAAAGCTTCCATTTTGACCCGTTTCAGGCACAGAAATGACTTTAAACACACTTATTTTAGTTGACAATGTCATAATTCACATCCAACAGTCATTTAGAGTCAAAAGATTAAATGTTAAAATTTCATCCATATTGACCATTTTGGGATCGTTTGACAGGTCCGGAGTCATCGTTTTTCATCCGAAAATTGATTTTTTGGACTGTACCAAAAATGATTCAAAATGTCAATTGGATCATGCTTCATGTTGAATAACCACTTTTTAAACCCTCACAGTGACCAACATTGCCATTTTTACAGAGTCTTGCTTACTCAAAAGCTTCAATTTTGACCCGTTTCAGGCACAGAAATGACTTTAAACACACTTATTTTAGTTGACAAAGTCATAATTCACATCCAACAGTCATTTAGAGTCAAAAGATTAAATGTTGAAATTTCATCCATATTGACCATTTTGGGATCGTTCGACAGGTCCGGAGTCATCGTTTTTCATCCGAAAATTGATTTTTTGGACTGTACCAAAAAATGATTCAAAATGTCAATTGGATCGTGCCTCATGTTGAATAACCACTTTTTCAACCCTCACAGTGACCAAAATTGCCATTTTTACAGAGTTTTGCTTACTTAAAAGCTTCAATTTTGACCCGTTTCAGGCACAGAAATGACTTTAAACACACTTATTCTAGTTGACAAAGTCATAATTCACATCCAACAGTCATTTAGAGTCAAAAGATTAAATGTTGAAATTTCATCCATATTGACCATTTTGGGATCGTTCGACAGGTCCGGAGTCATCGTTTTTCATCTGAAAATTGATTTTTTGGACTGTACCAAAAATGATTCAAAATGTCAATTGGATCATGCCTCATGTTGAATAACCACTTTTTAAACCCTCACAGTGACCAAAATTGCCATTTTTACAGAGTTTTGCTTACTCAAAAGCTTCCATTTTGACCCGTTTCAGGCACAGAAATGACTTTAAACACACTTATTCTAGTTGACAAAGTCATAATTCACATCCAACAGTCATTTAGAATCAAAAGCCTAAATGTTAAAATTTCATCCATATTGACCATTTTGGGATCGTTCGACAGGTCCGGAGTCATCGTTTTTCATCCTAAAATTGATTTTTTGGACTGTACCAAAAATGATTCAAAATGTCAATTGGATCATGCCTCATGTTGAATAACCACTTTTTACACCCTCACAGTGACCAAAATTGCCATTTTACAGAGTTTTGCTTACTCAAAAGCTTCAATTTTGACCCGTTTCAGGCACAGAAATGACTTTAAACACACTTATTTTAGTTGACAAAGTCATAATTCACATCCAACAGTCATTTAGAGTCAAAAGATTAAATGTTGAAATTTCATCCATATTGACCATTTTGGGATCGTTCGACAGGTCCGGAGTCATCGTTTTTCATCCGAAAATTGATTTTTTGGACTGTACCAAAAATGATTCAAAATGTCAATTGGATCGTGCCTCATGTTGAATAACCACTTTTTAAACCCTCACAGTGACAAAAATTGCCATTTTTACAGAGTTTTGCTTATTCAAAAGCTTCAATTTTGACCCGTTTCAGGCACAGAAATGACTTTAAACACACTTATTTTAGTTGAAGAAGTCATAATTCACATCCAACAGTTATTTAGAGTCAAAAGATTAAATGTTGCAATTTCATCCATATTGACCATTTTGGGATCGTTCGACAGGTCCGGAGTCATCGTTTTTCATCCGAAAATTGATTTTTTGGACTGTACCAAAAATGATTCAAAATGTCAATTGGATCATGCCTCATGTTGAATAACCACTTTTTAAACCCTCACAGTGACCAAAATTGCCATTTTTACAGAGTTTTGCTAACTCAAAAGCTTCAATTTTGACCCGTTTCAGGCACAGAAATGACTTTAAACACACTTATTTTAGTTGAAGAAGTCATAATTCACATCCAACAGTTATTTAGAGTCAAAAGATTAAATGTTGCAATTTCATCCATATTGACCATTTTGGGATCGTTCGACAGGTCCGGAGTCATCGTTTTTCATCCGAAAATTGATTTTTTGGACTGTACCAAAAATGATTCAAAATGTCAATTGGATCATGCCTCATGTTGAATAACCACTTTTTAAACCCTCACAGTGACCAAAATTGCCATTTTTACAGAGTTTTGCTAACTCAAAAGCTTCAATTTTGACCCGTTTCAGGCACAGAAATGACTTTAAACACACTTATTTTAGTTGAAGAAGTCATAATTCACATCCAACAGTTATTTAGAGTCAAAAGATTAAATGTTGCAATTTCATCCATATTGACCATTTTGGGATCGTTCGACAGGTCCGGAGTCATCGTTTTTCATCCGAAAATTGATTTTTTGGACTGTACCAAAAATGATTCAAAATGTCAATTGGATCATGCCTCATGTTGAATAACCACTTTTTAAACCCTCACAGTGACCAAAATTGCCATTTTTACAGAGTTTTGCTTACTCAAAAGCTTCAATTTTGACCCGTTTCAGGCACAGAAATGACTTTAAACACACTTATTTTAGTTAACAAAGTCATAATTCACATCCAACAGTCATTTAGAGTCAAAAGATTAAATGTTGAAATTTCATCCATATTGACCATTTTGGGATCGTTCGACAGGTCCGGAGTCATCGTTTTTCATCCGAAAATTGATTTTTTGGGCAGTACCAAAAATGATTCAAAATGTGAATTGGATCATGCCTCATGTTGAATAACCACTTTTTAAACCCTCACAGTGACCAAAATTGCCATTTTTACAGAGTTTTGCTTACTCAAAAGCTTCAATTTTGACCCGTTTCAGGCACAGAAATGACTTTAAACACACTTATTTTAGTTAACAAAGTCATAATTCACATCCAACAGTCATTTATAGTCAAGAGATTAAATGTTGAAATTTCATCATTATAGACCATTTTGGGATCGTTCGACAGGTCCGGAGTCATCGTTTTTCATCCGAAAATTGATTTTTTGGACTGTACTAAAAATGATTCAAAATGTCAATTGGATCGTGCCTCATGTTGAATAACCACTTTTTAAACCCTCACAGTGACCAAAATTGCCATTTTTACAGAGTTTTGCTTACTCAAAAGCTTCAATTTTGACCCGTTTCAGGCACAGAAATGACTTTAAACACACTTATTCTAGTTGACAAAGTCATAATTCACATCCAACAGTCATTTAGAGTCAAAAGATTAAATGTTAAAATGTCATCATTATAGAGCATTTTGGGATCGTTCGACAGGTCCGGAGTCATCGTTTTTCATCCGAAAATTGATTTTTTGGACTGTACCAAAAATGATTCAAAATGTCAATTGGATCATGCCTCATGTTGAATAACCACTTTTTAAACCCTCACAGTGACCAAAATTGCCATTTTTACAGAGTTTTGCTTACTCAAAAGCTTCAATTTTGACCCGTTTCAGGCACAGAAATGACTTTAAACACACTTATTTTAGTTAACAAAGTCATAATTCACATCCAACAGTCATTTATAGTCAAGAGATTAAATGTTGAAATTTCATCATTATAGACCATTTTGGGATCGTTCGACAGGTCCTGGGTCATCGTTTTTCATCCGAAAATTGATTTTTTGGACTGTACCAAAAATGATTCAAAATGTCAATTGGATCATGCCTCATGTTGAATAACCACTTTTTAAACCCTCACAGTGACCAAAATTGCCATTTTTACAGAGTTTTGCTTACTCAAAGGCTTCAATTTTGACCCGTTTCAGGCACAGAAATGACTTTAAACACACTTATTTTAATTGACAAAGTCATAATTCACATCCAACAGTCATTAAGAGTCAAAAGATTAAATGGTAAAATTTCATTCATATTGACCATTTTGGGATCGTTTGACAGGTCCGGAGTCATCGTTTTTCATCCGAAAATTGATTTTTTGGACTGTACCAAAAATGATTCAAAATGTCAATTGGATCGTTCCTCATGTTGAATAACCACTTTTTAAACCCTCACAGTGACCAAAATTGCCATTTTTACAGAGTTTTGCTCACTCAAAAGCTTCGATTTTGACCCGTTTCAGGCACAGAAATGACTTTAAACACACGTATTCTAGTTGACAAAAATCATAATTCACATCCAACAGTCATTTAGAGTCAAAAGATTAAATGTTAAAATTTCATCATTATAGACCATTTTGGGATCGTTCGACAGGTCCGGAGTCATCGTTTTTCATCCGAAAATTGATTTTTTGGACTGTACCAAAAATGATTCAAAATGTCAATTGGATCATGCCTCATGTTGAATAACCACTTTTTAAACCCTCACAGTGACCAAAATTGCCATTTTTACAGAGTTTTGCTAACTCAAAAGCTTCAATTTTGACCCGTTTCAGGCACAGAAATGACTTTAAACACACTTATTTTAGTTGAAGAAGTCATAATTCACATCCAACAGTCATTTAGAGTCAAAAGATTAAAGGTTAAAATGTCATCATTATAGACCATTTTGGGATCGTTCGACAGGTCCGGAGTCATCGTTTTTCATCTGAAAATTGATTTTTTGGACTGTACCAAAAATGATTCAAAATGTCAATTGGATCATGCCTCATGTTGAATAACCACTTTTTAAACCCTCACAGTGACCAAAATTGCCATTTTTACAGAGTTTTGCTTACTCAAAAGCTTCCATTTTGACCCGTTTCAGGCAAAGAAATGACTTTAAACACACTCATTTTAGTTGACAAAGTCATAATTCACATCCAACAGTCATTTAGAGTCAAAAGATTAAATGTTAAAATTTCATCCATATTGACCATTTTGGGATCGTTCGACAGGTCCGGAGTCATAGTTTTTCATCCGAAAATTGATTTTTCGAACTGTACCAAAGATGATTCAAAATGTCAATTGGATCGTGCCTCATGTTGAATAACCACTTTTTAAACCCTCACAGTGACTAAAATTGCCATTTTTACAGAGTTTTGCTTACTCAAAAGCTTCCATTTTGACCCGTTTCAGGCACAGAAATGACTTTAAACACACTTATTCTAGTTGACAAAGTCATAATTCACATCCAACAGTCATTTAGAGTCAAAAGATTAAATGTTGAAATTTCATCCATATTGACCATTTTGGGATCGTTCGACAGGTCCGGAGTCATCGTTTTTCATCCGAAAATTGATTTTTCGGACTGTACCAAAAATGATTCAAAATGTCAATTGGATCGACCCTCATGTTGAATAACCACTTTTTAAACCCTCACAGTGACCAAAATTGCCATTTTTACAGAGTTTTGCTTACTCAAAAGCTTCAATTTTGACCCGTTTCAGGCACAGAAATGACTTTAAACACACTTATTTTAGTTAACAAAGTCATAATTCACATCCAACAGTCATTTAGAGTCAAAAGATTAAATGTTGAAATTTCATCCATATTGACCATTTTGGGATCGTTCGACAGGTCCGGAGTCATCGTTTTTCATCCGAAAATTGATTTTTTGGGCAGTACCAAAAATGATTCAAAATGTGAATTGGATCATGCCTCATGTTGAATAACCACTTTTTAAACCCTCACAGTGACCAAAATTGCCATTTTTACAGAGTTTTGCTTACTCAAAAGCTTCAATTTTGACCCGTTTCAGGCACAGAAATGACTTTAAACACACTTATTTTAGTTGACAAAGTCATAATTCACATCCAACAGTCATTTAGAGTCAAAAGATTAAATGTTGAAATTTCATCCATATTGACCATTTTGGGATCGTTCGACAGGTCCGGAGTCATCGTTTTTCATCCGAAAATTGATTTTTTGGACTGTACCAAAAATGATTCAAAATGTCAATTGGATCGTGCCTCATGTTGAATAACCACTTTTTAAACCCTCACAGTGACAAAAATTGCCATTTTTACAGAGTTTTGCTTACTCAAAAGCTTCAATTTTGACCCGTTTCAGGCACAGAAATGACTTTAAACACACTTATTCTAGTTAACAAAGTCATAATTCACATCCAACAGTCATTTAGAGTCAAAAGATTAAATGTTAAAATGTCATCATTATAGACCATTTTAGGATCGTTCGACAGGTCCGGAGTCATCATTTTTCATCCGAAAATTGATTTTTTGGACTGTACCAAAAATGATTCAAAATGTCAATTGGATCATGCCTCATGTTGAATAAACACTTTTTAAACCCTCACAGTGACCAAAATTGCCATTTTTACAGAGTTTTGCTTACTCAAAAGCTTCAATTTTGACCCGTTTCAGGCACAGAAATGACTTTAAACACACTTATTCTAGTTAACAAAGTCATAATTCACATCCAACAGTCATTTAGAGTCAAAAGATTAAATGTTGAAATTTCATCCATATTGACCATTTTGGGATCGTTCGACAGGTCCGGAGTCATCGTTTTTCATCCGAAAATTGATTTTTTGGACTGTACCAAAAATGATTCAAAATGTCAATTGGATCATGCCTCATGTTGAATAACCACTTTTTAAACCCTCACAGTGACCAAAATTGCCATTTTTACAGAGTTTTGCTTACTCAAAAGCTTCAATTTTGACCCGTTTCAGGCACAGAAATGACTTTAAACACACTTATTTTAGTTGACAAAGTCATAATTCACATCCAACAGTCATTTAGAGTCAAAAGATTAAATGTTGAAATTTCATCCATATTGACCATTTTGGGATCGTTCGACAGGTCCGGAGTCATCGTTTTTCATCCGAAAATTGATTTTTTGGACTGTACCAAAAATGATTCAAAATGTCAATTGGATCGTGCCTCATGTTGAATAACCACTTTTTAAACCCTCACAGTGACCAAAATTGCCATTTTTACAGAGTTTTGCTTACTCAAAAGCTTCAATTTTGACCCGTTTCAGGCACAGAAATGACTTTAAACACACTTATTTTAGTTGACAAAGTCATAATTCACATCCAACAGTCATTTAGAGTCAAAAGATTAAATGTTGAAATTTCATCCATATTGACCATTTTGGGATCGTTCGACAGGTCCGGAGTCATCGTTTTTCATCCGAAAATTGATTTTTTGCACTCTACCAAAAATGATTCAAAATGTCATTTGGATCGGGCCTCATGTTGAATAACCACTTTTTAAACCCTCACAGTGACCAAAATTGCCATTTTTACAGAGTTTTGCTTACTCAAAATCTTCAATTTTGACCAATTTCAGGCACAGAAATGACTTTAAACACACTTATTCTAGTTGACAAAGTCATAATTCACATCCAACAGTCATTTAGAGTCAAAAGATTAAATGTTAAAATGTCATCATTATAAACCATTTTGGGATCGTTCGACAGGTCCGGAGTCATCGTTTTTCATCCGAAAATTGATTTTTTGGACTGTACCAAAAATGATTCAAAATGTCAATTGGATCATGCCTCATGTTGAATAACCACTTTTTAAACCCTCACAGTGACCAAAATTGCCATTTTTACAGAGTTTTGCTTACTCAAAAGCTTCAATTTTGACCCGTTTCAGGCACAGAAATGACTTTAAACACACTTATTTTAGTTAACAAAGTCATAATTCACATCCAACAGTCATTTATAGTCAAGAGATTAAATGTTGAAATTTCATCATTATAGACCATTTTGGGATCGTTCGACAGGTCCGGAGTCATCGTTTTTCATCCGAAAATTTATTTTTTGGACTGTACCAAAAATGATTCAAAATGTCAATTGGATCATGCCTCATGTTGAATAACCACTTTTTAAACCCTCACAGTGACCAAAATTGCCATTTTTACAGAGTTTTGCTTACTCAAAAGCTTCCATTTTGACCCGTTTCAGGCACAGAAATGACTTTAAACACACTTATTTTAGTTGACAATGTCATAATTCACATCCAACAGTCATTTAGAGTCAAAAGATTAAATGTTAAAATTTCATCCATATTGACCATTTTGGGATCGTTTGACAGGTCCGGAGTCATCGTTTTTCATCCGAAAATTGATTTTTTGGACTGTACCAAAAATGATTCAAAATGTCAATTGGATCATGCTTCATGTTGAATAACCACTTTTTAAACCCTCACAGTGACCAACATTGCCATTTTTACAGAGTCTTGCTTACTCAAAAGCTTCAATTTTGACCCGTTTCAGGCACAGAAATGACTTTAAACACACTTATTTTAGTTGACAAAGTCATAATTCACATCCAACAGTCATTTAGAGTCAAAAGATTAAATGTTGAAATTTCATCCATATTGACCATTTTGGGATCGTTCGACAGGTCCGGAGTCATCGTTTTTCATCCGAAAATTGATTTTTTGGACTGTACCAAAAAATGATTCAAAATGTCAATTGGATCGTGCCTCATGTTGAATAACCACTTTTTCAACCCTCACAGTGACCAAAATTGCCATTTTTACAGAGTTTTGCTTACTTAAAAGCTTCAATTTTGACCCGTTTCAGGCACAGAAATGACTTTAAACACACTTATTCTAGTTGACAAAGTCATAATTCACATCCAACAGTCATTTAGAGTCAAAAGATTAAATGTTGAAATTTCATCCATATTGACCATTTTGGGATCGTTCGACAGGTCCGGAGTCATCGTTTTTCATCCGAAAATTGATTTTTCGGACTGTACCAAAAATGATTCAAAATGTCAATTGGATCGTGCCTCATGTTGAATAACCACTTTTTAAACCCTCACAGTGACCAAAATTGCCATTTTTACAGAGTTTTGCTTACTCAAAAGCTTCAATTTTGACCCGTTTCAGGCACAGAAATGACTTTAAACACACTTATTTTAGTTGACAAAGTCATAATTCACATCCAACAGTCATTTAGAGTCAAAAGATTAAATGTTGAAATTTCATCCATATTGACCATTTTGGGATCGTTCGACAGGTCCGGAGTCATCGTTTTTCATCCGAAAATTGATTTTTTGCACTCTACCAAAAATGATTCAAAATGTCATTTGGATCGGGCCTCATGTTGAATAACCACTTTTTAAACCCTCACAGTGACCAAAATTGCCATTTTTACAGAGTTTTGCTTACTCAAAATCTTCAATTTTGACCAATTTCAGGCACAGAAATGACTTTAAACACACTTATTCTAGTTGACAAAGTCATAATTCACATCCAACAGTCATTTAGAGTCAAAAGATTAAATGTTAAAATGTCATCATTATAAACCATTTTGGGATCGTTCGACAGGTCCGGAGTCATCGTTTTTCATCCGAAAATTGATTTTTTGGACTGTACCAAAAATGATTCAAAATGTCAATTGGATCATGCCTCATGTTGAATAACCACTTTTTAAACCCTCACAGTGACCAAAATTGCCATTTTTACAGAGTTTTGCTTACTCAAAAGCTTCAATTTTGACCCGTTTCAGGCACAGAAATGACTTTAAACACACTTATTTTAGTTGACAAAGTCATAATTCACATCCAACAGTCATTTATAGTCAAGAGATTAAATGTTGAAATTTCATCATTATAGACCATTTTGGGATCGTTCGACAGGTCCGGAGTCATCGTTTTTCATCCGAAAATTTATTTTTTGGACTGTACCAAAAATGATTAAAAATGTCAATTGGATCATGCCTCATGTTGAATAACCACTTTTTAAACCCTCACAGTGACCAAAATTGCCATTTTTACAGAGTTTTGCTTACTCAAAAGCTTCCATTTTGACCCGTTTCAGGCACAGAAATGACTTTAAACACACTTATTTTAGTTGACAATGTCATAATTCACATCCAACAGTCATTTAGAGTCAAAAGATTAAATGTTAAAATTTCATCCATATTGACCATTTTGGGATCGTTTGACAGGTCCGGAGTCATCGTTTTTCATCCGAAAATTGATTTTTTGGACTGTACCAAAAATGATTCAAAATGTCAATTGGATCATGCCTCATGTTGAATAACCACTTTTTAAACCCTCACAGTGACCAACATTGCCATTTTTACAGAGTCTTGCTTACTCAAAAGCTTCAATTTTGACCCGTTTCAGGCACAGAAATGACTTTAAACACACTTATTTTAGTTGACAAAGTCATAATTCACATCCAACAGTCATTTAGAGTCAAAAGATTAAATGTTGAAATTTCATCCATATTGACCATTTTGGGATCGTTCGACAGGTCCGGAGTCATCGTTTTTCATCCGAAAATTGATTTTTTGGACTGTACCAAAAAATGATTCAAAATGTCAATTGGATCGTGCCTCATGTTGAATAACCACTTTTTCAACCCTCACAGTGACCAAAATTGCCATTTTTACAGAGTTTTGCTTACTTAAAAGCTTCAATTTTGACCCGTTTCAGGCACAGAAATGACTTTAAACACACTTATTCTAGTTGACAAAGTCATAATTCACATCCAACAGTCATTTAGAGTCAAAAGATTAAATGTTGAAATTTCATCCATATTGACCATTTTGGGATCGTTCGACAGGTCCGGAGTCATCGTTTTTCATCCGAAAATTGATTTTTCGGACTGTACCAAAAATGATTCAAAATGTCAATTGGATCGTGCCTCATGTTGAATAACCACTTTTTAAACCCTCACAGTGACCAAAATTGCCATTTTTACAGAGTTTTGCTTACTCAAAAGCTTCAATTTTGACCCGTTTCAGGGACAGAAATGACTTTCAACACACTTATTTTAGTTAACAAAGTCATAATTCACATCCAACAGTCATTTAGAGTCAAAAGATTAAATGTTGAAATTTCATCCATATTGACCATTTTGGGATCGTTCGACAGGTCCGGAGTCATCGTTTTTCATCCGAAAATTGATTTTTTGGGCAGTACCAAAAATGATTCAAAATGTGAATTGGATCATGCCTCATGTTGAATAACCACTTTTAAAACCCTCACAGTGACCAAAATTGCCATTTTTACAGAGTTTTGCTTACTCAAAAGCTTCAATTTTGACCCGTTTCAGGCACAGAAATGACTTTAAACACACTTATTTTAGTTGACAAAGTCATAATTCACATCCAACAGTCATTTAGAGTCAAAAGATTAAATGTTGAAATTTCATCCATATTGACCATTTTGGGATCGTTCGACAGTTCCGGAGTCATCGTTTTTCATCCGAAAATTGATTTTTTGGACTGTACCAAAAATGATTCAAAATGTCAATTGGATCGTGCCTCATGTTGAATAAACACTTTTTAAACCCTCACAGTGACAAAAATTGCCATTTTTACAGAGTTTTGCTTACTCAAAAGCTTCAATTTTGACCCGTTTCAGGCACAGAAATGACTTAACACACTTATTCTAGTTGACAAAGTCATAATTCACATCCAACAGTCATTTAGAGTCAAAAGATTAAATGTTAAAATGTCATCATTATAGAGCATTTTGGGATCGTTCGACAGGTCCGGAGTCATCGTTTTTCATCCGAAAATTGATTTTTTGGACTGTACCAAAAATGATTTAAAATGTCAATTGGATCGTGCCTCATGTTGAATAACCACTTTTTCAACCCTCACAGTGACCAAAATTGCCATTTTTACAGAGTTTTGCTTACTTAAAAGCTTCAATTTTGACCCGTTTCAGGCACAGAAATGACTTTAAACACACTTATTTTAGTTGACAAAGTCATAATTCACATCCAACAGTCATTTAGAGTCAAAAGATTAAATGTTGAAATTTCATCCATATTGACCATTTTGGGATCGTTCGACAGGTCCGGAGTCATCGTTTTTCATCCGAAAATTGATTTTTTGGACTGTACCAAAAATGATTCAAAATGTCAATTGGATCGTGCCTCATGTTGAATAACCACTTTTTAAACCCTCACAGTGACAAAAATTGCCATTTTTACAGAGTTTTGCTTATTCAAAAGCTTCAATTTTGACCCGTTTCAGGCACAGAAATGACTTTAAACACACTTATTCTAGTTGACAAAGTCATAATTCACATCCAACAGTCATTTAGAGTCAAAAGATTAAATGTTAAAATGTCATCATTATAGACCATTTTGGGATCGTTCGACAGGTCCGGAGTCATCGTTTTTCATCCGAAAATTGATTTTTTGGACTGTACCAAAAATGATTCAAAATGTCAATTGGATCATGCCTCATGTTGAATAACCACTTTTTAAACCCTCACAGTGACCAAAATTGCCATTTTTACAGAGTTTTGCTTACTCAAAAGCTTCAATTTTGACCCGTTTCAGGCACAGAAATGACTTTAAACACACTTATTTTAGTTAACAAAGTCATAATTCACATCCAACAGTCATTTATAGTCAAGAGATTAAATGTTGAAATTTCATCATTATAGACCATTTTGGGATCGTTCGACAGGTCCGGAGTCATCGTTTTTCATCCGAAAATTGATTTTTTGGACTGTACCAAAAATGATTCAAAATGTCAATTGGATCATGCCTCATGTTGAATAACCACTTTTTAAACCCTCACAGTGACCAAAATTGCCATTTTTACAGAGTTTTGCTTACTCAAAAGCTTCCATTTTGACCCGTTTCAGGCACAGAAATGACTTTAAACACACTTATTTTAGTTGACAATGTCATAATTCACATCCAACAGTCATTTAGAGTCAAAAGATTAAATGTTAAAATTTCATCCATATTGACCATTTTGGGATTGTTTGACAGGTCCGGAGTCATCGTTTTTCATCCGAAAATTGATTTTTTGGACTGTACCAAAAATGATTCAAAATGTCAATTGGATCATGCCTCATGTTGAATAACCACTTTTTAAACCCTCACAGTGACCAAAATTGCCATTTTTACAGAGTCTTGCTTACTCAAAAGCTTCAATTTTGACCCGTTTCAGGCACAGAAATGACTTTAAACACACTTATTTTAGTTGACAAAGTCATAATTCACATCCAACAGTCATTTATAGTCAAGAGATTAAATGTTGAAATTTCATCATTATAGACCATTTTGGGATTGTTCGACAGGTCCGGAGTCATCGTTTTTCATCCGAAAATTGATTTTTTGGACTGTACCAAAAATGATTCAAAATGTCAATTGGATCATGCCTCATGTTGAATAACCACTTTTTAAACCCTCACAGTGACCAAAATTGCCATTTTTACAGAGTTTTGCTTACTCAAAAGCTTCCATTTTGACCCGTTTCAGGCACAGAAATGACTTTAAACACACTTATTTTAGTTGACAAAGTCATAATTCACATCCAACAGTCATTTAGAGTCAAAAGATTAAATGTTGAAATTTCATCCATATTGACCATTTTGGGATCGTTCGACAGGTCCGGAGTCATCGTTTTTCATCCGAAAATTGATTTTTTGGACTGTACTAAAAATGATTCAAAATGTCAATTGGATCGTGCCTCATGTTGAATAACCACTTTTTAAACCCTCACAGTGACCAAAATTGCCATTTTTACAGAGTTTTGCTTACTCAAAAGCTTCAATTTTGACCCGTTTCAGGCACAGAAATGACTTTAAACACACTTATTCTAGTTGACAAAGTCATAATTCACATCCAACAGTCATTTATAGTCAAGAGATTAAATGTTGAAATTTCATCATTATAGACCATTTTGGGATCGTTCGACAGGTCCGGAGTCATCGTTTTTCATCCGAAAATTGATTTTTTGGACTGTACCAAAAATGATTCAAAATGTCAATTGGATCATGCCTCATGTTGAATAACCACTTTTTAAACCCTCACAGTGACCAAAATTGCCATTTTTACAGAGTTTTGCTTACTCAAAAGCTTCCATTTTGACCCGTTTCAGGCACAGAAATGACTTTAAACACACTTATTTTAGTTGACAATGTCATAATTCACATCCAACAGTCATTTAGAGTCAAAAGATTAAATGTTAAAATTTCATCCATATTGACCATTTTGGGATTGTTTGACAGGTCCGGAGTCATCGTTTTTCATCCGAAAATTGATTTTTTGGACTGTACCAAAAATGATTCAAAATGTCAATTGGATCATGCCTCATGTTGAATAACCACTTTTTAAACCCTCACAGTGACCAAAATTGCCATTTTTACAGAGTCTTGCTTACTCAAAAGCTTCAATTTTGACCCGTTTCAGGCACAGAAATGACTTTAAACACACTTATTTTAGTTGACAAAGTCATAATTCACATCCAACAGTCATTTAGAGTCAAAAGATTAAATGTTGAAATTTCATCCATATTGACCATTTTGGGATCGTTCGACAGGTCCGGAGTCATCGTTTTTCATCCGAAAATTGATTTTTTGGACTGTACCAAAAATGATTCAAAATGTCAATTGGATCGTGCCTCATGTTGAATAACCACTTTTTCAACCCTCACAGTGACCAAAATTGCCATTTTTACAGAGTTTTGCTTACTTAAAAGCTTCAATTTTGACCCGTTTCAGGCACAGAAATGACTTTAAACACACTTATTCTAGTTGACAAAGTCATAATTCACATCCAACAGTCATTTAGAGTCAAAAGATTAAATGTTAAAATGTCATCATTATAGACCATTTTGGGATCGTTCGACAGGTCCGGAGTCATCGTTTTTCATCTGAAAATTGATTTTTTGGACTGTACCAAAAATGATTCAAAATGTCAATTGGATCATGCCTCATGTTGAATAACCACTTTTTAAACCCTCACAGTGACCAAAATTGCCATTTTTACAGAGTTTTGCTTACTCAAAAGCTTCCATTTTGACCCGTTTCAGGCAAAGAAATGACTTTAAACACACTTATTTTAGTTAACAAAGTCATAATTCACATCCAACAGTCATTTAGAGTCAAAAGATTAAATGTTAAAATTTCATCCATATTGACCATTTTGGGATCGTTCGACAGGTCCGGAGTCATCGTTTTTCATCCGAAAATTGATTTTTTGGACTGTACCAAAAATGATTCAAAATGTCAATTGGATCATGCCTCATGTTGAATAACCACTTTTTAAACCCTCACAGTGACCAAAATTGCAATTTTTACAGAGTTTTGCTAACTCAAAAGCTTCAATTTTGACCCGTTTCAGGCTCAGAAATGACTTTAAACACACTTATTCTAGTTGACAAAGTCATAATTCACATCCAACAGTCATTTAGAATCAAAAGCCTAAATGTTAAAATTTCATCCATATTGACCATTTTGGGATCGTTCGACAGGTCCGGAGTCATCGTTTTTCATCCTAAAATTGATTTTTTGGACTGTACCAAAAATGATTCAAAATGTCAATTGGATCATGCCTCATGTTGAATAACCACTTTTTAAACCCTCACAGTGACAAAAATTGCCATTTTTACAGAGTTTTGCTTACTCAAAAGCTTCCATTTTGACCCGTTTCAGGCACAGAAATGACTTTAAACACACTTATTTTAGTTGACAAAGTCATAATTCACATCCAACAGTCATTTAGAGTCAAAAGATTAAATGTTGAAATTTCATCCATATTGACCATTTTGGGATCGTTCGACAGGTCCGGAGTCATCGTTTTTCATCCGAAAATTGATTTTTTGGACTGTACCAAAAATGATTCAAAATGTCAATTGGATCGTGCCTCATGTTGAATAACCACTTTTTAAACCCTCACAGTGACAAAAATTGCCATTTTTACAGAGTTTTGCTTATTCAAAAGCTTCAATTTTGACCCGTTTCAGGCACAGAAATGACTTTAAACACACTTATTTTAGTTGAAGAAGTCATAATTCACATCCAACAGTTATTTAGAGTCAAAAGATTAAATGTTGCAATTTCATCCATATTGACCATTTTGGGATCGTTCGACAGGTCCGGAGTCATCGTTTTTCATCCGAAAATTGATTTTTTGGACTGTACCAAAAATGATTCAAAATGTCAATTGGATCATGCCTCATGTTGAATAACCACTTTTTAAACCCTCACAGTGACCAAAATTGCCATTTTTACAGAGTTTTGCTAACTCAAAAGCTTCAATTTTGACCCGTTTCAGGCACAGAAATGACTTTAAACACACTTATTTTAGTTGAAGAAGTCATAATTCACATCCAACAGTTATTTAGAGTCAAAAGATTAAATGTTGCAATTTCATCCATATTGACCATTTTGGGATCGTTCGACAGGTCCGGAGTCATCGTTTTTCATTCAAAAATTGATTTTTTGGACTGTACCAAAAATGATTCAAAATGTCAATTGGATCATGCCTCATGTTGAATAACCACTTTTTAAACCCTCACAGTGACCAAAATTGCCATTTTTACAGAGTTTTGCTTACTCAAAAGCTTCAATTTTGACCCGTTTCAGGCACAGAAATGACTTTAAACACACTTATTTTAGTTAACAAAGTCATAATTCACATCCAACAGTCATTTATAGTCAAGAGATTAAATGTTGAAATTTCATCATTATAGACCATTTTGGGATCGTTCGACAGGTCCGGAGTCATCGTTTTTCATCCGAAAATTGATTTTTTGGACTGTACCAAAAATGATTCAAAATGTCAATTGGATCATGCCTCATGTTGAATAACCACTTTTTAAACCCTCACAGTGACCAAAATTGCCATTTTTACAGAGTTTTGCTTACTCAAAAGCTTCAATTTTGACCCGTTTCAGGCACAGAAATGACTTTAAACACACTTATTTTAGTTAACAAAGTCATAATTCACATCCAACAGTCATTTAGAGTCAAAAGATTAAATGTTGAAATTTCATCCATATTGACCATTTTGGGATCGTTCGACAGGTCCGGAGTCATCGTTTTTCATCCGAAAATTGATTTTTTGGGCAGTACCAAAAATGATTCAAAATGTGAATTGGATCATGCCTCATGTTGAATAACCACTTTTTAAACCCTCACAGTGACCAAAATTGCCATTTTTACAGAGTTTTGCTTACTCAAAAGCTTCAATTTTGACCCGTTTCAGGCACAGAAATGACTTTAAACACACTTATTTTAGTTGACAAAGTCATAATTCACATCCAACAGTCATTTAGAGTCAAAAGATTAAATGTTGAAATTTCATCCATATTGACCATTTTGGGATCGTTCGACAGGTCCGGAGTCATCGTTTTTCATCCGAAAATTGATTTTTTGGACTGTACCAAAAATGATTCAAAATGTCAATTGGATCATGCCTCATGTTGAATAACCACTTTTTAAACCCTCACAGTGACAAAAATTGCCATTTTTACATAGTTTTGCTTACTCAAAAGCTTCAATTTTGACCCGTTTCAGGCACAGAAATGACTTTAAACACACTAATTCTAGTTGACAAAGTCATAATTCACATCCAACAGTCATTTAGAGTCAAAAGATTAAATGTTAAAATGTCATCATTATAGACCATTTTGGGATCGTTCGACAGGTCTGGAGTCATCGTTTTTCATCCGAAAATAGATTTTTTGGACTGTACCAAAAATGATTCAAAATGTCAATTGGATCATGCCTCATGTTGAATAACCACTTTTTAAACCCTCACAGTGACCAAAATTGCCATTTTTACAGAGTTTTGCTTACTCAAAAGCTTCAATTTTGACCCGTTTCAGGCACAGAAATGACTTTAAACACACTTATTTTAGTTAACAAAGTCATAATTCACATCCAACAGTCATTTATAGTCAAGAGATTAAATGTTGAAATTTCATCATTATAGACCATTTTGGGATCGTTCGACAGGTCCGGAGTCATCGTTTTTCATCCGAAAATTGATTTTTTGGACTGTACCAAAAATGATTCAAAATGTCAATTGGATCATGCCTCATGTTGAATAACCACTTTTTAAACCCTCACAGTGACCAAAATTGCCATTTTTACAGAGTTTTGCTTACTCAAAAGCTTCCATTTTGACCCGTTTCAGGCACAGAAATGACTTTAAACACACTTATTTTAGTTGACAATGTCATAATTCACATCCAACAGTCATTTAGAGTCAAAAGATTAAATGTTAAAATTTCATCCATATTGACCATTTTGGGATTGTTTGACAGGTCCGGAGTCATCGTTTTTCATCCGAAAATTGATTTTTTGGACTGTACCAAAAATGATTCAAAATGTCAATTGGATCATGCCTCATGTTGAATAACCACTTTTTAAACCCTCACAGTGACCAAAATTGCCATTTTTACAGAGTTTTGCTAACTCAAAAGCTTCAATTTTGACCCGTTTCAGGCACAGAAATGACTTTAAACACACTTATTTTAGTTGAAGAAGTCATAATTCACATCCAACAGTTATTTAGAGTCAAAAGATTAAATGTTGCAATTTCATCCATATTGACCATTTTGGGATCGTTCGACAGGTCCGGAGTCATCGTTTTTCATCCGAAAATTGATTTTTTGGACTGTACCAAAAATGATTCAAAATGTCAATTGGATCATGCCTCATGTTGAATAACCACTTTTTAAACCCTCACAGTGACCAAAATTGCCATTTTTACAGAGTTTTGCTTACTCAAAAGCTTCAATTTTGACCCGTTTCAGGCACAGAAATGACTTTAAACACACTTATTTTAGTTAACAAAGTCATAATTCACATCCAACAGTCATTTATAGTCAAGAGATTAAATGTTGAAATTTCATCATTATAGACCATTTTGGGATCGTTCGACAGGTCCGGAGTCATCGTTTTTCATCCGAAAATTGATTTTTTGGACTGTACCAAAAATGATTCAAAATGTCAATTGGATCATGCCTCATGTTGAATAACCACTTTTTAAACCCTCACAGTGACCAAAATTGCCATTTTTACAGAGTTTTGCTTACTCAAAAGCTTCAATTTTGACCCGTTTCAGGCACAGAAATGACTTTAAACACACTTATTTTAGTTGACAAAGTCATAATTCACATCCAACAGTCATTTAGAGTCAAAAGATTAAATGTTGAAATTTCATCCATATTGACCATTTTGGGATCGTTCGACAGGTCCGGAGTCATCGTTTTTCATCCGAAAATTGATTTTTTGGACTGTACCAAAAATGATTCAAAATGTCAATTGGATCGTGCCTCATGTTGAATAACCACTTTTTAAACCCTCACAGTGACAAAAATTGCCATTTTTACATAGTTTTGCTTACTCAAAAGCTTCAATTTTGACCCGTTTCAGGCACAGAAATGACTTTAAACACACTTATTCTAGTTGACAAAGTCATAATTCACATCCAACAGTCATTTAGAGTCAAAAGATTAAATGTTAAAATGTCATCATTATAGAGCATTTTGGGATCGTTCGACAGGTCCGGAGTCATCGTTTTTCATCCGAAAATTGATTTTTTGGACTGTACCAAAAATGATTTAAAATGTCAATTGGATCGTGCCTCATGTTGAATAACCACTTTTTCAACCCTCACAGTGACCAAAATTGCCATTTTTACAGAGTTTTGCTTACTTAAAAGCTTCAATTTTGACCCGTTTCAGGCACAGAAATGACTTTAAACACACTTATTTTAGTTGACAAAGTCATAATTCACATCCAACAGTCATTTAGAGTCAAAAGATTAAATGTTGAAATTTCATCCATATTGACCATTTTGGGATCGTTCGACAGGTCCGGAGTCATCGTTTTTCATCCGAAAATTGATTTTTTGGACTGTACCAAAAATGATTCAAAATGTCAATTGGATCGTGCCTCATGTTGAATAACCACTTTTTAAACCCTCACAGTGACAAAAATTGCCATTTTTACATAGTTTTGCTTACTCAAAAGCTTCAATTTTGACCCGTTTCAGGCACAGAAATGACTTTAAACACACTTATTCTAGTTGACAAAGTCATAATTCACATCCAACAGTCATTTAGAGTCAAAAGATTAAATGTTAAAATGTCATCATTATAGACCATTTTGGGATCGTTCGACAGGTCTGGAGTCATCGTTTTTCATCCGAAAATAGATTTTTTGGACTGTACCAAAAATGATTCAAAATGTCAATTGGATCATGCCTCATGTTGAATAACCACTTTTTAAACCCTCACAGTGACCAAATTTGCCATTTTTACAGAGTTTTGCTTACTCAAAAGCTTCAATTTTGACCCGTTTCAGGCACAGAAATGACTTTAAACACACTTATTTTAGTTAACAAAGTCATAATTCACATCCAACAGTCATTTATAGTCAAGAGATTAAATGTTGAAATTTCATCATTATAGACCATTTTGGGATCGTTCGACAGGTCCGGAGTCATCGTTTTTCATCCGAAAATTGATTTTTTGGACTGTACCAAAAATGATTCAAAATGTCAATTGGATCATGCCTCATGTTGAATAACCACTTTTTAAACCCTCACAGTGACCAAAATTGCCATTTTTACATGGTTTTGCTTACTCAAAAGCTTCCATTTTGACCCGTTTCAGGCACAGAAATGACTTTAAACACACTTATTTTAGTTGACAATGTCATAATTCACATCCAACAGTCATTTAGAGTCAAAAGATTAAATGTTAAAATTTCATCCATATTGACCATTTTGGGATTGTTTGACAGGTCCGGAGTCATCGTTTTTCATCCGAAAATTGATTTTTTGGACTGTACCAAAAATGATTCAAAATGTCAATTGGATCATGCCTCATGTTGAATAACCACTTTTTAAACCCTCACAGTGACCAAAATTGCCATTTTTACAGAGTCTTGCTTACTCAAAAGCTTCAATTTTGACCCGTTTCAGGCACAGAAATGACTTTAAACACACTTATTTTAGTTGACAAAGTCATAATTCACATCCAACAGTCATTTAGAGTCAACAGAATAAATGTTGAAATTTCATCCATATTGACCATTTTGGGATCGTTCGACAGGTCCGGAGTCATCGTTTTTCATCCGAAAATTGATTTTTTGGACTGTACCAAAAATGATTCAAAATGTCAATTGGATCGTGCCTCATGTTGAATAACCACTTTTTAAACCCTCACAGTGACCAAAATTGCCATTTTTACAGAGTTTTGCTTACTCAAAAGCTTCAATTTTGACCCGTTTCAGGCACAGAAATGACTTTAAACACACTTATTCTAGTTGACAAAGTCATAATTCACATCCAACAGTCATTTAGAGTCAAAAGATTAAATGTTAAAATGTCATCATTATAGAGCATTTTGGGATCGTTCGACAGGCCCGGAGTCATCGTTTTTCATCCGAAAATTGATTTTTTGGACTGTACCAAAAATGATTTAAAATGTCAATTGGATCGTGCCTCATGTTGAATAACCACTTTTTCAACCCTCACAGTGACCAAAATTGCCATTTTTACAGAGTTTTGCTTACTTAAAAGCTTCAATTTTGACCCGTTTCAGGCACAGAAATGACTTTAAACACACTTATTCTAGTTGACAAAGTCATAATTCACATCCAACAGTCATTTAGAGTCAAAAGATTAAATGTTAAAATGTCATCATTATAGACCATTTTGGGATCGTTCGACAGGTCCGGAGTCATCGTTTTTCATCTGAAAATTGATTTTTTGGACTGTACCAAAAATGATTCAAAATGTCAATTGGATCATGCCTCATGTTGAATAACCACTTTTTAAACCCTCACAGTGACCAAAATTGCCAATTTTACAGAGTTTTGCTTACTCAAAAGCTTCCATTTTGACCCGTTTCAGGCAAAGAAATGACTTTAAACACACTTATTTTAGTTAACAAAGTCATAATTCACATCCAACAGTCATTTAGAGTCAAAAGATTAAATGTTAAAATTTCATCCATATTGACCATTTTGGGATCGTTCGACAGGTCCGGAGTCATCGCTTTTCATCCGAAAATTGATTTTTTGGACTGTACCAAAAATGATTCAAAATGTCAATTGGATCATGCCTCATGTTGAATAACCACTTTTTAAACCCTCACAGTGACCAAAATTGCCATTTTTACAGAGTTTTGCTAACTCAAAAGCTTCAATTTTGACCCGTTTCAGGCACAGAAATGACTTTAAACACACTTATTTTAGTTGAAGAAGTCATAATTCACATCCAACAGTTATTTAGAGTCAAAAGATTAAATGTTGCAATTTCATCCATATTGACCATTTTGGGATCGTTCGACAGGTCCGGAGTCATCGTTTTTCATCCGAAAATTGATTTTTTGGACTGTACCAAAAATGATTCAAAATGTCAATTGGATCATGCCTCATGTTGAATAACCACTTTTTAAACCCTCACAGTGACCAAAATTGCCATTTTTACAGAGTTTTGCTTACTCAAAAGCTTCAATTTTGACCCGTTTCAGGCACAGAAATGACTTTAAACACACTTATTTTAGTTAACAAAGTCATAATTCACATCCAACAGTCATTTATAGTCAAGAGATTAAATGTTGAAATTTCATCATTATAGACCATTTTGGGATCGTTCGACAGGTCCGGAGTCATCGTTTTTCATCCGAAAATTGATTTTTTGGACTGTACCAAAAATGATTCAAAATGTCAATTGGATCATGCCTCATGTTGAATAACCACTTTTTAAACCCTCACAGTGACCAAAATTGCCATTTTTACAGAGTTTTGCTTACTCAAAAGCTTCAATTTTGACCCGTTTCAGGCACAGAAATGACTTTAAACACACTTATTTTAGTTAACAAAGTCATAATTCACATCCAACAGTCATTTAGAGTCAAAAGATTAAATGTTGAAATTTCATCCATATTGACCATTTTGGGATCGTTCGACAGGTCCGGAGTCATCGTTTTTCATCCGAAAATTGATTTTTTGGGCAGTACCAAAAATGATTCAAAATGTGAATTGGATCATGCCTCATGTTGAATAACCACTTTTTAAACCCTCACAGTGACCAAAATTGCCATTTTTACAGAGTTTTGCTTACTCAAAAGCTTCAATTTTGACCCGTTTCAGGCACAGAAATGACTTTAAACACACTTATTTTAGTTGACAAAGTCATAATTCACATCCAACAGTCATTTAGAGTCAAAAGATTAAATGTTGAAATTTCATCCATATTGACCATTTTGGGATCGTTCGACAGGTCCGGAGTCATCGTTTTTCATCCGAAAATTGATTTTTTGGACTGTACCAAAAATGATTCAAAATGTCAATTGGATCGTGCCTCATGTTGAATAACCACTTTTTAAACCCTCACAGTGACAAAAATTGCCATTTTTACAGAGTTTTGCTTACTCAAAAGCTTCAATTTTGACCCGTTTCAGGCACAGAAATGACTTTAAACACACTTATTCTAGTTGACAAAGTCATAATTCACATCCAACAGTCATTTAGAGTCAAAAGATTAAATGTTAAAATGTCATCATTATAGACCATTTTGGGATCGTTCGACAGGTCTGGAGTCATCGTTTTTCATCCGAAAATAGATTTTTTGGACTGTACCAAAAATGATTCAAAATGTCAATTGGATCGTGCCTCATGTTGAATAACCACTTTTTCAACCCTCACAGTGACCAAAATTGCCATTTTTACAGAGTTTTGCTTACTTAAAAGCTTCAATTTTGACCCGTTTCAGGCACAGAAATGACTTTAAACACACTTATTCTAGTTGACAAAGTCATAATTCACATCCAACAGTCATTTAGAGTCAAAAGATTAAATGTTAAAATGTCATCATTATAGAGCATTTTGGGATCGTTCGACAGGTCCGGAGTCATCGTTTTTCATCCGAAAATTGATTTTTTGGACTGTACCAAAAATGATTTAAAATGTCAATTGGATCGTGCCTCATGTTGAATAACCACTTTTTCAACCCTCACAGTGACCAAAATTGCCATTTTTACAGAGTTTTGCTTACTTAAAAGCTTCAATTTTGACCCGTTTCAGGCACAGAAATGACTTTAAACACACTTATTTTAGTTGACAAAGTCATAATTCACATCCAACAGTCATTTAGAGTCAAAAGATTAAATGTTGAAATTTCATCCATATTGACCATTTTGGGATCGTTCGACAGGTCCGGAGTCATCGTTTTTCATCCGAAAATTGATTTTTTGGACTGTACCAAAAATGATTCAAAATGTCAATTGGATCGTGCCTCATGTTGAATAACCACTTTTTAAACCCTCACAGTGACAAAAATTGCCATTTTTACAGAGTTTTGCTTATTCAAAAGCTTCAATTTTGACCCGTTTCAGGCACAGAAATGACTTTAAACACACTTATTCTAGTTGACAAAGTCATAATTCACATCCAACAGTCATTTAGAGTCAAAAGATTAAATGTTAAAATGTCATCATTATAGACCATTTTGGGATCGTTCGACAGGTCCGGAGTCATCGTTTTTCATCCGAAAATTGATTTTTTGGACTGTACCAAAAATGATTCAAAATGTCAATTGGATCATGCCTCATGTTGAATAACCACTTTTTAAACCCTCACAGTGACCAAAATTGCCATTTTTACAGAGTTTTGCTTACTCAAAAGCTTCAATTTTGACCCGTTTCAGGCACAGAAATGACTTTAAACACACTTATTTTAGTTAACAAAGTCATAATTCACATCCAACAGTCATTTATAGTCAAGAGATTAAATGTTGAAATTTCATCATTATAGACCATTTTGGGATCGTTCGACAGGTCCGGAGTCATCGTTTTTCATCCGAAAATTGATTTTTTGGACTGTACCAAAAATGATTCAAAATGTCAATTGGATCATGCCTCATGTTGAATAACCACTTTTTAAACCCTCACAGTGACCAAAATTGCCATTTTTACAGAGTTTTGCTTACTCAAAAGCTTCCATTTTGACCCGTTTCAGGCACAGAAATGACTTTAAACACACTTATTTTAGTTGACAATGTCATAATTCACATCCAACAGTCATTTAGAGTCAAAAGATTAAATGTTAAAATTTCATCCATATTGACCATTTTGGGATTGTTTGACAGGTCCGGAGTCATCGTTTTTCATCCGAAAATTGATTTTTTGGACTGTACCAAAAATGATTCAAAATGTCAATTGGATCATGCCTCATGTTGAATAACCACTTTTTAAACCCTCACAGTGACCAAAATTGCCATTTTTACAGAGTCTTGCTTACTCAAAAGCTTCAATTTTGACCCGTTTCAGGCACAGAAATGACTTTAAACACACTTATTTTAGTTGACAAAGTCATAATTCACATCCAACAGTCATTTAGAGTCAAAAGAATAAATGTTGAAATTTCATCCATATTGACCATTTTGGGATCGTTCGACAGGTCCGGAGTCATCGTTTTTCATCCGAAAATTGATTTTTTGGACTGTACCAAAAATGATTTAAAATGTCAATTGGATCGTGCCTCATGTTGAATAACCACTTTTTCAACCCTCACAGTGACCAAAATTGCCATTTTTACAGAGTTTTGCTTACTTAAAAGCTTCAATTTTGACCCGTTTCAGGCACAGAAATGACTTTAAACACACTTATTCTAGTTGACAAAGTCATAATTCACATCCAACAGTCATTTAGAGTCAAAAGATTAAATGTTAAAATGTCATCATTATAGACCATTTTGGGATCGTTCGACAGGTCCGGAGTCATCGTTTTTCATCTGAAAATTGATTTTTTGGACTGTACCAAAAATGATTCAAAATGTCAATTGGATCATGCCTCATGTTGAATAACCACTTTTTAAACCCTCACAGTGACCAAAATTGCCATTTTTACAGAGTTTTGCTTACTCAAAAGCTTCCATTTTGACCCGTTTCAGGCAAAGAAATGACTTTAAACACACTTATTTTAGTTAACAAAGTCATAATTCACATCCAACAGTCATTTAGAGTCAAAAGATTAAATGTTAAAATTTCATCCATATTGACCATTTTGGGATCGTTCGACAGGTCCGGAGTCATCGCTTTTCATCCGAAAATTGATTTTTTGGACTGTACCAAAAATGATTCAAAATGTCAATTGGATCATGCCTCATGTTGAATAACCACTTTTTAAACCCTCACAGTGACCAAAATTGCCATTTTTACAGAGTTTTGCTAACTCAAAAGCTTCAATTTTGACCCGTTTCAGGCACAGAAATGACTTTAAACACACTTATTTTAGTTGAAGAAGTCATAATTCACATCCAACAGTTATTTAGAGTCAAAAGATTAAATGTTGCAATTTCATCCATATTGACCATTTTGGGATCGTTCGACAGGTCCGGAGTCATCGTTTTTCATCCGAAAATTGATTTTTTGGACTGTACCAAAAATGATTCAAAATGTCAATTGGATCATGCCTCATGTTGAATAACCACTTTTTAAACCCTCACAGTGACCAAAATTGCCATTTTTACAGAGTTTTGCTTACTCAAAAGCTTCAATTTTGACCCGTTTCAGGCACAGAAATGACTTTAAACACACTTATTTTAGTTAACAAAGTCATAATTCACATCCAACAGTCATTTATAGTCAAGAGATTAAATGTTGAAATTTCATCATTATAGACCATTTTGGGATCGTTCGACAGGTCCGGAGTCATCGTTTTTCATCCGAAAATTGATTTTTTGGACTGTACCAAAAATGATTCAAAATGTCAATTGGATCATGCCTCATGTTGAATAACCACTTTTTAAACCCTCACAGTGACCAAAATTGCCATTTTTACAGAGTTTTGCTTACTCAAAAGCTTCAATTTTGACCCGTTTCAGGCACAGAAATGACTTTAAACACACTTATTTTAGTTAACAAAGTCATAATTCACATCCAACAGTCATTTAGAGTCAAAAGATTAAATGTTGAAATTTCATCCATATTGACCATTTTGGGATCGTTCGACAGGTCCGGAGTCATCGTTTTTCATCCGAAAATTGATTTTTTGGGCAGTACCAAAAATGATTCAAAATGTGAATTGGATCATGCCTCATGTTGAATAACCACTTTTTAAACCCTCACAGTGACCAAAATTGCCATTTTTACAGAGTTTTGCTTACTCAAAAGCTTCAATTTTGACCAGTTTCAGGCACAGAAATGACTTTAAACACACTTATTTTAGTTGACAAAGTCATAATTCACATCCAACAGTCATTTAGAGTCAAAAGATTAAATGTTGAAATTTCATCCATATTGACCATTTTGGGATCGTTCGACAGGTCCGGAGTCATCGTTTTTCATCCGAAAATTGGTTTTTGGACTGTACCAAAAATGATTCAAAATGTCAATTGGATCGTGCCTCATGTTGAATAACCACTTTTTAAACCCTCACAGTGACAAAAATTGCCATTTTTACAGAGTTTTGCTTACTCAAAAGCTTCAATTTTGACCCGTTTCAGGCACAGAAATGACTTTAAACACACTTATTCTAGTTGACAAAGTCATAATTCACATCCAACAGTCATTTAGAGTCAAAAGATTAAATGTTAAAATGTCATCATTATAGACCATTTTGGGATCGTTCGACAGGTCTGGAGTCATCGTTTTTCATCCGAAAATAGATTTTTTGGACTGTACCAAAAATGATTCAAAATGTCAATTGGATCATGCCTCATGTTGAATAACCACTTTTTAAACCCTCACAGTGACCAAAATTGCCATTTTTACAGAGTTTTGCTTACTCAAAAGCTTCAATTTTGACCCGTTTCAGGCACAGAAATGACTTTAAACACACTTATTTTAGTTAACAAAGTCATAATTCACATCCAACAGTCATTTATAGTCAAGAGATTAAATGTTGAAATTTCATCATTATAGACCATTTTGGGATCGTTCGACAGGTCCGGAGTCATCGTTTTTCATCCGAAAATTGATTTTTTGGACTGTACCAAAAATGATTCAAAATGTCAATTGGATCATGCCTCATGTTGAATAACCACTTTTTAAACCCTCACAGTGACCAAAATTGCCATTTTTACAGAGTTTTGCTTACTCAAAAGCTTCCATTTGACCCGTTTCAGGCACAGAAATGACTTTAAACACACTTATTTTAGTTGACAATGTCATAATTCACATCCAACAGTCATTTAGAGTCAAAAGATTAAATGTTAAAATTTCATCCATATTGACCATTTTGGGATTGTTTGACAGGTCCGGAGTCATCGTTTTTCATCCGAAAATTGATTTTTTGGACTGTACCAAAAATGATTCAAAATGTCAATTGGATCATGCCTCATGTTGAATAACCACTTTTTAAACCCTCACAGTGACCAAAATTGCCATTTTTACAGAGTCTTGCTTACTCAAAAGCTTCAATTTTGACCCGTTTCAGGCACAGAAATGACTTTAAACACACTTATTTTAGTTGACAAAGTCATAATTCACATCCAACAGTCATTTAGAGTCAAAAGATTAAACGTTGAAATTTCATCCATATTGACCATTTTGGGATCGTTCGACAGGTCCGGAGTCATCGTTTTTCATCCGAAAATTGATTTTTTGGACTGTACCAAAAATGATTCAAAATGTCAATTGGATCGTGCCTCATGTTGAATAACCACTTTTTAAACCCTCACAGTGACCAAAATTGCCATTTTTACAGAGTTTTGCTTACTCAAAAGCTTCAATTTTGACCCGTTTCAGGCACAGAAATGACTTTAAACACACTTATTCTAGTTGACAAAGTCATAATTCACATCCAACAGTCATTTAGAGTCAAAAGATTAAATGTTAAAATGTCATCATTATAGAGCATTTTGGGATCGTTCGACAGGTCCGGAGTCATCGTTTTTCATCCGAAAATTGATTTTTTGGACTGTACCAAAAATTATTTAAAATGTCAATTGGATCGTGCCTCATGTTGAATAACCACTTTTTCAACCCTCACAGTGACCAAAATTGCCATTTTTACAGAGTTTTGCTTACTTAAAAGCTTCAATTTTGACCCGTTTCAGGCACAGAAATGACTTTAAACACACTTATTCTAGTTGACAAAGTCATAATTCACATCCAACAGTCATTTAGAGTCAAAAGATTAAATGTTAAAATGTCATCATTATAGACCATTTTGGGATCGTTCGACAGGTCCGGAGTCATCGTTTTTCATCTGAAAATTGATTTTTTGGACTGTACCAAAAATGATTCAAAATGTCAATTGGATCATGCCTCATGTTGAATAACCACTTTTTAAACCCTCACAGTGACCAAAATTGCCATTTTTACAGAGTTTTGCTTACTCAAAAGCTTCCATTTTGACCCGTTTCAGGCAAAGAAATGACTTTAAACACACTTATTTTAGTTAACAAAGTCATAATTCACATCCAACAGTCATTTAGAGTCAAAAGATTAAATGTTAAAATTTCATCCATATTGACCATTTTGGGATCGTTCGACAGGTCCGGAGTCATCGTTTTTCATCCGAAAATTGATTTTTTGGACTGTACCAAAAATGATTCAAAATGTCAATTGGATCATGCCTCATGTTGAATAACCACTTTTTAAACCCTCACAGTGACCAAAATTGCCATTTTTACAGAGTTTTGCTAACTCAAAAGCTTCAATTTTGACCCGTTTCAGGCACAGAAATGACTTTAAACACACTTATTTTAGTTGAAGAAGTCATAATTCACATCCAACAGTTATTTAGAGTCAAAAGATTAAATGTTGCAATTTCATCCATATTGACCATTTTGGGATCGTTCGACAGGTCCGGAGTCATCGTTTTTCATCCGAAAATTGATTTTTCGGACTGTACCAAAAATGATTCAAAATGTCAATTGGATCGTGCCTCATGTTGAATAACCACTTTTTAAACCCTCACAGTGACCAAAATTGCCATTTTTACAGAGTTTTGCTTACTCAAAAGCTTCCATTTTGACCCGTTTCAGGCACAGAAATGACTTTAAACACACTTATTCTAGTTGACAAAGTCATAATTCACATCCAACAGTCATTTAGAATCAAAAGCCTAAATGTTAAAATTTCATCCATATTGACCATTTTGGGATCGTTCGACAGGTCCGGAGTCATCGTTTTTCATCCTAAAATTGATTTTTTGGACTGTACCAAAAATGATTCAAAATGTTAATTGGATCATGCCTCATGTTGAATAACCACTTTTTAAACCCTCACAGTGACCAAAATTGCCATTTTTACAGAGTTTTGCTTACTCAAAAGCTTCCATTTCGACCCGTTTCAGGCACAGAAATGACTTTAAACACACTTATTTTAGTTGAAGAAGTCATAATTCACATCCAACAGTTATTTGGAGTCAAAAGATTAAATGTTGCAATTTCATCCATATTGACCATTTTGGGATCGTTCGACAGGTCCGGAGTCATCGTTTTTCATCCGAAAATTGATTTTTCGGACTGTACCAAAAATGATTCAAAATGTCAATTGGATCGTGCCTCATGTTGAATAACCACTTTTTAAACCCTCACAGTGACCAAAATTGCCATTTTTACAGAGTTTTGCTTACTCAAAAGCTTCCATTTTGACCCGTTTCAGGCACAGAAATGACTTTAAACACACTTATTCTAGTTGACAAAGTCATAATTCACATCCAACAGTCATTTATAGTCAAGAGATTAAATGTTGAAATTTCATCATTATAGACCATTTTGGGATCGTTCGACAGGTCCGGAGTCATCGTTTTTCATCCGAAAATTGATTTTTTGGACTGTACCAAAAATGATTCAAAATGTCAATTGGATCATGCCTCATGTTGAATAACCACTTTTTAAACCCTCACTGTGACCAAAATTGCCATTTTTACAGAGTTTTGCTTACTCAAAAGCTTCAATTTTGACCCGTTTCAGGCACAGAAATGACTTTAAACACACTTATTTTAGTTAACAAAGTCATAATTCACATCCAACAGTCATTTAGAGTCAAAAGATTAAATGTTGAAATTTCATCCATATTGACCATTTTGGGATCGTTCGACAGGTCCGGAGTCATCGTTTTTCATCCGAAAATTGATTTTTTGGGCACTACCAAAAATGATTCAAAATGTGAATTGGATCATGCCTCATGTTGAATAACCACTTTTTAAACCCTCACAGTGACCAAAATTGCCATTTTTACAGAGTTTTGCTTACTCAAAAGCTTCCATTTTGACCCGTTTCAGGCACAGAAATGACTTTAAACACACTTATTTTAGTTGACAATGTCATAATTCACATCCAACAGTCATTTAGAGTCAAAAGATTAAATGTTAAAATTTCATCCATATTGACCATTTTGGGATTGTTTGACAGGTCCGGAGTCATCGTTTTTCATCCGAAAATTGATTTTTTGGACTGTACCAAAAATGATTCAAAATGTCAATTGGATCGTGCCTCATGTTGAATAACCACTTTTTAAACCCTCACAGTGACCAAAATTGCCATTTTTACAGAGTTTTGCTTACTCAAAAGCTTCAATTTTGACCCGTTTCAGGCACAGAAATGACTTTAAACACACTTATTCTAGTTGACAAAGTCATAATTCACATCCAACAGTCATTTAGAGTCAAAAGATTAAATGTTAAAATGTCATCATTATAGAGCATTTTGGGATCGTTCGACAGGTCCGGAGTCATCGTTTTTCATCCGAAAATTGATTTTTTGGACTGTACCAAAAATGATTTAAAATGTCAATTGGATCGTGCCTCATGTTGAATAACCACTTTTTCAACCCTCACAGTGACCAAAATTGCCATTTTTACAGAGTTTTGCTTACTTAAAAGCTTCAATTTTGACCCGTTTCAGGCACAGAAATGACTTTAAACACACTTATTCTAGTTGACAAAGTCATAATTCACATCCAACAGTCATTTAGAGTCAAAAGATTAAATGTTAAAATGTCATCATTATAGACCATTTTGGGATCGTTCGACAGGTCCGGAGTCATCGTTTTTCATCTGAAAATTGATTTTTTGGACTGTACCAAAAATGATTCAAAATGTCAATTGGATCATGCCTCATGTTGAATTTCCACTTTTTAAACCCTCACAGTGACCAAAATTGCCATTTTTACAGAGTTTTGCTTACTCAAAAGCTTCCATTTTGACCCGTTTCAGGCAAAGAAATGACTTTAAACACACTTATTTTAGTTAACAAAGTCATAATTCACATCCAACAGTCATTTAGAGTCAAAAGATTAAATGTTAAAATTTCATCCATATTGACCGTTTTGGGATCGTTCGACAGGTCCGGAGTCATCGTTTTTCATCCGAAAATTGATTTTTCGGACTGTACCAAAAATGATTCAAAATGTCAATTGGATCGTGCCTCATGTTGAATAACCACTTTTTAAACCCTCACAGTGACCAAAATTGCCATTTTTACAGAGTTTTGCTTACTCAAAAGCTTCCATTTTGACCCGTTTCAGGCACAGAAATGACTTTAAACACACTTATTCTAGTTGACAAAGTCATAATTCACATCCAACAGTCATTTAGAATCAAAAGCCTAAATGTTAAAATTTCATCCATATTGACCATTTTGGGATCGTTCGACAGGTCCGGAGTCATCGTTTTTCATCCTAAAATTGATTTTTTGGACTGTACCAAAAATAATTCAAAATGTCAATTGGATCATGCCTCATGTTGAATAACCACTTTTTAAACCCTCACAGTGACCAAAATTGCCATTTTTACAGAGTTTTGCTTACTCAAAAGCTTCCATTTTGACCCGTTTCAGGCACAGAAATGACTTTAAACACACTTATTTTAGTTGACAATGTCATAATTCACATCCAACAGTCATTTAGAGTCAAAAGATTAAATGTTAAAATTTCATCCATATTGACCATTTTGGGATTGTTTGACAGGTCCGGAGTCATCGTTTTTCATCCGAAAATTGATTTTTTGGGCACTACCAAAAATTATTCAAAATGTGAATTGGATCATGCCTCATGTTGAATAACCACTTTTTAAACCCTCACAGTGACCAAAATTGCCATTTTTACAGAGTTTTGCTTACTCAAAAGCTTCCATTTTGACCCGTTTCAGGCACAGAAATGACTTTAAACACACTTATTTTAGTTGACAATGTCATAATTCACATCCAACAGTCATTTAGAGTCAAAAGATTAAATGTTAAAATTTCATCCATATTGACCATTTTGGGATTGTTTGACAGGTCCGGAGTCATCGTTTTTCATCCGAAAATTGATTTTTTGGACTGTACCAAAAATGATTCAAAATGTCAATTGGATCGTGCCTCATGTTGAATAACCACTTTTTAAACCCTCACAGTGACCAAAATTGCCATTTTTACAGAGTTTTGCTTACTCAAAAGCTTCAATTTTGACCCGTTTCAGGCACAGAAATGACTTTAAACACACTTATTCTAGTTGACAAAGTCATAATTCACATCCAACAGTCATTTAGAGTCAAAAGATTAAATGTTAAAATGTCATCATTATAGAGCATTTTGGGATCGTTCGACAGGTCCGGAGTCATTGTTTTTCATCCGAAAATTGATTTTTTGGACTGTACCAAAAATGATTTAAAATGTCAATTGGATCGTGCCTCATGTTGAATAACCACTTTTTCAACCCTCACAGTGACCAAAATTGCCATTTTTACAGAGTTTTGCTTACTTAAAAGCTTCAATTTTGACCCGTTTCAGGCACAGAAATGACTTTAAACACACTTATTCTAGTTGACAAAGTCATAATTCACATCCAACAGTCATTTAGAGTCAAAAGATTAAATGTTAAAATGTCATCATTATAGACCATTTTGGGATCGTTCGACAGGTCTGGAGTCATCGTTTTTCATCTGAAAATTGATTTTTTGGACTGTACCAAAAATGATTCAAAATGTCAATTGGATCATGCCTCATGTTGAATTTCCACTTTTTAAACCCTCACAGTGACCAAAATTGCCATTTTTACAGAGTTCTGCTTACTCAAAAGCTTCCATTTTGACCCGTTTCAGGCAAAGAAATGACTTTAAACACACTTATTTTAGTTAACAAAGTCATATTTCACATCCAACAGTCATTTAGAGTCAAAAGATTAAATGTTAAAATTTCATCCATATTGACCATTTTGGGATCGTTCGACAGGTCCGGAGTCATCGTTTTTCATCCGAAAATTGATTTTTCGGACTGTACCAAAAATGATTCAAAATGTCAATTGGATCGTGCCTCATGTTGAATAACCACTTTTTAAACCCTCACAGTGACCAAAATTGCCATTTTTACAGAGTTTTGCTTACTCAAAAGCTTCCATTTTGACCCGTTTCAGGCACAGAAATGACTTTAAACACACTTATTCTAGTTGACAAAGTCATAATTCACATCCAACAGTCATTTAGAGTCAAAAGATTAAATGTTAAAATGTCATCATTATAGACCATTTTGGGATCGTTCGACAGGTCCGGAGTCATCGTTTTTCATCTGAAAATTGATTTTTTGGACTGTACCAAAAATGATTCAAAATGTCAATTGGATCATGCCTCATGTTGAATTTCCACTTTTTAAACCCTCACAGTGACCAAAATTGCCATTTTTACAGAGTTTTGCTTACTCAAAAGCTTCCATTTTGACCCGTTTCAGGCAAAGAAATGACTTTAAACACACTTATTTTAGTTAACAAAGTCATAATTCACATCCAACAGTCATTTAGAGTCAAAAGATCAAATGTTAAAATTTCATCCATATTGACCATTTTGGGATCGTTCGACAGGTCCGGAGTCATCGTTTTTCATCCGAAAATTGATTTTTCGGACTGTACCAAAAATGATTCAAAATGTCAATTGGATCGTGCCTCATGTTGAATAACCACTTTTTAAACCCTCACAGTGACCAAAATTGCCATTTTTACAGAGTTTTGCTTACTCAAAAGCTTCCATTTTGACCCGTTTCAGGCACAGAAATGACTTTAAACACACTTATTCTAGTTGACAAAGTCATAATTCACATCCAACAGTCATTTAGAATCAAAAGCCTAAATGTTAAAATTTCATCCATATTGACCATTTTGGGATCGTTCGACAGGTCCGGAGTCATCGTTTTTCATCCTAAAATTGATTTTTTGGACTGTACCAAAAATAATTCAAAATGTCAATTGGATCATGCCTCATGTTGAATAACCACTTTTTAAACCCTCACAGTGACCAAAATTGCCATTTTTACAGAGTTTTGCTTACTCAAAAGCTTCCATTTTGACCCGTTTCAGGCACAGAAATGACTTTAAACACACTTATTTTAGTTGACAATGTCATAATTCACATCCAACAGTCATTTAGAGTCAAAAGATTAAATGTTAAAATTTCATCCATATTGACCATTTTGGGATTGTTTGACAGGTCCGGAGTCATCGTTTTTCATCCGAAAATTGATTTTTTGGGCACTACCAAAAATGATTCAAAATGTGAATTGGATCATGCCTCATGTTGAATAACCACTTTTTAAACCCTCACAGTGACCAAAATTGCCATTTTTACAGAGTTTTGCTTACTCAAAAGCTTCCATTTTGACCCGTTTCAGGCACAGAAATGACTTTAAACACACTTATTTTAGTTGACAATGTCATAATTCACATCCAACAGTCATTTAGAGTCAAAAGATTAAATGTTAAAATTTCATCCATATTGACCATTTTGGGATTGTTTGACAGGTCCGGAGTCATCGTTTTTCATCCGAAAATTGATTTTTTGGACTGTACCAAAAATGATTCAAAATGTCAATTGGATCGTGCCTCATGTTGAATAACCACTTTTTAAACCCTCACAGTGACCAAAATTGCCATTTTTACAGAGTTTTGCTTACTCAAAAGCTTCAATTTTGACCCGTTTCAGGCACAGAAATGACTTTAAACACACTTATTCTAGTTGACAAAGTCATAATTCACATCCAACAGTCATTTAGAGTCAAAAGATTAAATGTTAAAATGTCATCATTATAGAGCATTTTGGGATCGTTCGACAGGTCCGGAGTCATCGTTTTTCATCCGAAAATTGATTTTTTTGGACTGTACCAAAAATGATTTAAAATGTCAATTGGATCGTGCCTCATGTTGAATAACCACTTTATCAACCCTCACAGTGACCAAAATTGCCATTTTTACAGAGTTTTGCTTACTTAAAAGCTTCAATTTTGACCCGTTTCAGGCACAGAAATGACTTTAAACACACTTATTCTAGTTGACAAAGTCATAATTCACATCCAACAGTCATTTAGAGTCAAAAGATTAAATGTTAAAATGTCATCATTATAGACCATTTTGGGATCGTTCGACAGGTCCGGAGTCATCGTTTTTCATCTGAAAATTGATTTTTTGGACTGTACCAAAAATGATTCAAAATGTCAATTGGATCATGCCTCATGTTGAATAACCACTTTTTAAACCCTCACAGTGACCAAAATTGCCATTTTTACAGAGTTTTGCTTACTCAAAAGCTTCCATTTTGACCCGTTTCAGGCAAAGAAATGACTTTAAACACACTTATTTTAGTTAACAAAGTCATAATTCACATCCAACAGTCATTTAGAGTCAAAAGATTAAATGTTAAAATTTCATCCATATTGACCATTTTGGGATCGTTCGACAGGTCCGGAGTCATCGTTTTTCATCCGAAAATTGATTTTTCGGACTGTACCAAAAATGATTCAAAATGTCAATTGGATCGTGCCTCATGTTGAATAACCACTTTTTAAACCCTCACAGTGACCAAAATTGCCATTTTTACAGAGTTTTGCTTACTCAAAAGCTTCCATTTTGACCCGTTTCAGGCACAGAAATGACTTTAAACACACTTATTCTAGTTGACAAAGTCATAATTCACATCCAACAGTCATTTAGAATCAAAAGCCTAAATGTTAAAATTTCATCCATATTGACCATTTTGGGATCGTTCGACAGGTCCGGAGTCATCGTTTTTCATCCTAAAATTGATTTTTTGGACTGTACCAAAAATAATTCAAAATGTCAATTGGATCATGCCTCATGTTGAATAACCACTTTTTAAACCCTCACAGTGACCAAAATTGCCATTTTTACAGAGTTTTGCTTACTCAAAAGCTTCAATTTTGACCCGTTTCAGGCACAGAAATGACTTTAAACACACTTATTTTAGTTGACAATGTCATAATTCACATCCAACAGTCATTTAGAGTCAAAAGATTAAATGTTGAAATTTTATCCATATTGACCATTTTGGGATCGTTCGACAGGTCCGGAGTCATCGTTTTTCATCCGAAAATTGATTTTTTGGACTGTACCAAAAATGATTCAAAATGTCAATTGGATCGTGCCTCATGTTGAATAACCACTTTTTAAACCCTCACAGTGACCAAAATTGCCATTTTTACAGAGTTTTGCTTACTCAAAAGCTTCAATTTTGACCCGTTTCAGGCACAGAAATGACTTTAAACACACTTATTTTAGTTAACAAAGTCATAATTCACATCCAACAGTCATTTATAGTCAAGAGATTAAATGTTGAAATTTCATCATTATAGACCATTTTGGGATCGTTCGACAGGTCCGGAGTCATCGTTTTTCACCCGAAAATTGATTTTTTGGACTGTACCAAAAATGATTCAAAATGTCAATTGGATCATGCCTCATGTTGAATAACCACTTTTTAAACCCTCACAGTGACCAAAATTGCCATTTTTACAGAGTTTTGCTTACTCAAAAGCTTCCATTTTGACCCGTTTCAGGCACAGAAATGACTTTAAACACACTTATTTTAGTTGACAATGTCATAATTCACATTTAACAGTCATTTAGAGTCAAAAGATTAAATGTTAAAATTTCATCCATATTGACCATTTTGGGATTGTTTGACAGGTCCAGAGTCATCGTTTTTCATCCGAAAATTGCTTTTTTGGACTGTACCAAAAATGATTCAAAATGTCAATTGGATCATGCCTCATGTTGAATAACCACTTTTTAAACCCTCACAGTGACCAAAATTGCCATTTTTACAGAGTTTTGCTTACTCAAAAGCTTCCATTTTGACCCGTTTCAGGCACAGAAATGACTTTAAACACACTTATTCTAGTTGACAAAGTCATAATTCACATCCAACAGTCATTTAGAATCAAAAGCCTAAATGTTAAAATTTCATCCTTATTGACCATTTTGGGATCGTTCGACAGGTCCGGAGTCATCGTTTTTCATCCTAAAATTGATTTTTTGGACTGTACCAAAAATGATTCAAAATGTCAATTGGATCATGCCTCATGTTGAATAACCACTTTTTAAACCCTCACAGTGACCAAAATTGCAATTTTTACAAAGTTTTGCTTACTCAAAAGCTTCAATTTTGACCCGTTTCAGGCACAGAAATGACTTTAAACACACTTATTCCAGTTGACAAAGTCATAATTCACATCCAACAGTCATTTAGAGTCAAAAGATTAAATGTTAAAATGTCATCATTATAGACCATTTTCGGATCGTTCGACAGGTCCGGAGTCATCGTTTTTCATTCAAAAATTGATTTTTTGGACTGTACCAAAAATGATTCAAAATGTCAATTGGATCATGCCTCATGTTGAATAACCACTTTTTAAACCCTCACAGTGACCAAAATTGCCATTTTTACAGAGTTTTGCTTACTCAAAAGCTTCAATTTTGACCCGTTTCAGGCACAGAAATTACTTTAAACACACTTATTTTAGTTAACAAAGTCATAATTCACATCCAACAGTCATTTATAGTCAAGAGATTAAATGTTGAAATTTCATCATTATAGACCATTTTGGGATCGTTCGACAGGTCCGGAGTCATCGTTTTTCATCCGAAAATTGATTTTTTGGACTGTACCAAAAATTATTCAAAATGTCAATTGGATCATGCCTCATGTTGAATAACCACTTTTTAAACCCTCACAGTGACCAAAATTGCCATTTTTACAGAGTTTTGCTTACTCAAAAGCTTCAATTTTGACCCGTTTCAGGCACAGAAATGACTTTAAACACACTTATTTTAGTTAACAAAGTCATAATTCACATCCAACAGTCATTTAGAGTCAAAACATTAAATGTTGAAATTTCATCCATATTGACCATTTTGGGATCGTTCGACAGGTCCGGAGTCATCGTTTTTCATCCAAAAATTGATTTTTTGGGCACTACCAAAAATGATTCAAAATGTGAATTGGATCATGCCTCATGTTGAATAACCACTTTTTAAACCCTCACAGTGACCAAAATTGCCATTTTTACAGAGTTTTGCTTACTCAAAAGCTTCCATTTTGACCCGTTTCAGGCACAGAAATGACTTTAAACACACTTATTTTAGTTGACAATGTCATAATTCACATCCAACAGTCATTTAGAGTCAAAAGATTAAATGTTAAAATTTCATCCATATTGACCATTTTGGGATTGTTTGACAGGTCCGGAGTCATCGTTTTTCATCCGAAAATTGATTTTTTGGACTGTACCAAAAATGATTCAAAATGTCAATTGGATCGTGCCTCATGTTGAATAACCACTTTTTAAACCCTCACAGTGACCAAAATTGCCATTTTTACAGAGTTTTGCTTACTCAAAAGCTTCAATTTTGACCCGTTACAGGCACAGAAATGACTTTAAACACACTTATTTTAGTTAACAAAGTCATAATTCACATCCAACAGTCATTTATAGTCAAGAGATTAAATGTTGAAATTTCATCATTATAGACCATTTTGGGATCGTTCGACAGGTCCGGAGTCATCGTTTTTCATCCGAAAATTGATTTTTTGGACTGTACCAAAAATGATTCAAAATGTCAATTGGATCATGCCTCATGTTGAATAACCACTTTTTAAACCCTCACAGTGACCAAAATTGCCATTTTTACAGAGTTTTGCTTACTCAAAAGCTTCAATTTTGACCCGTTTCAGGCACAGAAATGACTTTAAACACACTTATTTTAGTTAACAAAGTCATAATTCACATCCAACAGTCATTTAGAGTCAAAAGATTAAATGTTGAAATTTCATCCATATTGACCATTTTGGGATCGTTCGACAGGTCCGGAGTCATCGTTTTTCATCCAAAAATTGATTTTTTGGGCACTACCAAAAATGATTCAAAATGTGAATTGGATCATGCCTCATGTTGAATAACCACTTTTTAAACCCTCACAGTGACCAAAATTGCCATTTTTACAGAGTTTTGCTTACTCAAAAGCTTCCATTTTGACCCGTTTCAGGCACAGAAATGACTTTAAACACACTTATTTTAGTTGACAATGTCATAATTCACATCCAACAGTCATTTAGAGTCAAAAGATTAAATGTTAAAATTTCATCCATATTGACCATTTTGGGATTGTTTGACAGGTCCGGAGTCATCGTTTTTCATCCGAAAATTGATTTTTTGGACTGTACCAAAAATGATTCAAAATGTCAATTGGATCGTGCCTCATGTTGAATAACCACTTTTTAAACCCTCACAGTGACCAAAATTGCCATTTTTACAGAGTTTTGCTTACTCAAAAGCTTCAATTTTGACCCGTTTCAGGCACAGAAATGACTTTAAACACACTTATTCTAGTTGACAAAGTCATAATTCACATCCAACAGTCATTTAGAGTCAAAAGATTAAATGTTAAAATGTCATCATTATAGAGCATTTTGGGATCGTTCGACAGGTCCGGAGTCATCGTTTTTCATCCGAAAATTGATTTTTTGGACTGTACCAAAAATGATTTAAAATGTCAATTGGATCGTGCCTCATGTTGAATAACCACTTTTTTAACCCTCACAGTGACCAAAATTGCCATTTTTACAGAGTTTTGCTTACTTAAAAGCTTCAATTTTGACCCGTTTCAGGCACAGAAATGACTTTAAACACACTTATTCTAGTTGACAAAGTCATAATTCACATCCAACAGTCATTTAGAGTCAAAAGATTAAATGTTAAAATGTCATCATTATAGACCATTTTGGGATCGTTCGACAGGTCCGGAGTCATCGTTTTTCATCTGAAAATTGATTTTTTGGACTGTACCAAAAATGATTCAAAATGTCAATTGGATCATGCCTCATGTTGAATTTCCACTTTTTAAACCCTCACAGTGACCAAAATTGCCATTTTTACAGAGTTTTGCTTACTCAAAAGCTTCCATTTTGACCCGTTTCAGGCAAAGAAATGACTTTAAACACACTTATTTTAGTTAACAAAGTCATAATTCACATCCAACAGTCATTTAGAGTCAAAAGATTAAATGTTAAAATTTCATCCATATTGACCATTTTGGGATCGTTCGACAGGTCCGGAGTCATCGTTTTTCATCCGAAAATTGATTTTTCGGACTGTACCAAAAATGATTCAAAATGTCAATTGGATCGTGCCTCATGTTGAATAACCACTTTTTAAACCCTCACAGTGACCAAAATTGCCATTTTTACAGAGTTTTGCTTACTCAAAAGCTTCCATTTTGACCCGTTTCAGGCACAGAAATGACTTTAAACACACTTATTTTAGTTGACAATGTCATAATTCACATCCAACAGTCATTTAGAGTCAAAAGATTAAATGTTAAAATTTCATCCATATTGACCATTTTGGGATTGTTTGACAGGTGCGGAGTCATCGTTTTTCATCCGAAAATTGATTTTTTGGGCACTACCAAAAATTATTCAAAATGTGAATTGGATCATGCCTCATGTTGAATAACCACTTTTTAAACCCTCACAGTGACCAAAATTGCCATTTTTACAGAGTTTTGCTTACTCAAAAGCTTCCATTTTGACCCGTTTCAGGCACAGAAATGACTTTAAACACACTTATTTTAGTTGACAATGTCATAATTCACATCCAACAGTCATTTAGAGTCAAAAGATTAAATGTTAAAATTTCATCCATATTGACCATTTTGGGATTGTTTGACAGGTCCGGAGTCATCGTTTTTCATCCGAAAATTGATTTTTTGGACTGTACCAAAAATGATTCAAAATGTCAATTGGATCGTGCCTCATGTTGAATAACCACTTTTTAAACCCTCACAGTGACCAAAATTGCCATTTTTACAGAGTTTTGCTTACTCAAAAGCTTCAATTTTGACCCGTTTCAGGCACAGAAATGACTTTAAACACACTTATTCTAGTTGACAAAGTCATAATTCACATCCAACAGTCATTTAGAGTCAAAAGATTAAATGTTAAAATGTCATCATTATAGAGCATTTTGGGATCGTTCGACAGGTCCGGAGTCATCGTTTTTCATCCGAAAATTGATTTTTTGGACTGTACCAAAAATGATTTAAAATGTCAATTGGATCGTGCCTCATGTTGAATAACCACTTTTTCAACCCTCACAGTGACCAAAATTGCCATTTTTACAGAGTTTTGCTTACTTAAAAGCTTCAATTTTGACCCGTTTCAGGCACAGAAATGACTTTAAACACACTTATTCTAGTTGACAAAGTCATAATTCACATCCAACAGTCATTTAGAGTCAAAAGATTAAATGTTAAAATGTCATCATTATAGACCATTTTGGGATCGTTCGACAGGTCCGGAGTCATCGTTTTTCATCTGAAAATTGATTTTTTGGACTGTACCAAAAATGATTCAAAATGTCAATTGGATCATGCCTCATGTTGAATTTCCACTTTTTAAACCCTCACAGTGACCAAAATTGCCATTTTTACAGAGTTTTGCTTACTCAAAAGCTTCCATTTTGACCCGTTTCAGGCACAGAAATGACTTTAAACACACTTATTCTAGTTGACAAAGTCATAATTCACATCCAACAGTCATTTAGAATCAAAAGCCTAAATGTTAAAATTTCATCCATATTGACCATTTTGGGATCGTTCGACAGGTCCGGAGTCATCGTTTTTCATCCTAAAATTGATTTTTTGGACTGTACCAAAAATAATTCAAAATGTCAATTGGATCATGCCTCATGTTGAATAACCACTTTTTAAACCCTCACAGTGACCAAAATTGCCATTTTTACAGAGTTTTGCTTACTCAAAAGCTTCAATTTTGACCCGTTTCAGGCACAGAAATGACTTTAAACACACTTATTTTAGTTGACAATGTCATAATTCACATCCAACAGTCATTTAGAGTCAAAAGATTAAATGTTGAAATTTTATCCATATGGACCATTTTGGGATCGTTCGACAGGTCCGGAGTCATCGTTTTTCATCCGAAAATTGATTTTTTGGACTGTACCAAAAATGATTCAAAATGTCAATTGGATCGTGCCTCATGTTGAATAACCACTTTTTAAACCCTCACCGTGACCAAAATTGCCATTTTTACAGAGTTTTGCTTACTCAAAAGCTTCAATTTTGACCCGTTTCAGGCACAGAAATGACTTTAAACACACTTATTTTAGTTAACAAAGTCATAATTCACATCCAACAGTCATTTATAGTCAAGAGATTAAATGTTGAAATTTCATCATTATAGACCATTTTGGGATCGTTCGACAGGTCCGGAGTCATCGTTTTTCACCCGAAAATTGATTTTTTGGACTGTACCAAAAATGATTCAAAATGTCAATTGGATCATGCCTCATGTTGAATAACCACTTTTTAAACCCTCACAGTGACCAAAATTGCCATTTTTACAGAGTTTTGCTTACTCAAAAGCTTCCATTTTGACCCGTTTCAGGCACAGAAATGACTTTAAACACACTTATTTTAGTTGACAATGTCATAATTCACATTTAACAGTCATTTAGAGTCAAAAGATTAAATGTTAAAATTTCATCCATATTGACCATTTTGGGATTGTTTGACAGGTCCGGAGTCATCGTTTTTCATCCGAAAATTGATTTTTTGGACTGTACCAAAAATGATTCAAAATGTCAATTGGATCATGCCTCATGTTGAATAACCACTTTTTAAACCCTCACAGTGACCAAAATTGCCATTTTTACAGAGTCTTGCTTACTCAAAAGCTTCAATTTTGACCCGTTTCAGGCACAGAAATGACTTTAAACACACTTATTCTAGTTGACAAAGTCATATTTCACATCCAACAGTCATTTAGAGTCAAAAGATTAAATGTTAAAATGTCATCATTATAGACCATTTTGGGATCGTTCGACAGGTCCGGAGTCATCGTTTTTCATCTGAAAATTGATTTTTTGGACTGTACCAAAAATGATTCAAAATGTCAATTGGATCATGCCTCATGTTGAATAACCACTTTTTAAACCCTCACAGTGACCAAAATTGCCATTTTTACAGAGTTTTGCTTACTCAAAAGCTTCCATTTTGACCCGTTTCAGGCAAAGAAATGACTTTAAACACACTTATTTTAGTTAACAAAGTCATAATTCACATCCAACAGTCATTTAGAGTCAAAAGATTAAATGTTAAAATTTCATCCATATTGACCATTTTGGGATCGTTCGACAGGTCCGGAGTCATCGTTTTTCATCCGAAAATTGATTTTTCGGACTGTACCAAAAATGATTCAAAATGTCAATTGGATCGTGCCTCATGTTGAATAACCACTTTTTAAACCCTCACAGTGACCAAAATTGCCATTTTTACAGAGTTTTGCTTACTCAAAAGCTTCCATTTTGACCCGTTTCAGGCACAGAAATGACTTTAAACACACTTATTCTAGTTGACAAAGTCATAATTCACATCCAACAGTCATTTAGAATCAAAAGCCTAAATGTTAAAATTTCATCCATATTGACCATTTTGGGATCGTTCGACAGGTCCGGAGTCATCGTTTTTCATCCTAAAATTGATTTTTTGGACTGTACCAAAAATAATTCAAAATGTCAATTGGATCATGCCTCATGTTGAATAACCACTTTTTAAACCCTCACAGTGACCAAAATTGCCATTTTTACAGAGTTTTGCTTACTCAAAAGCTTCAATTTTGACCCGTTTCAGGCACAGAAATGACTTTAAACACACTTATTTTAGTTGACAATGTCATAATTCACATCCAACAGTCATTTAGAGTCAAAAGATTAAATGTTGAAATTTTATCCATATTGACCATTTTGGGATCGTTCGACAGGTCCGGAGTCATCGTTTTTCATCCGAAAATTGATTTTTTGGACTGTACCAAAAATGATTCAAAATGTCAATTGGATCGTGCCTCATGTTGAATAACCACTTTTTAAACCCTCACAGTGACCAAAATTGCCATTTTTACAGAGTTTTGCTTACTCAAAAGCTTCAATTTTGACCCGTTTCAGGCACAGAAATGACTTTAAACACACTTATTTTAGTTAACAAAGTCATAATTCACATCCAACAGTCATTTATAGTCAAGAGATTAAATGTTGAAATTTCATCATTATAGACCATTTTGGGATCGTTCGACAGGTCCGGAGTCATCGTTTTTCACCCGAAAATTGATTTTTTGGACTGTACCAAAAATGATTCAAAATGTCAATTGGATCATGCCTCATGTTGAATAACCACTTTTTAAACCCTCACAGTGACCAAAATTGCCATTTTTACAGAGTTTTGCTTACTCAAAAGCTTCCATTTTGACCCGTTTCAGGCACAGAAATGACTTTAAACACACTTATTTTAGTTGACAATGTCATAATTCACATTTAACAGTCATTTAGAGTCAAAAGATTAAATGTTAAAATTTCATCCATATTGACCATTTTGGGATTGTTTGACAGGTCCAGAGTCATCGTTTTTCATCCGAAAATTGCTTTTTTGGACTGTACCAAAAATGATTCAAAATGTCAATTGGATCATGCCTCATGTTGAATAACCACTTTTTAAACCCTCACAGTGACCAAAATTGCCATTTTTACAGAGTTTTGCTTACTCAAAAGCTTCCATTTTGACCCGTTTCAGGCACAGAAATGACTTTAAACACACTTATTCTAGTTGACAAAGTCATAATTCACATCCAACAGTCATTTAGAATCAAAAGCCTAAATGTTAAAATTTCATCCTTATTGACCATTTTGGGATCGTTCGACAGGTCCGGAGTCATCGTTTTTCATCCTAAAATTGATTTTTTGGACTGTACCAAAAATAATTCAAAATGTCAATTGGATCATGCCTCATGTTGAATAACCACTTTTTAAACCCTCACAGTGACCAAAATTGCCATTTTTACAGAGTTTTGCTTACTCAAAAGCTTCAATTTTGACCCGTTTCAGGCACAGAAATGACTTTAAACACACTTATTTTAGTTGACAATGTCATAATTCACATCCAACAGTCATTTAGAGTCAAAAGATTAAATGTTGAAATTTTATCCATATGGACCATTTTGGGATCGTTCGACAGGTCCGGAGTCATCGTTTTTCATCCGAAAATTGATTTTTTGGACTGTACCAAAAATGATTCAAAATGTCAATTGGATCGTGCCTCATGTTGAATAACCACTTTTTAAACCCTCACCGTGACCAAAATTGCCATTTTTACAGAGTTTTGCTTACTCAAAAGCTTCAATTTTGACCCGTTTCAGGCACAGAAATGACTTTAAACACACTTATTTTAGTTAACAAAGTCATAATTCACATCCAACAGTCATTTATAGTCAAGAGATTAAATGTTGAAATTTCATCATTATAGACCATTTTGGGATCGTTCGACAGGTCCGGAGTCATCGTTTTTCACCCGAAAATTGATTTTTTGGACTGTACCAAAAATGATTCAAAATGTCAATTGGATCATGCCTCATGTTGAATAACCACTTTTTAAACCCTCACAGTGACCAAAATTGCCATTTTTACAGAGTTTTGCTTACTCAAAAGCTTCCATTTTGACCCGTTTCAGGCACAGAAATGACTTTAAACACACTTATTTTAGTTGACAATGTCATAATTCACATTTAACAGTCATTTAGAGTCAAAAGATTAAATGTTAAAATTTCATCCATATTGACCATTTTGGGATTGTTTGACAGGTCCGGAGTCATCGTTTTTCATCCGAAAATTGATTTTTTGGACTGTACCAAAAATGATTCAAAATGTCAATTGGATCATGCCTCATGTTGAATAACCACTTTTTAAACCCTCACAGTGACCATAATTGCCATTTTTACAGAGTCTTGCTTACTCAAAAGCTTCAATTTTGACCCGTTTCAGGCACAGAAATGACTTTAAACACACTTATTCTAGTTGACAAAGTCATATTTCACATCCAACAGTCATTTAGAGTCAAAAGATTAAATGTTAAAATGTCATCATTATAGACCATTTTGGGATCGTTCGACAGGTCCGGAGTCATCGTTTTTCATCTGAAAATTGATTTTTTGGACTGTACCAAAAATGATTCAAAATGTCAATTGGATCATGCCTCATGTTGAATAACCACTTTTTAAACCCTCACAGTGACCAAAATTGCCATTTTTACAGAGTTTTGCTTACTCAAAAGCTTCCATTTTGACCCGTTTCAGGCAAAGAAATGACTTTAAACACACTTATTTTAGTTAACAAAGTCATAATTCACATCCAACAGTCATTTAGAGTCAAAAGATTAAATGTTAAAATTTCATCCATATTGACCATTTTGGGATCGTTCGACAGGTCCGGAGTCATCGTTTTTCATCCGAAAATTGATTTTTCGGACTGTACCAAAAATGATTCAAAATGTCAATTGGATCGTGCCTCATGTTGAATAACCACTTTTTAAACCCTCACAGTGACCAAAATTGCCATTTTTACAGAGTTTTGCTTACTCAAAAGCTTCCATTTTGACCCGTTTCAGGCACAGAAATGACTTTAAACACACTTATTCTAGTTGACAAAGTCATAATTCACATCCAACAGTCATTTAGAATCAAAAGCCTAAATGTTAAAATTTCATCCATATTGACCATTTTGGGATCGTTCGACAGGTCCGGAGTCATCGTTTTTCATCCTAAAATTGATTTTTTGGACTGTACCAAAAATAATTCAAAATGTCAATTGGATCATGCCTCATGTTGAATAACCACTTTTTAAACCCTCACAGTGACCAAAATTGCCATTTTTACAGAGTTTTGCTTACTCAAAAGCTTCAATTTTGACCCGTTTCAGGCACAGAAATGACTTTAAACACACTTATTTTAGTTGACAATGTCATAATTCACATCCAACAGTCATTTAGAGTCAAAAGATTAAATGTTGAAATTTTATCCATATTGACCATTTTGGGATCGTTCGACAGGTCCGGAGTCATCGTTTTTCATCCGAAAATTGATTTTTTGGACTGTACCAAAAATGATTCAAAATGTCAATTGGATCGTGCCTCATGTTGAATAACCACTTTTTAAACCCTCACAGTGACCAAAATTGCCATTTTTACAGAGTTTTGCTTACTCAAAAGCTTCAATTTTGACCCGTTTCAGGCACAGAAATGACTTTAAACACACTTATTTTAGTTAACAAAGTCATAATTCACATCCAACAGTCATTTATAGTCAAGAGATTAAATGTTGAAATTTCATCATTATAGACCATTTTGGGATCGTTCGACAGGTCCGGAGTCATCGTTTTTCACCCGAAAATTGATTTTTTGGACTGTACCAAAAATGATTCAAAATGTCAATTGGATCATGCCTCATGTTGAATAACCACTTTTTAAACCCTCACAGTGACCAAAATTGCCATTTTTACAGAGTTTTGCTTACTCAAAAGCTTCCATTTTGACCCGTTTCAGGCACAGAAATGACTTTAAACACACTTATTTTAGTTGACAATGTCATAATTCACATTTAACAGTCATTTAGAGTCAAAAGATTAAATGTTAAAATTTCATCCATATTGACCATTTTGGGATTGTTTGACAGGTCCAGAGTCATCGTTTTTCATCCGAAAATTGCTTTTTTGGACTGTACCAAAAATGATTCAAAATGTCAATTGGATCATGCCTCATGTTGAATAACCACTTTTTAAACCCTCACAGTGACCAAAATTGCCATTTTTACAGAGTTTTGCTTACTCAAAAGCTTCCATTTTGACCCGTTTCAGGCACAGAAATGACTTTAAACACACTTATTCTAGTTGACAAAGTCATAATTCACATCCAACAGTCATTTAGAATCAAAAGCCTAAATGTTAAAATTTCATCCTTATTGACCATTTTGGGATCGTTCGACAGGTCCGGAGTCATCGTTTTTCATCCTAAAATTGATTTTTTGGACTGTACCAAAAATGATTCAAAATGTCAATTGGATCATGCCTCATGTTGAATAACCACTTTTTAAACCCTCACAGTGACCAAAATTGCAATTTTTACAAAGTTTTGCTTACTCAAAAGCTTCAATTTTGACCCGTTTCAGGCACAGAAATGACTTTAAACACACTTATTCCAGTTGACAAAGTCATAATTCACATCCAACAGTCATTTAGAGTCAAAAGATTAAATGTTAAAATGTCATCATTATAGACCATTTTCGGATCGTTCGACAGGTCCGGAGTCATCGTTTTTCATTCAAAAATTGATTTTTTGGACTGTACCAAAAATGATTCAAAATGTCAATTGGATCATGCCTCATGTTGAATAACCACTTTTTAAACCCTCACAGTGACCAAAATTGCCATTTTTACAGAGTTTTGCTTACTCAAAAGCTTCAATTTTGACCCGTTTCAGGCACAGAAATGACTTTAAACACACTTATTTTAGTTAACAAAGTCATAATTCACATCCAACAGTCATTTATAGTCAAGAGATTAAATGTTGAAATTTCATCATTATAGACCATTTTGGGATCGTTCGACAGGTCCGGAGTCATCGTTTTTCATCCGAAAATTGATTTTTTGGACTGTACCAAAAATTATTCAAAATGTCAATTGGATCATGCCTCATGTTGAATAACCACTTTTTAAACCCTCACAGTGACCAAAATTGCCATTTTTACAGAGTTTTGCTTACTCAAAAGCTTCAATTTTGACCCGTTTCAGGCACAGAAATGACTTTAAACACACTTATTTTAGTTAACAAAGTCATAATTCACATCCAACAGTCATTTAGAGTCAAAACATTAAATGTTGAAATTTCATCCATATTGACCATTTTGGGATCGTTCGACAGGTCCGGAGTCATCGTTTTTCATCCAAAAATTGATTTTTTGGGCACTACCAAAAATGATTCAAAATGTGAATTGGATCATGCCTCATGTTGAATAACCACTTTTTAAACCCTCACAGTGACCAAAATTGCCATTTTTACAGAGTTTTGCTTACTCAAAAGCTTCCATTTTGACCCGTTTCAGGCACAGAAATGACTTTAAACACACTTATTTTAGTTGACAATGTCATAATTCACATCCAACAGTCATTTAGAGTCAAAAGATTAAATGTTAAAATTTCATCCATATTGACCATTTTGGGATTGTTTGACAGGTCCGGAGTCATCGTTTTTCATCCGAAAATTGATTTTTTGGACTGTACCAAAAATGATTCAAAATGTCAATTGGATCGTGCCTCATGTTGAATAACCACTTTTTAAACCCTCACAGTGACCAAAATTGCCATTTTTACAGAGTTTTGCTTACTCAAAAGCTTCAATTTTGACCCGTTTCAGGCACAGAAATGACTTTAAACACACTTATTCTAGTTGACAAAGTCATAATTCACATCCAACAGTCATTTAGAGTCAAAAGATTAAATGTTAAAATGTCATCATTATAGAGCATTTTGGGATCGTTCGACAGGTCCGGAGTCATCGTTTTTCATCCGAAAATTGATTTTTTGGACTGTACCAAAAATGATTTAAAATGTCAATTGGATCGTGCCTCATGTTGAATAACCACTTTTTCAACCCTCACAGTGACCAAAATTGCCATTTTTACAGAGTTTTGCTTACTTAAAAGCTTCAATTTTGACCCGTTTCAGGCACAGAAATGACTTTAAACACACTTATTCTAGTTGACAAAGTCATAATTCACATCCAACAGTCATTTAGAGTCAAAAGATTAAATGTTAAAATGTCATCATTATAGACCATTTTGGGATCGTTCGACAGGTCCGGAGTCATCGTTTTTCATCTGAAAATTGATTTTTTGGACTGTACCAAAAATGATTCAAAATGTCAATTGGATCATGCCTCATGTTGAATTTCCACTTTTTAAACCCTCACAGTGACCAAAATTGCCATTTTTACAGAGTTTTGCTTACTCAAAAGCTTCCATTTTGACCCGTTTCAGGCAAAGAAATGACTTTAAACACACTTATTTTAGTTAACAAAGTCATAATTCACATCCAACAGTCATTTAGAGTCAAAAGATTAAATGTTAAAATTTCATCCATATTGACCGTTTTGGGATCGTTCGACAGGTCCGGAGTCATCGTTTTTCATCCGAAAATTGATTTTTCGGACTGTACCAAAAATGATTCAAAATGTCAATTGGATCGTGCCTCATGTTGAATAACCACTTTTTAAACCCTCACAGTGACCAAAATTGCCATTTTTACAGAGTTTTGCTTACTCAAAAGCTTCCATTTTGACCCGTTTCAGGCACAGAAATGACTTTAAACACACTTATTCTAGTTGACAAAGTCATAATTCACATCCAACAGTCATTTAGAATCAAAAGCCTAAATGTTAAAATTTCATCCATATTGACCATTTTGGGATCGTTCGACAGGTCCGGAGTCATCGTTTTTCATCCTAAAATTGATTTTTTGGACTGTACCAAAAATAATTCAAAATGTCAATTGGATCATGCCTCATGTTGAATAACCACTTTTTAAACCCTCACAGTGACCAAAATTGCCATTTTTACAGAGTTTTGCTTACTCAAAAGCTTCCATTTTGACCCGTTTCAGGCACAGAAATGACTTTAAACACACTTATTTTAGTTGACAATGTCATAATTCACATCCAACAGTCATTTAGAGTCAAAAGATTAAATGTTAAAATTTCATCCATATTGACCATTTTGGGATTGTTTGACAGGTCCGGAGTCATCGTTTTTCATCCGAAAATTGATTTTTTGGGCACTACCAAAAATTATTCAAAATGTGAATTGGATCATGCCTCATGTTGAATAACCACTTTTTAAACCCTCACAGTGACCAAAATTGCCATTTTTACAGAGTTTTGCTTACTCAAAAGCTTCCATTTTGACCCGTTTCAGGCACAGAAATGACTTTAAACACACTTATTTTAGTTGACAATGTCATAATTCACATCCAACAGTCATTTAGAGTCAAAAGATTAAATGTTAAAATTTCATCCATATTGACCATTTTGGGATTGTTTGACAGGTCCGGAGTCATCGTTTTTCATCCGAAAATTGATTTTTTGGACTGTACCAAAAATGATTCAAAATGTCAATTGGATCGTGCCTCATGTTGAATAACCACTTTTTAAACCCTCACAGTGACCAAAATTGCCATTTTTACAGAGTTTTGCTTACTCAAAAGCTTCAATTTTGACCCGTTTCAGGCACAGAAATGACTTTAAACACACTTATTCTAGTTGACAAAGTCATAATTCACATCCAACAGTCATTTAGAGTCAAAAGATTAAATGTTAAAATGTCATCATTATAGAGCATTTTGGGATCGTTCGACAGGTCCGGAGTCATTGTTTTTCATCCGAAAATTGATTTTTTGGACTGTACCAAAAATGATTTAAAATGTCAATTGGATCGTGCCTCATGTTGAATAACCACTTTTTCAACCCTCACAGTGACCAAAATTGCCATTTTTACAGAGTTTTGCTTACTTAAAAGCTTCAATTTTGACCCGTTTCAGGCACAGAAATGACTTTAAACACACTTATTCTAGTTGACAAAGTCATAATTCACATCCAACAGTCATTTAGAGTCAAAAGATTAAATGTTAAAATGTCATCATTATAGACCATTTTGGGATCGTTCGACAGGTCTGGAGTCATCGTTTTTCATCTGAAAATTGATTTTTTGGACTGTACCAAAAATGATTCAAAATGTCAATTGGATCATGCCTCATGTTGAATTTCCACTTTTTAAACCCTCACAGTGACCAAAATTGCCATTTTTACAGAGTTTTGCTTACTCAAAAGCTTCCATTTTGACCCGTTTCAGGCAAAGAAATGACTTTAAACACACTTATTTTAGTTAACAAAGTCATATTTCACATCCAACAGTCATTTAGAGTCAAAAGATTAAATGTTAAAATTTCATCCATATTGACCATTTTGGGATCGTTCGACAGGTCCGGAGTCATCGTTTTTCATCCGAAAATTGATTTTTCGGACTGTACCAAAAATGATTCAAAATGTCAATTGGATCGTGCCTCATGTTGAATAACCACTTTTTAAACCCTCACAGTGACCAAAATTGCCATTTTTACAGAGTTTTGCTTACTCAAAAGCTTCCATTTTGACCCGTTTCAGGCACAGAAATGACTTTAAACACACTTATTCTAGTTGACAAAGTCATAATTCACATCCAACAGTCATTTAGAATCAAAAGCCTAAATGTTAAAATTTCATCCATATTGACCATTTTGGGATCGTTCGACAGGTCCGGAGTCATCGTTTTTCATCCTAAAATTGATTTTTTGGACTGTACCAAAAATAATTCAAAATGTCAATTGGATCATGCCTCATGTTGAATAACCACTTTTTAAACCCTCACAGTGACCAAAATTGCCATTTTTACAGAGTTTTGCTTACTCAAAAGCTTCAATTTTGACCCGTTTCAGGCCCAGAAATGACTTTAAACACACTTATTTTAGTTGACAATGTCATAATTCACATCCAACAGTCATTTAGAGTCAAAAGATTAAATGTTGAAATTTTATCCATATTGACCATTTTGGGATCGTTCGACAGGTCCGGAGTCATCGTTTTTCATCCTAAAATTGATTTTTTGGACTGTACCAAAAATAATTCAAAATGTCAATTGGATCATGCCTCATGTTGAATAACCACTTTTTAAACCCTCACAGTGACCAAAATTGCCATTTTTACAGAGTTTTGCTTACTTAAAAGCTTCAATTTTGACCCGTTTCAGGCCCAGAAATGACTTTAAACACACTTATTCTAGTTGACAAAGTCATAATTCACATCCAACAGTCATTTAGAGTCAAAAGATTAAATGTTAAAATGTCATCATTATAGACCATTTTGGGATCGTTCGACAGGTCCGGAGTCATCGTTTTTCATCTGAAAATTGATTTTTTGGACTGTACCAAAAATGATTCAAAATGTCAATTGGATCATGCCTCATGTTGAATTTCCACTTTTTAAACCCTCACAGTGACCAAAATTGCCATTTTTACAGAGTTTTGCTTACTCAAAAGCTTCCATTTTGACCCGTTTCAGGCAAAGAAATGACTTTAAACACACTTATTTTAGTTAACAAAGTCATAATTCACATCCAACAGTCATTTAGAGTCAAAAGATCAAATGTTAAAATTTCATCCATATTGACCATTTTGGGATCGTTCGACAGGTCCGGAGTCATCGTTTTTCATCCGAAAATTGATTTTTCGGACTGTACCAAAAATGATTCAAAATGTCAATTGGATCGTGCCTCATGTTGAATAACCACTTTTTAAACCCTCACAGTGACCAAAATTGCCATTTTTACAGAGTTTTGCTTACTCAAAAGCTTCCATTTTGACCCGTTTCAGGCACAGAAATGACTTTAAACACACTTATTCTAGTTGACAAAGTCATAATTCACATCCAACAGTCATTTAGAATCAAAAGCCTAAATGTTAAAATTTCATCCATATTGACCATTTTGGGATCGTTCGACAGGTCCGGAGTCATCGTTTTTCATCCTAAAATTGATTTTTTGGACTGTACCAAAAATAATTCAAAATGTCAATTGGATCATGCCTCATGTTGAATAACCACTTTTTAAACCCTCACAGTGACCAAAATTGCCATTTTTACAGAGTTTTGCTTACTCAAAAGCTTCCATTTTGACCCGTTTCAGGCACAGAAATGACTTTAAACACACTTATTTTAGTTGACAATGTCATAATTCACATCCAACAGTCATTTAGAGTCAAAAGATTAAATGTTAAAATTTCATCCATATTGACCATTTTGGGATTGTTTGACAGGTCCGGAGTCATCGTTTTTCATCCGAAAATTGATTTTTTGGGCACTACCAAAAATGATTCAAAATGTGAATTGGATCATGCCTCATGTTGAATAACCACTTTTTAAACCCTCACAGTGACCAAAATTGCCATTTTTACAGAGTTTTGCTTACTCAAAAGCTTCCATTTTGACCCGTTTCAGGCACAGAAATGACTTTAAACACACTTATTTTAGTTGACAATGTCATAATTCACATCCAACAGTCATTTAGAGTCAAAAGATTAAATGTTAAAATTTCATCCATATTGACCATTTTGGGATTGTTTGACAGGTCCGGAGTCATCGTTTTTCATCCGAAAATTGATTTTTTGGACTGTACCAAAAATGATTCAAAATGTCAATTGGATCGTGCCTCATGTTGAATAACCACTTTTTAAACCCTCACAGTGACCAAAATTGCCATTTTTACAGAGTTTTGCTTACTCAAAAGCTTCAATTTTGACCCGTTTCAGGCACAGAAATGACTTTAAACACACTTATTCTAGTTGACAAAGTCATAATTCACATCCAACAGTCATTTAGAGTCAAAAGATTAAATGTTAAAATGTCATCATTATAGAGCATTTTGGGATCGTTCGACAGGTCCGGAGTCATCGTTTTTCATCCGAAAATTGATTTTTTTGGACTGTACCAAAAATGATTTAAAATGTCAATTGGATCGTGCCTCATGTTGAATAACCACTTTATCAACCCTCACAGTGACCAAAATTGCCATTTTTACAGAGTTTTGCTTACTTAAAAGCTTCAATTTTGACCCGTTTCAGGCACAGAAATGACTTTAAACACACTTATTCTAGTTGACAAAGTCATAATTCACATCCAACAGTCATTTAGAGTCAAAAGATTAAATGTTAAAATGTCATCATTATAGACCATTTTGGGATCGTTCGACAGGTCCGGAGTCATCGTTTTTCATCTGAAAATTGATTTTTTGGACTGTACCAAAAATGATTCAAAATGTCAATTGGATCATGCCTCATGTTGAATAACCACTTTTTAAACCCTCACAGTGACCAAAATTGCCATTTTTACAGAGTTTTGCTTACTCAAAAGCTTCCATTTTGACCCGTTTCAGGCAAAGAAATGACTTTAAACACACTTATTTTAGTTAACAAAGTCATAATTCACATCCAACAGTCATTTAGAGTCAAAAGATTAAATGTTAAAATTTCATCCATATTGACCATTTTGGGATCGTTCGACAGGTCCGGAGTCATCGTTTTTCATCCGAAAATTGATTTTTCGGACTGTACCAAAAATGATTCAAAATGTCAATTGGATCGTGCCTCATGTTGAATAACCACTTTTTAAACCCTCACAGTGACCAAAATTGCCATTTTTACAGAGTTTTGCTTACTCAAAAGCTTCCATTTTGACCCGTTTCAGGCACAGAAATGACTTTAAACACACTTATTCTAGTTGACAAAGTCATAATTCACATCCAACAGTCATTTAGAATCAAAAGCCTAAATGTTAAAATTTCATCCATATTGACCATTTTGGGATCGTTCGACAGGTCCGGAGTCATCGTTTTTCATCCTAAAATTGATTTTTTGGACTGTACCAAAAATAATTCAAAATGTCAATTGGATCATGCCTCATGTTGAATAACCACTTTTTAAACCCTCACAGTGACCAAAATTGCCATTTTTACAGAGTTTTGCTTACTCAAAAGCTTCAATTTTGACCCGTTTCAGGCACAGAAATGACTTTAAACACACTTATTTTAGTTGACAATGTCATAATTCACATCCAACAGTCATTTAGAGTCAAAAGATTAAATGTTGAAATTTTATCCATATTGACCATTTTGGGATCGTTCGACAGGTCCGGAGTCATCGTTTTTCATCCGAAAATTGATTTTTTGGACTGTACCAAAAATGATTCAAAATGTCAATTGGATCGTGCCTCATGTTGAATAACCACTTTTTAAACCCTCACAGTGACCAAAATTGCCATTTTTACAGAGTTTTGCTTACTCAAAAGCTTCAATTTTGACCCGTTTCAGGCACAGAAATGACTTTAAACACACTTATTTTAGTTAACAAAGTCATAATTCACATCCAACAGTCATTTATAGTCAAGAGATTAAATGTTGAAATTTCATCATTATAGACCATTTTGGGATCGTTCGACAGGTCCGGAGTCATCGTTTTTCACCCGAAAATTGATTTTTTGGACTGTACCAAAAATGATTCAAAATGTCAATTGGATCATGCCTCATGTTGAATAACCACTTTTTAAACCCTCACAGTGACCAAAATTGCCATTTTTACAGAGTTTTGCTTACTCAAAAGCTTCCATTTTGACCCGTTTCAGGCACAGAAATGACTTTAAACACACTTATTTTAGTTGACAATGTCATAATTCACATTTAACAGTCATTTAGAGTCAAAAGATTAAATGTTAAAATTTCATCCATATTGACCATTTTGGGATTGTTTGACAGGTCCAGAGTCATCGTTTTTCATCCGAAAATTGCTTTTTTGGACTGTACCAAAAATGATTCAAAATGTCAATTGGATCATGCCTCATGTTGAATAACCACTTTTTAAACCCTCACAGTGACCAAAATTGCCATTTTTACAGAGTTTTGCTTACTCAAAAGCTTCCATTTTGACCCGTTTCAGGCACAGAAATGACTTTAAACACACTTATTCTAGTTGACAAAGTCATAATTCACATCCAACAGTCATTTAGAATCAAAAGCCTAAATGTTAAAATTTCATCCTTATTGACCATTTTGGGATCGTTCGACAGGTCCGGAGTCATCGTTTTTCATCCTAAAATTGATTTTTTGGACTGTACCAAAAATGATTCAAAATGTCAATTGGATCATGCCTCATGTTGAATAACCACTTTTTAAACCCTCACAGTGACCAAAATTGCAATTTTTACAAAGTTTTGCTTACTCAAAAGCTTCAATTTTGACCCGTTTCAGGCACAGAAATGACTTTAAACACACTTATTCCAGTTGACAAAGTCATAATTCACATCCAACAGTCATTTAGAGTCAAAAGATTAAATGTTAAAATGTCATCATTATAGACCATTTTCGGATCGTTCGACAGGTCCGGAGTCATCGTTTTTCATTCAAAAATTGATTTTTTGGACTGTACCAAAAATGATTCAAAATGTCAATTGGATCATGCCTCATGTTGAATAACCACTTTTTAAACCCTCACAGTGACCAAAATTGCCATTTTTACAGAGTTTTGCTTACTCAAAAGCTTCAATTTTGACCCGTTTCAGGCACAGAAATGACTTTAAACACACTTATTTTAGTTAACAAAGTCATAATTCACATCCAACAGTCATTTATAGTCAAGAGATTAAATGTTGAAATTTCATCATTATAGACCATTTTGGGATCGTTCGACAGGTCCGGAGTCATCGTTTTTCATCCGAAAATTGATTTTTTGGACTGTACCAAAAATTATTCAAAATGTCAATTGGATCATGCCTCATGTTGAATAACCACTTTTTAAACCCTCACAGTGACCAAAATTGCCATTTTTACAGAGTTTTGCTTACTCAAAAGCTTCAATTTTGACCCGTTTCAGGCACAGAAATGACTTTAAACACACTTATTTTAGTTAACAAAGTCATAATTCACATCCAACAGTCATTTAGAGTCAAAACATTAAATGTTGAAATTTCATCCATATTGACCATTTTGGGATCGTTCGACAGGTCCGGAGTCATCGTTTTTCATCCAAAAATTGATTTTTTGGGCACTACCAAAAATGATTCAAAATGTGAATTGGATCATGCCTCATGTTGAATAACCACTTTTTAAACCCTCACAGTGACCAAAATTGCCATTTTTACAGAGTTTTGCTTACTCAAAAGCTTCCATTTTGACCCGTTTCAGGCACAGAAATGACTTTAAACACACTTATTTTAGTTGACAATGTCATAATTCACATCCAACAGTCATTTAGAGTCAAAAGATTAAATGTTAAAATTTCATCCATATTGACCATTTTGGGATTGTTTGACAGGTCCGGAGTCATCGTTTTTCATCCGAAAATTGATTTTTTGGACTGTACCAAAAATGATTCAAAATGTCAATTGGATCGTGCCTCATGTTGAATAACCACTTTTTAAACCCTCACAGTGACCAAAATTGCCATTTTTACAGAGTTTTGCTTACTCAAAAGCTTCAATTTTGACCCGTTACAGGCACAGAAATGACTTTAAACACACTTATTTTAGTTAACAAAGTCATAATTCACATCCAACAGTCATTTATAGTCAAGAGATTAAATGTTGAAATTTCATCATTATAGACCATTTTGGGATCGTTCGACAGGTCCGGAGTCATCGTTTTTCATCCGAAAATTGATTTTTTGGACTGTACCAAAAATGATTCAAAATGTCAATTGGATCATGCCTCATGTTGAATAACCACTTTTTAAACCCTCACAGTGACCAAAATTGCCATTTTTACAGAGTTTTGCTTACTCAAAAGCTTCAATTTTGACCCGTTTCAGGCACAGAAATGACTTTAAACACACTTATTTTAGTTAACAAAGTCATAATTCACATCCAACAGTCATTTAGAGTCAAAAGATTAAATGTTGAAATTTCATCCATATTGACCATTTTGGGATCGTTCGACAGGTCCGGAGTCATCGTTTTTCATCCAAAAATTGATTTTTTGGGCACTACCAAAAATGATTCAAAATGTGAATTGGATCATGCCTCATGTTGAATAACCACTTTTTAAACCCTCACAGTGACCAAAATTGCCATTTTTACAGAGTTTTGCTTACTCAAAAGCTTCCATTTTGACCCGTTTCAGGCACAGAAATGACTTTAAACACACTTATTTTAGTTGACAATGTCATAATTCACATCCAACAGTCATTTAGAGTCAAAAGATTAAATGTTAAAATTTCATCCATATTGACCATTTTGGGATTGTTTGACAGGTCCGGAGTCATCGTTTTTCATCCGAAAATTGATTTTTTGGACTGTACCAAAAATGATTCAAAATGTCAATTGGATCGTGCCTCATGTTGAATAACCACTTTTTAAACCCTCACAGTGACCAAAATTGCCATTTTTACAGAGTTTTGCTTACTCAAAAGCTTCAATTTTGACCCGTTTCAGGCACAGAAATGACTTTAAACACACTTATTCTAGTTGACAAAGTCATAATTCACATCCAACAGTCATTTAGAGTCAAAAGATTAAATGTTAAAATGTCATCATTATAGAGCATTTTGGGATCGTTCGACAGGTCCGGAGTCATCGTTTTTCATCCGAAAATTGATTTTTTGGACTGTACCAAAAATGATTTAAAATGTCAATTGGATCGTGCCTCATGTTGAATAACCACTTTTTTAACCCTCACAGTGACCAAAATTGCCATTTTTACAGAGTTTTGCTTACTTAAAAGCTTCAATTTTGACCCGTTTCAGGCACAGAAATGACTTTAAACACACTTATTCTAGTTGACAAAGTCATAATTCACATCCAACAGTCATTTAGAGTCAAAAGATTAAATGTTAAAATGTCATCATTATAGACCATTTTGGGATCGTTCGACAGGTCCGGAGTCATCGTTTTTCATCTGAAAATTGATTTTTTGGACTGTACCAAAAATGATTCAAAATGTCAATTGGATCATGCCTCATGTTGAATTTCCACTTTTTAAACCCTCACAGTGACCAAAATTGCCATTTTTACAGAGTTTTGCTTACTCAAAAGCTTCCATTTTGACCCGTTTCAGGCAAAGAAATGACTTTAAACACACTTATTTTAGTTAACAAAGTCATAATTCACATCCAACAGTCATTTAGAGTCAAAAGATTAAATGTTAAAATTTCATCCATATTGACCATTTTGGGATCGTTCGACAGGTCCGGAGTCATCGTTTTTCATCCGAAAATTGATTTTTCGGACTGTACCAAAAATGATTCAAAATGTCAATTGGATCGTGCCTCATGTTGAATAACCACTTTTTAAACCCTCACAGTGACCAAAATTGCCATTTTTACAGAGTTTTGCTTACTCAAAAGCTTCCATTTTGACCTGTTTCAGGCACAGAAATGACTTTAAACACACTTATTCTAGTTGACAAAGTCATAATTCACATCCAACAGTCATTTAGAATCAAAAGCCTAAATGTTAAAATTTCATCCATATTGACCATTTTGGGATCGTTCGACAGGTCCGGAGTCATCGTTTTTCATCCTAAAATTGATTTTTTGGACTGTACCAAAAATAATTCAAAATGTCAATTGGATCATGCCTCATGTTGAATAACCACTTTTTAAACCCTCACAGTGACCAAAATTGCCATTTTTACAGAGTTTTGCTTACTCAAAAGCTTCCATTTTGACCCGTTTCAGGCACAGAAATGACTTTAAACACACTTATTTTAGTTGACAATGTCATAATTCACATCCAACAGTCATTTAGAGTCAAAAGATTAAATGTTAAAATTTCATCCATATTGACCATTTTGGGATTGTTTGACAGGTCCGGAGTCATCGTTTTTCATCCGAAAATTGATTTTTTTGGCACTACCAAAAATGATTCAAAATGTGAATTGGATCATGCCTCATGTTGAATAACCACTTTTTAAACCCTCACAGTGACCAAAATTGCCATTTTTACAGAGTTTTGCTTACTCAAAAGCTTCAATTTTGACCCGTTTCAGGCACAGAAATGACTTTAAACACACTTATTCTAGTTGACAAAGTCATAATTCACATCCAACAGTCATTTAGAGTCAAAAGATTAAATGTTAAAATGTCATCATTATAGAGCATTTTGGGATCGTTCGACAGGTCCGGAGTCATCGTTTTTCATCCGAAAATTGATTTTTTGGACTGTACCAAAAATGATTTAAAATGTCAATTGGATCGTGCCTCATGTTGAATAACCACTTTTTCAACCCTCACAGTGACCAAAATTGCCATTTTTACAGAGTTTTGCTTACTTAAAAGCTTCAATTTTGACCCGTTTCAGGCACAGAAATGACTTTAAACACACTTATTCTAGTTGACAAAGTCATAATTCACATCCAACAGTCATTTAGAGTCAAAAGATTAAATGTTAAAATGTCATCATTATAGACCATTTTGGGATCGTTCGACAGGTCCGGAGTCATCGTTTTTCATCTGAAAATTGATTTTTTGGACTGTACCAAAAATGATTCAAAATGTCAATTGGATCATGCCTCATGTTGAATTTCCACTTTTTAAACCCTCACAGTGACCAAAATTGCCATTTTTACAGAGTTTTGCTTACTCAAAAGCTTCCATTTTGACCCGTTTCAGGCACAGAAATGACTTTAAACACACTTATTCTAGTTGACAAAGTCATAATTCACATCCAACAGTCATTTAGAATCAAAAGCCTAAATGTTAAAATTTCATCCATATTGACCATTTTGGGATCGTTCGACAGGTCCGGAGTCATCGTTTTTCATCCTAAAATTGATTTTTTGGACTGTACCAAAAATAATTCAAAATGTCAATTGGATCATGCCTCATGTTGAATAACCACTTTTTAAACCCTCACAGTGACCAAAATTGCCATTTTTACAGAGTTTTGCTTACTCAAAAGCTTCAATTTTGACCCGTTTCAGGCACAGAAATGACTTTAAACACACTTATTTTAGTTGACAATGTCATAATTCACATCCAACAGTCATTTAGAGTCAAAAGATTAAATGTTGAAATTTTATCCATATGGACCATTTTGGGATCGTTCGACAGGTCCGGAGTCATCGTTTTTCATCCGAAAATTGATTTTTTGGACTGTACCAAAAATGATTCAAAATGTCAATTGGATCGTGCCTCATGTTGAATAACCACTTTTTAAACCCTCACCGTGACCAAAATTGCCATTTTTACAGAGTTTTGCTTACTCAAAAGCTTCAATTTTGACCCGTTTCAGGCACAGAAATGACTTTAAACACACTTATTTTAGTTAACAAAGTCATAATTCACATCCAACAGTCATTTATAGTCAAGAGATTAAATGTTGAAATTTCATCATTATAGACCATTTTGGGATCGTTCGACAGGTCCGGAGTCATCGTTTTTCACCCGAAAATTGATTTTTTGGACTGTACCAAAAATGATTCAAAATGTCAATTGGATCATGCCTCATGTTGAATAACCACTTTTTAAACCCTCACAGTGACCAAAATTGCCATTTTTACAGAGTTTTGCTTACTCAAAAGCTTCCATTTTGACCCGTTTCAGGCACAGAAATGACTTTAAACACACTTATTTTAGTTGACAATGTCATAATTCACATTTAACAGTCATTTAGAGTCAAAAGATTAAATGTTAAAATTTCATCCATATTGACCATTTTGGGATTGTTTGACAGGTCCGGAGTCATCGTTTTTCATCCGAAAATTGATTTTTTGGACTGTACCAAAAATGATTCAAAATGTCAATTGGATCATGCCTCATGTTGAATAACCACTTTTTAAACCCTCACAGTGACCAAAATTGCCATTTTTACAGAGTCTTGCTTACTCAAAAGCTTCAATTTTGACCCGTTTCAGGCACAGAAATGACTTTAAACACACTTATTCTAGTTGACAAAGTCATATTTCACATCCAACAGTCATTTAGAGTCAAAAGATTAAATGTTAAAATGTCATCATTATAGAGCATTTTGGGATCGTTCGACAGGTCCGGAGTCATCGTTTTTCATCCGAAAATTGATTTTTTGGACTGTACCAAAAATGATTTAAAATGTCAATTGGATCGTGCCTCATGTTGAATAACCACTTTTTCAACCCTCACAGTGACCAAAATTGCCATTTTTACAGAGTTTTGCTTACTTAAAAGCTTCAATTGTGACCCGTTTCAGGCACAGAAATGACTTTAAACACACTTATTCTAGTTGACAAAGTCATAATTCACATCCAACAGTCATTTAGAGTCAAAAGATTAAATGTTAAAATGTCATCATTATAGACCATTTTGGGATCGTTCGACAGGTCCGGAGTCATCGTTTTTCATCTGAAAATTGATTTTTTGGACTGTACCAAAAATGATTCAAAATGTCAATTGGATCATGCCTCATGTTGAATTTCCACTTTTTAAACCCTCACAGTGACCAAAATTGCCATTTTTACAGAGTTTTGCTTACTCAAAAGCTTCCATTTTGACCCGTTTCAGGCAAAGAAATGACTTTAAACACACTTATTTTAGTTAACAAAGTCATAATTCACATCCAACAGTCATTTAGAGTCAAAAGATTAAATGTTAAAATTTCATCCATATTGACCATTTTGGGATCGTTCGACAGGTCCGGAGTCATCGTTTTTCATCCGAAAATTGATTTTTCGGACTGTACCAAAAATGATTCAAAATGTCAATTGGATCGTGCCTCATGTTGAATAACCACTTTTTAAACCCTCACAGTGACCAAAATTGCCATTTTTACAGAGTTTTGCTTACTCAAAAGCTTCCATTTTGACCTGTTTCAGGCACAGAAATGACTTTAAACACACTTATTCTAGTTGACAAAGTCATAATTCACATCCAACAGTCATTTAGAATCAAAAGCCTAAATGTTAAAATTTCATCCATATTGACCATTTTGGGATCGTTCGACAGGTCCGGAGTCATCGTTTTTCATCCTAAAATTGATTTTTTGGACTGTACCAAAAATAATTCAAAATGTCAATTGGATCATGCCTCATGTTGAATAACCACTTTTTAAACCCTCACAGTGACCAAAATTGCCATTTTTACAGAGTTTTGCTTACTCAAAAGCTTCCATTTTGACCCGTTTCAGGCACAGAAATGACTTTAAACACACTTATTTTAGTTGACAATGTCATAATTCACATCCAACAGTCATTTAGAGTCAAAAGATTAAATGTTAAAATTTCATCCATATTGACCATTTTGGGATTGTTTGACAGGTCCGGAGTCATCGTTTTTCATCCGAAAATTGATTTTTTTGGCACTACCAAAAATGATTCAAAATGTGAATTGGATCATGCCTCATGTTGAATAACCACTTTTTAAACCCTCACAGTGACCAAAATTGCCATTTTTACAGAGTTTTGCTTACTCAAAAGCTTCCATTTTGACCCGTTTCAGGCACAGAAATGACTTTAAACACACTTATTTTAGTTGACAATGTCATAATTCACATCCAACAGTCATTTAGAGTCAAAAGATTAAATGTTAAAATTTCATCCATATTGACCATTTTGGGATTGTTTGACAGGTCCGGAGTCATCGTTTTTCATCCGAAAATTGATTTTTTGGACTGTAACAAAAATGATTCAAAATGTCAATTGGATCGTGCCTCATGTTGAATAACCACTTTTTAAACCCTCACAGTGACCAAAATTGCCATTTTTACAGAGTTTTGCTTACTCAAAAGCTTCAATTTTGACCCGTTTCAGGCACAGAAATGACTTTAAACACACTTATTCTAGTTGACAAAGTCATAATTCACATCCAACAGTCATTTAGAGTCAAAAGATTAAATGTTAAAATGTCATCATTATAGAGCATTTTGGGATCGTTCGACAGGTCCGGAGTCATCGTTTTTCATCCGAAAATTGATTTTTTGGACTGTACCAAAAATGATTTAAAATGTCAATTGGATCGTGCCTCATGTTGAATAACCACTTTTTCAACCCTCACAGTGACCAAAATTGCCATTTTTACAGAGTTTTGCTTACTTAAAAGCTTCAATTTTGACCCGTTTCAGGCACAGAAATGACTTTAAACACACTTATTCTAGTTGACAAAGTCATAATTCACATCCAACAGTCATTTAGAGTCAAAAGATTAAATGTTAAAATGTCATCATTATAGACCATTTTGGGATCGTTCGACAGGTCCGGAGTCATCGTTTTTCATCTGAAAATTGATTTTTTGGACTGTACCAAAAATGATTCAAAATGTCAATTGGATCATGCCTCATGTTGAATTTCCACTTTTTAAACCCTCACAGTGACCAAAATTGCCATTTTTACAGAGTTTTGCTTACTCAAAAGCTTCCATTTTGACCCGTTTCAGGCAAAGAAATGACTTTAAACACACTTATTTTAGTTAACAAAGTCATAATTCACATCCAACAGTCATTTAGAGTCAAAAGATTAAATGTTAAAATTTCATCCATATTGACCATTTTGGGATCGTTCGACAGGTCCGGAGTCATCGTTTTTCATCCGAAAATTGATTTTTCGGACTGTACCAAAAATGATTCAAAATGTCAATTGGATCGTGCCTCATGTTGAATAACCACTTTTTAAACCCTCACAGTGACCAAAATTGCCATTTTTACAGAGTTTTGCTTACTCAAAAGCTTCCATTTTGACCCGTTTCAGGCACAGAAATGACTTTAAACACACTTATTCTAGTTGACAAAGTCATAATTCACATCCAACAGTCATTTAGAATCAAAAGCCTAAATGTTAAAATTTCATCCATATTGACCATTTTGGGATCGTTCGACAGGTCCGGAGTCATCGTTTTTCATCCTAAAATTGATTTTTTGGACTGTACCAAAAATAATTCAAAATGTCAATTGGATCATGCCTCATGTTGAATAACCACTTTTTAAACCCTCACAGTGACCAAAATTGCCATTTTTACAGAGTTTTGCTTACTCAAAAGCTTCAATTTTGACCCGTTTCAGGCACAGAAATGACTTTAAACACACTTATTTTAGTTGACAATGTCATAATTCACATCCAACAGTCATTTAGAGTCAAAAGATTAAATGTTGAAATTTTATCCATATTGACCATTTTGGGATCGTTCGACAGGTCCGGAGTCATCGTTTTTCATCCGAAAATTGATTTTTTGGACTGTACCAAAAATGATTCAAAATGTCAATTGGATCGTGCCTCATGTTGAATAACCACTTTTTAAACCCTCACAGTGACCAAAATTGCCATTTTTACAGAGTTTTGCTTACTCAAAAGCTTCAATTTTGACCCGTTTCAGGCACAGAAATGACTTTAAACACACTTATTTTAGTTAACAAAGTCATAATTCACATCCAACAGTCATTTATAGTCAAGAGATTAAATGTTGAAATTTCATCATTATAGACCATTTTGGGATCGTTCGACAGGTCCGGAGTCATCGTTTTTCACCCGAAAATTGATTTTTTGGACTGTACCAAAAATGATTCAAAATGTCAATTGGATCATGCCTCATGTTGAATAACCACTTTTTAAACCCTCACAGTGACCAAAATTGCCATTTTTACAGAGTTTTGCTTACTCAAAAGCTTCCATTTTGACCCGTTTCAGGCACAGAAATGACTTTAAACACACTTATTTTAGTTGACAATGTCATAATTCACATTTAACAGTCATTTAGAGTCAAAAGATTAAATGTTAAAATTTCATCCATATTGACCATTTTGGGATTGTTTGACAGGTCCGGAGTCATCGTTTTTCATCCGAAAATTGATTTTTTGGACTGTACCAAAAATGATTCAAAATGTCAATTGGATCATGCCTCATGTTGAATAACCACTTTTTAAACCCTCACAGTGACCAAAATTGCCATTTTTACAGAGTCTTGCTTACTCAAAAGCTTCAATTTTGACCCGTTTCAGGCACAGAAATGACTTTAAACACACTTATTCTAGTTGACAAAGTCATATTTCACATCCAACAGTCATTTAGAGTCAAAAGATTAAATGTTAAAATGTCATCATTATAGAGCATTTTGGGATCGTTCGACAGGTCCGGAGTCATCGTTTTTCATCCGAAAATTGATTTTTTGGACTGTACCAAAAATGATTTAAAATGTCAATTGGATCGTGCCTCATGTTGAATAACCACTTTTTCAACCCTCACAGTGACCAAAATTGCCATTTTTACAGAGTTTTGCTTACTTAAAAGCTTCAATTTTGACCCGTTTCAGGCACAGAAATGACTTTAAACACACTTATTCTAGTTGACAAAGTCATAATTCACACCCAACAGTCATTTAGAGTCAAAAGATTAAATGTTAAAATGTCATCATTATAGACCATTTTGGGATCGTTCAACAGGTCCGGAGTCATCGTTTTTCATCTGAAAATTGATTTTTTGGACTGTACCAAAAATGATTCAAAATGTCAATTGGATCATGCCTCATGTTGAATAACCACTTTTTAAACCCTCACAGTGACCAAAATTGCCATTTTTACAGAGTTTTGCTTACTCAAAAGCTTCCATTTTGACCCGTTTCAGGCAAAGAAATGACTTTAAACACACTTATTTTAGTTAACAAAGTCATAATTCACATCCAACAGTCATTTAGAGTCAAAAGATTAAATGTTAAAATTTCATCCATATTGACCATTTTGGGATCGTTCGACAGGTCCGGAGTCATCGTTTTTCATCCGAAAATTGATTTTTTGGACTGTACCAAAAATGATTCAAAATGTCAATTGGATCATGCCTCATGTTGAATAACCACTTTTTAAACCCTCACAGTGACCAAAATTGCCATTTTTACAGAGTTTTGCTAACTCGAAAGCTTCAATTTTGACCCGTTTCAGGCACAGAAATGACTTTAAACACACTTATTTTAGTTGAAGAAGTCATAATTCACATCCAACAGTTATTTAGAGTCAATAGATTAAATGTTGCAATTTCATCCATATTGACCATTTTGGGATCGTTCGACAGGTCCGGAGTCATCGTTTTTCATCCGAAAATTGATTTTTCGGACTGTACCAAAAATGATTCAAAATGTCAATTGGATCGTGCCTCATGTTGAATAACCACTTTTTAAACCCTCACAGTGACCAAAATTGCCATTTTTACAGAGTTTTGCTTACTCAAAAGCTTCCATTTTGACCCGTTTCAGGCACAGAAATGACTTTAAACACACTTATTCTAGTTGACAAAGTCATAATTCACATCCAACAGTCATTTAGAATCAAAAGCCTAAATGTTAAAATTTCATCCATATTGACCATTTTGGGATCGTTCGACAGGTCCGGAGTCATCGTTTTTCATCCTAAAATTGATTTTTTGGACTGTACCAAAAATGATTCAAAATGTCAATTGGATCATGCCTCATGTTGAATAACCACTTTTTAAACCCTCACAGTGACCAAAATTGCCATTTTTACAGAGTTTTGCTTACTCAAAAGCTTCAATTTTGACCCGTTTCAGGCACAGAAATGACTTTAAACACACTTATTTTAGTTGACAAAGTCATAATTCACATCCAACAGTCATTTAGAGTCAAAAGATTAAATGTTGAAATTTCATCCATATTGACCATTTTGGGATCGTTCGACAGGTCCGGAGTCATCGTTTTTCATCCGAAAATTGATTTTTTGGACTGTACCAAAAATGATTCAAAATGTCAATTGGATCGTGCCTCATGTTGAATAACCACTTTTTAAACCCTCACAGTGACAAAATTGCCATTTTTACAAAGTTTTGCTTATTCAAAAGCTTCAATTTTGACCCGTTTCAGGCACAGAAATGACTTTAAACACACTTATTCCAGTTGACAAAGTCATAATTCACATCCAACAGTCATTTAGAGTCAAAAGATTAAATGTTAAAATGTCATCATTATAGACCATTTTCGGATCGTTCGACAGGTCCGGAGTCATCGTTTTTCATTCAAAAATTGATTTTTTGGACTGTACCAAAAATGATTCAAAATGTCAATTGGATCATGCCTCATGTTGAATAACCACTTTTTAAACCCTCACAGTGACCAAAATTGCCATTTTTACAGAGTTTTGCTTACTCAAAAGCTTCAATTTTGACCCGTTTCAGGCACAGAAATGACTTTAAACACACTTATTTTAGTTAACAAAGTCATAATTCACATCCAACAGTCATTTATAGTCAAGAGATTAAATGTTGAAATTTCATCATTATAGACCATTTTGGGATCGTTCGACAGGTCCGGAGTCATCGTTTTTCATCCGAAAATTGATTTTTTGGACTGTACCAAAAATGATTCAAAATGTCAATTGGATCATGCCTCATGTTGAATAACCACTTTTTAAACCCTCACAGTGACCAAAATTGCCATTTTTACAGAGTTTTGCTTACTCAAAAGCTTCAATTTTGACCCGTTTCAGGCACAGAAATGACTTTAAACACACTTATTTTAGTTAACAAAGTCATAATTCACATCCAACAGTCATTTAGAGTCAAAACATTAAATGTTGAAATTTCATCCATATTGACCATTTTGGGATCGTTCGACAGGTCCGGAGTCATCGTTTTTCATCCAAAAATTGATTTTTTGGGCACTACCAAAAATGATTCAAAATGTGAATTGGATCATGCCTCATGTTGAATAACCACTTTTTAAACCCTCACAGTGACCAAAATTGCCATTTTTACAGAGTTTTGCTTACTCAAAAGCTTCCATTTTGACCCGTTTCAGGCACAGAAATGACTTTAAACACACTTATTTTAGTTGACAATGTCATAATTCACATCCAACAGTCATTTAGAGTCAAAAGATTAAATGTTAAAATTTCATCCATATTGACCATTTTGGGATTGTTTGACAGGTCCGGAGTCATCGTTTTTCATCCGAAAATTGATTTTTTGGACTGTACCAAAAATGATTCAAAATGTCAATTGGATCGTGCCTCATGTTGAATAACCACTTTTTAAACCCTCACAGTGACCAAAATTGCCATTTTTACAGAGTTTTGCTTACTCAAAAGCTTCAATTTTGACCCGTTACAGGCACAGAAATGACTTTAAACACACTTATTTTAGTTAACAAAGTCATAATTCACATCCAACAGTCATTTATAGTCAAGAGATTAAATGTTGAAATTTCATCATTATAGACCATTTTGGGATCGTTCGACAGGTCCGGAGTCATCGTTTTTCATCCGAAAATTGATTTTTTGGACTGTACCAAAAATGATTCAAAATGTCAATTGGATCATGCCTCATGTTGAATAACCACTTTTTAAACCCTCACAGTGACCAAAATTGCCATTTTTACAGAGTTTTGCTTACTCAAAAGCTTCAATTTTGACCCGTTTCAGGCACAGAAATGACTTTAAACACACTTATTTTAGTTAACAAAGTCATAATTCACATCCAACAGTCATTTAGAGTCAAAAGATTAAATGTTGAAATTTCATCCATATTGAACATTTTGGGATCGTTCGACAGGTCCGGAGTCATCGTTTTTCATCCAAAAATTGATTTTTTGGGCACTACCAAAAATGATTCAAAATGTGAATTGGATCATGCCTCATGTTGAATAACCACTTTTTAAACCCTCACAGTGACCAAAATTGCCATTTTTACAGAGTTTTGCTTACTCAAAAGCTTCAATTTTGACCCGTTTCAGGCACAGAAATGACTTTAAACACACTTATTCTAGTTGACAAAGTCATAATTCACACCCAACAGTCATTTAGAGTCAAAAGATTAAATGTTAAAATGTCATCATTATAGACCATTTTGGGATCGTTCAACAGGTCCGGAGTCATCGTTTTTCATCTGAAAATTGATTTTTTGGACTGTACCAAAAATGATTCAAAATGTCAATTGGATCATGCCTCATGTTGAATAACCACTTTTTAAACCCTCACAGTGACCAAAATTGCCATTTTTACAGAGTTTTGCTAACTCAAAAGCTTCCATTTTGACCCGTTTCAGGCAAAGAAATGACTTTAAACACACTTATTTTAGTTAACAAAGTCATAATTCACATCCAACAGTCATTTAGAGTCAAAAGATTAAATGTTAAAATTTCATCCATATTGACCATTTTGGGATCGTTCGACAGGTCCGGAGTCATCGTTTTTCATCCGAAAATTGATTTTTTGGACTGTACCAAAAATGATTCAAAATGTCAATTGGATCATGCCTCATGTTGAATAACCACTTTTTAAACCCTCACAGTGACCAAAATTGCCATTTTTACAGAGTTTTGCTAACTCGAAAGCTTCAATTTTGACCCGTTTCAGGCACAGAAATGACTTTAAACACACTTATTTTAGTTGAAGAAGTCATAATTCACATCCAACAGTTATTTAGAGTCAATAGATTAAATGTTGCAATTTCATCCATATTGACCATTTTGGGATCGTTCGACAGGTCCGGAGTCATCGTTTTTCATCCGAAAATTGATTTTTCGGACTGTACCAAAAATGATTCAAAATGTCAATTGGATCGTGCCTCATGTTGAATAACCACTTTTTAAACCCTCACAGTGACCAAAATTCCCATTTTTACAGAGTTTTGCTTACTCAAAAGCTTCCATTTTGACCCGTTTCAGGCACAGAAATGACTTTAAACACACTTATTCTAGTTGACAAAGTCATAATTCACATCCAACAGTCATTTAGAATCAAAAGCCTAAATGTTAAAATTTCATCCATATTGACCATTTTGGGATCGTTCGACAGGTCCGGAGTCATCGTTTTTCATCCTAAAATGGATTTTTTGGACTGTACCAAAAATGATTCAAAATGTCAATTGGATCATGCCTCATGTTGAATAACCACTTTTTAAACCCTCACAGTGACCAAAATTGCCATTTTTACAGAGTTTTGCTTACTCAAAAGCTTCAATGTTGACCCGTTTCAGGCACAGAAATGACTTTAAACACACTTATTTTAGTTAACAAAGTCATAATTCACATCCAACAGTCATTTAGAGTCAAAAGATTAAATGTTAAAATTTCATCCATATTGACCATTTTGGGATCGTTCGACAGGTCCGGAGTCATCGTTTTTCATCCGAAAATTGATTTTTTGGACTGTACCAAAAATGATTCAAAATGTCAATTGGATCATGCCTCATGTTGAATAACCACTTTTTAAACCCTCACAGTGACCAAAATTGCCATTTTTACAGAGTTTTGCTAACTCGAAAGCTTCAATTTTGACCCGTTTCAGGCACAGAAATGACTTTAAACACACTTATTTTAGTTGAAGAAGTCATAATTCACATCCAACAGTTATTTAGAGTCAATAGATTAAATGTTGCAATTTCATCCATATTGACCATTTTGGGATCGTTCGACAGGTCCGGAGTCATCGTTTTTCATCCGAAAATTGATTTTTCGGACTGTACCAAAAATGATTCAAAATGTCAATTGGATCATGCCTCATGTTGAATAACCACTTTTTAAACCCTCACAGTGACCAAAATTGCCATTTTTACAGAGTTTTGCTTACTCAAAAGCTTCCATTTTGACCCGTTTCAGGCACAGAAATGACTTTAAACACACTTATTTTAGTTGACAATGTCATAATTCACATCCAACAGTCATTTAGAGTCAAAAGATTAAATGTTAAAATTTCATCCATATTGACCATTTTGGGATTGTTTGACAGGTCCGGAGTCATCGTTTTTCATCCGAAAATTGATTTTTTGGACTGTACCAAAAATGATTCAAAATGTCAATTGGATCGTGCCTCATGTTGAATAACCACTTTTTAAACCCTCACAGTGACCAAAATTGCCATTTTTACAGAGTTTTGCTTACTCAAAAGCTTCAATTTTGACCCGTTACAGGCACAGAAATGACTTTAAACACACTTATTTTAGTTAACAAAGTCATAATTCACATCCAACAGTCATTTATAGTCAAGAGATTAAATGTTGAAATTTCATCATTATAGACCATTTTGGGATCGTTCGACAGGTCCGGAGTCATCGTTTTTCATCCGAAAATTGATTTTTTGGACTGTACCAAAAATGATTCAAAATGTCAATTGGATCATGCCTCATGTTGAATAACCACTTTTTAAACCCTCACAGTGACCAAAATTGCCATTTTTACAGAGTTTTGCTTACTCAAAAGCTTCAATTTTGACCCGTTTCAGGCACAGAAATGACTTTAAACACACTTATTTTAGTTAACAAAGTCATAATTCACATCCAACAGTCATTTAGAGTCAAAAGATTAAATGTTGAAATTTCATCCATATTGACCATTTTGGGATCGTTCGACAGGTCCGGAGTCATCGTTTTTCATCCAAAAATTGATTTTTTGGGCACTACCAAAAATGATTCAAAATGTGAATTGGATCATGCCTCATGTTGAATAACCACTTTTTAAACCCTCACAGTGACCAAAATTGCCATTTTTACAGAGTTTTGCTTACTCAAAAGCTTCCATTTTGACCCGTTTCAGGCACAGAAATGACTTTAAACACACTTATTTTAGTTGACAATGTCATAATTCACATCCAACAGTCATTTAGAATTAAAAGCCTAAATGTTAAAATTTCATCCATATTGACCATTTTGGGATCGTTCGACAGGTCCGGAGTCATCGTTTTTCATCCTAAAATTGATTTTTTGGACTGTACCAAAAATGATTCAAAATGTCAATTGGATCATGCCTCATGTTGAATAACCACTTTTTAAACCCTCACAGTGACCAAAATTGCCATTTTTACAGAGTTTTGCTTACTCAAAAGCTTCAATTTTGACCCGTTTCAGGCACAGAAATGACTTTAAACACACTTATTTTAGTTGACAAAGTCATAATTCACATCCAACAGTCATTTAGAGTCAAAAGATTAAATGTTGAAATTTCATCCATATTGACCATTTTGGGATCGTTCGACAGGTCCGGAGTCATCGTTTTTCATCTGAAAATTGATTTTTTGGACTGTACCAAAAATGATTCAAAATGTCAATTGGATCGTGCCTCATGTTGAATAACCACTTTTTAAACCCTCACAGTGACATAATTGCCATTTTTACAAAGTTTTGCTTATTCAAAAGCTTCAATTTTGACCCGTTTCAGGCACAGAAATGACTTTAAACACACTTATTCCAGTTGACAAAGTCATAATTCACATCCAACAGTCATTTAGAGTCAAAAGATTAAATGTTAAAATGTCATCATTATAGACCATTTTCGGATCGTTCGACAGGTCCGGAGTCATCGTTTTTCATTCAAAAATTGATTTTTTGGACTGTACCAAAAATGATTCAAAATGTCAATTGGATCATGCCTCATGTTGAATAACCACTTTTTAAACCCTCACAGTGACCAAAATTGCCATTTTTACAGAGTTTTGCTTACTCAAAAGCTTCAATTTTGACCCGTTTCAGGCACAGAAATGACTTTAAACACACTTATTTTAGTTAACAAAGTCAAAATTCACATCCAACAGTCATTTATAGTCAAGAGATTAAATGTTGAAATTTCATCATTATAGACCATTTTGGGATCGTTCGACAGGTCCGGAGTCATCGTTTTTCATCCGAAAATTGATTTTTTGGACTGTACCAAAAATGATTCAAAATGTCAAATGGATCATGCCTCATGTTGAATAACCACTTTTTAAACCCTCACAGTGACCAAAATTGCCATTTTTACAGAGTTTTGCTTACTCAAAAGCTTCAATTTTGACCCGTTTCAGGCACAGAAATGACTTTAAACACACTTATTTTAGTTAACAAAGTCATAATTCACATCCAACAGTCATTTAGAGTCAAAAGATTAAATGTTGAAATTTCATCCATATTGACCATTTTGGGATCGTTCGACAGGTCCGGAGTCATCGTTTTTCATCCAAAAATTGATTTTTTGGGCACTACCAAAAATGATTCAAAATGTGAATTGGATCATGCCTCATGTTGAATAACCACTTTTTAAACCCTCACAGTGACCAAAATTGCCATTTTTACAGAGTTTTGCTTACTCAAAAGCTTCCATTTTGACCCGTTTCAGGCACAGAAATGACTTTAAACACACTTATTTTAGTTGACAATGTCATAATTCACATCCAACAGTCATTTAGAGTCAAAAGATTAAATGTTAAAATTTCATCCATATTGACCATTTTGGGATTGTTTGACAGGTCCGGAGTCATCGTTTTTCATCCGAAAATTGATTTTTTGGACTGTACCAAAAATGATTCAAAATGTCTATTGGATCGTGCCTCATGTTGAATAACCACTTTTTAAACCCTCACAGTGACCAAAATTGCCATTTTTACAGAGTTTTGCTTACTCAAAAGCTTCAATTTTGACCCGTTTCAGGCACAGAAATGACTTTAAACACACTTATTCTAGTTGACAAAGTCATAATTCACATCCAACAGTCATTTAGAGTCAAAAGATTAAATGTTAAAATGTCATCATTATAGAGCATTTTGGGATCGTTCGACAGGTCCGGAGTCATCGTTTTTCATCCGAAAATTGATTTTTTGGACTGTACCAAAAATGATTTAAAATGTCAATTGGATCGTGCCTCATGTTGAATAACCACTTTTTCAACCCTCACAGTGACCAAAATTGCCATTTTTACAGAATTTTGCTTACTTAAAAGCTTCAATTTTGACCCGTTTCAGGCACAGAAATGACTTTAAACACACTTATTCTAGTTGACAAAGTCATAATTCACATCCAACAGTCATTTAGAGTCAAAAGATTAAATGTTAAAATGTCATCATTATAGACCATTTTGGGATCGTTCGACAGGTCCGGAGTCATCGTTTTTCATCTGAAAATTGATTTTTTGGACTGTACCAAAAATGATTCAAAATGTCAATTGGATCATGCCTCATGTTGAATTTCCACTTTTTAAACCCTCACAGTGACCAAAATTGCCATTTTTACAGAGTTTTGCTAACTCAAAAGCTTCAATTTTGACCCGTTTCAGGCACAGAAATGACTTTAAACACACTTATTTTAGTTGAAGAAGTCATAATTCACATCCAACAGTTATTTAGAGTCAAAAGATTAAATGTTGCAATTTCATCCATATTGACCATTTTGGGATCGTTCGACAGGTCCGGAGTCATCGTTTTTCATCCGAAAATTGATTTTTCGGACTGTACCAAAAATGATTCAAAATGTCAATTGGATCGTGCCTCATGTTGAATAACCACTTTTTAAACCCTCACAGTGACCAAAATTGCCATTTTTACAGAGTTTTGCTTACTCAAAAGCTTCCATTTTGACCCGTTTCAGGCACAGAAATGACTTTAAACACACTTATTCTAGTTGACAAAGTCATAATTAACATCCAACAGTCATTTAGAATCAAAAGCCTAAATGTTAAAATTTCATCCATATTGACCATTTTGGGATCGTTCGACAGGTCCGGAGTCATCGTTTTTCATCCTAAAATTGATTTTTTGGACTGTACCAAAAATAATTCAAAATGTCAATTGGATCATGCCTCATGTTGAATAACCACTTTTTAAACCCTCACAGTGACCAAAATTGCCATTTTTACAGAGTTTTGCTTACTAAAAAGCTTCAATTTTGACCCGTTTCAGGCACAGAAATGACTTTAAACACACTTATTCTAGTTGACAAAGTCATAATTCACATCCAACAGTCATTTAGAGTCAAAAGATTAAATGTTAAAATGTCATCATTATAGACCATTTTGGGATCGTTCGACAGGTCCGGAGTCATCGTTTTTCATCCGAAAATTGATTTTTTGGACTGTACCAAAAATGATTCAAAATGTCAATTGGATCATGCCTCATGTTGAATAACCACTTTTTAAACCCTCACAGTGACCAAAATTGCCATTTTTACAGAGTTTTGCTTACTCAAAAGCTTCCATTTTGACCCGTTTCAGGCACAGAAATGACTTTAAACACACTTATTTTAGTTGACAATGTCATAATTCACATCCAACAGTCATTTAGAGTCAAAAGATTAAATGTTAAAATTTCATCCATATTGACCATTTTGGGATTGTTTGACAGGTCCGGAGTCATCGTTTTTCATCCGAAAATTGATTTTTTGGGCACTACCAAAAATTATTCAAAATGTGAATTGGATCATGCCTCATGTTGAATAACCACTTTTTAAACCCTCACAGTGACCAAAATTGCCATTTTTACAGAGTTTTGCTTACTCAAAAGCTTCCATTTTGACCCGTTTCAGGCACAGAAATGACTTTAAACACACTTATTTTAGTTGACAATGTCATAATTCACATCCAACAGTCATTTAGAGTCAAAAGATTAAATGTTAAAATTTCATCCATATTGACCATTTTGGGATTGTTTGACAGGTCCGGAGTCATCGTTTTTCATCCGAAAATTGATTTTTTGGACTGTACCAAAAATGATTCAAAATGTCAATTGGATCGTGCCTCATGTTGAATAACCACTTTTTAAACCCTCACAGTGACCAAAATTGCCATTTTTACAGAGTTTTGCTTACTCAAAAGCTTCAATTTTGACCCGTTTCAGGCACAGAAATGACTTTAAACACACTTATTCTAGTTGACAAAGTCATAATTCACATCCAACAGTCATTTAGAGTCAAAAGATTAAATGTTAAAATGTCATCATTATAGAGCATTTTGGGATCGTTCGACAGGTCCGGAGTCATTGTTTTTCATCCGAAAATTGATTTTTTGGACTGTACCAAAAATGATTTAAAATGTCAATTGGATCGTGCCTCATGTTGAATAACCACTTTTTCAACCCTCACAGTGACCAAAATTCCCATTTTTACAGAGTTTTGCTTACTTAAAAGCTTCAATTTTGACCCGTTTCAGGCACAGAAATGACTTTAAACACACTTATTCTAGTTGACAAAGTCATAATTCACATCCAACAGTCATTTAGAGTCAAAAGATTAAATGTTAAAATGTCATCATTATAGACCATTTTGGGATCGTTCGACAGGTCTGGAGTCATCGTTTTTCATCTGAAAATTGATTTTTTGGACTGTACCAAAAATGATTCAAAATGTCAATTGGATCATGCCTCATGTTGAATTTCCACTTTTTAAACCCTCACAGTGACCAAAATTGCCATTTTTACAGAGTTTTGCTTACTCAAAAGCTTCCATTTTGACCCGTTTCAGGCAAAGAAATGACTTTAAACACACTTATTTTAGTTAACAAAGTCATATTTCACATCCAACAGTCATTTAGAGTCAAAAGATTAAATGTTAAAATTTCATCCATATTGACCATTTTGGGATCGTTCGACAGGTCCGGAGTCATCGTTTTTCATCCGAAAATTGATTTTTCGGACTGTACCAAAAATGATTCAAAATGTCAATTGGATCGTGCCTCATGTTGAATAACCACTTTTTAAACCCTCACAGTGACCAAAATTGCCATTTTTACAGAGTTTTGCTTACTCAAAAGCTTCCATTTTGACCCGTTTCAGGCACAGAAATGACTTTAAACACACTTATTCTAGTTGACAAAGTCATAATTCACATCCAACAGTCATTTAGAATCAAAAGCCTAAATGTTAAAATTTCATCCATATTGACCATTTTGGGATCGTTCGACAGGTCCGGAGTCATCGTTTTTCATCCTAAAATTGATTTTTTGGACTGTACCAAAAATAATTCAAAATGTCAATTGGATCATGCCTCATGTTGAATAACCACTTTTTAAACCCTCACAGTGACCAAAATTGCCATTTTTACAGAGTTTTGCTTACTCAAAAGCTTCAATTTTGACCCGTTTCAGGCCCAGAAATGACTTTAAACACACTTATTTTAGTTGACAATGTCATAATTCACATCCAACAGTCATTTAGAGTCAAAAGATTAAATGTTGAAATTTTATCCATATTGACCATTTTGGGATCGTTCGACAGGTCCGGAGTCATCGTTTTTCATCCTAAAATTGATTTTTTGGACTGTACCAAAAATAATTCAAAATGTCAATTGGATCATGCCTCATGTTGAATAACCACTTTTTAAACCCTCACAGTGACCAAAATTGCCATTTTTACAGAGTTTTGCTTACTCAAAAGCTTCCATTTTGACCCGTTTCAGGCACAGAAATGACTTTAAACACACTTATTTTAGTTGACAATGTCATAATTCACATCCAACAGTCATTTAGAGTCAAAAGATTAAATGTTAAAATTTCATCCATATTGACCATTTTGGGATTGTTTGACAGGTCCGGAGTCATCGTTTTTCATCCGAAAATTGATTTTTTGGACTGTACCAAAAATGATTCAAAATGTCAATTGGATCGTGCCTCATGTTGAATAACCACTTTTTAAACCCTCACAGTGACCAAAATTGCCATTTTTACAGAGTTTTGCTTACTCAAAAGCTTCAATTTTGACCCGTTTCAGGCACAGAAATGACTTTAAACACACTTATTCTAGTTGACAAAGTCATAATTCACATCCAACAGTCATTTAGAGTCAAAAGATTAAATGTTAAAATGTCATCATTATAGAGCATTTTGGGATCGTTCGACAGGTCCGGAGTCATCGTTTTTCATCCGAAAATTGATTTTTTTGGACTGTACCAAAAATGATTTAAAATGTCAATTGGATCGTGCCTCATGTTGAATAACCACTTTATCAACCCTCACAGTGACCAAAATTGCCATTTTTACAGAGTTTTGCTTACTTAAAAGCTTCAATTTTGACCCGTTTCAGGCACAGAAATGACTTTAAACACACTTATTCTAGTTGACAAAGTCATAATTCACATCCAACAGTCATTTAGAGTCAAAAGATTAAATGTTAAAATGTCATCATTATAGACCATTTTGGGATCGTTCGACAGGTCCGGAGTCATCGTTTTTCATCTGAAAATTGATTTTTTGGACTGTACCAAAAATGATTCAAAATGTCAATTGGATCATGCCTCATGTTGAATTTCCACTTTTTAAACCCTCACAGTGACCAAAATTGCCATTTTTACAGAGTTTTGCTTACTCAAAAGCTTCCATTTTGACCCGTTTCAGGCAAAGAAATGACTTTAAACACACTTATTTTAGTTAACAAAGTCATAATTCACATCCAACAGTCATTTAGAGTCAAAAGATTAAATGTTAAAATTTCATCCATATTGACCATTTTGGGATCGTTCGACAGGTCCGGAGTCATCGTTTTTCATCCGAAAATTGATTTTTCGGACTGTACCAAAAATGATTCAAAATGTCAATTGGATCGTGCCTCATGTTGAATAACCACTTTTTAAACCCTCACAGTGACCAAAATTGCCATTTTTACAGAGTTTTGCTTACTCAAAAGCTTCCATTTTGACCCGTTTCAGGCACAGAAATGACTTTAAACACACTTATTCTAGTTGACAAAGTCATAATTCACATCCAACAGTCATTTAGAATCAAAAGCCTAAATGTTAAAATTTCATCCATATTGACCATTTTGGGATCGTTCGACAGGTCCGGAGTCATCGTTTTTCATCCTAAAATTGATTTTTTGGACTGTACCAAAAATAATTCAAAATGTCAATTGGATCATGCCTCATGTTGAATAACCACTTTTTAAACCCTCACAGTGACCAAAATTGCCATTTTTACAGAGTTTTGCTTACTCAAAAGCTTCAATTTTGACCCGTTTCAGGCACAGAAATGACTTTAAACACACTTATTTTAGTTGACAATGTCATAATTCACATCCAACAGTCATTTAGAGTCAAAAGATTAAATGTTGAAATTTTATCCATATTGACCATTTTGGGATCGTTCGACAGGTCCGGAGTCATCGTTTTTCATCCGAAAATTGATTTTTTGGACTGTACCAAAAATGATTCAAAATGTCAATTGGATCGTGCCTCATGTTGAATAACCACTTTTTAAACCCTCACAGTGACCAAAATTGCCATTTTTACAGAGTTTTGCTTACTCAAAAGCTTCAATTTTGACCCGTTTCAGGCACAGAAATGACTTTAAACACACTTATTTTAGTTAACAAAGTCATAATTCACATCCAACAGTCATTTATAGTCAAGAGATTAAATGTTGAAATTTCATCATTATAGACCATTTTGGGATCGTTCGACAGGTCCGGAGTCATCGTTTTTCACCCGAAAATTGATTTTTTGGACTGTACCAAAAATGATTCAAAATGTCAATTGGATCATGCCTCATGTTGAATAACCACTTTTTAAACCCTCACAGTGACCAAAATTGCCATTTTTACAGAGTTTTGCTTACTCAAAAGCTTCCATTTTGACCCGTTTCAGGCACAGAAATGACTTTAAACACACTTATTTTAGTTGACAATGTCATAATTCACATTTAACAGTCATTTAGAGTCAAAAGATTAAATGTTAAAATTTCATCCATATTGACCATTTTGGGATTGTTTGACAGGTCCGGAGTCATCGTTTTTCATCCGAAAATTGATTTTTTGGACTGTACCAAAAATGATTCAAAATGTCAATTGGATCATGCCTCATGTTGAATAACCACTTTTTAAACCCTCACAGTGACCAAAATTGCCATTTTTACAGAGTTTTGCTTACTCAAAAGCTTCCATTTTGACCCGTTTCAGGCACAGAAATGACTTTAAACACACTTATTCTAGTTGACAAAGTCATAATTCACATCCAACAGTCATTTAGAATCAAAAGCCTAAATGTTAAAATTTCATCCTTATTGACCATTTTGGGATCGTTCGACAGGTCCGGAGTCATCGTTTTTCATCCTAAAATTGATTTTTTGGACTGTACCAAAAATGATTCAAAATGTCAATTGGATCATGCCTCATGTTGAATAACCACTTTTTAAACCCTCACAGTGACCAAAATTGCAATTTTTACAAAGTTTTGCTTACTCAAAAGCTTCAATTTTGACCCGTTTCAGGCACAGAAATGACTTTAAACACACTTATTCCAGTTGACAAAGTCATAATTCACATCCAACAGTCATTTAGAGTCAAAAGATTAAATGTTAAAATGTCATCATTATAGACCATTTTCGGATCGTTCGACAGGTCCGGAGTCATCGTTTTTCATTCAAAAATTGATTTTTTGGACTGTACCAAAAATGATTCAAAATGTCAATTGGATCATGCCTCATGTTGAATAACCACTTTTTAAACCCTCACAGTGACCAAAATTGCCATTTTTACAGAGTTTTGCTTACTCAAAAGCTTCAATTTTGACCCGTTTCAGGCACAGAAATGACTTTAAACACACTTATTTTAGTTAACAAAGTCATAATTCACATCCAACAGTCATTTATAGTCAAGAGATTAAATGTTGAAATTTCATCATTATAGACCATTTTGGGATCGTTCGACAGGTCCGGAGTCATCGTTTTTCATCCGAAAATTGATTTTTTGGACTGTACCAAAAATTATTCAAAATGTCAATTGGATCATGCCTCATGTTGAATAACCACTTTTTAAACCCTCACAGTGACCAAAATTGCCATTTTTACAGAGTTTTGCTTACTCAAAAGCTTCAATTTTGACCCGTTTCAGGCACAGAAATGACTTTAAACACACTTATTTTAGTTAACAAAGTCATAATTCACATCCAACAGTCATTTAGAGTCAAAACATTAAATGTTGAAATTTCATCCATATTGACCATTTTGGGATCGTTCGACAGGTCCGGAGTCATCGTTTTTCATCCAAAAATTGATTTTTTGGGCACTACCAAAAATGATTCAAAATGTGAATTGGATCATGCCTCATGTTGAATAACCACTTTTTAAACCCTCACAGTGACCAAAATTGCCATTTTTACAGAGTTTTGCTTACTCAAAAGCTTCCATTTTGACCCGTTTCAGGCACAGAAATGACTTTAAACACACTTATTTTAGTTGACAATGTCATAATTCACATCCAACAGTCATTTAGAGTCAAAAGATTAAATGTTAAAATTTCATCCATATTGACCATTTTGGGATTGTTTGACAGGTCCGGAGTCATCGTTTTTCATCCGAAAATTGATTTTTTGGACTGTACCAAAAATGATTCAAAATGTCAATTGGATCGTGCCTCATGTTGAATAACCACTTTTTAAACCCTCACAGTGACCAAAATTGCCATTTTTACAGAGTTTTGCTTACTCAAAAGCTTCAATTTTGACCCGTTACAGGCACAGAAATGACTTTAAACACACTTATTTTAGTTAACAAAGTCATAATTCACATCCAACAGTCATTTATAGTCAAGAGATTAAATGTTGAAATTTCATCATTATAGACCATTTTGGGATCGTTCGACAGGTCCGGAGTCATCGTTTTTCATCCGAAAATTGATTTTTTGGACTGTACCAAAAATGATTCAAAATGTCAATTGGATCATGCCTCATGTTGAATAACCACTTTTTAAACCCTCACAGTGACCAAAATTGCCATTTTTACAGAGTTTTGCTTACTCAAAAGCTTCAATTTTGACCCGTTTCAGGCACAGAAATGACTTTAAACACACTTATTTTAGTTAACAAAGTCATAATTCACATCCAACAGTCATTTAGAGTCAAAAGATTAAATGTTGAAATTTCATCCATATTGACCATTTTGGGATCGTTCGACAGGTCCGGAGTCATCGTTTTTCATCCAAAAATTGATTTTTTGGGCACTACCAAAAATGATTCAAAATGTGAATTGGATCATGCCTCATGTTGAATAACCACTTTTTAAACCCTCACAGTGACCAAAATTGCCATTTTTACAGAGTTTTGCTTACTCAAAAGCTTCCATTTTGACCCGTTTCAGGCACAGAAATGACTTTAAACACACTTATTTTAGTTGACAATGTCATAATTCACATCCAACAGTCATTTAGAGTCAAAAGATTAAATGTTAAAATTTCATCCATATTGACCATTTTGGGATTGTTTGACAGGTCCGGAGTCATCGTTTTTCATCCGAAAATTGATTTTTTGGACTGTACCAAAAATGATTCAAAATGTCAATTGGATCGTGCCTCATGTTGAATAACCACTTTTTAAACCCTCACAGTGACCAAAATTGCCATTTTTACAGAGTTTTGCTTACTCAAAAGCTTCAATTTTGACCCGTTTCAGGCACAGAAATGACTTTAAACACACTTATTCTAGTTGACAAAGTCATAATTCACATCCAACAGTCATTTAGAGTCAAAAGATTAAATGTTAAAATGTCATCATTATAGAGCATTTTGGGATCGTTCGACAGGTCCGGAGTCATCGTTTTTCATCCGAAAATTGATTTTTTGGACTGTACCAAAAATGATTTAAAATGTCAATTGGATCGTGCCTCATGTTGAATAACCACTTTTTTAACCCTCACAGTGACCAAAATTGCCATTTTTACAGAGTTTTGCTTACTTAAAAGCTTCAATTTTGACCCGTTTCAGGCACAGAAATGACTTTAAACACACTTATTCTAGTTGACAAAGTCATAATTCACATCCAACAGTCATTTAGAGTCAAAAGATTAAATGTTAAAATGTCATCATTATAGACCATTTTGGGATCGTTCGACAGGTCCGGAGTCATCGTTTTTCATCTGAAAATTGATTTTTTGGACTGTACCAAAAATGATTCAAAATGTCAATTGGATCATGCCTCATGTTGAATTTCCACTTTTTAAACCCTCACAGTGACCAAAATTGCCATTTTTACAGAGTTTTGCTTACTCAAAAGCTTCCATTTTGACCCGTTTCAGGCAAAGAAATGACTTTAAACACACTTATTTTAGTTAACAAAGTCATAATTCACATCCAACAGTCATTTAGAGTCAAAAGATTAAATGTTAAAATTTCATCCATATTGACCATTTTGGGATCGTTCGACAGGTCCGGAGTCATCGTTTTTCATCCGAAAATTGATTTTTCGGACTGTACCAAAAATGATTCAAAATGTCAATTGGATCGTGCCTCATGTTGAATAACCACTTTTTAAACCCTCACAGTGACCAAAATTGCCATTTTTACAGAGTTTTGCTTACTCAAAAGCTTCCATTTTGACCCGTTTCAGGCACAGAAATGACTTTAAACACACTTATTCTAGTTGACAAAGTCATAATTCACATCCAACAGTCATTTAGAATCAAAAGCCTAAATGTTAAAATTTCATCCATATTGACCATTTTGGGATCGTTCGACAGGTCCGGAGTCATCGTTTTTCATCCTAAAATTGATTTTTTGGACTGTACCAAAAATAATTCAAAATGTCAATTGGATCATGCCTCATGTTGAATAACCACTTTTTAAACCCTCACAGTGACCAAAATTGCCATTTTTACAGAGTTTTGCTTACTCAAAAGCTTCCATTTTGACCCGTTTCAGGCACAGAAATGACTTTAAACACACTTATTTTAGTTGACAATGTCATAATTCACATCCAACAGTCATTTAGAGTCAAAAGATTAAATGTTAAAATTTCATCCATATTGACCATTTTGGGATTGTTTGACAGGTGCGGAGTCATCGTTTTTCATCCGAAAATTGATTTTTTGGGCACTACCAAAAATTATTCAAAATGTGAATTGGATCATGCCTCATGTTGAATAACCACTTTTTAAACCCTCACAGTGACCAAAATTGCCATTTTTACAGAGTTTTGCTTACTCAAAAGCTTCCATTTTGACCCGTTTCAGGCACAGAAATGACTTTAAACACACTTATTTTAGTTGACAATGTCATAATTCACATCCAACAGTCATTTAGAGTCAAAAGATTAAATGTTAAAATTTCATCCATATTGACCATTTTGGGATTGTTTGACAGGTCCGGAGTCATCGTTTTTCATCCGAAAATTGATTTTTTGGACTGTACCAAAAATGATTCAAAATGTCAATTGGATCGTGCCTCATGTTGAATAACCACTTTTTAAACCCTCACAGTGACCAAAATTGCCATTTTTACAGAGTTTTGCTTACTCAAAAGCTTCAATTTTGACCCGTTTCAGGCACAGAAATGACTTTAAACACACTTATTCTAGTTGACAAAGTCATAATTCACATCCAACAGTCATTTAGAGTCAAAAGATTAAATGTTAAAATGTCATCATTATAGAGCATTTTGGGATCGTTCGACAGGTCCGGAGTCATCGTTTTTCATCCGAAAATTGATTTTTTGGACTGTACCAAAAATGATTTAAAATGTCAATTGGATCGTGCCTCATGTTGAATAACCACTTTTTCAACCCTCACAGTGACCAAAATTGCCATTTTTACAGAGTTTTGCTTACTTAAAAGCTTCAATTTTGACCCGTTTCAGGCACAGAAATGACTTTAAACACACTTATTCTAGTTGACAAAGTCATAATTCACATCCAACAGTCATTTAGAGTCAAAAGATTAAATGTTAAAATGTCATCATTATAGACCATTTTGGGATCGTTCGACAGGTCCGGAGTCATCGTTTTTCATCTGAAAATTGATTTTTTGGACTGTACCAAAAATGATTCAAAATGTCAATTGGATCATGCCTCATGTTGAATTTCCACTTTTTAAACCCTCACAGTGACCAAAATTGCCATTTTTACAGAGTTTTGCTTACTCAAAAGCTTCCATTTTGACCCGTTTCAGGCACAGAAATGACTTTAAACACACTTATTCTAGTTGACAAAGTCATAATTCACATCCAACAGTCATTTAGAATCAAAAGCCTAAATGTTAAAATTTCATCCATATTGACCATTTTGGGATCGTTCGACAGGTCCGGAGTCATCGTTTTTCATCCTAAAATTGATTTTTTGGACTGTACCAAAAATAATTCAAAATGTCAATTGGATCATGCCTCATGTTGAATAACCACTTTTTAAACCCTCACAGTGACCAAAATTGCCATTTTTACAGAGTTTTGCTTACTCAAAAGCTTCAATTTTGACCCGTTTCAGGCACAGAAATGACTTTAAACACACTTATTTTAGTTGACAATGTCATAATTCACATCCAACAGTCATTTAGAGTCAAAAGATTAAATGTTGAAATTTTATCCATATGGACCATTTTGGGATCGTTCGACAGGTCCGGAGTCATCGTTTTTCATCCGAAAATTGATTTTTTGGACTGTACCAAAAATGATTCAAAATGTCAATTGGATCGTGCCTCATGTTGAATAACCACTTTTTAAACCCTCACCGTGACCAAAATTGCCATTTTTACAGAGTTTTGCTTACTCAAAAGCTTCAATTTTGACCCGTTTCAGGCACAGAAATGACTTTAAACACACTTATTTTAGTTAACAAAGTCATAATTCACATCCAACAGTCATTTATAGTCAAGAGATTAAATGTTGAAATTTCATCATTATAGACCATTTTGGGATCGTTCGACAGGTCCGGAGTCATCGTTTTTCACCCGAAAATTGATTTTTTGGACTGTACCAAAAATGATTCAAAATGTCAATTGGATCATGCCTCATGTTGAATAACCACTTTTTAAACCCTCACAGTGACCAAAATTGCCATTTTTACAGAGTTTTGCTTACTCAAAAGCTTCCATTTTGACCCGTTTCAGGCACAGAAATGACTTTAAACACACTTATTTTAGTTGACAATGTCATAATTCACATTTAACAGTCATTTAGAGTCAAAAGATTAAATGTTAAAATTTCATCCATATTGACCATTTTGGGATTGTTTGACAGGTCCGGAGTCATCGTTTTTCATCCGAAAATTGATTTTTTGGACTGTACCAAAAATGATTCAAAATGTCAATTGGATCATGCCTCATGTTGAATAACCACTTTTTAAACCCTCACAGTGACCAAAATTGCCATTTTTACAGAGTCTTGCTTACTCAAAAGCTTCAATTTTGACCCGTTTCAGGCACAGAAATGACTTTAAACACACTTATTCTAGTTGACAAAGTCATATTTCACATCCAACAGTCATTTAGAGTCAAAAGATTAAATGTTAAAATGTCATCATTATAGAGCATTTTGGGATCGTTCGACAGGTCCGGAGTCATCGTTTTTCATCCGAAAATTGATTTTTTGGACTGTACCAAAAATGATTTAAAATGTCAATTGGATCGTGCCTCATGTTGAATAACCACTTTTTCAACCCTCACAGTGACCAAAATTGCCATTTTTACAGAGTTTTGCTTACTTAAAAGCTTCAATTGTGACCCGTTTCAGGCACAGAAATGACTTTAAACACACTTATTCTAGTTGACAAAGTCATAATTCACATCCAACAGTCATTTAGAGTCAAAAGATTAAATGTTAAAATGTCATCATTATAGACCATTTTGGGATCGTTCGACAGGTCCGGAGTCATCGTTTTTCATCTGAAAATTGATTTTTTGGACTGTACCAAAAATGATTCAAAATGTCAATTGGATCATGCCTCATGTTGAATTTCCACTTTTTAAACCCTCACAGTGACCAAAATTGCCATTTTTACAGAGTTTTGCTTACTCAAAAGCTTCCATTTTGACCCGTTTCAGGCAAAGAAATGACTTTAAACACACTTATTTTAGTTAACAAAGTCATAATTCACATCCAACAGTCATTTAGAGTCAAAAGATTAAATGTTAAAATTTCATCCATATTGACCATTTTGGGATCGTTCGACAGGTCCGGAGTCATCGTTTTTCATCCGAAAATTGATTTTTTTGGCACTACCAAAAATGATTCAAAATGTGAATTGGATCATGCCTCATGTTGAATAACCACTTTTTAAACCCTCACAGTGACCAAAATTGCCATTTTTACAGAGTTTTGCTTACTCAAAAGCTTCCATTTTGACCCGTTTCAGGCACAGAAATGACTTTAAACACACTTATTTTAGTTGACAATGTCATAATTCACATCCAACAGTCATTTAGAGTCAAAAGATTAAATGTTAAAATTTCATCCATATTGACCATTTTGGGATTGTTTGACAGGTCCGGAGTCATCGTTTTTCATCCGAAAATTGATTTTTTTGGCACTACCAAAAATGATTCAAAATGTGAATTGGATCATGCCTCATGTTGAATAACCACTTTTTAAACCCTCACAGTGACCAAAATTGCCATTTTTACAGAGTTTTGCTTACTCAAAAGCTTCCATTTTGACCCGTTTCAGGCACAGAAATGACTTTAAACACACTTATTTTAGTTGACAATGTCATAATTCACATCCAACAGTCATTTAGAGTCAAAAGATTAAATGTTAAAATTTCATCCATATTGACCATTTTGGGATTGTTTGACAGGTCCGGAGTCATCGTTTTTCATCCGAAAATTGATTTTTTGGACTGTACCAAAAATGATTCAAAATGTCAATTGGATCGTGCCTCATGTTGAATAACCACTTTTTAAACCCTCACAGTGACCAAAATTGCCATTTTTACAGAGTTTTGCTTACTCAAAAGCTTCAATTTTGACCCGTTTCAGGCACAGAAATGACTTTAAACACACTTATTCTAGTTGACAAAGTCATAATTCACATCCAACAGTCATTTAGAGTCAAAAGATTAAATGTTAAAATGTCATCATTATAGAGCATTTTGGGATCGTTCGACAGGTCCGGAGTCATCGTTTTTCATCCGAAAATTGATTTTTTGGACTGTACCAAAAATGATTTAAAATGTCAATTGGATCGTGCCTCATGTTGAATAACCACTTTTTCAACCCTCACAGTGACCAAAATTGCCATTTTTACAGAGTTTTGCTTACTTAAAAGCTTCAATTTTGACCCGTTTCAGGCACAGAAATGACTTTAAACACACTTATTCTAGTTGACAAAGTCATAATTCACATCCAACAGTCATTTAGAGTCAAAAGATTAAATGTTAAAATGTCATCATTATAGACCATTTTGGGATCGTTCGACAGGTCCGGAGTCATCGTTTTTCATCTGAAAATTGATTTTTTGGACTGTACCAAAAATGATTCAAAATGTCAATTGGATCATGCCTCATGTTGAATTTCCACTTTTTAAACCCTCACAGTGACCAAAATTGCCATTTTTACAGAGTTTTGCTTACTCAAAAGCTTCCATTTTGACCCGTTTCAGGCAAAGAAATGACTTTAAACACACTTATTTTAGTTAACAAAGTCATAATTCACATCCAACAGTCATTTAGAGTCAAAAGATTAAATGTTAAAATTTCATCCATATTGACCATTTTGGGATCGTTCGACAGGTCCGGAGTCATCGTTTTTCATCCGAAAATTGATTTTTCGGACTGTACCAAAAATGATTCAAAATGTCAATTGGATCGTGCCTCATGTTGAATAACCACTTTTTAAACCCTCACAGTGACCAAAATTGCCATTTTTACAGAGTTTTGCTTACTCAAAAGCTTCCATTTTGACCCGTTTCAGGCACAGAAATGACTTTAAACACACTTATTCTAGTTGACAAAGTCATAATTCACATCCAACAGTCATTTAGAATCAAAAGCCTAAATGTTAAAATTTCATCCATATTGACCATTTTGGGATCGTTCGACAGGTCCGGAGTCATCGTTTTTCATCCTAAAATTGATTTTTTGGACTGTACCAAAAATAATTCAAAATGTCAATTGGATCATGCCTCATGTTGAATAACCACTTTTTAAACCCTCACAGTGACCAAAATTGCCATTTTTACAGAGTTTTGCTTACTCAAAAGCTTCAATTTTGACCCGTTTCAGGCACAGAAATGACTTTAAACACACTTATTTTAGTTGACAATGTCATAATTCACATCCAACAGTCATTTAGAGTCAAAAGATTAAATGTTGAAATTTTATCCATATTGACCATTTTGGGATCGTTCGACAGGTCCGGAGTCATCGTTTTTCATCCGAAAATTGATTTTTTGGACTGTACCAAAAATGATTCAAAATGTCAATTGGATCGTGCCTCATGTTGAATAACCACTTTTTAAACCCTCACAGTGACCAAAATTGCCATTTTTACAGAGTTTTGCTTACTCAAAAGCTTCAATTTTGACCCGTTTCAGGCACAGAAATGACTTTAAACACACTTATTTTAGTTAACAAAGTCATAATTCACATCCAACAGTCATTTATAGTCAAGAGATTAAATGTTGAAATTTCATCATTATAGACCATTTTGGGATCGTTCGACAGGTCCGGAGTCATCGTTTTTCACCCGAAAATTGATTTTTTGGACTGTACCAAAAATGATTCAAAATGTCAATTGGATCATGCCTCATGTTGAATAACCACTTTTTAAACCCTCACAGTGACCAAAATTGCCATTTTTACAGAGTTTTGCTTACTCAAAAGCTTCCATTTTGACCCGTTTCAGGCACAGAAATGACTTTAAACACACTTATTTTAGTTGACAATGTCATAATTCACATTTAACAGTCATTTAGAGTCAAAAGATTAAATGTTAAAATTTCATCCATATTGACCATTTTGGGATTGTTTGACAGGTCCGGAGTCATCGTTTTTCATCCGAAAATTGATTTTTTGGACTGTACCAAAAATGATTCAAAATGTCAATTGGATCATGCCTCATGTTGAATAACCACTTTTTAAACCCTCACAGTGACCAAAATTGCCATTTTTACAGAGTCTTGCTTACTCAAAAGCTTCAATTTTGACCCGTTTCAGGCACAGAAATGACTTTAAACACACTTATTCTAGTTGACAAAGTCATATTTCACATCCAACAGTCATTTAGAGTCAAAAGATTAAATGTTAAAATGTCATCATTATAGAGCATTTTGGGATCGTTCGACAGGTCCGGAGTCATCGTTTTTCATCCGAAAATTGATTTTTTGGACTGTACCAAAAATGATTTAAAATGTCAATTGGATCGTGCCTCATGTTGAATAACCACTTTTTCAACCCTCACAGTGACCAAAATTGCCATTTTTACAGAGTTTTGCTTACTTAAAAGCTTCAATTTTGACCCGTTTCAGGCACAGAAATGACTTTAAACACACTTATTCTAGTTGACAAAGTCATAATTCACACCCAACAGTCATTTAGAGTCAAAAGATTAAATGTTAAAATGTCATCATTATAGACCATTTTGGGATCGTTCAACAGGTCCGGAGTCATTGTTTTTCATCTGAAAATTGATTTTTTGGACTGTACCAAAAATGATTCAAAATGTCAATTGGATCATGCCTCATGTTGAATAACCACTTTTTAAACCCTCACAGTGACCAAAATTGCCATTTTTACAGAGTTTTGCTTACTCAAAAGCTTCCATTTTGACCCGTTTCAGGCAAAGAAATGACTTTAAACACACTTATTTTAGTTAACAAAGTCATAATTCACATCCAACAGTCATTTAGAGTCAAAAGATTAAATGTTAAAATTTCATCCATATTGACCATTTTGGGATCGTTCGACAGGTCCGGAGTCATCGTTTTTCATCCGAAAATTGATTTTTTGGACTGTACCAAAAATGATTCAAAATGTCAATTGGATCATGCCTCATGTTGAATAACCACTTTTTAAACCCTCACAGTGACCAAAATTGCCATTTTTACAGAGTTTTGCTAACTCGAAAGCTTCAATTTTGACCCGTTTCAGGCACAGAAATGACTTTAAACACACTTATTTTAGTTGAAGAAGTCATAATTCACATCCAACAGTTATTTAGAGTCAATAGATTAAATGTTGCAATTTCATCCATATTGACCATTTTGGGATCGTTCGACAGGTCCGGAGTCATCGTTTTTCATCCGAAAATTGATTTTTCGGACTGTACCAAAAATGATTCAAAATGTCAATTGGATCGTGCCTCATGTTGAATAACCACTTTTTAAACCCTCACAGTGACCAAAATTGCCATTTTTACAGAGTTTTGCTTACTCAAAAGCTTCCATTTTGACCCGTTTCAGGCACAGAAATGACTTTAAACACACTTATTCTAGTTGACAAAGTCATAATTCACATCCAACAGTCATTTAGAATCAAAAGCCTAAATGTTAAAATTTCATCCATATTGACCATTTTGGGATCGTTCGACAGGTCCGGAGTCATCGTTTTTCATCCTAAAATTGATTTTTTGGACTGTACCAAAAATGATTCAAAATGTCAATTGGATCATGCCTCATGTTGAATAACCACTTTTTAAACCCTCACAGTGACCAAAATTGCCATTTTTACAGAGTTTTGCTTACTCAAAAGCTTCAATTTTGACCCGTTTCAGGCACAGAAATGACTTTAAACACACTTATTTTAGTTGACAAAGTCATAATTCACATCCAACAGTCATTTAGAGTCAAAAGATTAAATGTTGAAATTTCATCCATATTGACCATTTTGGGATCGTTCGACAGGTCCGGAGTCATCGTTTTTCATCCGAAAATTGATTTTTTGGACTGTACCAAAAATGATTCAAAATGTCAATTGGATCGTGCCTCATGTTGAATAACCACTTTTTAAACCCTCACAGTGACAAAATTGCCATTTTTACAAAGTTTTGCTTATTCAAAAGCTTCAATTTTGACCCGTTTCAGGCACAGAAATGACTTTAAACACACTTATTCCAGTTGACAAAGTCATAATTCACATCCAACAGTCATTTAGAGTCAAAAGATTAAATGTTAAAATGTCATCATTATAGACCATTTTCGGATCGTTCGACAGGTCCGGAGTCATCGTTTTTCATTCAAAAATTGATTTTTTGGACTGTACCAAAAATGATTCAAAATGTCAATTGGATCATGCCTCATGTTGAATAACCACTTTTTAAACCCTCACAGTGACCAAAATTGCCATTTTTACAGAGTTTTGCTTACTCAAAAGCTTCAATTTTGACCCGTTTCAGGCACAGAAATGACTTTAAACACACTTATTTTAGTTAACAAAGTCATAATTCACATCCAACAGTCATTTATAGTCAAGAGATTAAATGTTGAAATTTCATCATTATAGACCATTTTGGGATCGTTCGACAGGTCCGGAGTCATCGTTTTTCATCCGAAAATTGATTTTTTGGACTGTACCAAAAATGATTCAAAATGTCAATTGGATCATGCCTCATGTTGAATAACCACTTTTTAAACCCTCACAGTGACCAAAATTGCCATTTTTACAGAGTTTTGCTTACTCAAAAGCTTCAATTTTGACCCGTTTCAGGCACAGAAATGACTTTAAACACACTTATTTTAGTTAACAAAGTCATAATTCACATCCAACAGTCATTTAGAGTCAAAACATTAAATGTTGAAATTTCATCCATATTGACCATTTTGGGATCGTTCGACAGGTCCGGAGTCATCGTTTTTCATCCAAAAATTGATTTTTTGGGCACTACCAAAAATGATTCAAAATGTGAATTGGATCATGCCTCATGTTGAATAACCACTTTTTAAACCCTCACAGTGACCAAAATTGCCATTTTTACAGAGTTTTGCTTACTCAAAAGCTTCCATTTTGACCCGTTTCAGGCACAGAAATGACTTTAAACACACTTATTTTAGTTGACAATGTCATAATTCACATCCAACAGTCATTTAGAGTCAAAAGATTAAATGTTAAAATTTCATCCATATTGACCATTTTGGGATTGTTTGACAGGTCCGGAGTCATCGTTTTTCATCCGAAAATTGATTTTTTGGACTGTACCAAAAATGATTCAAAATGTCAATTGGATCGTGCCTCATGTTGAATAACCACTTTTTAAACCCTCACAGTGACCAAAATTGCCATTTTTACAGAGTTTTGCTTACTCAAAAGCTTCAATTTTGACCCGTTACAGGCACAGAAATGACTTTAAACACACTTATTTTAGTTAACAAAGTCATAATTCACATCCAACAGTCATTTATAGTCAAGAGATTAAATGTTAAAATGTCATCATTATAGACCATTTTGGGATCGTTCAACAGGTCCGGAGTCATCGTTTTTCATCTGAAAATTGATTTTTTGGACTGTACCAAAAATGATTCAAAATGTCAATTGGATCATGCCTCATGTTGAATAACCACTTTTTAAACCCTCACAGTGACCAAAATTGCCATTTTTACAGAGTTTTGCTAACTCAAAAGCTTCCATTTTGACCCGTTTCAGGCAAAGAAATGACTTTAAACACACTTATTTTAGTTAACAAAGTCATAATTCACATCCAACAGTCATTTAGAGTCAAAAGATTAAATGTTAAAATTTCATCCATATTGACCATTTTGGGATCGTTCGACAGGTCCGGAGTCATCGTTTTTCATCCGAAAATTGATTTTTTGGACTGTACCAAAAATGATTCAAAATGTCAATTGGATCATGCCTCATGTTGAATAACCACTTTTTAAACCCTCACAGTGACCAAAATTGCCATTTTTACAGAGTTTTGCTAACTCGAAAGCTTCAATTTTGACCCGTTTCAGGCACAGAAATGACTTTAAACACACTTATTTTAGTTGAAGAAGTCATAATTCACATCCAACAGTTATTTAGAGTCAATAGATTAAATGTTGCAATTTCATCCATATTGACCATTTTGGGATCGTTCGACAGGTCCGGAGTCATCGTTTTTCATCCGAAAATTGATTTTTCGGACTGTACCAAAAATGATTCAAAATGTCAATTGGATCGTGCCTCATGTTGAATAACCACTTTTTAAACCCTCACAGTGACCAAAATTCCCATTTTTACAGAGTTTTGCTTACTCAAAAGCTTCCATTTTGACCCGTTTCAGGCACAGAAATGACTTTAAACACACTTATTCTAGTTGACAAAGTCATAATTCACATCCAACAGTCATTTAGAATCAAAAGCCTAAATGTTAAAATTTCATCCATATTGACCATTTTGGGATCGTTCGACAGGTCCGGAGTCATCGTTTTTCATCCTAAAATTGATTTTTTGGACTGTACCAAAAATGATTCAAAATGTCAATTGGATCATGCCTCATGTTGAATAACCACTTTTTAAACCCTCACAGTGACCAAAATTGCCATTTTTACAGAGTTTTGCTTACTCAAAAGCTTCAATGTTGACCCGTTTCAGGCACAGAAATGACTTTAAACACACTTATTTTAGTTAACAAAGTCATAATTCACATCCAACAGTCATTTAGAGTCAAAAGATTAAATGTTAAAATTTCATCCATATTGACCATTTTGGGATCGTTCGACAGGTCCGGAGTCATCGTTTTTCATCCGAAAATTGATTTTTTGGACTGTACCAAAAATGATTCAAAATGTCAATTGGATCATGCCTCATGTTGAATAACCACTTTTTAAACCCTCACAGTGACCAAAATTGCCATTTTTACAGAGTTTTGCTAACTCGAAAGCTTCAATTTTGACCCGTTTCAGGCACAGAAATGACTTTAAACACACTTATTTTAGTTGACAATGTCATAATTCACATCCAACAGTCATTTAGAGTCAAAAGATTAAATGTTAAAATTTCATCCATATTGACCATTTTGGGATTGTTTGACAGGTCCGGAGTCATCGTTTTTCATCCGAAAATTGATTTTTTGGACTGTACCAAAAATGATTCAAAATGTCAATTGGATCGTGCCTCATGTTGAATAACCACTTTTTAAACCCTCACAGTGACCAAAATTGCCATTTTTACAGAGTTTTGCTTACTCAAAAGCTTCAATTTTGACCCGTTACAGGCACAGAAATGACTTTAAACACACTTATTTTAGTTAACAAAGTCATAATTCACATCCAACAGTCATTTATAGTCAAGAGATTAAATGTTGAAATTTCATCATTATAGACCATTTTGGGATCGTTCGACAGGTCCGGAGTCATCGTTTTTCATCCGAAAATTGATTTTTTGGACTGTACCAAAAATGATTCAAAATGTCAATTGGATCATGCCTCATGTTGAATAACCACTTTTTAAACCCTCACAGTGACCAAAATTGCCATTTTTACAGAGTTTTGCTTACTCAAAAGCTTCAATTTTGACCCGTTTCAGGCACAGAAATGACTTTAAACACACTTATTTTAGTTAACAAAGTCATAATTCACATCCAACAGTCATTTAGAGTCAAAAGATTAAATGTTGAAATTTCATCCATATTGAACATTTTGGGATCGTTCGACAGGTCCGGAGTCATCGTTTTTCATCCAAAAATTGATTTTTTGGGCACTACCAAAAATGATTCAAAATGTGAATTGGATCATGCCTCATGTTGAATAACCACTTTTTAAACCCTCACAGTGACCAAAATTGCCATTTTTACAGAGTTTTGCTTACTCAAAAGCTTCAATTTTGACCCGTTTCAGGCACAGAAATGACTTTAAACACACTTATTCTAGTTGACAAAGTCATAATTCACACCCAACAGTCATTTAGAGTCAAAAGATTAAATGTTAAAATGTCATCATTATAGACCATTTTGGGATCGTTCAACAGGTCCGGAGTCATCGTTTTTCATCTGAAAATTGATTTTTTGGACTGTACCAAAAATGATTCAAAATGTCAATTGGATCATGCCTCATGTTGAATAACCACTTTTTAAACCCTCACAGTGACCAAAATTGCCATTTTTACAGAGTTTTGCTAACTCAAAAGCTTCCATTTTGACCCGTTTCAGGCAAAGAAATGACTTTAAACACACTTATTTTAGTTAACAAAGTCATAATTCACATCCAACAGTCATTTAGAGTCAAAAGATTAAATGTTAAAATTTCATCCATATTGACCATTTTGGGATCGTTCGACAGGTCCGGAGTCATCGTTTTTCATCCGAAAATTGATTTTTTGGACTGTACCAAAAATGATTCAAAATGTCAATTGGATCATGCCTCATGTTGAATAACCACTTTTTAAACCCTCACAGTGACCAAAATTGCCATTTTTACAGAGTTTTGCTAACTCGAAAGCTTCAATTTTGACCCGTTTCAGGCACAGAAATGACTTTAAACACACTTATTTTAGTTGAAGAAGTCATAATTCACATCCAACAGTTATTTAGAGTCAATAGATTAAATGTTGCAATTTCATCCATATTGACCATTTTGGGATCGTTCGACAGGTCCGGAGTCATCGTTTTTCATCCGAAAATTGATTTTTCGGACTGTACCAAAAATGATTCAAAATGTCAATTGGATCGTGCCTCATGTTGAATAACCACTTTTTAAACCCTCACAGTGACCAAAATTCCCATTTTTACAGAGTTTTGCTTACTCAAAAGCTTCCATTTTGACCCGTTTCAGGCACAGAAATGACTTTAAACACACTTATTCTAGTTGACAAAGTCATAATTCACATCCAACAGTCATTTAGAATCAAAAGCCTAAATGTTAAAATTTCATCCATATTGACCATTTTGGGATCGTTCGACAGGTCCGGAGTCATCGTTTTTCATCCTAAAATTGATTTTTTGGACTGTACCAAAAATGATTCAAAATGTCAATTGGATCATGCCTCATGTTGAATAACCACTTTTTAAACCCTCACAGTGACCAAAATTGCCATTTTTACAGAGTTTTGCTTACTCAAAAGCTTCAATGTTGACCCGTTTCAGGCACAGAAATGACTTTAAACACACTTATTTTAGTTAACAAAGTCATAATTCACATCCAACAGTCATTTAGAGTCAAAAGATTAAATGTTAAAATTTCATCCATATTGACCATTTTGGGATCGTTCGACAGGTCCGGAGTCATCGTTTTTCATCCGAAAATTGATTTTTTGGACTGTACCAAAAATGATTCAAAATGTCAATTGGATCATGCCTCATGTTGAATAACCACTTTTTAAACCCTCACAGTGACCAAAATTGCCATTTTTACAGAGTTTTGCTAACTCGAAAGCTTCAATTTTGACCCGTTTCAGGCACAGAAATGACTTTAAACACACTTATTTTAGTTGAAGAAGTCATAATTCACATCCAACAGTTATTTAGAGTCAATAGATTAAATGTTGCAATTTCATCCATATTGACCATTTTGGGATCGTTCGACAGGTCCGGAGTCATCGTTTTTCATCCGAAAATTGATTTTTCGGACTGTACCAAAAATGATTCAAAATGTCAATTGGATCATGCCTCATGTTGAATAACCACTTTTTAAACCCTCACAGTGACCAAAATTGCCATTTTTACAGAGTTTTGCTTACTCAAAAGCTTCCATTTTGACCCGTTTCAGGCACAGAAATGACTTTAAACACACTTATTTTAGTTGACAATGTCATAATTCACATCCAACAGTCATTTAGAGTCAAAAGATTAAATGTTAAAATTTCATCCATATTGACCATTTTGGGATTGTTTGACAGGTCCGGAGTCATCGTTTTTCATCCGAAAATTGATTTTTTGGACTGTACCAAAAATGATTCAAAATGTCAATTGGATCGTGCCTCATGTTGAATAACCACTTTTTAAACCCTCACAGTGACCAAAATTGCCATTTTTACAGAGTTTTGCTTACTCAAAAGCTTCAATTTTGACCCGTTACAGGCACAGAAATGACTTTAAACACACTTATTTTAGTTAACAAAGTCATAATTCACATCCAACAGTCATTTATAGTCAAGAGATTAAATGTTGAAATTTCATCATTATAGACCATTTTGGGATCGTTCGACAGGTCCGGAGTCATCGTTTTTCATCCGAAAATTGATTTTTTGGACTGTACCAAAAATGATTCAAAATGTCAATTGGATCATGCCTCATGTTGAATAACCACTTTTTAAACCCTCACAGTGACCAAAATTGCCATTTTTACAGAGTTTTGCTTACTCAAAAGCTTCAATTTTGACCCGTTTCAGGCACAGAAATGACTTTAAACACACTTATTTTAGTTAACAAAGTCATAATTCACATCCAACAGTCATTTAGAGTCAAAAGATTAAATGTTGAAATTTCATCCATATTGACCATTTTGGGATCGTTCGACAGGTCCGGAGTCATCGTTTTTCATCCAAAAATTGATTTTTTGGGCACTACCAAAAATGATTCAAAATGTGAATTGGATCATGCCTCATGTTGAATAACCACTTTTTAAACCCTCACAGTGACCAAAATTGCCATTTTTACAGAGTTTTGCTTACTCAAAAGCTTCCATTTTGACCCGTTTCAGGCACAGAAATGACTTTAAACACACTTATTTTAGTTGACAATGTCATAATTCACATCCAACAGTCATTTAGAATTAAAAGCCTAAATGTTAAAATTTCATCCATATTGACCATTTTGGGATCGTTCGACAGGTCCGGAGTCATCGTTTTTCATCCTAAAATTGATTTTTTGGACTGTACCAAAAATGATTCAAAATGTCAATTGGATCATGCCTCATGTTGAATAACCACTTTTTAAACCCTCACAGTGACCAAAATTGCCATTTTTACAGAGTTTTGCTTACTCAAAAGCTTCAATTTTGACCCGTTTCAGGCACAGAAATGACTTTAAACACACTTATTTTAGTTGACAAAGTCATAATTCACATCCAACAGTCATTTAGAGTCAAAAGATTAAATGTTGAAATTTCATCCATATTGACCATTTTGGGATCGTTCGACAGGTCCGGAGTCATCGTTTTTCATCTGAAAATTGATTTTTTGGACTGTACCAAAAATGATTCAAAATGTCAATTGGATCGTGCCTCATGTTGAATAACCACTTTTTAAACCCTCACAGTGACAAAATTGCCATTTTTACAAAGTTTTGCTTATTCAAAAGCTTCAATTTTGACCCGTTTCAGGCACAGAAATGACTTTAAACACACTTATTCCAGTTGACAAAGTCATAATTCACATCCAACAGTCATTTAGAGTCAAAAGATTAAATGTTAAAATGTCATCATTATAGACCATTTTCGGATCGTTCGACAGGTCCGGAGTCATCGTTTTTCATTCAAAAATTGATTTTTTGGACTGTACCAAAAATGATTCAAAATGTCAATTGGATCATGCCTCATGTTGAATAACCACTTTTTAAACCCTCACAGTGACCAAAATTGCCATTTTTACAGAGTTTTGCTTACTCAAAAGCTTCAATTTTGACCCGTTTCAGGCACAGAAATGACTTTAAACACACTTATTTTAGTTAACAAAGTCAAAATTCACATCCAACAGTCATTTATAGTCAAGAGATTAAATGTTGAAATTTCATCATTATAGACCATTTTGGGATCGTTCGACAGGTCCGGAGTCATCGTTTTTCATCCGAAAATTGATTTTTTGGACTGTACCAAAAATGATTCAAAATGTCAAATGGATCATGCCTCATGTTGAATAACCACTTTTTAAACCCTCACAGTGACCAAAATTGCCATTTTTACAGAGTTTTGCTTACTCAAAAGCTTCAATTTTGACCCGTTTCAGGCACAGAAATGACTTTAAACACACTTATTTTAGTTAACAAAGTCATAATTCACATCCAACAGTCATTTAGAGTCAAAAGATTAAATGTTGAAATTTCATCCATATTGACCATTTTGGGATCGTTCGACAGGTCCGGAGTCATCGTTTTTCATCCAAAAATTGATTTTTTGGGCACTACCAAAAATGATTCAAAATGTGAATTGGATCATGCCTCATGTTGAATAACCACTTTTTAAACCCTCACAGTGACCAAAATTGCCATTTTTACAGAGTTTTGCTTACTCAAAAGCTTCCATTTTGACCCGTTTCAGGCACAGAAATGACTTTAAACACACTTATTTTAGTTGACAATGTCATAATTCACATCCAACAGTCATTTAGAGTCAAAAGATTAAATGTTAAAATTTCATCCATATTGACCATTTTGGGATCGTTCGACAGGTCCGGAGTCATCGTTTTTCATCCAAAAATTGATTTTTTGGGCACTACCAAAAATGATTCAAAATGTGAATTGGATCATGCCTCATGTTGAATAACCACTTTTTAAACCCTCACAGTGACCAAAATTGCCATTTTTACAGAGTTTTGCTTACTCAAAAGCTTCCATTTTGACCCGTTTCAGGCACAGAAATGACTTTAAACACACTTATTTTAGTTGACAATGTCATAATTCACATCCAACAGTCATTTAGAATTAAAAGCCTAAATGTTAAAATTTCATCCATATTGACCATTTTGGGATCGTTCGACAGGTCCGGAGTCATCGTTTTTCATCCTAAAATTGATTTTTTGGACTGTACCAAAAATGATTCAAAATGTCAATTGGATCATGCCTCATGTTGAATAACCACTTTTTAAACCCTCACAGTGACCAAAATTGCCATTTTTACAGAGTTTTGCTTACTCAAAAGCTTCAATTTTGACCCGTTTCAGGCACAGAAATGACTTTAAACACACTTATTTTAGTTGACAAAGTCATAATTCACATCCAACAGTCATTTAGAGTCAAAAGATTAAATGTTGAAATTTCATCCATATTGACCATTTTGGGATCGTTCGACAGGTCCGGAGTCATCGTTTTTCATCTGAAAATTGATTTTTTGGACTGTACCAAAAATGATTCAAAATGTCAATTGGATCGTGCCTCATGTTGAATAACCACTTTTTAAACCCTCACAGTGACAAAATTGCCATTTTTACAAAGTTTTGCTTATTCAAAAGCTTCAATTTTGACCCGTTTCAGGCACAGAAATGACTTTAAACACACTTATTCCAGTTGACAAAGTCATAATTCACATCCAACAGTCATTTAGAGTCAAAAGATTAAATGTTAAAATGTCATCATTATAGACCATTTTCGGATCGTTCGACAGGTCCGGAGTCATCGTTTTTCATTCAAAAATTGATTTTTTGGACTGTACCAAAAATGATTCAAAATGTCAATTGGATCATGCCTCATGTTGAATAACCACTTTTTAAACCCTCACAGTGACCAAAATTGCCATTTTTACAGAGTTTTGCTTACTCAAAAGCTTCAATTTTGACCCGTTTCAGGCACAGAAATGACTTTAAACACACTTATTTTAGTTAACAAAGTCAAAATTCACATCCAACAGTCATTTATAGTCAAGAGATTAAATGTTGAAATTTCATCATTATAGACCATTTTGGGATCGTTCGACAGGTCCGGAGTCATCGTTTTTCATCCGAAAATTGATTTTTTGGACTGTACCAAAAATGATTCAAAATGTCAAATGGATCATGCCTCATGTTGAATAACCACTTTTTAAACCCTCACAGTGACCAAAATTGCCATTTTTACAGAGTTTTGCTTACTCAAAAGCTTCAATTTTGACCCGTTTCAGGCACAGAAATGACTTTAAACACACTTATTTTAGTTAACAAAGTCATAATTCACATCCAACAGTCATTTAGAGTCAAAAGATTAAATGTTAAAATTTCATCCATATTGACCATTTTGGGATTGTTTGACAGGTCCGGAGTCATCGTTTTTCATCCGAAAATTGATTTTTTGGACTGTACCAAAAATGATTCAAAATGTCTATTGGATCGTGCCTCATGTTGAATAACCACTTTTTAAACCCTCACAGTGACCAAAATTGCCATTTTTACAGAGTTTTGCTTACTCAAAAGCTTCAATTTTGACCCGTTTCAGGCACAGAAATGACTTTAAACACACTTATTCTAGTTGACAAAGTCATAATTCACATCCAACAGTCATTTAGAGTCAAAAGATTAAATGTTAAAATGTCATCATTATAGAGCATTTTGGGATCGTTCGACAGGTCCGGAGTCATCGTTTTTCATCCGAAAATTGATTTTTTGGACTGTACCAAAAATGATTTAAAATGTCAATTGGATCGTGCCTCATGTTGAATAACCACTTTTTCAACCCTCACAGTGACCAAAATTGCCATTTTTACAGAATTTTGCTTACTTAAAAGCTTCAATTTTGACCCGTTTCAGGCACAGAAATGACTTTAAACACACTTATTCTAGTTGACAAAGTCATAATTCACATCCAACAGTCATTTAGAGTCAAAAGATTAAATGTTAAAATGTCATCATTATAGACCATTTTGGGATCGTTCGACAGGTCCGGAGTCATCGTTTTTCATCTGAAAATTGATTTTTTGGACTGTACCAAAAATGATTCAAAATGTCAATTGGATCATGCCTCATGTTGAATTTCCACTTTTTAAACCCTCACAGTGACCAAAATTGCCATTTTTACAGAGTTTTGCTAACTCAAAAGCTTCAATTTTGACCCGTTTCAGGCACAGAAATGACTTTAAACACACTTATTTTAGTTGAAGAAGTCATAATTCACATCCAACAGTTATTTAGAGTCAAAAGATTAAATGTTGCAATTTCATCCATATTGACCATTTTGGGATCGTTCGACAGGTCCGGAGTCATCGTTTTTCATCCGAAAATTGATTTTTCGGACTGTACCAAAAATGATTCAAAATGTCAATTGGATCGTGCCTCATGTTGAATAACCACTTTTTAAACCCTCACAGTGACCAAAATTGCCATTTTTACAGAGTTTTGCTTACTCAAAAGCTTCCATTTTGACCCGTTTCAGGCACAGAAATGACTTTAAACACACTTATTCTAGTTGACAAAGTCATAATTAACATCCAACAGTCATTTAGAATCAAAAGCCTAAATGTTAAAATTTCATCCATATTGACCATTTTGGGATCGTTCGACAGGTCCGGAGTCATCGTTTTTCATCCTAAAATTGATTTTTTGGACTGTACCAAAAATAATTCAAAATGTCAATTGGATCATGCCTCATGTTGAATAACCACTTTTTAAACCCTCACAGTGACCAAAATTGCCATTTTTACAGAGTTTTGCTTACTAAAAAGCTTCAATTTTGACCCGTTTCAGGCACAGAAATGACTTTAAACACACTTATTCTAGTTGACAAAGTCATAATTCACATCCAACAGTCATTTAGAGTCAAAAGATTAAATGTTAAAATGTCATCATTATAGACCATTTTGGGATCGTTCGACAGGTCCGGAGTCATCGTTTTTCATCCGAAAATTGATTTTTTGGACTGTACCAAAAATGATTCAAAATGTCAATTGGATCATGCCTCATGTTGAATAACCACTTTTTAAACCCTCACAGTGACCAAAATTGCCATTTTTACAGAGTTTTGCTTACTCATCAAGCTTCAATTTTGACCCGTTTCAGGCACAGAAATGACTTTAAACACACTTATTTTAGTTAACAAAGTCATAATTCACATCCAACAGTCATTTAGAGTCAAAAGATTAAATGTTGAAATTTCATCCATATTGACCATTTTGGGATCGTTCGACAGGTCCGGAGTCATCGTTTTTCATCCGAAAATTGATTTTTTGGGCAGTACCAAAAATGATTCAAAATGTGAATTGGATCATGCCTCATGTTGAATAACCACTTTTTAAACCCTCACAGTGACCAAAATTGCCATTTTTACAGAGTTTTGCTTACTCAAAAGCTTCAATTTTGACCCGTTTCAGGCACAGAAATGACTTTAAACACACTTATTTTAGTTGACAAAGTCATAATTCACATCCAACAGTCATTTAGAGTCAAAAGATTAAATGTTGAAATTTCATCCATATTGACCATTTTGGGATCGTTCGACAGGTCCGGAGTCATCGTTTTTCATCCGAAAATTTATTTTTTGGACTGTACCAAAAATGATTCAAAATGTCAATTGGATCGTGCCTCATGTTGAATAACCACTTTTTAAACCCTCACAGTGACAAAAATTGCCATTTTTACAGAGTTTTGCTTACTCAAAAGCTTCCATTTTGACCCGTTTCAGGCACAGAAATGACTTTAAACACACTTATTTTAGTTGACAATGTCATAATTCACATCCAACAGTCATTTAGAGTCAAAAGATTAAATGTTAAAATTTCATCCATATTGACCATTTTGGGATCGTTCGACAGGTCCGGAGTCATCGTTTTTCATCCGAAAATTGATTTTTTGGACTGTACCAAAAATGATTCAAAATGTCAATTGGATCGTGCCTCATGTTGAATAACCACTTTTTAAACCCTCACAGTGACCAAAATTGCCATTTTTACAGAGTTTTGCTTACTCAAAAGCTTCAATTTTGACCCGTTTCAGGCACAGAAATGACTTTAAACACACTTATTCTAGTTGACAAAGTCATAATTCACATCCAACAGTCATTTAGAGTCAAAAGATTAAATGTTAAAATGTCATCATTATAGAGCATTTTGGGATCGTTCGACAGGTCCGGAGTCATCGTTTTTCATCCGAAAATTGATTTTTTGGACTGTACCAAAAATGATTTAAAATGTCAATTGGATCGTGCCTCATGTTGAATAACCACTTTTTCAACCCTCACAGTGACCAAAATTGCCATTTTTACAGAGTTTTGCTTACTCAAAAGCTTCCATTTTGACCCGTTTCAGGCAAAGAAATGACTTTAAACACACTTATTTTAGTTAACAAAGTCATAATTCACATCCAACAGTCATTTAGAGTCAAAAGATTAAATGTTAAAATTTCATCCATATTGACCATTTTGGGATCGTTCGACAGGTCCGGAGTCATTGTTTTTCATCCGAAAATTGATTTTTCGGACTGTACCAAAAATGATTCAAAATGTCAATTGGATCGTGCCTCATGTTGAATAACCACTTTTTAAACCCTCACAGTGACCAAAATTGCCATTTTTACAGAGTTTTGCTTACTCAAAAGCTTCCATTTTGACCCGTTTCAGGCACAGAAATGACTTTAAACACACTTATTCGAGTTGACAAAGTCATAATTCACAGCCAACAGTCATTTAGAATCAAAAGCCTAAATGTTAAAATTTCATCCATATTGACCATTTTGGGATCGTTCGACAGGTCCGGAGTCATCGTTTTTCATCCTAAAATTGATTTTTTGGACTGTACCAAAAATAATTCAAAATGTCAATTGGATCATGCCTCATGTTGAATAACCACTTTTTAAACCCTCACAGTGACCAAAATTGCCATTTTTACAGAGTTTTGCTTACTCAAAAGCTTCAATTTTGACCCGTTTCAGGCACAGAAATGACTTTAAACACACTTATTTTAGTTGACAATGTCATAATTCACATCCAACAGTCATTTAGAGTCAAAAGATTAAATGTTGAAATTTTATCCATATTGACCATTTTGGGATCGTTCGACAGGTCCGGAGTCATCGTTTTTCATCCGAAAATTGATTTTTTGGACTGTACCAAAAATGATTCAAAATGTCAATTGGATCGTGCCTCATGTTGAATAACCACTTTTTAAACCCTCACAGTGACCAAAATTGCCATTTTTACAGAGTTTTGCTTACTCAAAAGCTTCCATTTTGACCCGTTTCAGGCAAAGAAATGACTTTAAACACACTTATTTTAGTTAACAAAGTCATAATTCACATCCAACAGTCATTTAGAGACAAAAGATTAAATGTTAAAATTTCATCCATATTGACCATTTTGGGATTGTTCGACAGGTCATCGTTTTTCATCGTTTTTCATCCGAAAATTTATTTTTTGGACTGTACCGAAAATGATTCAAAATGTCAATTGGATCATGCCTCATGTTGAATAACCACTTTTTAAACCCTCACAGTGACCAAAATTGCCATTTTTACAGAGTTTTGCGAACTCAAAAGCTTCAATTTTGACCCGTTTCAGGCACAGAAATGACTTTAAACACACTTATTTTAGTTGAAGAAGTCATAATTCACATCCAACAGTTATTTAGAGTCAAAAGATTAAATGTTGCAATTTCATCCATATTGACCATTTTGGGATCGTTCGACAGGTCCGGAGTCATCGTTTTTCATCCGAAAATTGATTTTTCGGACTGTACCAAAAATGATTCAAAATGTCAATTGGATCGTGCCTCATGTTGAATAACCACTTTTTAAACCCTCACAGTGACCAAAATTGCCATTTTTACAGAGTTTTGCTTACTCAAAAGCTTCCATTTTGACCCGTTTCAGGCACAGAAATGACTTTAAACACACTTATTCTAGTTGACAAAGTCATAATTCACATCCAACAGTCATTTAGAATCAAAAGCCTAAATGTTAAAATTTCATCCATATTGACCATTTTGGGATCGTTCGACAGGTCCGGAGTCATCGTTTTTCATCCTAAAATTGATTTTTTGGACTGTACCAAAAATGATTCAAAATGTCAATTGGATCGTGCCTCATGTTGAATAACCACTTTTTAAACCCTCACGGTGACAAAATTGCCATTTTTACAAAGTTTTGCTTATTCAAAAGCTTCAATTTTGACCCGTTTCAGGCACAGAAATGACTTTAAACACACTTATTCCAGTTGACAAAGTCATAATTCACATCCAACAGTCATTTAGAGTCAAAAGATTAAATGTTAAAATGTCATCATTATAGACCATTTTCGGATCGTTCGACAGGTCCGGAGTCATCGTTTTTCATCCAAAAATTGATTTTTTGGACTGTACCAAAAATGATTCAAAATGTCAATTGGATCATGCCTCATGTTGAATAACCACTTTTTAAACCCTCACAGTGACCAAAATTGCCATTTTTACAGAGTTTTGCTTACTCAAAAGCTTCAATTTTGACCCGTTTCAGGCACAGAAATGACTTTAAACACACTTATTTTAGTTAACAAAGTCATAATTCACATCCAACAGTCATTTATAGTCAAGAGATTAAATGTTGAAATTTCATCATTATAGACCATTTTGGGATCGTTCGACAGGTCCGGAGTCATCGTTTTTCATCCGAAAATTGATTTTTTGGACTGTACCAAAAATGATTCAAAATGTCAATTGGATCATGCCTCATGTTGAATAACCACTTTTTAAACCCTCACAGTGACCAAAATTGCCATTTTTACAGAGTTTTGCTTACTCAAAAGCTTCAATTTTGACCCGTTTCAGGCACAGAAATGACTTTAAACACACTTATTTTAGTTAACAAAGTCATAATTCACATCCAACAGTCATTTAGAGTCAAAAGATTAAATGTTGAAATTTCATCCATATTGATCATTTTGGGATCGTTCGACAGGTCCGGAGTCATCGTTTTTCATCCAAAAATTGATTTTTTGGGCACTACCAAAAATGATTCAAAATATGAATTGGATCATGCCTCATGTTGAATAACCACTTTTTAAACCCTCACAGTGACCAAAATTGCCATTTTTACAGAGTTTTGCTTACTCAAAAGCTTCCATTTTGACCCGTTTCAGGCACAGAAATGACTTTAAACACACTTATTTTAGTTGACAATGTCATAATTCACATCCAACAGTCATTTAGAGTCAAAAGATTAAATGTTAAAATTTCATCCATATTGACCATTTTGGGATTGTTTGACAGGTCCGGAGTCATCGTTTTTCATCCGAAAATTGATTTTTTGGACTGTACCAAAAATGATTCAAAATGTCAATTGGATCGTGCCTCATGTTGAATAACCACTTTTTAAACCCTCACAGTGACCAAAATTGCCATTTTTACAGAGTTTTGCTTACTCAAAAGCTTCAATTTTGACCCGTTTCAGGCACAGAAATGACTTTAAACACACTTATTCTAGTTGACAAAGTCATAATTCACATCCAACAGTCATTTAGAGTCAAAAGATTAAATGTTAAAATGTCATCATTATAGAGCATTTTGGGATCGTTCGACAGGTCCGGAGTCATCGTTTTTCATCCGAAAATTGATTTTTTGGACTGTACCAAAAATGATTTAAAATGTCAATTGGATCGTGCCTCATGTTGAATAACCACTTTTTCAACCCTCACAGTGACCAAAATTGCCATTTTTACAGAGTTTTGCTTACTTAAAAGCTTCAATTTTGACCCGTTTCAGGCACAGAAATGACTTTAAACACACTTATTCTAGTTGACAAAGTCATAATTCACATCCAACAGTCATTTAGAGTCAAAAGATTAAATGTTAAAATGTCATCATTATAGACCATTTTGGGATCGTTCGACAGGTCCGGAGTCATCGTTTTTCATCTGAAAATTGATTTTTTGGACTGTACCAAAAATGATTCAAAATGTCAATTGGATCATGCCTCATGTTGAATTTCCACTTTTTAAACCCTCACAGTGACCAAAATTGCCATTTTTACAGAGTTTTGCTTACTCAAAAGCTTCCATTTTGACCCGTTTCAGGCAAAGAAATGACTTTAAACACACTTATTTTAGTTAACAAAGTCATAATTCACATCCAACAGTCATTTAGAGTCAAAAGATTAAATGTTAAAATTTCATCCATATTGACCATTTTGGGATCGTTCGACAGGTCCGGAGTCATCGTTTTTCATCCGAAAATTGATTTTTTGGACTGTACCAAAAATGATTCAAAATGTCAATTGGATCATGCCTCATGTTGAATAACCACTTTTTAAACCCTCCAAGTGACCAAAATTGCCATTTTTACAGAGTTTTGCTAACTCAAAAGCTTCAATTTTGACCCGTTTCAGGCACAGAAATGACTTTAAACACACTTATTTTAGTTGAAGAAGTCATAATTCACATCCAACAGTTATTTAGAGTCAAAAGATTAAATGTTGCAATTTCATCCATATTGACCATTTTGGGATCGTTCGACAGGTCCGGAGTCATCGTTTTTCATCCGAAAATTGATTTTTCGGACTGTACCAAAAATGATTCAAAATGTCAATTGGATCGTGCCTCATGTTGAATAACCACTTTTTAAACCCTCACAGTGACCAAAATTGCCATTTTTACAGAGTTTTGCTTACTCAAAAGCTTCCATTTTGACCCATTTCAGGCACAGAAATGACTTTAAACACACTTATTCTAGTTGACAAAGTCATAATTAACATCCAACAGTCATTTAGAATCAAAAGCCTAAATGTTAAAATTTCATCCATATTGACCATTTTGGGATCGTTCGACAGGTCCGGAGTCATCGTTTTTCATCCTAAAATTGATTTTTTGGACTGTACCAAAAATATTTCAAAATGTCAATTGGATCATGCCTCATGTTGAATAACCACTTTTTAAACCCTCACAGTGACCAAAATTGCCATTTTTACAGAGTTTTGCTTACTCAAAAGCTTCAATTTTGACCCGTTTCAGGCACAGAAATGACTTTAAACACACTTATTTTAGTTGACAATGTCATAATTCACATCCAACAGTCATTTAGAGTCAAAAGATTAAATGTTGAAATTTCATCCATATTGACCATTTTGGGATCGTTCGACAGGTCCGGAGTCATCGTTTTTCATCCGAAAATTGATTTTTTGGACTGTACCAAAAATGATTCAAAATGTCAATTGGATCGTGCCTCATGTTGAATAACCACTTTTTAAACCCTCACAGTGACAAAAATTGCCATTTTTACAGAGTTTTGCTTATTCAAAAGCTTCAATTTTGACCCGTTTCAGGCACAGAAATGACTTTAAACACACTTATTCTAGTTGACAAAGTCATAATTCACATCCAACAGTCATTTAGAGTCAAAAGATTAAATGTTAAAATGTCATCATTATAGACCATTTTGGGATCGTTCGACAGGTCCGGAGTCATCGTTTTTCATCCGAAAATTGATTTTTTGGACTGTACCAAAAATGATTCAAAATGTCAATTGGATCATGCCTCATGTTGAATAACCACTTTTTAAACCCTCACAGTGACCAAAATTGCCATTTTTACAGAGTTTTGCTTACTCAAAAGCTTCAATTTTGACCCGTTTCAGGCACAGAAATGACTTTAAACACACTTATTTTAGTTAACAAAGTCATAATTCACATCCAACAGTCATTTATAGTCAAGAGATTAAATGTTGAAATTTCATCATTATAGACCATTTTGGGATCGTTCGACAGGTCCGGAGTCATCGTTTTTCATCCGAAAATTGATTTTTTGGACTGTACCAAAAATGATTCAAAATGTCAATTGGATCATGCCTCATGTTGAATAACCACTTTTTAAACCCTCACAGTGACCAAAATTGCCATTTTGACAGAGTTTTGCTTACTGAAAAGCTTCAATTTTGACCCGTTTCAGGCACAGAAATGACTTTAAACACACTTATTTTAGTTAACAAAGTCATAATTCACACCCAACAGTCATTTAGAGTCAAAAGATTAAATGTTGAAATTTCATCCATATTGACCATTTTGGGATCGTTCGACAGGTCCGGAGTCATCGTTTTTCATCCGAAAATTGATTTTTTGGGCAGTACCAAAAATGATTCAAAATGTGAATTGGATCATGCCTCATGTTGAATAACCACTTTTTAAACCCTCACAGTGACCAAAATTGCCATTTTTACAGAGTTTTGCTTACTCAAAAGCTTCAATTTTGACCCGTTTCAGGCACAGAAATGACTTTAAACACACTTATTTTAGTTGACAAAGTCATAATTCACATCCAACAGTCATTTAGAGTCAAAAGATTAAATGTTGAAATTTCATCATTATAGACCATTTTGGGATCGTTCGACAGGTCCGGAGTCATCGTTTTTCATCCGAAAATAGATTTTTTGGACTGTACCAAAAATGATTCAAAATGTCAATTGGATCATGCCTCATGTTGAATAACCACTTTTTAAACCCTCACAGTGACCAAAATTGCCATTTTTACAGAGTTTTGCTTACTCAAAAGCTTCAATTTTGACCCGTTTCAGGCACAGAAATGACTTTAAACACACATATTTTAGTTAACAAAGTCATAATTCACATCCAACAGTCGATTATAGTCAAGAGATTAAATGTTGAAATTTCATCATTATAGACCATTTTGGGATCGTTCGACAGGTCCGGAGTCATCGTTTTTCATCCGAAAATTGATTTTTTGGACTGTACCAAAAATGATTCAAAATGTCAATTGGATCGTGCCTCATGTTGAATAACCACTTTTTAAACCCTCACAGTGACCAAAATTGCCATTTTTACAGAGTTTTGCTTACTCAAAAGCTTCAATTTTGACCCGTTTCAGGCACAGAAATGACTTTAAACACACTTATTCTAGTTGACAAAGTCATAATTCACATCCAACAGTCATTTAGAGTCAAAAGATTAAATGTTAAAATTTCATCCATATTGACCATTTTGGGATCGTTCGACAGGTCCGGAGTCATCGTTTTTCATCCGAAAATTGATTTTTTGGACTGTACCAAAAATGATTTAAAATGTCAATTGGATCGTGCCTCATGTTGAATAACCACTTTTTCAACCCTCACAGTGACCAAAATTGCCATTTTTACAGAGTTTTGCTTACTTAAAAGCTTCAATTTTGACCCGTTTCAGGCACAGAAATGACTTTAAACACACTTATTCTAGTTGACAAAGTCATAATTCACATCCAACAGTCATTTAGAGTCAAAAGATTAAATGTTAAAATGTCATCATTATAGACCATTTTGGGATCGTTCGACAGGTCCGGAGTCATCGTTTTTCATCTGAAAATTGATTTTTTGGACTGTACCAAAAATGATTCAAAATGTCAATTGGATCATGACTCATGTTGAATAACCACTTTTTAAACCCTCACAGTGACCAAAATTGCCATTTTTACAGAGTTTTGCTTACTCAAAAGCTTCCATTTTGACCCGTTTCAGGCAAAGAAATGACTTTAAACACACTTATTTTAGTTAACAAAGTCATAATTCACATCCAACAGTCATTGAGAGTCAAAGGATTAAATGTTAAAATTTCATCCATATTGACCATTTTGAGATCGTTCGACAGGTCCGGAGTCATCGTTTTTCATCCGAAAATTGATTTTTTGGACTGTACCAAAAATGATTCAAAATGTCAATTGGATCATGCCTCATGTTGAATAACCACTTTTTAAACCCTCACAGTGACCAAAATTGCCATTTTTACTATGGCTGAGATACCCGCCACCCCCTCTCAACACAATCCCCAAAGGAGGGAAACCGGAGACAGTTCTTGAAGTTTTTGGAAGAGGGAGGGAGTGACCCTCCCCGGCCGTATTTATTAAAACAAAAAATTAAAACATTAACAGTTTCATATTAATGTACAATTTCATTACCACATTGCGATGTTTGGCTAACCTTAACAGATTCTCTAATACAGAGGTTCTCCTAGCCGAACTAACAACCTACAAAACATTTTCTTGAAATTTTGAAATTGTACATCCTAACGTTTAAGGGCCAACGGCAAGGTCGTAACCGGTGTCAAGATCCCTAACCAGAAATACCCCCCCCCACTGGGGAGGGGCGACAGCACTGAGGCGTACCTCAAGTGCAACTACCAATTTCCCTTGACTTGACGGGGGCCCCACTAAACTCGACGCCACTTAAAGGTCGTTCGAGGACTCGTGTGAGTTATCTAGAAGGTAGCGTAGACCTCCCCCCAAACCCACACAACTTACCACATCTGCCGTCGCAGACGTCACTGGCCCCGGGAAATTCCCCAGGAGGGGGCTGTAACCCCTCCTACACAGGAAGGGGCCTTGACCGCCTTTCCTTTTCTTTCGGCGACCCATCCTTAGAAGGGACCGCCTCCCCGTTGAGGGGCCAAAGGCCACCTCTCCCGAGCGCTCCCATCCGTGTTGGGTGACGCCCACTCATAGGGATCTTCCAATTACTGCTCACCGATCATGACCTTACCGCCCGACCAAAATAAATACGACAATGATAACTAAATAACTAAAGACTAAATATAACAGACAGTAGCAACCACAACTTTATTCAAAGCATGCCTACTGATGAACACTAAAGCAGAATTACTTTATTCGCAAAACATAACACAAAACGATCATTCTTTATTGCATACTCAAAATCTTCAGGATAATACCGCAACCTGTAAACGAAAATCAGAATTACCAATCAAACTTTATTTAAAACCACTCGCTGTCTTCAGGGGCTGGTGGGTGGGTCAAAATTGGCTCTTCGTTCCGTCTCGAGCTCACGTGCAGCGAGGAGGTGCAGCTTCAGAGCACAGGAACAAGAGGATGCCTTCTGGTCTTGCGTCCCTTTTTATCCGTCTTCAGGGCGGGCGTAAACCCGCCCCTGCCTGCCCCGAGGGCGTGGCCAGCCACGTCAGTGTCTAGGCCAGCCCACTCTAGGGCGGGAACAAGCGCGCCCCGGCTACGCCGCTTCGGGCATACCAGCCGAGACGCGCCTCCTGCCCAAAATGGCTTCCCGGGGGGATCGAGGTACTCTGCCATACGTTCGGGGGGACCGAGTGGTCGCCCCTTTCCATATGGCTGAGATACCCGCCACCCCCTCTCAACACAATCCCCAAAGGAGGGAAACCGGAGACAGTTCTTGAAGTTTTTGGAAGAGGGAGGGAGTGACCCTCCCCGGCCGTATTTATTAAAACAAAAAATTAAAACATTAACAGTTTCATATTAATGTACAATTTCATTACCACATTGCGATGTTTGGCTAACCTTAACAGATTCTCTAATACAGAGGTTCTCCTAGCCGAACTAACAACCTACAAAACATTTTCTTGAAATTTTGAAATTGTACATCCTAACGTTTAAGGGCCAACGGCAAGGTCGTAACCGGTGTCAAGATCCCTAACCAGAAATACCCCCCCCCCCACTGGGGAGGGGCGACAGCACTGAGGCGTACCTCAAGTGCAACTACCAATTTCCCTTGACTTGACGGGGGCCCCACTAAACTCGACGCCACTTAAAGGTCGTTCGAGGACTCGTGTGAGTTATCTAGAAGGTAGCGTAGACCTCCCCCCAAACCCACACAACTTACCACATCTGCCGTCGCAGACGTCACTGGCCCCGGGAAATTCCCCAGGAGGGGGCTGTAACCCCTCCTACACAGGAAGGGGCCTTGACCGCCTTTCCTTTTCTTTCGGCGACCCATCCTTAGAAGGGACCGCCTCCCCGTTGAGGGGCCAAAGGCCACCTCTCCCGAGCGCTCCCATCCGTGTTGGGTGACGCCCACTCATAGGGATCTTCCAATTACTGCTCACCGATCATGACCTTACCGCCACAGGCCGGATAGTTGACCGGCTATCCGGACCCCCCACAAAGCTCCTACCTAAAGGTCAAGTTTTAACGTTTTCAACCATGCTAAGAAGTCTCCTATGAGTAACTCATTCCCCACCCGAGACAAATGCACACCATCCCCCAAATACATACTGTCATCATTAATACAGCCATGCGGAATAGAATGCAATGTCCTGGAACGGAACAACCTACTCACTTTGTTATTAAGCTTTCTAACAGACTGATTCAAAGCAGGAATAGAAATAGCCCCCCGCCACACCTTTCGTGGGATCATATGGGACCACGCAATTGTGCACCCCGGAACTCTCCTCGCCAACCAACTTACAGTGGAAAGCATTGCCTCCAGGAGAAGTCGTCTACCGGTGGTGACCAAATCATTGCCCCCCAAGTGTACTATGACTATAGACGGCGGTGACCTCGTCCGCCCTAACATACCCTCGAAAAATGCTTGAAACTGGTCAATACAGAGACCGCCTCTTCCGTAGAAGGACACCCTGTACCCGTATTCCCCAGCTACGTGAATCATGTCACCTGCTTTGAATACGTCCGCGGCACGCCTCACGTATGAGTGGCCCACGACCCACACCTCCTTTTTCACAGCCGGTGATGTCTGACCGCTGGCCCGGTGTTGGGTCGACTGCATAGTCCGCCCCGCCTCGTAGGCTTGCACAACTGAAAACCAAACAAAAACAAGAGGCGTGAGTACATCGTTACAGCTTTACAACATGTGCAACCGTACATACCTCTTATAACAATTGGAGGACCAACGCCCCACTCGTTTCACTTGTTCAACATTAAGACCCCTGGCTGTAGCTTCCGTAGCAGCCCCTATCCGAAAGGAATGGGTCCCAAACTCGCCCGGGTTCAAGCCCGCAGCGGCAATTGACATCGCAAGCACCCGCTGAAACTGAAATCTTGTCAGTGGGGTGGCGTCAGCGTGTCTCAACAAGGTCCCCCCCCATAATGCCACCCTTCGTGCTAGGTAATCTTCTAAACACTTTACCGGACACATGGAGGACCCGGGAATCCTGCGTATGATTATGCAATCACCCATCCCGTCTTGATCGGTCTTGGACCTGACAAAGGAGACAGTCATTGCCTCTCCTCTGATCTGAACGTGTTCTTGGCACAAACCCCCCGCCACATCCTGTTTGTTCCTTGCCACCAGTTCGCTTACCCGCATCGCCCCGTGAAATGCTAGCGTAAAAGCGGCTCGGAACAACACCGCCTCAAACTGAGATGAACATGTGGCAGGGAGTGTAGCCAACAACTGGGCCAACCTATCCAAACCTATCGGGCGCCTCTCATCTACTCTGCGACCCTCAAGGCGTTGCCACCCACGCAGCGCTTTTTGTACAACGAAAGACGCTGTCGGGCCCTGGATACTATGAGCCCTGGCAACAAAGGAAATAGCAGCACGATGCCTCTGGGCCGTAGCCACCGATTTCCCAGCCCTACGTAAGGACATCAGAAAATTCACTACCCATTCCTCGTGGCCCCAAAGCCTCTCTCTATCAGTCCCCAAAAAGGCTAAATAGGACAGAAACGCCCCTTCATATGCCTTCCTCGTCCTTGGTGCTAGACTCTCTCCCACGAGGTGACGAAGTTCGGGGCACCGAGAGACCAGAGAGCTTCGGGAAAGGGTGCCGGCTCTGGGTCCGCTGAGGGAAGGAAACCCGAGAAAGCCTGCATATGAAAACGAGACAGTGCATCAGCCGCCTGATTCATTACCCCTGGGACATGTTTTGCTCTGAATAGCACATTCAGTTGCATACACAGTAAAACAATTTCTTTAAGCAGTCTTAAAATCAGTTTACATCGTGCTGCCTGACTGTTGATGCACTCAACCACGGTCATATTGTCCGACCAAAATATCACAGAGTGATCTTTGAACCCTTCTGGCCAGGTTCTCAGGGCCACAAAAATGGGGAAGAGTTCCAGGAAAGCAATATTACTTGTCAGACCATTGTCATGCCACCATGTCGGCCACCTTTGTGCCGACCATTTTGTGCCGAAGATGGCACCAAAACCTATGCTACCTGCTGAATCTGTCCAGAGCCCCAGCTCTTCAGAGGACACGGCTGGTTTGTTCCAGATGACCCGACCATTAAAGTCCGCCAGAAATGCTAACCAAATACGCACGTCCTGGCGGACCTCAGCCGATAGTCTCGTGCGATGATGGCCCTCCTTTAGGCCGACCATAGCTTGGGCAATTGAACGGGAAAAGGGGCGGGCCATCGGTATAACTCTTAGTGCAAAATTCAACTGTCCCACCAACTGCTGTAATTGATGCAGCGTAACTTTAGATCCATTTAGACACACTTGCAGAGCTGCCCTGAACTTCCCCACTTTGTCAGTTGGCAAACGAAAACAACCCTCTCTGGAGTCTAGCTCGATCCCCAGAAACTCGAGGCAAGTCGTAGGACCCACCGTCTTACCTGGAGCCAATGGCACACCAAACTGCTTCATTAATACACAAAACTCGGCCAAGGCCCGGCCACATTCGAGATCCCCGGCTGCCCCCAGAAACAGAAAATCATCCAGGTAATGCATTACATGCCGGAAACCCGTCTTCTTTGTGAAGACCCATTGTATAAAACTACTGAATTTCTCGAAATAAGCACAAGATATAGAGCACCCCATCGGCATACACCTATCCAAGTAATAATAACCCTGAAACATGAAACCCAGGAGACGCTGGTCGTCTGGGTGTACCGGGAGCAACCGGAACGCTGACTCGATATCTGACTTCGCCATCAGCGCCCCGGGCCCCAGGCGATTCAAAATGGCTACGGCCTCATCGAAGGATGCGTACCGCACCGAACACACTTCAGGATCTATTGCATCGTTTACAGAAAGACCACGTGGGGCTGACAAATTATGAATCAGTCGGAACTCACCCGGGTCCTTCTTGGGGACCACCCCTAAAGGAGAACAAACAAAATTCTGTACCGGGGGTACACTAAACGGGCCGGCGACCCGACCTCGGGTAACCTCTTTCCGGATCTTATCCTGAACCACGGTCGTATGCTGCAGGACGGAAAGTTGATTTTTACACTTCTCCACACCCTGAAAGTCCCCTACCGGGATGCGGAAACCATATGAAAATCTGTTCCGCAGCACCCCAGCAGAAGTACGATCCGGGTATTCACTGAGCCAGGGAATCATCGCCAAGGTATCAATCGGGGTAGGTAAAGGCGCCCCTCGGACTACGTTAGACCTGTTTGGCGCCTCCTCTCCCCCCGTTATCACCCGTTTTGGCTCTGCACGTGGACTCAGGATGGGACGACCCGCACCCACTACATTCATGTTTAAATTTACACGATCCCTGGGGCCTGGTACATTTACCTCTGTTGAAATTGAAGCAGAAACCCCTTTTTCCTGTATTGCTGGCAGATTTCGAGTAATCGTCGGTACTCGCACCTGAACGAAAGGGCGTCCCCCCATAATGGCGGGAGGATTCGCCAACATTACTTCCGACCAATGGCATTTTCAACATACCTGTCTCCTTCATTTTATCCCATGTCAAAGAATCATAACAATCCCATGTTAAGCTTTTATTATGCTCTTTAGCCTTTCTAAAAAGGTTATCGTAGCAGAACCAATGGTTACCCTGGTATGATGTCGAGTACCCCATGATTCGTGACTGATATGTCGGCAACTCGGAAAGCAACTCAGGCCTACGTTCCCCCAAGATCGACGTAAAAATTCCCCATGCATTGCCCCAATTGCCAATATTCTCATTCACTTTAAAGGCGGCCATCTTTGCGCGCCAAACACTCGGATGCATAAGATCTTTCTGACCCTTAACATGCTCCACCTCATAATGATCAACAAGCAACGAGAAGATGTTCACATATTCCCCCGCCCAAATCTTATCCTTAATTGCCAAAGGCACATGTTGACCCAACCGTTCTCTACGAGAGGGTGCTGACTCATCCCTCGCAATCGGCAAAGGCCGCTTACCTGCACCGGACGCTGCATCCGCGGTCGCAGTCGTCCCTCGTGGCTTGTCAACTACTGCAGCCGGCGCGGACACCTTGGCTGCCTCCCGTTTCTCGCGCAATTGCTTCATCAGCGCATGGGCCTCGGCAGCCGTGGCGCCCTCACTACTGTCGCCCAACCACGCTGCAAGTTGCGCCGCCAGCTCGGGCGGCATATCCTCATTGGACACCGGGGTGACCACCACAGGAATCGGATTCCCCTCCGCCGGTACTGGGATTGGCGCTTCGGGCGGGGTACAGGGAACCGGGACGTCTCCCCCAGCTGGTCCCCTCCTTGGCCTCTTGGCTCTTCCTCCTGGAGCTGCTCCAGCCGACGGACGTTCCGGCCCCCCCTCCCCGTCTTTCTCCGCCACCCGCTTCTTCAGCTCAGTCATCTCTTTCATGAGGACCCGAACCATCTGTTCAGTCGTCATTCTCTTCCCGCCTTTCTTGGGCATTTCTCCGACAGAGTAACTGTAAGACAAAAGAAAAGATTATAACGCTCAAAATTGGCTCTTCGTTCCGTCTCGAGCTCACGTGCAGCGAGGAGGTGCAGCTTCAGAGCACAGGAACAAGAGGATGCCTTCTGGTCTTGCGTCCCTTTTTATCCGTCTTCAGGGCGGGCGTAAACCCGCCCCTGCCTGCCCCGAGGGCGTGGCCAGCCGCGTCAGTGTCTAGGCCAGCCCACTCTAGGGCGGGAACAAGCGCGCCCCGGCTACGCCGCTTCGGGCATACCAGCCGAGACGCGCCTCCCGCCCAAAATGGCTTCCCGGGGGGATCGAGGTACTCTGCCATACGTTCGGGGGGACCGAGTGGTCGCCCCTTTCCAAGAGTTTTGCTTACTCAAAAGCTTCCATTTTGACCCGTTTCAGGCACAGAAATGACTTTAAACACACTTATTTTAGTTGACAATGTCATAATTCACATCCAACAGTCATTTAGAGTCAAAAGATTAAATGTTAAAATTTCATCCATATTGACCATTTTGGGATCGTTCGACAGGTCCGGAGTCATCGTTTTTCATCTGAAAATTGATTTTTTGGACTGTACCAAAAATGATTCAAAATGTCAATTGGATCATGCCTCATGTTGAATAACCACTTTTTAAACCCTCACAGTGACCAAAATTGCCATTTTTACAGAGTTTTGCTTACTCAAAAGCTTCCATTTTGACCCGTTTCAGGCAAAGAAATGACTTTAAACACACTTATTTTAGTTAACAAAGTCATAATTCACATCCAACAGTCATTTAGAGTCAAAAGATTAAATGTTAAAATTTCATCCATATTGACCATTTTGGGATCGTTCGACAGGTCATCGTTTTTCATCGTTTTTCATCCGAAAATTGATTTTTTGGACTGTACCAAAAATGATTCAAAATGTCAATTGGATCATGCCTCATGTTGAATAACCACTTTTTAAACCCTCACAGTGACCAAAATTGCCATTTTTACAGAGTTTTGCGAACTCAAAAGCTTCAATTTTGACCCGTTTCAGGCACAGAAATGACTTTAAACACACTTATTTTAGTTGAAGAAGTCATAATTCACATCCAACAGTTATTTAGAGTCAAAAGATTAAATGTTGCAATTTCATCCATATTGACCATTTTGGGATCGTTCGACAGGTCCGGAGTCATCGTTTTTCATCCTAAAATTGATTTTTTGGACTGTACCAAAAATGATTCAAAATGTCAATTGGATCGTGCCTCATGTTGAATAACCACTTTTTAAACCCTCACAGTGACAAAATTGCCATTTTTACAAAGTTTTGCTTATTCAAAAGCTTCAATTTTGACCCGTTTCAGGCACAGAAATGACTTTAAACACACTTATTCCAGTTGACAAAGTCATAATTCACATCCAACAGTCATTTAGAGTCAAAAGATTAAATGTTAAAATGTCATCATTATAGACCATTTTCGGATCGTTCGACAGGTCCGGAGTCATCGTTTTTCATCCAAAAATTGATTTTTTGGACTGTACCAAAAATGATTCAAAATGTCAATTGGATCATGCCTCATGTTGAATAACCACTTTTTAAACCCTCACAGTGACCAAAATTGCCATTTTTACAGAGTTTTGCTTACTCAAAAGCTTCAATTTTGACCCGTTTCAGGCACAGAAATGACTTTAAACACACTTATTTTAGTTAACAAAGTCATAATTCACATCCAACAGTCATTTATAGTCAAGAGATTAAATGTTGAAATTTCATCATTATAGACCATTTTGGGATCGTTCGACAGGTCCGGAGTCATCGTTTTTCATCCCAAAATTGATTTTTTGGACTGTACCAAAAATGATTCAAAATGTCAATTGGATCATGCCTCATGTTGAATAACCACTTTTTAAACCCTCACAGTGACCAAAATTGCCATTTTTACAGAGTTTTGCTTACTCAAAAGCTTCAATTTTGACCCGTTTCAGGCACAGAAATGACTTTAAACACACTTATTTTAGTTAACAAAGTCATAATTCACATCCAACAGTCATTTAGAGTCAAAAGATTAAATGTTGAAATTTCATCCATATTGATCATTTTGGGATCGTTCGACAGGTCCGGAGTCATCGTTTTTCATCCAAAAATTGATTTTTTGGGCACTACCAAAAATGATTCAAAATATGAATTGGATCATGCCTCATGTTGAATAACCACTTTTTAAACCCTCACAGTGACCAAAATTGCCATTTTTACAGAGTTTTGCTTACTCAAAAGCTTCCATTTTGACCCGTTTCAGGCACAGAAATGACTTTAAACACACTTATTTTAGTTGACAATGTCATAATTCACATCCAACAGTCATTTAGAGTCAAAAGATTAAATGTTAAAATTTCATCCATATTGACCATTTTGGGATTGTTTGACAGGTCCGGAATCATCGTTTTTCATCCGAAAATTGATTTTTTGGACTGTACCAAAAATGATTCAAAATGTCAATTGGATCGTGCCTCATGTTGAATAACCACTTTTTAAACCCTCACAGTGACCAAAATTGCCATTTTTACATAGTTTTGCTTACTCAAAAGCTTCAATTTTGACCCGTTTCAGGCACAGAAATGACTTTAAACACACTTATTCTAGTTGACAAAGTCATAATTCACATCCAACAGTCATTTAAAGTCAAAAGATTAAATGTTAAAATGTCATCATTATAGAGCATTTTGGGATCGTTCGACAGGTCCGGAGTCATCGTTTTTCATCCGAAAATTGATTTTTTGGACTGTACCAAAAATGATTCAAAATGTCAATTGGATCATGCCTCATGTTGAATAACCACTTTTTAAACCCTCCAAGTGACCAAAATTGCCATTTTTACAGAGTTTTGCTAACTCAAAAGCTTCAATTTTGACCCGTTTCAGGCACAGAAATGACTTTAAACACACTTATTTTAGTTGAAGAAGTCATAATTCACATCCAACAGTTATTTAGAGTCAAAAGATTAAATGTTGCAATTTCATCCATATTGACCATTTTGGGATCGTTCGACAGGTCCGGAGTCATCGTTTTTCATCCGAAAATTGATTTTTCGGACTGTACCAAAAATGATTCAAAATGTCAATTGGATCGTGCCTCATGTTGAATAACCACTTTTTAAACCCTCACAGTGACCAAAATTGCCATTTTTACAGAGTTTTGCTTACTCAAAAGCTTCCATTTTGACCCGTTTCAGGCACAGAAATGACTTTAAACACACTTATTCTAGTTGACAAAGTCATAATTAACATCCAACAGTCATTTAGAATCAAAAGCCTAAATGTTAAAATTTCATCCATATTGACCATTTTGGGATCGTTCGACAGGTCCGGAGTCATCGTTTTTCATCCTAAAATTGATTTTTTGGACTGTACCAAAAATAATTCAAAATGTCAATTGGATCATGCCTCATGTTGAATAACCACTTTTTAAACCCTCACAGTGACCAAAATTGCCATTTTTACAGAGTTTTGCTTACTCAAAAGCTTCAATTTTGACCCGTTTCAGGCACAGAAATGACTTTAAACACACTTATTTTAGTTGACAATGTCATAATTCACATCCAACAGTCATTTAGAGTCAAAAGATTAAATGTTGAAATTTCATCCATATTGACCATTTTGGGATCGTTCGACAGGTCCGGAGTCATCGTTTTTCATCCGAAAATTGATTTTTTGGACTGTACCAAAAATGATTCAAAATGTCAATTGGATCGTGCCTCATGTTGAATAACCACTTTTTAAACCCTCACAGTGACAAAAATTGCCATTTTTACAGAGTTTTGCTTATTCAAAAGCTTCAATTTTGACCCGTTTCAGGCACAGAAATGACTTTAAACACACTTATTCTAGTTGACAAAGTCATAATTCACATCCAACAGTCATTTAGAGTCAAAAGATTAAATGTTAAAATGTCATCATTATAGACCATTTTGGGATCGTTCGACAGGTCTGGAGTCATCGTTTTTCATCCGAAAATTGATTTTTTGGACTGTACCAAAAATGATTCAAAATGTCAATTGGATCATGCCTCATGTTGAATAACCACTTTTTAAACCCTCACAGTGACCACAATTGCCATTTTTACATAGTTTTGCTTACTCAAAAGCTTCAATTTTGACCCGTTTCAGGCACAGAAATGACTTTAAACACACTTATTTTAGTTAACAAAGTCATAATTCACATCCAACAGTCATTTATAGTCAAGAGATTAAATGTTGAAATTTCATCATTATAGACCATTTTGGGATCGTTCGACAGGTCCGGAGTCATCGTTTTTCATCCGAAAATTGATTTTTTGGACTGTACCAAAAATGATTCAAAATGTCAATTGGATGATGCCTCATGTTGAATAACCACTTTTTAAACCCTCACAGTGACCAAAATTGCCATTTTTACAGAGTTTTGCTTACTCAAAAGCTTCAATTTTGACCCGTTTCAGGCACAGAAATGACTTTAAACACACTTATTTTAGTTAACAAAGTCATAATTCACATCCAACAGTCATTTAGAGTCAAAAGATTAAATGTTGAAATTTCATCCATATTGACCATTTTGGGATCGTTCGACAGGTCCGGAGTCATCGTTTTTCATCCGAAAATTGATTTTTTGGGCAGTACCAAAAATGATTCAAAATGTGAATTGGATCATGCCTCATGTTGAATAACCACTTTTTAAACCCTCACAGTGACCAAAATTGCCATTTTTACAGAGTTTTGCTTACTCAAAAGCTTCAATTTTGACCCGTTTCAGGCACAGAAATGACTTTAAAACACTTATTTTAGTTGACAAAGTCATAATTCACATCCAACAGTCATTTAGAGTCAAAAGATTAAATGTTGAAATTTCATCCATATTGACCATTTTGGGATCGTTCGACAGGTCCGGAGTCATCGTTTTTCATCCGAAAATTTATTTTTTGGACTGTACCAAAAATGATTCAAAATGTCAATTGGATCGTGCCTCATGTTGAATAACCACTTTTTAAACCCTCACAGTGACCAAAATTGCCATTTTTACAGAGTTTTGCTTACTCAAAAGCTTCAATTTTGACCCGTTCAGGCACAGAAATGACTTTAAACACACTTATTCTAGTTGACAAAGTCATAATTCACATCCAACAGTCATTTAGAGTCAAAAGATTAAATGTTAAAATGTCATCATTATAGACCATTTTGGGATCGTTCGACAGGTCCGGAGTCATCGTTTTTCATCCGAAAATAGATTTTTTGGACTGTACCAAAAATGATTCAAAATGTCAATTGGATCATGCCTCATGTTGAATAACCACTTTTTAAACCCTCACAGTGACCAAAATTGCCATTTTTACAGAGTTTTGCTTACTCAAAAGCTTCAATTTGACCCGTTTCAGGCACAGAAATGACTTTAAACACACATATTTTAGTTAACAAAGTCATAATTCACATCCAACAGTCGATTATAGTCAAGAGATTAAATGTTGAAATTTCATCATTATAGACCATTTTGGGATCGTTCGACAGGTCCGGAGTCATCGTTTTTCATCCGAAAATTGATTTTTTGGACTGTACCAAAAATTATTCAAAATGTCAATTGGATCATGCCTCATGTTGAATAACCACTTTTTAAACCCTCACAGTGACCAAAATTGCCATTTTTACAGAGTTTTGCTTACTCAAAAGCTTCCATTTTGACCCGTTTCAGGCACAGAAATGACTTTAAACACACTTATTTTAGTTGACAATGTCATAATTCACATCCAACAGTCATTTAGAGTCAAAAGATTAAATGTTAAAATTTCATCCATATTGACCATTTTGGGATTGTTTGACAGGTCCGGAGTCATCGTTTTTCATCCGAAAATTGATTTTTTGGACTGTACCAAAATGATTCAAAATGTCAATTGGATCATGCCTCATGTTGAATAACCACTTTTTAAACCCTCACAGTGACCAAAATTGCCATTTTTACAGAGTCTTGCTTACTCAAAAGCTTCAATTTTGACCCGTTTCAGGCACAGAAATGACTTTAAACACACTTATTTTAGCTGCCAAAGTCATAATTCACATCCAACAGTCATTTAGAGTCAAAAGATTAAATGTTGAAATTTCATCCATATTGACCATTTTGGGATCGTTCGACAGGTCCGGAGTCATCGTTTTTCATCCGAAAATTGATTTTTTGGACTGTACCAAAAATGATTCAAAATGTCAATTGGATCGTGCCTCATGTTGAATAACCACTTTTTAAACCCTCACAGTGACCAAAATTGCCATTTTTACAGAGTTTTGCTTACTCAAAAGCTTCAATTTTGACCCGTTTCAGGCACAGAAATGACTTTAAACACACTTATTCTAGTTGACAAAGTCATAATTCACATCCAACAGTCATTTAGAGTCAAAAGATTAAATGTTAAAATTTCATCCATATTGACCATTTTGGGATCGTTCGACAGGTCCGGAGTCATCGTTTTTCATCCGAAAATTGATTTTTTGGACTGTACCAAAAATGATTTAAAATGTCAATTGGATCGTGCCTCATGTTGAATAACCACTTTTTCAACCCTCACAGTGACCAAAATTGCCATTTTTACAGAGTTTTGCTTACTTAAAAGCTTCAATTTTGACCCGTTTCAGGCACAGAAATGACTTTAAACACACTTATTCTAGTTGACAAAGTCATAATTCACATCCAACAGTCATTTAGAGTCAAAAGATTAAATGTTAAAATGTCATCATTATAGACCATTTTGGGATCGTTCGACAGGTCCGGAGTCATCGTTTTTCATCTGAAAATTGATTTTTTGGACTGTACCAAAAATGATTCAAAATGTCAATTGGATCATGCCTCATGTTGAATAACCACTTTTTAAACCCTCACAGTGACCAAAATTGCCATTTTTACAGAGTTTTGCTTACTCAAAAGCTTCCATTTTGACCCGTTTCAGGCAAAGAAATGACTTTAAACACACTTATTTTAGTTAACAAAGTCATAATTCACATCCAACAGTCATTTAGAGTCAAAAGATTAAATGTTAAAATTTCATCCATATTGACCATTTTGGGATCGTTCGACAGGTCCGGAGTCATCGTTTTTCATCCGAAAATTGATTTTTCGGACTGTACCAAAAATGATTCAAAATGTCAATTGGATCGTGCCTCATGTTGAATAACCACTTTTTAAACCCTCACAGTGACCAAAATTGCCATTTTTACAGAGTTTTGCTTACTCAAAAGCTTCCATTTTGACCCAGACACAGAAATGACTTTAAACACACTTATTCTAGTTGACAAAGTCATAATTCACATCCAACAGTCATTTAGAATCAAAAGCCTAAATGTTAAAATTTCATCCATATTGACCATTTTGGGATCGTTCGACAGGTCCGGAGTCATCGTTTTTCATCCTAAAATTGATTTTTTGGACTGTACCAAAAATGATTCAAAATGTCAATTGGATCATGCCTCATGTTGAATAACCACTTTTTAAACCCTCACAGTGACCAAAATTGCCATTTTTACAGAGTTTTGCTTACTCAAAAGCTTCAATTTTGACCCGTTTCAGGCACAGAAATGACTTTAAACACACTTATTTTAGTTGACAAAGTCATAATTCACATCCAACAGTCATTTAGAGTCAAAAGATTAAATGTTGAAATTTCATCCATATTGACCATTTTGGGATCGTTCGACAGGTCCGGAGTCATCGTTTTTCATCCGAAAATTGATTTTTTGGACTGTACCAAAAATGATTCAAAATGTCAATTGGATCGTGCCTCATGTTGAATAACCACTTTTTAAACCCTCACAGTGACAAAATTGCCATTTTTACAGAGTTTTGCTTATTCAAAAGCTTCAATTTTGACCCGTTTCAGGCACAGAAATGACTTTAAACACACTTATTCCAGTTGACAAAGTCATAATTCACATCCAACAGTCATTTAGAGTCAAAAGGTTAAATGTTAAAATGTCATCATTATAGACCATTTTCGGATCGTTCGACAGGTCCGGAGTCATCGTTTTTCATCCGAAAATTGATTTTTTGGACTGTACCAAAAATGATTCAAAATGTCAATTGGATCATGCCTCATGTTGAATAACCACTTTTTAAACCCTCACAGTGACCAAAATTGCCATTTTTACAGAGTTTTGCTTACTCAAAAGCTTCAATTTTGACCCGTTTCAGGCACAGAAATGACTTTAAACACACTTATTTTAGTTAACAAAGTCATAATTCACATCCAACAGTCATTTATAGTCAAGAGATTAAATGTTGAAATTTCATCATTATAGACCATTTTGGGATCGTTCGACAGGTAAGCATGGGCGAATTTTGCGGATCTCGCGTTCGCGAATTTTGCGGATTTGCGAACTCGCAATCCGCAAAATCCGCGAATTCTTGCGAATTTGCGGATTTTTTTTTTTTTTGTGTTCGCAAGGATTTCTGCCAGTTCGCGAGGGTTTCGTACCAGTTCGCAATTGCGAACTTACATTTCGTCGCGCAACGGTCGCGAATTATGTTGTTTCTACGTCTGGTTCATCATCACAGGTTCCCAGCACCCTCTGTTTCACCACTGCAACCCTCTGTTACATCAATGCCACCCTCTGGTTCATCATTACTGTAGATTATGGGGGGGAAAAGCAAGCACACCATCCCTGCTTCAACTCAGATGAATTAATTTGGGGTTAGTTTATTAATGTGTCACTGTTTTAAAATTCCAGTCTGGCACCTGCTTCCTTATCTGTAATTTTGCTTTCTGTTGCAGTGCATTTTTTTTCCCCAGGACCTTCTTTGTGGCCTACTTGTAGCTATTGTATGAGCCTGCTGTGAGGGTCAGAGCAGGGTCATACAATTGTTGCAACTAGCAACTGAATTCTGGAGGGGCCCCAGTCAGGAAGCACTACCGGGAATTGTTACTAATGATGAGTTTGAACTCTTGCCCCTGCCGAGTGCTTTCACTTTTGAAAAACTCGTTTTTCTGCAATTTCGCGGGGTTCGCGGGGTGCGAACACGCGCAGGATCGGATTCGGAAGCCGCAAATTCGTGCGAATATGCAATTTGTTTTTTTTGCGGCGTGTTAGTTGGCAAGGTTTTGTGCGTTTTTGCGAGCCGCTCGTAGAGCAAGACGCGAAGTTACCCTCGCGGTCGTTCAAGGGCGCAGCCATCTTGTTTGCCTGACGTATTTCCGTTTCCGGGCGCGAAGTGTAATCTCGCAAAGTCCGCGGCTTGCCAGTACAGTCTCGCGCGTGTTCGCAAGGAAAATCTCGCGCGAACTTACCCGCGCGGTCGTGAACGGGCGCGGCCATCTTGTTTCTCATTCATTGCTATGGTTCTGGGCATGGTCTTTGTATCCTCTGTCAATCTCTGCCATCCTTTGCTTGTTTGAAGTTTTTTTTAATCTATTTTACTTATTATCTATCCCTCTATTTTTCTAGCCCTATATTTTTGTGTTTACTGCTACTTTTGGTTAATTTTAAACTACTTTTGTAAACTCTTTTCTTTTCTTCTCTTCCCTATTCTATTTTCTTTATTCCTTTCCGCCCAGACCATGGTGAAGGGAGCCGGGAAGCATCCCGAGAAGGGGAAGGGTCCCGCACCCCGTGTCCGGCTCCCGTGCGGGCGTTTGAGGGGGGAGCTAGTGATGCCACGGGAGATCTTTACCCCGGAGGAGGTGGCCCAACTCATTTTTTATGTTCAGCGCCGCCTCCCCAGGACCATCATGGGAGGCGGCAAGATCAGTGCCGGGTACGGGGCCCGGGAGCGCCGGAAGCGGTGGGAGAAGGTGTGCCAGGCCATTTACCACCACTCTCGGGTCTGGCGCACCTACAACCAGGCCACCCACCGCTGGACGGATGTCCTGACCCGTGAGCGAGATCTGCTCGACCTCCTTGGCCTTGAGATCCCCGGGCTTGGTGAGTAGTAGTAGCTATGTCTTTACTACTATGTTTTCTCCTGCTGTGTTATTATATTGCAAATTTTTGTTTTTTACCAAGAGCAATAATGCTGCTCATTACATTGTAGGTACATTTTATTTCAAAATCTTCTGTGCATTTCAGGTACACTGCTCTCCTTCTCAGTAGTGTTGCTACTATGCTTATTTGTTTTAGATTTTGTGTTCATTTCATTGGCCTGTGAAATTATGTATGAGTGTAGTTGAAAGAACTGCGCAATGCTACACACTAAGGTTCAGATTTTTAATTACCGGCGCATCCCTGCAAAGTTGCAGGGATGCGCCAGTAATTGTGCGTCACGCCACCATCACCCATGGTGCGCCGTATTACAATGCGGCGCGCCATGGGCCCAAAACGTCACCAAAGCGTTACGCATCTGTGCCGTAAAGGTGGCGCATTGCTGGAGTTGCGTCGCAACGATGGTGCAGCTCCATCAATTCTCTGGGGTGCCCTATCTCCCCAATGCTGCGTCAAGCCGTACGTCTGCTTCAAGCAGGCGCAGGGTTTGAGTCACGCATCATTGTCCTCAAAGTGACTGATTGAAATCTTGTAGATTTCCCTCAGCCACTTTTAGGATGCGTTCCTGCGCAGGAACGCCCTCCCTTGCGCCGGAACACCCCTATTGGCGCAGGGCTTTACAACGTGATGCATCTCCCAGATGCGTCACGTTGTTAATATACGCCGCACCATTGCGCCTCTTTTGTGCTGTCGCTGCGTCACAAAAGTCACGCAACAATGGAGCAAAAGAGCCGCAAGGGCCTTATAAATCAGCCCCTACAGACTCAAGTCCAGTCCTTCCTTTGTACACATGGCGATAAGAAGAAATAGTGGTGGTGGATTAATAGTTTGAGTATTTTAATGACTGGTGAATGTAGTAGGAAACTTTAGTGTTGTCGCTGATCTTCAATCACGATGGACTTTGGCTGTCACTTTGCGTGCTGCGGACTGCTGCCTGCCAATCCTAGGCAAACCTTTTTAGTACTTTGTTTAGTGAGTTACATAGGGTAGTTTCCAATTCGACGGTCCGCAAATCAAGCAATACTAAAGTAATGACGTAGTCGACCACATGAGATTGGTCAATAATATATCCCGTGGAGTCGTTCCCTATTTGCTATTTCGCAAAAATATTTTGTTACTTTGTTAGTTCTTTTTTAAATGTTTGATTTGGTTGAGAAATAAATATCATCCATGTTTTCTGTTTTTCTTTCTTTCATGTTGTACATCAGCTTCCCCCAGGGGCAAGAGGAGGACACAGGAGGAGGAGGAGGAGGGTGCTGTTGTCGATGCAGGCCAGGACCGGGCAGTCGAGGGCTCCTTTGCTGGCCCCAGTAAGTTTTAATTTTAATATAGAGTACTTATTTTTTCCTAGCGTTCCTCATTCGATTTTTTCTAAATCGTCTTTGATCTTCTTGTAGACAGGATCTAAATTCTTATCCCTATGACTCCGTGTGGTATTACTAGATTATTCTTATTAGTCTGTCTGTGTAGCTAACTAAGATTGCACATTTGGCATTTCCATTGGACTCCCATTCTAGTCAGCAATAGCTCTATGCACTGAGTGTAGTCCTCTGGGATTGTCCATAATGTCTTTTCAAGTATTCTAAATGTTTATGCTTTGACCATTGCCAACAATAAAAAGGTGAATGACCACCACCAAGAAATAATAAGATACTACTTTACTTTTGGTTTGGATAGGACAATCCATTCTACTACTGTTGCAGGGACAAATCTGCACAAACAGAACTATGGACACTAAATAATGCATCGCTTAGCTTATCAATTATAATAGGTGCTGTAACTGTTAGACTTTCCACATACCTCAGTGATAACAGACTTTGTAGTTGAACCCCCAATCTCCTTACTGACTAGATAGTGTGGCAGAGTCATTTAGCTCCCAAAGTCACCGATGGCAGAGGCACGGACTCATGCTTGCAAAAATTCGAAAACCTTTAGCTCATCCACTCTAGTCTGGAGGACCAAAAACCACAGAGTCTATTTAAGTTTAAAAGCTTTATTAAAAGTAAACACATTTATTAAATTCAAGTTTGTCATAAAAGTGAACGTGTAACTGAAAATGGAAAAGGGCTTAGTGCTGACGATTAATTGGACACATTTCTTGTGGTCGAGCCGAGCTCTCACCTGGTTTGAACTTGATCCTGCTCGTGTTCTTAGAAGTCAAGGTTCTGTCTGTTAGGAGAAAAAGTGGTGCGTGTTAAAAAGTAAAAAGCAAACATTCATCAGTTGTGCCAAAAAGTGCAGCAAGACAACAGCCTTCCCTGGAAAAAGGGACATTTTTACTCTAGAGTACACAGTCAAAAATTATTAAATTGTACACTTTTTTTCACATTTCTTTCTTCCTCCTAGACCAAATATTATATAGTAGTGAGTGGTGTATTCTAACATTATTAAATGTACTTTGTAGGTGGAACATCTGGAGACGGGGCCAGCGCGGAGGTGGTGGCATTGGACGAGGAGGACAACTCTGGGGAGGAGGCGGTGCAAGTGCCGGAAAAGGACATGCCTGTGAGGGTTCACACGGTGGTGGCGGGCAGAGGTAAGCTATACATTCCTTAGTCATTGAGATTGAAGACTGCAGAGTGTGCTTTCTGCACGGGTGTATTATAAAAAAAGCAGGTAGTAGCCTCCTCTAAATGTACTTCGACTTAGCTGTGAAGTTTTTGGCGAGAAGAATCCCAATCAGATCTGAGGTGAACTTGATGGATGGGATGAACGAAAAGCGAAAGAAGGGTGTAAGTAAGTGTGGAAGCACGAGAAATGTAATGATGACTGGCAAAGAAGAATGATATGTGTTTGCTTGGTCCCCGAGGTGGCTGGGAAGGTAAGAAAATGGTATGGTGCATGGCTGGGTGAATGATGAAGCAAGGATGGGTGGAAGGAGAACAGCCTGGGTGGGTGAGACAGAAACTGTATGTGTGCAATATACTTTGAATGGATGGATGCCTGGATCATTCATGGTACTATCTGACTCTTAGATAGCATATGTGAATCTAGAGAGAGTAGACGGTCACTGGATGAACTAAGTGTTACTTTGAAGAGCATGTAACACCGCACCCGCACGTCCGTTCCAGTGTAGGAAAGGCAAGGAAAAGAAGTTGTAACGTTGTCCAAAGACTACCATGAATAGTAGCAGTAGTTTGTATTGCAACTGCAAGCACAGCATATATCCAGTTATTACGGTGGGCACTCCCTACCTCCCTTAATAACTTTAGTTTAGTAGTAGTACGTCATTCATGTGTGGGGGTATCACTGTTCACTCAATAATAAGCAAAGCACCTAAAGTCATCCCATATGTCATCAAATACATCCCATGTGAAGTGATAGATAATCAGATAATTTAGCTTCTTCATTTTCCTTTTCTAATACTCATTTGCACTGTAGGGTGAAAGCTAAATTAATTAAGCAGTAGCCCTTTTAACAGAGTATTCTCAGTGCCACCCGTAATAGAAAAGTAAGAGCTTCACCACCTGCATGTACTGGACCGGTACAGTAACGCAAGTCTGTCTCACTCACCATGGTGTGCGTCTGTTTTTCTCAGGTGCAAGTTCACTGCGCTGGCATTATGCCGGCTTGCATAAGATAACGTACCAATTTTCCTAAACAAGAGAGAAGAAGAAGAATAAGAGTGGTGTACTGTCATAGTCGACTGTAATAGAAGTCCATAGTGCTCGTAGAATTTGTTCCTTAAACTCCCACTAATGTTAGAGCAAGGATGAAGAAGTCGGAGGTTACATAGATACTGTCCTCAATAGTTATGCACTGTGCTTTCAATTTGCTACTTGTACTGTGACAACTTTCTGCTCAATCATTTTGTGTTAATCTTAAGGAGCATTGGTTACAGACTATGTCTTTCTTTTTTCATGTAGTTGCTCCTTCCAAATCCAAGACACCATCAAGGAGGAAGGAGCTGGCTCGAATGGCCCGGCAACGGAGGCTGGATGCCACTGTTGCTGAATATCGGCGGCTGGTGGCCCTGGAGGAGGAGGAGACGCAGTCTGGAACAACAACAACGTCCACTGGGACAGCTGCCTCCTCCTCCGTGCGGGCTGCCAGCCAGCGCAGTGCTCCAGCGGTACGGAGCCGGGCTACCAAAGCCAAACGCCACCGCCCAGCAGCAAAGAAAGCAGCTGCCCCTCACAGGATTTGCAAGGCACACCGGCGCCGCTTATCCCTCAGACTGTCCTACCTGGAGCAGGAGGTCCATAATTATAAGAACGTGGTGGAGGGCCTCCGCTTCGAACTTGCCACCCTCCGCAAGGAGCATGATGCCCTGGCTGCTAATTCCAACAGCACCCTGCCATAGTGTCCCTTGCCCCTTTTTTAGAGACTTTTGGGGGGTGGGAATTGGGAGTTGTGATTTTTGGGGACTTTTGAAGGACAATCGTTGGGGTTAGGGAGGGTCTTGCGGGAGATTCTTTTGTTAGGGCTATAAAAATATACTTTTTGAAACTTTATCTGACCATACCTGTTTTTTACTGCTTTTGAGTCTGGTGGGTGGGGGTTTAACATAACAGTAAGTTTGTTTTCCTGAATAGTCCTAGGACTTTAGTAGTACTACCGTCAATCAAATCTCTCGTCTCTCCTAATACTCCATTATACTACCTCCAACCAAACGCCTATCTTACCTGTAATTTCTGTTTGCAAGTAGGGCTAGGCCCAGGGCTGGCTCCACGGGAAACAGCAAATAAGGTTGGCAATCCTGGGCGGATAAAATTTCCTCATAGCGGTGGTACTAGTGGTGTGACACAGTGGCAGTTGCTTGCCTACGAAAAAAAGAAAATGAAATCTGGTTTGTCCTCCTGAGCAATACAAAGGTACAATACAGAATATAGCAGGTGACAGAAGTACACTAGAACAGTGCCACGTTGTAGCCTAACAAATGTTAAAGTATAACTAATTCGGTTGAAGTTCTTTGACATTAGCCATGGGTCTTTGTCAAGCAGAGTAAGAATATATCCTCGGATTTCTTCACCAGCCTGTTGCTATCACCTTATCCTCCCCAGCAAGTGTGTGGATTTATTGCTGTAATTTAGTCACACATCAATCAAAACCACACAGCCCGGGGGAAGAGGGTTAGGGTTTGAAAAATGGATGGGTACGGGGGTTTTTGGGAAAGGTTTTGGGAGACAAGAAAAAGTAGCACAGCATGGACGAACAATTGTGAACATAAACAAATCTTTGGGTACAAACCTATCCATCAATCTTTGAAAGTGCATACACTACTGTAACTGCATGCATGTCAGTTAAAAGTAAGTAGTACTTTCGACAACTGTGGAAGAAAGAATGCGACAGTACAGGGCGTGGGTGGAAATATTGATAACTATATTCAACATAAGGTCTCTGTAGCCAGATACCTGAGAGCCTTGCTGGTCACTATAAATCCATTCACAACAACACTCAATGGGGTTGGTCTGGAAGGTGTCAGGTTTACTCCCCGTGATCCAGTCGATGCAAATATGGTTCCACCTCCAAATGTCACCAACACCCAGAAGTGTAAACACAGGGTGTTCGAGGCATTAGGCGGGGGAGAAAAATAACAAACTAAAATAAAAAATGTGGGATGGGTAAAGGTAGGGTCAGCAGGGAAAGGATACCTGTAACAGAAGACAAGACAGGCATCAGTGAAGTGCTGTCCTAACATACAAGGGTACTCTCATATAGTCTCACTAAATAGTCTGCAAGTCTCCCGCCTACTCATGGGAAATGTAGTTTCATAGTACGGTAGGCGCTTAGGGGCTGCGTAACCTGACAGAAGGTATAGTAGATAGAAAAGGAGAAATTGCTTTTTTTCTAGGTGTCCCCTCACTCACCAGGGTTGCCCCTTGGTGACATGCTTCATCATTGGGGCCATCCCAGTCCTCTACGGCCTGGGGCGTGCTGCGACTTGCGAATTACGTAGGAGCACTTACAAATGACTATGTGTGGTGCAGATGTGATAGTGGAGTGGACTAAGTGATGTGTTAAGGGATCAATGTAGAAGCAGAGAGAGAGCCAAGAAATGCAGTCACAGTCAGAGAAAAAGGCAAGGGATACTGTATCTATGTGGTTGTAGTGGTCCTGTTGGAAGTGGTAAGTAAGTTGCCCGCAGAAAAAAAATCCTCCTATTAGCGGCACTCCTCCATTGCAGCCGACGCTTCGTCCATCGATGTTGGTCACCAGAAGACACCCTGTCCACTGCCTGCCTGATGCTGAATTGTGGCTCGCTACTGTGAAGCCTGACTCCATCCTTTTTTCCCCATTGCAGAGACTGAAACCCGGCCTGTAATTATTCAACGAAAAACAGGAAGTGATATAATATTACAACACCACTGATAAATAAATATAAGGTATGTAGGCTGTGGAGTGCAAAAAGTCACAATTTGTTTTTCCTAGTAGACAGTACAATGTTTTCGAAAGTGCGTACTCTGAGTCACCTTTTGAAGGATAAATAAGTATGGGCAAATTAATGTATCAGATCTTGCCCCTCAAGCTAGGTGTACTTGAAACTGTGTTTTAGAACAAAATTAGATCTTCCTAGCAGTGCTCCCACCCAGACCCTTACTAAAGCCAGTCGCAAAAATGTAGAAGACCCCCAATCAAATCTCAAAAAACGAGGCCTAGCAGAAAACTGGTGACAAAACTTACTTTGAAAGTAAAAGTAGGCCGAAGTACCCTAATTACCCATTACCCACCGTGGATTGCATTCAAACCACTTGCAAGCAACCAAGCAAAAGTAGCCATAGCCAGCATCGCTCCAAGACTCAAAATCCCCCCCACTCAAACACATGCAATAGAAATACTGCTAACCCTAACGAACCCTAAGTTAAGAATAGTGGCAAAGGCTTTCTTTAACTATGCCAAATCCCCCCTTTCCCACCATGGATTTTCTTTAAATGACTTGCAACCAAAATTACACATTCTCACGAGTGCTCTAAGACCCCAGAACTCAGTTTGAAAAATCTAGAACACCCCGAAACACATGCAATCCTGCTGCTAGGGCTAACCCTAACGAACCCTAAGTTACAAAAAGTGCCAAAACTAAAGGCTTTTCCGCGCGGATTTTGTCTCAACCACTTCTACCCGGTATTAGACCTTCCCAGGAATGCCCCAAGACCCGGCAACCCACCCGCCAAGAAGCGTAACACCCCCAAACAGGCCAAAAGCAAAATCTCATACTTGCAATATTTCTGGGCCTTCGGTCCAAACGCGCTGCGTAGCTAGGCCATAAGTCGGGGTTGGCACGACGGATTTCCTGAAAAGCAAATGCAATCAAGATTAGAGTGTCCCAGCAGTGCTCCCAGACCACGAAACTCACCCGCAAACAGACGGAACCCCCCCTAAGAGCACCTCAAAGGCAAGCAAGTCATCAAAAACACAAAAAAAATTCCGCCTGGGATTTGGTCCAAAACACTTTTATCCGGTATTAGAGCTTCCCAGCAATGGCCCCAGAGCCGTCAACCCAGGAGAAAACGAGTAGAAGACCCCCAAACAGCCAAAGAGCAAAAGTACAAAAATGGGGACTTAGTCACTTTTTCACAAATTTCCCAAATCACTCTGCGCGCGCTCTGCAGCTAGGCCCTAAGTCCCCTCTGCCACCATGGATTTGCTTCAAACCTCTTGCAAAGTAAAGTATATATAGCCAGCAGTGCTCCCAGACCACGAAACTCACCCACAAACACCAGGAAGCCCCCCAAACAGGCCCCCGAAAACGCTACATAGAGCAAAATGTCAGAAATAGCCAAAAAAAAAATCGGCCTGGATTTTGTCCCAACCACTTCTACCCGGTATTAGACCTTCCCAGGAATGCCCCAAGACCCGGCAACCCACCCGCCAAGAAGCGTAACACCCCCAAACAGGCCAAAAGCAAAATCTCATACTTGCAATATTTCTGGGCCTTCGGTCCAAACGCGCTGCGTAGCTAGGCCATAAGTCGGGGTTGGCACGACGGATTTCCTGAAAAGCAAATGCAATCAAGATTAGAGTGTCCTAGCAGTGCTCCCAGACCACGAAACTCACCCACAAACACCAGGAAGCCCCCCAAACAGGCCCCCGAAAACGCTACATAGAGCAAAATGTCAGAAATAGCCCAAAAAAAAAAATCGGCCTGGATTTTGTCCCAACCACTTCTACCCGGTATTAGACCTTCCCAGGAATGCCCCAAGACCCGGCAACCCACCCGCCAAGAAGCATAACACCCCCAAACAGGCCAAAAGAAAAATCTCATACTTGCAATATTTCTGGGCCTTCGGTCCAAACGCGCTGCGTAGCTAGGCCATAAGTCGGGGTTGGCACGACGGATTTCCTGAAAAGCAAATGCAATCAAGATTAGAGTGTCCCAGCAGTGCTCCCAGACCACGAAACTCACCCGCAAACACCAGGAAGCCCCCCAAACAGGCCCCCGAAAACGCTACATAGAGCAAAATGTCAGAAATAGCCAAAAAAAAAATCGGCCTGGATTTTGTCCCAACCACTTCTACCCGGTATTAGACCTTCCCAGGAATGCCCCAAGACCCGGCAACCCACCCGCCAAGAAGCATAACACCCCCAAACAGGCCAAAAGCAAAATCTCATACTTGCAATATTTCTGGGCCTTCGGTCCAAACGCGCTGCGTAGCTAGGCCATAAGTCGGGGTTGGCACGACGGATTTCCTGAAAAGCAAATGCAATCAAGATTAGAGTGTCCCAGCAGTGCTCCCAGACCACGAAACTCACCCGCAAACAGACGGAACCCCCCCTAAGAGCACCTCAAAGGCAAGCAAGTCATCAAAAACACAAAAAAAATTCCGCCTGGGATTTGGTCCAAAACACTTTTATCCGGTATTAGAGCTTCCCAGCAATGGCCCCAGAGCCGTCAACCCAGGAGAAAATGAGTAGAAGACCCCCAAACAGCCAAAGAGCAAAAGTACAAAAATGGGGACTTAGTCACTTTTTCACAAATTTCCCAAATCACTCCGCGCGCGCTCTGCAGCTAGGCCCTAAGTCCCCTCTGCCACCATGGATTTGCTTCAAACCTCTTGCAAAGTAAAGTATATATAGCCAGCAGTGCTCCCAGACCACGAAACTCACCCACAAACACCAGGAAGCCCCCCAAACAGGCCCCCGAAAACGCTACATAGAGCAAAATGTCAGAAATAGCCAAAAAAAAAATCGGCCTGGATTTTGTCCCAACCACTTCTACCCGGTATTAGACCTTCCCAGGAATGCCCCAAGACCCGGCAACCCACCCGCCAAGAAGCGTAACACCCCCAAACAGGCCAAAAGCAAAATCTCATACTTGCAATATTTCTGGGCCTTCGGTCCAAACGCGCTGCGTAGCTAGGCCATAAGTCGGGGTTGGCACGACGGATTTCCTGAAAAGCAAATGCAATCAAGATTAGAGTGTCCCAGCAGTGCTCCCAGACCACGAAACTCACCCACAAACACCAGGAAGCCCCCCAAACAGGCCCCCGAAAACGCTACATAGAGCAAAATGTCAGAAATAGCCCAAAAAAAAAAATCGGCCTGGATTTTGTCCCAACCACTTCTACCCGGTATTAGACCTTCCCAGGAATGCCCCAAGACCCGGCAACCCACCCGCCAAGAAGCATAACACCCCCAAACAGGCCAAAAGCAAAATCTCATACTTGCAATATTTCTGGGCCTTCGGTCCAAACGCGCTGCGTAGCTAGGCCATAAGTCGGGGTTGGCACGACGGATTTCCTGAAAAGCAAATGCAATCAAGATTAGAGTGTCCCAGCAATGCTCTCAGACCACGAAACTCACCCACAAACAGACGGAACCCCCCCTAAGAGCACCTCAAAGGCAAGCAAGTCATCAAAAACACAAAAAATTTTCCGCCTCGGATTTGGTCCAAACCACTTTTAGTGCTTCCCAGCAATGGCCCCAGACCCGTCAACTCACCTGCAAAGAGGTAGAACAACACCCCCACAAGTGCTGAGTCTTTCTTCATTGGGCGTAAACCAGCCCTCTGCTTTGATGGAAATAGGAGTCTGGAGGAGGAGGATAGAGGAGCATGTTCTTCTGAACTTGTGAACCTGAGGAATGCAGACTGCGGCACCTTCAAATAAATTAGCAAACAAGTGAAGACAGTTCTGCTGATGGGCTTGTTTTTGTGATTATCTGATTAAAGTTTGAATTATATTAACTGTGCACAACAAAGAAAGACAGACACACAGGAATAAAAGTGAATAAGGATGAAAAAGAAAGTTATTGATTCGTTGTCTCATTTTCAGGGCTCGAAGTCGGTATCACGGTCCAGGAATAAGAATAAGGCTTTGTCATCATACTCTGCGAATTCAGCCAGGGTGAGGTCAGTGCCACCTGACAGAGTAGAAATTCCCTCATCTATGTTGCTGGCCACCTCCTCTTCATCCGGCACGCTCTCTCGTACTCTTATATCTGGTGGTATGAGGTGCTGATTCATCTTGATCATTGTTAACCTCTCCACATTTTTGGGCGAGAGGCGGCTCCGTTTGGGAGTTACAATCCCACCAGCCGCACTGAAAACCCGTTCAGAAGACACACTTGCGAGTGGGCAAGACAAGTAGTTTATAGCCAGGTTGGTGAGCTGTGGCCACAATTCTTTTTTCCCATGCCAATACGCCAATGGGTCAGAATTAACATAGACCTCTGTGGAGTCATTCAGATAGTCCTTCACCATCGACTCAAGGTCCTCCTCCAAGGTTCCTCCACTTTGCGTAGCTCTTGCTGTGCCTCTGACCTTTTGAGAACCAAACCCACGCAGAGCTAGCCAATCCTCTTCAGCCTCCAATGTTTCTGTTGTCTTTCGTGCAGATGATCCGGTTGCCGGTGTCTTTAACGGCTGAGAGGTCACTTGTGCCACAGCCACAGGTGCAGAAGTGGATTGTTTTGACTGGGGATGGCCTGCTGATGTAGTGCCATTTCCTTCAATTTCCAGCCGTTCTGTTTCAAACTTCTTGGCTGACAAGGCTAGCCAACGTTTGTACTTTGTAACATCTTCATCACCAAAAGGAAAGAATGCTCTGCCTGCCAGCGCCTTTTTGTAGCGTGGATCCAGAATAGTAGCACAAATGTAATGCTGTTCTGAGTGGATCTTTTTAAGACGTTCATCACCTTGTAGGAGCTCTAATAATTGCTCAGCCAGAAGCAAAGAGTCTTTCTTTTTGTCATCTTTTCGAAACACAGAACACACCTCCTTCAGTTGGTCCTCCAGCATGTACAACAATGGGATAGCTTTTCCCAAATTAGAGTCCTCCTTGCTGACTGCACGCGTGAAGACCTCAAAAGGACGAAGCATGCGTGTTAGGCTTTCAACTATGTTCCATTGCGGCCCACCCATCCTCAGCTCCTCTATACCCTCTTTCAAGAAATATTGATCGAGTTGCGTATACTGCTCATACAGACGCTCAAGCATGTAGAAGGTTGAGTTCCAACGTGTTACCACCTCCTGGATGAGTGCTTTCACTGGCATTTGACATTGATATAGCATGCTCCTCAGCTGCTTCCGGGCCTTAAAAGAATGCCTGAAATGCTTGCAAATTTTTCGGCAGTTCTCCAATACACTGTACGCTGCACTGCGTTTATTACCCAAGAATTTTTGGACAACCAGGTTTATACAGTGCGCCAAACACGGCACTCTGAAATAGTAACCGTCCCTCATGGCCTTAACTATATTGGAGCCATTGTCCGTGGAAACATAACCAACCTTGCGTTTTAGTGGGGACAGACAGTTAAGGACCTTTGTGTTAAAGACATCCAAAATGTTTTCTGCTGTGTGACGTTTCTCCAAACCAAACATGGCTAGTGTTGCATGTTTCCGAGCACCTTTAAAAACAATGTTAGTGTCAACACCTGAGTTTAGCTTTGCTTTAGCCCCTGAAAAAGAGACCCAGTGTGCAGTGATGCACATGTAATCAGCGCCTGCGCCACTGGTCCACATGTCTGTTGTCAGATGTATAGTGTGAACAGCACTCTTCTGCAAAGCTGCCCCAATCACCTTCAGAACATCTTCATGTAGTGCTGGAACCGCAACTCGGGCAAAATAGAACCGGCTAGGAACCTTCCATTTAGGGCAGAGCGCTGTCACTAATTCTAGAAAACCAACCCCTTCTACAAAAGAAAAAGGGAGAAGGTCCAGAGCTAGCATTTTAGCCAGCTTAGTGTTATACAGACGGGTCATTGGGTGGTTGCGTTCATATTGCGCTTCTGTAAACAACATCTTTTTAATGTTGCCCTGGACCAATGATTTACGGGATGATGATGATCTCTTCGACCCAGTTACGCTCGCTGATGAACTTTTCCGCATTGATGTCTCACTCTCTCCCACACTCTTAGTGTGGCTCCCATGGGGTGTGCTGCTGACATGGGAACTGGGTGTAAGTGAAGTGTTTGAATCGTCTTCTTCTACCTCCTCGTCATCAGCAGATGACAAATCAACGTTTTCATTACGTGCAATTCCGGCTTTCTTGACCGCCTCTAGGTGCGGAAACCATTCGACAGCGTGCCTTCTCTCAAGATGACCTCTCTGGCCTCCGGTACCATAGTTAGAACCAAGCTTACCACGACTAAATCGAAGCTTACAAAGGCTACAAATGGCTACGTTTTCCTTTTTTGGGCAAACACTAAAGAAGTCCCAAACTGGAGACTTGAAATGTCTTCGGGGGCCGGAGGAGGCGGCGATACTGGTGGTGGTGGTCCTGCTGCTAATGACAGATGAAGTGGAGGATGTGGATTGCCGAACTTCAGTACGTTTTGCACTTTCACCACCACGAATTGAGGTCGAGGACGAGGTGGGTACCTTCTTGCGAAGAAATATGGAAGCGGTAGGTTTTGGTGTACTACTTAACTCCAAATCTAATGATTCCATTTCCATTGCCTCCTCGCCGACATCATCATCACGCTCAGCAGCTTCTCGGGATAGGGTCAAAATGTCTCTTTGCTGCATGCCCGGTGGGGCTGCAGTGACCTTTGTGATGACTGGCTCGTCGTCATCGTGAGAGGCTTCATCACCAGCAGTATCTGTCACTTCTTGTTGAGCCTCATCACACTCCATAGGTTTGAGTTTTTGGACGACCTTCCTTTTACGCTTAGGTACCGGTGTCAGATCATGGTGTGCCTCTGCCTCACTGTCAGACCGCAGTTGTGGTTCCCAAGACAGATCACTTGCACCAGAACGAGGTGGGCTTGAAGAAGATGTAGACACCCCCCTTGATCTTTTCCTTGCTAGGGATGTGGAAGACAATGAATGATCATCAGGAGGAGTGGCTTCCAATGATACCTCAGCTTCAATGTCGATTTCCAAATGTGCCCCTACTTCGGGAGGAACAACTATTGTGGGCACTTGTGAACCTCCATGCACCTTTGCTTGCGCATCTCCTTTTGCTGCCTCTCCTTCCACATGTACTTGGGCGTGTACTTGCACATGGTGTTGTTGTTGCGGCTGTGGTTGTTCAACACTTGTCAGATGAGTTACAACAACCTGTGTTGATTCAGGGACATTGCTGCTACTTTCTTGCGATGAGCCAACATCACTGGTCGATGGTGATTGGAGAAGTACACTGACTGCCTCTGAAGCACTCAAGGGCTTTGACTTAAGTTGGCGTGGTGGTGGAGGCACTGAACCCAATGGAGCAGGGGTGCTGCTCTCAGGTTGGTCCCCAGCAGATCCTGCTGCTGCAGGCGTACTTTTTTTTTTGCTCCCAAAAAAAGTGGCGGGTGGCACACCAGCCTCCTTGGTAACTAGCTTCTTCTGCTCCTTACTAGCAACTTTCTTGCTAGAGGAGCTACGGAGAACTTTCTTTGGGGGCGGGGCCATCTTCTTCAGAGCAGGTCAGACAGCAGGCCGCAGTTGCACAAATTGTAGAGTTGTCTGAGGCCAGACGTGACGTCGCGTGACGTTATGCTGCACACACACACCGCTGCAGGACTTCTTCCTGGCACTGGTGGTTCTCTTGAGTCTTGTGCACCTAAAAAAAATGGAAGACAGAGGAACATCAGTTCAGTTATAGAGCACAAAAAAATCGAAAAACACTGCAAAATCAGCACTATCCCAATCCATCCATGCCCTCCATAATGTTTAAATTCAAGACAACCCACAGAAAGACTAGGCCCATGCAAGACTCACTACCCCTGGGCATAAATAAAGGTTGAAAAGTAGGCAAAATGGTTGGAGGCCTAACAACAAAGCCTGCATTCAAAATGGCCACTTGCCTGCCAGCACATGGCCAGTGCCTGTAGCTGCACTCAAAATGGCCACCAGCCACATGGCATGTCCCTCCCCATGAACACACCCAAAAATCGAAAAACACTGCAAAATCAGCACAATCCCATTCAATCCATGGCCTCCATGATGTTTAAATTCAAGACAACCCACAGAAATACTAGGCCCATGCAAGACTCACTACCCCTGGGCATAAATAAAGGTTGAAAAGTAGGCAAAATGGTTGGAGGCCTAACAACAAAGCCTGCATTCAAAATGGCCACTTGCCTGCCAGCACATGGCCAGTGCCTGTAGCTGCACTCAAAATGGCCACCAGCCACATGGCATGTCCCCCCCCATGAACACCCCCAAAAATCGAAAAACACTGCAAAATCAGCACAATCCCATTCCATCCATGGCCTCCATGATGTTTAAATTCAAGACAGCCCACAGAAAGACTAGGCCCATGCTAGACTCAAATACCCCTGGTGAAAAGGCCACAAGTACAGGCCCAAAAATCGAAAAACACTGCAAAATCAGCACAATCCTATTCCATCCATGGCCTCCATGATGTTTAAATTCAAGACAGCCCACAGAAAGACTAGGCCCATGCTAGACTCAAATACCCCTGGTGAAAAGGCCACAAGTACAGGCCCAAAAATCGAAAAACACTGCAAAATTAGCACAATCCCATTCAATCCATGGCCTCCATGATGTTTAAATTCAAGACAACCCACAGAAATACTAGGCCCATGCAAGACTCACTACCCCTGGGCATAAATAAAGGTTGAAAAGTAGGCAAAATGGTTGGAGGCCTAACAACAAAGCCTGCATTCAAAATGGCCACTTGCCTGCCAGCACATGGCCAGTGCCTGTAGCTGCACTCAAAATGGCCACCAGCCACATGGCATGTCCCTCCCCATGAACACCCCCAAAAATCGAAAAACACTGCAAAATCAGCACAATCCCATTCAATCCATGGCCTCCATGATGTTTAAATTCAAGACAACCCACAGAAAGACTAGGCCCATGCTAGACTCAAATACCCCTGGTGAAAAGGCCACAAGTACAGGCCCAAAAATCGAAAAACACTGCAAAATCAGCACAATCCTATTCCATCCATGGCCTCCATGATGTTTAAATTCAAGACAGCCCACAGAAAGACTAGGCCCATGCTAGACTCAAATACCCCTGGTGAAAAGGCCACAAGTACAGGCCCAAAAATCGAAAAACACTGCAAAATCAGCACAATCCTATTCCATCCATGGCCTCCATGATGTTTAAATTCAAGACAGCCCACAGAAAGACTAGGCCCATGCTAGACTCAAATACCCCTGGTGAAAAGGCCACAAGTACAGGCCCAAAAATCGAAAAACACTGCAAAATCAGCACAATCCTATTCCATCCATGGCCTCCATGATGTTTAAATTCAAGACAGCCCACAGAAAGACTAGGCCCATGCTAGACTCAAATACCCCTGGTGAAAAGGCCACAAGTACAGGCCCAAAAATCGAAAAACACTGCAAAATCAGCACAATCCCATTCAATCCATGGCCTCCATGATGTTTAAATTCAAGACAACCCACAGAAATACTAGGCCCATGCAAGACTCACTACCCCTGGGCATAAATAAAGGTTGAAAAGTAGGCAAAATGGTTGGAGGCCTAACAACAAAGCCTGCATTCAAAATGGCCACTTGCCTGCCAGCACATGGCCAGTGCCTGTAGCTGCACTCAAAATGGCCACCAGCCACATGGCATGTCCCTCCCCATGAACACCCCCAAAAATCGAAAAACACTGCAAAATCAGCACAATCCCATTCAATCCATGGCCTCCATGATGTTTAAATTCAAGACAACCCACAGAAAGACTAGGCCCATGCTAGACTCAAATACCCCTGGTGAAAAGGCCACAAGTACAGGCCCAAAAATCGAAAAACACTGCAAAATCAGCACAATCCTATTCCATCCATGGCCTCCATGATGTTTAAATTCAAGACAGCCCACAGAAAGACTAGGCCCATGCTAGACTCAAATACCCCTGGTGAAAAGGCCACAAGTACAGGCCCAAAAATCGAAAAACACTGCAAAATCAGCACAATCCCATTCAATCCATGGCCTCCATGATGTTTAAATTCAAGACAACCCACAGAAATACTAGGCCCATGCAAGACTCACTACCCCTGGGCATAAATAAAGGTTGAAAAGTAGGCAAAATGGTTGGAGGCCTAACAACAAAGCCTGCATTCAAAATGGCCACTTGCCTGCCAGCACATGGCCAGTGCCTGTAGCTGCACTCAAAATGGCCACCAGCCACATGGCATGTCCCTCCCCATGAACACCCCCAAAAATCGAAAAACACTGCAAAATCAGCACAATCCCATTCAATCCATGGCCTCCATGATGTTTAAATTCAAGACAACCCACAGAAAGACTAGGCCCATGCTAGACTCAAATACCCCTGGTGAAAAGGCCACAAGTACAGGCCCAAAAATCGAAAAACACTGCAAAATCAGCACAATCCTATTCCATCCATGGCCTCCATGATGTTTAAATTCAAGACAGCCCACAGAAAGACTATGCCCATGCTAGACTCAAATACCCCTGGTGAAAAGGCCACAAGTACAGGCCCAAAAATCGAAAAACACTGCAAAATCAGCACAATCCCATTCAATCCATGGCCTCCATGATGTTTAAATTCAAGACAACCCACAGAAAGACTAGGCCCATGCTAGACTCAAATACCCCTGGTGAAAAGGCCACAAGTACAGGCCCAAAAATCGAAAAACACTGCAAAATCAGCACAATCCTATTCCATCCATGGCCTCCATGATGTTTAAATTCAAGACAGCCCACAGAAAGACTAGGCCCATGCTAGACTCAAATACCCCTGGTGAAAAGGCCACAAGTACAGGCCCAAAAATCGAAAAACACTGCAAAATCAGCACAATCCCATTCAATCCATGGCCTCCATGATGTTTAAATTCAAGACAACCCACAGAAATACTAGGCCCATGCAAGACTCACTACCCCTGGGCATAAATAAAGGTTGAAAAGTAGGCAAAATGGTTGGAGGCCTAACAACAAAGCCTGCATTCAAAATGGCCACTTGCCTGCCAGCACATGGCCAGTGCCTGTAGCTGCACTCAAAATGGCCACCAGCCACATGGCATGTCCCTCCCCATGAACACCCCCAAAAATCGAAAAACACTGCAAAATCAGCACAATCCCATTCAATCCATGGCCTCCATGATGTTTAAATTCAAGACAACCCACAGAAAGACTAGGCCCATGCTAGACTCAAATACCCCTGGTGAAAAGGCCACAAGTACAGGCCCAAAAATCGAAAAACACTGCAAAATCAGCACAATCCTATTCCATCCATGGCCTCCATGATGTTTAAATTCAAGACAGCCCACAGAAAGACTAGGCCCATGCTAGACTCAAATACCCCTGGTGAAAAGGCCACAAGTACAGGCCCAAAAATCGAAAAACACTGCAAAATCAGCACAATCCCATTCAATCCATGGCCTCCATGATGTTTAAATTCAAGACAACCCACAGAAATACTAGGCCCATGCAAGACTCACTACCCCTGGGCATAAATAAAGGTTGAAAAGTAGGCAAAATGGTTGGAGGCCTAACAACAAAGCCTGCATTCAAAATGGCCACTTGCCTGCCAGCACATGGCCAGTGCCTGTAGCTGCACTCAAAATGGCCACCAGCCACATGGCATGTCCCTCCCCATGAACACCCCCAAAAATCGAAAAACACTGCAAAATCAGCACAATCCCATTCAATCCATGGCCTCCATGATGTTTAAATTCAAGACAACCCACAGAAATACTAGGCCCATGCAAGACTCACTACCCCTGGGCATAAATAAAGGTTGAAAAGTAGGCAAAATGGTTGGAGGCCTAACAACAAAGCCTGCATTCAAAATGGCCACTTGCCTGCCAGCACATGGCCAGTGCCTGTAGCTGCACTCAAAATGGCCACCAGCCACATGGCATGTCCCTCCCCATGAACACCCCCAAAAATCGAAAAACACTGCAAAATCAGCACAATCCCATTCCATCCATGGCCTCCATGATGTTTAAATTCAAGACAGCCCACAGAAAGACTAGGCCCATGCTAGACTCAAATACCCCTGGTGAAAAGGCCACAAGTACAGGCCCAAAAATCGAAAAACACTGCAAAATCAGCACAATCCCATTCCATCCATGGCCTCCATGATGTTTAAATTCAAGACAGCCCACAGAAAGACTAGGCCCATGCACCACTCACTACCCCTGGTCAAGGCCCCAACAACAGGTCAAAAATCGAAAAACACAAAATTTTACAAAAAAAAAAAATCGAAAAACACAGAAAAATCAGCACAATCCCAATTCATCTATGGCCTCCATGATGTTTAAGTTCAAGACAACCCACAGAAAGAATCAGTCCACCCACCACTGAGTACCCCTGGGCAAAAGGCCCCAAAACAGCCCAAAAATCGAAAATCCCAGAATTTTAGTTGCAGCAAATGTAATGCCCCAAACAAACTTACTTGTAAAATTTCTAATCCAACAGTGATCCAAACAAAGTCAAAAAGGCCTCAAATCCAAAGATCCAGCAGCATCCACAAAAAGTAATCCTTCCAGGTCCACATCCAAATGAAAAGTGACCAGGAGATGGACAAAGCACTGGGAGGAGCCTGCTGAACAGGAACAGGAAGTTGAAGACTATGGGGCACTTCCTTCCTCCCACCCCCCTGCCCCCTCCCCAAAATGGACTCCTCGCTAAAAAAGTGCAGGCAAATGTCAAACTAAGGAGTTATTCACATAAAAATCATCATTTCTAGAAGGTTTATGCTGCTTGCTGGTGGATTTCTTGTGCAGAATTGCAAATTTATATTTTCGCTCGCCGCATCTCAAATCTCGCAATTGCGAAGTACCGCGAGACGTGATCTCGCCGTACTCGCGTTGACAAACTATCGCTGGCAAGCCGCGATGACGTAATCGCGCTCGCCAATTCCCGCGGGATCACACAGCAAGATCCAAAATGGCGCAGCACTCGCAAACTATCGAAAAAAACAACTCGGCAAACGATGATAAACGCCGCGCGCCGCAAAAATTGTATCACCAACGCCGCGCGCCGCCAAAAAAATCCGCTCTGTGCGAATTTGCGGATTTTGCGGGAAATCCGCAAATCTTGCGGATTGCGGATTTCCCGAAAATCCGCAAAATCCGCGAGCGGAACGGATTTTCCGCCCACGCTTATCGACAGGTCCGGAGTCATCGTTTTTCATCCGAAAATTGATTTTTTGGACTGTACCAAAAATGATTCAAAATGTCAATTGGATCATGCCTCATGTTGAATAACCACTTTTTAAACCCTCACAGTGACCAAAATTGCCATTTTTACAGAGTTTTGCTTACTCAAAAGCTTCAATTTTGACCCGTTTCAGGCACAGAAATGACTTTAAACACACTTATTTTAGTTGACAAAGTCATAATTCACTTCCAACAGTCATTTAGAGTCAAAAGATTAAATGTTGAAATTTCATCCATATTGACCATTTTGGGATCGTTCGACAGGTCCGGAGTCATCGTTTTTCATCCGAAAATTGATTTTTTGGACTGTACCAAAAATGATTCAAAATGTCAATTGGATCGTGCCTCATGTTGAATAACCACTTTTTAAACCCTCACAGTGACAAAAATTGCCATTTTTACAGAGTTTTGCTTACTCAAAAGCTTCAATTTTGACCCGTTTCAGGCACAGAAATGACTTTAAACACACTTATTCTAGTTGACAAAGTCATAATTCACATCCAACAGTCATTTAGAGTCAAAAGATTAAATGTTAAAATGTCATCATTATAGACCATTTTGGGATCGTTCGACAGGTCCGGAGTCATCGTTTTTCATCTGAAAATTGATTTTTTGGACTGTACCAAAAATGATTCAAAATGTCAATTGGATCATGCCTCATGTTGAATAACCACTTTTTAAACCCTCACAGTGACCAAAATTGCCATTTTTACAGAGTTTTGCTTACTCAAAAGCTTCCATTTTGACCCGTTTCAGGCAAAGAAATGACTTTAAACACACTTATTTTAGTTAACAAAGTCATAATTCACATCCAACAGTCATTTAGAGTCAAAAGATTAAATGTTAAAATTTCATCCATATTGACCATTTTGGGATCGTTCGACAGGTCCGGAGTCATCGTTTTTCATCCGAAAATGGATTTTTTGGACTGTACCAAAAATGATTCAAAATGTCAATTGGATCATGCCTCATGTTGAATAACCACTTTTTAAACCCTCACAGTGACCAAAATTGCCATTTTTACAGAATTTTGCTAACTCAAAAGCTTCAATTTTGACCCGTTTCAGGCACAGAAATGACTTTAAACACACTTATTTTAGTTGAAGAAGTCATAATTCACATCCAACAGTTATTTAGAGTCAAAAGATTAAATGTTGCAATTTCATCCATATTGACCATTTTGGGATCGTTCGACAGGTCCGGAGTCATCGTTTTTCATCCGAAAATTGATTTTTCGGACTGTACCAAAAATGATTCAAAATGTCAATTGGATCGTGCCTCATGTTGAATAACCACTTTTTAAACCCTCACAGTGACCAAAATTGCCATTTTTACAGAGTTTTGCTTACTCAAAAGCTTCCATTTTGACCCGTTTCAGGCACAGAAATGACTTTAAACACACTTATTCTAGTTGACAAAGTCATAATTCACATCCAACAGTCATTTAGAATCAAAAGCCTAAATGTTAAAATTTCATCCATATTGACCATTTTGGGATCGTTCGACAGGTCCGGAGTCATCGTTTTTCATCCGAAAATTGATTTTTCGGACTGTACCAAAAATGATTCAAAATGTCAATTGGATCGTGCCTCATGTTGAATAACCACTTTTTAAACCCTCACAGTGACAAAATTGCCATTTTTACAGAGTTTTGCTTATTCAAAAGCTTCAATTTTGACCCGTTTCAGGCACAGAAATGACTTTAAACACACTTATTCCAGTTGACAAAGTCATAATTCACATCCAACAGTCATTTAGAGTCAAAAGGTTAAATGTTAAAATGTCATCATTATAGACCATTTTCGGATCGTTCGACAGGTCCGGAGTCATCGTTTTTCATCCGAAAATTGATTTTTTGGACTGTACCAAAAATGATTCAAAATGACAATTGGATCATGCCTCATGTTGAATAACCACTTTTTAAACCCTCACAGTGACCAAAATTGCCATTTTTACAGAGTTTTGCTTACTCAAAAGCTTCAATTTTGACCCGTTTCAGGCACAGAAATGACTTTAAACACACTTATTTTAGTTAACAAAGTCATAATTCACATCCAACAGTCATTTATAGTCAAGAGATTAAATGTTGAAATTTCATCCATATTGACCATTTTGGGATCGTTCGACAGGTCCGGAGTCATCGTTTTTCATCCGAAAATTGATTTTTTGGGCAGTACCAAAAATGATTCAAAATGTGAATTGGATCATGCCTCATGTTGAATAACCATTTTTTAAACCCTCACAGTGACCAAAATTGCCATTTTTACAGAGTTTTGCTTACTCAAAAGCTTCAATTTTGACCCGTTTCAGGCACAGAAATGACTTTAAACACACTTATTCTAGTTGACAAAGTCATAATTCACATCCAACAGTCATTTAGAGTCAAAAGATTAAATGTTAAAATGTCATCATTATAGACCATTTTGGGATCGTTCGACAGGTCCGGAGTCATCGTTTTTCATCCGAAAATAGATTTTTTGGACTGTACCAAAAATGATTCAAAATGTCAATTGGATCATGCCTCATGTTGAATAACCACTTTTTAAACCCTCACAGTGACCAAAATTGCCATTTTTACAGAGTTTTGCTTACTCAAAAGCTTCAATTTTGACCCGTTTCAGGCACAGAAATGACTTTAAACACACTTATTTTAGTTAACAAAGTCATAATTCACATCCAACAGTCATTTAGAGTCAAAAGATTAAATGTTGAAATTTCATCCATATTGACCATTTTGGGATCGTTCAACAGGTCCGGAGTCATCGTTTTTCATCCGAAAATTGATTTTTCGGACTGTACCAAAAATGATTCAAAATGTCAATTGGATCGTGCCTCATGTTGAATAACCACTTTTTAAACCCTCACAGTGACCAAAATTGCCATTTTTACAGAGTTTTGCTTACTCAAAAGCTTCAATTTTGACCCGTTTCAGGCACAGAAATGACTTTAAACACACTTATTTTAGTTAACAAAGTCATAATTCACATCCAACAGTCATTTAGAGTCAAAAGATTAAATGTTGAAATTTCATCCATATTGACCATTTTGGGATCGTTCGACAGGTCCGGAGTCATCGTTTTTCATCCGAAAATTGATTTTTTGGGCAGTACCAAAAATGATTCAAAATGTGAATTGGATCATGCCTCATGTTGAATAACCACTTTTTAAACCCTCACAGTGACCAAAATTGCCATTTTTACAGAGTTTTGCTTACTCAAAAGCTTCAATTTTGACCCGTTTCAGGCACAGAAATGACTTTAAACACACTTATTCTAGTTGACAAAGTCATAATTCACATCCAACAGTCATTTAGAGTCAAAAGATTAAATGTTAAAATGTCATCATTATAGACCATTTTGGGATCGTTCGGCAGGTCCGGAGTCATCGTTTTTCATCCGAAAATTGATTTTTTGGACTGTACCAAAAATGATTCAAAATGTCAATTGGATCATGCCTCATGTTGAATAACCACTTTTTAAACCCTCACAGTGACCAAAATTGCCATTTTTACAGAGTTTTGCTTACTCAAAAGCTTCAATTTTGACCCGTTTCAGGCACAGAAATGACTTTAAACACACTTATTTTAGTTAACAAAGTCATAATTCACATCCAACAGTCATTTATAGTCAAGAGATTAAATGTTGAAATTTCATCATTATAGACCATTTTGGGATCGTTCGACAGGTCCGGAGTCATCGTTTTTCATCCGAAAATTGATTTTTTGGGCAGTACCAAAAATGATTCAAAATGTGAATTGGATCATGCCTCATGTTGAATAACCACTTTTTAAACCCTCACAGTGACCAAAATTGCCATTTTTACAGAGTTTTGCTTACTCAAAAGCTTCAATTTTGACCCGTTTCAGGCACAGAAATGACTTTAAACACACTTATTTTAGTTGACAAAGTTGTAGTGTAGTTCCTAGTTTCCCACTAGGCCCTGCGCATTGGAATAACATAAACAGTAGTATCGACGTGGAACTGCGGATATTCCAGGCCTCCACTGACTATGCTAAACTTAATTGGGTTGTGTTACCAACTAGCTCAGAGGTCACTGGAAACTTTCTTCTCTGCATAGGAAGTGATGAGCTTCCTTGGCACAGACAAGAAGGGATTCAGTTTTCCAACAACCGTGCAACATGACAACTTTGCTCCTCAGATCAAGAGTCAATCTCTAGGGTCGTGTGAAACAATAGACATGTATTTCACTCAGTCAGTCTAGTGCAGTTTACTTTCACGAGATGTAGAGAATAGAGAGACGGGCGTTTGTCAATAAAGGGTTAACATTTATTGAACAGTCTTTCTTCTCGTACAAGAGAAATGAATTGCCACAATTGTAATAATTGTTATTATAAAAAGTACGTACAGTAACATAAGTATTGCGAAGTAGAACTGTAAAAGCATTGATATGGTTTCTTAGCCATACAATGGTTAAAAGTAATAAAACATATATACAGTCATATATACATTAGGCTAACATACTCAACTGGTGCTTCTAACTAAGCCTACCCCAGTGTGCCTGACCTAAGCCTAACACGTGAAAAGGGGAGTAAGTAAGTAGCTTAAGTTAAGTTGGTTTTGCCAAGGTTTGTTTCAAGAATTCTCGTCTAAGGGTTTAGTCAACACCATACCTCTGAATAGAATGATGGAGGATTGGTATCTCCTTCAGGGGTCTCTCTCGATATCCCAGTCACCCGCGAGGGTAAACCGGAAGCGCCGGGACTGGATTTCTCTGCACGAGAAAGGCAGCGGCTTCTCTTCAGCGCGTCGAGGAAGGGAGGGGGGACAGCGTCCGCGGGCAGCTGGAATCTGCTGGATGTCTTCGCAGAGGGACGGCTGTTCAGCTCCTTAAGCGTACTGCACCATAGTTCGCGCTGTAGCGGCGATAATGGTAATCAGCAGCTTCACCACCACAGGATAGCAGGCTGCAGCGACAGAGTGCTAGATTTACCAACACAGGGTCATGCAGGCAGCTGGCATCAGCAACAGGCAATGAACATTGCTTAAGGCAACGTTGGTAATATTTATACCTGACAGGTGCCGGGTTTGACGCAAGTTTGCTGGACATAAGACGTCAATTAAAGATGTCACTAGGAAGTGATAGTTATCAGTTGCTCATTAGAGTTCCATTACTAATCAAAACATAGCAAGCGGGGATTTCCAGGTTTGCTAAGTTTTTATCTTGTTGAAGAACTCGGAGTGTTATCTAGGAATATCAGATAGTGACTGCTGCTCTGTCATTGCACTAATTGGTTGCAAAGGAAGTAGCAGAGAGTCATGCTGGAATGTGGCTCTGTTCGTGTGAGGCCAGAGATGACTTTTCAGAAAATCGCACTTGAACGGTTATGCCAATATAGGGAATAAATGGATTTATAGCCGAATAGGGGCATAAGGTCACAGTATCGATCAGGAACCTAGATTAACACGCAACACCCACTCCACGGGTTAATGTCCATCAAAATTACTAAAACTAAGCAATTAGATGCATGTGTCACATTGCCCACCCCAAAATACATAAATGCATTCGAAATAGGCGTACATGTAATACATGGAATTTAGGTACTGTACGTTTTTTTAAAGCATAGTAATCATTCAAAAAATTATGGCATATGAAATCAATGAACGATTATGCATAAAGAATTACACATGAAGTATCTCTGACAGAAGAAATGCGAGATAAATCACCACATAAAAATGCATTGTAATAACATGTGTGCTAGAGGCTGGTGTTATGTTGTTATGTCTCTAGATGTGTTTAGAATTAGAAGTGTGAAGCTTCTGTTCTCTAAGAATAGTTTTTACGTTAAGCAAAGAATTGTTCGTGCCAAAAAGGGTCAATATTAAAAAAAAATTGTCCAATTCAAAGAAAATATATTTCCAAAGCTCTTGGCAGTTTTTGTTGATCAAAACTGAAGGCCGAATTCAGAGTTCATGGAACGCTGTGTGTCGGAAAAGCTTCTAAAAGTTATTGTTTCTCTACGGGTGAGAACATCGTATCAGACAGGCTCTCAAAGAATTGGTCTACAAATTCAGGTGATAGTTCAACCAAATTAGATAGCGTTGTAACTTGGCAGGTGTGAGAATGATTGCTGTCATCATATTCGGGAGCAGCAATGCTCACAGCACGCTGTACCTGGGTGATGTTGCTTTTGTCACTCGCTCCACTGTTACCACTTGGCTGTAGTACAGGAGTCTCCACAAATGCCGTCATCAGGATTGGTAGCCGCTGGGGACAACACAATGCGTGAGCCGTTATTGGACTGAGCAAAGTATCGACGTCCATTGGTACTGCTGATGGAAGTGAAAGACAGATGTCCAACACGCATTCATCGCCGCAAAGCATACATCTCAGCACAGGTAAAATGCAATTTTGCCATATTGGTCTGAATGAAAGGAACCAGGTCATGTTTAGATCTCTCAGCCTGGCCAATCCAAGGACGTTAGTTATCCTGTCCCGGTAGCGCATTGCTAGGATTGTCTCTTCCATTCCCATGGGAGCTATGTCTGAGCCGAGGCTTGCCATAACGAAGCAGGAGGGTTAAAAATAGAATCCCTGCGACGAGTCCCAAAAATAATGGTATGCCGCCAAAAATGGAGTGCACAAAATTAGGAAAGATTCCCAAAATTGCCTGGAAGGGTGTTAGCAGTCCCGTAAAGACTGTCTTAAATATGCCTGGGATGCTTGTTGCACTAGACATGTTAAGGAGTTGGCTGAACATTTCTACGAAATGCACGGGGCAATTTGTTGATAAAAGGTCATGAATTTCAGTAGCTGTCCTTGCAACTAGAAGATCATACGTCTCTTTAGATGACGTTATAGGCACTGTTGTCTGTAAAAGTACAGATTTCATTTTGCTTAATGTATCAATTCGTATAGAATAGAGATTCAGACGAGGCCAGAGGGGAGTCACTATGTCTGGAGGCCCGCTCGGGAACAATGCTTGCATACAACATTTGACCATGGACGTAACTTGTACTAGATAACTTTTCCCTGGCGTCAGGCCACAACATCTGTGATCCGTTCTAAGAATGTAACTCCCGTTTGCGAGTTGCATAAAGAAGGGCTCTATCTGAGTTGCAGGTGTGACTAGCTGGTGGCATGAAAGGTTGTTTGAATTTCCATCACATGCTCCGTGTAAATTAATACCCTGACACAAAAGTATACCGCTTAGTGAATGTTTACAGTTCTCACCACTAAGAAATACATTTTTGTCACTGTCACTATAGCAAGAATGAGTGTATGGTAATTTCCATATAGATTTTACAAATCCTTTACCCAATTGTTCATATTGGCCAGCAGGTATGTACTCAAGGCACTTTTTAAACCGGAAAGTTGTTATCGGAATTGTGATAATTCCGTGTATTATCCATTCAATGACAGGACTCTCTGACATTGTCAATGGTAATCTCTCGAGTTTTTCGATGCTCAGGATTGTATAGTCTGCTCCTTTCTGTGCCAAACTGATCTGTTTATCAGTAAGGTTAAAACTGGAAAATAATGACGTTGTGTTGATTAAACGCCAAGGCACATAGCCTGAACGAAGATTTTGCAGCGTCCAGCCTAATTCTATAATAGAGCGTAATTGAGATTGGCCATGTTGTAACATTAGCAAATCTCTGTCTATCACATCAAAGGCAGAGGATACAATATTGTCCAACGAATATATTCTGGAAGACAGAGTCGTTAACCCATTGTCTACCACAGAAAGTGATTTCTCCAAATTAATACAATCAATTTCTCGTATTTTTTCAGCAGTTTCAATTTGCTTTACTTTCCAAGCCTCGTTGTAAGCAGCATAGATACTGGTCGCTATGAAACGCTTTTGACGCTGTTTGCGTGGTCCAAGAATGAAATCGCGCAAATCAGCACCATCTTTTAATAAAGACAAGTATTGCTTAATTTCAGCCAGTGTGGATGTAGTTAGCCATTCTAGGCAGAGTTTCCCTACACTGTATGTTGTTATAATCCCTGGATGCTGTCTCTGGGAATATCTCGAGTCTAATCTGGTCATTTTTAAACCCTGTGTTTTATTCAGGAATCTATCTTGACAGCTATTTGTGTCTGTAGGCCAGATTAACCACTTTTTCCAATCAGGATGTGTTCTGTTGAAATGTAAAATTTTTGACACGTCTAACTCAATATCTGTGGTTGTATTCTCAGCTATTGGCTTTGGAATAGACGGTGTTTTATGGTCTTTGTTCTTAGCTAGGCCAAGACAAGATGTTTGGTGTATTGTGTCATTTAAAAACAACATTTGTTCTGGTATCATGCAGGTTCTAAATAGTGCTTCAATGCCTTGCACCTGCCAATCTTTTGTACCCCAAATTGTTTTCGTTTCAATATTATTTTTCCAATAATCAAAACCAAATGGCATCATTTTGTCATAAAATTTTTCTGAATATATCAATTTAGAATTTGTCAGCATTGTTTTCATTCCTGTTTTATCTAACAGTTTATAATAAAATGTTTCTGCATTACTGGTGTTAAACCCTGAGAAGTATTTGAATTTCTCAAAAAATGCTTTAGAACTGCTTTTAGGTGGTGTAGAACAATGTTCCCATTGATTATACATAAAAACATTTCTAGGCTGTGCAGATTTATGCAAGTAATGATCCCCATAGTGGGTGTAACAGAATAATTGCTCATAACTAGATGAACCTTGTAAATAATCATGATCTGTGAATCTAGCTGACATTACTAAATCAGACATCATGTCATTAATACTGTTAAAGTCCCAATCATCAGAGAATGTACTTGGTGTCACAAAGTCACTTAAGGAAACCTTTAGTTGATGAGGGTACTTCAGGATTTCGACCGGACCATATATCTCATAGTCTGTTTTCTCCCATACTACCCCACCAGGTATTGGAATTGCTGTGACATTTACTGTTGACAGTTCTCTTTTCTTCACATGGGATGATCTGTGTGGTTTCAGGACTAGGTTGATGTTCTGACTTGCTGTGTCCATTCAATTGTAATAAACTTTCCTAAAATTAAAACTAAAATTAGGCATAGTAGGAGTATGAATACCCCTGAAATAATCCAATGCTCAATCAACGGTGAATCCAGAAATAATTCTTTGATTTGTTGAAGGAGTCCTGTTGTATTTTCTTTAGAAGACTTTTTTGTTTCTGGCATCACTTCGGGTCGTTTAGATCTTCAGAGAAGTTGTCGAAGTTGATGAAATAACCAGAGGCAGTTCTGTCAATTGATGGGATTGTTCTTTCAATCTGTCTCTCGGTAGCACTTTCTGATGCCACATCATTGTAGACTGGTGTTGTTTCTTGATGAACTGTTTCAATCTGTGTTTCAAGAGGCACGAGTTCCATGGCATTATTGCATAGTCCTTCATTGTGCACTGCAGGCTGATCGAATGTGATTAGTCTTTCAGTTTGAACCTCTTGGATTGTTGCAAGTTTGGGTATTCTGTTGTTTCTTGGGAGTCCACTGGGCCTACTGTTGATTATAGGCCACATGCTTGTGGTTTTACCAGATCGATAGACACGACTCTGTTCTCCTTTTTACCAGCAAGGGGCGGTAGCACAACTGATCTTGTTCCGGTGACTGCTAAGACAGGTACTGCTTTTCTATAAGAAGGCCCAAATTCCTTCTTAACCGCGATCTTTTCTCTGACTAGATCCCCAATCTTTGGAATCCAGACAGGCCTTGCTGGGGCTGTTGCGGGTGGTGCCTCTGGTGAGGGGTTAGCTGGTGTGAATTAACAGCTGGCTGGACTGTTGCAGTCCGCATTACATATTGGACTAATTGCCTATGTATTTTTATTAATGCGTTTAGCTGTACTAACAGCTCTTCCTTAGACATTCTTGCAATGTCAGGATGTGGTGTGTAGCTGGCTAGAACCGGCCACGTGGCTCCTGGTCTACCTAGTGGACCGAGCCTAGTTATGTGATTATTGTGTTTTAGGGCGCCATTAAACCAGAGCAGGTGCTCTTGAAATTTAAGTGGGATTTCAATCTCCTCGAAAGGAGCGTACTCTCCCGGAGGTTCCTCTATTTTGTAATAGTGAAACTCTTGTGTTCTAGCGTTTGCCGCTGGAAAGTTTATCCATGAATAGAATACCTCTGTCTGCCGATACTCGTGAGCCTCTATCACGAAAATTACTGTACCACCTTGAGGTGTCAGTCCGTTCTCTATAAGTTTTAACGTTATAGATCTTCTTAAGTGAACCGGGAGGATAATAGCATCCGGGTCTGCTTGTTCGGGACCTTGCTGAGTCGCATCTACTGCGGCCCCAGAGGTTCCGTTATTTTCTGGCATTGTAAAAATGCAAGGTTTGCAGAGTAGGTCTCCAAGGAGACAAAGATTAGGTGCACAATATTTTGGAACACTGTATCCTTCAACGTTGAATAAACCAGAGCTTTACATAGGAATCTCTTCCTACTAAGGTCGGGCGGATTTTTAACCTTTCACCCACTCCAGACGTCTATTGGAGTATTTACGGGAGAAAGGGGTCTGTGTGAAATATGCACGACTGAGTTACTCTACTGTCTTGCGTTAGTTTATCGCCTTACCAAACGTTGGGCGCCATGTAGTGTAGTTCCTAGTTTCCCACTAGGCCCTGCGCATTGGAATAACATAAACAGTAGTATCGACGTGGAACTGCGGATATTCCAGGCCTCCACTGACTATGCTAAACTTAATTGGGTTGTGTTACCAACTAGCTCAGAGGTCACTGGAAACTTTCTTCTCTGCATAGGAAGTGATCAGCTTCCTTGGCACAGACAAGAAGGGATTCAGTTTTCCAACAACCGTGCAACATGACAACTTTGCTCCTCAGATCAAGAGTCAATCTCTAGGGTCGTGTGAAACAATAGACATGTATTTCACTCAGTCAGTCTAGTGCAGTTTACTTTCACGAGATGTAGAGAATAGAGAGACGGGCGTTTGTCAATAAAGGGTTAACATTTATTGAACAGTCTTTCTTCTCGTACAAGAGAAATGAATTGCCACAATTGTAATAATTGTTATTATAAAAAGTACGTACAGTAAGATAAGTATTGCGAAGTAGAACTGTAAAAGCATTGATATGGTTTCTTAGCCATACAATGGTTAAAAGTAATAAAACATATATACAGTCATATATACATTAGGCTAACATACTCAACTGGTGCTTCTAACTAAGCCTACCCCAGTGTGCCTGACCTAAGCCTAACACGTGAAAAGGGGAGTAAGTAAGTAGCTTAAGTTAAGTTGGTTTTGCCAAGGTTTGTTTCAAGAATTCTCGTCTAAGGGTTTAGTCAACACCATACCTCTGAATAGAATGATGGAGGATTGGTATCTCCTTCAGGGGTCTCTCTCGATATCCCAGTCACCCGCGAGGGTAAACCGGAAGCGCCGGGACTGGATTTCTCTGCACGAGAAAGGCAGCGGCTTCTCTTCAGCGCGTCGAGGAAGGGAGGGGGGACAGCGTCCACGGGCAGCTGGAATCTGCTGGATGTCTTCGCAGAGGGACGGCTGTTCAGCTCCTTAAGCGTACTGCACCATAGTTCGCGCTGTAGCGGCGATAATGGTAATCAGCAGCTTCACCACCACAGGATAGCAGGCTGCAGCGACAGAGTGCTAGATTTACCAACACAGGGTCATGCAGGCAGCTGGCATCAGCAACAGGCAACGAACATTGCTTAAGGCAACATTGGTAATATTTATACCTGACAGGTGCCGGGTTTGACGCAAGTTTGCTGGACATAAGACGTCAATTAAAGATGTCACTAGGAAGTGATAGTCATCAGTTGCTCATTAGAGTTCCATTACTAATCAAAACATAGCAAGCGGGGATTTTCAGGTTTGCTAAGTTTTTATCTTGTTGAAGAACTCGGAGTGTTATCTAGGAATATCAGATAGTGACTGCTGCTCTGTCATTGCACTAATTGGTCGCAAAGGAAGTAGCAGAGAGTCATGCTGGAATGTGGCTCTGTTCGTGTGAGGCCAGAGATGACTTTTCAGAAAATCGCACTTGAACGGTTATGCCAATATAGGGAATAAATGGATTTATAGCCGAATAGGGGCATAAGGTCACAGTATCGATCAGGAACCTAGATTAACACGCAACAAAGTCATAATTCACATCCAACAGTCATTTAGAGTCAAAAGATTAAATGTTGAAATTTCATCCATATTGACCATTTTGGGATCGTTCGACAGGTCCGGAGTCATCGTTTTTCATCCGAAAATTGATTTTTTGGACTGTACCAAAAATGATTCAAAATGTCAATTGGATCGTGCCTCATGTTGAATAACCACTTTTTAAACCCTCACAGTGACAAAAATTGCCATTTTTACAGAGTTTTGCTTACTCAAAAGCTTCAATTTTGACCCGTTTCAGGCACAGAAATGACTTTAAACACACTTATTCTAGTTGACAAAGTCATAATTCACATCCAACAGTCATTTAGAGTCAAAAGATTAAATGTTAAAATGTCATCATTATAGACCATTTTGGGATCGTTCGACAGGTCCGGAGTCATCGTTTTTCATCCGAAAATTGATTTTTTGGACTGTACCAAAAATGATTCAAAATGTCAATTGGATCATGCCTCATGTTGAATAACCACTTTTTAAACCCTCACAGTGACCAAAATTGCCATTTTTACAGAGTTTTGCTTACTCAAAAGCTTCAATTTTGACCCGTTTCAGGCACAGAAATGACTTTAAACACACTTATTTTAGTTAACAAAGTCATAATTCACATCCAACAGTCATTTATAGTCAAGAGATTAAATGTTGAAATGTCATCATTATAGACCATTTTGGGATCGTTCGACAGGTCCGGAGTCATTGTTTTTCATCCGAAAATTGATTTTTTGGACTGTACCAAAAATGATTCAAAATGTCAATTGGATCATGCCTCATGTTGAATAACCACTTTTTAAACCCTCACAGTTTCCAAAATTGCCATTTTTACAGAGTTTTGCTTACTCAAAAGCTTCCATTTTGACCCGTTTCAGGCACAGAAATGACTTTAAACACACTTACTTTAGTTGACAATGTCATAATTCACATCCATTTACAAAAGGGGGTGGTGATGAACATAGTGTCTGAATTGAGCAGACCACTCTTACCCAGTCCAAAGATCAGGGCTTGATCCATCACCGTTATTTATCTCACTGCCCCATCCCAGCTCAGAACCTGGCTATATGCAAATCAGTCTGTCCCTGGCCCAGTGCATCATGGGAACAGGGCAGACTAAACTACCAAGCCAATTCTTTACCAGAAAGGAGACAAGCTACCGGGGACCGGTTTCTGGCATTTCAGCCTCTTCGGCCCGGCTTGCTTGAATCCTGATGGAGCAGTGAAAATAATTCACATCCAACAGTCATTTAGAGTCAAAAGATTAAATGTTAAAATGTCATAATTATAGAGCATTTTGGGATCGTTCGACAGGTCCGGAGTCATCGTTTTTCATGCCTCATGTTGAATAACCACTTTTTAAACCCTCACAGTGACCAAAATTGCCATTTTTACAGAGTTTTGCTTACTTAAAAGCTTCAATTTTGACCCGTTTCAGGCACAGAAATGACTTTAAACACACTTATTCTAGTTGACAAAGTCATAATTCACATCCAACAGTCATTTAGAGTCAAAAGATTAAATGTTAAAATGTCATCATTGTAGACCATTTTGGGATCGTTCGACAGGTCCGGAGTCATCGTTTTTCATCTGAAAATTGATTTTTTGGACTGTACCAAAAATGATTCAAAATGTCAATTGGATCATGCCTCATGTTGAATAACCACTTTTTAAACCCTCACAGTGACCAAAATTGCAATTTTTACAGAGTTTTGCTTACTCAAAAGCTTCCATTTTGACCCATTTCAGGCAAAGAAATGACTTTAAACACACTTATTTTAGTTAACAAACAGCCTGATTCATGTAGGTAAATTGCACTCGCAAAGGGCCAGATTCTCAGAATCTGGCCCTTAGCGAGTGCGATTTTTGCATTTGGTTTTCATGATACCAAATGCAAAAATCGCTATGTAAGAATTCGCATATTTGCGTGGAATGGCATTTAAGGAATCTCTAATAGAGATTCCTCAAATGCTATTCATGACACACAACAAAATTGCGATTTTGGACTTTTGGGGCCGCTATTTACCGACAGGTCAGACCTGTCGGTAAATAGCAAAAACTCAGAAAAATGCTTTTAAAAGCATCATTCAAAGTTGCATGTAGCACACACACATGTCCTTTGGACATGTGTGTGCGCAACACCTGTCCAAAAGTGCATTTTAGGGGTGCTACAGGGCGTCCTTTGGACACCCCTGGCACCCTTAAAATCGCTATCTCAGTTGCGAGTAGCAAATTGCTACTCGCAAATCCCCATTCATTCCAATGGGCCTCTTGGCCCATAGGAATGATTGGGGAGTATTTGCGAGTAGCAAATTGCTACTCGCAAATAAAGAACATGTAGGAATCGCTATTTAAGTAGCAATTCCTACATGAATGCCGTTTTGCGTGTCCTCAATAGCGATTCGCTATGATTCGCTATTAGGGACACGCAAAACGGCATGTACATGAATCAGGCTGTTAGTCATAACTCACATCCAACAGTCATTTAGAGTCAAAAAATTAAATGTTAAAATTTGATCCATATTGACCATTTTGGGATCGTTCGACAGGTCCGGAGTCATCGTTTTTCATCCGAAAATTGATTTTTTGGACTGTACCAAAAATGATTCAAAATGTCAATTGGATCATGCCTCATGTTGAATAACCACTTTTTAAACCCTCACAGTGACCAAAATTGCCATTTTTACAGTTTTGCTAACTCAAAAGCTTCAATTTTGACCCGTTTCAGGCACAGAAATGACTTTAAACACGCTTATTTTAGTTGAAGAAGTCATAATTCACATCCAACAGTTATTTAGAGTCAAAAGATTAAATGTTGGAATTTCATCCATATTGACCATTTTGGGATCGTTCGACAGGTCCGGAATCATCGTTTTTCACCCGAAAATTGATTTTTCGGACTGTACTAAAAATGATTCAAAATGTCAATTGGATCGTGCCTCATGTTGAATAACCTCACAGTGACCAAAATTGCCATTTTTACAGAGTTTTGCTTACTCAAAAGCTTCCATTTTGACCCGTTTCAGGCACAGAAATGACTTTAAACACACTTATTCTAGTTGACAAAGTCATAATTCACATCCAACAGTCATTTAGAGTCAAAAACCTAAATGTTAAAATTTCATCCATATTGACCATTTTGGGATCGTTCGACAGGTCCGGAGTCCTCGTTTTTCATCCTAAAATTGATTTTTTGGACTGTACCAAAAATGATTCAAAATGTCAATTGGATCATGCCTCATGTTGAATAGCCACTTTTTAAACCCTCACAGTGACCAAAATTGCCATTTTTACAGAGTTTTGCTTACTCAAAAGCTTCAATTTTGACCCGTTTCAGGCACAGAAATGACTTTAAACACACTTATTTTAGTTGACAAAGTCATAATTCACATTCAACAGTCATTTATAGTCAAAAGATTAAATGTTGAAATTTCATCATTATAGACCATTTTGGGATCGTTCGACAGGTCCGGAGTCATCGTTTTTCATCCGAAAATTGATTTTTTGGACTGTACCAAAAATGATTCAAAATGTCAATTGGATCATGCCTCATGTTGAATAACCACTTTTTAAACCCTCACAGTGACCAAAATTGCCATTTTTACAGAGTTTTGCTTACTCAAAAGCTTCAATTTTGACCCGTTTCAGGCACAGAAATGACTTTAAACACACTTATTTTAGTTAACAAAGTCATAATTCACATCCAACAGTCATTTATAGTCAAGAGATTAAATGTTGAAATTTCATCATTATAGACCATTTTGGTATCGTTCGACAGGTCCGGAGTCATCGTTTTTCATCCGAAAATTGATTTTTTGGACTGTACCAAAAATGATTCAAAATGTCAATTGGATCATGCCTCATGTTGAATAACCACTTTTTAAACCCTCACAGTGACCAAAATTGCCATTTTTACAGTTTTGCTAACTCAAAAGCTTCAATTTTGACCCGTTTCAGGCACAGAAATGACTTTAAACACGCTTATTTTAGTTGAAGAAGTCATAATTCACATCCAACAGTTATTTAGAGTCAAAAGATTAAATGTTGGAATTTCATCCATATTGACCATTTTGGGATCGTTCGACAGGTCCGGAATCATCGTTTTTCACCCGAAAATTGATTTTTCGGACTGTACCAAAAATGATTCAAAATGTCAATTGGATCGTGCCTCATGTTGAATAACCTCACAGTGACCAAAATTGCCATTTTTACAGAGTTTTGCTTACTCAAAAGCTTCCATTTTGACCCGTTTCAGGCACAGAAATGACTTTAAACACACTTATTCTAGTTGACAAAGTCATAATTCACATCCAACAGTCATTTAGAGTCAAAAACCTAAATGTTAAAATTTCATCCATATTGACCATTTTGGGATCGTTCGACAGGTCCGGAGTCCTCGTTTTTCATCCTAAAATTGATTTTTTGGACTGTACCAAAAATGATTCAAAATGTCAATTGGATCATGCCTCATGTTGAATAGCCACTTTTTAAACCCTCACAGTGACCAAAATTGCCATTTTTACAGAGTTTTGCTTACTCAAAAGCTTCAATTTTGACCCGTTTCAGGCACAGAAATGACTTTAAACACACTTATTTTAGTTGACAAAGTCATAATTCACATTCAACAGTCATTTATAGTCAAAAGATTAAATGTTGAAATTTCATCATTATAGACCATTTTGGGATCGTTCGACAGGTCCGGAGTCATCGTTTTTCATCCGAAAATTGATTTTTTGGACTGTACCAAAAATGATTCAAAATGTCAATTGGATCGTGCCTCATGTTGAATAACCACTTTTTAAACCCTCACAGTGACAAAAATTGCCATTTTTACAGAGTTTTGCTTACTCAAAAGCTTCAATTTTGACCCGTTTCAGGCACAGAAATTACTTTAAACACACGTATTCTAGTTGACAAAGTCATAATTCACATCCAACAGTCATTTAGAGTCAAAAGATTAAATGTTAAAATGTCATCATTATAGACCATTTTGGGATCGTTCGACAGGTCCGGAGTCATCGTTTTTCATCCGAAAATTGATTTTTTGGACTGTACCAAAAATGATTCAAAATGTCAATTGGATTATGCCTCATGTTGAATAACCACTTTTTAAACCCTCACAGTGACCAAAATTGCCATTTTTACAGAGTTTTGCTTACTCAAAAGCTTCAATTTTGACCCGTTTCAGGCACAGAAATGACTTTAAACACACTTATTTTAGTTAACAAAGTCATAATTCACATCCAACAGTCATTTATAGTCAAGATATTAAATGTTGAAATTTCATCATTATAGACCATTTTGGTATCGTTCGACAGGTCCGGAGTCATCGTTTTTCATCCGAAAATTGATTTTTTGGACTGTACCAAAAATGATTCAAAATGTCAATTGGATCATGCCTCATGTTGAATAACCACTTTTTAAACCCTCACAGTGACCAAAATTGCCATTTTTACAGAGTTTTGCTTACTCAAAAGCTTCCATTTTGAGCCGTTTCAGGCACAGAAATGACTTTAAACACACTTATTTTAGTTGACAATGTCATAATTCACATCCAACAGTCATTTAGAGTCAAAAGATTAAATGTTAAAATTTCATCATTATAGACCATTTTGGGATCGTTCGACAGGTCCGGAGTCATCGTTTTTCATCCGAAAATTGATTTTTTGGACTGTACCAAAAATGATTCAAAATGTCAATTGGATCATGCCTCATGTTGAATAGCCACTTTTTAAACCCTCACAGTGACCAAAATTGCCATTTTTACAGAGTTTTGCTTACTCAAAAGCTTCAATTTTGACCCGTTTCAGGCACAGAAATGACTTTAAACACACTTATTTTAGTTGACAAAGTCATAATTCACATCCAACAGTCATTTAGAGTCAAAAGATTAAATGTTGAAATTTCATCCATATTGACCATTTTGGGATCGTTCGACAGGTCCGGAGTCATCGTTTTACATCCGAAAATTGATTTTTTGGACTGTACCAAAAATGATTCAAAATGTCAATTGGATCATGCCTCATGTTGAATAACCACTTTTTAAACCCTCACAGTGACCAAAATTGCCATTTTTACAGAGTTTTGCTTACTCAAAAGCTTCAATTTTGACCCGTTTCAGGCACAGAAATGACTTTAAACACACTTATTTTAGTTGACAAAGTCATAATTCACATTCAACAGTCATTTATAGTCAAAAGATTAAATGTTGAAATTTCATCATTATAGACCATTTTGGGATCGTTCGACAGGTCCGGAGTCATCGTTTTTCATCCGAAAATTGATTTTTTGGACTGTACCAAAAATGATTCAAAATGTCAATTGGATCGTGCCTCATGTTGAATAACCACTTTTTAAACCCTCACAGTGACAAAAATTGCCATTTTTACAGAGTTTTGCTTACTCAAAAGCTTCAATTTTGACCCGTTTCAGGCACAGAAATTACTTTAAACACACGTATTCTAGTTGACAAAGTCATAATTCACATCCAACAGTCATTTAGAGTCAAAAGATTAAATGTTAAAATGTCATCATTATAGACCATTTTGGGATCGTTCGACAGGTCCGGAGTCATCGTTTTTCATCCGAAAATTGATTTTTTGGACTGTACCAAAAATGATTCAAACTGTCAATTGGATCATGCCTCATGTTGAATAACCACTCTTTAAACCCTCACAGTGACCAAAATTGCCATTTTTACAGAGTTTTGCTTACTCAAAAGCTTCAATTTTGACCCGTTTCAGGCACAGAAATGACTTTAAACACACTTATTTTAGTTAACAAAGTCATAATTCACATCCAACAGTCATTTAGAGTCAAAAGATTAAATGTTAAAATGTCATCATTATAGACCATTTTGGGATCGTTCGACAGGTCCGGAGTCATCGTTTTTCATCCGAAAATTGATTTTTTGGACTGTACCAAAAATGATTCAAAATGTCAATTGGATCATGCCTCATGTTGAATAACCACTTTTTAAACCCTCACAGTGACCAAAATTGCCATTTTTACAGAGTTTTGCTTACTCAAAAGCTTCAATTTTGACCCGTTTCAGGCACAGAAATGACTTTAAACACACTTATTTTAGTTAACAAAGTCATAATTCACATCCAACAGTCATTTATAGTCAAGAGATTAAATGTAGAAATTTCATCATTATAGACCATTTTGGTATCGTTCGACAGGTCCGGAGTCATCGTTTTTCATCCGAAAATTGATTTTTTGGACTGTACCAAAAATGATTCAAAATGTCAATTGGATCATGCCTCATGTTGAATAACCACTTTTTAAACCCTCACAGTGACCAAAATTGCCATTTTTACAGTTTTGCTAACTCAAAAGCTTCAATTTTGACCCGTTTCAGGCACAGAAATGACTTTAAACACGCTTATTTTAGTTGAAGAAGTCATAATTCACATCCAACAGTTATTTAGAGTCAAAAGATTAAATGTTGGAATTTCATCCATATTGACCATTTTGGGATCGTTCGACAGGTCCGGAATCATCGTTTTTCACCCGAAAATTGATTTTTCGGACTGTACCAAAAATGATTCAAAATGTCAATTGGATCGTGCCTCATGTTGAATAACCTCACAGTGACCAAAATTGCCATTTTTACAGAGTTTTGCTTACTCAAAAGCTTCCATTTTGACCCGTTTCAGGCACAGAAATGACTTTAAACACACTTATTCTAGTTGACAAAGTCATAATTCACATCCAACAGTCATTTAGAGTCAAAAACCTAAATGTTAAAATTTCATCCATATTGACCATTTTGGGATCGTTCGACAGGTCCGGAGTCCTCGTTTTTCATCCTAAAATTGATTTTTTGGACTGTACCAAAAATGATTCAAAATGTCAATTGGATCATGCCTCATGTTGAATAGCCACTTTTTAAACCCTCACAGTGACCAAAATTGCCATTTTTACAGAGTTTTGCTTACTCAAAAGCTTCAATTTTGACCCGTTTCAGGCACAGAAATGACTTTAAACACACTTATTTTAGTTGACAAAGTCATAATTCACATTCAACAGTCATTTATAGTCAAAAGATTAAATGTTGAAATTTCATCATTATAGACCATTTTGGGATCGTTCGACAGGTCCGGAGTCATCGTTTTTCATCCGAAAATTGATTTTTTGGACTGTACCAAAAATGATTCAAAATGTCAATTGGATCGTGCCTCATGTTGAATAACCACTTTTTAAACCCTCACAGTGACAAAAATTGCCATTTTTACAGAGTTTTGCTTACTCAAAAGCTTCAATTTTGACCCGTTTCAGGCACAGAAATTACTTTAAACACACGTATTCTAGTTGACAAAGTCATAATTCACATCCAACAGTCATTTAGAGTCAAAAGATTAAATGTTAAAATGTCATCATTATAGACCATTTTGGGATCGTTCGACAGGTCCGGAGTCATCGTTTTTCATCCGAAAATTGATTTTTTGGACTGTACCAAAAATGATTCAAAATGTCAATTGGATCATGCCTCATGTTGAATAACCACTTTTTAAACCCTCACAGTGACCAAAATTGCCATTTTTACAGAGTTTTGCTTACTCAAAAGCTTCAATTTTGACCCGTTTCAGGCACAGAAATGACTTTAAACACACTTATTTTAGTTAACAAAGTCATAATTCACATCCAACAGTCATTTATAGTCAAGAGATTAAATGTTGAAATTTCATCATTATAGACCATTTTGGTATCGTTCGACAGGTCCGGAGTCATCGTTTTTCATCCGAAAATTGATTTTTTGGACTGTACCAAAAATGATTCAAAATGTCAATTGGATCATGCCTCATGTTGAATAACCACTTTTTAAACCCTCACAGTGACCAAAATTGCCATTTTTACAGAGTTTTGCTTACTCAAAAGCTTCCATTTTGACCCGTTTCAGGCACAGAAATGACTTTAAACACACTTATTTTAGTTGACAATGTCATAATTCACATCCAACAGTCATTTAGAGTCAAAAGATTAAATGTTAAAATTTCATCATTATAGACCATTTTGGGATCGTTCGACAGGTCCGGAGTCATCGTTTTTCATCCGAAAATTGATTTTTTGGACTGTACCAAAAATGATTCAAAATGTCAATTGGATCATGCCTCATGTTGAATAGCCACTTTTTAAACCCTCACAGTGACCAAAATTGCCATTTTTACAGAGTTTTGCTTACTCAAAAGCTTCCATTTGACCCGTTTCAGGCACAGAAATGACTTTAAACACACTTATTTTAGTTGACAAAGTCATAATTCACATCCAACAGTCATTTAGAGTCAAAAGATTAAATGTTGAAATTTCATCCATATTGACCATTTTGGGATCGTTCGACAGGTCCGGAGTCATCGTTTTACATCCTAAAATTGATTTTTTGGACTGTACCAAAAATGATTCAAAATGTCAATTGGATCATGCCTCATGTTGAATAACCACTTTTTAAACCCTCACAGTGACCAAAATTGCCATTTTTACAGAGTTTTGCTTACTCAAAAGCTTCAATTTTGACCCGTTTCAGGCACAGAAATGACTTTAAACACACTTATTTTAGTTGACAAAGTCATAATTCACATTCAACAGTCATTTATAGTCAAAAGATTAAATGTTGAAATTTCATCATTATAGACCATTTTGGGATCGTTCGACAGGTCCGGAGTCATCGTTTTTCATCCGAAAATTGATTTTTTGGACTGTACCAAAAATGATTCAAAATGTCAATTGGATCGTGCCTCATGTTGAATAACCACTTTTTAAACCCTCACAGTGACAAAAATTGCCATTTTTACAGAGTTTTGCTTACTCAAAAGCTTCAATTTTGACCCGTTTCAGGCACAGAAATTACTTTAAACACACGTATTCTAGTTGACAAAGTCATAATTCACATCCAACAGTCATTTAGAGTCAAAAGATTAAATGTTAAAATGTCATCATTATAGACCATTTTGGGATCGTTCGACAGGTCCGGAGTCATCGTTTTTCATCCGAAAATTGATTTTTTGGACTGTACCAAAAATGATTCAAAATGTCAATTGGATTATGCCTCATGTTGAATAACCACTTTTTAAACCCTCACAGTGACCAAAATTGCCATTTTTACAGAGTTTTGCTTACTCAAAAGCTTCAATTTTGACCCGTTTCAGGCACAGAAATGACTTTAAACACACTTATTTTAGTTAACAAAGTCATAATTCACATCCAACAGTCATTTATAGTCAAGATATTAAATGTTGAAATTTCATCATTATAGACCATTTTGGTATCGTTCGACAGGTCCGGAGTCATCGTTTTTCATCCGAAAATTGATTTTTTGGACTGTACCAAAAATGATTCAAAATGTCAATTGGATCATGCCTCATGTTGAATAACCACTTTTTAAACCCTCACAGTGACCAAAATTGCCATTTTTACAGAGTTTTGCTTACTCAAAAGCTTCCATTTTGAGCCGTTTCAGGCACAGAAATGACTTTAAACACACTTATTTTAGTTGACAATGTCATAATTCACATCCAACAGTCATTTAGAGTCAAAAGATTAAATGTTAAAATTTCATCATTATAGACCATTTTGGGATCGTTCGACAGGTCCGGAGTCATCGTTTTTCATCCGAAAATTGATTTTTTGGACTGTACCAAAAATGATTCAAAATGTCAATTGGATCATGCCTCATGTTGAATAGCCACTTTTTAAACCCTCACAGTGACCAAAATTGCCATTTTTACAGAGTTTTGCTTACTCAAAAGCTTCAATTTTGACCCGTTTCAGGCACAGAAATGACTTTAAACACACTTATTTTAGTTGACAAAGTCATAATTCACATCCAACAGTCATTTAGAGTCAAAAGATTAAATGTTGAAATTTCATCCATATTGACCATTTTGGGATCGTTCGACAGGTCCGGAGTCATCGTTTTACATCCGAAAATTGATTTTTTGGACTGTACCAAAAATGATTCAAAATGTCAATTGGATCATGCCTCATGTTGAATAACCACTTTTTAAACCCTCACAGTGACCAAAATTGCCATTTTTACAGAGTTTTGCTTACTCAAAAGCTTCAATTTTGACCCGTTTCAGGCACAGAAATGACTTTAAACACACTTATTTTAGTTGACAAAGTCATAATTCACATTCAACAGTCATTTATAGTCAAAAGATTAAATGTTGAAATTTCATCATTATAGACCATTTTGGGATCGTTCGACAGGTCCGGAGTCATCGTTTTTCATCCGAAAATTGATTTTTTGGACTGTACCAAAAATGATTCAAAATGTCAATTGGATCGTGCCTCATGTTGAATAACCACTTTTTAAACCCTCACAGTGACAAAAATTGCCATTTTTACAGAGTTTTGCTTACTCAAAAGCTTCAATTTTGACCCGTTTCAGGCACAGAAATTACTTTAAACACACGTATTCTAGTTGACAAAGTCATAATTCACATCCAACAGTCATTTAGAGTCAAAAGATTAAATGTTAAAATGTCATCATTATAGACCATTTTGGGATCGTTCGACAGGTCCGGAGTCATCGTTTTTCATCCGAAAATTGATTTTTTGGACTGTACCAAAAATGATTCAAACTGTCAATTGGATCATGCCTCATGTTGAATAACCACTCTTTAAACCCTCACAGTGACCAAAATTGCCATTTTTACAGAGTTTTGCTTACTCAAAAGCTTCAATTTTGACCCGTTTCAGGCACAGAAATGACTTTAAACACACTTATTTTAGTTAACAAAGTCATAATTCACATCCAACAGTCATTTAGAGTCAAAAGATTAAATGTTAAAATGTCATCATTATAGACCATTTTGGGATCGTTCGACAGGTCCGGAGTCATCGTTTTTCATCCGAAAATTGATTTTTTGGACTGTACCAAAAATGATTCAAAATGTCAATTGGATCATGCCTCATGTTGAATAACCACTTTTTAAACCCTCACAGTGACCAAAATTGCCATTTTTACAGAGTTTTGCTTACTCAAAAGCTTCAATTTTGACCCGTTTCAGGCACAGAAATGACTTTAAACACACTTATTTTAGTTAACAAAGTCATAATTCACATCCAACAGTCATTTATAGTCAAGAGATTAAATGTAGAAATTTCATCATTATAGACCATTTTGGTATCGTTCGACAGGTCCGGAGTCATCGTTTTTCATCCGAAAATTGATTTTTTGGACTGTACCAAAAATGATTCAAAATGTCAATTGGATCATGCCTCATGATCCCCACCGAGACCAGGAAGACCGTCACCCAGGCCCTCGTCACCAGCCGACTGGACTACGGCAACGCCCTCTACGCCGGGACCACCGCCAAGCTCCAGAAGAGACTCCAGCGGATCCAGAACGCCTCAGCCAGACTCATCCTCGACATCCCACGAACCAGCCACATCTCCGGACATCTGCGAGACCTTCACTGGCTCCCCGTCAACAAAAGAATCACCTTCCGCCTCCTCACCCACGCACACAAAGCCCTACACGACCAAGGCCCGAGCTACCTCAACAGCCGAGTCAACTTCTACGCTCCCAAACGCCACCTCCGATCAGCCAACCACGCCCTCGCCGCCGTCCCCCGCATCCGAAGAGCGACTACAGGAGGAAGGTCCTTCTCCCACCTGGCCGCCAAGACCTGGAACTCCCTCCCGACCGACCTGCGCCTGACCCAAGACCACCTCTCCTTCAGGAAGAAGCTGAAGACCTGGCTGTTCGAGCAGTAGCGGCTCCCCCCCCCCCCCCCAGCGCCTTGAGACCCCACGGGTATGTAGCGCGCTTTATAAGTGTCACTGATTGATTGATTGATGTTGAATAACCACTTTTTAAACCCTCACAGTGACCAAAATTGCCATTTTTACAGTTTTGCTAACTCAAAAGCTTCAATTTTGACCCGTTTCAGGCACAGAAATGACTTTAAACACGCTTATTTTAGTTGAAGAAGTCATAATTCACATCCAACAGTTATTTAGAGTCAAAAGATTAAATGTTGGAATTTCATCCATATTGACCATTTTGGGATCGTTCGACAGGTCCGGAATCATCGTTTTTCACCCGAAAATTGATTTTTCGGACTGTACCAAAAATGATTCAAAATGTCAATTGGATCGTGCCTCATGTTGAATAACCTCACAGTGACCAAAATTGCCATTTTTACAGAGTTTTGCTTACTCAAAAGCTTCCATTTTGACCCGTTTCAGGCACAGAAATGACTTTAAACACACTTATTCTAGTTGACAAAGTCATAATTCACATCCAACAGTCATTTAGAGTCAAAAACCTAAATGTTAAAATTTCATCCATATTGACCATTTTGGGATCGTTCGACAGGTCCGGAGTCCTCGTTTTTCATCCTAAAATTGATTTTTTGGACTGTACCAAAAATGATTCAAAATGTCAATTGGATCATGCCTCATGTTGAATAGCCACTTTTTAAACCCTCACAGTGACCAAAATTGCCATTTTTACAGAGTTTTGCTTACTCAAAAGCTTCAATTTTGACCCGTTTCAGGCACAGAAATGACTTTAAACACACTTATTTTAGTTGACAAAGTCATAATTCACATTCAACAGTCATTTATAGTCAAAAGATTAAATGTTGAAATTTCATCATTATAGACCATTTTGGGATCGTTCGACAGGTCCGGAGTCATCGTTTTTCATCCGAAAATTGATTTTTTGGACTGTACCAAAAATGATTCAAAATGTCAATTGGATCGTGCCTCATGTTGAATAACCACTTTTTAAACCCTCACAGTGACAAAAATTGCCATTTTTACAGAGTTTTGCTTACTCAAAAGCTTCAATTTTGACCCGTTTCAGGCACAGAAATTACTTTAAACACACGTATTCTAGTTGACAAAGTCATAATTCACATCCAACAGTCATTTAGAGTCAAAAGATTAAATGTTAAAATGTCATCATTATAGACCATTTTGGGATCGTTCGACAGGTCCGGAGTCATCGTTTTTCATCCGAAAATTGATTTTTTGGACTGTACCAAAAATGATTCAAAATGTCAATTGGATCATGCCTCATGTTGAATAACCACTTTTTAAACCCTCACAGTGACCAAAATTGCCATTTTTACAGAGTTTTGCTTACTCAAAAGCTTCAATTTTGACCCGTTTCAGGCACAGAAATGACTTTAAACACACTTATTTTAGTTAACAAAGTCATAATTCACATCCAACAGTCATTTATAGTCAAGAGATTAAATGTTGAAATTTCATCATTATAGACCATTTTGGTATCGTTCGACAGGTCCGGAGTCATCGTTTTTCATCCGAAAATTGATTTTTTGGACTGTACCAAAAATGATTCAAAATGTCAATTGGATCATGCCTCATGTTGAATAACCACTTTTTAAACCCTCACAGTGACCAAAATTGCCATTTTTACAGAGTTTTGCTTACTCAAAAGCTTCCATTTTGACCCGTTTCAGGCACAGAAATGACTTTAAACACACTTATTTTAGTTGACAATGTCATAATTCACATCCAACAGTCATTTAGAGTCAAAAGATTAAATGTTAAAATTTCATCATTATAGACCATTTTGGGATCGTTCGACAGGTCCGGAGTCATCGTTTTTCATCCGAAAATTGATTTTTTGGACTGTACCAAAAATGATTCAAAATGTCAATTGGATCATGCCTCATGTTGAATAGCCACTTTTTAAACCCTCACAGTGACCAAAATTGCCATTTTTACAGAGTTTTGCTTACTCAAAAGCTTCAATTTTGACCCGTTTCAGGCACAGAAATGACTTTAAACACACTTATTTTAGTTGACAAAGTCATAATTCACATCCAACAGTCATTTAGAGTCAAAAGATTAAATGTTGAAATTTCATCCATATTGACCATTTTGGGATCGTTCGACAGGTCCGGAGTCATCGTTTTACATCCGAAAATTGATTTTTTGGACTGTACCAAAAATGATTCAAAATGTCAATTGGATCATGCCTCATGTTGAATAACCACTTTTTAAACCCTCACAGTGACCAAAATTGCCATTTTTACAGAGTTTTGCTTACTCAAAAGCTTCAATTTTGACCCGTTTCAGGCACAGAAATGACTTTAAACACACTTATTTTAGTTGACAAAGTCATAATTCACATTCAACAGTCATTTATAGTCAAAAGATTAAATGTTGAAACTTCATCATTATAGACCATTTTGGGATCGTTCGACAGGTCCGGAGTCATCGTTTTTCATCCGAAAATTGATTTTTTGGACTGTACCAAAAATGATTCAAAATGTCAATTGGATCGTGCCTCATGTTGAATAACCACTTTTTAAACCCTCACAGTGACAAAAATTGCCATTTTTACAGAGTTTTGCTTACTCAAAAGCTTCAATTTTGACCCGTTTCAGGCACAGAAATTACTTTAAACACACGTATTCTAGTTGACAAAGTCATAATTCACATCCAACAGTCATTTAGAGTCAAAAGATTAAATGTTAAAATGTCATCATTATAGACCATTTTGGGATCGTTCGACAGGTCCGGAGTCATCGTTTTTCATCCGAAAATTGATTTTTTGGACTGTACCAAAAATGATTCAAACTGTCAATTGGATCATGCCTCATGTTGAATAACCACTTTTTAAACCCTCACAGTGACCAAAATTGCCATTTTTACAGAGTTTTGCTTACTCAAAAGCTTCAATTTTGACCCGTTTCAGGCACAGAAATGACTTTAAACACACTTATTTTAGTTAACAAAGTCATAATTCACATCCAACAGTCATTTAGAGTCAAAAGATTAAATGTTAAAATGTCATCATTATAGACCATTTTGGGATCGTTCGACAGGTCCGGAGTCATCGTTTTTCATCCGAAAATTGATTTTTTGGACTGTACCAAAAATGATTCAAAATGTCAATTGGATCATGCCTCATGTTGAATAACCACTTTTTAAACCCTCACAGTGACCAAAATTGCCATTTTTACAGAGTTTTGCTTACTCAAAAGCTTCAATTTTGACCCGTTTCAGGCACAGAAATGACTTTAAACACACTTATTTTAGTTAACAAAGTCATAATTCACATCCAACAGTCATTTATAGTCAAGAGATTAAATGTTGAAATTTTATCATTATAGACCATTTTGGTATCGTTCGACAGGTCCGGAGTCATCGTTTTTCATCCGAAAATTGATTTTTTGGACTGTACCAAAAATGATTCAAAATGTCAATTGGATCATGCCTCATGTTGAATAACCACTTTTTAAACCCTCACAGTGACCAAAATTGCCATTTTTACAGTTTTGCTAACTCAAAAGCTTCAATTTTGACCCGTTTCAGGCACAGAAATGACTTTAAACACGCTTATTTTAGTTGAAGAAGTCATAATTCACATCCAACAGTTATTTAGAGTCAAAAGATTAAATGTTGGAATTTCATCCATATTGACCATTTTGGGATCGTTCGACAGGTCCGGAATCATCGTTTTTCACCCGAAAATTGATTTTTCGGACTGTACCAAAAATGATTCAAAATGTCAATTGGATCGTGCCTCATGTTGAATAACCTCACAGTGACCAAAATTGCCATTTTTACAGAGTTTTGCTTACTCAAAAGCTTCCATTTTGACCCGTTTCAGGCACAGAAATGACTTTAAACACACTTATTCTAGTTGACAAAGTCATAATTCACATCCAACAGTCATTTATAGTCAAAAGATTAAATGTTGAAATTTCATCATTATAGACCATTTTGGGATCGTTCGACAGGTCCGGAGTCATCGTTTTTCATCCGAAAATTGATTTTTTGGACTGTACCAAAAATGATTCAAAATGTCAATTGGATCGTGCCTCATGTTGAATAACCACTTTTTAAACCCTCACAGTGACAAAAATTGCCATTTTTACAGAGTTTTGCTTACTCAAAAGCTTCAATTTTGACCCGTTTCAGGCACAGAAATTACTTTAAACACACGTATTCTAGTTGACAAAGTCATAATTCACATCCAACAGTCATTTAGAGTCAAAAGATTAAATGTTAAAATGTCATCATTATAGACCATTTTGGGATCGTTCGACAGGTCCGGAGTCATCGTTTTTCATCCGAAAATTGATTTTTTGGACTGTACCAAAAATGATTCAAACTGTCAATTGGATCATGCCTCATGTTGAATAACCACTTTTTAAACCCTCACAGTGACCAAAATTGCCATTTTTACAGAGTTTTGCTTACTCAAAAGCTTCAATTTTGACCCGTTTCAGGCACAGAAATGACTTTAAACACACTTATTTTAGTTAACAAAGTCATAATTCACATCCAACAGTCATTTATAGTCAAGAGATTAAATGTTGAAATTTCATCATTATAGACCATTTTGGTATCGTTCGACAGGTCCGGAGTCATCGTTTTTCATCCGAAAATTGATTTTTTGGACTGTACCAAAAATGATTCAAAATGTCAATTGGATCATGCCTCATGTTGAATAACCACTTTTTAAACCCTCACAGTGACCAAAATTGCCATTTTTACAGAGTTTTGCTTACTCAAAAGCTTCCATTTTGACCCGTTTCAGGCACAGAAATGACTTTAAACACACTTATTTTAGTTGACAATGTCATAATTCACATCCAACAGTCATTTAGAGTCAAAAGATTAAATGTTAAAATTTCATCCATATTGACCATTTTGGGATCGTTTGACAGGTCCGGAGTCATCGTTTTTCATCCGAAAATTGATTTTTTGGACTGTACCAAAAATGATTCAAAATGTCAATTGGATCGTGCCTCATGTTGAATAACCACTTTTTAAACCCTCACAGTGACCAAAATTGCCATTTTTACAGTTTTGCTTACTCAAAAGCTTCGATTTTGACCCGTTTCAGGCACAGAAATGACTTTAAACACACGTATTCTAGTTGACAAAGTCATAATTCACATCCAACAGTCATTTAGAGTCAAAAGATTAAATGTTAAAATTTTATCATTATAGACCATTTTGGGATCGTTCGACAGGTCCGGAGTCATCGTTTTTCATCCGAAAATTGATTTTTTGGACTGTACCAAAAATGATTCAAAATGTCAATTGGATCATGCCTCATGTTGAATAACCACTTTTTAAACCCTCACAGTGACCAAAATTGCCATTTTTACAGAGTTTTGCTTACTCAAAAGCTTCAATTTTGACCCGTTTCAGGCACAGAAATGACTTTAAACGCACTTATTTTAGTTAACAAAGTCATAATTCACATCCAACAGTCATTTAGAGTCAAAAGATTAAATGTTGAAATTTCATCCATATTGACCATTTTGGGATCGTTCGACAGGTCCGGAGTCATCGTTTTTCATCCGAAAATTGATTTTTTGGACTGTACCAAAAATGTATCAAAATGTCAATTGGATCATGCCTCATGTTGAATAACCACTTTTTAAACCCTCACAGTGACCAAAATTGCCATTTTTACAGAGTTTTGCTTACTCAAAAGCTTCAATTTTGACCCGTTTCAGGCACAGAAATGACTTTAAACACACTTATTTTAGTTAACAAAGTCATAATTCACATCCAACAGTCATTTATAGTCAAGAGATTAAATGTAGAAATTTCATCATTATAGGCCATTTTGGTATCGTTCGACAGGTCCGGAGTCATCGTTTTTCATCCGAAAATTGATTTTTTGGACTGTACCAAAAATGATTCAAAATGTCAATTGGATCATGCCTCATGTTGAATAACCACTTTTTAAACCCTCACAGTGACCAAAATTGCCATTTTTACAGTTTTGCTAACTCAAAAGCTTCAATTTTGACCCGTTTCAGGCACAGAAATGACTTTAAACACGCTTATTTTAGTTGAAGAAGTCATAATTCACATCCAACAGTTATTTAGAGTCAAAAGATTAAATGTTGGAATTTCATCCATATTGACCATTTTGGGATCGTTCGACAGGTCCGGAATCATCGTTTTTCACCCGAAAATTGATTTTTCGGACTGTACCAAAAATGATTCAAAATGTCAATTGGATCGTGCCTCATGTTGAATAACCTCACAGTGACCAAAATTGCCATTTTTACAGAGTTTTGCTTACTCAAAAGCTTCCATTTTGACCCGTTTCAGGCACAGAAATGACTTTAAACACACTTATTCTAGTTGACAAAGTCATAATTCACATCCAACAGTCATTTAGAGTCAAAAACCTAAATGTTAAAATTTCATCCATATTGACCATTTTGGGATCGTTCGACAGGTCCGGAGTCCTCGTTTTTCATCCTAAAATTGATTTTTTGGACTGTACCAAAAATGATTCAAAATGTCAATTGGATCATGCCTCATGTTGAATAGCCACTTTTTAAACCCTCACAGTGACCAAAATTGCCATTTTTACAGAGTTTTGCTTACTCAAAAGCTTCAATTTTGACACGTTTCAGGCACAGAAATGACTTTAAACACACTTATTTTAGTTGACAAAGTCATAATTCACATTCAACAGTCATTTATAGTCAAAAGATTAAATGTTGAAATTTCATCATTATAGACCATTTTGGGATCGTTCGACAGGTCCGGAGTCATCGTTTTTCATCCGAAAATTGATTTTTTGGACTGTACCAAAAATGATTCAAAATGTCAATTGGATCGTGCCTCATGTTGAATAACCACTTTTTAAACCCTCACAGTGACAAAAATTGCCATTTTTACAGAGTTTTGCTTACTCAAAAGCTTCAATTTTGACCCGTTTCAGGCACAGAAATTACTTTAAACACACGTATTCTAGTTGACAAAGTCATAATTCACATCCAACAGTCATTTAGAGTCAAAAGATTAAATGTTAAAATGTCATCATTATAGACCATTTTGGGATCGTTCGACAGGTCCGGAGTCATCGTTTTTCATCCGAAAATTGATTTTTTGGACTGTACCAAAAATGATTCAAAATGTCAATTGGATCATGCCTCATGTTGAATAACCACTTTTTAAACCCTCACAGTGACCAAAATTGCCATTTTTACAGAGTTTTGCTTACTCAAAAGCTTCAATTTTGACCCGTTTCAGGCACAGAAATGACTTTAAACACACTTATTTTAGTTAACAAAGTCATAATTCACATCCAACAGTCATTTATAGTCAAGAGATTAAATGTTGAAATTTCATCATTATAGACCATTTTGGTATCGTTCGACAGGTCCGGAGTCATCGTTTTTCATCCGAAAATTGATTTTTTGGACTGTACCAAAAATGATTCAAAATGTCAATTGGATCATGCCTCATGTTGAATAACCACTTTTTAAACCCTCACAGTGACCAAAATTGCCATTTTTACAGAGTTTTGCTTACTCAAAAGCTTCCATTTTGACCCGTTTCAGGCACAGAAATGACTTTAAACACACTTATTTTAGTTGACAATGTCATAATTCACATCCAACAGTCATTTAGAGTCAAAAGATTAAATGTTAAAATTTCATCATTATAGACCATTTTGGGATCGTTCGACAGGTCCGGAGTCATCGTTTTTCATCCGAAAATTGATTTTTTGGACTGTACCAAAAATGATTCAAAATGTCAATTGGATCATGCCTCATGTTGAATAGCCACTTTTTAAACCCTCACAGTGACCAAAATTGCCATTTTTACAGAGTTTTGCTTACTCAAAAGCTTCAATTTTGACCCGTTTCAGGCACAGAAATGACTTTAAACACACTTATTTTAGTTGACAAAGTCATAATTCACATCCAACAGTCATTTAGAGTCAAAAGATTAAATGTTGAAATTTCATCCATATTGACCATTTTGGGATCGTTCGACAGGTCCGGAGTCATCGTTTTACATCCGAAAATTGATTTTTTGGACTGTACCAAAAATGATTCAAAATGTCAATTGGATCATGCCTCATGTTGAATAACCACTTTTTAAACCCTCACAGTGACCAAAATTGCCATTTTTACAGAGTTTTGCTTACTCAAAAGCTTCAATTTTGACCCGTTTCAGGCACAGAAATGACTTTAAACACACTTATTTTAGTTGACAAAGTCATAATTCACATTCAACAGTCATTTATAGTCAAAAGATTAAATGTTGAAACTTCATCATTATAGACCATTTTGGGATCGTTCGACAGGTCCGGAGTCATCGTTTTTCATCCGAAAATTGATTTTTTGGACTGTACCAAAAATGATTCAAAATGTCAATTGGATCGTGCCTCATGTTGAATAACCACTTTTTAAACCCTCACAGTGACAAAAATTGCCATTTTTACAGAGTTTTGCTTACTCAAAAGCTTCAATTTTGACCCGTTTCAGGCACAGAAATTACTTTAAACACACGTATTCTAGTTGACAAAGTCATAATTCACATCCAACAGTCATTTAGAGTCAAAAGATTAAATGTTAAAATGTCATCATTATAGACCATTTTGGGATCGTTCGACAGGTCCGGAGTCATCGTTTTTCATCCGAAAATTGATTTTTTGGACTGTACCAAAAATGATTCAAACTGTCAATTGGATCATGCCTCATGTTGAATAACCACTTTTTAAACCCTCACAGTGACCAAAATTGCCATTTTTACAGAGTTTTGCTTACTCAAAAGCTTCAATTTTGACCCGTTTCAGGCACAGAAATGACTTTAAACACACTTATTTTAGTTAACAAAGTCATAATTCACATCCAACAGTCATTTAGAGTCAAAAGATTAAATGTTAAAATGTCATCATTATAGACCATTTTGGGATCGTTCGACAGGTCCGGAGTCATCGTTTTTCATCCGAAAATTGATTTTTTGGACTGTACCAAAAATGATTCAAAATGTCAATTGGATCATGCCTCATGTTGAATAACCACTTTTTAAACCCTCACAGTGACCAAAATTGACATTTTTACAGAGTTTTGCTTACTCAAAAGCTTCAATTTTGACCCGTTTCAGGCACAGAAATGACTTTAAACACACTTATTTTAGTTAACAAAGTCATAATTCACATCCAACAGTCATTTATAGTCAAGAGATTAAATGTTGAAATTTTATCATTATAGACCATTTTGGTATCGTTCGACAGGTCCGGAGTCATCGTTTTTCATCCGAAAATTGATTTTTTGGACTGTACCAAAAATGATTCAAAATGTCAATTGGATCATGCCTCATGTTGAATAACCACTTTTTAAACCCTCACAGTGACCAAAATTGCCATTTTTACAGTTTTGCTAACTCAAAAGCTTCAATTTTGACCCGTTTCAGGCACAGAAATGACTTTAAACACGCTTATTTTAGTTGAAGAAGTCATAATTCACATCCAACAGTTATTTAGAGTCAAAAGATTAAATGTTGGAATTTCATCCATATTGACCATTTTGGGATCGTTCGACAGGTCCGGAGTCATCGTTTTTCATCCGAAAATTGATTTTTTGGACTGTACCAAAAATGATTCAAAATGTCAATTGGATTGTGCCTCATGTTGAATAACCACTTTTTAAACCCTCACAGTGACAAAAATTGCCATTTTTACAGAGTTTTGCTTACTCAAAAGCTTCAATTTTGACCCGTTTCAGGCACAGAAATTACTTTAAACACACGTATTCTAGTTGACAAAGTCATAATTCACATCCAACAGTCATTTAGAGTCAAAAGATTAAATGTTAAAATGTCATCATTATAGACCATTTTGGGATCGTTCGACAGGTCCGGAGTCATCGTTTTTCATCCGAAAATTGATTTTTTGGACTGTACCAAAAATGATTCAAAATGTCAATTTGATCATGCCTCATGTTGAATAACCACTTTTTAAACCCTCACAGTGACCAAAATTGCCATTTTTACAGAGTTTTGCTTACTCAAAAGCTTCAATTTTGACCCGTTTCAGGCACAGAAATGACTTTAAACACACTTATTTTAGTTAACAAAGTCATAATTCACATCCAACAGTCATTTATAGTCAAGAGATTAAATGTTGAAATTTCATCATTATAGACCATTTTGGTATCGTTCGACAGGTCCGGAGTCATCGTTTTTCATCCGAAAATTGATTTTTTGGACTGTACCAAAAATGATTCAAAATGTCAATTGGATCATGCCTCATGTTGAATAACCACTTTTTAAACCCTCACAGTGACCAAAATTGCCATTTTTACAGAGTTTTGCTTACTCAAAAGCTTCCATTTTGACCCGTTTCAGGCACAGAAATGACTTTAAACACACTTATTTTAGTTGACAATGTCATAATTCACATCCAACAGTCATTTAGAGTCAAAAGATTAAATGTTAAAATTTCTTCATTATAGACCATTTTGGGATCGTTCGACAGGTCCGGAGTCATCGTTTTTCATCCGAAAATTGATTTTTTGGACTGTACCAAAAATGATTCAAAATGTCAATTGGATCATGCCTCATGTTGAATAGCCACTTTTTAAACCCTCACAGTGACCAAAATTGCCATTTTTACAGAGTTTTGCTTACTCAAAAGCTTCAATTTTGACCCGTTTCAGGCACAGAAATGACTTTAAACACACTTATTTTAGTTGACAAAGTCATAATTCACATCCAACAGTCATTTAGAGTCAAAAGATTAAATGTTGAAATTTCATCCATATTGACCATTTTGGGATCGTTCGACAGGTCAGGAGTCATCGTTTTACATCCGAAAATTGATTTTTTGGACTGTACCAAAAATGATTCAAAATGTCAATTGGATCATGCCTCATGTTGAATAACCACTTTTTAAACCCTCACAGTGACCAAAATTGCCATTTTTACAGAGTTTTGCTTACTCAAAAGCTTCCATTTTGACCCGTTTCAGGCACAGAAATGACTTTAAACACACTTATTTTAGTTGACAATGTCATAATTCACATCCAACAGTCATTTAGAGTCAAAAGATTAAATGTTAAAATTTCATCCATATTGACCATTTTGGGATCGTTTGACAGGTCCGGAGTCATCGTTTTTCATCCGAAAATTGATTTTTTGGACTGTACCAAAAATGATTCAAAATGTCAATTGGATCGTGCCTCATGTTGAATAACCACTTTTTAAACCCTCACAGTGACCAAAATTGCCATTTTTACAGTTTTGCTTACTCAAAAGCTTCGATTTTGACCCGTTTCAGGCACAGAAATGACTTTAAACACACGTATTCTAGTTGACAAAGTCATAATTCACATCCAACAGTCATTTAGAGTCAAAAGATTAAATGTTAAAATTTTATCATTATAGACCATTTTGGGATCGTTCGACAGGTCCGGAGTCATCGTTTTTCATCCGAAAATTGATTTTTTGGACTGTACCAAAAATGATTCAAAATGTCAATTGGATCATGCCTCATGTTGAATAACCACTTTTTAAACCCTCACAGTGACCAAAATTGCCATTTTTACAGAGTTTTGCTTACTCAAAAGCTTCAATTTTGACCCGTTTCAGGCACAGAAATGACTTTAAACGCACTTATTTTAGTTAACAAAGTCATAATTCACATCCAACAGTCATTTAGAGTCAAAAGATTAAATGTTGAAATTTCATCCATATTGACCATTTTGGGATCGTTCGACAGGTCCGGAGTCATCGTTTTTCATCCGAAAATTGATTTTTTGGACTGTACCAAAAATGTATCAAAATGTCAATTGGATCATGCCTCATGTTGAATAACCACTTTTTAAACCCTCACAGTGACCAAAATTGCCATTTTTACAGAGTTTTGCTTACTCAAAAGCTTCAATTTTGACCCGTTTCAGGCACAGAAATGACTTTAAACACACTTATTTTAGTTAACAAAGTCATAATTCACATCCAACAGTCATTTATAGTCAAGAGATTAAATGTAGAAATTTCATCATTATAGGCCATTTTGGTATCGTTCGACAGGTCCGGAGTCATCGTTTTTCATCCGAAAATTGATTTTTTGGACTGTACCAAAAATGATTCAAAATGTCAATTGGATCATGCCTCATGTTGAATAACCACTTTTTAAACCCTCACAGTGACCAAAATTGCCATTTTTACAGTTTTGCTAACTCAAAAGCTTCAATTTTGACCCGTTTCAGGCACAGAAATGACTTTAAACACGCTTATTTTAGTTGAAGAAGTCATAATTCACATCCAACAGTTATTTAGAGTCAAAAGATTAAATGTTGGAATTTCATCCATATTGACCATTTTGGGATCGTTCGACAGGTCCGGAATCATCGTTTTTCACCCGAAAATTGATTTTTCGGACTGTACCAAAAATGATTCAAAATGTCAATTGGATCGTGCCTCATGTTGAATAACCTCACAGTGACCAAAATTGCCATTTTTACAGAGTTTTGCTTACTCAAAAGCTTCCATTTTGACCCGTTTCAGGCACAGAAATGACTTTAAACACACTTATTCTAGTTGACAAAGTCATAATTCACATCCAACAGTCATTTAGAGTCAAAAACCTAAATGTTAAAATTTCATCCATATTGACCATTTTGGGATCGTTCGACAGGTCCGGAGTCCTCGTTTTTCATCCTAAAATTGATTTTTTGGACTGTACCAAAAATGACTCAAAATGTCAATTGGATCATGCCTCATGTTGAATAGCCACTTTTTAAACCCTCACAGTGACCAAAATTGCCATTTTTACAGAGTTTTGCTTACTCAAAAGCTTCAATTTTGACACGTTTCAGGCACAGAAATGACTTTAAACACACTTATTTTAGTTGACAAAGTCATAATTCACATTCAACAGTCATTTATAGTCAAAAGATTAAATGTTGAAATTTCATCATTATAGACCATTTTGGGATCGTTCGACAGGTCCGGAGTCATCGTTTTTCATCCGAAAATTGATTTTTTGGACTGTACCAAAAATGATTCAAAATGTCAATTGGATCGTGCCTCATGTTGAATAACCACTTTTTAAACCCTCACAGTGACAAAAATTGCCATTTTTACAGAGTTTTGCTTACTCAAAAGCTTCAATTTTGACCCGTTTCAGGCACAGAAATTACTTTAAACACACGTATTCTAGTTGACAAAGTCATAATTCACATCCAACAGTCATTTAGAGTCAAAAGATTAAATGTTAAAATGTCATCATTATAGACCATTTTGGGATCGTTCGACAGGTCCGGAGTCATCGTTTTTCATCCGAAAATTGATTTTTTGGACTGTACCAAAAATGATTCAAAATGTCAATTGGATCATGCCTCATGTTGAATAACCACTTTTTAAACCCTCACAGTGACCAAAATTGCCATTTTTACAGAGTTTTGCTTACTCAAAAGCTTCAATTTTGACCCGTTTCAGGCACAGAAATGACTTTAAACACACTTATTTTAGTTAACAAAGTCATAATTCACATCCAACAGTCATTTATAGTCAAGAGATTAAATGTTGAAATTTCATCATTATAGACCATTTTGGTATCGTTCGACAGGTCCGGAGTCATCGTTTTTCATCCGAAAATTGATTTTTTGGACTGTACCAAAAATGATTCAAAATGTCAATTGGATCATGCCTCATGTTGAATAACCACTTTTTAAACCCTCACAGTGACCAAAATTGCCATTTTTACAGAGTTTTGCTTACTCAAAAGCTTCCATTTTGACCCGTTTCAGGCACAGAAATGACTTTAAACACACTTATTTTAGTTGACAATGTCATAATTCACATCCAACAGTCATTTAGAGTCAAAAGATTAAATGTTAAAATTTCATCATTATAGACCATTTTGGGATCGTTCGACAGGTCCGGAGTCATCGTTTTTCATCCGAAAATTTATTTTTTGGACTGTACCAAAAATGATTCAAAATGTCAATTGGATCATGCCTCATGTTGAATAGCCACTTTTTAAACCCTCACAGTGACCAAAATTGCCATTTTTACAGAGTTTTGCTTACTCAAAAGCTTCAATTTTGACCCGTTTCAGGCACAGAAATGACTTTAAACACACTTATTTTAGTTGACAAAGTCATAATTCACATCCAACAGTCATTTAGAGTCAAAAGATTAAATGTTGAAATTTCATCCATATTGACCATTTTGGGATCGTTCGACAGGTCCGGAGTCATCGTTTTACATCCGAAAATTGATTTTTTGGACTGTACCAAAAATGATTCAAAATGTCAATTGGATCATGCCTCATGTTGAATAACCACTTTTTAAACCCTCACAGTGACCAAAATTGCCATTTTTACAGAGTTTTGCTTACTCAAAAGCTTCAATTTTGACCCGTTTCAGGCACAGAAATGACTTTAAACACACTTATTTTAGTTGACAAAGTCATAATTCACATTCAACAGTCATTTATAGTCAAAAGATTAAATGTTGAAACTTCATCATTATAGACCATTTTGGGATCGTTCGACAGGTCCGGAGTCATCGTTTTTCATCCGAAAATTGATTTTTTGGACTGTACCAAAAATGATTCAAAATGTCAATTGGATCGTGCCTCATGTTGAATAACCACTTTTTAAACCCTCACAGTGACAAAAATTGCCATTTTTACAGAGTTTTGCTTACTCAAAAGCTTCAATTTTGACCCGTTTCAGGCACAGAAATTACTTTAAACACACGTATTCTAGTTGACAAAGTCATAATTCACATCCAACAGTCATTTAGAGTCAAAAGATTAAATGTTAAAATGTCATCATTATAGACCATTTTGGGATCGTTCGACAGGTCCGGAGTCATCGTTTTTCATCCGAAAATTGATTTTTTGGACTGTACCAAAAATGATTCAAACTGTCAATTGGATCATGCCTCATGTTGAATAACCACTTTTTAAACCCTCACAGTGACCAAAATTGCCATTTTTACAGAGTTTTGCTTACTCAAAAGCTTCAATTTTGACCCGTTTCAGGCACAGAAATGACTTTAAACACACTTATTTTAGTTAACAAAGTCATAATTCACATCCAACAGTCATTTAGAGTCAAAAGATTAAATGTTAAAATGTCATCATTATAGACCATTTTGGGATCGTTCGACAGGTCCGGAGTCATCGTTTTTCATCCGAAAATTGATTTTTTGGACTGTACCAAAAATGATTCAAAATGTCAATTGGATCATGCCTCATGTTGAATAACCACTTTTTAAACCCTCACAGTGACCAAAATTGACATTTTTACAGAGTTTTGCTTACTCAAAAGCTTCAATTTTGACCCGTTTCAGGCACAGAAATGACTTTAAACACACTTATTTTAGTTAACAAAGTCATAATTCACATCCAACAGTCATTTATAGTCAAGAGATTAAATGTTGAAATTTTATCATTATAGACCATTTTGGTATCGTTCGACAGGTCCGGAGTCATCGTTTTTCATCCGAAAATTGATTTTTTGGACTGTACCAAAAATGATTCAAAATGTCAATTGGATCATGCCTCATGTTGAATAACCACTTTTTAAACCCTCACAGTGACCAAAATTGCCATTTTTACAGTTTTGCTAACTCAAAAGCTTCAATTTTGACCCGTTTCAGGCACAGAAATGACTTTAAACACGCTTATTTTAGTTGAAGAAGTCATAATTCACATCCAACAGTTATTTAGAGTCAAAAGATTAAATGTTGGAATTTCATCCATATTGACCATTTTGGGATCGTTCGACAGGTCCGGAATCATCGTTTTTCACCCGAAAATTGATTTTTCGGACTGTACCAAAAATGATTCAAAATGTCAATTGGATCGTGCCTCATGTTGAATAACCTCACAGTGACCAAAATTGCCATTTTTACAGAGTTTTGCTTACTCAAAAGCTTCCATTTTGACCCGTTTCAGGCACAGAAATGACTTTAAACACACTTATTCTAGTTGACAAAGTCATAATTCACATCCAACAGTCATTTAGAGTCAAAAACCTAAATGTTAAAATTTCATCCATATTGACCATTTTGGGATCGTTCGACAGGTCCGGAGTCCTCGTTTTTCATCCTAAAATTGATTTTTTGGACTGTACCAAAAATGATTCAAAATGTCAATTGGATCATGCCTCATGTTGAATAGCCACTTTTTAAACCCTCACAGTGACCAAAATTGCCATTTTTACAGAGTTTTGCTTCCTCAAAAGCTTCAATTTTGACCCGTTTCAGGCACAGAAATGACTTTAAACACACTTATTTTAGTTGACAAAGTCATAATTCACATTCAACAGTCATTTATAGTCAAAAGATTAAATGTTGAAATTTCATCATTATAGACCATTTTGGGATCGTTCGACAGGTCCGGAGTCATCGTTTTTCATCCGAAAATTGATTTTTTGGACTGTACCAAAAATGATTCAAAATGTCAATTGGATCGTGCCTCATGTTGAATAACCACTTTTTAAACCCTCACAGTGACCAAAATTGCCATTTTTACAGAGTTTTGCTTACTCAAAAGCTTCAATTTTGACCCGTTTCAGGCACAGAAATGACTTTAAACACACTTATTTTAGTTAACAAAGTCATAATTCACATCCAACAGTCATTTATAGTCAAGAGATTAAATGTTGAAATTTCATCATTATAGACCATTTTGGTATCGTTCGACAGGTCCGGAGTCATCGTTTTTCATCCGAAAATTGATTTTTTGGACTGTACCAAAAATGATTCAAAATGTCAATTGGATCATGCCTCATGTTGAATAACCACTTTTTAAACCCTCACAGTGACCAAAATTGCCATTTTTACAGAGTTTTGCTTACTCAAAAGCTTCCATTTTGACCCGTTTCAGGCACAGAAATGACTTTAAACACACTTATTTTAGTTGACAATGTCATAATTCACATCCAACAGTCATTTAGAGTCAAAAGATTAAATGTTAAAATTTCATCATTATAGACCATTTTGGGATCGTTCGACAGGTCCGGAGTCATCGTTTTTCATCCGAAAATTGATTTTTTGGACTGTACCAAAAATGATTCAAAATGTCAATTGGATCATGCCTCATGTTGAATAGCCACTTTTTAAACCCTCACAGTGACCAAAATTGCCATTTTTACAGAGTTTTGCTTACTCAAAAGCTTCAATTTTGACCCGTTTCAGGCACAGAAATGACTTTAAACACACTTATTTTAGTTGACAAAGTCATAATTCACATCCAACAGTCATTTAGAGTCAAAAGATTAAATGTTGAAATTTCATCCATATTGACCATTTTGGGATCGTTCGACAGGTCCGGAGTCATCGTTTTACATCCGAAAATTGATTTTTTGGACTGTACCAAAAATGATTCAAAATGTCAATTGGATCATGCCTCATGTTGAATAACCACTTTTTAAACCCTCACAGTGACCAAAATTGCCATTTTTACAGAGTTTTGCTTACTCAAAAGCTTCAATTTTGACCCGTTTCAGGCACAGAAATGACTTTAAACACACTTATTTTAGTTGACAAAGTCATAATTCACATTCAACAGTCATTTATAGTCAAAAGATTAAATGTTGAAACTTCATCATTATAGACCATTTTGGGATCGTTCGACAGGTCCGGAGTCATCGTTTTTCATCCGAAAATTGATTTTTTGGACTGTACCAAAAATGATTCAAAATGTCAATTGGATCGTGCCTCATGTTGAATAACCACTTTTTAAACCCTCACAGTGACAAAAATTGCCATTTTTACAGAGTTTTGCTTACTCAAAAGCTTCAATTTTGACCCGTTTCAGGCACAGAAATTACTTTAAACACACGTATTCTAGTTGACAAAGTCATAATTCACATCCAACAGTCATTTAGAGTCAAAAGATTAAATGTTAAAATGTCATCATTATAGACCATTTTGGGATCGTTCGACAGGTCCGGAGTCATCGTTTTTCATCCGAAAATTGATTTTTTGGACTGTACCAAAAATGATTCAAACTGTCAATTGGATCATGCCTCATGTTGAATAACCACTTTTTAAACCCTCACAGTGACCAAAATTGCCATTTTTACAGAGTTTTGCTTACTCAAAAGCTTCAATTTTGACCCGTTTCAGGCACAGAAATGACTTTAAACACACTTATTTTAGTTAACAAAGTCATAATTCACATCCAACAGTCATTTAGAGTCAAAAGATTAAATGTTAAAATGTCATCATTATAGACCATTTTGGGATCGTTCGACAGGTCCGGAGTCATCGTTTTTCATCCGAAAATTGATTTTTTGGACTGTACCAAAAATGATTCAAAATGTCAATTGGATCATGCCTCATGTTGAATAACCACTTTTTAAACCCTCACAGTGACCAAAATTGCCATTTTTACAGAGTTTTGCTTACTCAAAAGCTTCAATTTTGACCCGTTTCAGGCACAGAAATGACTTTAAACACACTTATTTTAGTTAACAAAGTCATAATTCACATCCAACAGTCATTTATAGTCAAGAGATTAAATGTTGAAATTTTATCATTATAGACCATTTTGGTATCGTTCGACAGGTCCGGAGTCATCGTTTTTCATCCGAAAATTGATTTTTTGGACTGTACCAAAAATGATTCAAAATGTCAATTGGATCATGCCTCATGTTGAATAACCACTTTTTAAACCCTCACAGTGACCAAAATTGCCATTTTTACAGTTTTGCTAACTCAAAAGCTTCAATTTTGACCCGTTTCAGGCACAGAAATGACTTTAAACACGCTTATTTTAGTTGAAGAAGTCATAATTCACATCCAACAGTTATTTAGAGTCAAAAGATTAAATGTTGGAATTTCATCCATATTGACCATTTTGGGATCGTTCGACAGGTCCGGAATCATCGTTTTTCACCCGAAAATTGATTTTTCGGACTGTACCAAAAATGATTCAAAATGTCAATTGGATCGTGCCTCATGTTGAATAACCTCACAGTGACCAAAATTGCCATTTTTACAGAGTTTTGCTTACTCAAAAGCTTCCATTTTGACCCGTTTCAGGCACAGAAATGACTTTAAACACACTTATTCTAGTTGACAAAGTCATAATTCACATCCAACAGTCATTTAGAGTCAAAAACCTAAATGTTAAAATTTCATCCATATTGACCATTTTGGGATCGTTCGACAGGTCCGGAGTCCTCGTTTTTCATCCTAAAATTGATTTTTTGGACTGTACCAAAAATGATTCAAAATGTCAATTGGATCATGCCTCATGTTGAATAGCCACTTTTTAAACCCTCACAGTGACCAAAATTGCCATTTTTACAGAGTTTTGCTTACTCAAAAGCTTCAATTTTGACCCGTTTCAGGCACAGAAATGACTTTAAACACACTTATTTTAGTTGACAAAGTCATAATTCACATTCAACAGTCATTTATAGTCAAAAGATTAAATGTTGAAATTTCATCATTATAGACCATTTTGGGATCGTTCGACAGGTCCGGAGTCATCGTTTTTCATCCGAAAATTGATTTTTTGGACTGTACCAAAAATGATTCAAAATGTCAATTGGATTGTGCCTCATGTTGAATAACCACTTTTTAAACCCTCACAGTGACAAAAATTGCCATTTTTACAGAGTTTTGCTTACTCAAAAGCTTCAATTTTGACCCGTTTCAGGCACAGAAATTACTTTAAACACACGTATTCTAGTTGACAAAGTCATAATTCACATCCAACAGTCATTTAGAGTCAAAAGATTAAATGTTAAAATGTCATCATTATAGACCATTTTGGGATCGTTCGACAGGTCCGGAGTCATCGTTTTTCATCCGAAAATTGATTTTTTGGACTGTACCAAAAATGATTCAAAATGTCAATTTGATCATGCCTCATGTTGAATAACCACTTTTTAAACCCTCACAGTGACCAAAATTGCCATTTTTACAGAGTTTTGCTTACTCAAAAGCTTCAATTTTGACCCGTTTCAGGCACAGAAATGACTTTAAACACACTTATTTTAGTTAACAAAGTCATAATTCACATCCAACAGTCATTTATAGTCAAGAGATTAAATGTTGAAATTTCATCATTATAGACCATTTTGGTATCGTTCGACAGGTCCGGAGTCATCGTTTTTCATCCGAAAATTGATTTTTTGGACTGTACCAAAAATGATTCAAAATGTCAATTGGATCATGCCTCATGTTGAATAACCACTTTTTAAACCCTCACAGTGACCAAAATTGCCATTTTTACAGAGTTTTGCTTACTCAAAAGCTTCCATTTTGACCCGTTTCAGGCACAGAAATGACTTTAAACACACTTATTTTAGTTGACAATGTCATAATTCACATCCAACAGTCATTTAGAGTCAAAAGATTAAATGTTAAAATTTCATCATTATAGACCATTTTGGGATCGTTCGACAGGTCCGGAGTCATCGTTTTTCATCCGAAAATTGATTTTTTGGACTGTACCAAAAATGATTCAAAATGTCAATTGGATCATGCCTCATGTTGAATAGCCACTTTTTAAACCCTCACAGTGACCAAAATTGCCATTTTTACAGAGTTTTGCTTACTCAAAAGCTTCAATTTTGACCCGTTTCAGGCACAGAAATGACTTTAAACACACTTATTTTAGTTGACAAAGTCATAATTCACATCCAACAGTCATTTAGAGTCAAAAGATTAAATGTTGAAATTTCATCATTATAGACCATTTTGGGATCGTTCGACAGGTCCGGAGTCATCGTTTTTCATCCGAAAATTGATTTTTTGGACTGTACCAAAAATGATTCAAAATGTCAATTGGATCGTGCCTCATGTTGAATAACCACTTTTTAAACCCTCACAGTGACAAAAATTGCCATTTTTACAGAGTTTTGCTTACTCAAAAGCTTCAATTTTGACCCGTTTCAGGCACAGAAATTACTTTAAACACACGTATTCTAGTTGACAAAGTCATAATTCACATCCAACAGTCATTTAGAGTCAAAAGATTAAATGTTAAAATGTCATCATTATAGACCATTTTGGGATCGTTCGACAGGTCCGGAGTCATCGTTTTTCATCCGAAAATTGATTTTTTGGACTGTACCAAAAATGATTCAAACTGTCAATTGGATCATGCCTCATGTTGAATAACCACTTTTTAAACCCTCACAGTGACCAAAATTGCCATTTTTACAGAGTTTTGCTTACTCAAAAGCTTCAATTTTGACCCGTTTCAGGCACAGAAATGACTTTAAACACACTTATTTTAGTTAACAAAGTCATAATTCACATCCAACAGTCATTTATAGTCAAGAGATTAAATGTTGAAATTTCATCATTATAGACCATTTTGGTATCGTTCGACAGGTCCGGAGTCATCGTTTTTCATCCGAAAATTGATTTTTTGGACTGTACCAAAAATGATTCAAAATGTCAATTGGATCATGCCTCATGTTGAATAACCACTTTTTAAACCCTCACAGTGACCAAAATTGCCATTTTTACAGAGTTTTGCTTACTCAAAAGCTTCCATTTTGACCCGTTTCAGGCACAGAAATGACTTTAAACACACTTATTTTAGTTGACAATGTCATAATTCACATCCAACAGTCATTTAGAGTCAAAAGATTAAATGTTAACATTTCATCCATATTGACCATTTTGGGATCGTTTGACAGGTCCGGAGTCATCGTTTTTCATCCGAAAATTGATTTTTTGGACTGTACCAAAAATGATTCAAAATGTCAATTGGATCGTGCCTCATGTTGAATAACCACTTTTTAAACCCTCACAGTGACCAAAATTGCCATTTTTACAGTTTTGCTTACTCAAAAGCTTCGATTTTGACCCGTTTCAGGCATAGAAATGACTTTAAACACACGTATTCTAGTTGACAAAGTCATAATTCACATCCAACAGTCATTTAGAGTCAAAAGATTAAATGTTAAAATTTTATCATTATAGACCATTTTGGGATCGTTCGACAGGTCCGGAGTCATCGTTTTTCATCCGAAAATTGATTTTTTGGACTGTACCAAAAATGATTCAAAATGTCAATTGGATCATGCCTCATGTTGAATAACCACTTTTTAAACCCTCACAGTGACCAAAATTGCCATTTTTACAGAGTTTTGCTTACTCAAAAGCTTCAATTTTGACCCGTTTCAGGCACAGAAATGACTTTAAACGCACTTATTTTAGTTAACAAAGTCATAATTCACATCCAACAGTCATTTAGAGTCAAAAGATTAAATGTTGAAATTTCATCCATATTGACCATTTTGGGATCGTTCGACAGGTCCGGAGTCATCGTTTTTCATCCGAAAATTGATTTTTTGGACTGTACCAAAAATGATTCAAAATGTCAATTGGATCGTGCCTCATGTTGAATAACCACTTTTTAAACCCTCACAGTGACAAAAATTGCCATTTTTACAGAGTTTTGCTTACTCAAAAGCTTCAATTTTGACCCGTTTCAGGCACAGAAATGACTTTAAACACACTTATTCTAGTTGACAAAGTCATAATTCACATCCAACAGTCATTTAGAGTCAAAAGATTAAATGTTAAAATGTCATCATTATAGACCATTTTGGGATCGTTCGACAGGTCCGGAGTCATCGTTTTTCATCCGAAAATAGATTTTTTGGACTGTACCAAAAATGATTCAAAATGTCAATTGGATCATGCCTCATGTTGAATAACCACTTTTAAAACCCTCACAGTGACCAAAATTGCCATTTTTACAGAGTTTTGCTTACTCAAAAGCTTCAATTTTGACCCGTTTCAGGCACAGAAATGACTTTAAACACACTTATTTTAGTTAACAAAGTCATAATTCACATCCAACAGTCATTTAGAGTCAAAAGATTAAATGTTGAAATTTCATCCATATTGACCATTTTGGGATCGTTCGACAGGTCCGGAGTCATCGTTTTTCATCCGAAAATTGATTTTTTGGGCAGTACCAAAAATGATTCAAAATGTGAATTGGATCATGCCTCATGTTGAATAACCATTTTTTAAACCCTCACAGTGACCAAAATTGCCATTTTTACAGAGTTTTGCTTACTCAAAAGCTTCAATTTTGACCCGTTTCAGGCACAGAAATGACTTTAAACACACTTATTCTAGTTGACAAAGTCATAATTCACATCCAACAGTCATTTAGAGTCAAAAGATTAAATGTTAAAATGTCATCATTATAGACCATTTTGGGATCGTTCGACAGGTCCGGAGTCATCGTTTTTCATCCGAAAATAGATTTTTTGGACTGTACCAAAAATGATTCAAAATGTCAATTGGATCATGCCTCATGTTGAATAACCACTTTTTAAACCCTCACAGTGACCAAAATTGCCATTTTTACAGAGTTTTGCTTACTCAAAAGCTTCAATTTTGACCCGTTTCAGGCACAGAAATGACTTTAAACACACTTATTTTAGTTAACAAAGTCATAATTCACATCCAACAGTCATTTAGAGTCAAAAGATTAAATGTTGAAATTTCATCCATATTGACCATTTTGGGATCGTTCAACAGGTCCGGAGTCATCGTTTTTCATCCGAAAATTGATTTTTCGGACTGTACCAAAAATGATTCAAAATGTCAATTGGATCGTGCCTCATGTTGAATAACCACTTTTTAAACCCTCACAGTGACCAAAATTGCCATTTTTACAGAGTTTTGCTTACTCAAAAGCTTCAATTTTGACCCGTTTCAGGCACAGAAATGACTTTAAACACACTTATTTTAGTTAACAAAGTCATAATTCACATCCAACAGTCATTTAGAGTCAAAAGATTAAATGTTGAAATTTCATCCATATTGACCATTTTGGGATCGTTCGACAGGTCCGGAGTCATCGTTTTTCATCCGAAAATTGATTTTTTGGACTGTACCAAAAATGATTCAAAATGTCAATTGGATCATGCCTCATGTTGAATAACCACTTTTTAAACCCTCACAGTGACCAAAATTGCCATTTTTACAGAGTTTTGCTTACTCAAAAGCTTCAATTTTGACCCGTTTCAGGCACAGAAATGACTTTAAACACACTTATTTTAGTTAACAAAGTCATAATTCACATCCAACAGTCATTTATAGTCAAGAGATTAAATGTTGAAATTTCATCATTATAGACCATTTTGGGATCGTTCGACAGGTCCGGAGTCATCGTTTTTCATCCGAAAATTGATTTTTTGGGCAGTACCAAAAATGATTCAAAATGTGAATTGGATCATGCCTCATGTTGAATAACCACTTTTTAAACCCTCACAGTGACCAAAATTGCCATTTTTACAGAGTTTTGCTTACTCAAAAGCTTCAATTTTGACCCGTTTCAGGCACAGAAATGACTTTAAACACACTTATTTTAGTTGACAAAGTTGTAGTGTAGTTCCTAGTTTCCCACTAGGCCCTGCGCATTGGAATAACATAAACAGTAGTATCGACGTGGAACTGCGGATATTCCAGGCCTCCACTGACTATGCTAAACTTAATTGGGTTGTGTTACCAACTAGCTCAGAGGTCACTGGAAACTTTCTTCTCTGCATAGGAAGTGATGAGCTTCCTTGGCACAGACAAGAAGGGATTCAGTTTTCCAACAACCGTGCAACATGACAACTTTGCTCCTCAGATCAAGAGTCAATCTCTAGGGTCGTGTGAAACAATAGACATGTATTTCACTCAGTCAGTCTAGTGCAGTTTACTTTCACGAGATGTAGAGAATAGAGAGACGGGCGTTTGTCAATAAAGGGTTAACATTTATTGAACAGTCTTTCTTCTCGTACAAGAGAAATGAATTGCCACAATTGTAATAATTGTTATTATAAAAAGTACGTACAGTAACATAAGTATTGCGAAGTAGAACTGTAAAAGCATTGATATGGTTTCTTAGCCATACAATGGTTAAAAGTAATAAAACATATATACAGTCATATATACATTAGGCTAACATACTCAACTGGTGCTTCTAACTAAGCCTACCCCAGTGTGCCTGACCTAAGCCTAACACGTGAAAAGGGGAGTAAGTAAGTAGCTTAAGTTAAGTTGGTTTTGCCAAGGTTTGTTTCAAGAATTCTCGTCTAAGGGTTTAGTCAACACCATACCTCTGAATAGAATGATGGAGGATTGGTATCTCCTTCAGGGGTCTCTCTCGATATCCCAGTCACCCGCGAGGGTAAACCGGAAGCGCCGGGACTGGATTTCTCTGCACGAGAAAGGCAGCGGCTTCTCTTCAGCGCGTCGAGGAAGGGAGGGGGGACAGCGTCCGCGGGCAGCTGGAATCTGCTGGATGTCTTCGCAGAGGGACGGCTGTTCAGCTCCTTAAGCGTACTGCACCATAGTTCGCGCTGTAGCGGCGATAATGGTAATCAGCAGCTTCACCACCACAGGATAGCAGGCTGCAGCGACAGAGTGCTAGATTTACCAACACAGGGTCATGCAGGCAGCTGGCATCAGCAACAGGCAATGAACATTGCTTAAGGCAACGTTGGTAATATTTATACCTGACAGGTGCCGGGTTTGACGCAAGTTTGCTGGACATAAGACGTCAATTAAAGATGTCACTAGGAAGTGATAGTTATCAGTTGCTCATTAGAGTTCCATTACTAATCAAAACATAGCAAGCGGGGATTTCCAGGTTTGCTAAGTTTTTATCTTGTTGAAGAACTCGGAGTGTTATCTAGGAATATCAGATAGTGACTGCTGCTCTGTCATTGCACTAATTGGTTGCAAAGGAAGTAGCAGAGAGTCATGCTGGAATGTGGCTCTGTTCGTGTGAGGCCAGAGATGACTTTTCAGAAAATCGCACTTGAACGGTTATGCCAATATAGGGAATAAATGGATTTATAGCCGAATAGGGGCATAAGGTCACAGTATCGATCAGGAACCTAGATTAACACGCAACACCCACTCCACGGGTTAATGTCCATCAAAATTACTAAAACTAAGCAATTAGATGCATGTGTCACATTGCCCACCCCAAAATACATAAATGCATTCGAAATAGGCGTACATGTAATACATGGAATTTAGGTACTGTACGTTTTTTTAAAGCATAGTAATCATACAAAAAATTATGGCATATGAAATCAATGAACGATTATGCATAAAGAATTACACATGAAGTATCTCTGACAGAAGAAATGCGAGATAAATCACCACATAAAAATGCATTGTAATAACATGTGTGCTAGAGGCTGGTGTTATGTTGTTATGTCTCTAGATGTGTTTAGAATTAGAAGTGTGAAGCTTCTGTTCTCTAAGAATAGTTTTTACGTTAAGCAAAGAATTGTTCGTGCCAAAAAGGGTCAATATTAAAAAAAAATTGTCCAATTCAAAGAAAATATATTTCCAAAGCTCTTGGCAGTTTTTGTTGATCAAAACTGAAGGCCGAATTCAGAGTTCATGGAACGCTGTGTGTCGGAAAAGCTTCTAAAAGTTATTGTTTCTCTACGGGTGAGAACATCGTATCAGACAGGCTCTCAAAGAATTGGTCTACAAATTCAGGTGATAGTTCAACCAAATTAGATAGCGTTGTAACTTGGCAGGTGTGAGAATGATTGCTGTCATCATATTCGGGAGCAGCAATGCTCACAGCACGCTGTACCTGGGTGATGTTGCTTTTGTCACTCGCTCCACTGTTACCACTTGGCTGTAGTACAGGAGTCTCCACAAATGCCGTCATCAGGATTGGTAGCCGCTGGGGACAACACAATGCGTGAGCCGTTATTGGACTGAGCAAAGTATCGACGTCCATTGGTACTGCTGATGGAAGTGAAAGACAGATGTCCAACACGCATTCATCGCCGCAAAGCATACATCTCAGCACAGGTAAAATGCAATTTTGCCATATTGGTCTGAATGAAAGGAACCAGGTCATGTTTAGATCTCTCAGCCTGGCCAATCCAAGGACGTTAGTTATCCTGTCCCGGTAGCGCATTGCTAGGATTGTCTCTTCCATTCCCATGGGAGCTATGTCTGAGCCGAGGCTTGCCATAACGAAGCAGGAGGGTTAAAAATAGAATCCCTGCGACGAGTCCCAAAAATAATGGTATGCCGCCAAAAATGGAGTGCACAAAATTAGGAAAGATTCCCAAAATTGCCTGGAAGGGTGTTAGCAGTCCCGTAAAGACTGTCTTAAATATGCCTGGGATGCTTGTTGCACTAGACATGTTAAGGAGTTGGCTGAACATTTCTACGAAATGCACGGGGCAATTTGTTGATAAAAGGTCATGAATTTCAGTAGCTGTCCTTGCAACTAGAAGATCATACGTCTCTTTAGATGACGTTATAGGCACTGTTGTCTGTAAAAGTACAGATTTCATTTTGCTTAATGTATCAATTCGTATAGAATAGAGATTCAGACGAGGCCAGAGGGGAGTCACTATGTCTGGAGGCCCGCTCGGGAACAATGCTTGCATACAACATTTGACCATGGACGTAACTTGTACTAGATAACTTTTCCCTGGCGTCAGGCCACAACATCTGTGATCCGTTCTAAGAATGTAACTCCCGTTTGCGAGTTGCATAAAGAAGGGCTCTATCTGAGTTGCAGGTGTGACTAGCTGGTGGCATGAAAGGTTGTTTGAATTTCCATCACATGCTCCGTGTAAATTAATACCCTGACACAAAAGTATACCGCTTAGTGAATGTTTACAGTTCTCACCACTAAGAAATACATTTTTGTCACTGTCACTATAGCAAGAATGAGTGTATGGTAATTTCCATATAGATTTTACAAATCCTTTACCCAATTGTTCATATTGGCCAGCAGGTATGTACTCAAGGCACTTTTTAAACCGGAAAGTTGTTATCGGAATTGTGATAATTCCGTGTATTATCCATTCAATGACAGGACTCTCTGACATTGTCAATGGTAATCTCTCGAGTTTTTCGATGCTCAGGATTGTATAGTCTGCTCCTTTCTGTGCCAAACTGATCTGTTTATCAGTAAGGTTAAAACTGGAAAATAATGACGTTGTGTTGATTAAACGCCAAGGCACATAGCCTGAACGAAGATTTTGCAGCGTCCAGCCTAATTCTATAATAGAGCGTAATTGAGATTGGCCATGTTGTAACATTAGCAAATCTCTGTCTATCACATCAAAGGCAGAGGATACAATATTGTCCAACGAATATATTCTGGAAGACAGAGTCGTTAACCCATTGTCTACCACAGAAAGTGATTTCTCCAAATTAATACAATCAATTTCTCGTATTTTTTCAGCAGTTTCAATTTGCTTTACTTTCCAAGCCTCGTTGTAAGCAGCATAGATACTGGTCGCTATGAAACGCTTTTGACGCTGTTTGCGTGGTCCAAGAATGAAATCGCGCAAATCAGCACCATCTTTTAATAAAGACAAGTATTGCTTAATTTCAGCCAGTGTGGATGTAGTTAGCCATTCTAGGCAGAGTTTCCCTACACTGTATGTTGTTATAATCCCTGGATGCTGTCTCTGGGAATATCTCGAGTCTAATCTGGTCATTTTTAAACCCTGTGTTTTATTCAGGAATCTATCTTGACAGCTATTTGTGTCTGTAGGCCAGATTAACCACTTTTTCCAATCAGGATGTGTTCTGTTGAAATGTAAAATTTTTGACACGTCTAACTCAATATCTGTGGTTGTATTCTCAGCTATTGGCTTTGGAATAGACGGTGTTTTATGGTCTTTGTTCTTAGCTAGGCCAAGACAAGATGTTTGGTGTATTGTGTCATTTAAAAACAACATTTGTTCTGGTATCATGCAGGTTCTAAATAGTGCTTCAATGCCTTGCACCTGCCAATCTTTTGTACCCCAAATTGTTTTCGTTTCAATATTATTTTTCCAATAATCAAAACCAAATGGCATCATTTTGTCATAAAATTTTTCTGAATATATCAATTTAGAATTTGTCAGCATTGTTTTCATTCCTGTTTTATCTAACAGTTTATAATAAAATGTTTCTGCATTACTGGTGTTAAACCCTGAGAAGTATTTGAATTTCTCAAAAAATGCTTTAGAACTGCTTTTAGGTGGTGTAGAACAATGTTCCCATTGATTATACATAAAAACATTTCTAGGCTGTGCAGATTTATGCAAGTAATGATCCCCATAGTGGGTGTAACAGAATAATTGCTCATAACTAGATGAACCTTGTAAATAATCATGATCTGTGAATCTAGCTGACATTACTAAATCAGACATCATGTCATTAATACTGTTAAAGTCCCAATCATCAGAGAATGTACTTGGTGTCACAAAGTCACTTAAGGAAACCTTTAGTTGATGAGGGTACTTCAGGATTTCGACCGGACCATATATCTCATAGTCTGTTTTCTCCCATACTACCCCACCAGGTATTGGAATTGCTGTGACATTTACTGTTGACAGTTCTCTTTTCTTCACATGGGATGATCTGTGTGGTTTCAGGACTAGGTTGATGTTCTGACTTGCTGTGTCCATTCAATTGTAATAAACTTTCCTAAAATTAAAACTAAAATTAGGCATAGTAGGAGTATGAATACCCCTGAAATAATCCAATGCTCAATCAACGGTGAATCCAGAAATAATTCTTTGATTTGTTGAAGGAGTCCTGTTGTATTTTCTTTAGAAGACTTTTTTGTTTCTGGCATCACTTCGGGTCGTTTAGATCTTCAGAGAAGTTGTCGAAGTTGATGAAATAACCAGAGGCAGTTCTGTCAATTGATGGGATTGTTCTTTCAATCTGTCTCTCGGTAGCACTTTCTGATGCCACATCATTGTAGACTGGTGTTGTTTCTTGATGAACTGTTTCAATCTGTGTTTCAAGAGGCACGAGTTCCATGGCATTATTGCATAGTCCTTCATTGTGCACTGCAGGCTGATCGAATGTGATTAGTCTTTCAGTTTGAACCTCTTGGATTGTTGCAAGTTTGGGTATTCTGTTGTTTCTTGGGAGTCCACTGGGCCTACTGTTGATTATAGGCCACATGCTTGTGGTTTTACCAGATCGATAGACACGACTCTGTTCTCCTTTTTACCAGCAAGGGGCGGTAGCACAACTGATCTTGTTCCGGTGACTGCTAAGACAGGTACTGCTTTTCTATAAGAAGGCCCAAATTCCTTCTTAACCGCGATCTTTTCTCTGACTAGATCCCCAATCTTTGGAATCCAGACAGGCCTTGCTGGGGCTGTTGCGGGTGGTGCCTCTGGTGAGGGGTTAGCTGGTGTGAATTAACAGCTGGCTGGACTGTTGCAGTCCGCATTACATATTGGACTAATTGCCTATGTATTTTTATTAATGCGTTTAGCTGTACTAACAGCTCTTCCTTAGACATTCTTGCAATGTCAGGATGTGGTGTGTAGCTGGCTAGAACCGGCCACGTGGCTCCTGGTCTACCTAGTGGACCGAGCCTAGTTATGTGATTATTGTGTTTTAGGGCGCCATTAAACCAGAGCAGGTGCTCTTGAAATTTAAGTGGGATTTCAATCTCCTCGAAAGGAGCGTACTCTCCCGGAGGTTCCTCTATTTTGTAATAGTGAAACTCTTGTGTTCTAGCGTTTGCCGCTGGAAAGTTTATCCATGAATAGAATACCTCTGTCTGCCGATACTCGTGAGCCTCTATCACGAAAATTACTGTACCACCTTGAGGTGTCAGTCCGTTCTCTATAAGTTTTAACGTTATAGATCTTCTTAAGTGAACCGGGAGGATAATAGCATCCGGGTCTGCTTGTTCGGGACCTTGCTGAGTCGCATCTACTGCGGCCCCAGAGGTTCCGTTATTTTCTGGCATTGTAAAAATGCAAGGTTTGCAGAGTAGGTCTCCAAGGAGACAAAGATTAGGTGCACAATATTTTGGAACACTGTATCCTTCAACGTTGAATAAACCAGAGCTTTACATAGGAATCTCTTCCTACTAAGGTCGGGCGGATTTTTAACCTTTCACCCACTCCAGACGTCTATTGGAGTATTTACGGGAGAAAGGGGTCTGTGTGAAATATGCACGACTGAGTTACTCTACTGTCTTGCGTTAGTTTATCGCCTTACCAAACGTTGGGCGCCATGTAGTGTAGTTCCTAGTTTCCCACTAGGCCCTGCGCATTGGAATAACATAAACAGTAGTATCGACGTGGAACTGCGGATATTCCAGGCCTCCACTGACTATGCTAAACTTAATTGGGTTGTGTTACCAACTAGCTCAGAGGTCACTGGAAACTTTCTTCTCTGCATAGGAAGTGATCAGCTTCCTTGGCACAGACAAGAAGGGATTCAGTTTTCCAACAACCGTGCAACATGACAACTTTGCTCCTCAGATCAAGAGTCAATCTCTAGGGTCGTGTGAAACAATAGACATGTATTTCACTCAGTCAGTCTAGTGCAGTTTACTTTCACGAGATGTAGAGAATAGAGAGACGGGCGTTTGTCAATAAAGGGTTAACATTTATTGAACAGTCTTTCTTCTCGTACAAGAGAAATGAATTGCCACAATTGTAATAATTGTTATTATAAAAAGTACGTACAGTAAGATAAGTATTGCGAAGTAGAACTGTAAAAGCATTGATATGGTTTCTTAGCCATACAATGGTTAAAAGTAATAAAACATATATACAGTCATATATACATTAGGCTAACATACTCAACTGGTGCTTCTAACTAAGCCTACCCCAGTGTGCCTGACCTAAGCCTAACACGTGAAAAGGGGAGTAAGTAAGTAGCTTAAGTTAAGTTGGTTTTGCCAAGGTTTGTTTCAAGAATTCTCGTCTAAGGGTTTAGTCAACACCATACCTCTGAATAGAATGATGGAGGATTGGTATCTCCTTCAGGGGTCTCTCTCGATATCCCAGTCACCCGCGAGGGTAAACCGGAAGCGCCGGGACTGGATTTCTCTGCACGAGAAAGGCAGCGGCTTCTCTTCAGCGCGTCGAGGAAGGGAGGGGGGACAGCGTCCACGGGCAGCTGGAATCTGCTGGATGTCTTCGCAGAGGGACGGCTGTTCAGCTCCTTAAGCGTACTGCACCATAGTTCGCGCTGTAGCGGCGATAATGGTAATCAGCAGCTTCACCACCACAGGATAGCAGGCTGCAGCGACAGAGTGCTAGATTTACCAACACAGGGTCATGCAGGCAGCTGGCATCAGCAACAGGCAACGAACATTGCTTAAGGCAACATTGGTAATATTTATACCTGACAGGTGCCGGGTTTGACGCAAGTTTGCTGGACATAAGACGTCAATTAAAGATGTCACTAGGAAGTGATAGTCATCAGTTGCTCATTAGAGTTCCATTACTAATCAAAACATAGCAAGCGGGGATTTTCAGGTTTGCTAAGTTTTTATCTTGTTGAAGAACTCGGAGTGTTATCTAGGAATATCAGATAGTGACTGCTGCTCTGTCATTGCACTAATTGGTCGCAAAGGAAGTAGCAGAGAGTCATGCTGGAATGTGGCTCTGTTCGTGTGAGGCCAGAGATGACTTTTCAGAAAATCGCACTTGAACGGTTATGCCAATATAGGGAATAAATGGATTTATAGCCGAATAGGGGCATAAGGTCACAGTATCGATCAGGAACCTAGATTAACACGCAACAAAGTCATAATTCACATCCAACAGTCATTTAGAGTCAAAAGATTAAATGTTGAAATTTCATCCATATTGACCATTTTGGGATCGTTCGACAGGTCCGGAGTCATCGTTTTTCATCCGAAAATTGATTTTTTGGACTGTACCAAAAATGATTCAAAATGTCAATTGGATCGTGCCTCATGTTGAATAACCACTTTTTAAACCCTCACAGTGACAAAAATTGCCATTTTTACAGAGTTTTGCTTACTCAAAAGCTTCAATTTTGACCCGTTTCAGGCACAGAAATGACTTTAAACACACTTATTCTAGTTGACAAAGTCATAATTCACATCCAACAGTCATTTAGAGTCAAAAGATTAAATGTTAAAATGTCATCATTATAGACCATTTTGGGATCGTTCGACAGGTCCGGAGTCATCGTTTTTCATCCGAAAATTGATTTTTTGGACTGTACCAAAAATGATTCAAAATGTCAATTGGATCATGCCTCATGTTGAATAACCACTTTTTAAACCCTCACAGTGACCAAAATTGCCATTTTTACAGAGTTTTGCTAACTCAAAAGCTTCAATTTTGACCCGTTTCAGGCACAGAAATGACTTTAAACACACTTATTTTAGTTGAAGAAGTCATAATTCACATCCAACAGTTATTTATAGTCAAGAGATTAAATGTTGAAATGTCATCATTATAGACCATTTTGGGATCGTTCGACAGGTCCGGAGTCATTGTTTTTCATCCGAAAATTGATTTTTTGGACTGTACCAAAAATGATTCAAAATGTCAATTGGATCATGCCTCATGTTGAATAACCACTTTTTAAACCCTCACAGTTTCCAAAATTGCCATTTTTACAGAGTTTTGCTTACTCAAAAGCTTCCATTTTGACCCGTTTCAGGCACAGAAATGACTTTAAACACACTTACTTTAGTTGACAATGTCATAATTCACATCCATTTACAAAAGGGGGTGGTGATGAACATAGTGTCTGAATTGAGCAGACCACTCTTACCCAGTCCAAAGATCAGGGCTTGATCCATCACCGTTATTTATCTCACTGCCCCATCCCAGCTCAGAACCTGGCTATATGCAAATCAGTCTGTCCCTGGCCCAGTGCATCATGGGAACAGGGCAGACTAAACTACCAAGCCAATTGTTTACCAGAAAGGAGACAAGCTACCGGGGACCGGTTTCTGGCATTTCAGCCTCTTCGGCCCGGCTTGCTTGAATCCTGATGGAGCAGTGAAAATAATTCACATCCAACAGTCATTTAGAGTCAAAAGATTAAATGTTAAAATGTCATAATTATAGAGCATTTTGGGATCGTTCGACAGGTCCGGAGTCATCGTTTTTCATGCCTCATGTTGAATAACCACTTTTTAAACCCTCACAGTGACCAAAATTGCCATTTTTACAGAGTTTTGCTTACTTAAAAGCTTCAATTTTGACCCGGTTCAGGCACAGAAATGACTTTAAACACACTTATTCTAGTTGACAAAGTCATAATTCACATCCAACAGTCATTTAGAGTCAAAAGATTAAATGTTAAAATGTCATCATTGTAGACCATTTTGGGATCGTTCGACAGGTCCGGAGTCATCGTTTTTCATCTGAAAATTGATTTTTTGGACTGTACCAAAAATGATTCAAAATGTCAATTGGATCATGCCTCATGTTGAATAACCACTTTTTAAACCCTCACAGTGACCAAAATTGCAATTTTTACAGAGTTTTGCTTACTCAAAAGCTTCCATTTTGACCCATTTCAGGCAAAGAAATGACTTTAAACACACTTATTTTAGTTAACAAACAGCCTGATTCATGTAGGTAAATTGCACTCGCAAAGGGCCAGATTCTCAGAATCTGGCCCTTAGCGAGTGCGATTTTTGCATTTGGTTTTCATGATACCAAATGCAAAAATCGCTATGTAAGAATTCGCATATTTGCGTGGAATGGCATTTAAGGAATCTCTAATAGAGATTCCTCAAATGCTATTCATGACACACAACAAAATTGCGATTTTGGACTTTTGGGGCCGCTATTTACCGACAGGTCAGACCTGTCGGTAAATAGCAAAAACTCAGAAAAATGCTTTTAAAAGCATCATTCAAAGTTGCATGTAGCACACACACATGTCCTTTGGACATGTGTGTGCGCAACACCTGTCCAAAAGTGCATTTTAGGGGTGCTACAGGGCGTCCTTTGGACACCCCTGGCACCCTTAAAATCGCTATCTCAGTTGCGAGTAGCAAATTGCTACTCGCAAATCCCCATTCATTCCAATGGGCCTCTTGGCCCATAGGAATGATTGGGGAGTATTTGCGAGTAGCAAATTGCTACTCGCAAATAAAGAACATGTAGGAATCGCTATTTAAGTAGCAATTCCTACATGAATGCCGTTTTGCGTGTCCTCAATAGCGATTCGCTATGATTCGCTATTAGGGACACGCAAAACGGCATGTACATGAATCAGGCTGTTAGTCATAACTCACATCCAACAGTCATTTAGAGTCAAAAAATTAAATGTTAAAATTTGATCCATATTGACCATTTTGGGATCGTTCGACAGGTCCGGAGTCATCGTTTTTCATCCGAAAATTGATTTTTTGGACTGTACCAAAAATGATTCAAAATGTCAATTGGATCATGCCTCATGTTGAATAACCACTTTTTAAACCCTCACAGTGACCAAAATTGCCATTTTTACAGTTTTGCTAACTCAAAAGCTTCAATTTTGACCCGTTTCAGGCACAGAAATGACTTTAAACACGCTTATTTTAGTTGAAGAAGTCATAATTCACATCCAACAGTTATTTAGAGTCAAAAGATTAAATGTTGGAATTTCATCCATATTGACCATTTTGGGATCGTTCGACAGGTCCGGAATCATCGTTTTTCACCCGAAAATTGATTTTTCGGACTGTACCAAAAATGATTCAAAATGTCAATTGGATCGTGCCTCATGTTGAATAACCTCACAGTGACCAAAATTGCCATTTTTACAGAGTTTTGCTTACTCAAAAGCTTCCATTTTGACCCGTTTCAGGCACAGAAATGACTTTAAACACACTTATTCTAGTTGACAAAGTCATAATTCACATCCAACAGTCATTTAGAGTCAAAAACCTAAATGTTAAAATTTCATCCATATTGACCATTTTGGGATCGTTCGACAGGTCCGGAGTCCTCGTTTTTCATCCTAAAATTGATTTTTTGGACTGTACCAAAAATGATTCAAAATGTCAATTGGATCATGCCTCATGTTGAATAGCCACTTTTTAAACCCTCACAGTGACCAAAATTGCCATTTTTACAGAGTTTTGCTTACTCAAAAGCTTCAATTTTGACCCGTTTCAGGCACAGAAATGACTTTAAACACACTTATTTTAGTTGACAAAGTCATAATTCACATTCAACAGTCATTTATAGTCAAAAGATTAAATGTTGAAATTTCATCATTATAGACCATTTTGGGATCGTTCGACAGGTCCGGAGTCATCGTTTTTCATCCGAAAATTGATTTTTTGGACTGTACCAAAAATGATTCAAAATGTCAATTGGATCATGCCTCATGTTGAATAACCACTTTTTAAACCCTCACAGTGACCAAAATTGCCATTTTTACAGAGTTTTGCTTACTCAAAAGCTTCAATTTTGACCCGTTTCAGGCACAGAAATGACTTTAAACACACTTATTTTAGTTAACAAAGTCATAATTCACATCCAACAGTCATTTATAGTCAAGAGATTAAATGTTGAAATTTCATCATTATAGACCATTTTGGTATCGTTCGACAGGTCCGGAGTCATCGTTTTTCATCCGAAAATTGATTTTTTGGACTGTACCAAAAATGATTCAAAATGTCAATTGGATCATGCCTCATGTTGAATAACCACTTTTTAAACCCTCACAGTGACCAAAATTGCCATTTTTACAGTTTTGCTAACTCAAAAGCTTCAATTTTGACCCGTTTCAGGCACAGAAATGACTTTAAACACGCTTATTTTAGTTGAAGAAGTCATAATTCACATCCAACAGTTATTTAGAGTCAAAAGATTAAATGTTGGAATTTCATCCATATTGACCATTTTGGGATCGTTCGACAGGTCCGGAATCATCGTTTTTCACCCGAAAATTGATTTTTCGGACTGTACCAAAAATGATTCAAAATGTCAATTGGATCGTGCCTCATGTTGAATAACCTCACAGTGACCAAAATTGCCATTTTTACAGAGTTTTGCTTACTCAAAAGCTTCCATTTTGACCCGTTTCAGGCACAGAAATGACTTTAAACACACTTATTCTAGTTGACAAAGTCATAATTCACATCCAACAGTCATTTAGAGTCAAAAACCTAAATGTTAAAATTTCATCCATATTGACCATTTTGGGATCGTTCGACAGGTCCGGAGTCCTCGTTTTTCATCCTAAAATTGATTTTTTGGACTGTACCAAAAATGATTCAAAATGTCAATTGGATCATGCCTCATGTTGAATAGCCACTTTTTAAACCCTCACAGTGACCAAAATTGCCATTTTTACAGAGTTTTGCTTACTCAAAAGCTTCAATTTTGACCCGTTTCAGGCACAGAAATGACTTTAAACACACTTATTTTAGTTGACAAAGTCATAATTCACATTCAACAGTCATTTATAGTCAAAAGATTAAATGTTGAAATTTCATCATTATAGACCATTTTGGGATCGTTCGACAGGTCCGGAGTCATCGTTTTTCATCCGAAAATTGATTTTTTGGACTGTACCAAAAATGATTCAAAATGTCAATTGGATCGTGCCTCATGTTGAATAACCACTTTTTAAACCCTCACAGTGACAAAAATTGCCATTTTTACAGAGTTTTGCTTACTCAAAAGCTTCAATTTTGACCCGTTTCAGGCACAGAAATTACTTTAAACACACGTATTCTAGTTGACAAAGTCATAATTCACATCCAACAGTCATTTAGAGTCAAAAGATTAAATGTTAAAATGTCATCATTATAGACCATTTTGGGATCGTTCGACAGGTCCGGAGTCATCGTTTTTCATCCGAAAATTGATTTTTTGGACTGTACCAAAAATGATTCAAAATGTCAATTGGATTATGCCTCATGTTGAATAACCACTTTTTAAACCCTCACAGTGACCAAAATTGCCATTTTTACAGAGTTTTGCTTACTCAAAAGCTTCAATTTTGACCCGTTTCAGGCACAGAAATGACTTTAAACACACTTATTTTAGTTAACAAAGTCATAATTCACATCCAACAGTCATTTATAGTCAAGATATTAAATGTTGAAATTTCATCATTATAGACCATTTTGGTATCGTTCGACAGGTCCGGAGTCATCGTTTTTCATCCGAAAATTGATTTTTTGGACTGTACCAAAAATGATTCAAAATGTCAATTGGATCATGCCTCATGTTGAATAACCACTTTTTAAACCCTCACAGTGACCAAAATTGCCATTTTTACAGAGTTTTGCTTACTCAAAAGCTTCCATTTTGAGCCGTTTCAGGCACAGAAATGACTTTAAACACACTTATTTTAGTTGACAATGTCATAATTCACATCCAACAGTCATTTAGAGTCAAAAGATTAAATGTTAAAATTTCATCATTATAGACCATTTTGGGATCGTTCGACAGGTCCGGAGTCATCGTTTTTCATCCGAAAATTGATTTTTTGGACTGTACCAAAAATGATTCAAAATGTCAATTGGATCATGCCTCATGTTGAATAGCCACTTTTTAAACCCTCACAGTGACCAAAATTGCCATTTTTACAGAGTTTTGCTTACTCAAAAGCTTCAATTTTGACCCGTTTCAGGCACAGAAATGACTTTAAACACACTTATTTTAGTTGACAAAGTCATAATTCACATCCAACAGTCATTTAGAGTCAAAAGATTAAATGTTGAAATTTCATCCATATTGACCATTTTGGGATCGTTCGACAGGTCCGGAGTCATCGTTTTACATCCGAAAATTGATTTTTTGGACTGTACCAAAAATGATTCAAAATGTCAATTGGATCATGCCTCATGTTGAATAACCACTTTTTAAACCCTCACAGTGACCAAAATTGCCATTTTTACAGAGTTTTGCTTACTCAAAAGCTTCAATTTTGACCCGTTTCAGGCACAGAAATGACTTTAAACACACTTATTTTAGTTGACAAAGTCATAATTCACATTCAACAGTCATTTATAGTCAAAAGATTAAATGTTGAAATTTCATCATTATAGACCATTTTGGGATCGTTCGACAGGTCCGGAGTCATCGTTTTTCATCCGAAAATTGATTTTTTGGACTGTACCAAAAATGATTCAAAATGTCAATTGGATCGTGCCTCATGTTGAATAACCACTTTTTAAACCCTCACAGTGACAAAAATTGCCATTTTTACAGAGTTTTGCTTACTCAAAAGCTTCAATTTTGACCCGTTTCAGGCACAGAAATTACTTTAAACACACGTATTCTAGTTGACAAAGTCATAATTCACATCCAACAGTCATTTAGAGTCAAAAGATTAAATGTTAAAATGTCATCATTATAGACCATTTTGGGATCGTTCGACAGGTCCGGAGTCATCGTTTTTCATCCGAAAATTGATTTTTTGGACTGTACCAAAAATGATTCAAACTGTCAATTGGATCATGCCTCATGTTGAATAACCACTCTTTAAACCCTCACAGTGACCAAAATTGCCATTTTTACAGAGTTTTGCTTACTCAAAAGCTTCAATTTTGACCCGTTTCAGGCACAGAAATGACTTTAAACACACTTATTTTAGTTAACAAAGTCATAATTCACATCCAACAGTCATTTAGAGTCAAAAGATTAAATGTTAAAATGTCATCATTATAGACCATTTTGGGATCGTTCGACAGGTCCGGAGTCATCGTTTTTCATCCGAAAATTGATTTTTTGGACTGTACCAAAAATGATTCAAAATGTCAATTGGATCATGCCTCATGTTGAATAACCACTTTTTAAACCCTCACAGTGACCAAAATTGCCATTTTTACAGAGTTTTGCTTACTCAAAAGCTTCAATTTTGACCCGTTTCAGGCACAGAAATGACTTTAAACACACTTATTTTAGTTAACAAAGTCATAATTCACATCCAACAGTCATTTATAGTCAAGAGATTAAATGTAGAAATTTCATCATTATAGACCATTTTGGTATCGTTCGACAGGTCCGGAGTCATCGTTTTTCATCCGAAAATTGATTTTTTGGACTGTACCAAAAATGATTCAAAATGTCAATTGGATCATGCCTCATGTTGAATAACCACTTTTTAAACCCTCACAGTGACCAAAATTGCCATTTTTACAGTTTTGCTAACTCAAAAGCTTCAATTTTGACCCGTTTCAGGCACAGAAATGACTTTAAACACGCTTATTTTAGTTGAAGAAGTCATAATTCACATCCAACAGTTATTTAGAGTCAAAAGATTAAATGTTGGAATTTCATCCATATTGACCATTTTGGGATCGTTCGACAGGTCCGGAATCATCGTTTTTCACCCGAAAATTGATTTTTCGGACTGTACCAAAAATGATTCAAAATGTCAATTGGATCGTGCCTCATGTTGAATAACCTCACAGTGACCAAAATTGCCATTTTTACAGAGTTTTGCTTACTCAAAAGCTTCCATTTTGACCCGTTTCAGGCACAGAAATGACTTTAAACACACTTATTCTAGTTGACAAAGTCATAATTCACATCCAACAGTCATTTAGAGTCAAAAACCTAAATGTTAAAATTTCATCCATATTGACCATTTTGGGATCGTTCGACAGGTCCGGAGTCCTCGTTTTTCATCCTAAAATTGATTTTTTGGACTGTACCAAAAATGATTCAAAATGTCAATTGGATCATGCCTCATGTTGAATAGCCACTTTTTAAACCCTCACAGTGACCAAAATTGCCATTTTTACAGAGTTTTGCTTACTTAAAAGCTTCAATTTTGACCCGTTTCAGGCACAGAAATGACTTTAAACACACTTATTCTAGTTGACAAAGTCATAATTCACATCCAACAGTCATTTAGAGTCAAAAGATTAAATGTTAAAATGTCATCATTGTAGACCATTTTGGGATCGTTCGACAGGTCCGGAGTCATCGTTTTTCATCTGAAAATTGATTTTTTGGACTGTACCAAAAATGATTCAAAATGTCAATTGGATCATGCCTCATGTTGAATAACCACTTTTTAAACCCTCACAGTGACCAAAATTGCAATTTTTACAGAGTTTTGCTTACTCAAAAGCTTCCATTTTGACCCATTTCAGGCAAAGAAATGACTTTAAACACACTTATTTTAGTTAACAAACAGCCTGATTCATGTAGGTAAATTGCACTCGCAAAGGGCCAGATTCTCAGAATCTGGCCCTTAGCGAGTGCGATTTTTGCATTTGGTTTTCATGATACCAAATGCAAAAATCGCTATGTAAGAATTCGCATATTTGCGTGGAATGGCATTTAAGGAATCTCTAATAGAGATTCCTCAAATGCTATTCATGACACACAACAAAATTGCGATTTTGGACTTTTGGGGCCGCTATTTACCGACAGGTCAGACCTGTCGGTAAATAGCAAAAACTCAGAAAAATGCTTTTAAAAGCATCATTCAAAGTTGCATGTAGCACACACACATGTCCTTTGGACATGTGTGTGCGCAACACCTGTCCAAAAGTGCATTTTAGGGGTGCTACAGGGCGTCCTTTGGACACCCCTGGCACCCTTAAAATCGCTATCTCAGTTGCGAGTAGCAAATTGCTACTCGCAAATCCCCATTCATTCCAATGGGCCTCTTGGCCCATAGGAATGATTGGGGAGTATTTGCGAGTAGCAAATTGCTACTCGCAAATAAAGAACATGTAGGAATCGCTATTTAAGTAGCAATTCCTACATGAATGCCGTTTTGCGTGTCCTCAATAGCGATTCGCTATGATTCGCTATTAGGGACACGCAAAACGGCATGTACATGAATCAGGCTGTTAGTCATAACTCACATCCAACAGTCATTTAGAGTCAAAAAATTAAATGTTAAAATTTGATCCATATTGACCATTTTGGGATCGTTCGACAGGTCCGGAGTCATCGTTTTTCATCCGAAAATTGATTTTTTGGACTGTACCAAAAATGATTCAAAATGTCAATTGGATCATGCCTCATGTTGAATAACCACTTTTTAAACCCTCACAGTGACCAAAATTGCCATTTTTACAGTTTTGCTAACTCAAAAGCTTCAATTTTGACCCGTTTCAGGCACAGAAATGACTTTAAACACGCTTATTTTAGTTGAAGAAGTCATAATTCACATCCAACAGTTATTTAGAGTCAAAAGATTAAATGTTGGAATTTCATCCATATTGACCATTTTGGGATCGTTCGACAGGTCCGGAATCATCGTTTTTCACCCGAAAATTGATTTTTCGGACTGTACCAAAAATGATTCAAAATGTCAATTGGATCGTGCCTCATGTTGAATAACCTCACAGTGACCAAAATTGCCATTTTTACAGAGTTTTGCTTACTCAAAAGCTTCCATTTTGACCCGTTTCAGGCACAGAAATGACTTTAAACACACTTATTCTAGTTGACAAAGTCATAATTCACATCCAACAGTCATTTAGAGTCAAAAACCTAAATGTTAAAATTTCATCCATATTGACCATTTTGGGATCGTTCGACAGGTCCGGAGTCCTCGTTTTTCATCCTAAAATTGATTTTTTGGACTGTACCAAAAATGATTCAAAATGTCAATTGGATCATGCCTCATGTTGAATAGCCACTTTTTAAACCCTCACAGTGACCAAAATTGCCATTTTTACAGAGTTTTGCTTACTCAAAAGCTTCAATTTTGACCCGTTTCAGGCACAGAAATGACTTTAAACACACTTATTTTAGTTGACAAAGTCATAATTCACATTCAACAGTCATTTATAGTCAAAAGATTAAATGTTGAAATTTCATCATTATAGACCATTTTGGGATCGTTCGACAGGTCCGGAGTCATCGTTTTTCATCCGAAAATTGATTTTTTGGACTGTACCAAAAATGATTCAAAATGTCAATTGGATCATGCCTCATGTTGAATAACCACTTTTTAAACCCTCACAGTGACCAAAATTGCCATTTTTACAGAGTTTTGCTTACTCAAAAGCTTCAATTTTGACCCGTTTCAGGCACAGAAATGACTTTAAACACACTTATTTTAGTTAACAAAGTCATAATTCACATCCAACAGTCATTTATAGTCAAGAGATTAAATGTTGAAATTTCATCATTATAGACCATTTTGGTATCGTTCGACAGGTCCGGAGTCATCGTTTTTCATCCGAAAATTGATTTTTTGGACTGTACCAAAAATGATTCAAAATGTCAATTGGATCATGCCTCATGTTGAATAACCACTTTTTAAACCCTCACAGTGACCAAAATTGCCATTTTTACAGTTTTGCTAACTCAAAAGCTTCAATTTTGACCCGTTTCAGGCACAGAAATGACTTTAAACACGCTTATTTTAGTTGAAGAAGTCATAATTCACATCCAACAGTTATTTAGAGTCAAAAGATTAAATGTTGGAATTTCATCCATATTGACCATTTTGGGATCGTTCGACAGGTCCGGAATCATCGTTTTTCACCCGAAAATTGATTTTTCGGACTGTACCAAAAATGATTCAAAATGTCAATTGGATCGTGCCTCATGTTGAATAACCTCACAGTGACCAAAATTGCCATTTTTACAGAGTTTTGCTTACTCAAAAGCTTCCATTTTGACCCGTTTCAGGCACAGAAATGACTTTAAACACACTTATTCTAGTTGACAAAGTCATAATTCACATCCAACAGTCATTTAGAGTCAAAAACCTAAATGTTAAAATTTCATCCATATTGACCATTTTGGGATCGTTCGACAGGTCCGGAGTCCTCGTTTTTCATCCTAAAATTGATTTTTTGGACTGTACCAAAAATGATTCAAAATGTCAATTGGATCATGCCTCATGTTGAATAGCCACTTTTTAAACCCTCACAGTGACCAAAATTGCCATTTTTACAGAGTTTTGCTTACTCAAAAGCTTCAATTTTGACCCGTTTCAGGCACAGAAATGACTTTAAACACACTTATTTTAGTTGACAAAGTCATAATTCACATTCAACAGTCATTTATAGTCAAAAGATTAAATGTTGAAATTTCATCATTATAGACCATTTTGGGATCGTTCGACAGGTCCGGAGTCATCGTTTTTCATCCGAAAATTGATTTTTTGGACTGTACCAAAAATGATTCAAAATGTCAATTGGATCGTGCCTCATGTTGAATAACCACTTTTTAAACCCTCACAGTGACAAAAATTGCCATTTTTACAGAGTTTTGCTTACTCAAAAGCTTCAATTTTGACCCGTTTCAGGCACAGAAATTACTTTAAACACACGTATTCTAGTTGACAAAGTCATAATTCACATCCAACAGTCATTTAGAGTCAAAAGATTAAATGTTAAAATGTCATCATTATAGACCATTTTGGGATCGTTCGACAGGTCCGGAGTCATCGTTTTTCATCCGAAAATTGATTTTTTGGACTGTACCAAAAATGATTCAAAATGTCAATTGGATTATGCCTCATGTTGAATAACCACTTTTTAAACCCTCACAGTGACCAAAATTGCCATTTTTACAGAGTTTTGCTTACTCAAAAGCTTCAATTTTGACCCGTTTCAGGCACAGAAATGACTTTAAACACACTTATTTTAGTTAACAAAGTCATAATTCACATCCAACAGTCATTTATAGTCAAGATATTAAATGTTGAAATTTCATCATTATAGACCATTTTGGTATCGTTCGACAGGTCCGGAGTCATCGTTTTTCATCCGAAAATTGATTTTTTGGACTGTACCAAAAATGATTCAAAATGTCAATTGGATCATGCCTCATGTTGAATAACCACTTTTTAAACCCTCACAGTGACCAAAATTGCCATTTTTACAGAGTTTTGCTTACTCAAAAGCTTCCATTTTGAGCCGTTTCAGGCACAGAAATGACTTTAAACACACTTATTTTAGTTGACAATGTCATAATTCACATCCAACAGTCATTTAGAGTCAAAAGATTAAATGTTAAAATTTCATCATTATAGACCATTTTGGGATCGTTCGACAGGTCCGGAGTCATCGTTTTTCATCCGAAAATTGATTTTTTGGACTGTACCAAAAATGATTCAAAATGTCAATTGGATCATGCCTCATGTTGAATAGCCACTTTTTAAACCCTCACAGTGACCAAAATTGCCATTTTTACAGAGTTTTGCTTACTCAAAAGCTTCAATTTTGACCCGTTTCAGGCACAGAAATGACTTTAAACACACTTATTTTAGTTGACAAAGTCATAATTCACATCCAACAGTCATTTAGAGTCAAAAGATTAAATGTTGAAATTTCATCCATATTGACCATTTTGGGATCGTTCGACAGGTCCGGAGTCATCGTTTTACATCCGAAAATTGATTTTTTGGACTGTACCAAAAATGATTCAAAATGTCAATTGGATCATGCCTCATGTTGAATAACCACTTTTTAAACCCTCACAGTGACCAAAATTGCCATTTTTACAGAGTTTTGCTTACTCAAAAGCTTCAATTTTGACCCGTTTCAGGCACAGAAATGACTTTAAACACACTTATTTTAGTTGACAAAGTCATAATTCACATTCAACAGTCATTTATAGTCAAAAGATTAAATGTTGAAATTTCATCATTATAGACCATTTTGGGATCGTTCGACAGGTCCGGAGTCATCGTTTTTCATCCGAAAATTGATTTTTTGGACTGTACCAAAAATGATTCAAAATGTCAATTGGATCGTGCCTCATGTTGAATAACCACTTTTTAAACCCTCACAGTGACAAAAATTGCCATTTTTACAGAGTTTTGCTTACTCAAAAGCTTCAATTTTGACCCGTTTCAGGCACAGAAATTACTTTAAACACACGTATTCTAGTTGACAAAGTCATAATTCACATCCAACAGTCATTTAGAGTCAAAAGATTAAATGTTAAAATGTCATCATTATAGACCATTTTGGGATCGTTCGACAGGTCCGGAGTCATCGTTTTTCATCCGAAAATTGATTTTTTGGACTGTACCAAAAATGATTCAAACTGTCAATTGGATCATGCCTCATGTTGAATAACCACTCTTTAAACCCTCACAGTGACCAAAATTGCCATTTTTACAGAGTTTTGCTTACTCAAAAGCTTCAATTTTGACCCGTTTCAGGCACAGAAATGACTTTAAACACACTTATTTTAGTTAACAAAGTCATAATTCACATCCAACAGTCATTTAGAGTCAAAAGATTAAATGTTAAAATGTCATCATTATAGACCATTTTGGGATCGTTCGACAGGTCCGGAGTCATCGTTTTTCATCCGAAAATTGATTTTTTGGACTGTACCAAAAATGATTCAAAATGTCAATTGGATCATGCCTCATGTTGAATAACCACTTTTTAAACCCTCACAGTGACCAAAATTGCCATTTTTACAGAGTTTTGCTTACTCAAAAGCTTCAATTTTGACCCGTTTCAGGCACAGAAATGACTTTAAACACACTTATTTTAGTTAACAAAGTCATAATTCACATCCAACAGTCATTTATAGTCAAGAGATTAAATGTAGAAATTTCATCATTATAGACCATTTTGGTATCGTTCGACAGGTCCGGAGTCATCGTTTTTCATCCGAAAATTGATTTTTTGGACTGTACCAAAAATGATTCAAAATGTCAATTGGATCATGCCTCATGTTGAATAACCACTTTTTAAACCCTCACAGTGACCAAAATTGCCATTTTTACAGTTTTGCTAACTCAAAAGCTTCAATTTTGACCCGTTTCAGGCACAGAAATGACTTTAAACACGCTTATTTTAGTTGAAGAAGTCATAATTCACATCCAACAGTTATTTAGAGTCAAAAGATTAAATGTTGGAATTTCATCCATATTGACCATTTTGGGATCGTTCGACAGGTCCGGAATCATCGTTTTTCACCCGAAAATTGATTTTTCGGACTGTACCAAAAATGATTCAAAATGTCAATTGGATCGTGCCTCATGTTGAATAACCTCACAGTGACCAAAATTGCCATTTTTACAGAGTTTTGCTTACTCAAAAGCTTCCATTTTGACCCGTTTCAGGCACAGAAATGACTTTAAACACACTTATTCTAGTTGACAAAGTCATAATTCACATCCAACAGTCATTTAGAGTCAAAAACCTAAATGTTAAAATTTCATCCATATTGACCATTTTGGGATCGTTCGACAGGTCCGGAGTCCTCGTTTTTCATCCTAAAATTGATTTTTTGGACTGTACCAAAAATGATTCAAAATGTCAATTGGATCATGCCTCATGTTGAATAGCCACTTTTTAAACCCTCACAGTGACCAAAATTGCCATTTTTACAGAGTTTTGCTTACTCAAAAGCTTCAATTTTGACCCGTTTCAGGCACAGAAATGACTTTAAACACACTTATTTTAGTTGACAAAGTCATAATTCACATTCAACAGTCATTTATAGTCAAAAGATTAAATGTTGAAATTTCATCATTATAGACCATTTTGGGATCGTTCGACAGGTCCGGAGTCATCGTTTTTCATCCGAAAATTGATTTTTTGGACTGTACCAAAAATGATTCAAAATGTCAATTGGATCGTGCCTCATGTTGAATAACCACTTTTTAAACCCTCACAGTGACAAAAATTGCCATTTTTACAGAGTTTTGCTTACTCAAAAGCTTCAATTTTGACCCGTTTCAGGCACAGAAATTACTTTAAACACACGTATTCTAGTTGACAAAGTCATAATTCACATCCAACAGTCATTTAGAGTCAAAAGATTAAATGTTAAAATGTCATCATTATAGACCATTTTGGGATCGTTCGACAGGTCCGGAGTCATCGTTTTTCATCCGAAAATTGATTTTTTGGACTGTACCAAAAATGATTCAAAATGTCAATTGGATTATGCCTCATGTTGAATAACCACTTTTTAAACCCTCACAGTGACCAAAATTGCCATTTTTACAGAGTTTTGCTTACTCAAAAGCTTCAATTTTGACCCGTTTCAGGCACAGAAATGACTTTAAACACACTTATTTTAGTTAACAAAGTCATAATTCACATCCAACAGTCATTTATAGTCAAGATATTAAATGTTGAAATTTCATCATTATAGACCATTTTGGTATCGTTCGACAGGTCCGGAGTCATCGTTTTTCATCCGAAAATTGATTTTTTGGACTGTACCAAAAATGATTCAAAATGTCAATTGGATCATGCCTCATGTTGAATAACCACTTTTTAAACCCTCACAGTGACCAAAATTGCCATTTTTACAGAGTTTTGCTTACTCAAAAGCTTCCATTTTGAGCCGTTTCAGGCACAGAAATGACTTTAAACACACTTATTTTAGTTGACAATGTCATAATTCACATCCAACAGTCATTTAGAGTCAAAAGATTAAATGTTAAAATTTCATCATTATAGACCATTTTGGGATCGTTCGACAGGTCCGGAGTCATCGTTTTTCATCCGAAAATTGATTTTTTGGACTGTACCAAAAATGATTCAAAATGTCAATTGGATCATGCCTCATGTTGAATAGCCACTTTTTAAACCCTCACAGTGACCAAAATTGCCATTTTTACAGAGTTTTGCTTACTCAAAAGCTTCAATTTTGACCCGTTTCAGGCACAGAAATGACTTTAAACACACTTATTTTAGTTGACAAAGTCATAATTCACATCCAACAGTCATTTAGAGTCAAAAGATTAAATGTTGAAATTTCATCCATATTGACCATTTTGGGATCGTTCGACAGGTCCGGAGTCATCGTTTTACATCCGAAAATTGATTTTTTGGACTGTACCAAAAATGATTCAAAATGTCAATTGGATCATGCCTCATGTTGAATAACCACTTTTTAAACCCTCACAGTGACCAAAATTGCCATTTTTACAGAGTTTTGCTTACTCAAAAGCTTCAATTTTGACCCGTTTCAGGCACAGAAATGACTTTAAACACACTTATTTTAGTTGACAAAGTCATAATTCACATTCAACAGTCATTTATAGTCAAAAGATTAAATGTTGAAATTTCATCATTATAGACCATTTTGGGATCGTTCGACAGGTCCGGAGTCATCGTTTTTCATCCGAAAATTGATTTTTTGGACTGTACCAAAAATGATTCAAAATGTCAATTGGATCGTGCCTCATGTTGAATAACCACTTTTTAAACCCTCACAGTGACAAAAATTGCCATTTTTACAGAGTTTTGCTTACTCAAAAGCTTCAATTTTGACCCGTTTCAGGCACAGAAATTACTTTAAACACACGTATTCTAGTTGACAAAGTCATAATTCACATCCAACAGTCATTTAGAGTCAAAAGATTAAATGTTAAAATGTCATCATTATAGACCATTTTGGGATCGTTCGACAGGTCCGGAGTCATCGTTTTTCATCCGAAAATTGATTTTTTGGACTGTACCAAAAATGATTCAAACTGTCAATTGGATCATGCCTCATGTTGAATAACCACTCTTTAAACCCTCACAGTGACCAAAATTGCCATTTTTACAGAGTTTTGCTTACTCAAAAGCTTCAATTTTGACCCGTTTCAGGCACAGAAATGACTTTAAACACACTTATTTTAGTTAACAAAGTCATAATTCACATCCAACAGTCATTTAGAGTCAAAAGATTAAATGTTAAAATGTCATCATTATAGACCATTTTGGGATCGTTCGACAGGTCCGGAGTCATCGTTTTTCATCCGAAAATTGATTTTTTGGACTGTACCAAAAATGATTCAAAATGTCAATTGGATCATGCCTCATGTTGAATAACCACTTTTTAAACCCTCACAGTGACCAAAATTGCCATTTTTACAGAGTTTTGCTTACTCAAAAGCTTCAATTTTGACCCGTTTCAGGCACAGAAATGACTTTAAACACACTTATTTTAGTTAACAAAGTCATAATTCACATCCAACAGTCATTTATAGTCAAGAGATTAAATGTAGAAATTTCATCATTATAGACCATTTTGGTATCGTTCGACAGGTCCGGAGTCATCGTTTTTCATCCGAAAATTGATTTTTTGGACTGTACCAAAAATGATTCAAAATGTCAATTGGATCATGCCTCATGTTGAATAACCACTTTTTAAACCCTCACAGTGACCAAAATTGCCATTTTTACAGTTTTGCTAACTCAAAAGCTTCAATTTTGACCCGTTTCAGGCACAGAAATGACTTTAAACACGCTTATTTTAGTTGAAGAAGTCATAATTCACATCCAACAGTTATTTAGAGTCAAAAGATTAAATGTTGGAATTTCATCCATATTGACCATTTTGGGATCGTTCGACAGGTCCGGAATCATCGTTTTTCACCCGAAAATTGATTTTTCGGACTGTACCAAAAATGATTCAAAATGTCAATTGGATCGTGCCTCATGTTGAATAACCTCACAGTGACCAAAATTGCCATTTTTACAGAGTTTTGCTTACTCAAAAGCTTCCATTTTGACCCGTTTCAGGCACAGAAATGACTTTAAACACACTTATTCTAGTTGACAAAGTCATAATTCACATCCAACAGTCATTTAGAGTCAAAAACCTAAATGTTAAAATTTCATCCATATTGACCATTTTGGGATCGTTCGACAGGTCCGGAGTCCTCGTTTTTCATCCTAAAATTGATTTTTTTGGACTGTACCAAAAATGATTCAAAATGTCAATTGGATCATGCCTCATGTTGAATAGCCACTTTTTAAACCCTCACAGTGACCAAAATTGCCATTTTTACAGAGTTTTGCTTACTCAAAAGCTTCAATTTTGACCCGTTTCAGGCACAGAAATGACTTTAAACACACTTATTTTAGTTGACAAAGTCATAATTCACATTCAACAGTCATTTATAGTCAAAAGATTAAATGTTGAAATTTCATCATTATAGACCATTTTGGGATCGTTCGACAGGTCCGGAGTCATCGTTTTTCATCCGAAAATTGATTTTTTGGACTGTACCAAAAATGATTCAAAATGTCAATTGGATCGTGCCTCATGTTGAATAACCACTTTTTAAACCCTCACAGTGACAAAAATTGCCATTTTTACAGAGTTTTGCTTACTCAAAAGCTTCAATTTTGACCCGTTTCAGGCACAGAAATTACTTTAAACACACGTATTCTAGTTGACAAAGTCATAATTCACATCCAACAGTCATTTAGAGTCAAAAGATTAAATGTTAAAATGTCATCATTATAGACCATTTTGGGATCGTTCGACAGGTCCGGAGTCATCGTTTTTCATCCGAAAATTGATTTTTTGGACTGTACCAAAAATGATTCAAAATGTCAATTGGATCATGCCTCATGTTGAATAACCACTTTTTAAACCCTCACAGTGACCAAAATTGCCATTTTTACAGAGTTTTGCTTACTCAAAAGCTTCAATTTTGACCCGTTTCAGGCACAGAAATGACTTTAAACACACTTATTTTAGTTAACAAAGTCATAATTCACATCCAACAGTCATTTATAGTCAAGAGATTAAATGTTGAAATTTCATCATTATAGACCATTTTGGTATCGTTCGACAGGTCCGGAGTCATCGTTTTTCATCCGAAAATTGATTTTTTGGACTGTACCAAAAATGATTCAAAATGTCAATTGGATCATGCCTCATGTTGAATAACCACTTTTTAAACCCTCACAGTGACCAAAATTGCCATTTTTACAGAGTTTTGCTTACTCAAAAGCTTCCATTTTGACCCGTTTCAGGCACAGAAATGACTTTAAACACACTTATTTTAGTTGACAATGTCATAATTCACATCCAACAGTCATTTAGAGTCAAAAGATTAAATGTTAAAATTTCATCATTATAGACCATTTTGGGATCGTTCGACAGGTCCGGAGTCATCGTTTTTCATCCGAAAATTGATTTTTTGGACTGTACCAAAAATGATTCAAAATGTCAATTGGATCATGCCTCATGTTGAATAGCCACTTTTTAAACCCTCACAGTGACCAAAATTGCCATTTTTACAGAGTTTTGCTTACTCAAAAGCTTCCATTTTGACCCGTTTCAGGCACAGAAATGACTTTAAACACACTTATTTTAGTTGACAAAGTCATAATTCACATCCAACAGTCATTTAGAGTCAAAAGATTAAATGTTGAAATTTCATCCATATTGACCATTTTGGGATCGTTCGACAGGTCCGGAGTCATCGTTTTACATCCTAAAATTGATTTTTTGGACTGTACCAAAAATGATTCAAAATGTCAATTGGATCATGCCTCATGTTGAATAACCACTTTTTAAACCCTCACAGTGACCAAAATTGCCATTTTTACAGAGTTTTGCTTACTCAAAAGCTTCAATTTTGACCCGTTTCAGGCACAGAAATGACTTTAAACACACTTATTTTAGTTGACAAAGTCATAATTCACATTCAACAGTCATTTATAGTCAAAAGATTAAATGTTGAAATTTCATCATTATAGACCATTTTGGGATCGTTCGACAGGTCCGGAGTCATCGTTTTTCATCCGAAAATTGATTTTTTGGACTGTACCAAAAATGATTCAAAATGTCAATTGGATCGTGCCTCATGTTGAATAACCACTTTTTAAACCCTCACAGTGACAAAAATTGCCATTTTTACAGAGTTTTGCTTACTCAAAAGCTTCAATTTTGACCCGTTTCAGGCACAGAAATTACTTTAAACACACGTATTCTAGTTGACAAAGTCATAATTCACATCCAACAGTCATTTAGAGTCAAAAGATTAAATGTTAAAATGTCATCATTATAGACCATTTTGGGATCGTTCGACAGGTCCGGAGTCATCGTTTTTCATCCGAAAATTGATTTTTTGGACTGTACCAAAAATGATTCAAAATGTCAATTGGATTATGCCTCATGTTGAATAACCACTTTTTAAACCCTCACAGTGACCAAAATTGCCATTTTTACAGAGTTTTGCTTACTCAAAAGCTTCAATTTTGACCCGTTTCAGGCACAGAAATGACTTTAAACACACTTATTTTAGTTAACAAAGTCATAATTCACATCCAACAGTCATTTATAGTCAAGATATTAAATGTTGAAATTTCATCATTATAGACCATTTTGGTATCGTTCGACAGGTCCGGAGTCATCGTTTTTCATCCGAAAATTGATTTTTTGGACTGTACCAAAAATGATTCAAAATGTCAATTGGATCATGCCTCATGTTGAATAACCACTTTTTAAACCCTCACAGTGACCAAAATTGCCATTTTTACAGAGTTTTGCTTACTCAAAAGCTTCCATTTTGAGCCGTTTCAGGCACAGAAATGACTTTAAACACACTTATTTTAGTTGACAATGTCATAATTCACATCCAACAGTCATTTAGAGTCAAAAGATTAAATGTTAAAATTTCATCATTATAGACCATTTTGGGATCGTTCGACAGGTCCGGAGTCATCGTTTTTCATCCGAAAATTGATTTTTTGGACTGTACCAAAAATGATTCAAAATGTCAATTGGATCATGCCTCATGTTGAATAGCCACTTTTTAAACCCTCACAGTGACCAAAATTGCCATTTTTACAGAGTTTTGCTTACTCAAAAGCTTCAATTTTGACCCGTTTCAGGCACAGAAATGACTTTAAACACACTTATTTTAGTTGACAAAGTCATAATTCACATCCAACAGTCATTTAGAGTCAAAAGATTAAATGTTGAAATTTCATCCATATTGACCATTTTGGGATCGTTCGACAGGTCCGGAGTCATCGTTTTACATCCGAAAATTGATTTTTTGGACTGTACCAAAAATGATTCAAAATGTCAATTGGATCATGCCTCATGTTGAATAACCACTTTTTAAACCCTCACAGTGACCAAAATTGCCATTTTTACAGAGTTTTGCTTACTCAAAAGCTTCAATTTTGACCCGTTTCAGGCACAGAAATGACTTTAAACACACTTATTTTAGTTGACAAAGTCATAATTCACATTCAACAGTCATTTATAGTCAAAAGATTAAATGTTGAAATTTCATCATTATAGACCATTTTGGGATCGTTCGACAGGTCCGGAGTCATCGTTTTTCATCCGAAAATTGATTTTTTGGACTGTACCAAAAATGATTCAAAATGTCAATTGGATCGTGCCTCATGTTGAATAACCACTTTTTAAACCCTCACAGTGACAAAAATTGCCATTTTTACAGAGTTTTGCTTACTCAAAAGCTTCAATTTTGACCCGTTTCAGGCACAGAAATTACTTTAAACACACGTATTCTAGTTGACAAAGTCATAATTCACATCCAACAGTCATTTAGAGTCAAAAGATTAAATGTTAAAATGTCATCATTATAGACCATTTTGGGATCGTTCGACAGGTCCGGAGTCATCGTTTTTCATCCGAAAATTGATTTTTTGGACTGTACCAAAAATGATTCAAACTGTCAATTGGATCATGCCTCATGTTGAATAACCACTCTTTAAACCCTCACAGTGACCAAAATTGCCATTTTTACAGAGTTTTGCTTACTCAAAAGCTTCAATTTTGACCCGTTTCAGGCACAGAAATGACTTTAAACACACTTATTTTAGTTAACAAAGTCATAATTCACATCCAACAGTCATTTAGAGTCAAAAGATTAAATGTTAAAATGTCATCATTATAGACCATTTTGGGATCGTTCGACAGGTCCGGAGTCATCGTTTTTCATCCGAAAATTGATTTTTTGGACTGTACCAAAAATGATTCAAAATGTCAATTGGATCATGCCTCATGTTGAATAACCACTTTTTAAACCCTCACAGTGACCAAAATTGCCATTTTTACAGAGTTTTGCTTACTCAAAAGCTTCAATTTTGACCCGTTTCAGGCACAGAAATGACTTTAAACACGCTTATTTTAGTTGAAGAAGTCATAATTCACATCCAACAGTTATTTAGAGTCAAAAGACTAAATGTTGGAATTTCATCCATATTGACCATTTTGGGATCGTTCGACAGGTCCGGAATCATCGTTTTTCACCCGAAAATTGATTTTTCGGACTGTACCAAAAATGATTCAAAATGTCAATTGGATCGTGCCTCATGTTGAATAACCTCACAGTGACCAAAATTGCCATTTTTACAGAGTTTTGCTTACTCAAAAGCTTCCATTTTGACCCGTTTCAGGCACAGAAATGACTTTAAACACACTTATTCTAGTTGACAAAGTCATAATTCACATCCAACAGTCATTTAGAGTCAAAAACCTAAATCTTAAAATTTCATCCATATTGACCATTTTGGGATCGTTCGACAGGTCCGGAGTCCTCGTTTTTCATCCTAAAATTGATTTTTTGGACTGTACCAAAAATGATTCAAAATGTCAATTGGATCATGCCTCATGTTGAATAGCCACTTTTTAAACCCTCACAGTGACCAAAATTGCCATTTTTACAGAGTTTTGCTTACTCAAAAGCTTCAATTTTGACCCGTTTCAGGCACAGAAATGACTTTAAACACACTTATTTTAGTTGACAAAGTCATAATTCACATTCAACAGTCATTTATAGTCAAAAGATTAAATGTTGAAATTTCATCATTATAGACCATTTTGGGATCGTTCGACAGGTCCGGAGTCATCGTTTTTCATCCGAAAATTGATTTTTTGGACTGTACCAAAAATGATTCAAAATGTCAATTGGATCGTGCCTCATGTTGAATAACCACTTTTTAAACCCTCACAGTGACAAAAATTGCCATTTTTACAGAGTTTTGCTTACTCAAAAGCTTCAATTTTGACCCGTTTCAGGCACAGAAATTACTTTAAACACACGTATTCTAGTTGACAAAGTCATAATTCACATCCAACAGTCATTTAGAGTCAAAAGATTAAATGTTAAAATGTCATCATTATAGACCATTTTGGGATCGTTCGACAGGTCCGGAGTCATCGTTTTTCATCCGAAAATTGATTTTTTGGACTGTACCAAAAATGATTCAAAATGTCAATTGGATCATGCCTCATGTTGAATAACCACTTTTTAAACCCTCACAGTGACCAAAATTGCCATTTTTACAGAGTTTTGCTTACTCAAAAGCTTCAATTTTGACCCGTTTCAGGCACAGAAATGACTTTAAACACACTTATTTTAGTTAACAAAGTCATAATTCACATCCAACAGTCATTTATAGTCAAGAGATTAAATGTTGAAATTTCATCATTATAGACCATTTTGGTATCGTTCGACAGGTCCGGAGTCATCGTTTTTCATCCGAAAATTGATTTTTTGGACTGTACCAAAAATGATTCAAAATGTCAATTGGATCATGCCTCATGTTGAATAACCACTTTTTAAACCCTCACAGTGACCAAAATTGCCATTTTTACAGAGTTTTGCTTACTCAAAAGCTTCCATTTTGACCCGTTTCAGGCACAGAAATGACTTTAAACACACTTATTTTAGTTGACAATGTCATAATTCACATCCAACAGTCATTTAGAGTCAAAAGATTAAATGTTAAAATTTCATCATTATAGACCATTTTGGGATCGTTCGACAGGTCCGGAGTCATCGTTTTTCATCCGAAAATTGATTTTTTGGACTGTACCAAAAATGATTCAAAATGTCAATTGGATCATGCCTCATGTTGAATAGCCACTTTTTAAACCCTCACAGTGACCAAAATTGCCATTTTTACAGAGTTTTGCTTACTCAAAAGCTTCAATTTTGACCCGTTTCAGGCACAGAAATGACTTTAAACACACTTATTTTAGTTGACAAAGTCATAATTCACATCCAACAGTCATTTAGAGTCAAAAGATTAAATGTTGAAATTTCATCCATATTGACCATTTTGGGATCGTTCGACAGGTCCGGAGTCATCGTTTTACATCCGAAAATTGATTTTTTGGACTGTACCAAAAATGATTCAAAATGTCAATTGGATCATGCCTCATGTTGAATAACCACTTTTTAAACCCTCACAGTGACCAAAATTGCCATTTTTACAGAGTTTTGCTTACTCAAAAGCTTCAATTTTGACCCGTTTCAGGCACAGAAATGACTTTAAACACACTTATTTTAGTTGACAAAGTCATAATTCACATTCAACAGTCATTTATAGTCAAAAGATTAAATGTTGAAACTTCATCATTATAGACCATTTTGGGATCGTTCGACAGGTCCGGAGTCATCGTTTTTCATCCGAAAATTGATTTTTTGGACTGTACCAAAAATGATTCAAAATGTCAATTGGATCGTGCCTCATGTTGAATAACCACTTTTTAAACCCTCACAGTGACAAAAATTGCCATTTTTACAGAGTTTTGCTTACTCAAAAGCTTCAATTTTGACCCGTTTCAGGCACAGAAATTACTTTAAACACACGTATTCTAGTTGACAAAGTCATAATTCACATCCAACAGTCATTTAGAGTCAAAAGATTAAATGTTAAAATGTCATCATTATAGACCATTTTGGGATCGTTCGACAGGTCCGGAGTCATCGTTTTTCATCCGAAAATTGATTTTTTGGACTGTACCAAAAATGATTCAAACTGTCAATTGGATCATGCCTCATGTTGAATAACCACTTTTTAAACCCTCACAGTGACCAAAATTGCCATTTTTACAGAGTTTTGCTTACTCAAAAGCTTCAATTTTGACCCGTTTCAGGCACAGAAATGACTTTAAACACACTTATTTTAGTTAACAAAGTCATAATTCACATCCAACAGTCATTTAGAGTCAAAAGATTAAATGTTAAAATGTCATCATTATAGACCATTTTGGGATCGTTCGACAGGTCCGGAGTCATCGTTTTTCATCCGAAAATTGATTTTTTGGACTGTACCAAAAATGATTCAAAATGTCAATTGGATCATGCCTCATGTTGAATAACCACTTTTTAAACCCTCACAGTGACCAAAATTGCCATTTTTACAGAGTTTTGCTTACTCAAAAGCTTCAATTTTGACCCGTTTCAGGCACAGAAATGACTTTAAACACACTTATTTTAGTTAACAAAGTCATAATTCACATCCAACAGTCATTTATAGTCAAGAGATTATATGTTGAAATTTCATCATTATAGACCATTTTGGTATCGTTCGACAGGTCCGGAGTCATCGTTTTTCATCCGAAAATGGATTTTTTGGACTGTACCAAAAATGATTCAAAATGTCAATTGGATCATGCCTCATGTTGAATAACCACTTTTTAAACCCTCACAGTGACCAAAATTGCCCTTTTTACAGAGTTTTGCTTACTCGAAAGCTTCCATTTTGACCCGTTTCAGGCACAGAAATGACTTTAAACACACTTATTTTAGTTGACAATGTCATAATTCACATCCAACAGTCATTTAGAGTCAAAAGATTAAATGTTAAAATTTCATCATTATAGACCATTTTGGGATCGTTCGACAGGTCCGGAGTCATCGTTTTTCATCCGAAAATTGATTTTTTGGACTGTACCAAAAATGATTCAAAATGTCAATTGGATCATGCCTCATGTTGAATAGCCACTTTTTAAACCCTCACAGTGACCAAAATTGCCATTTTTACAGAGTTTTGCTTACTCAAAAGCTTCAATTTTGACCCGTTTCAGGCACAGAAATGACTTTAAACACACTTATTTTAGTTGACAAAGTCATAATTCACATCCAACAGTCATTTAGAGTCAAAAGATTAAATGTTGAAATTTCATCCATATTGACCATTTTGGGATCGTTCGACAGGTCCGGAGTCATCGTTTTACATCCGAAAATTGATTTTTTGGACTGTACCAAAAATGATTCAAAATGTCAATTGGATCATGCCTCATGTTGAATAACCACTTTTTAAACCCTCACAGTGACCAAAATTGCCATTTTTACAGAGTTTTGCTTACTCAAAAGCTTCAATTTTGACCCGTTTCAGGCACAGAAATGACTTTAAACACACTTATTTTAGTTGACAAAGTCATAATTCACATTCAACAGTCATTTATAGTCAAAAGATTAAATGTTGAAATTTCATCATTATAGACCATTTTGGGATCGTTCGACAGGTCCGGAGTCATCGTTTTTCATCCGAAAATTGATTTTTTGGACTGTACCAAAAATGATTCAAAATGTCAATTGGATCGTGCCTCATGTTGAATAACCACTTTTTAAACCCTCACAGTGACAAAAATTGCCATTTTTACAGAGTTTTGCTTACTCAAAAGCTTCAATTTTGACCCGTTTCAGGCACAGAAATTACTTTAAACACACGTATTCTAGTTGACAAAGTCATAATTCACATCCAACAGTCATTTAGAGTCAAAAGATTAAATGTTAAAATGTCATCATTATAGACCATTTTGGGATCGTTCGACAGGTCCGGAGTCATCGTTTTTCATCCGAAAATTGATTTTTTGGACTGTACCAAAAATGATTCAAACTGTCAATTGGATCATGCCTCATGTTGAATAACCACTTTTTAAACCCTCACAGTGACCAAAATTGCCATTTTTACAGAGTTTTGCTTACTCAAAAGCTTCAATTTTGACCCGTTTCAGGCACAGAAATGACTTTAAACACACTTATTTTAGTTAACAAAGTCATAATTCACATCCAACAGTCATTTATAGTCAAGAGATTAAATGTTGAAATTTCATCATTATAGACCATTTTGGTATCGTTCGACAGGTCCGGAGTCATCGTTTTTCATCCGAAAATTGATTTTTTGGACTGTACCAAAAATGATTCAAAATGTCAATTGGATCATGCCTCATGTTGAATAACCACTTTTTAAACCCTCACAGTGACCAAAATTGCCATTTTTACAGAGTTTTGCTTACTCAAAAGCTTCCATTTTGACCCGTTTCAGGCACAGAAATGACTTTAAACACACTTATTTTAGTTGACAATGTCATAATTCACATCCAACAGTCATTTAGAGTCAAAAGATTAAATGTTAAAATTTCATCCATATTGACCATTTTGGGATCGTTTGACAGGTCCGGAGTCATCGTTTTTCATCCGAAAATTGATTTTTTGGACTGTACCAAAAATGATTCAAAATGTCAATTGGATCGTGCCTCATGTTGAATAACCACTTTTTAAACCCTCACAGTGACCAAAATTGCCATTTTTACAGTTTTGCTTACTCAAAAGCTTCGATTTTGACCCGTTTCAGGCACAGAAATGACTTTAAACACACGTATTCTAGTTGACAAAGTCATAATTCACATCCAACAGTCATTTAGAGTCAAAAGATTAAATGTTAAAATTTTATCATTATAGACCATTTTGGGATCGTTCGACAGGTCCGGAGTCATCGTTTTTCATCCGAAAATTGATTTTTTGGACTGTACCAAAAATGATTCAAAATGTCAATTGGATCATGCCTCATGTTGAATAACCACTTTTTAAACCCTCACAGTGACCAAAATTGCCATTTTTACAGAGTTTTGCTTACTCAAAAGCTTCAATTTTGACCCGTTTCAGGCACAGAAATGACTTTAAACGCACTTATTTTAGTTAACAAAGTCATAATTCACATCCAACAGTCATTTAGAGTCAAAAGATTAAATGTTGAAATTTCATCCATATTGACCATTTTGGGATCGTTCGACAGGTCCGGAGTCATCGTTTTTCATCCGAAAATTGATTTTTTGGACTGTACCAAAAATGTATCAAAATGTCAATTGGATCATGCCTCATGTTGAATAACCACTTTTTAAACCCTCACAGTGACCAAAATTGCCATTTTTACAGAGTTTTGCTTACTCAAAAGCTTCAATTTTGACCCGTTTCAGGCACAGAAATGACTTTAAACACACTTATTTTAGTTAACAAAGTCATAATTCACATCCAACAGTCATTTATAGTCAAGAGATTAAATGTAGAAATTTCATCATTATAGGCCATTTTGGTATCGTTCGACAGGTCCGGAGTCATCGTTTTTCATCCGAAAATTGATTTTTTGGACTGTACCAAAAATGATTCAAAATGTCAATTGGATCATGCCTCATGTTGAATAACCACTTTTTAAACCCTCACAGTGACCAAAATTGCCATTTTTACAGTTTTGCTAACTCAAAAGCTTCAATTTTGACCCGTTTCAGGCACAGAAATGACTTTAAACACGCTTATTTTAGTTGAAGAAGTCATAATTCACATCCAACAGTTATTTAGAGTCAAAAGATTAAATGTTGGAATTTCATCCATATTGACCATTTTGGGATCGTTCGACAGGTCCGGAATCATCGTTTTTCACCCGAAAATTGATTTTTCGGACTGTACCAAAAATGATTCAAAATGTCAATTGGATCGTGCCTCATGTTGAATAACCTCACAGTGACCAAAATTGCCATTTTTACAGAGTTTTGCTTACTCAAAAGCTTCCATTTTGACCCGTTTCAGGCACAGAAATGACTTTAAACACACTTATTCTAGTTGACAAAGTCATAATTCACATCCAACAGTCATTTAGAGTCAAAAACCTAAATGTTAAAATTTCATCCATATTGACCATTTTGGGATCGTTCGACAGGTCCGGAGTCCTCGTTTTTCATCCTAAAATTGATTTTTTGGACTGTACCAAAAATGATTCAAAATGTCAATTGGATCATGCCTCATGTTGAATAGCCACTTTTTAAACCCTCACAGTGACCAAAATTGCCATTTTTACAGAGTTTTGCTTACTCAAAAGCTTCAATTTTGACACGTTTCAGGCACAGAAATGACTTTAAACACACTTATTTTAGTTGACAAAGTCATAATTCACATTCAACAGTCATTTATAGTCAAAAGATTAAATGTTGAAATTTCATCATTATAGACCATTTTGGGATCGTTCGACAGGTCCGGAGTCATCGTTTTTCATCCGAAAATTGATTTTTTGGACTGTACCAAAAATGATTCAAAATGTCAATTGGATCGTGCCTCATGTTGAATAACCACTTTTTAAACCCTCACAGTGACAAAAATTGCCATTTTTACAGAGTTTTGCTTACTCAAAAGCTTCAATTTTGACCCGTTTCAGGCACAGAAATTACTTTAAACACACGTATTCTAGTTGACAAAGTCATAATTCACATCCAACAGTCATTTAGAGTCAAAAGATTAAATGTTAAAATGTCATCATTATAGACCATTTTGGGATCGTTCGACAGGTCCGGAGTCATCGTTTTTCATCCGAAAATTGATTTTTTGGACTGTACCAAAAATGATTCAAAATGTCAATTGGATCATGCCTCATGTTGAATAACCACTTTTTAAACCCTCACAGTGACCAAAATTGCCATTTTTACAGAGTTTTGCTTACTCAAAAGCTTCAATTTTGACCCGTTTCAGGCACAGAAATGACTTTAAACACACTTATTTTAGTTAACAAAGTCATAATTCACATCCAACAGTCATTTATAGTCAAGAGATTAAATGTTGAAATTTCATCATTATAGACCATTTTGGTATCGTTCGACAGGTCCGGAGTCATCGTTTTTCATCCGAAAATTGATTTTTTGGACTGTACCAAAAATGATTCAAAATGTCAATTGGATCATGCCTCATGTTGAATAACCACTTTTTAAACCCTCACAGTGACCAAAATTGCCATTTTTACAGAGTTTTGCTTACTCAAAAGCTTCCATTTTGACCCGTTTCAGGCACAGAAATGACTTTAAACACACTTATTTTAGTTGACAATGTCATAATTCACATCCAACAGTCATTTAGAGTCAAAAGATTAAATGTTAAAATTTCATCATTATAGACCATTTTGGGATCGTTCGACAGGTCCGGAGTCATCGTTTTTCATCCGAAAATTGATTTTTTGGACTGTACCAAAAATGATTCAAAATGTCAATTGGATCATGCCTCATGTTGAATAGCCACTTTTTAAACCCTCACAGTGACCAAAATTGCCATTTTTACAGAGTTTTGCTTACTCAAAAGCTTCAATTTTGACCCGTTTCAGGCACAGAAATGACTTTAAACACACTTATTTTAGTTGACAAAGTCATAATTCACATCCAACAGTCATTTAGAGTCAAAAGATTAAATGTTGAAATTTCATCCATATTGACCATTTTGGGATCGTTCGACAGGTCCGGAGTCATCGTTTTACATCCGAAAATTGATTTTTTGGACTGTACCAAAAATGATTCAAAATGTCAATTGGATCATGCCTCATGTTGAATAACCACTTTTTAAACCCTCACAGTGACCAAAATTGCCATTTTTACAGAGTTTTGCTTACTCAAAAGCTTCAATTTTGACCCGTTTCAGGCACAGAAATGACTTTAAACACACTTATTTTAGTTGACAAAGTCATAATTCACATTCAACAGTCATTTATAGTCAAAAGATTAAATGTTGAAACTTCATCATTATAGACCATTTTGGGATCGTTCGACAGGTCCGGAGTCATCGTTTTTCATCCGAAAATTGATTTTTTGGACTGTACCAAAAATGATTCAAAATGTCAATTGGATCGTGCCTCATGTTGAATAACCACTTTTTAAACCCTCACAGTGACAAAAATTGCCATTTTTACAGAGTTTTGCTTACTCAAAAGCTTCAATTTTGACCCGTTTCAGGCACAGAAATTACTTTAAACACACGTATTCTAGTTGACAAAGTCATAATTCACATCCAACAGTCATTTAGAGTCAAAAGATTAAATGTTAAAATGTCATCATTATAGACCATTTTGGGATCGTTCGACAGGTCCGGAGTCATCGTTTTTCATCCGAAAATTGATTTTTTGGACTGTACCAAAAATGATTCAAACTGTCAATTGGATCATGCCTCATGTTGAATAACCACTTTTTAAACCCTCACAGTGACCAAAATTGCCATTTTTACAGAGTTTTGCTTACTCAAAAGCTTCAATTTTGACCCGTTTCAGGCACAGAAATGACTTTAAACACACTTATTTTAGTTAACAAAGTCATAATTCACATCCAACAGTCATTTAGAGTCAAAAGATTAAATGTTAAAATGTCATCATTATAGACCATTTTGGGATCGTTCGACAGGTCCGGAGTCATCGTTTTTCATCCGAAAATTGATTTTTTGGACTGTACCAAAAATGATTCAAAATGTCAATTGGATCATGCCTCATGTTGAATAACCACTTTTTAAACCCTCACAGTGACCAAAATTGACATTTTTACAGAGTTTTGCTTACTCAAAAGCTTCAATTTTGACCCGTTTCAGGCACAGAAATGACTTTAAACACACTTATTTTAGTTAACAAAGTCATAATTCACATCCAACAGTCATTTATAGTCAAGAGATTAAATGTTGAAATTTTATCATTATAGACCATTTTGGTATCGTTCGACAGGTCCGGAGTCATCGTTTTTCATCCGAAAATTGATTTTTTGGACTGTACCAAAAATGATTCAAAATGTCAATTGGATCATGCCTCATGTTGAATAACCACTTTTTAAACCCTCACAGTGACCAAAATTGCCATTTTTACAGTTTTGCTAACTCAAAAGCTTCAATTTTGACCCGTTTCAGGCACAGAAATGACTTTAAACACGCTTATTTTAGTTGAAGAAGTCATAATTCACATCCAACAGTTATTTAGAGTCAAAAGATTAAATGTTGGAATTTCATCCATATTGACCATTTTGGGATCGTTCGACAGGTCCGGAGTCATCGTTTTTCATCCGAAAATTGATTTTTTGGACTGTACCAAAAATGATTCAAAATGTCAATTGGATTGTGCCTCATGTTGAATAACCACTTTTTAAACCCTCACAGTGACAAAAATTGCCATTTTTACAGAGTTTTGCTTACTCAAAAGCTTCAATTTTGACCCGTTTCAGGCACAGAAATTACTTTAAACACACGTATTCTAGTTGACAAAGTCATAATTCACATCCAACAGTCATTTAGAGTCAAAAGATTAAATGTTAAAATGTCATCATTATAGACCATTTTGGGATCGTTCGACAGGTCCGGAGTCATCGTTTTTCATCCGAAAATTGATTTTTTGGACTGTACCAAAAATGATTCAAAATGTCAATTTGATCATGCCTCATGTTGAATAACCACTTTTTAAACCCTCACAGTGACCAAAATTGCCATTTTTACAGAGTTTTGCTTACTCAAAAGCTTCAATTTTGACCCGTTTCAGGCACAGAAATGACTTTAAACACACTTATTTTAGTTAACAAAGTCATAATTCACATCCAACAGTCATTTATAGTCAAGAGATTAAATGTTGAAATTTCATCATTATAGACCATTTTGGTATCGTTCGACAGGTCCGGAGTCATCGTTTTTCATCCGAAAATTGATTTTTTGGACTGTACCAAAAATGATTCAAAATGTCAATTGGATCATGCCTCATGTTGAATAACCACTTTTTAAACCCTCACAGTGACCAAAATTGCCATTTTTACAGAGTTTTGCTTACTCAAAAGCTTCCATTTTGACCCGTTTCAGGCACAGAAATGACTTTAAACACACTTATTTTAGTTGACAATGTCATAATTCACATCCAACAGTCATTTAGAGTCAAAAGATTAAATGTTAAAATTTCTTCATTATAGACCATTTTGGGATCGTTCGACAGGTCCGGAGTCATCGTTTTTCATCCGAAAATTGATTTTTTGGACTGTACCAAAAATGATTCAAAATGTCAATTGGATCATGCCTCATGTTGAATAGCCACTTTTTAAACCCTCACAGTGACCAAAATTGCCATTTTTACAGAGTTTTGCTTACTCAAAAGCTTCAATTTTGACCCGTTTCAGGCACAGAAATGACTTTAAACACACTTATTTTAGTTGACAAAGTCATAATTCACATCCAACAGTCATTTAGAGTCAAAAGATTAAATGTTGAAATTTCATCCATATTGACCATTTTGGGATCGTTCGACAGGTCAGGAGTCATCGTTTTACATCCGAAAATTGATTTTTTGGACTGTACCAAAAATGATTCAAAATGTCAATTGGATCATGCCTCATGTTGAATAACCACTTTTTAAACCCTCACAGTGACCAAAATTGCCATTTTTACAGAGTTTTGCTTACTCAAAAGCTTCCATTTTGACCCGTTTCAGGCACAGAAATGACTTTAAACACACTTATTTTAGTTGACAATGTCATAATTCACATCCAACAGTCATTTAGAGTCAAAAGATTAAATGTTAAAATTTCATCCATATTGACCATTTTGGGATCGTTTGACAGGTCCGGAGTCATCGTTTTTCATCCGAAAATTGATTTTTTGGACTGTACCAAAAATGATTCAAAATGTCAATTGGATCGTGCCTCATGTTGAATAACCACTTTTTAAACCCTCACAGTGACCAAAATTGCCATTTTTACAGTTTTGCTTACTCAAAAGCTTCGATTTTGACCCGTTTCAGGCACAGAAATGACTTTAAACACACGTATTCTAGTTGACAAAGTCATAATTCACATCCAACAGTCATTTAGAGTCAAAAGATTAAATGTTAAAATTTTATCATTATAGACCATTTTGGGATCGTTCGACAGGTCCGGAGTCATCGTTTTTCATCCGAAAATTGATTTTTTGGACTGTACCAAAAATGATTCAAAATGTCAATTGGATCATGCCTCATGTTGAATAACCACTTTTTAAACCCTCACAGTGACCAAAATTGCCATTTTTACAGAGTTTTGCTTACTCAAAAGCTTCAATTTTGACCCGTTTCAGGCACAGAAATGACTTTAAACGCACTTATTTTAGTTAACAAAGTCATAATTCACATCCAACAGTCATTTAGAGTCAAAAGATTAAATGTTGAAATTTCATCCATATTGACCATTTTGGGATCGTTCGACAGGTCCGGAGTCATCGTTTTTCATCCGAAAATTGATTTTTTGGACTGTACCAAAAATGTATCAAAATGTCAATTGGATCATGCCTCATGTTGAATAACCACTTTTTAAACCCTCACAGTGACCAAAATTGCCATTTTTACAGAGTTTTGCTTACTCAAAAGCTTCAATTTTGACCCGTTTCAGGCACAGAAATGACTTTAAACACACTTATTTTAGTTAACAAAGTCATAATTCACATCCAACAGTCATTTATAGTCAAGAGATTAAATGTAGAAATTTCATCATTATAGGCCATTTTGGTATCGTTCGACAGGTCCGGAGTCATCGTTTTTCATCCGAAAATTGATTTTTTGGACTGTACCAAAAATGATTCAAAATGTCAATTGGATCATGCCTCATGTTGAATAACCACTTTTTAAACCCTCACAGTGACCAAAATTGCCATTTTTACAGTTTTGCTAACTCAAAAGCTTCAATTTTGACCCGTTTCAGGCACAGAAATGACTTTAAACACGCTTATTTTAGTTGAAGAAGTCATAATTCACATCCAACAGTTATTTAGAGTCAAAAGATTAAATGTTGGAATTTCATCCATATTGACCATTTTGGGATCGTTCGACAGGTCCGGAATCATCGTTTTTCACCCGAAAATTGATTTTTCGGACTGTACCAAAAATGATTCAAAATGTCAATTGGATCGTGCCTCATGTTGAATAACCTCACAGTGACCAAAATTGCCATTTTTACAGAGTTTTGCTTACTCAAAAGCTTCCATTTTGACCCGTTTCAGGCACAGAAATGACTTTAAACACACTTATTCTAGTTGACAAAGTCATAATTCACATCCAACAGTCATTTAGAGTCAAAAACCTAAATGTTAAAATTTCATCCATATTGACCATTTTGGGATCGTTCGACAGGTCCGGAGTCCTCGTTTTTCATCCTAAAATTGATTTTTTGGACTGTACCAAAAATGATTCAAAATGCCAATTGGATCATGCCTCATGTTGAATAGCCACTTTTTAAACCCTCACAGTGACCAAAATTGCCATTTTTACAGAGTTTTGCTTACTCAAAAGCTTCAATTTTGACACGTTTCAGGCACAGAAATGACTTTAAACACACTTATTTTAGTTGACAAAGTCATAATTCACATTCAACAGTCATTTATAGTCAAAAGATTAAATGTTGAAATTTCATCATTATAGACCATTTTGGGATCGTTCGACAGGTCCGGAGTCATCGTTTTTCATCCGAAAATTGATTTTTTGGACTGTACCAAAAATGATTCAAAATGTCAATTGGATCGTGCCTCATGTTGAATAACCACTTTTTAAACCCTCACAGTGACAAAAATTGCCATTTTTACAGAGTTTTGCTTACTCAAAAGCTTCAATTTTGACCCGTTTCAGGCACAGAAATTACTTTAAACACACGTATTCTAGTTGACAAAGTCATAATTCACATCCAACAGTCATTTAGAGTCAAAAGATTAAATGTTAAAATGTCATCATTATAGACCATTTTGGGATCGTTCGACAGGTCCGGAGTCATCGTTTTTCATCCGAAAATTGATTTTTTGGACTGTACCAAAAATGATTCAAAATGTCAATTGGATCATGCCTCATGTTGAATAACCACTTTTTAAACCCTCACAGTGACCAAAATTGCCATTTTTACAGAGTTTTGCTTACTCAAAAGCTTCAATTTTGACCCGTTTCAGGCACAGAAATGACTTTAAACACACTTATTTTAGTTAACAAAGTCATAATTCACATCCAACAGTCATTTATAGTCAAGAGATTAAATGTTGAAATTTCATCATTATAGACCATTTTGGTATCGTTCGACAGGTCCGGAGTCATCGTTTTTCATCCGAAAATTGATTTTTTGGACTGTACCAAAAATGATTCAAAATGTCAATTGGATCATGCCTCATGTTGAATAACCACTTTTTAAACCCTCACAGTGACCAAAATTGCCATTTTTACAGAGTTTTGCTTACTCAAAAGCTTCCATTTTGACCCGTTTCAGGCACAGAAATGACTTTAAACACACTTATTTTAGTTGACAATGTCATAATTCACATCCAACAGTCATTTAGAGTCAAAAGATTAAATGTTAAAATTTCATCATTATAGACCATTTTGGGATCGTTCGACAGGTCCGGAGTCATCGTTTTTCATCCGAAAATTGATTTTTTGGACTGTACCAAAAATGATTCAAAATGTCAATTGGATCATGCCTCATGTTGAATAGCCACTTTTTAAACCCTCACAGTGACCAAAATTGCCATTTTTACAGAGTTTTGCTTACTCAAAAGCTTCAATTTTGACCCGTTTCAGGCACAGAAATGACTTTAAACACACTTATTTTAGTTGACAAAGTCATAATTCACATCCAACAGTCATTTAGAGTCAAAAGATTAAATGTTGAAATTTCATCCATATTGACCATTTTGGGATCGTTCGACAGGTCCGGAGTCATCGTTTTACATCCGAAAATTGATTTTTTGGACTGTACCAAAAATGATTCAAAATGTCAATTGGATCATGCCTCATGTTGAATAACCACTTTTTAAACCCTCACAGTGACCAAAATTGCCATTTTTACAGAGTTTTGCTTACTCAAAAGCTTCAATTTTGACCCGTTTCAGGCACAGAAATGACTTTAAACACACTTATTTTAGTTGACAAAGTCATAATTCACATTCAACAGTCATTTATAGTCAAAAGATTAAATGTTGAAACTTCATCATTATAGACCATTTTGGGATCGTTCGACAGGTCCGGAGTCATCGTTTTTCATCCGAAAATTGATTTTTTGGACTGTACCAAAAATGATTCAAAATGTCAATTGGATCGTGCCTCATGTTGAATAACCACTTTTTAAACCCTCACAGTGACAAAAATTGCCATTTTTACAGAGTTTTGCTTACTCAAAAGCTTCAATTTTGACCCGTTTCAGGCACAGAAATTACTTTAAACACACGTATTCTAGTTGACAAAGTCATAATTCACATCCAACAGTCATTTAGAGTCAAAAGATTAAATGTTAAAATGTCATCATTATAGACCATTTTGGGATCGTTCGACAGGTCCGGAGTCATCGTTTTTCATCCGAAAATTGATTTTTTGGACTGTACCAAAAATGATTCAAAATGTCAATTGGATCATGCCTCATGTTGAATAACCACTTTTTAAACCCTCACAGTGACCAAAATTGACATTTTTACAGAGTTTTGCTTACTCAAAAGCTTCAATTTTGACCCGTTTCAGGCACAGAAATGACTTTAAACACACTTATTTTAGTTAACAAAGTCATAATTCACATCCAACAGTCATTTATAGTCAAGAGATTAAATGTTGAAATTTTATCATTATAGACCATTTTGGTATCGTTCGACAGGTCCGGAGTCATCGTTTTTCATCCGAAAATTGATTTTTTGGACTGTACCAAAAATGATTCAAAATGTCAATTGGATCATGCCTCATGTTGAATAACCACTTTTTAAACCCTCACAGTGACCAAAATTGCCATTTTTACAGTTTTGCTAACTCAAAAGCTTCAATTTTGACCCGTTTCAGGCACAGAAATGACTTTAAACACGCTTATTTTAGTTGAAGAAGTCATAATTCACATCCAACAGTTATTTAGAGTCAAAAGATTAAATGTTGGAATTTCATCCATATTGACCATTTTGGGATCGTTCGACAGGTCCGGAATCATCGTTTTTCACCCGAAAATTGATTTTTCGGACTGTACCAAAAATGATTCAAAATGTCAATTGGATCGTGCCTCATGTTGAATAACCTCACAGTGACCAAAATTGCCATTTTTACAGAGTTTTGCTTACTCAAAAGCTTCCATTTTGACCCGTTTCAGGCACAGAAATGACTTTAAACACACTTATTCTAGTTGACAAAGTCATAATTCACATCCAACAGTCATTTAGAGTCAAAAACCTAAATGTTAAAATTTCATCCATATTGACCATTTTGGGATCGTTCGACAGGTCCGGAGTCCTCGTTTTTCATCCTAAAATTGATTTTTTGGACTGTACCAAAAATGATTCAAAATGTCAATTGGATCATGCCTCATGTTGAATAGCCACTTTTTAAACCCTCACAGTGACCAAAATTGCCATTTTTACAGAGTTTTGCTTCCTCAAAAGCTTCAATTTTGACCCGTTTCAGGCACAGAAATGACTTTAAACACACTTATTTTAGTTGACAAAGTCATAATTCACATTCAACAGTCATTTATAGTCAAAAGATTAAATGTTGAAATTTCATCATTATAGACCATTTTGGGATCGTTCGACAGGTCCGGAGTCATCGTTTTTCATCCGAAAATTGATTTTTTGGACTGTACCAAAAATGATTCAAAATGTCAATTGGATCGTGCCTCATGTTGAATAACCACTTTTTAAACCCTCACAGTGACCAAAATTGCCATTTTTACAGAGTTTTGCTTACTCAAAAGCTTCAATTTTGACCCGTTTCAGGCACAGAAATGACTTTAAACACACTTATTTTAGTTAACAAAGTCATAATTCACATCCAACAGTCATTTATAGTCAAGAGATTAAATGTTGAAATTTCATCATTATAGACCATTTTGGTATCGTTCGACAGGTCCGGAGTCATCGTTTTTCATCCGAAAATTGATTTTTTGGACTGTACCAAAAATGATTCAAAATGTCAATTGGATCATGCCTCATGTTGAATAACCACTTTTTAAACCCTCACAGTGACCAAAATTGCCATTTTTACAGAGTTTTGCTTACTCAAAAGCTTCCATTTTGACCCGTTTCAGGCACAGAAATGACTTTAAACACACTTATTTTAGTTGACAATGTCATAATTCACATCCAACAGTCATTTAGAGTCAAAAGATTAAATGTTAAAATTTCATCATTATAGACCATTTTGGGATCGTTCGACAGGTCCGGAGTCATCGTTTTTCATCCGAAAATTGATTTTTTGGACTGTACCAAAAATGATTCAAAATGTCAATTGGATCATGCCTCATGTTGAATAGCCACTTTTTAAACCCTCACAGTGACCAAAATTGCCATTTTTACAGAGTTTTGCTTACTCAAAAGCTTCAATTTTGACCCGTTTCAGGCACAGAAATGACTTTAAACATACTTATTTTAGTTGACAAAGTCATAATTCACATCCAACAGTCATTTAGAGTCAAAAGATTAAATGTTGAAATTTCATCCATATTGACCATTTTGGGATCGTTCGACAGGTCCGGAGTCATCGTTTTACATCCGAAAATTGATTTTTTGGACTGTACCAAAAATGATTCAAAATGTCAATTGGATCATGCCTCATGTTGAATAACCACTTTTTAAACCCTCACAGTGACCAAAATTGCCATTTTTACAGAGTTTTGCTTACTCAAAAGCTTCAATTTTGACCCGTTTCAGGCACAGAAATGACTTTAAACACACTTATTTTAGTTGACAAAGTCATAATTCACATTCAACAGTCATTTATAGTCAAAAGATTAAATGTTGAAACTTCATCATTATAGACCATTTTGGGATCGTTCGACAGGTCCGGAGTCATCGTTTTTCATCCGAAAATTGATTTTTTGGACTGTACCAAAAATGATTCAAAATGTCAATTGGATCGTGCCTCATGTTGAATAACCACTTTTTAAACCCTCACAGTGACAAAAATTGCCATTTTTACAGAGTTTTGCTTACTCAAAAGCTTCAATTTTGACCCGTTTCAGGCACAGAAATTACTTTCAACACACGTATTCTAGTTGACAAAGTCATAATTCACATCCAACAGTCATTTAGAGTCAAAAGATTAAATGTTAAAATGTCATCATTATAGACCATTTTGGGATCGTTCGACAGGTCCGGAGTCATCGTTTTTCATCCGAAAATTGATTTTTTGGACTGTACCAAAAATGATTCAAACTGTCAATTGGATCATGCCTCATGTTGAATAACCACTTTTTAAACCCTCACAGTGACCAAAATTGCCATTTTTACAGAGTTTTGCTTACTCAAAAGCTTCAATTTTGACCCGTTTCAGGCACAGAAATGACTTTAAACACACTTATTTTAGTTAACAAAGTCATAATTCACATCCAACAGTCATTTAGAGTCAAAAGATTAAATGTTAAAATGTCATCATTATAGACCATTTTGGGATCGTTCGACAGGTCCGGAGTCATCGTTTTTCATCCGAAAATTGATTTTTTGGACTGTACCAAAAATGATTCAAAATGTCAATTGGATCATGCCTCATGTTGAATAACCACTTTTTAAACCCTCACAGTGACCAAAATTGCCATTTTTACAGAGTTTTGCTTACTCAAAAGCTTCAATTTTGACCCGTTTCAGGCACAGAAATGACTTTAAACACACTTATTTTAGTTAACAAAGTCATAATTCACATCCAACAGTCATTTATAGTCAAGAGATTAAATGTTGAAATTTTATCATTATAGACCATTTTGGTATCGTTCGACAGGTCCGGAGTCATCGTTTTTCATCCGAAAATTGATTTTTTGGACTGTACCAAAAATGATTCAAAATGTCAATTGGATCATGCCTCATGTTGAATAACCACTTTTTAAACCCTCACAGTGACCAAAATTGCCATTTTTACAGTTTTGCTAACTCAAAAGCTTCAATTTTGACCCGTTTCAGGCACAGAAATGACTTTAAACACGCTTATTTTAGTTGAAGAAGTCATAATTCACATCCAACAGTTATTTAGAGTCAAAAGATTAAATGTTGGAATTTCATCCATATTGACCATTTTGGGATCGTTCGACAGGTCCGGAATCATCGTTTTTCACCCGAAAATTGATTTTTCGGACTGTACCAAAAATGATTCAAAATGTCAATTGGATCGTGCCTCATGTTGAATAACCTCACAGTGACCAAAATTGCCATTTTTACAGAGTTTTGCTTACTCAAAAGCTTCCATTTTGACCCGTTTCAGGCACAGAAATGACTTTAAACACACTTATTCTAGTTGACAAAGTCATAATTCACATCCAACAGTCATTTAGAGTCAAAAACCTAAATGTTAAAATTTCATCCATATTGACCATTTTGGGATCGTTCGACAGGTCCGGAGTCCTCGTTTTTCATCCTAAAATTGATTTTTTGGACTGTACCAAAAATGATTCAAAATGTCAATTGAATCATGCCTCATGTTGAATAGCCACTTTTTAAACCCTCACAGTGACCAAAATTGCCATTTTTACAGAGTTTTGCTTACTCAAAAGCTTCAATTTTGACCCGTTTCAGGCACAGAAATGACTTTAAACACACTTATTTTAGTTGACAAAGTCATAATTCACATTCAACAGTCATTTATAGTCAAAAGATTAAATGTTGAAATTTCATCATTATAGACCATTTTGGGATCGTTCGACAGGTCCGGAGTCATCGTTTTTCATCCGAAAATTGATTTTTTGGACTGTACCAAAAATGATTCAAAATGTCAATTGGATTGTGCCTCATGTTGAATAACCACTTTTTAAACCCTCACAGTGACAAAAATTGCCATTTTTACAGAGTTTTGCTTACTCAAAAGCTTCAATTTTGACCCGTTTCAGGCACAGAAATTACTTTAAACACACGTATTCTAGTTGACAAAGTCATAATTCACATCCAACAGTCATTTAGAGTCAAAAGATTAAATGTTAAAATGTCATCATTATAGACCATTTTGGGATCGTTCGACAGGTCCGGAGTCATCGTTTTTCATCCGAAAATTGATTTTTTGGACTGTACCAAAAATGATTCAAAATGTCAATTTGATCATGCCTCATGTTGAATAACCACTTTTTAAACCCTCACAGTGACCAAAATTGCCATTTTTACAGAGTTTTGCTTACTCAAAAGCTTCAATTTTGACCCGTTTCAGGCACAGAAATGACTTTAAACACACTTATTTTAGTTAACAAAGTCATAATTCACATCCAACAGTCATTTATAGTCAAGAGATTAAATGTTGAAATTTCATCATTATAGACCATTTTGGTATCGTTCGACAGGTCCGGAGTCATCGTTTTTCATCCGAAAATTGATTTTTTGGACTGTACCAAAAATGATTCAAAATGTCAATTGGATCATGCCTCATGTTGAATAACCACTTTTTAAACCCTCACAGTGACCAAAATTGCCATTTTTACAGAGTTTTGCTTACTCAAAAGCTTCCATTTTGACCCGTTTCAGGCACAGAAATGACTTTAAACACACTTATTTTAGTTGACAATGTCATAATTCACATCCAACAGTCATTTAGAGTCAAAAGATTAAATGTTAAAATTTCATCATTATAGACCATTTTGGGATCGTTCGACAGGTCCGGAGTCATCGTTTTTCATCCGAAAATTGATTTTTTGGACTGTACCAAAAATGATTCAAAATGTCAATTGGATCATGCCTCATGTTGAATAGCCACTTTTTAAACCCTCACAGTGACCAAAATTGCCATTTTTACAGAGTTTTGCTTACTCAAAAGCTTCAATTTTGACCCGTTTCAGGCACAGAAATGACTTTAAACACACTTATTTTAGTTGACAAAGTCATAATTCACATCCAACAGTCATTTAGAGTCAAAAGATTAAATGTTGAAATTTCATCCATATTGACCATTTTGGGATCGTTCGACAGGTCAGGAGTCATCGTTTTACATCCGAAAATTGATTTTTTGGACTGTACCAAAAATGATTCAAAATGTCAATTGGATCATGCCTCATGTTGAATAACCACTTTTTAAACCCTCACAGTGACCAAAATTGCCATTTTTACAGAGTTTTGCTTACTCAAAAGCTTCAATTTTGACCCGTTTCAGGCACAGAAATGACTTTAAACACACTTATTTTAGTTGACAAAGTCATAATTCACATTCAACAGTCATTTATAGTCAAAAGATTAAATGTTGAAATTTCATCATTATAGACCATTTTGGGATCGTTCGACAGGTCCGGAGTCATCGTTTTTCATCCGAAAATTGATTTTTTGGACTGTACCAAAAATGATTCAAAATGTCAATTGGATCGTGCCTCATGTTGAATAACCACTTTTTAAACCCTCACAGTGACAAAAATTGCCATTTTTACAGAGTTTTGCTTACTCAAAAGCTTCAATTTTGACCCGTTTCAGGCACAGAAATTACTTTAAACACACGTATTCTAGTTGACAAAGTCATAATTCACATCCAACAGTCATTTAGAGTCAAAAGATTAAATGTTAAAATGTCATCATTATAGACCATTTTGGGATCGTTCGACAGGTCCGGAGTCATCGTTTTTCATCCGAAAATTGATTTTTTGGACTGTACCAAAAATGATTCAAACTGTCAATTGGATCATGCCTCATGTTGAATAACCACTTTTTAAACCCTCACAGTGACCAAAATTGCCATTTTTACAGAGTTTTGCTTACTCAAAAGCTTCAATTTTGACCCGTTTCAGGCACAGAAATGACTTTAAACACACTTATTTTAGTTAACAAAGTCATAATTCACATCCAACAGTCATTTATAGTCAAGAGATTAAATGTTGAAATTTCATCATTATAGACCATTTTGGTATCGTTCGACAGGTCCGGAGTCATCGTTTTTCATCCGAAAATTGATTTTTTGGACTGTACCAAAAATGATTCAAAATGTCAATTGGATCATGCCTCATGTTGAATAACCACTTTTTAAACCCTCACAGTGACCAAAATTGCCATTTTTACAGAGTTTTGCTTACTCAAAAGCTTCCATTTTGACCCGTTTCAGGCACAGAAATGACTTTAAACACACTTATTTTAGTTGACAATGTCATAATTCACATCCAACAGTCATTTAGAGTCAAAAGATTAAATGTTAACATTTCATCCATATTGACCATTTTGGGATCGTTTGACAGGTCCGGAGTCATCGTTTTTCATCCGAAAATTGATTTTTTGGACTGTACCAAAAATGATTCAAAATGTCAATTGGATCGTGCCTCATGTTGAATAACCACTTTTTAAACCCTCACAGTGACCAAAATTGCCATTTTTACAGTTTTGCTTACTCAAAAGCTTCGATTTTGACCCGTTTCAGGCATAGAAATGACTTTAAACACACGTATTCTAGTTGACAAAGTCATAATTCACATCCAACAGTCATTTAGAGTCAAAAGATTAAATGTTAAAATTTTATCATTATAGACCATTTTGGGATCGTTCGACAGGTCCGGAGTCATCGTTTTTCATCCGAAAATTGATTTTTTGGACTGTACCAAAAATGATTCAAAATGTCAATTGGATCATGCCTCATGTTGAATAACCACTTTTTAAACCCTCACAGTGACCAAAATTGCCATTTTTACAGAGTTTTGCTTACTCAAAAGCTTCAATTTTGACCCGTTTCAGGCACAGAAATGACTTTAAACGCACTTATTTTAGTTAACAAAGTCATAATTCACATCCAACAGTCATTTAGAGTCAAAAGATTAAATGTTGAAATTTCATCCATATTGACCATTTTGGGATCGTTCGACAGGTCCGGAGTCATCGTTTTTCATCCGAAAATTGATTATTTGGACTGTACCAAAAATGTATCAAAATGTCAATTGGATCATGCCTCATGTTGAATAACCACTTTTTAAACCCTCACAGTGACCAAAATTGCCATTTTTACAGAGTTTTGCTTACTCAAAAGCTTCAATTTTGACCCGTTTCAGGCACAGAAATGACTTTAAACACACTTATTTTAGTTAACAAAGTCATAATTCACATCCAACAGTCATTTATAGTCAAGAGATTAAATGTAGAAATTTCATCATTATAGGCCATTTTGGTATCGTTCGACAGGTCCGGAGTCATCGTTTTTCATCCGAAAATTGATTTTTTGGACTGTACCAAAAATGATTCAAAATGTCAATTGGATCATGCCTCATGTTGAATAACCACTTTTTAAACCCTCACAGTGACCAAAATTGCCATTTTTACAGTTTTGCTAACTCAAAAGCTTCAATTTTGACCCGTTTCAGGCACAGAAATGACTTTAAACACGCTTATTTTAGTTGAAGAAGTCATAATTCACATCCAACAGTTATTTAGAGTCAAAAGATTAAATGTTGGAATTTCATCCATATTGACCATTTTGGGATCGTTCGACAGGTCCGGAATCATCGTTTTTCACCCGAAAATTGATTTTTCGGACTGTACCAAAAATGATTCAAAATGTCAATTGGATCGTGCCTCATGTTGAATAACCTCACAGTGACCAAAATTGCCATTTTTACAGAGTTTTGCTTACTCAAAAGCTTCCATTTTGACCCGTTTCAGGCACAGAAATGACTTTAAACACACTTATTCTAGTTGACAAAGTCATAATTCACATCCAACAGTCATTTAGAGTCAAAAACCTAAATGTTAAAATTTCATCCATATTGACCATTTTGGGATCGTTCGACAGGTCCGGAGTCCTCGTTTTTCATCCTAAAATTGATTTTTGGACTGTACCAAAAATGATTCAAAATGTCAATTGGATCATGCCTCATGTTGAATAGCCACTTTTTAAACCCTCACAGTGACCAAAATTGCCATTTTTACAGAGTTTTGCTTACTCAAAAGCTTCAATTTTGACCCGTTTCAGGCACAGAAATGACTTTAAACACACTTATTTTAGTTGACAAAGTCATAATTCACATTCAACAGTCATTTATAGTCAAAAGATTAAATGTTGAAATTTCATCATTATAGACCATTTTGGGATCGTTCGACAGGTCCGGAGTCATCGTTTTTCATCCGAAAATTGATTTTTTGGACTGTACCAAAAATGATTCAAAATGTCAATTGGATCGTGCCTCATGTTGAATAACCACTTTTTAAACCCTCACAGTGACAAAAATTGCCATTTTTACAGAGTTTTGCTTACTCAAAAGCTTCAATTTTGACCCGTTTCAGGCACAGAAATTACTTTAAACACACGTATTCTAGTTGACAAAGTCATAATTCACATCCAACAGTCATTTAGAGTCAAAAGATTAAATGTTAAAATGTCATCATTATAGACCATTTTGGGATCGTTCGACAGGTCCGGAGTCATCGTTTTTCATCCGAAAATTGATTTTTTGGACTGTACCAAAAATGATTCAAAATGTCAATTGGATCATGCCTCATGTTGAATAACCACTTTTTAAACCCTCACAGTGACCAAAATTGCCATTTTTACAGAGTTTTGCTTACTCAAAAGCTTCAATTTTGACCCGTTTCAGGCACAGAAATGACTTTAAACACACTTATTTTAGTTAACAAAGTCATAATTCACATCCAACAGTCATTTATAGTCAAGAGATTAAATGTTGAAATTTCATCATTATAGACCATTTTGGTATCGTTCGACAGGTCCGGAGTCATCGTTTTTCATCCGAAAATTGATTTTTTGGACTGTACCAAAAATGATTCAAAATGTCAATTGGATCATGCCTCATGTTGAATAACCACTTTTTAAACCCTCACAGTGACCAAAATTGCCATTTTTACAGAGTTTTGCTTACTCAAAAGCTTCCATTTTGACCCGTTTCAGGCACAGAAATGACTTTAAACACACTTATTTTAGTTGACAATGTCATAATTCACATCCAACAGTCATTTAGAGTCAAAAGATTAAATGTTAAAATTTCATCATTATAGACCATTTTGGGATCGTTCGACAGGTCCGGAGTCATCGTTTTTCATCCGAAAATTGATTTTTTGGACTGTACCAAAAATGATTCAAAATGTCAATTGGATCATGCCTCATGTTGAATAGCCACTTTTTAAACCCTCACAGTGACCAAAATTGCCATTTTTACAGAGTTTTGCTTACTCAAAAGCTTCAATTTTGACCCGTTTCAGGCACAGAAATGACTTTAAACACACTTATTTTAGTTGACAAAGTCATAATTCACATCCAACAGTCATTTAGAGTCAAAAGATTAAATGTTGAAATTTCATCCATATTGACCATTTTGGGATCGTTCGACAGGTCCGGAGTCATCGTTTTACATCCGAAAATTGATTTTTTGGACTGTACCAAAAATGATTCAAAATGTCAATTGGATCATGCCTCATGTTGAATAACCACTTTTTAAACCCTCACAGTGACCAAAATTGCCATTTTTACAGAGTTTTGCTTACTCAAAAGCTTCAATTTTGACCCGTTTCAGGCACAGAAATGACTTTAAACACACTTATTTTAGTTGACAAAGTCATAATTCACATTCAACAGTCATTTATAGTCAAAAGATTAAATGTTGAAACTTCATCATTATAGACCATTTTGGGATCGTTCGACAGGTCCGGAGTCATCGTTTTTCATCCGAAAATTGATTTTTTGGACTGTACCAAAAATGATTCAAAATGTCAATTGGATCGTGCCTCATGTTGAATAACCACTTTTTAAACCCTCACAGTGACAAAAATTGCCATTTTTACAGAGTTTTGCTTACTCAAAAGCTTCAATTTTGACCCGTTTCAGGCACAGAAATTACTTTAAACACACGTATTCTAGTTGACAAAGTCATAATTCACATCCAACAGTCATTTAGAGTCAAAAGATTAAATGTTAAAATGTCATCATTATAGACCATTTTGGGATCGTTCGACAGGTCCGGAGTCATCGTTTTTCATCCGAAAATTGATTTTTTGGACTGTACCAAAAATGATTCAAACTGTCAATTGGATCATGCCTCATGTTGAATAACCACTTTTTAAACCCTCACAGTGACCAAAATTGCCATTTTTACAGAGTTTTGCTTACTCAAAAGCTTCAATTTTGACCCGTTTCAGGCACAGAAATGACTTTAAACACACTTATTTTAGTTAACAAAGTCATAATTCACATCCAACAGTCATTTAGAGTCAAAAGATTAAATGTTAAAATGTCATCATTATAGACCATTTTGGGATCGTTCGACAGGTCCGGAGTCATCGTTTTTCATCCGAAAATTGATTTTTTGGACTGTACCAAAAATGATTCAAAATGTCAATTGGATCATGCCTCATGTTGAATAACCACTTTTTAAACCCTCACAGTGACCAAAATTGCCATTTTTACAGAGTTTTGCTTACTCAAAAGCTTCAATTTTGACCCGTTTCAGGCACAGAAATGACTTTAAACACACTTATTTTAGTTAACAAAGTCATAATTCACATCCAACAGTCATTTATAGTCAAGAGATTAAATGTTGAAATTTTATCATTATAGACCATTTTGGTATCGTTCGACAGGTCCGGAGTCATCGTTTTTCATCCGAAAATTGATTTTTTGGACTGTACCAAAAATGATTCAAAATGTCAATTGGATCATGCCTCATGTTGAATAACCACTTTTTAAACCCTCACAGTGACCAAAATTGCCATTTTTACAGTTTTGCTAACTCAAAAGCTTCAATTTTGACCCGTTTCAGGCACAGAAATGACTTTAAACACGCTTATTTTAGTTGAAGAAGTCATAATTCACATCCAACAGTTATTTAGAGTCAAAAGATTAAATGTTGGAATTTCATCCATATTGACCATTTTGGGATCGTTCGACAGGTCCGGAATCATCGTTTTTCACCCGAAAATTGATTTTTCGGACTGTACCAAAAATGATTCAAAATGTCAATTGGATCGTGCCTCATGTTGAATAACCTCACAGTGACCAAAATTGCCATTTTTACAGAGTTTTGCTTACTCAAAAGCTTCCATTTTGACCCGTTTCAGGCACAGAAATGACTTTAAACACACTTATTCTAGTTGACAAAGTCATAATTCACATCCAACAGTCATTTAGAGTCAAAAACCTAAATGTTAAAATTTCATCCATATTGACCATTTTGGGATCGTTCGACAGGTCCGGAGTCCTCGTTTTTCATCCTAAAATTGATTTTTTGGACTGTACCAAAAATGATTCAAAATGTCAATTGGATCATGCCTCATGTTGAATAGCCACTTTTTAAACCCTCACAGTGACCAAAATTGCCATTTTTACAGAGTTTTGCTTACTCAAAAGCTTCAATTTTGACCCGTTTCAGGCACAGAAATGACTTTAAACACACTTATTTTAGTTGACAAAGTCATAATTCACATTCAACAGTCATTTATAGTCAAAAGATTAAATGTTGAAATGTCATCATTATAGACCATTTTGGGATCGTTCGACAGGTCCGGAGTCATCGTTTTTCATCCGAAAATTGATTTTTTGGACTGTACCAAAAATGATTCAAAATGTCAATTGGATCGTGCCTCATGTTGAATAACCACTTTTTAAACCCTCACAGTGACAAAAATTGCCATTTTTACAGAGTTTTGCTTACTCAAAAGCTTCAATTTTGACCCGTTTCAGGCACAGAAATTACTTTAAACACACGTATTCTAGTTGACAAAGTCATAATTCACATCCAACAGTCATTTAGAGTCAAAAGATTAAATGTTAAAATGTCATCATTATAGACCATTTTGGGATCGTTCGACAGGTCCGGAGTCATCGTTTTTCATCCGAAAATTGATTTTTTGGACTGTACCAAAAATGATTCAAAATGTCAATTTGATCATGCCTCATGTTGAATAACCACTTTTTAAACCCTCACAGTGACCAAAATTGCCATTTTTACAGAGTTTTGCTTACTCAAAAGCTTCAATTTTGACCCGTTTCAGGCACAGAAATGACTTTAAACACACTTATTTTAGTTAACAAAGTCATAATTCACATCCAACAGTCATTTATAGTCAAGAGATTAAATGTTGAAATTTCATCATTATAGACCATTTTGGTATCGTTCGACAGGTCCGGAGTCATCGTTTTTCATCCGAAAATTGATTTTTTGGACTGTACCAAAAATGATTCAAAATGTCAATTGGATCATGCCTCATGTTGAATAACCACTTTTTAAACCCTCACAGTGACCAAAATTGCCATTTTTACAGAGTTTTGCTTACTCAAAAGCTTTCATTTTGACCCGTTTCAGGCACAGAAATGACTTTAAACACACTTATTTTAGTTGACAATGTCATAATTCACATCCAACAGTCATTTAGAGTCAAAAGATTAAATGTTAAAATTTCATCATTATAGACCATTTTGGGATCGTTCGACAGGTCCGGAGTCATCGTTTTTCATCCGAAAATTGATTTTTTGGACTGTACCAAAAATGATTCAAAATGTCAATTGGATCATGCCTCATGTTGAATAGCCACTTTTTAAACCCTCACAGTGACCAAAATTGCCATTTTTACAGAGTTTTGCTTACTCAAAAGCTTCAATTTTGACCCGTTTCAGGCACAGAAATGACTTTAAACACACTTATTTTAGTTGACAAAGTCATAATTCACATCCAACAGTCATTTAGAGTCAAAAGATTAAATGTTGAAATTTCATCCATATTGACCATTTTGGGATCGTTCGACAGGTCCGGAGTCATCGTTTTACATCCGAAAATTGATTTTTTGGACTGTACCAAAAATGATTCAAAATGTCAATTGGATCATGCCTCATGTTGAATAACCACTTTTTAAACCCTCACAGTGACCAAAATTGCCATTTTTACAGAGTTTTGCTTACTCAAAAGCTTCAATTTTGACCCGTTTCAGGCACAGAAATGACTTTAAACACACTTATTTTAGTTGACAAAGTCATAATTCACATTCAACAGTCATTTATAGTCAAAAGATTAAATGTTGAAATTTCATCATTATAGACCATTTTGGGATCGTTCGACAGGTCCGGAGTCATCGTTTTTCATCCGAAAATTGATTTTTTGGACTGTACCAAAAATGATTCAAAATGTCAATTGGATCGTGCCTCATGTTGAATAACCACTTTTTAAACCCTCACAGTGACAAAAATTGCCATTTTTACAGAGTTTTGCTTACTCAAAAGCTTCAATTTTGACCCGTTTCAGGCACAGAAATTACTTTAAACACACGTATTCTAGTTGACAAAGTCATAATTCACATCCAACAGTCATTTAGAGTCAAAAGATTAAATGTTAAAATGTCATCATTATAGACCATTTTGGGATCGTTCGACAGGTCCGGAGTCATCGTTTTTCATCCGAAAATTGATTTTTTGGACTGTACCAAAAATGATTCAAACTGTCAATTGGATCATGCCTCATGTTGAATAACCACTTTTTAAACCCTCACAGTGACCAAAATTGCCATTTTTACAGAGTTTTGCTTACTCAAAAGCTTCAATTTTGACCCGTTTCAGGCACAGAAATGACTTTAAACACACTTATTTTAGTTAACAAAGTCATAATTCACATCCAACAGTCATTTATAGTCAAGAGATTAAATGTTGAAATTTCATCATTATAGACCATTTTGGTATCGTTCGACAGGTCCGGAGTCATCGTTTTTCATCCGAAAATTGATTTTTTGGACTGTACCAAAAATGATTCAAAATGTCAATTGGATCATGCCTCATGTTGAATAACCACTTTTTAAACCCTCACAGTGACCAAAATTGCCATTTTTACAGAGTTTTGCTTACTCAAAAGCTTCCATTTTGACCCGTTTCAGGCACAGAAATGACTTTAAACACACTTATTTTAGTTGACAATGTCATAATTCACATCCAACAGTCATTTAGAGTCAAAAGATTAAATGTTAAAATTTCATCCATATTGACCATTTTGGGATCGTTTGACAGGTCCGGAGTCATCGTTTTTCATCCGAAAATTGATTTTTTGGACTGTACCAAAAATGATTCAAAATGTCAATTGGATCGTGCCTCATGTTGAATAACCACTTTTTAAACCCTCACAGTGACCAAAATTGCCATTTTTACAGTTTTGCTTACTCAAAAGCTTCGATTTTGACCCGTTTCAGGCACAGAAATGACTTTAAACACACGTATTCTAGTTGACAAAGTCATAATTCACATCCAACAGTCATTTAGAGTCAAAAGATTAAATGTTAAAATTTTATCATTATAGACCATTTTGGGATCGTTCGACAGGTCCGGAGTCATCGTTTTACATCCGAAAATTGATTTTTTGGACTGTACCAAAAATGATTCAAAATGTCAATTGGATCATGCCTCATGTTGAATAACCACTTTTTAAACCCTCACAGTGACCAAAATTGCCATTTTTACAGAGTTTTGCTTACTCAAAAGCTTCAATTTTGACCCGTTTCAGGCACAGAAATGACTTTAAACACACTTATTTTAGTTGACAAAGTCATAATTCACATTCAACAGTCATTTATAGTCAAAAGATTAAATGTTGAAATTTCATCATTATAGACCATTTTGGGATCGTTCGACAGGTCCGGAGTCATCGTTTTTCATCCGAAAATTGATTTTTTGGACTGTACCAAAAATGATTCAAAATGTCAATTGGATCGTGCCTCATGTTGAATAACCACTTTTTAAACCCTCACAGTGACAAAAATTGCCATTTTTACAGAGTTTTGCTTACTCAAAAGCTTCAATTTTGACCCGTTTCAGGCACAGAAATTACTTTAAACACACGTATTCTAGTTGACAAAGTCATAATTCACATCCAACAGTCATTTAGAGTCAAAAGATTAAATGTTAAAATGTCATCATTATAGACCATTTTGGGATCGTTCGACAGGTCCGGAGTCATCGTTTTTCATCCGAAAATTGATTTTTTGGACTGTACCAAAAATGATTCAAACTGTCAATTGGATCATGCCTCATGTTGAATAACCACTTTTTAAACCCTCACAGTGACCAAAATTGCCATTTTTACAGAGTTTTGCTTACTCAAAAGCTTCAATTTTGACCCGTTTCAGGCACAGAAATGACTTTAAACACACTTATTTTAGTTAACAAAGTCATAATTCACATCCAACAGTCATTTATAGTCAAGAGATTAAATGTTGAAATTTCATCATTATAGACCATTTTGGTATCGTTCGACAGGTCCGGAGTCATCGTTTTTCATCCGAAAATTGATTTTTTGGACTGTACCAAAAATGATTCAAAATGTCAATTGGATCATGCCTCATGTTGAATAACCACTTTTTAAACCCTCACAGTGACCAAAATTGCCATTTTTACAGAGTTTTGCTTACTCAAAAGCTTCCATTTTGACCCGTTTCAGGCACAGAAATGACTTTAAACACACTTATTTTAGTTGACAATGTCATAATTCACATCCAACAGTCATTTAGAGTCAAAAGATTAAATGTTAAAATTTCATCCATATTGACCATTTTGGGATCGTTTGACAGGTCCGGAGTCATCGTTTTTCATCCGAAAATTGATTTTTTGGACTGTACCAAAAATGATTCAAAATGTCAATTGGATCGTGCCTCATGTTGAATAACCACTTTTTAAACCCTCACAGTGACCAAAATTGCCATTTTTACAGTTTTGCTTACTCAAAAGCTTCGATTTTGACCCGTTTCAGGCACAGAAATGACTTTAAACACACGTATTCTAGTTGACAAAGTCATAATTCACATCCAACAGTCATTTAGAGTCAAAAGATTAAATGTTAAAATTTTATCATTATAGACCATTTTGGGATCGTTCGACAGGTCCGGAGTCATCGTTTTTCATCCGAAAATTGATTTTTTGGACTGTACCAAAAATGATTCAAAATGTCAATTGGATCATGCCTCATGTTGAATAACCACTTTTTAAACCCTCACAGTGACCAAAATTGCCATTTTTACAGAGTTTTGCTTACTCAAAAGCTTCAATTTTGACCCGTTTCAGGCACAGAAATGACTTTAAACGCACTTATTTTAGTTAACAAAGTCATAATTCACATCCAACAGTCATTTAGAGTCAAAAGATTAAATGTTGAAATTTCATCCATATTGACCATTTTGGGATCGTTCGACAGGTCCGGAGTCATCGTTTTTCATCCGAAAATTGATTTTTTGGACTGTACCAAAAATGTATCAAAATGTCAATTGGATCATGCCTCATGTTGAATAACCACTTTTTAAACCCTCACAGTGACCAAAATTGCCATTTTTACAGAGTTTTGCTTACTCAAAAGCTTCAATTTTGACCCGTTTCAGGCACAGAAATGACTTTAAACACACTTATTTTAGTTGACAAAGTCATAATTCACATCCAACAGTCATTTAGAGTCAAAAGATTAAATGTTAAAATGTCATCATTATAGACCATTTTGGGATCGTTCGACAGGTCCAGAGTCATCGTTTTTTATCTGAAAATTGATTTTTTGGACTGTACCAAAAATGATTCAAAATGTCAATTGGATCATGCCTCATGTTGAATAACCACTTTTTAAACCCTCACAGTGACCAAAATTGCCATTTTTACAGAGTTTTGCTTACTCAAAAGCTTCCATTTTGACCCGTTTCAGGCACAGAAATGACTTTAAACACACTTATTCTAGTTGACAAAGTCATAATTCACATCCAACAGTCATTTAGAGTCAAAAGATTAAATGTTGAAATTTCATCCATATTGACCATTTTGGGATCGTTCGACAGGTCCGGAGTCATCGTTTTTCATCCGAAAATTGATTTTTTTGGACTGTACCAAAAATGATTCAAAATGTCAATTGGATCATGCCTCATGTTGAATAACCACTTTTTAAACCCTCACAGTGACCAAAATTGCCATTTTTACAGAGTCTTGCTTACTCAAAAGCTTCAATTTTGACCTGTTTCAGGCACAGAAATGACTTTAAACACACTTATTTTACTTGACAAAGTCATAATTCACATCCAACAGTCATTTAAAGTCAAAAGATTAAATGTTGAAATTTCATCCATATTGACCATTTTGGGATCGTTCGACAGGTCCGGAGTCATCGTTTTTCATCCGAAAATTGATTTTTTGGACTGTACCAAAAATGATTCAAAATGTCAATTGGATCGTGCCTCATGTTGAATAACCACTTTTTAAACCCTCACAGTGACCAAAATTGCCATTTTTACAGAGTTTTGCTTACTCAAAAGCTTCAATTTTGACCCGTTTCAGGCACAGAAATGACTTTAAACACACTTATTCTAGTTGACAAAGTCATAATTCACATCCAACAGTCATTTAGAGTCAAAAGATTAAATGTTAAAATGTCATCATTATAGAGCATTTTGGGATCGTTCGACAGGTCCGGAGTCATCGTTTTTCATCCGAAAATTGATTTTTTGGACTGTACCAAAAATGATTTAAAATGTCAATTGGATCGTGCCTCATGTTGAATAACCACTTTTTCAACCCTCACAGTGACCAAAATTGCCATTTTTACAGAGTTTTGCTTACTTAAAAGCTTCAATTTTGACCCGTTGAAGGCACAGAAATGACTTTAAACACACTTATTCTAGTTGACAAAGTCATAATTCACATCCAACAGTCATTTAGAGTCAAAAGATTAAATGTTAAAATGTCATCATTATAGACCATTTTGGGATCGTTCGACAGGTCCGGAGTCATCGTTTTTCATCTGAAAATTGATTTTTTGGACTGTACCAAAAATGATTCAAAATGTCAATTGGATCATGCCTCATGTTGAATAACCACTTTTTAAACCCTCACAGTGACCAAAATTGCCATTTTTACAGAGTTTTGCTTACTCAAAAGCTTCCATTTTGACCCGTTTCAGGCAAAGAAATGACTTTAAACACACTTATTTTAGTTAACAAAGTCTTAATTCACATCCAACAGTTATTTAGAGTCAAAAGATTAAATGTTGAAATTTCATCCATATTGACCATTTTGGGATCGTTCGACAGGTCCGGAGTCATTGTTTTTCATCCGAAAATTGATTTTTCGGACTGTACCAAAAATGATTCAAAATGTCAATTGGATCGTGCCTCATGTTGAATAACCACTTTTTAAACCCTCACAGTGACCAAAATTGCCATTTTTACAGAGTTTTGCTTACTCAAAAGCTTCCATTTTGACCCGTTTCAGGCACAGAAAGGACTTTAAACACACTTATTTTAGTTAACAAAGTCATAATTCACATCCAACAGTCATTTAGAGTCAAAAGATTAAATGTTAAAATGTCATCATTATAGACCATTTTGGGATCGTTCGACAGGTCCGGAGCCATCGTTTTTCATCCGAAAATTGATTTTTCGGACTGTACCAAAAATGATTCAAAATGTCAATTGGATCATGCCTCATGTTGAATAACCACTTTTTAAACCCTCACAGTGACCAAAAGTGCCATTTTTACAGAGTTTTGCTTACTCAAAAGCTTCAATTTTGACCCATTTCAGGCACAGAAATGACTTTAAACACACTTATTTTAGTTGAAGAAGTCATAATTCACATCCAACAGTCATTTAGAGTCAAAAGATTATATGTTGAAATTTCATCCATATTGACCATTTTGGGATCGTTCGACAGGTCCGGAGTCATCGTTTTTCATCCAAAAATTGATTTTTCGGACTGTACCAAAAATGATTCAAAATGTCAATTGGATCGTGCCTCATGTTGAATAACCACTTTTTAAACCCTCACAGTGACCATAATTGCCATTTTTACAGAGTTTTGCTTACTCAAAAGCTTCAATTTCGACCCGTTTCAGGCACAGAAATGACTTTAAACACACTTATTTTAGTTAACAAAGTCATAATTCACATCCAACAGTCATTTAGAGTCAAGAGATTAAATGTTGAAATTTCATCATTATAGACCATTTTGGGATCGTTCGACAGGTCCGGAGTCATCGTTTTTCATCCGAAAATTGATTTTTTGGACTGTACCAAAAATGATTCAAAATGTCAATTGGATCATGCCTCATGTTGAATAACCACTTTTTAAACCCTCACAGTGACCAAAATTGCCATTTTTACAGAGTTTTGCTTACTCAAAAGCTTCCATTTTGACCCGTTTCAGGCACAGAAATGACTTTAAACACATTTATTTTAGTTGACAATGTCATAATTCACATCCAACAGTCATTTAGAGTCAAAAGATTACATGTAAAAATGTCATCCATATTGACCATTTTGGGATCGTTTGACAGGTCCGGAGTCATCGTTTTTCATCCGAAAATTGATTTTTTGGACTGTACCAAAAATAATTCAAAATGTCAATTGGATCATGCCTCATGTTGAATAACCACTTTTTAAACCCTCACAGTGACCAAAATTGCAATTTTTACAGAGTCTTGCTTACTCAAAAGCTTCAATTTTGACCCGTTTCAGGCACAGAAATGACTTTAAACACACTTATTTTAGTTGACAAAGTCATAATTCACATCCAACAGTCATTTAGAGTCAAAAGATTAAATGTTGAAATTTCATCCATATTGACCATTTTGGGATCGTTCGACAGGTCCGGAGTCATCGTTTTTCATCCGAAAATTGATTTTTTGGACTGTACCAAAAATGATTCAAAATGTCAATTGGATCGTGCCTCATGTTGAATAACCACTTTTTAAACCCTCACAGTGACCAAAATTGCCATTTTTACAGAGTTTTGCTTACTCAAAAGCTTCAATTTTGACCCGTTTCAGGCACAGAAATGACTTTAAACACACTTATTCTAGTTGACAAAGTCATAATTCACATCCAACAGTCATTTAGAGTCAAAAGATTAAATGTTAAAATGTCATCATTATAGAGCATTTTGGGATCGTTCGACAGGTCCGGAGTCATCGTTTTTCATCCGAAAATTGATTTTTTGGACTGTACCAAAAATGATTTAAAATGTCAATTGGATCGTGCCTCATGTTGAATAACCACTTTTTCAACCCTCACAGTGACCAAAATTGTCATTTTTACAGAGTTTTGCTTACTTAAAAGCTTCAATTTTGACCCGTTTCAGGCACAGAAATGACTTTAAACACACTTATTCTAGTTGACAAAGTCATAATTCACATCCAACAGTCATTTAGAGTCAAAAGATTAAATGTTAAAATGTCATCATTATAGACCATTTTGGGATCGTTCGACAGGTCCGGAGTCATCGTTTTTCATCTGAAAATTGATTTTTTGGACTGTACCAAAAATGATTCAAAATGTCAATTGGATCATGCCTCATGTTGAATAACCACTTTTTAAACCCTCACAGTGACCAAAATTGCCATTTTTACAGAGTTTTGCTTACTCAAAAGCTTCCATTTTGACCCGTTTCAGGCAAAGAAATGACTTTAAACACACTTATTTTAGTTAACAAAGTCATAATTCACATCCAACTGTTATTTAGAGTCAAAAGATTAAATGTTGAAATTTCATCCATATTGACCATTTTGGGATCGTTGGACAGGTCCGGAGTCATTGTTTTTCATCCGAAAATTGATTTTCCAGACTGTACCAAAAATGATTCAAAATGTCAATTGGATCGTGCCTCATGTTGAATAACCACTTTTTAAACCCTCACAGTGACCAAAAAAATTGCCATTTTTACAGAGTTTTGCTTACTCAAAAGCTTCAATTTTGACCCGTTTCAGGCACAGAAATGACTTTAAACACACTTATTTTAGTTAACAAAGTCATAATTCACATCCAACAGTCATTTAGAGTCAAAAGATTAAATGTTAAAATGTCATCATTATAGACCAATTTGGGATCGTTCGACAGGTCCGGAGTCATCGTTTTTCATCCGAAAATTGATTTTTCGGACTGTACCAAAAATGATTCAAAATGTCAATTGGATCATGCCTCATGTTGAATAACCACTTTTTAAACCCTCACAGTGACCAAAATTGCCATTTTTACAGAGTTTTGCTTACTCAAAAGCTTCAATTTTGACCCATTTCAGGCACAGAAATGACTTTAAACACACTTATTTTAGTTGAAGAAGTCATAATTCACATCCAACAGTTATTTAGAGTCAAAAGATTAAATGTTGAAATTTCATCCATATTGACCATTTTGGGATCGTTCGACAGGTCCGGAGTCATCGTTTTTCATCCGAAAATTGATTTTTCGGACTGTACCAAAGATGATTCAAAATGTCAATTGGATCGTGCCTCATGTTGAATAACCACTTTTTAAACCCTCACAGTGACCAAAATTGCCATTTTTACAGAGTTTTGCTTACTCAAAAGCTTCCATTTTGACCCGTTTCAGGCACAGAAATGACTTTAAACACACTTATTCTAGTTGACAAAGTCATAATTCACATCCAACAGTCATTTAGAGTCAAAAGATTAAATGTTGAAATTTCATCCATATTGACCATTTTGGGATCGTTCGACAGGTCCGGAGTCATCGTTTTTCATCCGAAAATTGATTTTTCGGACTGTACCAAAAATGATTCAAAATGTCAATTGGATCGTGCCTCATGTTGAATAACCACTTTTTAAACCCTCACAGTGACCAAAATTGCCATTTTTACAGAGTTTTGCTTACTCAAAAGCTACAATTTTGACCCGTTTCAGGCACAGAAATGACATTAAACACACTTATTTTAGTTAACAAAGTCATAATTCACATCCAACAGTCATTTAGAGTCAAAAGATTAAATGTTAAAATGTCATCATTATAGACCATTTTGGGATCGTTCGACAGGTCCGGAGTCATCGTTTTTCATCCGAAAATTGATTTTTTGGACTGTACCAAAAATTATTCAAAATGTCAATTGGATCATGCCTCATGTTGAATAACCACTTTTTAAACCCTCACAGTGACCAAAATTGCCATTTTTACAGAGTTTTGCTTACTCAAAAGCTTCCATTTTGACCCGTTTCAGGCAAAGAAATGACTTTAAACACACTTATTTTAGTTAACAAAGTCATAATTCACATCCAACAGTCATTTAGAGTCAAAAGATTAAATGTTAAAATTTCATCCATATTGACCATTTTGGGATCGTTCGACAGGTCCGGAGTCATCGTTTTTCATCCGAAAATTGATTTTTTGGACTGTACCAAAAATGATTCAAAATGTCAATTGGATCATGCCTCATGTTGAATAACCACTTTTTCAACCCTCACAGTGACCAAAATTGTCATTTTTACAGAGTTTTGCTTACTTAAAAGCTTCAATTTTGACCCGTTTCAGGCACAGAAATGACTTTAAACACACTTATTCTAGTTGACAAAGTCATAATTCACATCCAACAGTCATTTAGAGTCAAAAGATTAAATGTTAAAATGTCATCATTATAGACCATTTTGGGATCGTTCGACAGGTCCGGAGTCATCGTTTTTCATCCGAAAATTGATTTTTTGGACTGTACCAAAAATGATTCAAAATGTCAATTGGATCATGCCTCATGTTGAATAACCACTTTTTAAACCCTCACAGTGACCAAAATTGCCATTTTTACAGAGTTTTGCTTACTCAAAAGCTTCCATTTTGACCCGTTTCAGGCAAAGAAATGACTTTAAACACACTTATTTTAGTTAACAAAGTCATAATTCACATCCAACAGTCATTTAGAGTCAAAAGATTAAATGTTAAAATTTCATCCATATTGACCATTTTGGGATCGTTCGACAGGTCCGGAGTCATCGTTTTTCATCCGAAAATTGATTTTTTGGACTGTACCAAAAATGATTCAAAATGTCAATTGGATCATGCCTCATGTTGAATAACCACTTTTTCAACCCTCACAGTGACCAAAATTGTCATTTTTACAGAGTTTTGCTTACTTAAAAGCTTCAATTTTGACCCGTTTCAGGCACAGAAATGACTTTAAACACACTTATTCTAGTTGACAAAGTCATAATTCACATCCAACAGTCATTTAGAGTCAAAAGATTAAATGTTAAAATGTCATCATTATAGACCATTTTGGGATCGTTCGACAGGTCCGGAGTCATCGTTTTTCATCTGAAAATTGATTTTTTGGACTGTACCAAAAATGATTCAAAATGTCAATTGGATCATGCCTCATGTTGAATAACCACTTTTTAAACCCTCACAGTGACCAAAATTGCCATTTTTACAGAGTTTTGCTTACTCAAAAGCTTCCATTTTGACCCGTTTCAGGCAAAGAAATGACTTTAAACACACTTATTTTAGTTAACAAAGTCATAATTCACATCCAACAGTTATTTAGAGTCAAAAGATTAAATGTTGAAATTTCATCCATATTGACCATTTTGGGATCGTTGGACAGGTCCGGAGTCATTGTTTTTCATCCGAAAATTGATTTTCCGGACTGTACCAAAAATGATTCAAAATGTCAATTGGATCGTGCCTCATGTTGAATAACCACTTTTTAAACCCTCACAGTGACCAAAATTGCCATTTTTACAGAGTTTTGCTTACTCAAAAGCTTCCATTTTGACCCGTTTCAGGCACAGAAATGACTTTAAACACACTTATTCTAGTTGACAAAGTCATAATTCACATCCAACAGTCATTTAGAGTCAAAAGCCTAAATGTTAAAATTTCATCCATATTGACCATTTTGGGATCGTTCGACAGGTCCGGAGTCATCGTTTTTCATCCTAAAATTGATTTTTTGGACTGTACCAAAAATGATTCAAAATGTCAATTGGATCATGCCTCATGTTGAATAGCCACTTTTTAAATCCTCACAGTGACCAAAATTGCCATTTTTACAGAGTTTTGCTTACTCAAAAGCTTCAATTTTGACCCATTTCAGGCACAGAAATGACTTTAAACACACTTATTTTAGTTAACAAAGTCATAATTCACATCCAACAGTCATTTAGAGTCAAAAGATTAAATGTTAAAATGTCATCATTATAGACCAATTTGGGATCGTTCGACAGGTCCGGAGTCATCGTTTTTCATCCGAAAATTGATTTTTCGGACTGTACCAAAAATGATTCAAAATGTCAATTGGATCATGCCTCATGTTGAATAACCACTTTTTAAACCCTCACAGTGACCAAAATTGCCATTTTACAGAGTTTTGCTTACTCAAAAGCTTCAATTTTGACCCATTTCAGGCACAGAAATGACTTTAAACACACTTATTTTAGTTGAAGAAGTCATAATTCACATCCAACAGTTATTTAGAGTCAAAAGATTAAATGTTGAAATTTCATCCATATTGACCATTTTGGGATCGTTCGACAGGTCCGGAGTCATCGTTTTTCATCCGAAAATTGATTTTTCGGACTGTACCAAAGATGATTCAAAATGTCAATTGGATCGTGCCTCATGTTGAATAACCACTTTTTAAACCCTCACAGTAACCAAAATTGCCATTTTTACAGAGTTTTGCTTACTCAAAAGCTTCCATTTTGACCCGTTTCAGGCACAGAAATGACTTTAAACACACTTATTCTAGTTGACAAAGTCATAATTCACATCCAACAGTCATTTAGAGTCAAAAGATTAAATGTTGAAATTTTATCCATATTGACCATTTTGGGATCGTTCGACAGGTCCGGAGTCATCGTTTTTCATCCGAAAATTGATTTTTTGGACTGTACCAAAAATGATTCAAAATGTCAATTGGATCATGCCTCATGTTGAATAACCACTTTTTCAACCCTCACAGTGACCAAAATTGTCATTTTTACAGAGTTTTGCTTACTTAAAAGCTTCAATTTTGACCCGTTTCAGGCACAGAAATGACTTTAAACACACTTATTCTAGTTGACAAAGTCATAATTCACATCCAACAGTCATTTAGAGTCAAAAGATTAAATGTTAAAATGTCATCATTATAGACCATTTTGGGATCGTTCGACAGGTCCGGAGTCATCGTTTTTCATCTGAAAATTGATTTTTTGGACTGTACCAAAAATGATTCAAAATGTCAATTGGATCATGCCTCATGTTGAATAACCACTTTTTAAACCCTCACAGTGACCAAAATTGCCATTTTTACAGAGTTTTGCTTACTCAAAAGCTTCCATTTTGACCCGTTTCAGGCAAAGAAATGACTTTAAACACACTTATTTTAGTTAACAAAGTCATAATTCACATCCAACAGTTATTTAGAGTCAAAAGATTAAATGTTGAAATTTCATCCATATTGACCATTTTGGGATCGTTGGACAGGTCCGGAGTCATTGTTTTTCATCCGAAAATTGATTTTCCGGACTGTACCAAAAATGATTCAAAATGTCAATTGGATCGTGCCTCATGTTGAATAACCACTTTTTAAACCCTCACAGTGACCAAAATTGCCATTTTTACAGAGTTTTGCTTACTCAAAAGCTTCCATTTTGACCCGTTTCAGGCACAGAAATGACTTTAAACACACTTATTCTAGTTGACAAAGTCATAATTCACATCCAACAGTCATTTAGAGTCAAAAGCCTAAATGTTAAAATTTCATCCATATTGACCATTTTGGGATCGTTCGACAGGTCCGGAGTCATCGTTTTTCATCCTAAAATTGATTTTTTGGACTGTACCAAAAATGATTCAAAATGTCAATTGGATCATGCCTCATGTTGAATAGCCACTTTTTAAATCCTCACAGTGACCAAAATTGCCATTTTTACAGAGTTTTGCTTACTCAAAAGCTTCAATTTTGACCCATTTCAGGCACAGAAATGACTTTAAACACACTTATTTTAGTTAACAAAGTCATAATTCACATCCAACAGTCATTTAGAGTCAAAAGATTAAATGTTAAAATGTCATCATTATAGACCAATTTGGGATCGTTCGACAGGTCCGGAGTCATCGTTTTTCATCCGAAAATTGATTTTTCGGACTGTACCAAAAATGATTCAAAATGTCAATTGGATCATGCCTCATGTTGAATAACCACTTTTTAAACCCTCACAGTGACCAAAATTGCCATTTTACAGAGTTTTGCTTACTCAAAAGCTTCAATTTTGACCCATTTCAGGCACAGAAATGACTTTAAACACACTTATTTTAGTTGAAGAAGTCATAATTCACATCCAACAGTTATTTAGAGTCAAAAGATTAAATGTTGAAATTTCATCCATATTGACCATTTTGGGATCGTTCGACAGGTCCGGAGTCATCGTTTTTCATCCGAAAATTGATTTTTCGGACTGTACCAAAGATGATTCAAAATGTCAATTGGATCGTGCCTCATGTTGAATAACCACTTTTTAAACCCTCACAGTAACCAAAATTGCCATTTTTACAGAGTTTTGCTTACTCAAAAGCTTCCATTTTGACCCGTTTCAGGCACAGAAATGACTTTAAACACACTTATTCTAGTTGACAAAGTCATAATTCACATCCAACAGTCATTTAGAGTCAAAAGATTAAATGTTGAAATTTTATCCATATTGACCATTTTGGGATCGTTCGACAGGTCCGGAGTCATCGTTTTTCATCCGAAAATTGATTTTTCGGACTGTACCAAAAATGATTCAAAATGTCAATTGGATCACGCCTCATGTTGAATAACCACTTTTTAAACCCTCACAGTGACCAAAATTGCCATTTTTACAGAGTTTTGCTTACTCAAAAGCTACAATTTTGACCCGTTTCAGGCACAGAAATGACTTTAAACACACTTATTTTAGTTAACAAAGTCATAATTCACATCCAACAGTCATTTAGAGTCAAAAGATTAAATGTTAAAATGTCATCATTATAGACCATTTTGGGATCGTTCGACAGGTCCGGAGTCATCGTTTTTCATCCGAAAATTGATTTTTTGGACTGTACCAAAAATGATTCAAAATGTCAATTGGATCATGCCTCATGTTGAATAACCACTTTTTAAACCCTCACAGTGACCAAAATTGCCATTTTTACAGAGTTTTGCTTACTCAAAAGCTTCCATTTTGACCCGTTTCAGGCACAGAAATGACTTTAAACACACTTATTTTAGTTGACAATGTCATAATTCACATCCAACAGTCATTTAGAGTCAAAAGATTAAATGTTAAAATTTCATCCATATTGACCATTTTGGGATCGTTTGACAGGTCCGGAGTCATCGTTTTTCATCCGAAAATTGATTTTTTGGACTGTACCAAAAATGATTCAAAATGTCAATTGGATCGTGCCTCATGTTGAATAACCACTTTTTAAACCCTCACAGTGACCAAAATTGCCATTTTTACAGAGTTTTGCTTACTCAAACGCTTCGATTTTGACCCGTTTCAGGCACAGAAATGACTTTAAACACACGTATTCTAGTTGACAAAGTCATAATTCACATCCAACAGTCATTTAGAGTCAAAAGATTAAATGTCAACATTTCATCATTATAGACCATTTTGGGATCGTTCGACAGGTCCGGAGTCATCGTTTTTCATCCGAAAATTGATTTTTGGACTGTACCAAAAATGATTCAAAATGTCCATTGGATCATGCCTCATGTTGAATAACCACTTTTTAAACCCTCATAGTGACCAAAATCACCATTTTTACAGAGTTTTGCTTACTCAGAAGCTTCAATTTTGACCCGTTTCAGGCACAGAAATGACTTTAAACACACTTATTTTAGTTAACAAAGTCATAATTCACATCCAACAGTCATTTAGAGTCAAAAGATTAAATGTTAAAATGTCATCATTATAGACCAATTTGGGATCGTTCGACAGGTCCGGAGTCATCGTTTTTCATCCGAAAATTGATTTTTCGGACTGTACCAAAAATGATTCAAAATGTCAATTGGATCATGCCTCATGTTGAATAACCACTTTTTAAACCCTCACAGTGACCAAAATTGCCATTTTTACGGAGTTTTGCTTACTCAAAAGCTTCAATTTTGACCCATTTCAGGCACAGAAATGACTTTAAACACACTTATTTTAGTTGAAGAAGTCATAATTCACATCCAACAGTTATTTAGAGTCAAAAGATTAAATGTTGAAATTTCATCCATATTGACCATTTTGGGATCGTTCGACAGGTCCGGAGTCATCGTTTTTCATCCGAAAATTGATTTTTCGGACTGTACCAAAGATGATTCAAAATGTCAATTGGATCGTGCCTCATGTTGAATAACCACTTTTTAAACCCTCACAGTGACCAAAATTGCCATTTTTACAGAGTTTTGCTTACTCAAAAGCTTCCATTTTGACCCGTTTCAGGCACAGAAATGACTTTAAACACACTTATTCTAGTTGACAAAGTCATAATTCACATCCAACAGTCATTTAGAGTCAAAAGATTAAATGTTGAAATTTCATCCATATTGACCATTTTGGGATCGTTCGACAGGTCCGGAGTCATCGTTTTTCATCCGAAAATTGATTTTTCGGACTGTACCAAAAATGATTCAAAATGTCAATTGGATCGCGCCTCATGTTGAATAACCACTTTTTAAACCCTCACAGTGACCAAAATTGCCATTTTTACAGAGTTTTGCTTACTCAAAAGCTACAATTTTGACCCGTTTCAGGCACAGAAATGACTTTAAACACACTTATTTTAGTTAACAAAGTCATAATTCACATCCAACAGTCATTTAGAGTCAAAAGATTAAATGTTAAAATGTCATCATTATAGACCATTTTGGGATCGTTCGACAGGTCCGGAGTCATCGTTTTTCATCCGAAAATTGATTTTTTGGACTGTACCAAAAATGATTCAAAATGTCAATTGGATCATGCCTCATGTTGAATAACCACTTTTTAAACCCTCACAGTGACCAAAATTGCCATTTTTACAGAGTTTTGCTTACTCAAAAGCTTCCATTTTGACCCGTTTCAGGCACAGAAATGACTTTAAACACACTTATTTTAGTTGACAATGTCATAATTCACACCCAACGGTCATTTAGAGTCAAAAGATTAAATGTTAAAATTTCATCCATATTGACCATTTTGGGATCGTTTGACAGGTCCGGAGTCATCGTTTTTCATCCGAAAATTGATTTTTTGGACTGTACCAAAAATGATTCAAAATGTCAATTGGATCGTGCCTCATGTTGAATAACCACTTTTTAAACCCTCACAGTGACCAAAATTGCCATTTTTACAGAGTTTTGCTTACTCAAACGCTTCGATTTTGACCCGTTTCAGGCACAGAAATGACTTTAAACACACGTATTCTAGTTGACAAAGTCATAATTCACATCCAACAGTCATTTAGAGTCAAAAGATTAAATGTTAAAATTTCATCATGATAGACCATTTTGGGATCGTTCGACAGGTCCTGAGTCATCGTTTTTCATCCGAAAATTGATTTTTGGACTGTACCAAAAATGATTCAAAATGTCCATTGGATCATGCCTCATGTTGAATAACCACTTTTTAAACCCTCATAGTGAACAAAATTGCCATTTTTACAGAGTTTTGCTTACTCAGAAGCTTCAATTTTGACCCGTTTCAGGCACAGAAATGACTTTAAACACACTTATTTTACTTAACAAAGTCATAATTCACATCCAACAGTCATTTAGAGTCAAAAGATTAAATGTTGAAATTTCATCCATATTGACCATTTTGGGATCGTTCGACAGGTCCGGAGTCATCGTTTTTCATCCGAAAATTGATTTTTTGGACTGTACCAAAAATGTATCAAAATGTCAATTGGATCATGCCTCATGTTGAATAACCACTTTTTAAACCCTCACAGTGACCAAAATTGCCATTTTTACAGAGTTTTGCTTACTCAAAAGCTTCAATTTTGACCCGTTTCAGGCACAGAAATGACTTTAAACACACTTATTTTAGTTGACAAAGTCATAATTCACATCCAACAGTCATTTAGAGCAAAAGATTAAATGTTAAAATGTCATCATTATAGACCATTTTGGGATCGTTCGACAGGTCCGGAGTCATCGTTTTTCATCTGAAAATTGATTTTTTGGACTGTACCAAAAATTATTCAAAATGTCAATTGGATCATGCCTCATGTTGAATAACCACTTTTTAAACCCTCACAGTGACCAAAATTGCCATTTTTACAGAGTTTTGCTTACTCAAAAGCTTCCATTTTGACCCGTTTCAGGCAAAGAAATGACTTTAAACACACTCATTTTAGTTGACAAAGTCATAATTCACATCCAACAGTCATTTAGAGTCAAAAGATTAAATGTTAAAATTTCATCCATATTGACCATTTTGGGATCGTTCGACAGGTCCGGAGTCATCGTTTTTCATCCGAAAATTGATTTTTTGGACTGTACCAAAAATGATTCAAAATGTCAATTGGATCATGCCTCATGTTGAATAACCACTTTTTAAACCCTCACAGTGACCAAAATTGCCATTTTTACAGAGTTTTGCTAACTCAAAAGCTTCAATTTTGACCCGTTTCAGGCACAGAAATGACTTTAAACACACTTATTTTAGTTGAAGAAGTCATAATTCACATCCAGCAGTTATTTAGAGTCAAAAGATTAAATGTTGAAATTTCATCCATATTGACCATTTTGGGATCGTTCGACAGGTCCGGAGTCATCGTTTTTCATCCGAAAATTGATTTTTCGGACTGTACCAAAGATGATTCAAAATGTCAATTGGATCGTGCCTCATGTTGAATAACCACTTTTTAAACCCTCACAGTGACCAAAATTGCCATTTTTACAGAGTTTTGCTTACTCAAAAGCTTCCATTTTGACCCGTTTCAGGCACAGAAATGACTTTAAACACACTTATTCTAGTTGACAAAGTCTTAATTCACATCCAACAGTCATTTAGAGTCAAAAGATTAAATGTTGAAATTTCATCCATATTGACCATTTTGGGATCGTTCGACAGGTCCGGAGTCATCGTTTTTCATCCGAAAATTGATTTTTCGGACTGTACCAAAAATGATTCAAAATGTCAATTGGATCGTGCCTCATGTTGAATAACCACTTTTTAAACCCTCACAGTGACCAAAATTGCCATTTTTACAGAGTTTTGCTTACTCAAAAGCTTCAATTTTGACCTGTTTCAGGCACAGAAATGACTTTAAACACACTTATTTTAGTTAACAAAGTCATAATTCACATCCAACAGTCATTTAGAGTCAAAAGATTAAATGTTGAAATTTCATCCATATTGACCATTTTGGGATCGTTCGACAGGTCCGGAGTCATCGTTTTTCATCCGAAAATTGATTTTTTGGGCAGTACCAAAAATGATTCAAAATGTGAATTGGATCATGCCTCATGTTGAATAACCACTTTTTAAACCCTCACAGTGACAAAAATTGCCATTTTTACACAGTTTTGCTTACTCAAAAGCTTCAATTTTGACCCGTTTCAGGCACAGAAATGACTTTAAACACACTTATTCTAGTTGACAAAGTCATAATTCACATCCAACAGTCATTTAGAGTCAAAAGATTAAATGTTGAAATTTCATCCATATTGACCATTTTGGGATCGTTCGACAGGTCCGGAGTCATCGTTTTTCATCCGAAAATTGATTTTTTGGACTGTACCAAAAATGATTCAAAATGTCAATTGGATCGTGCCTCATGTTGAATAACCACTTTTTAAACCCTCACAGTGACCAAAATTGCCATTTTTACAGAGTTTTGCTTTCTCAAAAGCTTAAATTTTGACCCGTTTCAGGCACAGAAATGACTTTAAACACACTTATTCTAGTTGACAAAGTCATAATTCACATCCAACAGTCATTTAGAGTCAAAAGATTAAATGTTAAAATGTCATCATTATAGAGCATTTTGGGATCGTTCGACAGGTCCGGAGTCATCGTTTTTCATCCGAAAATTGATTTTTTGGACTGTACCAAAAATGATTTAAAATGTCGATTGGATCGTGCCTCATGTTGAATAACCACTTTTTCAACCCTCACAGTGACCAAAATTGTCATTTTTACAGAGTTTTGCTTACTTAAAAGCTTCAATTTTGACCCGTTTCAGGCACAGAAATGACTTTAAACACACTTATTCTAGTTGACAAAGTCATAATTCACATCCAACAGTCATTTAGAGTCAAAAGATTAAATGTTAAAATGTCATCATTATAGACCATTTTGGGATCGTTCGACAGGTCCGGAGTCATCGTTTTTCATCCGAAAATTGATTTTTCGGACTGTACCAAAAATGATTCAAAATGTCAATTGGATCATGCCTCATGTTGAATAACCACTTTTTAAACCCTCACAGTGACCAAAATTGCCATTTTTACAGAGTTTTGCTTAGTCAAAAGCTTCAATTTTGACCCATTTCAGGCACAGAAATGACTTTAAACACACTTATTTTAGTTGAAGAAGTCATAATTCACATCCAACAGTTATTTAGAGTCAAAAGATTAAATGTTGAAATTTCATCCATATTGACCATTTTGGGATCGTTCGACAGGTCCGGAGTCATCGTTTTTCATCCGAAAATTGATTTTTCGGACTGTACCAAAGATGATTCAAAATGTCAATTGGATCGTGCCTCATGTTGAATAACCACTTTTTAAACCCTCACAGTGACCAAAATTGCCATTTTTACAGAGTTTTGCTTACTCAAAAGCTTCCATTTTGACCCGTTTCAGGCACAGAAATGACTTTAAACACACTTATTCTAGTTGACAAAGTCATAATTCACATCCAACAGTCATTTAGAGTCAAAAGATTAAATGTTGAAATTTCATCCATATTGACCATTTTGGGATCGTTCGACAGGTCCGGAGTCATCGTTTTTCATCCGAAAATTGATTTTTCGGACTGTACCAAAAATGATTCAAAATGTCAATTGGATCGTGCCTCATGTTGAATAACCACTTTTTAAACCCTCACAGTGACCAAAATTGCCATTTTTACAGAGTTTTGCTTACTCAAAAGCTACAATTTTGACCCGTTTCAGGCACAGAAATGACTTTAAACACACTTATTTTAGTTAACAAAGTCATAATTCACATCCAACAGTCATTTAGAGTCAAAAGATTAAATGTTAAAATGTCATCATTATAGACCATTTTGGGATCGTTCGACAGGTCCGGAGTCATCGTTTTTCATCCGAAAATTGATTTTTTGGACTGTACCAAAAATGATTCAAAATGTCAATTGGATCATGCCTCATGTTGAATAACCACTTTTTAAACCCTCACAGTGACCAAAATTGCCATTTTTACAGAGTTTTGCTTACTCAAAAGCTTCCATTTTGACCCGTTTCAGGCACAGAAATGACTTTAAACACACTTATTTTAGTTGACAATGTCATAATTCACATCCAACAGTCATTTAGAGTCAAAAGATTAAATGTTAAAATTTCATCCATATTGACCATTTTGGGATCGTTTGACAGGTCCGGAGTCATAGTTTTTCATCCGAAAATTGATTTTTTGGACTGTACCAAAAATGATTCAAAATGTCAATTGGATCGTGCCTCATTTTGAATAACCACTTTTTAAACCCTCACAGTGACAAAAATTGCCATTTTTACAGAGTTTTGCTTACTCAAAAGCTTCAATTTTGACCCGTTTCAGGCACAGAAATGACTTTAAACACACTTATTCTAGTTGACAAAGTCATAATTCACATCCAACAGTCATTTAGAGTCAAAAGATTAAATGTTAAAATGTCATCATTATAGACCATTTTGGGATCGTTCGACAGGTCCGGAGTCATCGTTTTTCATCCGAAAATTGATTTTTTGGACTGTACCAAAAATGATTCAAAATGTCAATTGGATCATGCCTCATGTTGAATACCCACTTTTTAAACCCTCACAGTGACCAAAATTGCCATTTTTACAGAGTTTTGCTTACTCAAAAGCTTCCATTTTGACCCGTTTCAGGCACAGAAATGACTTTAAACACACTTATTCTAGTTGACAAAGTCATAATTCACATCCAACAGTCATTTAGAGTCAAAAGCCTAAATGTTAAAATTTCATCCATATTGACCATTTTGGGATCGTTCGACAGGTCCGGAGTCATCGTTTTTCATCCTAAAATTGATTTTTTGGACTGTACCAAAAATGATTCAAAATGTCAATTGGATCATGCCTCATGTTGAATAGCCACTTTTTAAATCCTCACAGTGACCAAAATTGCCATTTTTACAGAGTTTTGCTTACTCAAAAGCTTCAATTTTGACCCGTTTCAGGCACAGAAATGACTTTAAACACACTTATTTTAGTTAACAAAGTCATAATTCACATCCAACAGTCATTTAGAGTCAAAAGATTAAATGTTAAAATGTCATCATTATAGACCATTTTGGGATCGTTCGACAGGTCCGGAGTCATCGTTTTTCATCTGAAAATTGATTTTTTGGACTGTACCAAAAATGATTCAAAATGTCAATTGGATCATGCCTCATGTTGAATAACCACTTTTTAAACCCTCACAGTGACCAAAATTGCCATTTTTACAGAGTTTTGCTTACTCAAAAGCTTCCATTTTGACCCGTTTCAGGCAAAGAAATGACTTTAAACACACTTATTTTAGTTAACAAAGTCATAATTCACATCCAACAGTTATTTAGAGTCAAAAGATTAAATGTTGAAATTTCATCCATATTGACCATTTTGGGATCGTTGGACAGGTCCGGAGTCATTGTTTTTCATCCGAAAATTGATTTTCCGGACTGTACCAAAAATGATTCAAAATGTCAATTGGATCGTGCCTCATGTTGAATAACCACTTTTTAAACCCTCACAGTGACCAAAATTGCCATTTTTACAGAGTTTTGCTTACTCAAAAGCTTCCATTTTGACCCGTTTCAGGCACAGAAATGACTTTAAACACACTTATTCTAGTTGACAAAGTCATAATTCACATCCAACAGTCATTTAGAGTCAAAAGATTAAATGTTAAAATGTCATCATTATAGACCATTTTGGGATCGTTCGACAGGTCCGGAGTCATCGTTTTTCATCCGAAAATTGATTTTTCGGACTGTACCAAAAATGATTTAAAATGTCAATTGGATCATGCCTCATGTTGAATAACCACTTTTTAAACCCTCACAGTGACCAAAATTGCCATTTTTACAGAGTTTTGCTTACTCAAAAGCTTCAATTTTGACCCCTTTCAGGCACAGAAATGACTTTAAACACACTTATTTTAGTTGAAGAAGTCATAATTCACATCCAACAGTTATTTAGAGTCAAAAGATTAAATGTTGAAATTTCATCCATATTGACCATTTTGGGAACGTTCGACAGGTCCGGAGTCATCGTTTTTCATCCGAAAATTGATTTTTCGGACTGTACCAAAGATGATTCAAAATGTCAATTGGATCGTGCCTCATATTGAATAACCACTTTTTAAACCCTCACAGTGACCAAAATTGCCATTTTTACAGAGTTTTGCTTACTCAAAAGCTTCCATTTTGACCCGTTTCAGGCACAGAAATGACTTTAAACACACTTATTCTAGTTGACAAAGTCATAATTCACATCCAACAGTCATTTAGAGTCAAAAGATTAAATGTTGAAATTTCATCCATATTGACGATTTTGGGATCGTTCGACAGGTCCGGAGTCATCGTTTTTCATCCGAAAATTGATTTTTCGGACTGTACCAAAAATGATTCAAAATGTCAATTGGATCGTGCCTCATGTTGAATAACCACTTTTTAAACCCTCACAGTGACCAAAATTGCCATTTTTACAGAGTTTTGCTTACTCAAAAGCTACAATTTTGACCCGTTTCAGGCACAGAAATGACTTTAAACACACTTATTCTAGTTGACAAAGTCATAATTCACATCCAACAGTTATTTAGAGTCAAAAGATTAAATGTTGAAATTTCATCCATATTGACCATTTTGGGATCGTTGGACAGGTCCGGAGTCATTGTTTTTCATCCGAAAATTGATTTTCCGGACTGTACCAAAAATGATTCAAAATGTCAATTGGATCGTGCCTCATGTTGAATAACCACTTTTTAAACCCTCACAGTGACCAAAATTGCCATTTTTACAGAGTTTTGCTTACTCAAAAGCTTCCATTTTGACCCGTTTCAGGCACAGAAATGACTTTAAACACACTTATTCTAGTTGACAAAGTCATAATTCACATCCAACAGTCATTTAGAGTCAAAAGCCTAAATGTTAAAATTTCATCCATATTGACCATTTTGGGATCGTTCGACAGGTCCGGAGTCATCGTTTTTCATCCGAAAATTGATTTTTTGGACTGTACCAAAAATGATTCAAAATGTCAATTGGATCGTGCCTCATGTTGAATAACCACTTTTTAAACCCTCACAGTGACAAAAATTGCCATTTTTACAGAGTTTTGCTTACTCAAAAGCTTCAATTTTGACCCGTTTCAGGCACAGAAATGACTTTAAACACACTTATTCTAGTTGACAAAGTCATAATTCACATCCAACAGTCATTTAGAGTCAAAAGATTAAATGTTAAAATGTCATCATTATAGACCATTTTGGGATCGTTCGACAGGTCCGGAGTCATCGTTTTTCATCCGAAAATTGATTTTTTGGACTGTACCAAAAATGATTCAAAATGTCAATTGGATCATGCCTCATGTTGAATAACCACTTTTTAAACCCTCACAGTGACCAAAATTGCCATTTTTACAGAGTTTTGCTTACTCAAAAGCTTCCATTTTGACCCGTTTCAGGCAAAGAAATGACTTTAAACACACTTATTTTAGTTAACAAAGTCATAATTCACATCCAACAGTCATTTAGAGTCAAAAGATTAAATGTTAAAATTTCATCCATTTTGACCATTGTGGGATCGTTCGACAGGTCCGGAGTCATCGTTTTTCATCCGAAAATTGATTTTTTGGACTGTACCAAAAATGATTCAAAATGTCAATTGGATCATGCCTCATGTTGAATAACCACTTTTTCAACCCTCACAGTGACCAAAATTGTCATTTTTACAGAGTTTTGCTTACTTAAAAGCTTCAATTTTGACCCGTTTCAGGCACAGAAATGACTTTAAACACACTTATTCTAGTTGACAAAGTCATAATTCACATCCAACAGTCATTTAGAGTCAAAAGATTAAATGTTAAAATGTCATCATTATAGACCATTTTGGGATCGTTCGACAGGTCCGGAGTCATCGTTTTTCATCTGAAAATTGATTTTTTGGACTGTACCAAAAATGATTCAAAATGTCAATTGGATCATGCCTCATGTTGAATAACCACTTTTTAAACCCTCACAGTGACCAAAATTGCCATTTTTACAGAGTTTTGCTTACTCAAAAGCTTCCATTTTGACCCGTTTCAGGCAAAGAAATGACTTTAAACACACTTATTTTAGTTAACAAAGTCATAAATCACATCCAACAGTCATTTAGAGTCAAAAGCCTAAATGTTAAAATTTCATCCATATTGACCATTTTGGGATCGTTCGACAGGTCCGGAGTCATCGTTTTTCATCCTAAAATTGATTTTTTGGACTGTACCAAAAATGATTCAAAATGTCAATTGGATCATGCCTCATGTTGAATAGCCACTTTTTAAATCCTCACAGTGACCAAAATTGCCATTTTTACAGAGTTTTGCTTACTCAAAAGCTTCAATTTTGACCCGTTTCAGGCACAGAAATGACTTTAAACACACTTATTTTAGTTAACAAAGTCATAATTCACATCCAACAGTCATTTAGAGTCAAAAGATTAAATGTTAAAATGTCATCATTATAGACCAATTTGGGATCGTTCGACAGGTCCGGAGTCATCGTTTTTCATCCGAAAATTGATTTTTCGGACTGTACCAAAAATGATTCAAAATGTCAATTGGATCATGCCTCATGTTGAATAACCACTTTTTAAACCCTCACAGTGACCAAAATTGCCATTTTTACAGAGTTTTGCTTACTCAAAAGCTTCAATTTTGACCCATTTCAGGCACAGAAATGACTTTAAACACACTTATTTTAGTTGAAGAAGTCATAATTCACATCCAACAGTTATTTAGAGTCAAAAGATTAAATGTTGAAATTTCATCCATATTGACCATTTTGGGATCGTTCGACAGGTCCGGAGTCATCGTTTTTCATCCGAAAATTGATTTTTCGGACTGTACCAAAGATGATTCAAAATGTCAATTGGATCGTGCCTCATGTTGAATAACCACTTTTTAAACCCTCACAGTGACCAAAATTGCCATTTTTACAGAGTTTTGCTTACTCAAAAGCTTCCATTTTGACCCGTTTCAGGCACAGAAATGACTTTAAACACACTTATTCTAGTTGACAAAGTCATAATTCACATCCAACAGTCATTTAGAGTCAAAAGATTAAATGTTGAAATTTCATCCATATTGACCATTTTGGGATCGTTCGACAGGTCCGGAGTCATCGTTTTTCATCCGAAAATTGATTTTTCGGACTGTACCAAAAATGATTCAAAATGTCAATTGGATCGCGCCTCATGTTGAATAACCACTTTTTAAACCCTCACAGTGACCAAAATTGCCATTTTTACAGAGTTTTGCTTACTCAAAAGCTACAATTTTGACCCGTTTCAGGCACAGAAATGACTTTAAACACACTTATTTTAGTTAACAAAGTCATAATTCACATCCAACAGTCATTTAGAATCAAAAGATTAAATGTTAAAATGTCATCATTATAGACCATTTTGGGATCGTTCGACAGGTCCGGAGTCATCGTTTTTCATCCGAAAATTGATTTTTTGGACTGTACCAAAAATGATTCAAAATGTCAATTGGATCATGCCTCATGTTGAATAACCACTTTTTAAACCCTCACAGTGACCAAAATTGCCATTTTTACAGAGTTTTGCTTACTCAAAAGCTTCCATTTTGACCCGTTTCAGGCACAGAAATGACTTTAAACACACTTATTTTAGTTGACAATGTCATAATTCACACCCAACAGTCATTTAGAGTCAAAAGATTAAATGTTAAAATTTCATCCATATTGACCATTTTGGGATCGTTTGACAGGTCCGGAGTCATCGTTTTTCATCCGAAAATTGATTTTTTGGACTGTACCAAAAATGATTCAAAATGTCAATTGGATCGTGCCTCATGTTGAATAACCACTTTTTAAACCCTCACAGTGACCAAAATTGCCATTTTTACAGAGTTTTGCTTACTCAAACGCTTCGATTTTGACCCGTTTCAGGCACAGAAATGACTTTAAACACACGTATTCTAGTTGACAAAGTCATAATTCACATCCAACAGTCATTTAGAGTCAAAAGATTAAATGTTAAAATTTCATCATGATAGACCATTTTGGGATCGTTCGACAGGTCCTGAGTCATCGTTTTTCATCCGAAAATTGATTTTTGGACTGTACCAAAAATGATTCAAAATGTCCATTGGATCATGCCTCATGTTGAATAACCACTTTTTAAACCCTCATAGTGACCAAAATTGCCATTTTTACAGAGTTTTGCTTACTCAGAAGCTTCAATTTTGACCCGTTTCAGGCACAGAAATGACTTTAAACACACTTATTTTACTTAACAAAGTCATAATTCACATCCAACAGTCATTTAGAGTCAAAAGATTAAATGTTGAAATTTCATCCATATTGACCATTTTGGGATCGTTCGACAGGTCCGGAGTCATCGTTTTTCATCCGAAAATTGATTTTTTGGACTGTACCAAAAATGTATCAAAATGTCAATTGGATCATGCCTCATGTTGAATAGCCACTTTTTAAATCCTCACAGTGACCAAAATTGCCATTTTTACAGAGTTTTGCTTACTCAAAAGCTTCAATTTTGACCCGTTTCAGGCACAGAAATGACTTTAAACACACTTATTTTAGTTAACAAAGTCATAATTCACATCCAACAGTCATTTAGAGTCAAAAGATTAAATGTTAAAATGTCATCATTATAGACCAATTTGGGATCGTTCGACAGGTCCGGAGTCATCGTTTTTCATCCGAAAATTGATTTTTCGGACTGTACCAAAAATGATTCAAAATGTCAATTGGATCATGCCTCATGTTGAATAACCTCTTTTTAAACCCTCACAGTGACCAAAATTGCCATTTTTACAGAGTTTTGCTTACTCAAAAGCTTCAATTTTGACCCATTTCAGGCACAGAAATGACTTTAAACACACTTATTTTAGTTGAAGAAGTCATAATTCACATCCAACAGTTATTTAGAGTCAAAAGATTAAATGTTGAAATTTCATCCATATTGACCATTTTGGGATCGTTCGACAGGTCCGGAGTCATCGTTTTTCATCCGAAAATTGATTTTTCGGACTGTACCAAAGATGATTTAAAATGTCAATTGGATCGTGCCTCATGTTGAATAACCACTTTTTAAACCCTCACAGTGACCAAAATTGCCATTTTTACAGAGTTTTGCTTACTCAAAAGCTTCCATTTTGACCCGTTTCAGGCACAGAAATGACTTTAAACACACTTATTCTAGTTGACAAAGTCATAATTCACATCCAACAGTCATTTAGAGTCAAAAGATTAAATGTTGAAATTTCATCCATATTGACCATTTTGGGATCGTTCGACAGGTCCGGAGTCATCGTTTTTCATCCGAAAATTGATTTTTCGGACTGTACCAAAAATGATTCAAAATGTCAATTGGATCGCGCCTCATGTTGAATAACCACTTTTTAAACCCTCACAGTGACCAAAATTGCCATTTTTACAGAGTTTTGCTTACTCAAAAGCTACAATTTTGACCCGTTTCAGGCACAGAAATGACTTTAAACACATTTATTTTAGTTAACAAAGTCATAATTCACATCCAACAGTCATTTAGAGTCAAAAGATTAAATGTTAAAATGTCATCATTATAGACCATTTTGGGATCGTTCGACAGGTCCGGAGTCATCGTTTTTCATCCGAAAATTGATTTTTTGGACTGTACCAAAAATGATTCAAAATGTCAATTGGATCATGCCTCATGTTGAATAACCACTTTTTAAACCCTCACAGTGACCAAAATTGCCATTTTTACAGAGTTTTGCTTACTCAAAAGCTTCCATTTTGACCCGTTTCAGGCACAGAAATGACTTTAAACACACTTATTTTAGTTGACAATGTCATAATTCACACCCAACAGTCATTTAGAGTCAAAAGATTAAATGTTAAAATTTCATCCATATTGACCATTTTGGGATCGTTTGACAGGTCCGGAGTCATCGTTTTTCATCCGAAAATTGATTTTTTGGACTGTACCAAAAATGATTCAAAATGTCAATTGGATCGTGCCTCATGTTGAATAACCACTTTTTAAACCCTCACAGTGACCAAAATTGCCATTTTTACAGAGTTTTGCTTACTCAAACGCTTCGATTTTGACCCGTTTCAGGCACAGAAATGACTTTAAACACACGTATTCTAGTTGACAAAGTCATAATTCACATCCAACAGTCATTTAGAGTCAAAAGATTAAATGTTAAAATTTTATCATGATAGACCATTTTGGGATCGTTCGACAGGTCCGGAGTCATCGTTTTTCATCTGAAAATTGATTTTTTGGACTGTACCAAAAATTATTCAAAATGTCAATTGGATCATGCCTCATGTTGAATAACCACTTTTTAAACCCTCACAGTGACCAAAATTGCCATTTTTACAGAGTTTTGCTTACTCAAAAGCTTCCATTTTGACCCGTTTCAGGCAAAGAAATGACTTTAAACACACTCATTTTAGTTGACAAAGTCATAATTCACATCCAACAGTCATTTAGAGTCAAAAGATTAAATGTTAAAATTTCATCCATATTGACCATTTTGGGATCGTTCGACAGGTCCGGAGTCATTGTTTTTCATCCGAAAATTGATTTTTTGGACTGTACCAAAAATGATTCAAAATGTCAATTGGATCATGCCTCATGTTGAATAACCACTTTTTAAACCCTCACAGTGACCAAAATTGCCATTTTTACAGAGTTTTGCTAACTCAAAAGCTTCAATTTTGACCCGTTTCAGGCACAGAAATGACTTTAAACACACTTATTTTAGTTGAAGAAGTCATAATTCACATCCAGCAGTTATTTAGAGTCAAAAGATTAAATGTTGAAATTTCATCCATATTGACCATTTTGGGATCGTTCGACAGGTCCGGAGTCATCGTTTTTCATCCGAAAATTGATTTTTCGGACTGTACCAAAGATGATTCAAAATGTCAATTGGATCGTGCCTCATGTTGAATAACCACTTTTTAAACCCTCACAGTGACCAAAATTGCCATTTTTACAGAGTTTTGCTTACTCAAAAGCTTCCATTTTGACCCGTTTCAGGCACAGAAATGACTTTAAACACACTTATTCTAGTTGACAAAGTCTTAATTCACATCCAACAGTCATTTAGAGTCAAAAGATTAAATGTTGAAATTTCATCCATATTGACCAGTTTTGGGATCGTTCGACAGGTCCGGAGTCATCGTTTTTCATCCGAAAATTGATTTTTCGGACTGTACCAAAAATGATTCAAAATGTCAATTGGATCGTGCCTCATGTTGAATAACCACTTTTTAAACCCTCACAGTGACCAAAATTGCCATTTTTACAGAGTTTTGCTTATTCAAAAGCTTCAATTTTGACCCGTTTCAGGCACAGAAATGACTTTAAACACACTTATTTTAGTTACCAAAGTCATAATTCACATCCAACAGTCATTTAGAGTCAAAAGATTAAATGTTGAAATTTCATCCATATTGACCATTTTGGGATCGTTCGACAGGTCCGGAGTCATCGTTTTTCATCCGAAAATTGATTTTTTGGGCAGTACCAAAAATTATTCAAAATGTGAATTGGATCATGCCTCATGTTGAATAACCACTTTTTAAACCCTCACAGTGACCAAAATTGCCATTTTTACAGAGTTTTGCTTACTCAAAAGCTTCAATTTTGACCCGTTTCAGGCACAGAAATGACTTTAAACACACTTATTCTAGTTGACAAAGTCATAATTCACATCCAACAGTCATTTAGAGTCAAAAGATTAAATGTTAAAATGTCATCATTATAGAGCATTTTGGGATCGTTCGACAGGTCCGGAGTCATCGTTTTTCATCCGAAAATTGATTTTTTGGACTGTACCAAAAATGATTTAAAATGTCAATTGGATCGTGCCTCATGTTGAATAACCACTTTTTCAACCCTCACAGTGACCAAAATTGTCATTTTTACAGAGTTTTGCTTACTTAAAAGCTTCAATTTTGACCCGTTTCAGGCACAGAAATGACTTTAAACACACTTATTCTAGTTGACAAAGTCATAATTCACATCCAACAGTCATTTAGAGTCAAAAGATTAAATGTTAAAATGTCATCATTATAGACCATTTTGGGATCGTTCGACAGGTCCGGAGTCATCGTTTTTCATCTGAAAATTGATTTTTTGGACTGTACCAAAAATGATTCAAAATGTCAATTGGATCATGCCTCATGTTGAGTAACCACTTTTTAAACCCTCACAGTGACCAAAATTGCCATTTTTACAGAGTTTTGCTTACTCAAAAGCTTCCATTTTGACCCGTTTCAGGCAAAGAAATGACTTTAAACACACTTATTTTAGTTAACAAAGTCATAATTCACATCCAACAGTTATTTAGAGTCAAAAGATTAAATGTTGAAATTTCATCCATATTGACCATTTTGGGATCGTTGGACAGGTCCGGAGTCATTGTTTTTCATCCGAAAATTGATTTTCCGGACTGTACCAAAAATGATTCAAAATGTCAATTGGATCGTGCCTCATGTTGAATAACCACTTTTTAAACCCTCAAAGTGACCAAAATTGCCATTTTTACAGAGTTTTGCTTACTCAAAAGCTTCCATTTTGACCCGTTTCAGGCACAGAAATGACTTTAAACACACTTATTCTAGTTGACAAAGTCATAATTCACATCCAACAGTCATTTAGAGTCAAAAGCCTAAATGTTAAAATTTCATCCATATTGACCATTTTGGGATCGTTCGACAGGTCCGGAGTCATCGTTTTTCATCCGAAAATTGATTTTTTGGACTGTACCAAAAATGATTCAAAATGTCAATTGGATCATGCCTCATGTTGAATAACCACTTTTTAAACCCTCACAGTGACCAAAATTGCCATTTTTACAGAGTTTTGCTTACTCAAAAGCTTCAATTTTGACCCGTTTCAGGCACAGAAATGACTTTAAACACACTTATTTTAGTTAACAAAGTCATAATTCACATCCAACAGTCATTTAGAGTCAAAAGATTAAATGTTAAAATGTCATCATTATAGACCAATTTGGGATCGTTCGACAGGTCCGGAGTCATCGTTTTTCATCCGAAAATTGATTTTTCGGACTGTACCAAAAATGATTCAAAATGTCAATTGGATCATGCCTCATGTTGAATAACCACTTTTTAAACCCTCACAGTGACCAAAATTGCCATTTTTACAGAGTTTTGCTTACTCAAAAGCTTCCATTTTGACCCGTTTCAGGCACAGAAATGACTTTAAACACACTTATTCTAGTTGACAAAGTCATAATTCACATCCAACAGTCATTTAGAGTCAAAAGATTAAATGTTGAAATTTCATCCATATTGACCATTTTGGGATCGTTCGACAGGTCCGGAGTCATCGTTTTTCATCCGAAAATTGATTTTTCGGACTGTACCAAAAATGATTCAAAATGTCAATTGGATCGTGCCTCATGTTGAATAACCACTTTTTAAACCCTCACAGTGACCAAAATTGCCATTTTTACAGAGTTTTGCTTACTCAAAAGCTACAATTTTGACCCGTTTCAGGCACAGAAATGACATTAAACACACTTATTTTAGTTAACAAAGTCATAATTCACATCCAACAGTCATTTAGAGTCAAAAGATTAAATGTTAAAATGTCATCATTATAGACCATTTTGGGATCGTTCGACAGGTCCGGAGTCATCGTTTTTCATCCGAAAATTGATTTTTTGGACTGTACCAAAAATGATTCAAAATGTCAATTGGATCATGCCTCATGTTGAATAACCACTTTTTAAACCCTCACAGTGACCAAAATTGCCATTTTTACAGAGTTTTGCTTACTCAAAAGCTTCCATTTTGACCCGTTTCAGGCAAAGAAATGACTTTAAACACACTTATTTTAGTTAACAAAGTCATAATTCACATCCAACAGTCATTTAGAGTCAAAAGATTAAATGTTAAAATTTCATCCATATTGACCATTTTGGGATCGTTCGACAGGTCCGGAGTCATCGTTTTTCATCCGAAAATTGATTTTTTGGACTGTACCAAAAATGATTCAAAATGTCAATTGGATCATGCCTCATGTTGAATAACCACTTTTTCAACCCTCACAGTGACCAAAATTGTCATTTTTACAGAGTTTTGCTTACTTAAAAGCTTCAATTTTGACCCGTTTCAGGCACAGAAATGACTTTAAACACACTTATTCTAGTTGACAAAGTCATAATTCACATCCAACAGTCATTTAGAGCAAAAGATTAAATGTTAAAATGTCATCATTATAGACCATTTTGGGATCGTTCGACAGGTCCGGAGTCATCGTTTTTCATCTGAAAATTGATTTTTTGGACTGTACCAAAAATTATTCAAAATGTCAATTGGATCATGCCTCATGTTGAATAACCACTTTTTAAACCCTCACAGTGACCAAAATTGCCATTTTTACAGAGTTTTGCTTACTCAAAAGCTTCCATTTTGACCCGTTTCAGGCAAAGAAATGACTTTAAACACACTCATTTTAGTTGACAAAGTCATAATTCACATCCAACAGTCATTTAGAGTCAAAAGATTAAATGTTAAAATTTCATCCATATTGACCATTTTGGGATCGTTCGACAGGTCCGGAGTCATCGTTTTTCATCCGAAAATTGATTTTTTGGACTGTACCAAAAATGATTCAAAATGTCAATTGGATCATGCCTCATGTTGAATAACCACTTTTTAAACCCTCACAGTGACCAAAATTGCCATTTTTACAGAGTTTTGCTAACTCAAAAGCTTCAATTTTGACCCGTTTCAGGCACAGAAATGACTTTAAACACACTTATTTTAGTTGAAGAAGTCATAATTCACATCCAGCAGTTATTTAGAGTCAAAAGATTAAATGTTGAAATTTCATCCATATTGACCATTTTGGGATCGTTCGACAGGTCCGGAGTCATCGTTTTTCATCCGAAAATTGATTTTTCGGACTGTACCAAAGATGATTCAAAATGTCAATTGGATCGTGCCTCATGTTGAATAACCACTTTTTAAACCCTCACAGTGACCAAAATTGCCATTTTTACAGAGTTTTGCTTACTCAAAAGCTTCCATTTTGACCCGTTTCAGGCACAGAAATGACTTTAAACACACTTATTCTAGTTGACAAAGTCTTAATTCACATCCAACAGTCATTTAGAGTCAAAAGATTAAATGTTGAAATTTCATCCATATTGACCATTTTGGGATCGTTCGACAGGTCCGGAGTCATCGTTTTTCATCCGAAAATTGATTTTTCGGACTGTACCAAAAATGATTCAAAATGTCAATTGGATCGTGCCTCATGTTGAATAACCACTTTTTAAACCCTCACAGTGACCAAAATTGCCATTTTTACAGAGTTTTGCTTACTCAAAAGCTTCAATTTTGACCTGTTTCAGGCACAGAAATGACTTTAAACACACTTATTTTAGTTAACAAAGTCATAATTCACATCCAACAGTCATTTAGAGTCAAAAGATTAAATGTTGAAATTTCATCCATATTGACCATTTTGGGATCGTTCGACAGGTCCGGAGTCATCGTTTTTCATCCGAAAATTGATTTTTTGGGCAGTACCAAAAATGATTCAAAATGTGAATTGGATCATGCCTCATGTTGAATAACCACTTTTTAAACCCTCACAGTGACAAAAATTGCCATTTTTACACAGTTTTGCTTACTCAAAAGCTTCAATTTTGACCCGTTTCAGGCACAGAAATGACTTTAAACACACTTATTCTAGTTGACAAAGTCATAATTCACATCCAACAGTCATTTAGAGTCAAAAGATTAAATGTTGAAATTTCATCCATATTGACCATTTTGGGATCGTTCGACAGGTCCGGAGTCATCGTTTTTCATCCGAAAATTGATTTTTTGGACTGTACCAAAAATGATTCAAAATGTCAATTGGATCGTGCCTCATGTTGAATAACCACTTTTTAAACCCTCACAGTGACCAAAATTGCCATTTTTACAGAGTTTTGCTTTCTCAAAAGCTTAAATTTTGACCCGTTTCAGGCACAGAAATGACTTTAAACACACTTATTCTAGTTGACAAAGTCATAATTCACATCCAACAGTCATTTAGAGTCAAAAGATTAAATGTTAAAATGTCATCATTATAGAGCATTTTGGGATCGTTCGACAGGTCCGGAGTCATCGTTTTTCATCCGAAAATTGATTTTTTGGACTGTACCAAAAATGATTTAAAATGTCGATTGGATCGTGCCTCATGTTGAATAACCACTTTTTCAACCCTCACAGTGACCAAAATTGTCATTTTTACAGAGTTTTGCTTACTTAAAAGCTTCAATTTTGACCCGTTTCAGGCACAGAAATGACTTTAAACACACTTATTCTAGTTGACAAAGTCATAATTCACATCCAACAGTCATTTAGAGTCAAAAGATTAAATGTTAAAATGTCATCATTATAGACCATTTTGGGATCGTTCGACAGGTCCGGAGTCATCGTTTTTCATCCGAAAATTGATTTTTCGGACTGTACCAAAAATGATTCAAAATGTCAATTGGATCATGCCTCATGTTGAATAACCACTTTTTAAACCCTCACAGTGACCAAAATTGCCATTTTTACAGAGTTTTGCTTAGTCAAAAGCTTCAATTTTGACCCATTTCAGGCACAGAAATGACTTTAAACACACTTATTTTAGTTGAAGAAGTCATAATTCACATCCAACAGTTATTTAGAGTCAAAAGATTAAATGTTGAAATTTCATCCATATTGACCATTTTGGGATCGTTCGACAGGTCCGGAGTCATCGTTTTTCATCCGAAAATTGATTTTTCGGACTGTACCAAAGATGATTCAAAATGTCAATTGGATCGTGCCTCATGTTGAATAACCACTTTTTAAACCCTCACAGTGACCAAAATTGCCATTTTTACAGAGTTTTGCTTACTCAAAAGCTTCCATTTTGACCCGTTTCAGGCACAGAAATGACTTTAAACACACTTATTCTAGTTGACAAAGTCATAATTCACATCCAACAGTCATTTAGAGTCAAAAGATTAAATGTTGAAATTTCATCCATATTGACCATTTTGGGATCGTTCGACAGGTCCGGAGTCATCGTTTTTCATCCGAAAATTGATTTTTCGGACTGTACCAAAAATGATTCAAAATGTCAATTGGATCGTGCCTCATGTTGAATAACCACTTTTTAAACCCTCACAGTGACCAAAATTGCCATTTTTACAGAGTTTTGCTTACTCAAAAGCTACAATTTTGACCCGTTTCAGGCACAGAAATGACTTTAAACACACTTATTTTAGTTAACAAAGTCATAATTCACATCCAACAGTCATTTAGAGTCAAAAGATTAAATGTTAAAATGTCATCATTATAGACCATTTTGGGATCGTTCGACAGGTCCGGAGTCATCGTTTTTCATCCGAAAATTGATTTTTTGGACTGTACCAAAAATGATTCAAAATGTCAATTGGATCATGCCTCATGTTGAATAACCACTTTTTAAACCCTCACAGTGACCAAAATTGCCATTTTTACAGAGTTTTGCTTACTCAAAAGCTTCCATTTTGACCCGTTTCAGGCACAGAAATGACTTTAAACACACTTATTTTAGTTGACAATGTCATAATTCACATCCAACAGTCATTTAGAGTCAAAAGATTAAATGTTAAAATTTCATCCATATTGACCATTTTGGGATCGTTTGACAGGTCCGGAGTCATAGTTTTTCATCCGAAAATTGATTTTTTGGACTGTACCAAAAATGATTCAAAATGTCAATTGGATCGTGCCTCATTTTGAATAACCACTTTTTAAACCCTCACAGTGACAAAAATTGCCATTTTTACAGAGTTTTGCTTACTCAAAAGCTTCAATTTTGACCCGTTTCAGGCACAGAAATGACTTTAAACACACTTATTCTAGTTGACAAAGTCATAATTCACATCCAACAGTCATTTAGAGTCAAAAGATTAAATGTTAAAATGTCATCATTATAGACCATTTTGGGATCGTTCGACAGGTCCGGAGTCATCGTTTTTCATCCGAAAATTGATTTTTTGGACTGTACCAAAAATGATTCAAAATGTCAATTGGATCATGCCTCATGTTGAATACCCACTTTTTAAACCCTCACAGTGACCAAAATTGCCATTTTTACAGAGTTTTGCTTACTCAAAAGCTTCCATTTTGACCCGTTTCAGGCACAGAAATGACTTTAAACACACTTATTCTAGTTGACAAAGTCATAATTCACATCCAACAGTCATTTAGAGTCAAAAGCCTAAATGTTAAAATTTCATCCATATTGACCATTTTGGGATCGTTCGACAGGTCCGGAGTCATCGTTTTTCATCCTAAAATTGATTTTTTGGACTGTACCAAAAATGATTCAAAATGTCAATTGGATCATGCCTCATGTTGAATAGCCACTTTTTAAATCCTCACAGTGACCAAAATTGCCATTTTTACAGAGTTTTGCTTACTCAAAAGCTTCAATTTTGACCCGTTTCAGGCACAGAAATGACTTTAAACACACTTATTTTAGTTAACAAAGTCATAATTCACATCCAACAGTCATTTAGAGTCAAAAGATTAAATGTTAAAATGTCATCATTATAGACCATTTTGGGATCGTTCGACAGGTCCGGAGTCATCGTTTTTCATCTGAAAATTGATTTTTTGGACTGTACCAAAAATGATTCAAAATGTCAATTGGATCATGCCTCATGTTGAATAACCACTTTTTAAACCCTCACAGTGACCAAAATTGCCATTTTTACAGAGTTTTGCTTACTCAAAAGCTTCCATTTTGACCCGTTTCAGGCAAAGAAATGACTTTAAACACACTTATTTTAGTTAACAAAGTCATAATTCACATCCAACAGTTATTTAGAGTCAAAAGATTAAATGTTGAAATTTCATCCATATTGACCATTTTGGGATCGTTGGACAGGTCCGGAGTCATTGTTTTTCATCCGAAAATTGATTTTCCGGACTGTACCAAAAATGATTCAAAATGTCAATTGGATCGTGCCTCATGTTGAATAACCACTTTTTAAACCCTCACAGTGACCAAAATTGCCATTTTTACAGAGTTTTGCTTACTCAAAAGCTTCCATTTTGACCCGTTTCAGGCACAGAAATGACTTTAAACACACTTATTCTAGTTGACAAAGTCATAATTCACATCCAACAGTCATTTAGAGTCAAAAGATTAAATGTTAAAATGTCATCATTATAGACCATTTTGGGATCGTTCGACAGGTCCGGAGTCATCGTTTTTCATCCGAAAATTGATTTTTCGGACTGTACCAAAAATGATTTAAAATGTCAATTGGATCATGCCTCATGTTGAATAACCACTTTTTAAACCCTCACAGTGACCAAAATTGCCATTTTTACAGAGTTTTGCTTACTCAAAAGCTTCAATTTTGACCCCTTTCAGGCACAGAAATGACTTTAAACACACTTATTTTAGTTGAAGAAGTCATAATTCACATCCAACAGTTATTTAGAGTCAAAAGATTAAATGTTGAAATTTCATCCATATTGACCATTTTGGGAACGTTCGACAGGTCCGGAGTCATCGTTTTTCATCCGAAAATTGATTTTTCGGACTGTACCAAAGATGATTCAAAATGTCAATTGGATCGTGCCTCATATTGAATAACCACTTTTTAAACCCTCACAGTGACCAAAATTGCCATTTTTACAGAGTTTTGCTTACTCAAAAGCTTCCATTTTGACCCGTTTCAGGCACAGAAATGACTTTAAACACACTTATTCTAGTTGACAAAGTCATAATTCACATCCAACAGTCATTTAGAGTCAAAAGATTAAATGTTGAAATTTCATCCATATTGACGATTTTGGGATCGTTCGACAGGTCCGGAGTCATCGTTTTTCATCCGAAAATTGATTTTTCGGACTGTACCAAAAATGATTCAAAATGTCAATTGGATCGTGCCTCATGTTGAATAACCACTTTTTAAACCCTCACAGTGACCAAAATTGCCATTTTTACAGAGTTTTGCTTACTCAAAAGCTACAATTTTGACCCGTTTCAGGCACAGAAATGACTTTAAACACACTTATTCTAGTTGACAAAGTCATAATTCACATCCAACAGTTATTTAGAGTCAAAAGATTAAATGTTGAAATTTCATCCATATTGACCATTTTGGGATCGTTGGACAGGTCCGGAGTCATTGTTTTTCATCCGAAAATTGATTTTCCGGACTGTACCAAAAATGATTCAAAATGTCAATTGGATCGTGCCTCATGTTGAATAACCACTTTTTAAACCCTCACAGTGACCAAAATTGCCATTTTTACAGAGTTTTGCTTACTCAAAAGCTTCCATTTTGACCCGTTTCAGGCACAGAAATGACTTTAAACACACTTATTCTAGTTGACAAAGTCATAATTCACATCCAACAGTCATTTAGAGTCAAAAGCCTAAATGTTAAAATTTCATCCATATTGACCATTTTGGGATCGTTCGACAGGTCCGGAGTCATCGTTTTTCATCCGAAAATTGATTTTTTGGACTGTACCAAAAATGATTCAAAATGTCAATTGGATCGTGCCTCATGTTGAATAACCACTTTTTAAACCCTCACAGTGACAAAAATTGCCATTTTTACAGAGTTTTGCTTACTCAAAAGCTTCAATTTTGACCCGTTTCAGGCACAGAAATGACTTTAAACACACTTATTCTAGTTGACAAAGTCATAATTCACATCCAACAGTCATTTAGAGTCAAAAGATTAAATGTTAAAATGTCATCATTATAGACCATTTTGGGATCGTTCGACAGGTCCGGAGTCATCGTTTTTCATCCGAAAATTGATTTTTTGGACTGTACCAAAAATGATTCAAAATGTCAATTGGATCATGCCTCATGTTGAATAACCACTTTTTAAACCCTCACAGTGACCAAAATTGCCATTTTTACAGAGTTTTGCTTACTCAAAAGCTTCCATTTTGACCCGTTTCAGGCAAAGAAATGACTTTAAACACACTTATTTTAGTTAACAAAGTCATAATTCACATCCAACAGTCATTTAGAGTCAAAAGATTAAATGTTAAAATTTCATCCATTTTGACCATTGTGGGATCGTTCGACAGGTCCGGAGTCATCGTTTTTCATCCGAAAATTGATTTTTTGGACTGTACCAAAAATGATTCAAAATGTCAATTGGATCATGCCTCATGTTGAATAACCACTTTTTCAACCCTCACAGTGACCAAAATTGTCATTTTTACAGAGTTTTGCTTACTTAAAAGCTTCAATTTTGACCCGTTTCAGGCACAGAAATGACTTTAAACACACTTATTCTAGTTGACAAAGTCATAATTCACATCCAACAGTCATTTAGAGTCAAAAGATTAAATGTTAAAATGTCATCATTATAGACCATTTTGGGATCGTTCGACAGGTCCGGAGTCATCGTTTTTCATCTGAAAATTGATTTTTTGGACTGTACCAAAAATGATTCAAAATGTCAATTGGATCATGCCTCATGTTGAATAACCACTTTTTAAACCCTCACAGTGACCAAAATTGCCATTTTTACAGAGTTTTGCTTACTCAAAAGCTTCCATTTTGACCCGTTTCAGGCAAAGAAATGACTTTAAACACACTTATTTTAGTTAACAAAGTCATAAATCACATCCAACAGTCATTTAGAGTCAAAAGCCTAAATGTTAAAATTTCATCCATATTGACCATTTTGGGATCGTTCGACAGGTCCGGAGTCATCGTTTTTCATCCTAAAATTGATTTTTTGGACTGTACCAAAAATGATTCAAAATGTCAATTGGATCATGCCTCATGTTGAATAGCCACTTTTTAAATCCTCACAGTGACCAAAATTGCCATTTTTACAGAGTTTTGCTTACTCAAAAGCTTCAATTTTGACCCGTTTCAGGCACAGAAATGACTTTAAACACACTTATTTTAGTTAACAAAGTCATAATTCACATCCAACAGTCATTTAGAGTCAAAAGATTAAATGTTAAAATGTCATCATTATAGACCAATTTGGGATCGTTCGACAGGTCCGGAGTCATCGTTTTTCATCCGAAAATTGATTTTTCGGACTGTACCAAAAATGATTCAAAATGTCAATTGGATCATGCCTCATGTTGAATAACCACTTTTTAAACCCTCACAGTGACCAAAATTGCCATTTTTACAGAGTTTTGCTTACTCAAAAGCTTCAATTTTGACCCATTTCAGGCACAGAAATGACTTTAAACACACTTATTTTAGTTGAAGAAGTCATAATTCACATCCAACAGTTATTTAGAGTCAAAAGATTAAATGTTGAAATTTCATCCATATTGACCATTTTGGGATCGTTCGACAGGTCCGGAGTCATCGTTTTTCATCCGAAAATTGATTTTTCGGACTGTACCAAAGATGATTCAAAATGTCAATTGGATCGTGCCTCATGTTGAATAACCACTTTTTAAACCCTCACAGTGACCAAAATTGCCATTTTTACAGAGTTTTGCTTACTCAAAAGCTTCCATTTTGACCCGTTTCAGGCACAGAAATGACTTTAAACACACTTATTCTAGTTGACAAAGTCATAATTCACATCCAACAGTCATTTAGAGTCAAAAGATTAAATGTTGAAATTTCATCCATATTGACCATTTTGGGATCGTTCGACAGGTCCGGAGTCATCGTTTTTCATCCGAAAATTGATTTTTCGGACTGTACCAAAAATGATTCAAAATGTCAATTGGATCGCGCCTCATGTTGAATAACCACTTTTTAAACCCTCACAGTGACCAAAATTGCCATTTTTACAGAGTTTTGCTTACTCAAAAGCTACAATTTTGACCCGTTTCAGGCACAGAAATGACTTTAAACACACTTATTTTAGTTAACAAAGTCATAATTCACATCCAACAGTCATTTAGAATCAAAAGATTAAATGTTAAAATGTCATCATTATAGACCATTTTGGGATCGTTCGACAGGTCCGGAGTCATCGTTTTTCATCCGAAAATTGATTTTTTGGACTGTACCAAAAATGATTCAAAATGTCAATTGGATCATGCCTCATGTTGAATAACCACTTTTTAAACCCTCACAGTGACCAAAATTGCCATTTTTACAGAGTTTTGCTTACTCAAAAGCTTCCATTTTGACCCGTTTCAGGCACAGAAATGACTTTAAACACACTTATTTTAGTTGACAATGTCATAATTCACACCCAACAGTCATTTAGAGTCAAAAGATTAAATGTTAAAATTTCATCCATATTGACCATTTTGGGATCGTTTGACAGGTCCGGAGTCATCGTTTTTCATCCGAAAATTGATTTTTTGGACTGTACCAAAAATGATTCAAAATGTCAATTGGATCGTGCCTCATGTTGAATAACCACTTTTTAAACCCTCACAGTGACCAAAATTGCCATTTTTACAGAGTTTTGCTTACTCAAACGCTTCGATTTTGACCCGTTTCAGGCACAGAAATGACTTTAAACACACGTATTCTAGTTGACAAAGTCATAATTCACATCCAACAGTCATTTAGAGTCAAAAGATTAAATGTTAAAATTTCATCATGATAGACCATTTTGGGATCGTTCGACAGGTCCTGAGTCATCGTTTTTCATCCGAAAATTGATTTTTGGACTGTACCAAAAATGATTCAAAATGTCCATTGGATCATGCCTCATGTTGAATAACCACTTTTTAAACCCTCATAGTGACCAAAATTGCCATTTTTACAGAGTTTTGCTTACTCAGAAGCTTCAATTTTGACCCGTTTCAGGCACAGAAATGACTTTAAACACACTTATTTTACTTAACAAAGTCATAATTCACATCCAACAGTCATTTAGAGTCAAAAGATTAAATGTTGAAATTTCATCCATATTGACCATTTTGGGATCGTTCGACAGGTCCGGAGTCATCGTTTTTCATCCGAAAATTGATTTTTTGGACTGTACCAAAAATGTATCAAAATGTCAATTGGATCATGCCTCATGTTGAATAGCCACTTTTTAAATCCTCACAGTGACCAAAATTGCCATTTTTACAGAGTTTTGCTTACTCAAAAGCTTCAATTTTGACCCGTTTCAGGCACAGAAATGACTTTAAACACACTTATTTTAGTTAACAAAGTCATAATTCACATCCAACAGTCATTTAGAGTCAAAAGATTAAATGTTAAAATGTCATCATTATAGACCAATTTGGGATCGTTCGACAGGTCCGGAGTCATCGTTTTTCATCCGAAAATTGATTTTTCGGACTGTACCAAAAATGATTCAAAATGTCAATTGGATCATGCCTCATGTTGAATAACCTCTTTTTAAACCCTCACAGTGACCAAAATTGCCATTTTTACAGAGTTTTGCTTACTCAAAAGCTTCAATTTTGACCCATTTCAGGCACAGAAATGACTTTAAACACACTTATTTTAGTTGAAGAAGTCATAATTCACATCCAACAGTTATTTAGAGTCAAAAGATTAAATGTTGAAATTTCATCCATATTGACCATTTTGGGATCGTTCGACAGGTCCGGAGTCATCGTTTTTCATCCGAAAATTGATTTTTCGGACTGTACCAAAGATGATTTAAAATGTCAATTGGATCGTGCCTCATGTTGAATAACCACTTTTTAAACCCTCACAGTGACCAAAATTGCCATTTTTACAGAGTTTTGCTTACTCAAAAGCTTCCATTTTGACCCGTTTCAGGCACAGAAATGACTTTAAACACACTTATTCTAGTTGACAAAGTCATAATTCACATCCAACAGTCATTTAGAGTCAAAAGATTAAATGTTGAAATTTCATCCATATTGACCATTTTGGGATCGTTCGACAGGTCCGGAGTCATCGTTTTTCATCCGAAAATTGATTTTTCGGACTGTACCAAAAATGATTCAAAATGTCAATTGGATCGCGCCTCATGTTGAATAACCACTTTTTAAACCCTCACAGTGACCAAAATTGCCATTTTTACAGAGTTTTGCTTACTCAAAAGCTACAATTTTGACCCGTTTCAGGCACAGAAATGACTTTAAACACATTTATTTTAGTTAACAAAGTCATAATTCACATCCAACAGTCATTTAGAGTCAAAAGATTAAATGTTAAAATGTCATCATTATAGACCATTTTGGGATCGTTCGACAGGTCCGGAGTCATCGTTTTTCATCCGAAAATTGATTTTTTGGACTGTACCAAAAATGATTCAAAATGTCAATTGGATCATGCCTCATGTTGAATAACCACTTTTTAAACCCTCACAGTGACCAAAATTGCCATTTTTACAGAGTTTTGCTTACTCAAAAGCTTCCATTTTGACCCGTTTCAGGCACAGAAATGACTTTAAACACACTTATTTTAGTTGACAATGTCATAATTCACACCCAACAGTCATTTAGAGTCAAAAGATTAAATGTTAAAATTTCATCCATATTGACCATTTTGGGATCGTTTGACAGGTCCGGAGTCATCGTTTTTCATCCGAAAATTGATTTTTTGGACTGTACCAAAAATGATTCAAAATGTCAATTGGATCGTGCCTCATGTTGAATAACCACTTTTTAAACCCTCACAGTGACCAAAATTGCCATTTTTACAGAGTTTTGCTTACTCAAACGCTTCGATTTTGACCCGTTTCAGGCACAGAAATGACTTTAAACACACGTATTCTAGTTGACAAAGTCATAATTCACATCCAACAGTCATTTAGAGTCAAAAGATTAAATGTTAAAATTTTATCATGATAGACCATTTTGGGATCGTTCGACAGGTCCGGAGTCATCGTTTTTCATCTGAAAATTGATTTTTTGGACTGTACCAAAAATTATTCAAAATGTCAATTGGATCATGCCTCATGTTGAATAACCACTTTTTAAACCCTCACAGTGACCAAAATTGCCATTTTTACAGAGTTTTGCTTACTCAAAAGCTTCCATTTTGACCCGTTTCAGGCAAAGAAATGACTTTAAACACACTCATTTTAGTTGACAAAGTCATAATTCACATCCAACAGTCATTTAGAGTCAAAAGATTAAATGTTAAAATTTCATCCATATTGACCATTTTGGGATCGTTCGACAGGTCCGGAGTCATTGTTTTTCATCCGAAAATTGATTTTTTGGACTGTACCAAAAATGATTCAAAATGTCAATTGGATCATGCCTCATGTTGAATAACCACTTTTTAAACCCTCACAGTGACCAAAATTGCCATTTTTACAGAGTTTTGCTAACTCAAAAGCTTCAATTTTGACCCGTTTCAGGCACAGAAATGACTTTAAACACACTTATTTTAGTTGAAGAAGTCATAATTCACATCCAGCAGTTATTTAGAGTCAAAAGATTAAATGTTGAAATTTCATCCATATTGACCATTTTGGGATCGTTCGACAGGTCCGGAGTCATCGTTTTTCATCCGAAAATTGATTTTTCGGACTGTACCAAAGATGATTCAAAATGTCAATTGGATCGTGCCTCATGTTGAATAACCACTTTTTAAACCCTCACAGTGACCAAAATTGCCATTTTTACAGAGTTTTGCTTACTCAAAAGCTTCCATTTTGACCCGTTTCAGGCACAGAAATGACTTTAAACACACTTATTCTAGTTGACAAAGTCTTAATTCACATCCAACAGTCATTTAGAGTCAAAAGATTAAATGTTGAAATTTCATCCATATTGACCAGTTTTGGGATCGTTCGACAGGTCCGGAGTCATCGTTTTTCATCCGAAAATTGATTTTTCGGACTGTACCAAAAATGATTCAAAATGTCAATTGGATCGTGCCTCATGTTGAATAACCACTTTTTAAACCCTCACAGTGACCAAAATTGCCATTTTTACAGAGTTTTGCTTATTCAAAAGCTTCAATTTTGACCCGTTTCAGGCACAGAAATGACTTTAAACACACTTATTTTAGTTACCAAAGTCATAATTCACATCCAACAGTCATTTAGAGTCAAAAGATTAAATGTTGAAATTTCATCCATATTGACCATTTTGGGATCGTTCGACAGGTCCGGAGTCATCGTTTTTCATCCGAAAATTGATTTTTTGGGCAGTACCAAAAATTATTCAAAATGTGAATTGGATCATGCCTCATGTTGAATAACCACTTTTTAAACCCTCACAGTGACCAAAATTGCCATTTTTACAGAGTTTTGCTTACTCAAAAGCTTCAATTTTGACCCGTTTCAGGCACAGAAATGACTTTAAACACACTTATTCTAGTTGACAAAGTCATAATTCACATCCAACAGTCATTTAGAGTCAAAAGATTAAATGTTAAAATGTCATCATTATAGAGCATTTTGGGATCGTTCGACAGGTCCGGAGTCATCGTTTTTCATCCGAAAATTGATTTTTTGGACTGTACCAAAAATGATTTAAAATGTCAATTGGATCGTGCCTCATGTTGAATAACCACTTTTTCAACCCTCACAGTGACCAAAATTGTCATTTTTACAGAGTTTTGCTTACTTAAAAGCTTCAATTTTGACCCGTTTCAGGCACAGAAATGACTTTAAACACACTTATTCTAGTTGACAAAGTCATAATTCACATCCAACAGTCATTTAGAGTCAAAAGATTAAATGTTAAAATGTCATCATTATAGACCATTTTGGGATCGTTCGACAGGTCCGGAGTCATCGTTTTTCATCTGAAAATTGATTTTTTGGACTGTACCAAAAATGATTCAAAATGTCAATTGGATCATGCCTCATGTTGAGTAACCACTTTTTAAACCCTCACAGTGACCAAAATTGCCATTTTTACAGAGTTTTGCTTACTCAAAAGCTTCCATTTTGACCCGTTTCAGGCAAAGAAATGACTTTAAACACACTTATTTTAGTTAACAAAGTCATAATTCACATCCAACAGTTATTTAGAGTCAAAAGATTAAATGTTGAAATTTCATCCATATTGACCATTTTGGGATCGTTGGACAGGTCCGGAGTCATTGTTTTTCATCCGAAAATTGATTTTCCGGACTGTACCAAAAATGATTCAAAATGTCAATTGGATCGTGCCTCATGTTGAATAACCACTTTTTAAACCCTCAAAGTGACCAAAATTGCCATTTTTACAGAGTTTTGCTTACTCAAAAGCTTCCATTTTGACCCGTTTCAGGCACAGAAATGACTTTAAACACACTTATTCTAGTTGACAAAGTCATAATTCACATCCAACAGTCATTTAGAGTCAAAAGCCTAAATGTTAAAATTTCATCCATATTGACCATTTTGGGATCGTTCGACAGGTCCGGAGTCATCGTTTTTCATCCGAAAATTGATTTTTTGGACTGTACCAAAAATGATTCAAAATGTCAATTGGATCATGCCTCATGTTGAATAACCACTTTTTAAACCCTCACAGTGACCAAAATTGCCATTTTTACAGAGTTTTGCTTACTCAAAAGCTTCAATTTTGACCCGTTTCAGGCACAGAAATGACTTTAAACACACTTATTTTAGTTAACAAAGTCATAATTCACATCCAACAGTCATTTAGAGTCAAAAGATTAAATGTTAAAATGTCATCATTATAGACCAATTTGGGATCGTTCGACAGGTCCGGAGTCATCGTTTTTCATCCGAAAATTGATTTTTCGGACTGTACCAAAAATGATTCAAAATGTCAATTGGATCATGCCTCATGTTGAATAACCACTTTTTAAACCCTCACAGTGACCAAAATTGCCATTTTTACAGAGTTTTGCTTACTCAAAAGCTTCCATTTTGACCCGTTTCAGGCACAGAAATGACTTTAAACACACTTATTCTAGTTGACAAAGTCATAATTCACATCCAACAGTCATTTAGAGTCAAAAGATTAAATGTTGAAATTTCATCCATATTGACCATTTTGGGATCGTTCGACAGGTCCGGAGTCATCGTTTTTCATCCGAAAATTGATTTTTCGGACTGTACCAAAAATGATTCAAAATGTCAATTGGATCGTGCCTCATGTTGAATAACCACTTTTTAAACCCTCACAGTGACCAAAATTGCCATTTTTACAGAGTTTTGCTTACTCAAAAGCTACAATTTTGACCCGTTTCAGGCACAGAAATGACATTAAACACACTTATTTTAGTTAACAAAGTCATAATTCACATCCAACAGTCATTTAGAGTCAAAAGATTAAATGTTAAAATGTCATCATTATAGACCATTTTGGGATCGTTCGACAGGTCCGGAGTCATCGTTTTTCATCCGAAAATTGATTTTTTGGACTGTACCAAAAATGATTCAAAATGTCAATTGGATCATGCCTCATGTTGAATAACCACTTTTTAAACCCTCACAGTGACCAAAATTGCCATTTTTACAGAGTTTTGCTTACTCAAAAGCTTCCATTTTGACCCGTTTCAGGCAAAGAAATGACTTTAAACACACTTATTTTAGTTAACAAAGTCATAATTCACATCCAACAGTCATTTAGAGTCAAAAGATTAAATGTTAAAATTTCATCCATATTGACCATTTTGGGATCGTTCGACAGGTCCGGAGTCATCGTTTTTCATCCGAAAATTGATTTTTTGGACTGTACCAAAAATGATTCAAAATGTCAATTGGATCATGCCTCATGTTGAATAACCACTTTTTCAACCCTCACAGTGACCAAAATTGTCATTTTTACAGAGTTTTGCTTACTTAAAAGCTTCAATTTTGACCCGTTTCAGGCACAGAAATGACTTTAAACACACTTATTCTAGTTGACAAAGTCATAATTCACATCCAACAGTCATTTAGAGTCAAAAGATTAAATGTTAAAATGTCATCATTATAGACCATTTTGGGATCGTTCGACAGGTCCGGAGTCATCGTTTTTCATCCGAAAATTGATTTTTTGGACTGTACCAAAAATGATTCAAAATGTCAATTGGATCATGCCTCATGTTGAATAACCACTTTTTAAACCCTCACAGTGACCAAAATTGCCATTTTTACAGAGTTTTGCTTACTCAAAAGCTTCCATTTTGACCCGTTTCAGGCAAAGAAATGACTTTAAACACACTTATTTTAGTTAACAAAGTCATAATTCACATCCAACAGTCATTTAGAGTCAAAAGATTAAATGTTAAAATTTCATCCATATTGACCATTTTGGGATCGTTCGACAGGTCCGGAGTCATCGTTTTTCATCCGAAAATTGATTTTTTGGACTGTACCAAAAATGATTCAAAATGTCAATTGGATCATGCCTCATGTTGAATAACCACTTTTTCAACCCTCACAGTGACCAAAATTGTCATTTTTACAGAGTTTTGCTTACTTAAAAGCTTCAATTTTGACCCGTTTCAGGCACAGAAATGACTTTAAACACACTTATTCTAGTTGACAAAGTCATAATTCACATCCAACAGTCATTTAGAGTCAAAAGATTAAATGTTAAAATGTCATCATTATAGACCATTTTGGGATCGTTCGACAGGTCCGGAGTCATCGTTTTTCATCTGAAAATTGATTTTTTGGACTGTACCAAAAATGATTCAAAATGTCAATTGGATCATGCCTCATGTTGAATAACCACTTTTTAAACCCTCACAGTGACCAAAATTGCCATTTTTACAGAGTTTTGCTTACTCAAAAGCTTCCATTTTGACCCGTTTCAGGCAAAGAAATGACTTTAAACACACTTATTTTAGTTAACAAAGTCATAATTCACATCCAACAGTTATTTAGAGTCAAAAGATTAAATGTTGAAATTTCATCCATATTGACCATTTTGGGATCGTTGGACAGGTCCGGAGTCATTGTTTTTCATCCGAAAATTGATTTTCCGGACTGTACCAAAAATGATTCAAAATGTCAATTGGATCGTGCCTCATGTTGAATAACCACTTTTTAAACCCTCACAGTGACCAAAATTGCCATTTTTACAGAGTTTTGCTTACTCAAAAGCTTCCATTTTGACCCGTTTCAGGCACAGAAATGACTTTAAACACACTTATTCTAGTTGACAAAGTCATAATTCACATCCAACAGTCATTTAGAGTCAAAAGCCTAAATGTTAAAATTTCATCCATATTGACCATTTTGGGATCGTTCGACAGGTCCGGAGTCATCGTTTTTCATCCTAAAATTGATTTTTTGGACTGTACCAAAAATGATTCAAAATGTCAATTGGATCATGCCTCATGTTGAATAGCCACTTTTTAAATCCTCACAGTGACCAAAATTGCCATTTTTACAGAGTTTTGCTTACTCAAAAGCTTCAATTTTGACCCATTTCAGGCACAGAAATGACTTTAAACACACTTATTTTAGTTAACAAAGTCATAATTCACATCCAACAGTCATTTAGAGTCAAAAGATTAAATGTTAAAATGTCATCATTATAGACCAATTTGGGATCGTTCGACAGGTCCGGAGTCATCGTTTTTCATCCGAAAATTGATTTTTCGGACTGTACCAAAAATGATTCAAAATGTCAATTGGATCATGCCTCATGTTGAATAACCACTTTTTAAACCCTCACAGTGACCAAAATTGCCATTTTACAGAGTTTTGCTTACTCAAAAGCTTCAATTTTGACCCATTTCAGGCACAGAAATGACTTTAAACACACTTATTTTAGTTGAAGAAGTCATAATTCACATCCAACAGTTATTTAGAGTCAAAAGATTAAATGTTGAAATTTCATCCATATTGACCATTTTGGGATCGTTCGACAGGTCCGGAGTCATCGTTTTTCATCCGAAAATTGATTTTTCGGACTGTACCAAAGATGATTCAAAATGTCAATTGGATCGTGCCTCATGTTGAATAACCACTTTTTAAACCCTCACAGTAACCAAAATTGCCATTTTTACAGAGTTTTGCTTACTCAAAAGCTTCCATTTTGACCCGTTTCAGGCACAGAAATGACTTTAAACACACTTATTCTAGTTGACAAAGTCATAATTCACATCCAACAGTCATTTAGAGTCAAAAGATTAAATGTTGAAATTTTATCCATATTGACCATTTTGGGATCGTTCGACAGGTCCGGAGTCATCGTTTTTCATCCGAAAATTGATTTTTTGGACTGTACCAAAAATGATTCAAAATGTCAATTGGATCATGCCTCATGTTGAATAACCACTTTTTCAACCCTCACAGTGACCAAAATTGTCATTTTTACAGAGTTTTGCTTACTTAAAAGCTTCAATTTTGACCCGTTTCAGGCACAGAAATGACTTTAAACACACTTATTCTAGTTGACAAAGTCATAATTCACATCCAACAGTCATTTAGAGTCAAAAGATTAAATGTTAAAATGTCATCATTATAGACCATTTTGGGATCGTTCGACAGGTCCGGAGTCATCGTTTTTCATCTGAAAATTGATTTTTTGGACTGTACCAAAAATGATTCAAAATGTCAATTGGATCATGCCTCATGTTGAATAACCACTTTTTAAACCCTCACAGTGACCAAAATTGCCATTTTTACAGAGTTTTGCTTACTCAAAAGCTTCCATTTTGACCCGTTTCAGGCAAAGAAATGACTTTAAACACACTTATTTTAGTTAACAAAGTCATAATTCACATCCAACAGTTATTTAGAGTCAAAAGATTAAATGTTGAAATTTCATCCATATTGACCATTTTGGGATCGTTGGACAGGTCCGGAGTCATTGTTTTTCATCCGAAAATTGATTTTCCGGACTGTACCAAAAATGATTCAAAATGTCAATTGGATCGTGCCTCATGTTGAATAACCACTTTTTAAACCCTCACAGTGACCAAAATTGCCATTTTTACAGAGTTTTGCTTACTCAAAAGCTTCCATTTTGACCCGTTTCAGGCACAGAAATGACTTTAAACACACTTATTCTAGTTGACAAAGTCATAATTCACATCCAACAGTCATTTAGAGTCAAAAGCCTAAATGTTAAAATTTCATCCATATTGACCATTTTGGGATCGTTCGACAGGTCCGGAGTCATCGTTTTTCATCCTAAAATTGATTTTTTGGACTGTACCAAAAATGATTCAAAATGTCAATTGGATCATGCCTCATGTTGAATAGCCACTTTTTAAATCCTCACAGTGACCAAAATTGCCATTTTTACAGAGTTTTGCTTACTCAAAAGCTTCAATTTTGACCCATTTCAGGCACAGAAATGACTTTAAACACACTTATTTTAGTTAACAAAGTCATAATTCACATCCAACAGTCATTTAGAGTCAAAAGATTAAATGTTAAAATGTCATCATTATAGACCAATTTGGGATCGTTCGACAGGTCCGGAGTCATCGTTTTTCATCCGAAAATTGATTTTTCGGACTGTACCAAAAATGATTCAAAATGTCAATTGGATCATGCCTCATGTTGAATAACCACTTTTTAAACCCTCACAGTGACCAAAATTGCCATTTTACAGAGTTTTGCTTACTCAAAAGCTTCAATTTTGACCCATTTCAGGCACAGAAATGACTTTAAACACACTTATTTTAGTTGAAGAAGTCATAATTCACATCCAACAGTTATTTAGAGTCAAAAGATTAAATGTTGAAATTTCATCCATATTGACCATTTTGGGATCGTTCGACAGGTCCGGAGTCATCGTTTTTCATCCGAAAATTGATTTTTCGGACTGTACCAAAGATGATTCAAAATGTCAATTGGATCGTGCCTCATGTTGAATAACCACTTTTTAAACCCTCACAGTAACCAAAATTGCCATTTTTACAGAGTTTTGCTTACTCAAAAGCTTCCATTTTGACCCGTTTCAGGCACAGAAATGACTTTAAACACACTTATTCTAGTTGACAAAGTCATAATTCACATCCAACAGTCATTTAGAGTCAAAAGATTAAATGTTGAAATTTTATCCATATTGACCATTTTGGGATCGTTCGACAGGTCCGGAGTCATCGTTTTTCATCCGAAAATTGATTTTTCGGACTGTACCAAAAATGATTCAAAATGTCAATTGGATCACGCCTCATGTTGAATAACCACTTTTTAAACCCTCACAGTGACCAAAATTGCCATTTTTACAGAGTTTTGCTTACTCAAAAGCTACAATTTTGACCCGTTTCAGGCACAGAAATGACTTTAAACACACTTATTTTAGTTAACAAAGTCATAATTCACATCCAACAGTCATTTAGAGTCAAAAGATTAAATGTTAAAATGTCATCATTATAGACCATTTTGGGATCGTTCGACAGGTCCGGAGTCATCGTTTTTCATCCGAAAATTGATTTTTTGGACTGTACCAAAAATGATTCAAAATGTCAATTGGATCATGCCTCATGTTGAATAACCACTTTTTAAACCCTCACAGTGACCAAAATTGCCATTTTTACAGAGTTTTGCTTACTCAAAAGCTTCCATTTTGACCCGTTTCAGGCACAGAAATGACTTTAAACACACTTATTTTAGTTGACAATGTCATAATTCACATCCAACAGTCATTTAGAGTCAAAAGATTAAATGTTAAAATTTCATCCATATTGACCATTTTGGGATCGTTTGACAGGTCCGGAGTCATCGTTTTTCATCCGAAAATTGATTTTTTGGACTGTACCAAAAATGATTCAAAATGTCAATTGGATCGTGCCTCATGTTGAATAACCACTTTTTAAACCCTCACAGTGACCAAAATTGCCATTTTTACAGAGTTTTGCTTACTCAAACGCTTCGATTTTGACCCGTTTCAGGCACAGAAATGACTTTAAACACACGTATTCTAGTTGACAAAGTCATAATTCACATCCAACAGTCATTTAGAGTCAAAAGATTAAATGTCAACATTTCATCATTATAGACCATTTTGGGATCGTTCGACAGGTCCGGAGTCATCGTTTTTCATCCGAAAATTGATTTTTGGACTGTACCAAAAATGATTCAAAATGTCCATTGGATCATGCCTCATGTTGAATAACCACTTTTTAAACCCTCATAGTGACCAAAATCGCCATTTTTACAGAGTTTTGCTTACTCAGAAGCTTCAATTTTGACCCGTTTCAGGCACAGAAATGACTTTAAACACACTTATTTTAGTTAACAAAGTCATAATTCACATCCAACAGTCATTTAGAGTCAAAAGATTAAATGTTAAAATGTCATCATTATAGACCAATTTGGGATCGTTCGACAGGTCCGGAGTCATCGTTTTTCATCCGAAAATTGATTTTTCGGACTGTACCAAAAATGATTCAAAATGTCAATTGGATCATGCCTCATGTTGAATAACCACTTTTTAAACCCTCACAGTGACCAAAATTGCCATTTTTACGGAGTTTTGCTTACTCAAAAGCTTCAATTTTGACCCATTTCAGGCACAGAAATGACTTTAAACACACTTATTTTAGTTGAAGAAGTCATAATTCACATCCAACAGTCATTTAGAGTCAAAAGATTAAATGTTGAAATTTTATCCATATTGACCATTTTGGGATCGTTCGACAGGTCCGGAGTCATCGTTTTTCATCCGAAAATTGATTTTTCGGACTGTACCAAAAATGATTCAAAATGTCAATTGGATCACGCCTCATGTTGAATAACCACTTTTTAAACCCTCACAGTGACCAAAATTGCCATTTTTACAGAGTTTTGCTTACTCAAAAGCTACAATTTTGACCCGTTTCAGGCACAGAAATGACTTTAAACACACTTATTTTAGTTAACAAAGTCATAATTCACATCCAACAGTCATTTAGAGTCAAAAGATTAAATGTTAAAATGTCATCATTATAGACCATTTTGGGATCGTTCGACAGGTCCGGAGTCATCGTTTTTCATCCGAAAATTGATTTTTTGGACTGTACCAAAAATGATTCAAAATGTCAATTGGATCATGCCTCATGTTGAATAACCACTTTTTAAACCCTCACAGTGACCAAAATTGCCATTTTTACAGAGTTTTGCTTACTCAAAAGCTTCCATTTTGACCCGTTTCAGGCACAGAAATGACTTTAAACACACTTATTTTAGTTGACAATGTCATAATTCACATCCAACAGTCATTTAGAGTCAAAAGATTAAATGTTAAAATTTCATCCATATTGACCATTTTGGGATCGTTTGACAGGTCCGGAGTCATCGTTTTTCATCCGAAAATTGATTTTTTGGACTGTACCAAAAATGATTCAAAATGTCAATTGGATCGTGCCTCATGTTGAATAACCACTTTTTAAACCCTCACAGTGACCAAAATTGCCATTTTTACAGAGTTTTGCTTACTCAAACGCTTCGATTTTGACCCGTTTCAGGCACAGAAATGACTTTAAACACACGTATTCTAGTTGACAAAGTCATAATTCACATCCAACAGTCATTTAGAGTCAAAAGATTAAATGTCAACATTTCATCATTATAGACCATTTTGGGATCGTTCGACAGGTCCGGAGTCATCGTTTTTCATCCGAAAATTGATTTTTGGACTGTACCAAAAATGATTCAAAATGTCCATTGGATCATGCCTCATGTTGAATAACCACTTTTTAAACCCTCATAGTGACCAAAATCGCCATTTTTACAGAGTTTTGCTTACTCAGAAGCTTCAATTTTGACCCGTTTCAGGCACAGAAATGACTTTAAACACACTTATTTTAGTTAACAAAGTCATAATTCACATCCAACAGTCATTTAGAGTCAAAAGATTAAATGTTAAAATGTCATCATTATAGACCAATTTGGGATCGTTCGACAGGTCCGGAGTCATCGTTTTTCATCCGAAAATTGATTTTTCGGACTGTACCAAAAATGATTCAAAATGTCAATTGGATCATGCCTCATGTTGAATAACCACTTTTTAAACCCTCACAGTGACCAAAATTGCCATTTTTACGGAGTTTTGCTTACTCAAAAGCTTCAATTTTGACCCATTTCAGGCACAGAAATGACTTTAAACACACTTATTTTAGTTGAAGAAGTCATAATTCACATCCAACAGTTATTTAGAGTCAAAAGATTAAATGTTGAAATTTCATCCATATTGACCATTTTGGGATCGTTCGACAGGTCCGGAGTCATCGTTTTTCATCCGAAAATTGATTTTTCGGACTGTACCAAAGATGATTCAAAATGTCAATTGGATCGTGCCTCATGTTGACTAACCACTTTTTAAACCCTCACAGTGACCAAAATTGCCATTTTTACAGAGTTTTGCTTACTCAAAAGCTTCCATTTTGACCCGTTTCAGGCACAGAAATGACTTTAAACACACTTATTCTAGTTGACAAAGTCATAATTCACATCCAACAGTCATTTAGAGTCAAAAGATTAAATGTTGAAATTTCATCCATATTGACCATTTTGGGATCGTTCGACAGGTCCGGAGTCATCGTTTTTCATCCGAAAATTGATTTTTCGGACTGTACCAAAAATGATTCAAAATGTCAATTGGATCGCGCCTCATGTTGAATAACCACTTTTTAAACCCTCACAGTGACCAAAATTGCCATTTTTACAGAGTTTTGCTTACTCAAAAGCTACAATTTTGACCCGTTTCAGGCACAGAAATGACTTTAAACACACTTATTTTAGTTAACAAAGTCATAATTCACATCCAACAGTCATTTAGAGTCAAAAGATTAAATGTTAAAATGTCATCATTATAGACCATTTTGGGATCGTTCGACAGGTCCGGAGTCATCGTTTTTCATCCGAAAATTGATTTTTTGGACTGTACCAAAAATGATTCAAAATGTCAATTGGATCATGCCTCATGTTGAATAACCACTTTTTAAACCCTCACAGTGACCAAAATTGCCATTTTTACAGAGTTTTGCTTACTCAAAAGCTTCCATTTTGACCCGTTTCAGGCACAGAAATGACTTTAAACACACTTATTTTAGTTGACAATGTCATAATTCACACCCAACGGTCATTTAGAGTCAAAAGATTAAATGTTAAAATTTCATCCATATTGACCATTTTGGGATCGTTTGACAGGTCCGGAGTCATCGTTTTTCATCCGAAAATTGATTTTTTGGACTGTACCAAAAATGATTCAAAATGTCAATTGGATCGTGCCTCATGTTGAATAACCACTTTTTAAACCCTCACAGTGACCAAAATTGCCATTTTTACAGAGTTTTGCTTACTCAAACGCTTCGATTTTGACCCGTTTCAGGCACAGAAATGACTTTAAACACACGTATTCTAGTTGACAAAGTCATAATTCACATCCAACAGTCATTTAGAGTCAAAAGATTAAATGTTAAAATTTCATCATGATAGACCATTTTGGGATCGTTCGACAGGTCCTGAGTCATCGTTTTTCATCCGAAAATTGATTTTTGGACTGTACCAAAAATGATTCAAAATGTCCATTGGATCATGCCTCATGTTGAATAACCACTTTTTAAACCCTCATAGTGAACAAAATTGCCATTTTTACAGAGTTTTGCTTACTCAGAAGCTTCAATTTTGACCCGTTTCAGGCACAGAAATGACTTTAAACACACTTATTTTACTTAACAAAGTCATAATTCACATCCAACAGTCATTTAGAGTCAAAAGATTAAATGTTGAAATTTCATCCATATTGACCATTTTGGGATCGTTCGACAGGTCCGGAGTCATCGTTTTTCATCCGAAAATTGATTTTTTGGACTGTACCAAAAATGTATCAAAATGTCAATTGGATCATGCCTCATGTTGAATAACCACTTTTTAAACCCTCACAGTGACCAAAATTGCCATTTTTACAGAGTTTTGCTTACTCAAAAGCTTCAATTTTGACCCGTTTCAGGCACAGAAATGACTTTAAACACACTTATTTTAGTTGACAAAGTCATAATTCACATCCAACAGTCATTTAGAGCAAAAGATTAAATGTTAAAATGTCATCATTATAGACCATTTTGGGATCGTTCGACAGGTCCGGAGTCATCGTTTTTCATCTGAAAATTGATTTTTTGGACTGTACCAAAAATTATTCAAAATGTCAATTGGATCATGCCTCATGTTGAATAACCACTTTTTAAACCCTCACAGTGACCAAAATTGCCATTTTTACAGAGTTTTGCTTACTCAAAAGCTTCCATTTTGACCCGTTTCAGGCAAAGAAATGACTTTAAACACACTCATTTTAGTTGACAAAGTCATAATTCACATCCAACAGTCATTTAGAGTCAAAAGATTAAATGTTAAAATTTCATCCATATTGACCATTTTGGGATCGTTCGACAGGTCCGGAGTCATCGTTTTTCATCCGAAAATTGATTTTTTGGACTGTACCAAAAATGATTCAAAATGTCAATTGGATCATGCCTCATGTTGAATAACCACTTTTTAAACCCTCACAGTGACCAAAATTGCCATTTTTACAGAGTTTTGCTAACTCAAAAGCTTCAATTTTGACCCGTTTCAGGCACAGAAATGACTTTAAACACACTTATTTTAGTTGAAGAAGTCATAATTCACATCCAGCAGTTATTTAGAGTCAAAAGATTAAATGTTGAAATTTCATCCATATTGACCATTTTGGGATCGTTCGACAGGTCCGGAGTCATCGTTTTTCATCCGAAAATTGATTTTTCGGACTGTACCAAAGATGATTCAAAATGTCAATTGGATCGTGCCTCATGTTGAATAACCACTTTTTAAACCCTCACAGTGACCAAAATTGCCATTTTTACAGAGTTTTGCTTACTCAAAAGCTTCCATTTTGACCCGTTTCAGGCACAGAAATGACTTTAAACACACTTATTCTAGTTGACAAAGTCTTAATTCACATCCAACAGTCATTTAGAGTCAAAAGATTAAATGTTGAAATTTCATCCATATTGACCATTTTGGGATCGTTCGACAGGTCCGGAGTCATCGTTTTTCATCCGAAAATTGATTTTTCGGACTGTACCAAAAATGATTCAAAATGTCAATTGGATCGTGCCTCATGTTGAATAACCACTTTTTAAACCCTCACAGTGACCAAAATTGCCATTTTTACAGAGTTTTGCTTACTCAAAAGCTTCAATTTTGACCTGTTTCAGGCACAGAAATGACTTTAAACACACTTATTTTAGTTAACAAAGTCATAATTCACATCCAACAGTCATTTAGAGTCAAAAGATTAAATGTTGAAATTTCATCCATATTGACCATTTTGGGATCGTTCGACAGGTCCGGAGTCATCGTTTTTCATCCGAAAATTGATTTTTTGGGCAGTACCAAAAATGATTCAAAATGTGAATTGGATCATGCCTCATGTTGAATAACCACTTTTTAAACCCTCACAGTGACAAAAATTGCCATTTTTACACAGTTTTGCTTACTCAAAAGCTTCAATTTTGACCCGTTTCAGGCACAGAAATGACTTTAAACACACTTATTCTAGTTGACAAAGTCATAATTCACATCCAACAGTCATTTAGAGTCAAAAGATTAAATGTTGAAATTTCATCCATATTGACCATTTTGGGATCGTTCGACAGGTCCGGAGTCATCGTTTTTCATCCGAAAATTGATTTTTTGGACTGTACCAAAAATGATTCAAAATGTCAATTGGATCGTGCCTCATGTTGAATAACCACTTTTTAAACCCTCACAGTGACCAAAATTGCCATTTTTACAGAGTTTTGCTTTCTCAAAAGCTTAAATTTTGACCCGTTTCAGGCACAGAAATGACTTTAAACACACTTATTCTAGTTGACAAAGTCATAATTCACATCCAACAGTCATTTAGAGTCAAAAGATTAAATGTTAAAATGTCATCATTATAGAGCATTTTGGGATCGTTCGACAGGTCCGGAGTCATCGTTTTTCATCCGAAAATTGATTTTTTGGACTGTACCAAAAATGATTTAAAATGTCGATTGGATCGTGCCTCATGTTGAATAACCACTTTTTCAACCCTCACAGTGACCAAAATTGTCATTTTTACAGAGTTTTGCTTACTTAAAAGCTTCAATTTTGACCCGTTTCAGGCACAGAAATGACTTTAAACACACTTATTCTAGTTGACAAAGTCATAATTCACATCCAACAGTCATTTAGAGTCAAAAGATTAAATGTTAAAATGTCATCATTATAGACCATTTTGGGATCGTTCGACAGGTCCGGAGTCATCGTTTTTCATCCGAAAATTGATTTTTCGGACTGTACCAAAAATGATTCAAAATGTCAATTGGATCATGCCTCATGTTGAATAACCACTTTTTAAACCCTCACAGTGACCAAAATTGCCATTTTTACAGAGTTTTGCTTAGTCAAAAGCTTCAATTTTGACCCATTTCAGGCACAGAAATGACTTTAAACACACTTATTTTAGTTGAAGAAGTCATAATTCACATCCAACAGTTATTTAGAGTCAAAAGATTAAATGTTGAAATTTCATCCATATTGACCATTTTGGGATCGTTCGACAGGTCCGGAGTCATCGTTTTTCATCCGAAAATTGATTTTTCGGACTGTACCAAAGATGATTCAAAATGTCAATTGGATCGTGCCTCATGTTGAATAACCACTTTTTAAACCCTCACAGTGACCAAAATTGCCATTTTTACAGAGTTTTGCTTACTCAAAAGCTTCCATTTTGACCCGTTTCAGGCACAGAAATGACTTTAAACACACTTATTCTAGTTGACAAAGTCATAATTCACATCCAACAGTCATTTAGAGTCAAAAGATTAAATGTTGAAATTTCATCCATATTGACCATTTTGGGATCGTTCGACAGGTCCGGAGTCATCGTTTTTCATCCGAAAATTGATTTTTCGGACTGTACCAAAAATGATTCAAAATGTCAATTGGATCGTGCCTCATGTTGAATAACCACTTTTTAAACCCTCACAGTGACCAAAATTGCCATTTTTACAGAGTTTTGCTTACTCAAAAGCTACAATTTTGACCCGTTTCAGGCACAGAAATGACTTTAAACACACTTATTTTAGTTAACAAAGTCATAATTCACATCCAACAGTCATTTAGAATCAAAAGATTAAATGTTAAAATGTCATCATTATAGACCATTTTGGGATCGTTCGACAGGTCCGGAGTCATCGTTTTTCATCCGAAAATTGATTTTTTGGACTGTACCAAAAATGATTCAAAATGTCAATTGGATCATGCCTCATGTTGAATAACCACTTTTTAAACCCTCACAGTGACCAAAATTGCCATTTTTACAGAGTTTTGCTTACTCAAAAGCTTCCATTTTGACCCGTTTCAGGCACAGAAATGACTTTAAACACACTTATTTTAGTTGACAATGTCATAATTCACACCCAACAGTCATTTAGAGTCAAAAGATTAAATGTTAAAATTTCATCCATATTGACCATTTTGGGATCGTTTGACAGGTCCGGAGTCATCGTTTTTCATCCGAAAATTGATTTTTTGGACTGTACCAAAAATGATTCAAAATGTCAATTGGATCGTGCCTCATGTTGAATAACCACTTTTTAAACCCTCACAGTGACCAAAATTGCCATTTTTACAGAGTTTTGCTTACTCAAACGCTTCGATTTTGACCCGTTTCAGGCACAGAAATGACTTTAAACACACGTATTCTAGTTGACAAAGTCATAATTCACATCCAACAGTCATTTAGAGTCAAAAGATTAAATGTTAAAATTTCATCATGATAGACCATTTTGGGATCGTTCGACAGGTCCTGAGTCATCGTTTTTCATCCGAAAATTGATTTTTGGACTGTACCAAAAATGATTCAAAATGTCCATTGGATCATGCCTCATGTTGAATAACCACTTTTTAAACCCTCATAGTGACCAAAATTGCCATTTTTACAGAGTTTTGCTTACTCAGAAGCTTCAATTTTGACCCGTTTCAGGCACAGAAATGACTTTAAACACACTTATTTTACTTAACAAAGTCATAATTCACATCCAACAGTCATTTAGAGTCAAAAGATTAAATGTTGAAATTTCATCCATATTGACCATTTTGGGATCGTTCGACAGGTCCGGAGTCATCGTTTTTCATCCGAAAATTGATTTTTTGGACTGTACCAAAAATGTATCAAAATGTCAATTGGATCATGCCTCATGTTGAATAGCCACTTTTTAAATCCTCACAGTGACCAAAATTGCCATTTTTACAGAGTTTTGCTTACTCAAAAGCTTCAATTTTGACCCGTTTCAGGCACAGAAATGACTTTAAACACACTTATTTTAGTTAACAAAGTCATAATTCACATCCAACAGTCATTTAGAGTCAAAAGATTAAATGTTAAAATGTCATCATTATAGACCAATTTGGGATCGTTCGACAGGTCCGGAGTCATCGTTTTTCATCCGAAAATTGATTTTTTGGACTGTACCAAAAATGATTCAAAATGTCAATTGGATCGTGCCTCATGTTGAATAACCACTTTTTAAACCCTCACAGTGACCAAAATTGCCATTTTTACAGAGTTTTGCTTTCTCAAAAGCTTAAATTTTGACCCGTTTCAGGCACAGAAATGACTTTAAACACACTTATTCTAGTTGACAAAGTCATAATTCACATCCAACAGTCATTTAGAGTCAAAAGATTAAATGTTAAAATGTCATCATTATAGAGCATTTTGGGATCGTTCGACAGGTCCGGAGTCATCGTTTTTCATCCGAAAATTGATTTTTTGGACTGTACCAAAAATGATTTAAAATGTCGATTGGATCGTGCCTCATGTTGAATAACCACTTTTTCAACCCTCACAGTGACCAAAATTGTCATTTTTACAGAGTTTTGCTTACTTAAAAGCTTCAATTTTGACCCGTTTCAGGCACAGAAATGACTTTAAACACACTTATTCTAGTTGACAAAGTCATAATTCACATCCAACAGTCATTTAGAGTCAAAAGATTAAATGTTAAAATGTCATCATTATAGACCATTTTGGGATCGTTCGACAGGTCCGGAGTCATCGTTTTTCATCCGAAAATTGATTTTTCGGACTGTACCAAAAATGATTCAAAATGTCAATTGGATCATGCCTCATGTTGAATAACCACTTTTTAAACCCTCACAGTGACCAAAATTGCCATTTTTACAGAGTTTTGCTTAGTCAAAAGCTTCAATTTTGACCCATTTCAGGCACAGAAATGACTTTAAACACACTTATTTTAGTTGAAGAAGTCATAATTCACATCCAACAGTTATTTAGAGTCAAAAGATTAAATGTTGAAATTTCATCCATATTGACCATTTTGGGATCGTTCGACAGGTCCGGAGTCATCGTTTTTCATCCGAAAATTGATTTTTCGGACTGTACCAAAGATGATTCAAAATGTCAATTGGATCGTGCCTCATGTTGAATAACCACTTTTTAAACCCTCACAGTGACCAAAATTGCCATTTTTACAGAGTTTTGCTTACTCAAAAGCTTCCATTTTGACCCGTTTCAGGCACAGAAATGACTTTAAACACACTTATTCTAGTTGACAAAGTCATAATTCACATCCAACAGTCATTTAGAGTCAAAAGATTAAATGTTGAAATTTCATCCATATTGACCATTTTGGGATCGTTCGACAGGTCCGGAGTCATCGTTTTTCATCCGAAAATTGATTTTTCGGACTGTACCAAAAATGATTCAAAATGTCAATTGGATCGTGCCTCATGTTGAATAACCACTTTTTAAACCCTCACAGTGACCAAAATTGCCATTTTTACAGAGTTTTGCTTACTCAAAAGCTACAATTTTGACCCGTTTCAGGCACAGAAATGACTTTAAACACACTTATTTTAGTTAACAAAGTCATAATTCACATCCAACAGTCATTTAGAATCAAAAGATTAAATGTTAAAATGTCATCATTATAGACCATTTTGGGATCGTTCGACAGGTCCGGAGTCATCGTTTTTCATCCGAAAATTGATTTTTTGGACTGTACCAAAAATGATTCAAAATGTCAATTGGATCATGCCTCATGTTGAATAACCACTTTTTAAACCCTCACAGTGACCAAAATTGCCATTTTTACAGAGTTTTGCTTACTCAAAAGCTTCCATTTTGACCCGTTTCAGGCACAGAAATGACTTTAAACACACTTATTTTAGTTGACAATGTCATAATTCACACCCAACAGTCATTTAGAGTCAAAAGATTAAATGTTAAAATTTCATCCATATTGACCATTTTGGGATCGTTTGACAGGTCCGGAGTCATCGTTTTTCATCCGAAAATTGATTTTTTGGACTGTACCAAAAATGATTCAAAATGTCAATTGGATCGTGCCTCATGTTGAATAACCACTTTTTAAACCCTCACAGTGACCAAAATTGCCATTTTTACAGAGTTTTGCTTACTCAAACGCTTCGATTTTGACCCGTTTCAGGCACAGAAATGACTTTAAACACACGTATTCTAGTTGACAAAGTCATAATTCACATCCAACAGTCATTTAGAGTCAAAAGATTAAATGTTAAAATTTCATCATGATAGACCATTTTGGGATCGTTCGACAGGTCCTGAGTCATCGTTTTTCATCCGAAAATTGATTTTTGGACTGTACCAAAAATGATTCAAAATGTCCATTGGATCATGCCTCATGTTGAATAACCACTTTTTAAACCCTCATAGTGACCAAAATTGCCATTTTTACAGAGTTTTGCTTACTCAGAAGCTTCAATTTTGACCCGTTTCAGGCACAGAAATGACTTTAAACACACTTATTTTACTTAACAAAGTCATAATTCACATCCAACAGTCATTTAGAGTCAAAAGATTAAATGTTGAAATTTCATCCATATTGACCATTTTGGGATCGTTCGACAGGTCCGGAGTCATCGTTTTTCATCCGAAAATTGATTTTTTGGACTGTACCAAAAATGTATCAAAATGTCAATTGGATCATGCCTCATGTTGAATAGCCACTTTTTAAATCCTCACAGTGACCAAAATTGCCATTTTTACAGAGTTTTGCTTACTCAAAAGCTTCAATTTTGACCCGTTTCAGGCACAGAAATGACTTTAAACACACTTATTTTAGTTAACAAAGTCATAATTCACATCCAACAGTCATTTAGAGTCAAAAGATTAAATGTTAAAATGTCATCATTATAGACCAATTTGGGATCGTTCGACAGGTCCGGAGTCATCGTTTTTCATCCGAAAATTGATTTTTCGGACTGTACCAAAAATGATTCAAAATGTCAATTGGATCATGCCTCATGTTGAATAACCTCTTTTTAAACCCTCACAGTGACCAAAATTGCCATTTTTACAGAGTTTTGCTTACTCAAAAGCTTCAATTTTGACCCATTTCAGGCACAGAAATGACTTTAAACACACTTATTTTAGTTGAAGAAGTCATAATTCACATCCAACAGTTATTTAGAGTCAAAAGATTAAATGTTGAAATTTCATCCATATTGACCATTTTGGGATCGTTCGACAGGTCCGGAGTCATCGTTTTTCATCCGAAAATTGATTTTTCGGACTGTACCAAAGATGATTTAAAATGTCAATTGGATCGTGCCTCATGTTGAATAACCACTTTTTAAACCCTCACAGTGACCAAAATTGCCATTTTTACAGAGTTTTGCTTACTCAAAAGCTTCCATTTTGACCCGTTTCAGGCACAGAAATGACTTTAAACACACTTATTCTAGTTGACAAAGTCATAATTCACATCCAACAGTCATTTAGAGTCAAAAGATTAAATGTTGAAATTTCATCCATATTGACCATTTTGGGATCGTTCGACAGGTCCGGAGTCATCGTTTTTCATCCGAAAATTGATTTTTCGGACTGTACCAAAAATGATTCAAAATGTCAATTGGATCGCGCCTCATGTTGAATAACCACTTTTTAAACCCTCACAGTGACCAAAATTGCCATTTTTACAGAGTTTTGCTTACTCAAAAGCTACAATTTTGACCCGTTTCAGGCACAGAAATGACTTTAAACACATTTATTTTAGTTAACAAAGTCATAATTCACATCCAACAGTCATTTAGAGTCAAAAGATTAAATGTTAAAATGTCATCATTATAGACCATTTTGGGATCGTTCGACAGGTCCGGAGTCATCGTTTTTCATCCGAAAATTGATTTTTTGGACTGTACCAAAAATGATTCAAAATGTCAATTGGATCATGCCTCATGTTGAATAACCACTTTTTAAACCCTCACAGTGACCAAAATTGCCAATTTTTACAGAGTTTTGCTTACTCAAAAGCTTCCATTTTGACCCGTTTCAGGCACAGAAATGACTTTAAACACACTTATTTTAGTTGACAATGTCATAATTCACACCCAACAGTCATTTAGAGTCAAAAGATTAAATGTTAAAATTTCATCCATATTGACCATTTTGGGATCGTTTGACAGGTCCGGAGTCATCGTTTTTCATCCGAAAATTGATTTTTTGGACTGTACCAAAAATGATTCAAAATGTCAATTGGATCGTGCCTCATGTTGAATAACCACTTTTTAAACCCTCACAGTGACCAAAATTGCCATTTTTACAGAGTTTTGCTTACTCAAACGCTTCGATTTTGACCCGTTTCAGGCACAGAAATGACTTTAAACACACGTATTCTAGTTGACAAAGTCATAATTCACATCCAACAGTCATTTAGAGTCAAAAGATTAAATGTTAAAATTTTATCATGATAGACCATTTTGGGATCGTTCGACAGGTCCGGAGTCATCGTTTTTCATCTGAAAATTGATTTTTTGGACTGTACCAAAAATTATTCAAAATGTCAATTGGATCATGCCTCATGTTGAATAACCACTTTTTAAACCCTCACAGTGACCAAAATTGCCATTTTTACAGAGTTTTGCTTACTCAAAAGCTTCCATTTTGACCCGTTTCAGGCAAAGAAATGACTTTAAACACACTCATTTTAGTTGACAAAGTCATAATTCACATCCAACAGTCATTTAGAGTCAAAAGATTAAATGTTAAAATTTCATCCATATTGACCATTTTGGGATCGTTCGACAGGTCCGGAGTCATTGTTTTTCATCCGAAAATTGATTTTTTGGACTGTACCAAAAATGATTCAAAATGTCAATTGGATCATGCCTCATGTTGAATAACCACTTTTTAAACCCTCACAGTGACCAAAATTGCCATTTTTACAGAGTTTTGCTAACTCAAAAGCTTCAATTTTGACCCGTTTCAGGCACAGAAATGACTTTAAACACACTTATTTTAGTTGAAGAAGTCATAATTCACATCCAGCAGTTATTTAGAGTCAAAAGATTAAATGTTGAAATTTCATCCATATTGACCATTTTGGGATCGTTCGACAGGTCCGGAGTCATCGTTTTTCATCCGAAAATTGATTTTTCGGACTGTACCAAAGATGATTCAAAATGTCAATTGGATCGTGCCTCATGTTGAATAACCACTTTTTAAACCCTCACAGTGACCAAAATTGCCATTTTTACAGAGTTTTGCTTACTCAAAAGCTTCCATTTTGACCCGTTTCAGGCACAGAAATGACTTTAAACACACTTATTCTAGTTGACAAAGTCTTAATTCACATCCAACAGTCATTTAGAGTCAAAAGATTAAATGTTGAAATTTCATCCATATTGACCAGTTTTGGGATCGTTCGACAGGTCCGGAGTCATCGTTTTTCATCCGAAAATTGATTTTTCGGACTGTACCAAAAATGATTCAAAATGTCAATTGGATCGTGCCTCATGTTGAATAACCACTTTTTAAACCCTCACAGTGACCAAAATTGCCATTTTTACAGAGTTTTGCTTATTCAAAAGCTTCAATTTTGACCCGTTTCAGGCACAGAAATGACTTTAAACACACTTATTTTAGTTACCAAAGTCATAATTCACATCCAACAGTCATTTAGAGTCAAAAGATTAAATGTTGAAATTTCATCCATATTGACCATTTTGGGATCGTTCGACAGGTCCGGAGTCATCGTTTTTCATCCGAAAATTGATTTTTTGGGCAGTACCAAAAATTATTCAAAATGTGAATTGGATCATGCCTCATGTTGAATAACCACTTTTTAAACCCTCACAGTGACCAAAATTGCCATTTTTACAGAGTTTTGCTTACTCAAAAGCTTCAATTTTGACCCGTTTCAGGCACAGAAATGACTTTAAACACACTTATTCTAGTTGACAAAGTCATAATTCACATCCAACAGTCATTTAGAGTCAAAAGATTAAATGTTAAAATGTCATCATTATAGAGCATTTTGGGATCGTTCGACAGGTCCGGAGTCATCGTTTTTCATCCGAAAATTGATTTTTTGGACTGTACCAAAAATGATTTAAAATGTCAATTGGATCGTGCCTCATGTTGAATAACCACTTTTTCAACCCTCACAGTGACCAAAATTGTCATTTTTACAGAGTTTTGCTTACTTAAAAGCTTCAATTTTGACCCGTTTCAGGCACAGAAATGACTTTAAACACACTTATTCTAGTTGACAAAGTCATAATTCACATCCAACAGTCATTTAGAGTCAAAAGATTAAATGTTAAAATGTCATCATTATAGACCATTTTGGGATCGTTCGACAGGTCCGGAGTCATCGTTTTTCATCTGAAAATTGATTTTTTGGACTGTACCAAAAATGATTCAAAATGTCAATTGGATCATGCCTCATGTTGAGTAACCACTTTTTAAACCCTCACAGTGACCAAAATTGCCATTTTTACAGAGTTTTGCTTACTCAAAAGCTTCCATTTTGACCCGTTTCAGGCAAAGAAATGACTTTAAACACACTTATTTTAGTTAACAAAGTCATAATTCACATCCAACAGTTATTTAGAGTCAAAAGATTAAATGTTGAAATTTCATCCATATTGACCATTTTGGGATCGTTGGACAGGTCCGGAGTCATTGTTTTTCATCCGAAAATTGATTTTCCGGACTGTACCAAAAATGATTCAAAATGTCAATTGGATCGTGCCTCATGTTGAATAACCACTTTTTAAACCCTCAAAGTGACCAAAATTGCCATTTTTACAGAGTTTTGCTTACTCAAAAGCTTCCATTTTGACCCGTTTCAGGCACAGAAATGACTTTAAACACACTTATTCTAGTTGACAAAGTCATAATTCACATCCAACAGTCATTTAGAGTCAAAAGCCTAAATGTTAAAATTTCATCCATATTGACCATTTTGGGATCGTTCGACAGGTCCGGAGTCATCGTTTTTCATCCGAAAATTGATTTTTTGGACTGTACCAAAAATGATTCAAAATGTCAATTGGATCATGCCTCATGTTGAATAACCACTTTTTAAACCCTCACAGTGACCAAAATTGCCATTTTTACAGAGTTTTGCTTACTCAAAAGCTTCCATTTTGACCCGTTTCAGGCACAGAAATGACTTTAAACACACTTATTTTAGTTAACAAAGTCATAATTCACATCCAACAGTCATTTAGAGTCAAAAGATTAAATGTTAAAATGTCATCATTATAGACCAATTTGGGATCGTTCGACAGGTCCGGAGTCATCGTTTTTCATCCGAAAATTGATTTTTCGGACTGTACCAAAAATGATTCAAAATGTCAATTGGATCATGCCTCATGTTGAATAACCACTTTTTAAACCCTCACAGTGACCAAAATTGCCATTTTTACAGAGTTTTGCTTACTCAAAAGCTTCAATTTTGACCCATTTCAGGCACAGAAATGACTTTAAACACACTTATTTTAGTTGAAGAAGTCATAATTCACATCCAACAGTTATTTAGAGTCAAAAGATTAAATGTTGAAATTTCATCCATATTGACCATTTTGGGATCGTTCGACAGGTCCGGAGTCATCGTTTTTCATCCGAAAATTGATTTTTCGGACTGTACCAAAGATGATTCAAAATGTCAATTGGATCGTGCCTCATGTTGAATAACCACTTTTTAAACCCTCACAGTGACCAAAATTGCCATTTTTACAGAGTTTTGCTTACTCAAAAGCTTCCATTTTGACCCGTTTCAGGCACAGAAATGACTTTAAACACACTTATTCTAGTTGACAAAGTCATAATTCACATCCAACAGTCATTTAGAGTCAAAAGATTAAATGTTGAAATTTCATCCATATTGACCATTTTGGGATCGTTCGACAGGTCCGGAGTCATCGTTTTTCATCCGAAAATTGATTTTTCGGACTGTACCAAAAATGATTCAAAATGTCAATTGGATCGTGCCTCATGTTGAATAACCACTTTTTAAACCCTCACAGTGACCAAAATTGCCATTTTTACAGAGTTTTGCTTACTCAAAAGCTACAATTTTGACCCGTTTCAGGCACAGAAATGACATTAAACACACTTATTTTAGTTAACAAAGTCATAATTCACATCCAACAGTCATTTAGAGTCAAAAGATTAAATGTTAAAATGTCATCATTATAGACCATTTTGGGATCGTTCGACAGGTCCGGAGTCATCGTTTTTCATCCGAAAATTGATTTTTTGGACTGTACCAAAAATGATTCAAAATGTCAATTGGATCATGCCTCATGTTGAATAACCACTTTTTAAACCCTCACAGTGACCAAAATTGCCATTTTTACAGAGTTTTGCTTACTCAAAAGCTTCCATTTTGACCCGTTTCAGGCAAAGAAATGACTTTAAACACACTTATTTTAGTTAACAAAGTCATAATTCACATCCAACAGTCATTTAGAGTCAAAAGATTAAATGTTAAAATTTCATCCATATTGACCATTTTGGGATCGTTCGACAGGTCCGGAGTCATCGTTTTTCATCCGAAAATTGATTTTTTGGACTGTACCAAAAATGATTCAAAATGTCAATTGGATCATGCCTCATGTTGAATAACCACTTTTTCAACCCTCACAGTGACCAAAATTGTCATTTTTACAGAGTTTTGCTTACTTAAAAGCTTCAATTTTGACCCGTTTCAGGCACAGAAATGACTTTAAACACACTTATTCTAGTTGACAAAGTCATAATTCACATCCAACAGTCATTTAGAGTCAAAAGATTAAATGTTAAAATGTCATCATTATAGACCATTTTGGGATCGTTCGACAGGTCCGGAGTCATCGTTTTTCATCCGAAAATTGATTTTTTGGACTGTACCAAAAATGATTCAAAATGTCAATTGGATCATGCCTCATGTTGAATAACCACTTTTTAAACCCTCACAGTGACCAAAATTGCCATTTTTACAGAGTTTTGCTTACTCAAAAGCTTCCATTTTGACCCGTTTCAGGCAAAGAAATGACTTTAAACACACTTATTTTAGTTAACAAAGTCATAATTCACATCCAACAGTCATTTAGAGTCAAAAGATTAAATGTTAAAATTTCATCCATATTGACCATTTTGGGATCGTTCGACAGGTCCGGAGTCATCGTTTTTCATCCGAAAATTGATTTTTTGGACTGTACCAAAAATGATTCAAAATGTCAATTGGATCATGCCTCATGTTGAATAACCACTTTTTCAACCCTCACAGTGACCAAAATTGTCATTTTTACAGAGTTTTGCTTACTTAAAAGCTTCAATTTTGACCCGTTTCAGGCACAGAAATGACTTTAAACACACTTATTCTAGTTGACAAAGTCATAATTCACATCCAACAGTCATTTAGAGTCAAAAGATTAAATGTTAAAATGTCATCATTATAGACCATTTTGGGATCGTTCGACAGGTCCGGAGTCATCGTTTTTCATCTGAAAATTGATTTTTTGGACTGTACCAAAAATGATTCAAAATGTCAATTGGATCATGCCTCATGTTGAATAACCACTTTTTAAACCCTCACAGTGACCAAAATTGCCATTTTTACAGAGTTTTGCTTACTCAAAAGCTTCCATTTTGACCCGTTTCAGGCAAAGAAATGACTTTAAACACACTTATTTTAGTTAACAAAGTCATAATTCACATCCAACAGTTATTTAGAGTCAAAAGATTAAATGTTGAAATTTCATCCATATTGACCATTTTGGGATCGTTGGACAGGTCCGGAGTCATTGTTTTTCATCCGAAAATTGATTTTCCGGACTGTACCAAAAATGATTCAAAATGTCAATTGGATCGTGCCTCATGTTGAATAACCACTTTTTAAACCCTCACAGTGACCAAAATTGCCATTTTTACAGAGTTTTGCTTACTCAAAAGCTTCCATTTTGACCCGTTTCAGGCACAGAAATGACTTTAAACACACTTATTCTAGTTGACAAAGTCATAATTCACATCCAACAGTCATTTAGAGTCAAAAGCCTAAATGTTAAAATTTCATCCATATTGACCATTTTGGGATCGTTCGACAGGTCCGGAGTCATCGTTTTTCATCCTAAAATTGATTTTTTGGACTGTACCAAAAATGATTCAAAATGTCAATTGGATCATGCCTCATGTTGAATAGCCACTTTTTAAATCCTCACAGTGACCAAAATTGCCATTTTTACAGAGTTTTGCTTACTCAAAAGCTTCAATTTTGACCCATTTCAGGCACAGAAATGACTTTAAACACACTTATTTTAGTTAACAAAGTCATAATTCACATCCAACAGTCATTTAGAGTCAAAAGATTAAATGTTAAAATGTCATCATTATAGACCAATTTGGGATCGTTCGACAGGTCCGGAGTCATCGTTTTTCATCCGAAAATTGATTTTTCGGACTGTACCAAAAATGATTCAAAATGTCAATTGGATCATGCCTCATGTTGAATAACCACTTTTTAAACCCTCACAGTGACCAAAATTGCCATTTTACAGAGTTTTGCTTACTCAAAAGCTTCAATTTTGACCCATTTCAGGCACAGAAATGACTTTAAACACACTTATTTTAGTTGAAGAAGTCATAATTCACATCCAACAGTTATTTAGAGTCAAAAGATTAAATGTTGAAATTTCATCCATATTGACCATTTTGGGATCGTTCGACAGGTCCGGAGTCATCGTTTTTCATCCGAAAATTGATTTTTCGGACTGTACCAAAGATGATTCAAAATGTCAATTGGATCGTGCCTCATGTTGAATAACCACTTTTTAAACCCTCACAGTAACCAAAATTGCCATTTTTACAGAGTTTTGCTTACTCAAAAGCTTCCATTTTGACCCGTTTCAGGCACAGAAATGACTTTAAACACACTTATTCTAGTTGACAAAGTCATAATTCACATCCAACAGTCATTTAGAGTCAAAAGATTAAATGTTGAAATTTTATCCATATTGACCATTTTGGGATCGTTCGACAGGTCCGGAGTCATCGTTTTTCATCCGAAAATTGATTTTTTGGACTGTACCAAAAATGATTCAAAATGTCAATTGGATCATGCCTCATGTTGAATAACCACTTTTTCAACCCTCACAGTGACCAAAATTGTCATTTTTACAGAGTTTTGCTTACTTAAAAGCTTCAATTTTGACCCGTTTCAGGCACAGAAATGACTTTAAACACACTTATTCTAGTTGACAAAGTCATAATTCACATCCAACAGTCATTTAGAGTCAAAAGATTAAATGTTAAAATGTCATCATTATAGACCATTTTGGGATCGTTCGACAGGTCCGGAGTCATCGTTTTTCATCTGAAAATTGATTTTTTGGACTGTACCAAAAATGATTCAAAATGTCAATTGGATCATGCCTCATGTTGAATAACCACTTTTTAAACCCTCACAGTGACCAAAATTGCCATTTTTACAGAGTTTTGCTTACTCAAAAGCTTCCATTTTGACCCGTTTCAGGCAAAGAAATGACTTTAAACACACTTATTTTAGTTAACAAAGTCATAATTCACATCCAACAGTTATTTAGAGTCAAAAGATTAAATGTTGAAATTTCATCCATATTGACCATTTTGGGATCGTTGGACAGGTCCGGAGTCATTGTTTTTCATCCGAAAATTGATTTTCCGGACTGTACCAAAAATGATTCAAAATGTCAATTGGATCGTGCCTCATGTTGAATAACCACTTTTTAAACCCTCACAGTGACCAAAATTGCCATTTTTACAGAGTTTTGCTTACTCAAAAGCTTCCATTTTGACCCGTTTCAGGCACAGAAATGACTTTAAACACACTTATTCTAGTTGACAAAGTCATAATTCACATCCAACAGTCATTTAGAGTCAAAAGCCTAAATGTTAAAATTTCATCCATATTGACCATTTTGGGATCGTTCGACAGGTCCGGAGTCATCGTTTTTCATCCTAAAATTGATTTTTTGGACTGTACCAAAAATGATTCAAAATGTCAATTGGATCATGCCTCATGTTGAATAGCCACTTTTTAAATCCTCACAGTGACCAAAATTGCCATTTTTACAGAGTTTTGCTTACTCAAAAGCTTCAATTTTGACCCATTTCAGGCACAGAAATGACTTTAAACACACTTATTTTAGTTAACAAAGTCATAATTCACATCCAACAGTCATTTAGAGTCAAAAGATTAAATGTTAAAATGTCATCATTATAGACCAATTTGGGATCGTTCGACAGGTCCGGAGTCATCGTTTTTCATCCGAAAATTGATTTTTCGGACTGTACCAAAAATGATTCAAAATGTCAATTGGATCATGCCTCATGTTGAATAACCACTTTTTAAACCCTCACAGTGACCAAAATTGCCATTTTACAGAGTTTTGCTTACTCAAAAGCTTCAATTTTGACCCATTTCAGGCACAGAAATGACTTTAAACACACTTATTTTAGTTGAAGAAGTCATAATTCACATCCAACAGTTATTTAGAGTCAAAAGATTAAATGTTGAAATTTCATCCATATTGACCATTTTGGGATCGTTCGACAGGTCCGGAGTCATCGTTTTTCATCCGAAAATTGATTTTTCGGACTGTACCAAAGATGATTCAAAATGTCAATTGGATCGTGCCTCATGTTGAATAACCACTTTTTAAACCCTCACAGTAACCAAAATTGCCATTTTTAGAGAGTTTTGCTTACTCAAAAGCTTCCATTTTGACCCGTTTCAGGCACAGAAATGACTTTAAACACACTTATTCTAGTTGACAAAGTCATAATTCACATCCAACAGTCATTTAGAGTCAAAAGATTAAATGTTGAAATTTTATCCATATTGACCATTTTGGGATCGTTCGACAGGTCCGGAGTCATCGTTTTTCATCCGAAAATTGATTTTTCGGACTGTACCAAAAATGATTCAAAATGTCAATTGGATCACGCCTCATGTTGAATAACCACTTTTTAAACCCTCACAGTGACCAAAATTGCCATTTTTACAGAGTTTTGCTTACTCAAAAGCTACAATTTTGACCCGTTTCAGGCACAGAAATGACTTTAAACACACTTATTTTAGTTAACAAAGTCATAATTCACATCCAACAGTCATTTAGAGTCAAAAGATTAAATGTTAAAATGTCATCATTATAGACCATTTTGGGATCGTTCGACAGGTCCGGAGTCATCGTTTTTCATCCGAAAATTGATTTTTTGGACTGTACCAAAAATGATTCAAAATGTCAATTGGATCATGCCTCATGTTGAATAACCACTTTTTAAACCCTCACAGTGACCAAAATTGCCATTTTTACAGAGTTTTGCTTACTCAAAAGCTTCCATTTTGACCCGTTTCAGGCACAGAAATGACTTTAAACACACTTATTTTAGTTGACAATGTCATAATTCACATCCAACAGTCATTTAGAGTCAAAAGATTAAATGTTAAAATTTCATCCATATTGACCATTTTGGGATCGTTTGACAGGTCCGGAGTCATCGTTTTTCATCCGAAAATTGATTTTTTGGACTGTACCAAAAATGATTCAAAATGTCAATTGGATCGTGCCTCATGTTGAATAACCACTTTTTAAACCCTCACAGTGACCAAAATTGCCATTTTTACAGAGTTTTGCTTACTCAAACGCTTCGATTTTGACCCGTTTCAGGCACAGAAATGACTTTAAACACACGTATTCTAGTTGACAAAGTCATAATTCACATCCAACAGTCATTTAGAGTCAAAAGATTAAATGTCAACATTTCATCATTATAGACCATTTTGGGATCGTTCGACAGGTCCGGAGTCATCGTTTTTCATCCGAAAATTGATTTTTGGACTGTACCAAAAATGATTCAAAATGTCCATTGGATCATGCCTCATGTTGAATAACCACTTTTTAAACCCTCATAGTGACCAAAATCGCCATTTTTACAGAGTTTTGCTTACTCAGAAGCTTCAATTTTGACCCGTTTCAGGCACAGAAATGACTTTAAACACACTTATTTTAGTTAACAAAGTCATAATTCACATCCAACAGTCATTTAGAGTCAAAAGATTAAATGTTAAAATGTCATCATTATAGACCAATTTGGGATCGTTCGACAGGTCCGGAGTCATCGTTTTTCATCCGAAAATTGATTTTTCGGACTGTACCAAAAATGATTCAAAATGTCAATTGGATCATGCCTCATGTTGAATAACCACTTTTTAAACCCTCACAGTGACCAAAATTGCCATTTTTACGGAGTTTTGCTTACTCAAAAGCTTCAATTTTGACCCATTTCAGGCACAGAAATGACTTTAAACACACTTATTTTAGTTGAAGAAGTCATAATTCACATCCAACAGTTATTTAGAGTCAAAAGATTAAATGTTGAAATTTCATCCATATTGACCATTTTGGGATCGTTCGACAGGTCCGGAGTCATCGTTTTTCATCCGAAAATTGATTTTTCGGACTGTACCAAAGATGATTCAAAATGTCAATTGGATCGTGCCTCATGTTGAATAACCACTTTTTAAACCCTCACAGTGACCAAAATTGCCATTTTTACAGAGTTTTGCTTACTCAAAAGCTTCCATTTTGACCCGTTTCAGGCACAGAAATGACTTTAAACACACTTATTCTAGTTGACAAAGTCATAATTCACATCCAACAGTCATTTAGAGTCAAAAGATTAAATGTTGAAATTTCATCCATATTGACCATTTTGGGATCGTTCGACAGGTCCGGAGTCATCGTTTTTCATCCGAAAATTGATTTTTCGGACTGTACCAAAAATGATTCAAAATGTCAATTGGATCGCGCCTCATGTTGAATAACCACTTTTTAAACCCTCACAGTGACCAAAATTGCCATTTTTACAGAGTTTTGCTTACTCAAAAGCTACAATTTTGACCCGTTTCAGGCACAGAAATGACTTTAAACACACTTATTTTAGTTAACAAAGTCATAATTCACATCCAACAGTCATTTAGAGTCAAAAGATTAAATGTTAAAATGTCATCATTATAGACCATTTTGGGATCGTTCGACAGGTCCGGAGTCATCGTTTTTCATCCGAAAATTGATTTTTTGGACTGTACCAAAAATGATTCAAAATGTCAATTGGATCATGCCTCATGTTGAATAACCACTTTTTAAACCCTCACAGTGACCAAAATTGCCATTTTTACAGAGTTTTGCTTACTCAAAAGCTTCCATTTTGACCCGTTTCAGGCACAGAAATGACTTTAAACACACTTATTTTAGTTGACAATGTCATAATTCACACCCAACGGTCATTTAGAGTCAAAAGATTAAATGTTAAAATTTCATCCATATTGACCATTTTGGGATCGTTTGACAGGTCCGGAGTCATCGTTTTTCATCCGAAAATTGATTTTTTGGACTGTACCAAAAATGATTCAAAATGTCAATTGGATCGTGCCTCATGTTGAATAACCACTTTTTAAACCCTCACAGTGACCAAAATTGCCATTTTTACAGAGTTTTGCTTACTCAAACGCTTCGATTTTGACCCGTTTCAGGCACAGAAATGACTTTAAACACACGTATTCTAGTTGACAAAGTCATAATTCACATCCAACAGTCATTTAGAGTCAAAAGATTAAATGTTAAAATTTCATCATGATAGACCATTTTGGGATCGTTCGACAGGTCCTGAGTCATCGTTTTTCATCCGAAAATTGATTTTTGGACTGTACCAAAAATGATTCAAAATGTCCATTGGATCATGCCTCATGTTGAATAACCACTTTTTAAACCCTCATAGTGAACAAAATTGCCATTTTTACAGAGTTTTGCTTACTCAGAAGCTTCAATTTTGACCCGTTTCAGGCACAGAAATGACTTTAAACACACTTATTTTACTTAACAAAGTCATAATTCACATCCAACAGTCATTTAGAGTCAAAAGATTAAATGTTGAAATTTCATCCATATTGACCATTTTGGGATCGTTCGACAGGTCCGGAGTCATCGTTTTTCATCCGAAAATTGATTTTTTGGACTGTACCAAAAATGTATCAAAATGTCAATTGGATCATGCCTCATGTTGAATAACCACTTTTTAAACCCTCACAGTGACCAAAATTGCCATTTTTACAGAGTTTTGCTTACTCAAAAGCTTCAATTTTGACCCGTTTCAGGCACAGAAATGACTTTAAACACACTTATTTTAGTTGACAAAGTCATAATTCACATCCAACAGTCATTTAGAGCAAAAGATTAAATGTTAAAATGTCATCATTATAGACCATTTTGGGATCGTTCGACAGGTCCGGAGTCATCGTTTTTCATCTGAAAATTGATTTTTTGGACTGTACCAAAAATTATTCAAAATGTCAATTGGATCATGCCTCATGTTGAATAACCACTTTTTAAACCCTCACAGTGACCAAAATTGCCATTTTTACAGAGTTTTGCTTACTCAAAAGCTTCCATTTTGACCCGTTTCAGGCAAAGAAATGACTTTAAACACACTCATTTTAGTTGACAAAGTCATAATTCACATCCAACAGTCATTTAGAGTCAAAAGATTAAATGTTAAAATTTCATCCATATTGACCATTTTGGGATCGTTCGACAGGTCCGGAGTCATCGTTTTTCATCCGAAAATTGATTTTTTGGACTGTACCAAAAATGATTCAAAATGTCAATTGGATCATGCCTCATGTTGAATAACCACTTTTTAAACCCTCACAGTGACCAAAATTGCCATTTTTACAGAGTTTTGCTAACTCAAAAGCTTCAATTTTGACCCGTTTCAGGCACAGAAATGACTTTAAACACACTTATTTTAGTTGAAGAAGTCATAATTCACATCCAGCAGTTATTTAGAGTCAAAAGATTAAATGTTGAAATTTCATCCATATTGACCATTTTGGGATCGTTCGACAGGTCCGGAGTCATCGTTTTTCATCCGAAAATTGATTTTTCGGACTGTACCAAAGATGATTCAAAATGTCAATTGGATCGTGCCTCATGTTGAATAACCACTTTTTAAACCCTCACAGTGACCAAAATTGCCATTTTTACAGAGTTTTGCTTACTCAAAAGCTTCCATTTTGACCCGTTTCAGGCACAGAAATGACTTTAAACACACTTATTCTAGTTGACAAAGTCTTAATTCACATCCAACAGTCATTTAGAGTCAAAAGATTAAATGTTGAAATTTCATCCATATTGACCATTTTGGGATCGTTCGACAGGTCCGGAGTCATCGTTTTTCATCCGAAAATTGATTTTTCGGACTGTACCAAAAATGATTCAAAATGTCAATTGGATCGTGCCTCATGTTGAATAACCACTTTTTAAACCCTCACAGTGACCAAAATTGCCATTTTTACAGAGTTTTGCTTACTCAAAAGCTTCAATTTTGACCTGTTTCAGGCACAGAAATGACTTTAAACACACTTATTTTAGTTAACAAAGTCATAATTCACATCCAACAGTCATTTAGAGTCAAAAGATTAAATGTTGAAATTTCATCCATATTGACCATTTTGGGATCGTTCGACAGGTCCGGAGTCATCGTTTTTCATCCGAAAATTGATTTTTTGGGCAGTACCAAAAATGATTCAAAATGTGAATTGGATCATGCCTCATGTTGAATAACCACTTTTTAAACCCTCACAGTGACAAAAATTGCCATTTTTACACAGTTTTGCTTACTCAAAAGCTTCAATTTTGACCCGTTTCAGGCACAGAAATGACTTTAAACACACTTATTCTAGTTGACAAAGTCATAATTCACATCCAACAGTCATTTAGAGTCAAAAGATTAAATGTTGAAATTTCATCCATATTGACCATTTTGGGATCGTTCGACAGGTCCGGAGTCATCGTTTTTCATCCGAAAATTGATTTTTTGGACTGTACCAAAAATGATTCAAAATGTCAATTGGATCGTGCCTCATGTTGAATAACCACTTTTTAAACCCTCACAGTGACCAAAATTGCCATTTTTACAGAGTTTTGCTTTCTCAAAAGCTTAAATTTTGACCCGTTTCAGGCACAGAAATGACTTTAAACACACTTATTCTAGTTGACAAAGTCATAATTCACATCCAACAGTCATTTAGAGTCAAAAGATTAAATGTTAAAATGTCATCATTATAGAGCATTTTGGGATCGTTCGACAGGTCCGGAGTCATCGTTTTTCATCCGAAAATTGATTTTTTGGACTGTACCAAAAATGATTTAAAATGTCGATTGGATCGTGCCTCATGTTGAATAACCACTTTTTCAACCCTCACAGTGACCAAAATTGTCATTTTTACAGAGTTTTGCTTACTTAAAAGCTTCAATTTTGACCCGTTTCAGGCACAGAAATGACTTTAAACACACTTATTCTAGTTGACAAAGTCATAATTCACATCCAACAGTCATTTAGAGTCAAAAGATTAAATGTTAAAATGTCATCATTATAGACCATTTTGGGATCGTTCGACAGGTCCGGAGTCATCGTTTTTCATCCGAAAATTGATTTTTCGGACTGTACCAAAAATGATTCAAAATGTCAATTGGATCATGCCTCATGTTGAATAACCACTTTTTAAACCCTCACAGTGACCAAAATTGCCATTTTTACAGAGTTTTGCTTAGTCAAAAGCTTCAATTTTGACCCATTTCAGGCACAGAAATGACTTTAAACACACTTATTTTAGTTGAAGAAGTCATAATTCACATCCAACAGTTATTTAGAGTCAAAAGATTAAATGTTGAAATTTCATCCATATTGACCATTTTGGGATCGTTCGACAGGTCCGGAGTCATCGTTTTTCATCCGAAAATTGATTTTTCGGACTGTACCAAAGATGATTCAAAATGTCAATTGGATCGTGCCTCATGTTGAATAACCACTTTTTAAACCCTCACAGTGACCAAAATTGCCATTTTTACAGAGTTTTGCTTACTCAAAAGCTTCCATTTTGACCCGTTTCAGGCACAGAAATGACTTTAAACACACTTATTCTAGTTGACAAAGTCATAATTCACATCCAACAGTCATTTAGAGTCAAAAGATTAAATGTTGAAATTTCATCCATATTGACCATTTTGGGATCGTTCGACAGGTCCGGAGTCATCGTTTTTCATCCGAAAATTGATTTTTCGGACTGTACCAAAAATGATTCAAAATGTCAATTGGATCGTGCCTCATGTTGAATAACCACTTTTTAAACCCTCACAGTGACCAAAATTGCCATTTTTACAGAGTTTTGCTTACTCAAAAGCTACAATTTTGACCCGTTTCAGGCACAGAAATGACTTTAAACACACTTATTTTAGTTAACAAAGTCATAATTCACATCCAACAGTCATTTAGAGTCAAAAGATTAAATGTTAAAATGTCATCATTATAGACCATTTTGGGATCGTTCGACAGGTCCGGAGTCATCGTTTTTCATCCGAAAATTGATTTTTTGGACTGTACCAAAAATGATTCAAAATGTCAATTGGATCATGCCTCATGTTGAATACCCACTTTTTAAACCCTCACAGTGACCAAAATTGCCATTTTTACAGAGTTTTGCTTACTCAAAAGCTTCCATTTTGACCCGTTTCAGGCACAGAAATGACTTTAAACACACTTATTCTAGTTGACAAAGTCATAATTCACATCCAACAGTCATTTAGAGTCAAAAGCCTAAATGTTAAAATTTCATCCATATTGACCATTTTGGGATCGTTCGACAGGTCCGGAGTCATCGTTTTTCATCCTAAAATTGATTTTTTGGACTGTACCAAAAATGATTCAAAATGTCAATTGGATCATGCCTCATGTTGAATAGCCACTTTTTAAATCCTCACAGTGACCAAAATTGCCATTTTTACAGAGTTTTGCTTACTCAAAAGCTTCAATTTTGACCCGTTTCAGGCACAGAAATGACTTTAAACACACTTATTTTAGTTAACAAAGTCATAATTCACATCCAACAGTCATTTAGAGTCAAAAGATTAAATGTTAAAATGTCATCATTATAGACCAATTTGGGATCGTTCGACAGGTCCGGAGTCATCGTTTTTCATCCGAAAATTGATTTTTCGGACTGTACCAAAAATGATTCAAAATGTCAATTGGATCATGCCTCATGTTGAATAACCACTTTTTAAACCCTCACAGTGACCAAAATTGCCATTTTTACAGAGTTTTGCTTACTCAAAAGCTTCAATTTTGACCCATTTCAGGCACAGAAATGACTTTAAACACACTTATTTTAGTTGAAGAAGTCATAATTCACATCCAACAGTTATTTAGAGTCAAAAGATTAAATGTTGAAATTTCATCCATATTGACCATTTTGGGATCGTTCGACAGGTCCGGAGTCATCGTTTTTCATCCGAAAATTGATTTTTCGGACTGTACCAAAGATGATTCAAAATGTCAATTGGATCGTGCCTCATGTTGAATAACCACTTTTTAAACCCTCACAGTGACCAAAATTGCCATTTTTACAGAGTTTTGCTTACTCAAAAGCTACAATTTTGACCCGTTTCAGGCACAGAAATGACTTTAAACACACTTATTTTAGTTAACAAAGTCATAATTCACATCCAACAGTCATTTAGAGTCAAAAGATTAAATGTTAAAATGTCATCATTATAGACCATTTTGGGATCGTTCGACAGGTCCGGAGTCATCGTTTTTCATCCGAAAATTGATTTTTTGGACTGTACCAAAAATGATTCAAAATGTCAATTGGATCATGCCTCATGTTGAATAACCACTTTTTAAACCCTCACAGTGACCAAAATTGCCATTTTTACAGAGTTTTGCTTACTCAAAAGCTTCCATTTTGACCCGTTTCAGGCACAGAAATGACTTTAAACACACTTATTTTAGTTGACAATGTCATAATTCACATCCAACAGTCATTTAGAGTCAAAAGATTAAATGTTAAAATTTCATCCATATTGACCATTTTGGGATCGTTTGACAGGTCCGGAGTCATCGTTTTTCATCCGAAAATTGATTTTTTGGACTGTACCAAAAATGATTCAAAATGTCAATTGGATCGTGCCTCATGTTGAATAACCACTTTTTAAACCCTCACAGTGACCAAAATTGCCATTTTTACAGAGTTTTGCTTACTCAAACGCTTCGATTTTGACCCGTTTCAGGCACAGAAATGACTTTAAACACACGTATTCTAGTTGACAAAGTCATAATTCACATCCAACAGTCATTTAGAGTCAAAAGATTAAATGTTAAAATTTCATCATTATAGACCATTTTGGGATCGTTCGACAGGTCCGGAGTCATCGTTTTTCATCCGAAAATTGATTTTTGGACTGTACCAAAAATGATTCAAAATGTCAATTGGATCATGCCTCATGTTGAATAACCACTTTTTAAACCCTCACAGTGACCAAAATTGCCATTTTTACAGAGTTTTGCTTACTCAAAAGCTTCAATTTTGACCCGTTTCAGGCACAGAAATGACTTTAAACACACTTATTTTAGTTGACAAAGTCATAATTCACATCCAACAGTCATTTAGAGTCAAAAGATTAAATGTTAAAATTTCATCCATATTGACCATTTTGGGATCGTTTGACAGGTCCGGAGTCATAGTTTTTCATCCGAAAATTGATTTTTTGGACTGTACCAAAAATGATTCAAAATGTCAATTGGATCGTGCCTCATTTTGAATAACCACTTTTTAAACCCTCACAGTGACAAAAATTGCCATTTTTACAGAGTTTTGCTTACTCAAAAGCTTCAATTTTGACCCGTTTCAGGCACAGAAATGACTTTAAACACACTTATTCTAGTTGACAAAGTCATAATTCACATCCAACAGTCATTTAGAGTCAAAAGATTAAATGTTAAAATGTCATCATTATAGACCATTTTGGGATCGTTCGACAGGTCCGGAGTCATCGTTTTTCATCCGAAAATTGATTTTTTGGACTGTACCAAAAATGATTCAAAATGTCAATTGGATCATGCCTCATGTTGAATACCCACTTTTTAAACCCTCACAGTGACCAAAATTGCCATTTTTACAGAGTTTTGCTTACTCAAAAGCTTCCATTGTGACCCGTTTCAGGCAAAGAAATGACTTTAAACACACTTATTTTAGTTAACAAAGTCATAATTCACATCCAACAGTCATTTAGAGTCAAAAGATTAAATGTTAAAATTTCATCCATATTGACCATTTTGGGATCGTTCGACAGGTCCGGAGTCATCGTTTTTCATCCGAAAATTGATTTTTTGGACTGTACCAAAAATGATTAAAAATGTCAATTGGATCATGCCTCATGTTGAATAACCACTTTTTCAACCCTCACAGTGACCAAAATTGTCATTTTTACAGAGTTTTGCTTACTTAAAAGCTTCAATTTTGACCCGTTTCAGGCACAGAAATGACTTTAAACACACTTATTCTAGTTGACAAAGTCATAATTCACATCCAACAGTCATTTAGAGTCAAAAGATTAAATGTTAAAATGTCATCATTATAGACCATTTTGGGATCGTTCGACAGGTCCGGAGTCATCGTTTTTCATCTGAAAATTGATTTTTTGGACTGTACCAAAAATGATTCAAAATGTCAATTGGATCATGCCTCATGTTGAATAACCACTTTTTAAACCCTCACAGTGACCAAAATTGCCATTTTTACAGAGTTTTGCTTACTCAAAAGCTTCCATTTTGACCCGTTTCAGGCACAGAAATGACTTTAAACACACTTATTCTAGTTGACAAAGTCATAATTCACATCCAACAGTCATTTAGAGTCAAAAGCCTAAATGTTAAAATTTCATCCATATTGACCATTTTGGGATCGTTCGACAGGTCCGGAGTCATCGTTTTTCATCCTAAAATTGATTTTTTGGACTGTACCAAAAATGATTCAAAATGTCAATTGGATCATGCCTCATGTTGAATAGCCACTTTTTAAATCCTCACAGTGACCAAAATTGCCATTTTTACAGAGTTTTGCTTACTCAAAAGCTTCAATTTTGACCCGTTTCAGGCACAGAAATGACTTTAAACACACTTATTTTAGTTAACAAAGTCATAATTCACATCCAACAGTCATTTAGAGTCAAAAGATTAAATGTTAAAATGTCATCATTATAGACCAATTTGGGATCGTTCGACAGGTCCGGAGTCATCGTTTTTCATCCGAAAATTGATTTTTCGGACTGTACCAAAAATGATTCAAAATGTCAATTGGATCATGCCTCATGTTGAATAACCACTTTTTAAACCCTCACAGTGACCAAAATTGCCATTTTTACAGAGTTTTGCTTACTCAAAAGCTTCAATTTTGACCCATTTCAGGCACAGAAATGACTTTAAACACACTTATTTTAGTTGAAGAAGTCATAATTCACATCCAACAGTTATTTAGAGTCAAAAGATTAAATGTTGAAATTTCATCCATATTGACCATTTTGGGATCGTTCGACAGGTCCGGAGTCATCGTTTTTCATCCGAAAATTGATTTTTCGGACTGTACCAAAGATGATTCAAAATGTCAATTGGATCGTGCCTCATGTTGAATAACCACTTTTTAAACCCTCACAGTGACCAAAATTGCCATTTTTACAGAGTTTTGCTTACTCAAAAGCTACAATTTTGACCCGTTTCAGGCACAGAAATGACTTTAAACACACTTATTTTAGTTAACAAAGTCATAATTCACATCCAACAGTCATTTAGAGTCAAAAGATTAAATGTTAAAATGTCATCATTATAGACCATTTTGGGATCGTTCGACAGGTCCGGAGTCATCGTTTTTCATCCGAAAATTGATTTTTTGGACTGTACCAAAAATGATTCAAAATGTCAATTGGATCATGCCTCATGTTGAATAACCACTTTTTAAACCCTCACAGTGACCAAAATTGCCATTTTTACAGAGTTTTGCTTACTCAAAAGCTTCCATTTTGACCCGTTTCAGGCACAGAAATGACTTTAAACACACTTATTTTAGTTGACAATGTCATAATTCACATCCAACAGTCATTTAGAGTCAAAAGATTAAATGTTAAAATTTCATCATTATAGACCATTTTGGGATCGTTCGACAGGTCCGGAGTCATCGTTTTTCATCCGAAAATTGATTTTTGGACTGTACCAAAAATGATTCAAAATGTCCATTGGATCATGCCTCATGTTGAATAACCACTTTTTAAACCCTCATAGTGACCAAAATTGCCATTTTTACAGAGTTTTGCTTACTCAGAAGCTTCAATTTTGACCCGTTTCAGGCACAGAAATGACTTTAAACACACTTATTTTACTTAACAAAGTCATAATTCACATCCAACAGTCATTTAGAGTCAAAAGATTAAATGTTGAAATTTCATCCATATTGACCATTTTGGGATCGTTCGACAGGTCCGGAGTCATCGTTTTTCATCCGAAAATTGATTTTTTGGACTGTACCAAAAATGTATCAAAATGTCAATTGGATCATGCCTCATGTTGAATAACCACTTTTTAAACCCTCACAGTGACCAAAATTGCCATTTTTACAGAGTTTTGCTTACTCAAAAGCTTCAATTTTGACCCGTTTCAGGCACAGAAATGACTTTAAACACACTTATTTTAGTTGACAAAGTCATAATTCACATCCAACAGTCATTTAGAGCAAAAGATTAAATGTTAAAATGTCATCATTATAGACCATTTTGGGATCGTTCGACAGGTCCGGAGTCATCGTTTTTCATCTGAAAATTGATTTTTTGGACTGTACCAAAAATTATTCAAAATGTCAATTGGATCATGCCTCATGTTGAATAACCACTTTTTAAACCCTCACAGTGACCAAAATTGCCATTTTTACAGAGTTTTGCTTACTCAAAAGCTTCCATTTTGACCCGTTTCAGGCAAAGAAATGACTTTAAACACACTCATTTTAGTTGACAAAGTCATAATTCACATCCAACAGTCATTTAGAGTCAAAAGATTAAATGTTAAAATTTCATCCATATTGACCATTTTGGGATCGTTCGACAGGTCCGGAGTCATCGTTTTTCATCCGAAAATTGATTTTTTGGACTGTACCAAAAATGATTCAAAATGTCAATTGGATCATGCCTCATGTTGAATAACCACTTTTTAAACCCTCACAGTGACCAAAATTGCCATTTTTACAGAGTTTTGCTAACTCAAAAGCTTCAATTTTGACCCGTTTCAGGCACAGAAATGACTTTAAACACACTTATTCTAGTTGAAGAAGTCATAATTCACATCCAGCAGTTATTTAGAGTCAAAAGATTAAATGTTGAAATTTCATCCATATTGACCATTTTGGGATCGTTCGACAGGTCCGGAGTCATCGTTTTTCATCCGAAAATTGATTTTTCGGACTGTACCAAAGATGATTCAAAATGTCAATTGGATCGTGCCTCATGTTGAATAACCACTTTTTAAACCCTCACAGTGACCAAAATTGCCATTTTTACAGAGTTTTGCTTACTCAAAAGCTTCCATTTTGACCCGTTTCAGGCACAGAAATGACTTTAAACACACTTATTCTAGTTGACAAAGTCTTAATTCACATCCAACAGTCATTTAGAGTCAAAAGATTAAATGTTGAAATTTCATCCATATTGACCATTTTGGGATCGTTCGACAGGTCCGGAGTCATCGTTTTTCATCCGAAAATTGATTTTTCGGACTGTACCAAAAATGATTCAAAATGTCAATTGGATCGTGCCTCATGTTGAATAACCACTTTTTAAACCCTCACAGTGACCAAAATTGCCATTTTTACAGAGTTTTGCTTACTCAAAAGCTTCTATTTTGACCCGTTTCAGGCACAGAAATGACTTTAAACACACTTATTTTAGTTAACAAAGTCATAATTCACATCCAACAGTCATTTAGAGTCAAAAGATTAAATGTTGAAATTTCATCCATATTGACCATTTTGGGATCGTTCGACAGGTCCGGAGTCATCGTTTTTCATCCGAAAATTGATTTTTTGGGCAGTACCAAAAATGATTCAAAATGTGAATTGGATCATGCCTCATGTTGAATAACCACTTTTTAAACCCTCACAGTGACAAAAATTGCCATTTTTACAGAGTTTTGCTTACTCAAAAGCTTCAATTTTGACCCGTTTCAGGCACAGAAATGACTTTAAACACACTTATTCTAGTTGACAAAGTCATAATTCACATCCAACAGTCATTTAGAGTCAAAAGATTAAATGTTGAAATTTCATCCATATTGACCATTTTGGGATCGTTCGACAGGTCCGGAGTCATCGTTTTTCATCCGAAAATTGATTTTTTGGACTGTACCAAAAATGATTCAAAATGTCAATTGGATCGTGCCTCATGTTGAATAACCACTTTTTAAACCCTCACAGTGACCAAAATTGCCATTTTTACAGAGTTTTGCTTTCTCAAAAGCTTCAATTTTGACCCGTTTCAGGCACAGAAATGACTTTAAACACACTTATTCTAGTTGACAAAGTCATAATTCACATCCAACAGTCATTTAGAGTCAAAAGGTTAAATGTTAAAATATCATCATTATAGAGCATTTTGGGATCGTTCGACAGGTCCGGAGTCATCGTTTTTCATCCGAAAATTGATTTTTTGGACTGTACCAAAAATGATTTAAAATGTCAATTGGATCGTGCCTCATGTTGAATAACCACTTTTTCAACCCTCACAGTGACCAAAATTGTCATTTTTACAGAGTTTTGCTTACTTAAAAGCTTCAATTTTGACCCGTTTCAGGCACAGAAATGACTTTAAACACACTTATTCTAGTTGACAAAGTCATAATTCACATCCAACAGTCATTTAGAGTCAAAAGATTAAATGTTAAAATGTCATCATTATAGACCATTTTGGGATCGTTCGACAGGTCCGGAGTCATCGTTTTTCATCTGAAAATTGATTTTTTGGACTGTACCAAAAATGATTCAAAATGTCAATTGGATCATGCCTCATGTTGAGTAACCACTTTTTAAACCCTCACAGTGACCAAAATTGCCATTTTTACAGAGTTTTGCTTACTCAAAAGCTTCCATTTTGACCCGTTTCAGGCAAAGAAATGACTTTAAACACACTTATTTTAGTTAACAAATTCATAATTCACATCCAACAGTTATTTAGAGTCAAAAGATTAAATGTTGAAATTTCATCCATATTGACCATTTTGGGATCGTTGGACAGGTCCGGAGTCATTGTTTTTCATCCGAAAATTGATTTTCCGGACTGTACCAAAAATGATTCAAAATGTCAATTGGATCGTGCCTCATGTTGAATAACCACTTTTTAAACCCTCAAAGTGACCAAAATTGCCATTTTTACAGAGTTTTGCTTACTCAAAAGCTTCCATTTTGACCCGTTTCAGGCACAGAAATGACTTTAAACACACTTATTCTAGTTGACAAAGTCATAATTCACATCCAACAGTCATTTAGAGTCAAAAGCCTAAATGTTAAAATTTCATCCATATTGACCATTTTGGGATCGTTCGACAGGTCCGGAGTCATCGTTTTTCATCCGAAAATTGATTTTTTGGACTGTACCAAAAATGATTCAAAATGTCAATTGGATCATGCCTCATGTTGAATAACCACTTTTTAAACCCTCACAGTGACCAAAATTGCCATTTTTACAGAGTTTTGCTTACTCAAAAGCTTCAATTTTGACCCGTTTCAGGCACAGAAATGACTTTAAACACACTTATTTTAGTTAACAAAGTCATAATTCACATCCAACAGTCATTTAGAGTCAAAAGATTAAATGTTAAAATGTCATCATTATAGACCAATTTGGGATCGTTCGACAGGTCCGGAGTCATCGTTTTTCATCCGAAAATTGATTTTTCGGACTGTACCAAAAATGATTCAAAATGTCAATTGGATCATGCCTCATGTTGAATAACCACTTTTTAAACCCTCACAGTGACCAAAATTGCCATTTTTACAGAGTTTTGCTTACTCAAAAGCTTCAATTTTGACCCATTTCAGGCACAGAAATGACTTTAAACACACTTATTTTAGTTGAAGAAGTCATAATTCACATCCAACAGTTATTTAGAGTCAAAAGATTAAATGTTGAAATTTCATCCATATTGACCATTTTGGGATCGTTCGACAGGTCCGGAGTCATCGTTTTTCATCCGAAAATTGATTTTTCGGACTGTACCAAAGATGATTCAAAATGTCAATTGGATCGTGCCTCATGTTGAATAACCACTTTTTAAACCCTCACAGTGACCAAAATTGCCATTTTTACAGAGTTTTGCTTACTCAAAAGCTTCCATTTTGACCCGTTTCAGGCACAGAAATGACTTTAAACACACTTATTCTAGTTGACAAAGTCATAATTCACATCCAACAGTCATTTAGAGTCAAAAGATTAAATGTTGAAATTTCATCCATATTGACCATTTTGGGATCGTTCGACAGGTCCGGAGTCATCGTTTTTCATCCGAAAATTGATTTTTCGGACTGTACCAAAAATGATTCAAAATGTCAATTGGATCGTGCCTCATGTTGAATAACCACTTTTTAAACCCTCACAGTGACCAAAATTGCCATTTTTACAGAGTTTTGCTTACTCAAAAGCTACAATTTTGACCCGTTTCAGGCACAGAAATGACTTTAAACACACTTATTTTAGTTAACAAAGTCATAATTCACATCCAACAGTCATTTAGAGTCAAAAGATTAAATGTTAAAATGTCATCATTATAGACCATTTTGGGATCGTTCGACAGGTCCGGAGTCATCGTTTTTCATCCGAAAATTGATTTTTTGGACTGTACCAAAAATGATTCAAAATGTCAATTGGATCATGCCTCATGTTGAATAACCACTTTTTAAACCCTCACAGTGACCAAAATTGCCATTTTTACAGAGTTTTGCTTACTCAAAAGCTTCCATTTTGACCCGTTTCAGGCACAGAAATGACTTTAAACACACTTATTTTAGTTGACAATGTCATAATTCACATCCAACAGTCATTTAGAGTCAAAAGATTAAATGTTAAAATTTCATCCATATTGACCATTTTGGGATCGTTTGACAGGTCCGGAGTCATAGTTTTTCATCCGAAAATTGATTTTTGGACTGTACCAAAAATGATTCAAAATGTCAATTGGATCGTGCCTCATTTTGAATAACCACTTTTTAAACCCTCACAGTGACAAAAATTGCCATTTTTACAGAGTTTTGCTTACTCAAAAGCTTCAATTTTGACCCGTTTCAGGCACAGAAATGACTTTAAACACACTTATTCTAGTTGACAAAGTCATAATTCACATCCAACAGTCATTTAGAGTCAAAAGATTAAATGTTAAAATGTCATCATTATAGACCATTTTGGGATCGTTCGACAGGTCCGGAGTCATCGTTTTTCATCCGAAAATTGATTTTTGGACTGTACCAAAAATGATTCAAAATGTCCATTGGATCATGCCTCATGTTGAATAACCACTTTTTAAACCCTCATAGTGACCAAAATTGCCATTTTTACAGAGTTTTGCTTACTCAGAAGCTTCAATTTTGACCCGTTTCAGGCACAGAAATGACTTTAAACACACTTATTTTAGTTGACAAAGTCATAATTCACATCCAACAGTCATTTAGAGCAAAAGATTAAATGTTAAAATGTCATCATTATAGACCATTTTGGGATTGTTCGACAGGTCCGGAGTCATCGTTTTTCATCTGAAAATTGATTTTTTGGACTGTACCAAAAATTATTCAAAATGTCAATTGGATCATGCCTCATGTTGAATAACCACTTTTTAAACCCTCACAGTGACCAAAATTGCCATTTTTACAGAGTTTTGCTTACTCAAAAGCTTCCATTTTGACCCGTTTCAGGCAAAGAAATGACTTTAAACACACTCATTTTAGTTGACAAAGTCATAATTCACATCCAACAGTCATTTAGAGTCAAAAGATTAAATGTTGAAATTTCATCCATATTGACCATTTTGGGATCGTTCGACAGGTCCGGAGTCATCGTTTTTCATCCGAAAATTGATTTTTTGGACTGTACCAAAAATGATTCAAAATGTCAATTGGATCGTGCCTCATGTTGAATAACCACTTTTTAAACCCTCACAGTGACCAAAATTGCCATTTTTACAGAGTTTTGCTTACTCAAAAGCTTCAATTTTGACCCGTTTCAGGCACAGAAATGACTTTAAACACACTTATTCTAGTTGACAAAGTCATAATTCACATCCAACAGTCATTTAGAGTCAAAAGATTAAATGTTAAAATGTCATCATTATAGAGCATTTTGGGATCGTTCGACAGGTCCGGAGTCATGGTTTTTCATCCGAAAATTGATTTTTTGGACTGTACCAAAAATGATTTAAAATGTCAATTGGATCGTGCCTCATGTTGAATAACCACTTTTTCAACCCTCACAGTGACCAAAATTGTCATTTTTACAGAGTTTTGCTTACTTAAAAGCTTCAATTTTGACCCGTTTCAGGCACAGAAATGACTTTAAACACACTTATTCTAGTTGACAAAGTCATAATTCACATCCAACAGTCATTTAGAGTCAAAAGATTCAATGTTAAAATGTCATCATTATAGACCATTTTGGGGTCGTTCGACAGGTCCGGAGTCATCGTTTTTCATCTGAAAATTGATTTTTTGGACTGTACCAAAAATGATTCAAAATGTCAATTGGATCATGCCTCATGTTGAGTAACCACTTTTTAAACCCTCACAGTGACCAAAATTGCCATTTTTACAGAGTTTTGCTTACTCAAAAGCTTCCATTTTGACCCGTTTCAGGCAAAGAAATGACTTTAAACACACTTATTTTAGTTAACAAAGTCATAATTCACATCCAACAGTTATTTAGAGTCAAAAGATTAAATGTTGAAATTTCATCCATATTGACCATTTTGGGATCGTTGGACAGGTCCGGAGTCATTGTTTTTCATCCGAAAATTGATTTTCCGGACTGTACCAAAAATGATTCAAAATGTCAATTGGATCGTGCCTCATGTTGAATAACCACTTTTTAAACCCTCAAAGTGACCAAAATTGCCATTTTTACAGAGTTTTGCTTACTCAAAAGCTTCCATTTTGACCCGTTTCAGGCACAGAAATGACTTTAAACACACTTATTCTAGTTGACAAAGTCATAATTCACATCCAACAGTCATTTAGAGTCAAAAGCCTAAATGTTAAAATTTCATCCATATTGACCATTTTGGGATCGTTCGACAGGTCCGGAGTCATCGTTTTTCATCCGAAAATTGATTTTTTGGACTGTACCAAAAATGATTCAAAATGTCAATTGGATCATGCCTCATGTTGAATAACCACTTTTTAAACCCTCACAGTGACCAAAATTGCCATTTTTACAGAGTTTTGCTTACTCAAAAGCTTCAATTTTGACCCGTTTCAGGCACAGAAATGACTTTAAACACACTTATTTTAGTTAACAAAGTCATAATTCACATCCAACAGTCATTTAGAGTCAAAAGATTAAATGTTAAAATGTCATCATTATAGACCAATTTGGGATCGTTCGACAGGTCCGGAGTCATCGTTTTTCATCCGAAAATTGATTTTTCGGACTGTACCAAAAATGATTCAAAATGTCAATTGGATCATGCCTCATGTTGAATAACCACTTTTTAAACCCTCACAGTGACCAAAATTGCCATTTTTACAGAGTTTTGCTTACTCAAAAGCTTCAATTTTGACCCATTTCAGGCACAGAAATGACTTTAAACACACTTATTCTAGTTGACAAAGTCATAATTCACATCCAACAGTCATTTAGAGTCAAAAGATTAAATGTTGAAATTTCATCCATATTGACCATTTTGGGATCGTTCGACAGGTCCGGAGTCATCGTTTTTCATCCGAAAATTGATTTTTCGGACTGTACCAAAAATGATTCAAAATGTCAATTGGATCGTGCCTCATGTTGAATAACCACTTTTTAAACCCTCACAGTGACCAAAATTGCCATTTTTACAGAGTTTTGCTTACTCAAAAGCTACAATTTTGACCCGTTTCAGGCACAGAAATGACTTTAAACACACTTATTTTAGTTAACAAAGTCATAATTCACATCCAACAGTCATTTAGAGTCAAAAGATTAAATGTTAAAATGTCATCATTATAGACCATTTTGGGATCGTTCGACAGGTCCGGAGTCATCGTTTTTCATCTGAAAATTGATTTTTTGGACTGTACCAAAAATGATTCAAAATGTCAATTGGATCAAGCCTCATGTTGAATAACCACTTTTTAAACCCTCACAGTGACCAAAATTGCCATTTTTACAGAGTTTTGCTTACTCAAAAGCTTCCATTTTGACCCGTTTCAGGCAAAGAAATGACTTTAAACACACTTATTTTAGTTAACAAAGTCATAATTCACATCCAACAGTTATTTAGAGTCAAAAGATTAAATGTTGAAATTTCATCCATATTGACCATTTTGGGATCGTTGGACAGGTCCGGTGTCATTGTTTTTCATCCGAAAATTGATTTTCCGGACTGTACCAAAAATGATTCAAAATGTCAAATGGATCGTGCCTCATGTTGAATAACCACTTTTTAAACCCTCACAGTGACCAAAATTGCCATTTTTACAGAGTTTTGCTTACTCAAAAGCTTCCATTTTGACCCGTTTCAGGCACAGAAATGACTTTAAACACACTTATTCTAGTTGACAAAGTCATAATTCACATCCAACAGTCATTTAGAGTCAAAAGCCTAAATGTTAAAATTTCATCCATATTGACCATTTTGGGATCGTTCGACAGGTCCGGAGTCATCGTTTTTCATCCTAAAATTGATTTTTTGGACTGTACCAAAAATGATTCAAAATGTCAATTGGATCATGCCTCATGTTGAATAGCCACTTTTTAAATCCTCACAGTGACCAAAATTGCCATTTTTACAGAGTTTTGCTTACTCAAAAGCTTCAATTTTGACCCGTTTCAGGCACAGAAATGACTTTAAACACACTTATTTTAGTTAACAATGTCATAATTCACATCCAACAGTCATTTAGAGTCAAAAGATTAAATGTTAAAATGTCATCATTATAGACCATTTTGGGATCGTTCGACAGGTCCGGAGTCATCGTTTTTCATCCGAAAATTGATTTTTTGGACTGTACCAAAAATGATTCAAAATGTCAATTGGATCATGCCTCATGTTGAATAACCACTTTTTAAACCCTCACAGTGACCAAAATTGCCATTTTTACAGAGTTTTGCTTACTCAAAAGCTTCAATTTTGACCCATTTCAGGCACAGAAATGACTTTAAACACACTTATTTTAGTTGAAGAAGTCATAATTCACATCCAACAGTTATTTAGAGTCAAAAGATTAAATGTTGAAATTTCATCCATATTGACCATTTTGGGATCGTTCGACAGGTCCGGAGTCATCGTTTTTCATCCGAAAATTGATTTTTTGGACTGTACCAAAGATGATTCAAAATGTCAATTGGATCGTGCCTCATATTGAATAACCACTTTTTAAACCCTCACAGTGACCAAAATTGCCATTTTTACAGAGTTTTGCTTACTCAAAAGCTTCCATTTTGACCCGTTTCAGGCACAGAAATGACTTTAAACACACTTATTCTAGTTGACAAAGTCATAATTCACATCCAACAGTCATTTAGAGTCAAAAGATTAAATGTTGAAATTTCATCCATATTGACCATTTTGGGATCGTTCGACAGGTCCGGAGTCATCGTTTTTCATCCGAAAATTGATTTTTCGGACTGTACCAAAAATGATTCAAAATGTCAATTGGATCGTGCCTCATGTTGAATAACCACTTTTTAAACCCTCACAGTGACCAAAATTGCCATTTTTACAGAGTTTTGCTTACTCAAAAGCTACAATTTTGACCCGTTTCAGGCACAGAAATGACTTTAAACACACTTATTTTAGTTAACAAAGTCATAATTCACATCCAACAGTCATTTAGAGTCAAAAGATTAAATGTTGAAATTTCATCCATATTGACCATTTTGGGATCGTTCGACAGGTCCGGAGTCATCGTTTTTCATCCGAAAATTGATTTTTTGGACTGTACCAAAAATGATTCAAAATGTCAATTGGATCGTGCCTCATGTTGAATAACCACTTTTTAAACCCTCACAGTGACAAAAATTGCCATTTTTACAGAGTTTTGCTTACTCAAAAGCTTCAATTTTGACCCGTTTCAGGCACAGAAATGACTTTAAACACACTTATTCTAGTTGACAAAGTCATAATTCACATCCAACAGTCATTTAGAGTCAAAAGATTAAATGTTAAAATGTCATCATTATAGACCATTTTGGGATCGTTCGACAGGTCCGGAGTCATCGTTTTTCATCCGAAAATTTATTTTTTGGACTGTACCAAAAATGATTCAAAATGTCAATTGGATCATGCCTCATGTTGAATAACCACTTTTTCAACCCTCACAGTGACCAAAATTGTCATTTTTACAGAGTTTTGCTTACTTAAAAGCTTCAATTTTGACCCGTTTCAGGCACAGAAATGACTTTAAACACACGTATTCTAGTTGACAAAGTCATAATTCACATCCAACAGTCATTTAGAGTCAAAAGATTAAATGTTAAAATGTCATCATTATAGACCATTTTGGGATCGTTCGACAGGTCCGGAGTCATCGTTTTTCATCTGAAAATTGATTTTTTGGACTGTACCAAAAATGATTCAAAATGTCAATTGGATCATGCCTCATGTTGAATAACCACTTTTTAAACCCTCACAGTGACCAAAATTGCCATTTTTACAGAGTTTTGTTTACTCAAAAGCTTCCATTTTGACCCGTTTCAGGCAAAGAAATGACTTTAAACACACTTATTTTAGTTAACAAAGTCATAATTCACATCCAACAGTTATTTAGAGTCAAAAGATTAAATGTTGAAATTTCATCCATATTGGCCATTTTGGGATCGTTGGACAGGTCCGGAGTCATTGTTTTTCATCCGAAAATTGATTTTCCGGACTGTACCAAAAATGATTCAAAATGTCAATTGGATCGTGCCTCATGTTGAATAACCACTTTTTAAACCCTCACAGTGACCAAAATTGCCATTTTTACAGAGTTTTGCTTACTCAAAAGCTTCCATTTTGACCCGTTTCAGGCACAGAAATGACTTTAAACACACTTATTCTAGTTGACAAAGTCATAATTCACATCCAACAGTCATTTAGAGTCAAAAGCCTAAATGTTAAAATTTCATCCATATTGACCATTTTGGGATCGTTCGACAGGTCCGGAGTCATCGTTTTTCATCCTAAAATTGATTTTTTGGACTGTACCAAAAATGATTCAAAATGTCAATTGGATCATGCCTTATGTTGAATAGCCACTTTTTAAATCCTCACAGTGACCAAAATTGCCATTTTTACAGAGTTTTGCTTACTCAAAAGCTTCAATTTTGACCCGTTTCAGGCACAGAAATGACTTTAAACACACTTATTTTAGTTAACAAAGTCATAATTCACATCCAACAGTCATTTAGAGTCAAAAGATTAAATGTTAAAATGTCATCATTATAGACCAATTTGGGATCGTTCGACAGGTCCGGAGTCATCGTTTTTCATCCGAAAATTGATTTTTCGGACTGTACCAAAAATGATTCAAAATGTCAATTGGATCATGCCTCATGTTGAATAACCACTTTTTAAACCCTCACAGTGACCAAAATTGCCATTTTTACAGAGTTTTGCTTACTCAAAAGCTTCAATTTTGACCCATTTCAGGCACAGAAATGACTTTAAACACACTTATTTTAGTTGAAGAAGTCATAATTCACATCCAACAGTTATTTAGAGTCAAAAGATTAAATGTTGAAATTTCATCCATATTGACCATTTTGGGATCGTTCGACAGGTCCGGAGTCATCGTTTTTCATCCGAAAATTGATTTTTCGGACTGTACCAAAGATGATTCAAAATGTCAATTGGATCGTGCCTCATGTTGAATAACCACTTTTTAAACCCTCACAGTGACCAAAATTGCCATTTTTACAGAGTTTTGCTTACTCAAAAGCTTCCATTTTGAACCGTTTCAGGCACAGAAATGACTTTAAACACACTTATTCTAGTTGACAAAGTAATAATTCACATCCAACAGTCATTTAGAGTCAAAAGATTAAATGTTGAAATTTCATCCATATTGACCATTTTGGGATCGTTCGACAGGTCCGGAGTCATCGTTTTTCATCCGAAAATTGATTTTTCGGACTGTACCAAAAATGATTCAAAATGTCAATTGGATCGCGCCTCATGTTGAATAACCACTTTTTAAACCCTCACAGTGACCAAAATTGCCATTTTTACAGAGTTTTGCTTACTCAAAAGCTACAATTTTGACCCGTTTCAGGCACAGAAATGACTTTAAACACACTTATTTTAGTTAACAAAGTCATAATTCACATCCAACAGTCATTTAGAGTCAAAAGATTAAATGTTAAAATGTCATCATTATATACCATTTTGGGATCGTTCGACAGGTCCGGAGTCATCGTTTTTCATCCGAAAATTGATTTTTTGGACTGTACCAAAAATGATTCAAAATGTCAATTGGATCATGCCTCATGTTGAATAACCACTTTTTAAACCCTCACAGTGACCAAAATTGCCATTTTTACAGAGTTTTGCTTACTCAAAAGCTTCCATTTTGACCCGTTTCAGGCACAGAAATGACTTTAAACACACTTATTTTAGTTGACAATGTCATAATTCACATCCAACAGTCATTTAGAGTCAAAAGATTAAATGTTAAAATTTCATCCATATTGACCATTTTGGGATCGTTCGACAGGTCCGGAGTCATCGTTTTTCATCCTAAAATTGATTTTTTGGACTGTACCAAAAATGATTCAAAATGTCAATTGGATCATGCCTCATGTTGAATAGCCACTTTTTAAATCCTCACAGTGACCAAAATTGCCATTTTTACAGAGTTTTGCTTACTCAAAAGCTTCAATTTTGACCCGTTTCAGGCACAGAAATGACTTTAAACACACTTATTTTAGTTAACAAAGTCATAATTCACATCCAACAGTCATTTAGAGCAAAAGATTAAATGTTAAAATGTCATCATTATAGACCATTTTGGGATCGTTCGACAGGTCCGGAGTCATCGTTTTTCATCTGAAAATTGATTTTTTGGACTGTACCAAAAATTATTCAAAATGTCAATTGGATCATGCCTCATGTTGAATAACCACTTTTTAAACCCTCACAGTGACCAAAATTGCCATTTTTACAGAGTTTTGCTTACTCAAAAGCTTCCATTTTGACCCGTTTCAGGCAAAGAAATGACTTTAAACACACTCATTTTAGTTGACAAAGTCATAATTCACATCCAACAGTCATTTAGAGTCAAAAGATTAAATGTTAAAATTTCATCCATATTGACCATTTTGGGATCGTTCGACAGGTCCGGAGTCATCGTTTTTCATCCGAAAATTGATTTTTTGGACTGTACCAAAAATGATTCAAAATGTCAATTGGATCATGCCTCATGTTGAATAACCACTTTTTAAACCCTCACAGTGACCAAAATTGCCATTTTTACAGAGTTTTGCTAACTCAAAAGCTTCAATTTTGACCCGTTTCAGGCACAGAAATGACTTTAAACACACCTATTTTAGTTGAAGAAGTCATAATTCACATCCAGCAGTTATTTAGAGTCAAAAGATTAAATGTTGAAATTTCATCCATATTGACCATTTTGGGATCGTTCGACAGGTCCGGAGTCATCGTTTTTCATCCGAAAATTGATTTTTCGGACTGTACCAAAGATGATTCAAAATGTCAATTGGATCGTGCCTCATGTTGAATAACCACTTTTTAAACCCTCACAGTGACCAAAATTGCCATTTTTACAGAGTTTTGCTTACTCAAAAGCTTCCATTTTGACCCGTTTCAGGCACAGAAATGACTTTAAACACACTTATTCTAGTTGACAAAGTCTTAATTCACATCCAACAGTCATTTAGAGTCAAAAGATTAAATGTTGAAATTTCATCCATATTGACCATTTTGGGATCGTTCGACAGGTCCGGAGTCATCGTTTTTCATCCGAAAATTGATTTTTCGGACTGTACCAAAAATGATTCAAAATGTCAATTGGATCGTGCCTCATGTTGAATAACCACTTTTTAAACCCTCACAGTGACCAAAATTGCCATTTTTACAGAGTTTTGCTTACTCAAAAGCTTCAATTTTGACCCGTTTCAGGCACAGAAATGACTTTAAACACACTTATTTTAGTTAACAAAGTCATAATTCACATCCAACAGTCATTTAGAGTCAAAAGATTAAATGTTGAAATTTCATCCATATTGACCATTTTGGGATCGTTCGACAGGTCCGGAGTCATCGTTTTTCATCCGAAAATTGATTTTTTGGGCAGTACCAAAAATGATTCAAAATGTGAATTGGATCATGCCTCATGTTGAATAACCACTTTTTAAACCCTCACAGTGACAAAAATTGCCATTTTTACAGAGTTTTGCTTACTCAAAAGCTTCAATTTTGACCCGTTTCAGGCACAGAAATGACTTTAAACACACTTATTCTAGTTGACAAAGTCATAATTCACATCCAACAGTCATTTAGAGTCAAAAGATTAAATGTTGAAATTTCATCCATATTGACCATTTTGGGATCGTTCGACAGGTCCGGAGTCATCGTTTTTCATCCAAAAATTGATTTTTTGGACTGTACCAAAAATGATTCAAAATGTCAATTGGATCGTGCCTCATGTTGAATAACCACTTTTTAAACCCTCACAGTGACCAAAATTGCCATTTTTACAGAGTTTTGCTTACTCAAAAGCTTCAATTTTGACCCGTTTCAGGCACAGAAATGACTTTAAACACACTTATTCTAGTTGACAAAGTCATAATTCACATCCAACAGTCATTTAGAGTCAAAAGATTAAATGTTAAAATGTCATCATTATAGAGCATTTTGGGATCGTTCGACAGGTCCGGAGTCATCGTTTTTCATCCGAAAATTGATTTTTTGGACTGTACCAAAAATGATTTAAAATGTCAATTGGATCGTGCCTCATGTTGAATAACCACTTTTTCAACCCTCACAGTGACCAAAATTGTCATTTTTACAGAGTTTTGCTTACTTAAAAGCTTCACTTTTGACCCGTTTCAGGCACAGAAATGACTTTAAACACACTTATTCTAGTTGACAAAGTCATAATTCACATCCAACAGTCATTTAGAGTCAAAAGATTAAATGTTAAAATGTCATCATTATAGACCATTTTGGGATCGTTCGACAGGTCCGGAGTCATCGTTTTTCATCTGAAAATTGATTTTTTGGACTGTACCAAAAATGATTCAAAATGTCAATTGGATCATGCCTCATGTTGAGTAACCACTTTTTAAACCCTCACAGTGACCAAAATTGCCATTTTTACAGAGTTTTGCTTACTCAAAAGCTTCCATTTTGACCCGTTTCAGGCAAAGAAATGACTTTAAACACACTTATTTTAGTTAACAAAGTCATAATTCACATCCAACAGTTATTTAGAGTCAAAAGATTAAATGTTGAAATTTCATCCATATTGACCATTTTGGGATCGTTGGACAGGTCCGGAGTCATTGTTTTTCATCCGAAAATTGATTTTCCGGACTGTACCAAAAATGATTCAAAATGTCAATTGGATCGTGCCTCATGTTGAATAACCACTTTTTAAACCCTCAAAGTGACCAAAATTGCCATTTTTACAGAGTTTTGCTTACTCAAAAGCTTCCATTTTGACCCGTTTCAGGCACAGAAATGACTTTAAACACACTTATTCTAGTTGACAAAGTCATAATTCACATCCAACAGTCATTTAGAGTCAAAAGCCTAAATGTTAAAATTTCATCCATATTGACCATTTTGGGATCGTTCGACAGGTCCGGAGTCATCGTTTTTCATCCGAAAATTGATTTTTTGGACTGTACCAAAAATGATTCAAAATGTCAATTGGATCATGCCTCATGTTGAATAACCACTTTTTAAACCCTCACAGTGACCAAAATTGCCATTTTTACAGAGTTTTGCTTACTCAAAAGCTTCAATTTTGACCCGTTTCAGGCACAGAAATGACTTTAAACACACTTATTTTAGTTAACAAAGTCATAATTCACATCCAACAGTCATTTAGAGTCAAAAGATTAAATGTTAAAATGTCATCATTATAGACCAATTTGGGATCGTTCGACAGGTCCGGAGTCATCGTTTTTCATCCGAAAATTGATTTTTCGGACTGTACCAAAAATGATTCAAAATGTCAATTGGATCATGCCTCATGTTGAATAACCACTTTTTAAACCCTCACAGTGACCAAAATTGCCATTTTTACAGAGTTTTGCTTACTCAAAAGCTTCAGTTTTGACCCATTTCAGGCACAGAAATGACTTTAAACACACTTATTTTAGTTGAAGAAGTCATAATTCACATCCAACAGTTATTTAGAGTCAAAAGATTAAATGTTGAAATTTCATCCATATTGACCATTTTGGGATCGTTCGACAGGTCCGGAGTCATCGTTTTTCATCCGAAAATTGATTTTTTGGACTGTACCAAAGATGATTCAAAATGTCAATTGGATCGTGCCTCATGTTGAATAACCACTTTTTAAACCCTCACAGTGACCAAAATTGCCATTTTTACAGAGTTTTGCTTACTCAAAAGCTTCCATTTTGACCCGTTTCAGGCACAGAAATGACTTTAAACACACTTATTCTAGTTGACAAAGTCATAATTCACATCCAACAGTCATTTAGAGTCAAAAGATTAAATGTTGAAATTTCATCCATATTGACCATTTTGGGATCGTTCGACAGGTCCGGAGTCATCGTTTTTCATCCGAAAATTGATTTTTCGGACTGTACCAAAAATGATTCAAAATGTCAATTGGATCGTGCCTCATGTTGAATAACCACTTTTTAAACCCTCACAGTGACCAAAATTGCCATTTTTACAGAGTTTTGCTTACTCAAAAGCTTCCATTTTGACCCGTTTCAGGCACAGAAATGACTTTAAACACACTTATTTTAGTTAACAATGTCATAATTCACATCCAACAGTCATTTAGAGTCAAAAGATTAAATGTTAAAATGTCATCATTATAGACCATTTTGGGATCGTTCGACAGGTCCGGAGTCATCGTTTTTCATCCGAAAATTGATTTTTTGGACTGTACCAAAAATGATTCAAAATGTCAATTGGATCATGCCTCATGTTGAATAACCACTTTTTAAACCCTCACAGTGACCAAAATTGCCATTTTTACAGAGTTTTGCTTACTCAAAAGCTTCAATTTTGACCCATTTCAGGCACAGAAATGACTTTAAACACACTTATTTTAGTTGAAGAAGTCATAATTCACATCCAACAGTTATTTAGAGTCAAAAGATTAAATGTTGAAATTTCATCCATATTGACCATTTTGGGATCGTTCGACAGGTCCGGAGTCATCGTTTTTCATCCGAAAATTGATTTTTTGGACTGTACCAAAGATGATTCAAAATGTCAATTGGATCGTGCCTCATATTGAATAACCACTTTTTAAACCCTCACAGTGACCAAAATTGCCATTTTTACAGAGTTTTGCTTACTCAAAAGCTTCCATTTTGACCCGTTTCAGGCACAGAAATGACTTTAAACACACTTATTCTAGTTGACAAAGTCATAATTCACATCCAACAGTCATTTAGAGTCAAAAGATTAAATGTTGAAATTTCATCCATATTGACCATTTTGGGATCGTTCGACAGGTCCGGAGTCATCGTTTTTCATCCGAAAATTGATTTTTCGGACTGTACCAAAAATGATTCAAAATGTCAATTGGATCGTGCCTCATGTTGAATAACCACTTTTTAAACCCTCACAGTGACCAAAATTGCCATTTTTACAGAGTTTTGCTTACTCAAAAGCTACAATTTTGACCCGTTTCAGGCACAGAAATGACTTTAAACACACTTATTTTAGTTAACAAAGTCATAATTCACATCCAACAGTCATTTAGAGTCAAAAGATTAAATGTTGAAATTTCATCCATATTGACCATTTTGGGATCGTTCGACAGGTCCGGAGTCATCGTTTTTCATCCGAAAATTGATTTTTTGGACTGTACCAAAAATGATTCAAAATGTCAATTGGATCGTGCCTCATGTTGAATAACCACTTTTTAAACCCTCACAGTGACAAAAATTGCCATTTTTACAGAGTTTTGCTTACTCAAAAGCTTCAATTTTGACCCGTTTCAGGCACAGAAATGACTTTAAACACACTTATTCTAGTTGACAAAGTCATAATTCACATCCAACAGTCATTTAGAGTCAAAAGATTAAATGTTAAAATGTCATCATTATAGACCATTTTGGGATCGTTCGACAGGTCCGGAGTCATCGTTTTTCATCCGAAAATTTATTTTTTGGACTGTACCAAAAATGATTCAAAATGTCAATTGGATCATGCCTCATGTTGAATAACCACTTTTTCAACCCTCACAGTGACCAAAATTGTCATTTTTACAGAGTTTTGCTTACTTAAAAGCTTCAATTTTGACCCGTTTCAGGCACAGAAATGACTTTAAACACACGTATTCTAGTTGACAAAGTCATAATTCACATCCAACAGTCATTTAGAGTCAAAAGATTAAATGTTAAAATGTCATCATTATAGACCATTTTGGGATCGTTCGACAGGTCCGGAGTCATCGTTTTTCATCTGAAAATTGATTTTTTGGACTGTACCAAAAATGATTCAAAATGTCAATTGGATCATGCCTCATGTTGAATAACCACTTTTTAAACCCTCACAGTGACCAAAATTGCCATTTTTACAGAGTTTTGTTTACTCAAAAGCTTCCATTTTGACCCGTTTCAGGCAAAGAAATGACTTTAAACACACTTATTTTAGTTAACAAAGTCATAATTCACATCCAACAGTTATTTAGAGTCAAAAGATTAAATGTTGAAATTTCATCCATATTGGCCATTTTGGGATCGTTGGACAGGTCCGGAGTCATTGTTTTTCATCCGAAAATTGATTTTCCGGACTGTACCAAAAATGATTCAAAATGTCAATTGGATCGTGCCTCATGTTGAATAACCACTTTTTAAACCCTCACAGTGACCAAAATTGCCATTTTTACAGAGTTTTGCTTACTCAAAAGCTTCCATTTTGACCCGTTTCAGGCACAGAAATGACTTTAAACACACTTATTCTAGTTGACAAAGTCATAATTCACATCCAACAGTCATTTAGAGTCAAAAGCCTAAATGTTAAAATTTCATCCATATTGACCATTTTGGGATCGTTCGACAGGTCCGGAGTCATCGTTTTTCATCCTAAAATTGATTTTTTGGACTGTACCAAAAATGATTCAAAATGTCAATTGGATCATGCCTTATGTTGAATAGCCACTTTTTAAATCCTCACAGTGACCAAAATTGCCATTTTTACAGAGTTTTGCTTACTCAAAAGCTTCAATTTTGACCCGTTTCAGGCACAGAAATGACTTTAAACACACTTATTTTAGTTAACAAAGTCATAATTCACATCCAACAGTCATTTAGAGTCAAAAGATTAAATGTTAAAATGTCATCATTATAGACCAATTTGGGATCGTTCGACAGGTCCGGAGTCATCGTTTTTCATCCGAAAATTGATTTTTCGGACTGTACCAAAAATGATTCAAAATGTCAATTGGATCATGCCTCATGTTGAATAACCACTTTTTAAACCCTCACAGTGACCAAAATTGCCATTTTTACAGAGTTTTGCTTACTCAAAAGCTTCAATTTTGACCCATTTCAGGCACAGAAATGACTTTAAACACACTTATTTTAGTTGAAGAAGTCATAATTCACATCCAACAGTTATTTAGAGTCAAAAGATTAAATGTTGAAATTTCATCCATATTGACCATTTTGGGATCGTTCGACAGGTCCGGAGTCATCGTTTTTCATCCGAAAATTGATTTTTCGGACTGTACCAAAGATGATTCAAAATGTCAATTGGATCGTGCCTCATGTTGAATAACCACTTTTTAAACCCTCACAGTGACCAAAATTGCCATTTTTACAGAGTTTTGCTTACTCAAAAGCTTCCATTTTGAACCGTTTCAGGCACAGAAATGACTTTAAACACACTTATTCTAGTTGACAAAGTAATAATTCACATCCAACAGTCATTTAGAGTCAAAAGATTAAATGTTGAAATTTCATCCATATTGACCATTTTGGGATCGTTCGACAGGTCCGGAGTCATCGTTTTTCATCCGAAAATTGATTTTTCGGACTGTACCAAAAATGATTCAAAATGTCAATTGGATCGCGCCTCATGTTGAATAACCACTTTTTAAACCCTCACAGTGACCAAAATTGCCATTTTTACAGAGTTTTGCTTACTCAAAAGCTACAATTTTGACCCGTTTCAGGCACAGAAATGACTTTAAACACACTTATTTTAGTTAACAAAGTCATAATTCACATCCAACAGTCATTTAGAGTCAAAAGATTAAATGTTAAAATGTCATCATTATATACCATTTTGGGATCGTTCGACAGGTCCGGAGTCATCGTTTTTCATCCGAAAATTGATTTTTTGGACTGTACCAAAAATGATTCAAAATGTCAATTGGATCATGCCTCATGTTGAATAACCACTTTTTAAACCCTCACAGTGACCAAAATTGCCATTTTTACAGAGTTTTGCTTACTCAAAAGCTTCCATTTTGACCCGTTTCAGGCACAGAAATGACTTTAAACACACTTATTTTAGTTGACAATGTCATAATTCACATCCAACAGTCATTTAGAGTCAAAAGATTAAATGTTAAAATTTCATCCATATTGACCATTTTGGGATCGTTCGACAGGTCCGGAGTCATCGTTTTTCATCCTAAAATTGATTTTTTGGACTGTACCAAAAATGATTCAAAATGTCAATTGGATCATGCCTCATGTTGAATAGCCACTTTTTAAATCCTCACAGTGACCAAAATTGCCATTTTTACAGAGTTTTGCTTACTCAAAAGCTTCAATTTTGACCCGTTTCAGGCACAGAAATGACTTTAAACACACTTATTTTAGTTAACAAAGTCATAATTCACATCCAACAGTCATTTAGAGCAAAAGATTAAATGTTAAAATGTCATCATTATAGACCATTTTGGGATCGTTCGACAGGTCCGGAGTCATCGTTTTTCATCTGAAAATTGATTTTTTGGACTGTACCAAAAATTATTCAAAATGTCAATTGGATCATGCCTCATGTTGAATAACCACTTTTTAAACCCTCACAGTGACCAAAATTGCCATTTTTACAGAGTTTTGCTTACTCAAAAGCTTCCATTTTGACCCGTTTCAGGCAAAGAAATGACTTTAAACACACTCATTTTAGTTGACAAAGTCATAATTCACATCCAACAGTCATTTAGAGTCAAAAGATTAAATGTTAAAATTTCATCCATATTGACCATTTTGGGATCGTTTGACAGGTCCGGAGTCATTGTTTTTCATCCGAAAATTGATTTTTTGGACTGTACCAAAAATGATTCAAAATGTCAATTGGATCATGCCTCATGTTGAATAACCACTTTTTAAACCCTCACAGTGACCAAAATTGCCATTTTTACAGAGTTTTGCTAACTCAAAAGCTTCAATTTTGACCCGTTTCAGGCACAGAAATGACTTTAAACACACCTATTTTAGTTGAAGAAGTCATAATTCACATCCAGCAGTTATTTAGAGTCAAAAGATTAAATGTTGAAATTTCATCCATATTGACCATTTTGGGATCGTTCGACAGGTCCGGAGTCATCGTTTTTCATCCGAAAATTGATTTTTCGGACTGTACCAAAGATGATTCAAAATGTCAATTGGATCGTGCCTCATGTTGAATAACCACTTTTTAAACCCTCACAGTGACCAAAATTGCCATTTTTACAGAGTTTTGCTTACTCAAAAGCTTCCATTTTGACCCGTTTCAGGCACAGAAATGACTTTAAACACACTTATTCTAGTTGACAAAGTCTTAATTCACATCCAACAGTCATTTAGAGTCAAAAGATTAAATGTTGAAATTTCATCCATATTGACCATTTTGGGATCGTTCGACAGGTCCGGAGTCATCGTTTTTCATCCGAAAATTGATTTTTCGGACTGTACCAAAAATGATTCAAAATGTCAATTGGATCGTGCCTCATGTTGAATAACCACTTTTTAAACCCTCACAGTGACCAAAATTGCCATTTTTACAGAGTTTTGCTTACTCAAAAGCTTCAATTTTGACCCGTTTCAGGCACAGAAATGACTTTAAACACACTTATTTTAGTTAACAAAGTCATAATTCACATCCAACAGTCATTTAGAGTCAAAAGATTAAATGTTGAAATTTCATCCATATTGACCATTTTGGGATCGTTCGACAGGTCCGGAGTCATCGTTTTTCATCCGAAAATTGATTTTTTGGGCAGTACCAAAAATGATTCAAAATGTGAATTGGATCATGCCTCATGTTGAATAACCACTTTTTAAACCCTCACAGTGACAAAAATTGCCATTTTTACAGAGTTTTGCTTACTCAAAAGCTTCAATTTTGACCCGTTTCAGGCACAGAAATGACTTTAAACACACTTATTCTAGTTGACAAAGTCATAATTCACATCCAACAGTCATTTAGAGTCAAAAGATTAAATGTTGAAATTTCATCCATATTGACCATTTTGGGATCGTTCGACAGGTCCGGAGTCATCGTTTTTCATCCAAAAATTGATTTTTTGGACTGTACCAAAAATGATTCAAAATGTCAATTGGATCGTGCCTCATGTTGAATAACCACTTTTTAAACCCTCACAGTGACCAAAATTGCCATTTTTACAGAGTTTTGCTTACTCAAAAGCTTCAATTTTGACCCGTTTCAGGCACAGAAATGACTTTAAACACACTTATTCTAGTTGACAAAGTCATAATTCACATCCAACAGTCATTTAGAGTCAAAAGATTAAATGTTAAAATGTCATCATTATAGAGCATTTTGGGATCGTTCGACAGGTCCGGAGTCATCGTTTTTCATCCGAAAATTGATTTTTTGGACTGTACCAAAAATGATTTAAAATGTCAATTGGATCGTGCCTCATGTTGAATAACCACTTTTTCAACCCTCACAGTGACCAAAATTGTCATTTTTACAGAGTTTTGCTTACTTAAAAGCTTCACTTTTGACCCGTTTCAGGCACAGAAATGACTTTAAACACACTTATTCTAGTTGACAAAGTCATAATTCACATCCAACAGTCATTTAGAGTCAAAAGATTAAATGTTAAAATGTCATCATTATAGACCATTTTGGGATCGTTCGACAGGTCCGGAGTCATCGTTTTTCATCTGAAAATTGATTTTTTGGACTGTACCAAAAATGATTCAAAATGTCAATTGGATCATGCCTCATGTTGAGTAACCACTTTTTAAACCCTCACAGTGACCAAAATTGCCATTTTTACAGAGTTTTGCTTACTCAAAAGCTTCCATTTTGACCCGTTTCAGGCAAAGAAATGACTTTAAACACACTTATTTTAGTTAACAAAGTCATAATTCACATCCAACAGTTATTTAGAGTCAAAAGATTAAATGTTGAAATTTCATCCATATTGACCATTTTGGGATCGTTGGACAGGTCCGGAGTCATTGTTTTTCATCCGAAAATTGATTTTCCGGACTGTACCAAAAATGATTCAAAATGTCAATTGGATCGTGCCTCATGTTGAATAACCACTTTTTAAACCCTCAAAGTGACCAAAATTGCCATTTTTACAGAGTTTTGCTTACTCAAAAGCTTCCATTTTGACCCGTTTCAGGCACAGAAATGACTTTAAACACACTTATTCTAGTTGACAAAGTCATAATTCACATCCAACAGTCATTTAGAGTCAAAAGCCTAAATGTTAAAATTTCATCCATATTGACCATTTTGGGATCGTTCGACAGGTCCGGAGTCATCGTTTTTCATCCGAAAATTGATTTTTTGGACTGTACCAAAAATGATTCAAAATGTCAATTGGATCATGCCTCATGTTGAATAACCACTTTTTAAACCCTCACAGTGACCAAAATTGCCATTTTTACAGAGTTTTGCTTACTCAAAAGCTTCAATTTTGACCCGTTTCAGGCACAGAAATGACTTTAAACACACTTATTTTAGTTAACAAAGTCATAATTCACATCCAACAGTCATTTAGAGTCAAAAGATTAAATGTTAAAATGTCATCATTATAGACCAATTTGGGATCGTTCGACAGGTCCGGAGTCATCGTTTTTCATCCGAAAATTGATTTTTCGGACTGTACCAAAAATGATTCAAAATGTCAATTGGATCATGCCTCATGTTGAATAACCACTTTTTAAACCCTCACAGTGACCAAAATTGCCATTTTTACAGAGTTTTGCTTACTCAAAAGCTTCAGTTTTGACCCATTTCAGGCACAGAAATGACTTTAAACACACTTATTTTAGTTGAAGAAGTCATAATTCACATCCAACAGTTATTTAGAGTCAAAAGATTAAATGTTGAAATTTCATCCATATTGACCATTTTGGGATCGTTCGACAGGTCCGGAGTCATCGTTTTTCATCCGAAAATTGATTTTTTGGACTGTACCAAAGATGATTCAAAATGTCAATTGGATCGTGCCTCATGTTGAATAACCACTTTTTAAACCCTCACAGTGACCAAAATTGCCATTTTTACAGAGTTTTGCTTACTCAAAAGCTTCCATTTTGACCCGTTTCAGGCACAGAAATGACTTTAAACACACTTATTCTAGTTGACAAAGTCATAATTCACATCCAACAGTCATTTAGAGTCAAAAGATTAAATGTTGAAATTTCATCCATATTGACCATTTTGGGATCGTTCGACAGGTCCGGAGTCATCGTTTTTCATCCGAAAATTGATTTTTCGGACTGTACCAAAAATGATTCAAAATGTCAATTGGATCGTGCCTCATGTTGAATAACCACTTTTTAAACCCTCACAGTGACCAAAATTGCCATTTTTACAGAGTTTTGCTTACTCAAAAGCTTCCATTTTGACCCGTTTCAGGCACAGAAATGACTTTAAACACACTTATTCTAGTTGACAAAGTAATAATTCACATCCAACAGTCATTTAGAGTCAAAAGATTAAATGTTGAAATTTCATCCATATTGACCATTTTGGGATCGTTCGACAGGTCCGGAGTCATCGTTTTTCATCCGAAAATTGATTTTTCGGACTGTACCAAAAATGATTCAAAATGTCAATTGGATCGCGCCTCATGTTGAATAACCACTTTTTAAACCCTCACAGTGACCAAAATTGCCATTTTTACAGAGTTTTGCTTACTCAAAAGCTACAATTTTGACCCGTTTCAGGCACAGAAATGACTTTAAACACACTTATTTTAGTTAACAAAGTCATAATTCACATCCAACAGTCATTTAGAGTCAAAAGATTAAATGTTAAAATGTCATCATTATATACCATTTTGGGATCGTTCGACAGGTCCGGAGTCATCGTTTTTCATCCGAAAATTGATTTTTTGGACTGTACCAAAAATGATTCAAAATGTCAATTGGATCATGCCTCATGTTGAATAACCACTTTTTAAACCCTCACAGTGACCAAAATTGCCATTTTTACAGAGTTTTGCTTACTCAAAAGCTTCCATTTTGACCCGTTTCAGGCACAGAAATGACTTTAAACACACTTATTTTAGTTGACAATGTCATAATTCACATCCAACAGTCATTTAGAGTCAAAAGATTAAATGTTAAAATTTCATCCATATTGACCATTTTGGGATCGTTCGACAGGTCCGGAGTCATCGTTTTTCATCCTAAAATTGATTTTTTGGACTGTACCAAAAATGATTCAAAATGTCAATTGGATCATGCCTCATGTTGAATAGCCACTTTTTAAATCCTCACAGTGACCAAAATTGCCATTTTTACAGAGTTTTGCTTACTCAAAAGCTTCAATTTTGACCCGTTTCAGGCACAGAAATGACTTTAAACACACTTATTTTAGTTAACAAAGTCATAATTCACATCCAACAGTCATTTAGAGCAAAAGATTAAATGTTAAAATGTCATCATTATAGACCATTTTGGGATCGTTCGACAGGTCCGGAGTCATCGTTTTTCATCTGAAAATTGATTTTTTGGACTGTACCAAAAATTATTCAAAATGTCAATTGGATCATGCCTCATGTTGAATAACCACTTTTTAAACCCTCACAGTGACCAAAATTGCCATTTTTACAGAGTTTTGCTTACTCAAAAGCTTCCATTTTGACCCGTTTCAGGCAAAGAAATGACTTTAAACACACTCATTTTAGTTGACAAAGTCATAATTCACATCCAACAGTCATTTAGAGTCAAAAGATTAAATGTTAAAATTTCATCCATATTGACCATTTTGGGATCGTTCGACAGGTCCGGAGTCATCGTTTTTCATCCGAAAATTGATTTTTTGGACTGTACCAAAAATGATTCAAAATGTCAATTGGATCATGCCTCATGTTGAATAACCACTTTTTAAACCCTCACAGTGACCAAAATTGCCATTTTTACAGAGTTTTGCTAACTCAAAAGCTTCAATTTTGACCCGTTTCAGGCACAGAAATGACTTTAAACACACTTATTTTAGTTGAAGAAGTCATAATTCACATCCAGCAGTTATTTAGAGTCAAAAGATTAAATGTTGAAATTTCATCCATATTGACCATTTTGGGATCGTTCGACAGGTCCGGAGTCATCGTTTTTCATCCGAAAATTGATTTTTCGGACTGTACCAAAGATGATTCAAAATGTCAATTGGATCGTGCCTCATGTTGAATAACCACTTTTTAAACCCTCACAGTGACCAAAATTGCCATTTTTACAGAGTTTTGCTTACTCAAAAGCTTCCATTTTGACCCGTTTCAGGCACAGAAATGACTTTAAACACACTTATTCTAGTTGACAAAGTCTTAATTCACATCCAACAGTCATTTAGAGTCAAAAGATTAAATGTTGAAATTTCATCCATATTGACCATTTTGGGATCGTTCGACAGGTCCGGAGTCATCGTTTTTCATCCGAAAATTGATTTTTCGGACTGTACCAAAAATGATTCAAAATGTCAATTGGATCGTGCCTCATGTTGAATAACCACTTTTTAAACCCTCACAGTGACCAAAATTGCCATTTTTACAGAGTTTTGCTTACTCAAAAGCTTCAATTTTGACCCGTTTCAGGCACAGAAATGACTTTAAACACACTTATTTTAGTTAACAAAGTCATAATTCACATCCAACAGTCATTTAGAGTCAAAAGATTAAATGTTGAAATTTCATCCATATTGACCATTTTGGGATCGTTCGACAGGTCCGGAGTCATCGTTTTTCATCCGAAAATTGATTTTTTGGGCAGTACCAAAAATGATTCAAAATGTGAATTGGATCATGCCTCATGTTGAATAACCACTTTTTAAACCCTCACAGTGACAAAAATTGCCATTTTTACAGAGTTTTGCTTACTCAAAAGCTTCAATTTTGACCCGTTTCAGGCACAGAAATGACTTTAAACACACTTATTCTAGTTGACAAAGTCATAATTCACATCCAACAGTCATTTAGAGTCAAAAGATTAAATGTTGAAATTTCATCCATATTGACCATTTTGGGATCGTTCGACAGGTCCGGAGTCATCGTTTTTCATCCGAAAATTGATTTTTTGGACTGTACCAAAAATGATTTAAAATGTCAATTGGATCGTGCCTCATGTTGAATAACCACTTTTTCAACCCTCACAGTGACCAAAATTGTCATTTTTACAGAGTTTTGCTTACTTAAAAGCTTCACTTTTGACCCGTTTCAGGCACAGAAATGACTTTAAACACACTTATTCTAGTTGACAAAGTCATAATTCACATCCAACAGTCATTTAGAGTCAAAAGATTAAATGTTAAAATGTCATCATTATAGACCATTTTGGGATCGTTCGACAGGTCCGGAGTCATCGTTTTTCATCTGAAAATTGATTTTTTGGACTGTACCAAAAATGATTCAAAATGTCAATTGGATCATGCCTCATGTTGAGTAACCACTTTTTAAACCCTCACAGTGACCAAAATTGCCATTTTTACAGAGTTTTGCTTACTCAAAAGCTTCCATTTTGACCCGTTTCAGGCACAGAAATGACTTTAAACACACTTATTCTAGTTGACAAAGTCATAATTCACATCCAACAGTCATTTAGAGTGAAAAGCTTAAATGTTAAAATTTCATCCATATTGACCATTTTGGGATCGTTCGACAGGTCCGGAGTCATCGTTTTTCATCCGAAAATTGATTTTTTGGACTGTACCAAAAATGATTCAAAATGTCAATTGGATCATGCCTCATGTTGAATAACCACTTTTTAAACCCTCACAGTGACCAAAATTGCCATTTTTACAGAGTTTTGCTTACTCAAAAGCTTCAATTTTGACCCGTTTCAGGCACAGAAATGACTTTAAACACACTTATTTTAGTTAACAAAGTCATAATTCACATCCAACAGTCATTTAGAGTCAAAAGATTAAATGTTAAAATGTCATCATTATAGACCAATTTGGGATCGTTCGACAGGTCCGGAGTCATCGTTTTTCATCCGAAAATTGATTTTTCGGACTGTACCAAAAATGATTCAAAATGTCAATTGGATCATGCCTCATGTTGAATAACCACTTTTTAAACCCTCACAGTGACCAAAATTGCCATTTTTACAGAGTTTTGCTTACTCAAAAGCTTCAGTTTTGACCCATTTCAGGCACAGAAATGACTTTAAACACACTTATTTTAGTTGAAGAAGTCATAATTCACATCCAACAGTTATTTAGAGTCAAAAGATTAAATGTTGAAATTTCATCCATATTGACCATTTTGGGATCGTTCGACAGGTCCGGAGTCATCGTTTTTCATCCGAAAATTGATTTTTTGGACTGTACCAAAGATGATTCAAAATGTCAATTGGATCGTGCCTCATGTTGAATAACCACTTTTTAAACCCTCACAGTGACCAAAATTGCCATTTTTACAGAGTTTTGCTTACTCAAAAGCTTCCATTTTGACCCGTTTCAGGCACAGAAATGACTTTAAACACACTTATTCTAGTTGACAAAGTCATAATTCACATCCAACAGTCATTTAGAGTCAAAAGATTAAATGTTGAAATTTCATCCATATTGACCATTTTGGGATCGTTCGACAGGTCCGGAGTCATCGTTTTTCATCCGAAAATTGATTTTTCGGACTGTACCAAAAATGATTCAAAATGTCAATTGGATCGTGCCTCATGTTGAATAACCACTTTTTAAACCCTCACAGTGACCAAAATTGCCATTTTTACAGAGTTTTGCTTACTCAAAAGCTACAATTTTGACCCGTTTCAGGCACAGAAATGACTTTAAACACACTTATTTTAGTTAACAAAGTCATAATTCACATCCAACAGTCATTTAGAGTCAAAAGATTAAATGTTAAAATGTCATCATTATAGACCATTTTGGGATCGTTCGACAGGTCCGGAGTCATCGTTTTTCATCCGAAAATTGATTTTTTGGACTGTACCAAAAATGATTCAAAATGTCAATTGGATCATGCCTCATGTTGAATAACCACTTTTTAAACCCTCACAGTGACCAAAATTGCCATTTTTACAGAGTTTTGCTTACTCAAAAGCTACAATTTTGACCCGTTTCAGGCACAGAAATGACTTTAAACACACTTATTTTAGTTAACAAAGTCATAATTCACATCCAACAGTCATTTAGAGTCAAAAGATTAAATGTTAAAATGTCATCATTATAGACCATTTTGGGATCGTTCGACAGGTCCGGAGTCATCGTTTTTCATCCGAAAATTGATTTTTCGGACTGTACCAAAAATGATTCAAAATGTCAATTGGATCATGCCTCATGTTGAATAACCACTTTTTGAACCCTCACAGTGACCAAAATTGCCATTTTTACAGAGTTTTGCTTACTCAAAAGATTCCATTTTGACCCGTTTCAGGCACAGAAATGACTTTAAACACACTTATTCTAGTTGACAAAGTCATAATTCACATCCAACAGTCATTTAGAGTCAAAAGATTAAATGTTGAAATTTCATCCATATTGACCATTTTGGGATCGTTCGACAGGTCTGGAGTCATCGTTTTTCATCCGAAAATTGATTTTTCGGACTGTACCAAAAATGATTCAAAATGTCAATTGGATCGCGCCTCATGTTGAATAACCACTTTTTAAACCCTCACAGTGACCAAAATTGCCATTTTTACAGAGTTTTGCTTACTCAAAAGCTACAATTTTGACCCGTTTCAGGCACAGAAATGACTTTAAACACACTTATTTTAGTTAACAAAGTCATAATTCACATCCAACAGTCATTTAGAGTCAAAAGATTAAATGTTAAAATGTCATCATTATAGACCATTTTGGGATCGTTCGACAGGTCCGGAGTCATCGTTTTTCATCCGAAAATTGATTTTTTGGACTGTACCAAAAATGATTCAAAATGTCAATTGGATCATGCCTCATGTTGAATAACCACTTTTTAAACCCTCACAGTGACCAAAATTGCCATTTTTACAGAGTTTTGCTTACTCAAAAGCTTCCATTTTGACCCGTTTCAGGCACAGAAATGACTTTAAACACACTTATTTTAGTTGACAATGTCATAATTCACATCCAACAGTCATTTAGAGTCAAAAGATTAAATGTTAAAATTTCATCCATATTGACCATTTTGGGATCGTTCGACAGGTCCGGAGTCATCGTTTTTCATCCGAAAATTGATTTTTTGGACTGTACCAAAAATGATTTAAAATGTCAATTGGATCGTGCCTCATGTTGAATAACCACTTTTTCAACCCTCACAGTGACCAAAATTGTCATTTTTACAGAGTTTTGCTTACTTAAAAGCTTCACTTTTGACCCGTTTCAGGCACAGAAATGACTTTAAACACACTTATTCTAGTTGACAAAGTCATAATTCACATCCAACAGTCATTTAGAGTCAAAAGATTAAATGTTAAAATGTCATCATTATAGACCATTTTGGGATCGTTCGACAGGTCCGGAGTCATCGTTTTTCATCTGAAAATTGATTTTTTGGACTGTACCAAAAATGATTCAAAATGTCAATTGGATCATGCCTCATGTTGAGTAACCACTTTTTAAACCCTCACAGTGACCAAAATTGCCATTTTTACAGAGTTTTGCTTACTCAAAAGCTTCCATTTTGACCCGTTTCAGGCACAGAAATGACTTTAAACACACTTATTCTAGTTGACAAAGTCATAATTCACATCCAACAGTCATTTAGAGTCAAAAGCCTAAATGTTAAAATTTCATCCATATTGACCATTTTGGGATCGTTCGACAGGTCCGGAGTCATCGTTTTTCATCCGAAAATTGATTTTTTGGACTGTACCAAAAATGATTCAAAATGTCAATTGGATCATGCCTCATGTTGAATAACCACTTTTTAAACCCTCACAGTGACCAAAATTGCCATTTTTACAGAGTTTTGCTTACTCAAAAGCTTCAGTTTTGACCCATTTCAGGCACAGAAATGACTTTAAACACACTTATTTTAGTTGAAGAAGTCATAATTCACATCCAACAGTTATTTAGAGTCAAAAGATTAAATGTTGAAATTTCATCCATATTGACCATTTTGGGATCGTTCGACAGGTCCGGAGTCATCGTTTTTCATCCGAAAATTGATTTTTTGGACTGTACCAAAGATGATTCAAAATGTCAATTGGATCGTGCCTCATGTTGAATAACCACTTTTTAAACCCTCACAGTGACCAAAATTGCCATTTTTACAGAGTTTTGCTTACTCAAAAGCTTCCATTTTGACCCGTTTCAGGCACAGAAATGACTTTAAACACACTTATTCTAGTTGACAAAGTCATAATTCACATCCAACAGTCATTTAGAGTCAAAAGATTAAATGTTGAAATTTCATCCATATTGACCATTTTGGGATCGTTCGACAGGTCCGGAGTCATCGTTTTTCATCCGAAAATTGATTTTTCGGACTGTACCAAAAATGATTCAAAATGTCAATTGGATCGTGCCTCATGTTGAATAACCACTTTTTAAACCCTCACAGTGACCAAAATTGCCATTTTTACAGAGTTTTGCTTACTCAAAAGCTACAATTTTGACCCGTTTCAGGCACAGAAATGACTTTAAACACACTTATTTTAGTTAACAAAGTCATAATTCACATCCAACAGTCATTTAGAGTCAAAAGATTAAATGTTAAAATGTCATCATTATAGACCATTTTGGGATCGTTCGACAGGTCCGGAGTCATCGTTTTTCATCCGAAAATTGATTTTTTGGACTGTACCAAAAATGATTCAAAATGTCAATTGGATCATGCCTCATGTTGAATAACCACTTTTTAAACCCTCACAGTGACCAAAATTGCCATTTTTACAGAGTTTTGCTTACTCAAAAGCTACAATTTTGACCCGTTTCAGGCACAGAAATGACTTTAAACACACTTATTTTAGTTAACAAAGTCATAATTCACATCCAACAGTCATTTAGAGTCAAAAGATTAAATGTTAAAATGTCATCATTATAGACCATTTTGGGATCGTTCGACAGGTCCGGAGTCATCGTTTTTCATCCGAAAATTGATTTTTCGGACTGTACCAAAAATGATTCAAAATGTCAATTGGATCATGCCTCATGTTGAATAACCACTTTTTGAACCCTCACAGTGACCAAAATTGCCATTTTTACAGAGTTTTGCTTACTCAAAAGCTTCCATTTTGACCCGTTTCAGGCACAGAAATGACTTTAAACACACTTATTCTAGTTGACAAAGTCATAATTCACATCCAACAGTCATTTAGAGTCAAAAGATTAAATGTTGAAATTTCATCCATATTGACCATTTTGGGATCGTTCGACAGGTCTGGAGTCATCGTTTTTCATCCGAAAATTGATTTTTCGGACTGTACCAAAAATGATTCAAAATGTCAATTGGATCGCGCCTCATGTTGAATAACCACTTTTTAAACCCTCACAGTGACCAAAATTGCCATTTTTACAGAGTTTTGCTTACTCAAAAGCTACAATTTTGACCCGTTTCAGGCACAGAAATGACTTTAAACACACTTATTTTAGTTAACAAAGTCATAATTCACATCCAACAGTCATTTAGAGTCAAAAGATTAAATGTTAAAATGTCATCATTATAGACCATTTTGGGATCGTTCGACAGGTCCGGAGTCATCGTTTTTCATCCGAAAATTGATTTTTTGGACTGTACCAAAAATGATTCAAAATGTCAATTGGATCATGCCTCATGTTGAATAACCACTTTTTAAACCCTCACAGTGACCAAAATTGCCATTTTTACAGAGTTTTGCTTGCTCAAAAGCTTCCATTTTGACCCGTTTCAGGCACAGAAATGACTTTAAACACACTTATTTTAGTTGACAATGTCATAATTCACATCCAACAGTCATTTAGAGTCAAAAGATTAAATGTTAAAATTTCATCCATATTGACCATTTTGGGATCGTTTGACAGGTCCGGAATCATCGTTTTTCATCCGAAAATTGATTTTTTGGACTGTACCAAAAATGATTCAAAATGTCAATTGGATCGTGCCTCATGTTGAATAACCACTTTTTAAACCCTCACAGTGACCAAAATTGCCATTTTTACAGAGTTTTGCTTACTCAAACGCTTCGATTTTGACCCGTTTCAGGCACAGAAATGACTTTAAACACACGTATTCTAGTTGACAAAGTCATAATTTACATCCAACAGTCATTTAGAGTCAAAAGATTAAATGTTAAAATTTCATCATTATAGACCATTTTGGGATCGTTCGACAGGTCCGGAGTCATCGTTTTTCATCCGAAAATTGATTTTTGGACTGTACCAAAAATGATTCAAAATGTCCATTGGATCATGCCTCATGTTGAATAACCACTTTTTAAACCCTCATAGTGACCAAAATTGCCATTTTTACAGAGTTTTGCTTACTCAGAAGCTTCAATTTTGACCCGTTTCAGGCACAGAAATGACTTTAAACACACTTATTTTAGTTAACAAAGTCATAATTCACATCCAACAGTCATTTAGAGTCAAAAGATTAAATGTTGAAATTTCATCCATATTGACCATTTTGGGATCGTTCGACAGGTCCGGAGTCATCGTTTTTCATCCGAAAATTGATTTTTTGACTGTACCAAAAATGTATCAAAATGTCAATTGGATCATGCCTCATGTTGAATAACCACTTTTTAAACCCTCACAGTGACCAAAATTGCCATTTTTACAGAGTTTTGCTTACTCAAAAGCTTCAATTTTGACCCGTTTCAGGCACAGAAATGACTTTAAACACACTTATTTTAGTTGACAAAGTCATAATTCACATCCAACAGTCATTTAGAGCAAAAGATTAAATGTTAAAATGTCATCATTATAGACCATTTTGGGATCGTTCGACAGGTCCGGAGTCATCGTTTTTCATCTGAAAATTGATTTTTTGGACTGTACCAAAAATGATTCAAAATGTCAATTGGATCATGCCTCATGTTGAGTAACCACTTTTTAAACCCTCACAGTGACCAAAATTGCCATTTTTACAGAGTTTTGCTTACTCAAAAGCTTCCATTTTGACCCGTTTCAGGCAAAGAAATGACTTTAAACACTTATTTTAGTTAACAAAGTCATAATTCACATCCAACAGTTATTTAGAGTCAAAAGATTAAATGTTGAAATTTCATCCATATTGACCATTTTGGGATCGTTGGACAGGTCCGGAGTCATTGTTTTTCATCCGAAAATTGATTTTCCGGACTGTACCAAAAATGATTCAAAATGTCAATTGGATCGTGCCTCATGTTGAATAACCACTTTTTAAACCCTCAAAGTGACCAAAATTGCCATTTTTACAGAGTTTTGCTTACTCAAAAGCTTCCATTTTGACCCGTTTCAGGCACAGAAATGACTTTAAACACACTTATTCTAGTTAACAAAGTCATAATTCACATCCAACAGTCATTTAGAGTCAAAAGATTAAATGTTAAAATGTCATCATTATAGACCAATTTGGGATCGTTCGACAGGTCCGGAGTCATCGTTTTTCATCCGAAAATTGATTTTTTGGACTGTACCAAAAATGATTCAAAATGTCAATTGGATCATGCCTCATGTTGAATAACCACTTTTTAAACCCTCACAGTGACCAAAATTGCCATTTTTACAGAGTTTTGCTTACTCAAAAGCTTCAATTTTGACCCGTTTCAGGCACAGAAATGACTTTAAACACACTTATTTTAGTTAACAAAGTCATAATTCACATCCAACAGTCATTTAGAGTCAAAAGATTAAATGTTAAAATGTCATCATTATAGACCAATTTGGGATCGTTCGACAGGTCCGGAGTCATCGTTTTTCATCCGAAAATTGATTTTTCGGACTGTACCAAAAATGATTCAAAATGTCAATTGGATCATGCCTCATGTTGAATAACCACTTTTTAAACCCTCACAGTGACCAAAATTGCCATTTTTACAGAGTTTTGCTTACTCAAAAGCTTCAATTTTGACCCATTTCAGGCACAGAAATGACTTTAAACACACTTATTCTAGTTGACAAAGTCATAATTCACATCCAACAGTCATTTAGAGTCAAAAGATTAAATGTTGAAATTTCATCCATATTGACCATTTTGGGATCGTTCGACAGGTCCGGAGTCATCGTTTTTCATTCGAAAATTGATTTTTCGGACTGTACCAAAAATGATTCAAAATGTCAATTGGATCGTGCCTCATGTTGAATAACCACTTTTTAAACCCTCACAGTGACCAAAATTGCCATTTTTACAGAGTTTTGCTTACTTAAAAGCTTCACTTTTGACCCGTTTCAGGCACAGAAATGACTTTAAACACACTTATTCTAGTTGACAAAGTCATAATTCACATCCAACAGTCATTTAGAGTCAAAAGATTAAATGTTAAAATGTCATCATTATAGACCATTTTGGGATCGTTCGACAGGTCCGGAGTCATCGTTTTTCATCTGAAAATTGATTTTTTGGACTGTACCAAAAATGATTCAAAATGTCAATTGGATCATGCCTCATGTTGAGTAACCACTTTTTAAACCCTCACAGTGACCAAAATTGCCATTTTTACAGAGTTTTGCTTACTCAAAAGCCTCCATTTTGACCCGTTTCAGGCAAAGAAATGACTTTAAACACACTTATTTTAGTTAACAAAGTCATAATTCACATCCAACAGTTATTTAGAGTCAAAAGATTAAATGTTGAAATTTCATCCATATTGACCATTTTGGGATCGTTGGACAGGTCCGGAGTCATTGTTTTTCATCTGAAAATTGATTTTCCGGACTGTACCAAAAATGATTCAAAATGTCAATTGGATCGTGCCTCATGTTGAATAACCACTTTTTAAACCCTCAAAGTGACCAAAATTGCCATTTTTACAGAGTTTTGCTTACTCAAAAGCTTCCATTTTGACCCGTTTCAGGCACAGAAATGACTTTAAACACACTTATTCTAGTTGACAAAGTCATAATTCACATCCAACAGTCATTTAGAGTCAAAAGCCTAAATGTTAAAATTTCATCCATATTGACCATTTTGGGATCGTTCGACAGGTCCGGAGTCATCGTTTTTCATCCGAAAATTGATTTTTTGGACTGTACCAAAAATGATTCAAAATGTCAATTGGATCATGCCTCATGTTGAATAACCACTTTTTAAACCCTCACAGTGACCAAAATTGCCATTTTTACAGAGTTTTGCTTACTCAAAAGCTTCAATTTTGACCCGTTTCAGGCACAGAAATGACTTTAAACACACTTATTTTAGTTAACAAAGTCATAATTCACATCCAACAGTCATTTAGAGTCAAAAGATTAAATGTTAAAATGTCATCATTATAGACCAATTTGGGATCGTTCGACAGGTCCGGAGTCATCGTTTTTCATCCGAAAATTGATTTTTCGGACTGTACCAAAAATGATTCAAAATGTCAATTGGATCATGCCTCATGTTGAATAACCACTTTTTAAACCCTCACAGTGACCAAAATTGCCATTTTTACAGAGTTTTGCTTACTCAAAAGCTTCAGTTTTGACCCATTTCAGGCACAGAAATGACTTTAAACACACTTATTTTAGTTGAAGAAGTCATAATTCACATCCAACAGTTATTTAGAGTCAAAAGATTAAATGTTGAAATTTCATCCATATTGACCATTTTGGGATCGTTCGACAGGTCCGGAGTCATCGTTTTTCATCCGAAAATTGATTTTTCGGACTGTACCAAAGATGATTCAAAATGTCAATTGGATCGTGCCTCATGTTGAATAACCACTTTTTAAACCCTCACAGTGACCAAAATTGCCATTTTTACAGAGTTTTGCTCACTCAAAAGCTTCCATTTTGACCCGTTTCAGGCACAGAAATGACTTTAAACACACTTATTCTAGTTGACAAAGTCATAATTCACATCCAACAGTCATTTAGAGTCAAAAGATTAAATGTTGAAATTTCATCCATATTGACCATTTTGGGATCGTTCGACAGGTCCGGAGTCATCGTTTTTCATTCGAAAATTGATTTTTCGGACTGTACCAAAAATGATTCAAAATGTCAATTGGATCGTGCCTCATGTTGAATAACCACTTTTTAAACCCTCACAGTGACCAAAATTGCCATTTTTACAGAGTTTTGCTTACTCAAAAGCTACAATTTTGACCCGTTTCAGGCACAGAAATGACTTTAAACACACTTATTTTAGTTAACAAAGTCATAATTCACATCCAACAGTCATTTAGAGTCAAAAGATTAAATGTTAAAATGTCATCATTATAGACCATTTTGGGATCGTTCGACAGGTCCGGAGTCATCGTTTTTCATCCGAAAATTGATTTTTTGGACTGTACCAAAAATGATTCAAAATGTCAATTGGATCATGCCTCATGTTGAATAACCACTTTTTAAACCCTCACAGTGACCAAAATTGCCATTTTTACAGAGTTTTGCTTACTCAAACGCTTCGATTTTGACCCGTTTCAGGCACAGAAATGACTTTAAACACACGTATTCTAGTTGACAAAGTCATAATTCACATCCAACAGTCATTTAGAGTCAAAAGAATAAATGTTAAAATTTCATCATTATAGACCATTTTGGGATCGTTCGACAGGTCCGGAGTCATCGTTTTTCATCCGAAAATTGATTTTTTGGACTGTACCAAAAATGATTCAAAATGTCCATTGGATCATGCCTCATGTTGAATAACCACTTTTTAAACCCTCATAGTGACCAAAATTGCCATTTTTACAGAGTTTTGCTTACTCAAAAGCTTCAATTTTGACCCGTTTCAGGCACAGAAATGACTTTAAACACACTTATTTTAGCAAACAAAGTCATAATTCACATCCAACAGTCATTTAGAGTCAAAAGATTAAATGTTGAAATTTCATCCATATTGACCATTTTGGGATCGTTCGACAGATCCGGAGTCATCGTTTTTCATCCGAAAATTGATTTTTTGGACTGTACCAAAAATGATTCAAAATGTCAATTGGATCATGCCTCATGTTGAATAACCACTTTTTAAACCCTCACAGTGACCAAAATTGTCATTTTTACAGAGTTTTGCTTACTTAAAAGCTTCAATTTTGACCCGTTTCAGGCACAGAAATGACTTTAAACACACTTATTCTAGTTGACAAAGTCATAATTCACATCCAACAGTCATTTAGAGTCAAAAGATTAAATGTTGAAATTTCATCCATATTGACCATTTTGGGATCGTTCGACAGGTCCGGAGTCATCGTTTTTCATCCGAAAATTGATTTTTCGGACTGTACCAAAGATGATTCAAAATGTCAATTGGATCGTGCCTCATGTTGAATAACCACTTTTTAAACCCTCACAGTGACCAAAATTGCCATTTTTACAGAGTTTTGCTTACTCAAAAGCTTCCATTTTGACCCGTTTCAGGCACAGAAATGACTTTAAACACACTTATTCTAGTTGACAAAGTCTTAATTCACATCCAACAGTCATTTAGAGTCAAAAGATTAAATGTTGAAATTTCATCCATATTGACCATTTTGGGATCGTTGGACAGGTCCGGAGTCATTGTTTTTCATCCGAAAATTGATTTTCCGGACTGTACCAAAAATGATTCAAAATGTCAATTGGATCGTGCCTCATGTTGAATAACCACTTTTTAAACCCTCACAGTGACCAAAATTGCCATTTTTACAGAGTTTTGCTTACTCAAAAGCTTCAATTTTGACCCGTTTCAGGCACAGAAATGACTTTAAACACACTTATTTTAGTTAACAAAGTCATAATTCACATCCAACAGTCATTTAGAGTCAAAAGATTAAATGTTGAAATTTCATCCATATTGACCATTTTGGGATCGTTCGACAGGTCCGGAGTCATCGTTTTTCATCCTAAAATTGATTTTTTGGACTGTACCAAAAATGATTCAAAATGTCAATTGGATCATGCCTCATGTTGAATAGCCACTTTTTAAATCCTCACAGTGACCAAAATTGCCATTTTTACAGAGTTTTGCTTACTCAAAAGCTTCAATTTTGACCCGTTTCAGGCACAGAAATGACTTTAAACACACTTATTTTAGTTAACAACGTCATAATTCACATCCAACAGTCATTTAGAGTCAAAAGATTAAATGTTAAAATGTCATCATTATAGACCATTTTGGGATCGTTCGACAGGTCCGGAGTCATCGTTTTTCATCCGAAAATTGATTTTTCGGACTGTACCAAAAATAATTCAAAATGTCAATTGGATCGTGCCTCATGTTGAATAACCACTTTTTAAACCCTCACAGTGACCAAAATTGCCATTTTTACAGAGTTTTGCTTACTCAAAAGCTACAATTTTGACCCGTTTCAGGCACAGAAATGACTTTAAACACACTTATTTTAGTTAACAAAGTCATAATTCACATCCAACAGTCATTTAGAGTCAAAAGATTAAATGTTGAAATTTCATCCATATTGACCATTTTGGGATCGTTCGACAGGTCCGGAGTCATCGTTTTTCATCCGAAAATTGATTTTTTGGACTGTACCAAAAATGATTCAAAATGTCAATTGGATCGTGCCTCATGTTGAATAACCACTTTTTAAACCCTCACAGTGACAAAAATTGCCATTTTTACAGAGTTTTGCTTACTCAAAAGCTTCAATTTTGACCCGTTTCAGGCACAGAAATGACTTTAAACACACTTATTCTAGTTGACAAAGTCATAATTCACATCCAACAGTCATTTAGAGTCAAAAGATTAAATGTTAAAATGTCATCATTATAGACCATTTTGGGATCGTTCGACAGGTCCGGAGTCATCGTTTTTCATCTGAAAATTGATTTTTTGGACTGTACCAAAAATGATTCAAAATGTCAATTGGATCAAGCCTCATGTTGAATAACCACTTTTTAAACCCTCACAGTGACCAAAATTGCCATTTTTACAGAGTTTTGCTTACTCAAAAGCTTCCATTTTGACCCGTTTCAGGCAAAGAAATGACTTTAAACACACTTATTTTAGTTAACAAAGTCCTAATTCACATCCAACAGTTATTTAGAGTCAAAAGATTAAATGTTGAAATTTCATCCATATTGACCATTTTGGGATCGTTGGACAGGTCCGGAGTCATTGTTTTTCATCCGAAAATTGATTTTCCGGACTGTACCAAAAATGATTCAAAATGTCAAATGGATCGTGCCTCATGTTGAATAACCACTTTTTAAACCCTCACAGTGACCAAAATTGCCATTTTTACAGAGTTTTGCTTACTCAAAAGCTTCCATTTTGACCCGTTTCAGGCACAGAAATGACTTTAAACACACTTATTCTAGTTGACAAAGTCATAATTCACATCCAACAGTCATTTAGAGTCAAAAGCCTAAATGTTAAAATTTCATCCATATTGACCATTTTGGGATCGTTCGACAGGTCCGGAGTCATCGTTTTTCATCCTAAAATTGATTTTTTGGACTGTACCAAAAATGATTCAAAATGTCAATTGGATCATGCCTCATGTTGAATAGCCACTTTTTAAATCCTCACAGTGACCAAAATTGCCATTTTTACAGAGTTTTGCTTACTCAAAAGCTTCAATTTTGACCCGTTTCAGGCACAGAAATGACTTTAAACACACTTATTTTAGTTAACAACGTCATAATTCACATCCAACAGTCATTTAGAGTCAAAAGATTAAATGTTAAAATGTCATCATTATAGACCATTTTGGGATCGTTCGACAGGTCCGGAGTCATCGTTTTTCATCCGAAAATTGATTTTTCGGACTGTACCAAAGATGATTCAAAATGTCAATTGGATCATGCCTCATATTGAATAACCACTTTTTAAACCCTCACAGTGACCAAAATTGCCATTTTTACAGAGTTTTGCTTACTCAAAAGCTACAATTTTGACCCGTTTCAGGCACAGAAATGACTTTAAACACACTTATTTTAGTTAACAAAGTCATAATTCACATCCAACAGTCATTTAGAGTCAAAAGATTAAATGTTGAAATTTCATCCATATTGACCATTTTGGGATCGTTCGACAGGTCCGGAGTCATCGTTTTTCATCCGAAAATTGATTTTTCGGACTGTACCAAAAATGATTCAAAATGTCAATTGGATCGTGCCTCATGTTGAATAACCACTTTTTAAACCCTCACAGTGACCAAAATTGCCATTTTTACAGAGTTTTGCTTACTCAAAAGCTACAATTTTGACCCGTTTCAGGCACAGAAATGACTTTAAACACACTTATTTTAGTTAACAAAGTCATAATTCACATCCAACAGTCATTTAGAGTCAAAAGATTAAATGTTGAAATTTCATCCATATTGACCATTTTGGGATCGTTCGACAGGTCCGGAGTCATCGTTTTTCATCCGAAAATTGATTTTTTGGACTGTACCAAAAATGATTCAAAATGTCAATTGGATCGTGCCTCATGTTGAATAACCACTTTTTAAACCCTCACAGTGACAAAAATTGCCATTTTTACAGAGTTTTGCTTACTCAAAAGCTTCAATTTTGACCCGTTTCAGGCACAGAAATGACTTTAAACACACTTATTCTAGTTGACAAAGTCATAATTCACATCCAACAGTCATTTAGAGTCAAAAGATTAAATGTTAAAATGTCATCATTATAGACCATTTTGGGATCGTTCGACAGGTCCGGAGTCATCGTTTTTCATCCGAAAATTGATTTTTTGGACTGTACCAAAAATGATTCAAAATGTCAATTGGATCATGCCTCATGTTGAATAACCACTTTTTAAACCCTCACAGTGACCAAAATTGCCATTTTTACAGAGTTTTGCTTACTCAAAAGCTTCCATTTTGACCCGTTTCAGGCAAAGAAATGACTTTAAACACACTTATTTTAGTTAACAAAGTCATAATTCACATCCAACAGTCATTTAGAGTCAAAAGATTAAATGTTAAAATTTCATCCATATTGACCATTTTGGGATCGTTCGACAGGTCCGGAGTCATCGTTTTTCATCCGAAAATTGATTTTTTGGACTGTACCAAAAATGATTCAAAATGTCAATTGGATCATGCCTCATGTTGAATAACCACTTTTCAACCCTCACAGTGACCAAAATTGTCATTTTTACAGAGTTTTGCTTACTTAAAAGCTTCAATTTTGACCCGTTTCAGGCACAGAAATGACTTTAAACACACTTATTCTAGTTGACAAAGTCATAATTCACATCCAACAGTCATTTAGAGTCAAAAGATTAAATGTTAAAATGTCATCATTATAGACCATTTTGGGATCGTTCGACAGGTCCGGAGTCATCGTTTTTCATCTGAAAATTGATTTTTTGGACTGTACCAAAAATGATTCAAAATGTCAATTGGATCATGCCTCATGTTGAATAACCACTTTTTAAACCCTCACAGTGACCAAAATTGCCATTTTTACAGAGTTTTGCTTACTCAAAAGCTTCCATTTTGACCCGTTTCAGGCAAAGAAATGACTTTAAACACACTTATTTTAGTTAACAAAGTCATAATTCACATCCAACAGTTATTTAGAGTCAAAAGATTAAATGTTGAAATTTCATCCATATTGACCATTTTGGGATCGTTGGACAGGTCCGGAGTCATTGTTTTTCATCCGAAAATTGATTTTCCGGACTGTACCAAAAATGATTCAAAATGTCAATTGGATCGTGCCTCATGTTGAATAACCACTTTTTAAACCCTCACAGTGACCAAAATTGCCATTTTTACAGAGTTTTGCTTACTCAAAAGCTTCCATTTTGACCCGTTTCAGGCACAGAAATGACTTTAAACACACTTATTCTAGTTGACAAAGTCATAATTCACATCCAACAGTCATTTAGAGTCAAAAGCCCAAATGTTAAAATTTCATCCATATTGACCATTTTGGGATCGTTCGACAGGTCCGGAGTCATCGTTTTTCATCCTAAAATTGATTTTTTGGACTGTACCAAAAATGATTCAAAATGTCAATTGGATCATGCCTCATGTTGAATAGACACTTTTTAAATCCTCACAGTGACCAAAATTGCCATTTTTACAGAGTTTTGCTTACTCAAAAGCTTCAATTTTGACCCGTTTCAGGCACAGAAATGACTTTAAACACACTTATTTTAGTTAACAAAGTCATAATTCACATCCAACAGTCATTTAGAGTCAAAAGATTAAATGTTAAAATGTCATCATTATAGACCAATTTGGGATCGTTCGACAGGTCCGGAGTCATCGTTTTTCATCCGAAAATTGATTTTTCGGACTGTACCAAAAATGATTCAAAATGTCAATTGGATCATGCCTCATGTTGAATAACCACTTTTTAAACCCTCACAGTGACCAAAATTGCCATTTTTACAGAGTTTTGCTTACTCAAAAGCTTCAATTTTGACCCGTTTCAGGCACAGAAATGACTTTAAACACACTTATTCTAGTTGACAAAGTCATAATTCACATCCAACAGTCATTTAGAGTCAAAAGATTAAATGTTGAAATTTCATCCATATTGACCATTTTGGGATCGTTCGACAGGTCCGGAGTCATCGTTTTTCATCCGAAAATTGATTTTTCGGACTGTACCAAAAATGATTCAAAATGTCAATTGGATCATGCCTCATGTTGAATAACCACTTTTTAAACCCTCACAGTGACCAAAATTGCCATTTTTACAGAGTTTTGCTTACTCAAAAGCTTCCATTTTGACCCGTTTCAGGCACAGAAATGACTTTAAACACACTTATTTTAGTTGACAAAGTCATAATTCACATCCAACAGTCATTTAGAGTCAAAAGATTAAATGTTAAAATTTCATCATTATAGACCATTTTGGGATCGTTCGACAGGTCCGGAGTCATCGTTTTTCATCCGAAAATTGATTTTTGGACTGTACCAAAAATGATTCAAAATGTCCATTGGATCATGCCTCATGTTGAATAACCACTTTTTAAACCCTCATAGTGACCAAAATTGCCATTTTTACAGAGTTTTGCTTACTCAGAAGCTTCAATTTTGACCCGTTTCAGGCACAGAAATGACTTTAAACACACTTATTTTAGTTAACAAAGTCATAATTCACATCCAACAGTCATTTAGAGTCAAAAGATTAAATGTTGAAATTTCATCCATATTGACCATTTTGGGATCGTTCGACAGGTCCGGAGTCATCGTTTTTCATCCGAAAATTGATTTTTCGGACTGTACCAAAAATGATTCAAAATGTCAATTGGATCGTGCCTCATGTTGAATAACCACTTTTTAAACCCTCACAGTGACCAAAATTGCCATTTTTACAGAGTTTTGCTTACTCAAAAGCTACAATTTTGACCCGTTTCAGGCACAGAAATGACTTTAAACACACTTATTTTAGTTGACAAAGTCATAATTCACATCCAACAGTCATTTAGAGTCAAAAGATTAAATGTTAAAATGTCATCATTATAGACCATTTTGGGATCGTTCGACAGGTCCGGAGTCATCGTTTTTCATCCGAAAATTGATTTTTCGGACTGTACCAAAATTGATTCAAAATGTCAATTGGATCATGCCTCATGTTGAATAACCACTTTTTGAACCCTCACAGTGACCAAAATTGCCATTTTTACAGAGTTTTGCTTACTCAAAAGCTTCAATTTTGACCCATTTCAGGCACAGAAATGACTTTAAACACACTTATTTTAGTTGAAGAAGTCATAATTCACATCCAACAGTTATTTAGAGTCAAAAGATTAAATGTTGAAATTTCATCCATATTGACCATTTTGGGATCGTTCGACAGGTCCGGAGTCATCGTTTTTCATCCGAAAATTGATTTTTCGGACTGTACCAAAGATGATTCAAAATGTCAATAGGATCGTGCCTCATGTTGAATAACCACTTTTTAAACCCTCACAGTGACCAAAATTGCCATTTTCACAGAGTTTTGCTTACTCAAAAGCTTCCATTTTGACCCGTTTCAGGCACAGAAATGACTTTAAACACACTTATTTTAGTTAACAAAGTCATAATTCACATCCAACAGTCATTTAGAGTCAAAAGATTAAATGTTAAAATGTCATCATTATAGACCATTTTGGGATCGTTCGACAGGTCCGGAGTCATCGTTTTTCATCCGAAAATTGATTTTTTGGACTGTACCAAAAATGATTCAAAATGTCAATTGGATCATGCCTCATGTTGAATAACCACTTTTTAAACCCTCACAGTGACCAAAATTGCCATTTTTACAGAGTTTTGCTTACTCAAAAGCTTCCATTTTGACCCGTTTCAGGCACAGAAATGACTTTAAACACACTTATTTTAGTTGACAAAGTCATAATTCACATCCAACAGTCATTTAGAGTCAAAAGATTAAATGTTAAAATTTCATCATTATAGACCATTTTGGGATCGTTCGACAGGTCCGGAGTCATCGTTTTTCATCCGAAAATTGATTTTTGGACTGTACCAAAAATGATTCAAAATGTCCATTGGATCATGCCTCATGTTGAATAACCACTTTTTAAACCCTCATAGTGACCAAAATTGCCATTTTTACAGAGTTTTGCTTACTCAGAAGCTTCAATTTTGACCCGTTTCAGGCACAGAAATGACTTTAAACACACTTATTTTAGTTAACAAAGTCATAATTCACATCCAACAGTCATTTAGAGTCAAAAGATTAAATGTTGAAATTTCATCCATATTGACCATTTTGGGATCGTTCGACAGGTCCGGAGTCATCGTTTTTCATCCGAAAATTGATTTTTTGGACTGTACCAAAAATGTATCAAAATGTCAATTGGATCATGCCTCATGTTGAATAACCACTTTTTAAACCCTCACAGTGACCAAAATTGCCATTTTTACAGAGTTTTGCTTACTCAAAAGCTTCAATTTTGACCCGTTTCAGGCACAGAAATGACTTTAAACACACTTATTTTAGTTGACAAAGTCATAATTCACATCCAACAGTCATTTAGAGCAAAAGATTAAATGTTAAAATGTCATCATTATAGACCATTTTGGGATCGTTCGACAGGTCCGGAGTCATCGTTTTTCATCTGAAAATTGATTTTTTGGACTGTACCAAAAATTATTCAAAATGTCAATTGGATCATGCCTCATGTTGAATAACCACTTTTTAAACCCTCACAGTGACCAAAATTGCCATTTTTACAGAGTTTTGCTTACTCAAAAGCTTCCATTTTGACCCGTTTCAGGCAAAGAAATGACTTTAAACACACTCATTTTAGTTGACAAAGTCATAATTCACATCCAACAGTCATTTAGAGTCAAAAGATTAAATGTTAAAATTTCATCCATATTGACCATTTTGGGATCGTTCGGCAGGTCCGGAGTCATCGTTTTTCATCCGAAAATTGATTTTTTGGACTGTACCAAAAATGATTCAAAATGTCAATTGGATCATGCCTCATGTTGAATAACCACTTTTTAAACCCTCACAGTGACCAAAATTGCCATTTTTACAGAGTTTTGCTAACTCAAAAGCTTCAATTTTGACCCGTTTCAGGCACAGAAATGACTTTAAACACACTTATTTTAGTTGAAGAAGTCATAATTCACATCCAGCAGTTATTTAGAGTCAAAAGATTAAATGTTAAAATTTCATCCATATTGACCATTTTGGGATCGTTCGACAGGTCCGGAGTCATCGTTTTTCATCCGAAAATTGATTTTTCGGACTGTACCAAAGATGATTCAAAATGTCAATTGGATCGTGCCTCATGTTGAATAACCACTTTTTAAACCCTCACAGTGACCAAAATTGCCATTTTTACAGAGTTTTGCTTACTCAAAAGCTTCCATTTTGACCCGTTTCAGGCACAGAAATGACTTTAAACACACTTATTCTAGTTGACAAAGTCTTAATTCACATCCAACAGTCATTTAGAGTCAAAAGATTAAATGTTGAAATTTCATCCATATTGACCATTTTGGGATCGTTCGACAGGTCCGGAGTCATCGTTTTTCATCCGAAAATTGATTTTTTGGGCAGTACCAAAAATGATTCAAAATGTGAATTGGATCATGCCTCATGTTGAATAACCACTTTTTAAACCCTCACAGTGACAAAAATTGCCATTTTTACAGAGTTTTGCTTACTCAAAAGCTTCAATTTTGACCCGTTTCAGGCACAGAAATGACTTTAAACACACTTATTCTAGTTGACAAAGTCATAATTCACATCCAACAGTCATTTAGAGTCAAAAGATTAACTGTTGAAATTTCATCCATATTGACCATTTTGGGATCGTTCGACAGGTCCGGAGTCATCGTTTTTCATCCGAAAATTGATTTTTTGGACTGTACCAAAAATGATTCAAAATGTCAATTGGATCGTGCCTCATGTTGAATAACCACTTTTTAAACCCTCACAGTGACCAAAATTGCCATTTTTACAGAGTTTTGCTTACTCAAAAGCTTCCATTTTGACCCGTTTCAGGCACAGAAATGACTTTAAACACACTTATTCTAGTTGACAAAGTCATAATTCACATCCAACAGTCATTTAGAGTCAAAAGCCTAAATGTTAAAATTTCATCCATATTGACCATTTTGGGATCGTTCGACAGGTCCGGAGTCATCGTTTTTCATCCTAAAATTGATTTTTTGGACTGTACCAAAAATGATTCAAAATGTCCATTGGATCATGCCTCATGTTGAATAACCACTTTTTAAACCCTCATAGTGACCAAAATTGCCATTTTTACAGAGTTTTGCTTACTCAGAAGCTTCAATTTTGACCCGTTTCAGGCACAGAAATGACTTTAAACACACTTATTTTAGTTAACAAAGTCATAATTCACATCCAACAGTCATTTAGAGTCAAAAGATTAAATGTTGAAATTTCATCCATATTGACCATTTTGGGATCGTTCGACAGGTCCGGAGTCATCGTTTTTCATCCGAAAATTGATTTTTTGGACTGTACCAAAAATGTATCAAAATGTCAATTGGATCATGCCTCATGTTGAATAACCACTTTTTAAACCCTCACAGTGACCAAAATTGCCATTTTTACAGAGTTTTGCTTACTCAAAAGCTTCAATTTTGACCCGTTTCAGGCACAGAAATGACTTTAAACACACTTATTTTAGTTGACAAAGTCATAATTCACATCCAACAGTCATTTAGAGCAAAAGATTAAATGTTGAAATTTCATCCATATTGACCATTTTGGGATCGTTCGACAGGTCCGGAGTCATCGTTTTTCATCCGAAAATTGATTTTTCGGACTGTACCAAAAATGATTCAAAATGTCAATTGGATCGTGCCTCATGTTGAATAACCACTTTTTAAACCCTCACAGTGACCAAAATTGCCATTTTTACAGAGTTTTGCTTACTCAAAAGCTACAATTTTGACCCGTTTCAGGCACAGAAATGACTTTAAACACACTTATTTTAGTTAACAAAGTCATAATTCACATCCAACAGTCATTTAGAGTCAAAAGATTAAATGTTAAAATGTCATCATTATAGACCATTTTGGGATCGTTCGACAGGTCCGGAGTCATCGTTTTTCATCCGAAAATTGATTTTTCGGACTGTACCAAAAATGATTCAAAATGTCAATTGGATCATGCCTCATGTTGAATAACCACTTTTTGAACCCTCACAGTGACCAAAATTGCCATTTTTACAGAGTTTTGCTTACTCAAAAGCTTCAATTTTGACCCATTTCAGGCACAGAAATGACTTTAAACACACTTATTTTAGTTGAAGAAGTCATAATTCACATCCAACAGTTATTTAGAGTCAAAAGATTAAATGTTGAAATTTCATCCATATTGACCATTTTGGGATCGTTCGACAGGTCCGGAGTCATCGTTTTTCATCCGAAAATTGATTTTTCGGACTGTACCAAAGATGATTCAAAATGTCAATAGGATCGTGCCTCATGTTGAATAACCACTTTTTAAACCCTCACAGTGACCAAAATTGCCATTTTCACAGAGTTTTGCTTACTCAAAAGCTTCCATTTTGACCCGTTTCAGGCACAGAAATGACTTTAAACACACTTATTTTAGTTAACAAAGTCATAATTCACATCCAACAGTCATTTAGAGTCAAAAGATTAAATGTTAAAATGTCATCATTATAGACCATTTTGGGATCGTTCGACAGGTCCGGAGTCATCGTTTTTCATCCGAAAATTGATTTTTTGGACTGTACCAAAAATGATTCAAAATGTCAATTGGATCATGCCTCATGTTGAATAACCACTTTTTAAACCCTCACAGTGACCAAAATTGCCATTTTTACAGAGTTTTGCTTACTCAAAAGCTTCCATTTTGACCCGTTTCAGGCACAGAAATGACTTTAAACACACTTATTTTAGTTGACAAAGTCATAATTCACATCCAACAGTCATTTAGAGTCAAAAGATTAAATGTTAAAATTTCATCATTATAGACCATTTTGGGATCGTTCGACAGGTCCGGAGTCATCGTTTTTCATCCGAAAATTGATTTTTGGACTGTACCAAAAATGATTCAAAATGTCCATTGGATCATGCCTCATGTTGAATAACCACTTTTTAAACCCTCATAGTGACCAAAATTGCCATTTTTACAGAGTTTTGCTTACTCAGAAGCTTCAATTTTGACCCGTTTCAGGCACAGAAATGACTTTAAACACACTTATTTTAGTTAACAAAGTCATAATTCACATCCAACAGTCATTTAGAGTCAAAAGATTAAATGTTGAAATTTCATCCATATTGACCATTTTGGGATCGTTCGACAGGTCCGGAGTCATCGTTTTTCATCCGAAAATTGATTTTTTGGACTGTACCAAAAATGTATCAAAATGTCAATTGGATCATGCCTCATGTTGAATAACCACTTTTTAAACCCTCACAGTGACCAAAATTGCCATTTTTACAGAGTTTTGCTTACTCAAAAGCTTCAATTTTGACCCGTTTCAGGCACAGAAATGACTTTAAACACACTTATTTTAGTTGACAAAGTCATAATTCACATCCAACAGTCATTTAGAGCAAAAGATTAAATGTTAAAATGTCATCATTATAGACCATTTTGGGATCGTTCGACAGGTCCGGAGTCATCGTTTTTCATCTGAAAATTGATTTTTTGGACTGTACCAAAAATTATTCAAAATGTCAATTGGATCATGCCTCATGTTGAATAACCACTTTTTAAACCCTCACAGTGACCAAAATTGCCATTTTTACAGAGTTTTGCTTACTCAAAAGCTTCCATTTTGACCCGTTTCAGGCAAAGAAATGACTTTAAACACACTCATTTTAGTTGACAAAGTCATAATTCACATCCAACAGTCATTTAGAGTCAAAAGATTAAATGTTAAAATTTCATCCATATTGACCATTTTGGGATCGTTCGACAGGTCCGGAGTCATCGTTTTTCATCCGAAAATTGATTTTTTGGACTGTACCAAAAATGATTCAAAATGTCAATTGGATCATGCCTCATGTTGAATAACCACTTTTTAAACCCTCACAGTGACCAAAATTGCCATTTTTACAGAGTTTTGCTAACTCAAAAGCTTCAATTTTGACCCGTTTCAGGCACAGAAATGACTTTAAACACACTTATTTTAGTTGAAGAAGTCATAATTCACATCCAGCAGTTATTTAGAGTCAAAAGATTAAATGTTGAAATTTCATCCATATTGACCATTTTGGGATCGTTCGACAGGTCCGGAGTCATCGTTTTTCATCCGAAAATTGATTTTTCGGACTGTACCAAAGATGATTCAAAATGTCAATTGGATCGTGCCTCATGTTGAATAACCACTTTTTAAACCCTCACAGTGACCAAAATTGCCATTTTTACAGAGTTTTGCTTACTCAAAAGCTTCCATTTTGACCCGTTTCAGGCACAGAAATGACTTTAAACACACTTATTCTAGTTGACAAAGACTTAATTCACATCCAACAGTCATTTAGAGTCAAAAGATTAAATGTTGAAATTTCATCCATATTGACCATTTTGGGATCGTTCGACAGGTCCGGAGTCATCGTTTTTCATCCGAAAATTGATTTTTTGGGCAGTACCAAAAATGATTCAAAATGTGAATTGGATCATGCCTCATGTTGAATAACCACTTTTTAAACCCTCACAGTGACAAAAATTGCCATTTTTACAGAGTTTTGCTTACTCAAAAGCTTCAATTTTGACCCGTTTCAGGCACAGAAATGACTTTAAACACACTTATTCTAGTTGACAAAGTCATAATTCACATCCAACAGTCATTTAGAGTCAAAAGATTAACTGTTGAAATTTCATCCATATTGACCATTTTGGGATCGTTCGACAGGTCCGGAGTCATCGTTTTTCATCCGAAAATTGATTTTTTGGACTGTACCAAAAATGATTCAAAATGTCAATTGGATCGTGCCTCATGTTGAATAACCACTTTTTAAACCCTCACAGTGACCAAAATTGCCATTTTTACAGAGTTTTGCTTACTCAAAAGCTTCAATTTTGACCCGTTTCAGGCACAGAAATGACTTTAAACACACTTATTCTAGTTGACAAAGTCATAATTCACATCCAACAGTCATTTAGAGTCAAAAAATTAAATGTTAAAATGTCATCATTATAGAGCATTTTGGGATCGTTCGACAGGTCCGGAGTCATCGTTTTTCATCCGAAAATTGATTTTTTGGACTGTACCAAAAATGATTTAAAATGTCAATTGGATCGTGCCTCATGTTGAATAACCACTTTTTAAACCCTCACAGTGACAAAAATTGCCATTTTTACAGAGTTTTGCTTACTCAAAAGCTTCAATTTTGACCCGTTTCAGGCACAGAAATGACTTTAAACACACTTATTCTAGTTGACAAAGTCATAATTCAAATCCAACAGTCATTTAGAGTCAAAAGATTAAATGTTAAAATGTCATCATTATTGACCATTTTGGGATCGTTCGACAGGTCCGGAGTCATCGTTTTTCATCCGAAAATTGATTTTTTGGACTGTACCAAAAATGATTCAAAATGTCAATTGGATCATGCCTCATGTTGAATAACCACTTTTTAAACCCTCACAGTGACCAAAATTGCCATTTTTACAGAGTTTTGCTTACTCAAAAGCTTCCATTTTGACCCGTTTCAGGCAAAGAAATGACTTTAAACACACTTATTTTAGTTAACAAAGTCATAATTCACATCCAACAGTCATTTAGAGTCAAAAGATTAAATGTTAAAATTTCATCCATATTGACCATTTTGGGATCGTTCGACAGGTCCGGAGTCATCGTTTTTCATCCGAAAATTGATTTTTTGGACTGTACCAAAAATGATTCAAAATGTCAATTGGATCATGCCTCATGTTGAATAACCACTTTTCAACCCTCACAGTGACCAAAATTGTCATTTTTACAGAGTTTTGCTTACTTAAAAGCTTCAATTTTGACCCGTTTCAGGCACAGAAATGACTTTAAACACACTTATTCTAGTTGACAAAGTCATAATTCACATCCAACAGTCATTTAGAGTCAAAAGATTAAATGTTGAAATTTCATCCATATTGACCATTTTGGGATCGTTCGACAGGTCCGGAGTCATCGTTTTTCATCCGAAAATTGATTTTTCGGACTGTACCAAAAATGATTCAAAATGTCAATTGGATCGTGCCTCATGTTGAATAACCACTTTTTAAACCCTCACAGTGACCAAAATTGCCATTTTTACAGAGTTTTGCTTACTCAAAAGCTACAATTTTGACCCGTTTCAGGCACAGAAATGACTTTAAACACACTTATTTTAGTTAACAAAGTCATAATTCACATCCAACAGTTATTTAGAGTCAAAAGATTAAATGTTGAAATTTCATCCATATTGACCATTTTGGGATCGTTCGACAGGTCCGGAGTCATCGTTTTTCATCCGAAAATTGATTTTTCGGACTGTACCAAAGATGATTCAAAATGTCAATTGGATCGTGCCTCATATTGAATAACCACTTTTTAAACCCTCACAGTGACCAAAATTGCCATTTTTACAGAGTTTTGCTTACTCAAAAGCTTCCATTTTGACCCGTTTCAGGCACAGAAATGACTTTAAACACACTTATTCTAGTTGACAAAGTCATAATTCACATCCAACAGTCATTTAGAGTCAAAAGATTAAATGTTGAAATTTCATCCATATTGACCATTTTGGGATCGTTCGACAGGTCCGGAGTCATCGTTTTTCATCCGAAAATTGATTTTTCGGACTGTACCAAAAATGATTCAAAATGTCAATTGGATCGTGCCTCATGTTGAATAACCACTTTTTAAACCCTCACAGTGACCAAAATTGCCATTTTTACAGAGTTTTGCTTACTCAAAAGCTACAATTTTGACCCGTTTCAGGCACAGAAATGACTTTAAACACACTTATTTTAGTTAACAAAGTCATAATTCACATCCAACAGTCATTTAGAGTCAAAAGATTAAATGTTGAAATTTCATCCATATTGACCATTTTGGGATCGTTCGACAGGTCCGGAGTTATCGTTTTTCATCCTAAAATTGATTTTTTGGACTGTACCAAAAATGATTCAAAATGTCAATTGGATCGTGCCTCATGTTGAATAACCACTTTTTAAACCCTCACAGTGACAAAAATTGCCATTTTTACAGAGTTTTGCTTACTCAAAAGCTTCAATTTTGACCCGTTTCAGGCACAGAAATGACTTTAAACACACTTATTCTAGTTGACAAAGTCATAATTCACATCCAACAGTCATTTAGAGTCAAAAGATTAAATGTTAAAATGTCATCATTATAGACCATTTTGGGATCGTTCGACAGGTCCGGAGTCATCGTTTTTCATCTGAAAATTGATTTTTTGGACTGTACCAAAAATGATTCAAAATGTCAATTGGATCAAGCCTCATGTTGAATAACCACTTTTTAAACCCTCACAGTGACCAAAATTGCCATTTTTACAGAGTTTTGCTTACTCAAAAGCTTCCATTTTGACCCGTTTCAGGCAAAGAAATGACTTTAAACACACTTATTTTAGTTAACAAAGTCATAATTCACATCCAACAGTTATTTAGAGTCAAAAGATTAAATGTTGAAATTTCATCCATATTGACCATTTTGGGATCGTTGGACAGGTCCGGAGTCATTGTTTTTCATCCGAAAATTGATTTTCCGGACTGTACCAAAAATGATTCAAAATGTCAAATGGATCGTGCCTCATGTTGAATAACCACTTTTTAAACCCTCACAGTGACCAAAATTGCCATTTTTACAGAGTTTTGCTTACTCAAAAGCTTCCATTTTGACCAGTTTCAGGCACAGAAATGACTTTAAACACACTTATTCTAGTTGACAAAGTCATAATTCACATCCAACAGTCATTTAGAGTCAAAAGCCTAAATGTTAAAATTTCATCCATATTGACCATTTTGGGATCGTTCGACAGGTCCGGAGTCATCGTTTTTCATCCTAAAATTGATTTTTTGGACTGTACCAAAAATGATTCAAAATGTCAATTGGATCATGCCTCATGTTGAATAACCACTTTTTAAACCCTCACAGTGACCAAAATTGCCATTTTTACAGAGTTTTGCTTACTCAAAAGCTTCAATTTTGACCCATTTCAGGCACAGAAATGACTTTAAACACACTTATTTTAGTTGAAGAAGTCATAATTCACATCCAACAGTTATTTAGAGTCAAAAGATTAAATGTTGAAATTTCATCCATATTGACCATTTTGGGATCGTTCGACAGGTCCGGAGTCATCGTTTTTCATCCGAAAATTGATTTTTCGGACTGTACCAAAGATGATTCAAAATGTCAATTGGATCGTGCCTCATATTGAATAACCACTTTTTAAACCCTCACAGTGACCAAAATTGCCATTTTTACAGAGTTTTGCTTACTCAAAAGCTACAATTTTGACCCGTTTCAGGCACAGAAATGACTTTAAACACACTTATTTTAGTTAACAAAGTCATAATTCACATCCAACAGTCATTTAGAGTCAAAAGATTAAATGTTGAAATTTCATCCATATTGACCATTTTGGGATCGTTCGACAGGTCCGGAGTCATCGTTTTTCATCCGAAAATTGATTTTTCGGACTGTACCAAAAATGATTCAAAATGTCAATTGGATCGTGCCTCATGTTGAATAACCACTTTTTAAACCCTCACAGTGACCAAAATTGCCATTTTTACAGAGTTTTGCTTACTCAAAAGCTACAATTTTGACCCGTTTCAGGCACAGAAATGACTTTAAACACACTTATTTTAGTTAACAAAGTCATAATTCACATCCAACAGTCATTTAGAGTCAAAAGATTAAATGTTGAAATTTCATCCATATTGACCATTTTGGGATCGTTCGACAGGTCCGGAGTCATCGTTTTTCATCCGAAAATTGATTTTTTGGACTGTACCAAAAATGATTCAAAATGTCAATTGGATCGTGCCTCATGTTGAAAAACCACTTTTTAAACCCTCACAGTGACAAAAATTGCCATTTTTACAGAGTTTTGCTTACTCAAAAGCTTCAATTTTGACCCGTTTCAGGCACAGAAATGACTTTAAACACACTTATTCTAGTTGACAAAGTCATAATTCACATCCAACAGTCATTTAGAGTCAAAAGATTAAATGTTAAAATGTCATCATTATAGACCATTTTGGGATCGTTCGACAGGTCCGGAGTCATCGTTTTTCATCCGAAAATTGATTTTTTGGACTGTACCAAAAATGATTCAAAATGTCAATTGGATCATGCCTCATGTTGAATAACCACTTTTTAAACCCTCACAGTGACCAAAATTGCCATTTTTACAGAGTTTTGCTTACTCAAAAGCTTCCATTTTGACCCGTTTCAGGCAAAGAAATGACTTTAAACACACTTATTTTAGTTAACAAAGTCATAATTCACATCCAACAGTCATTTAGAGTCAAAAGATTAAATGTTAAAATTTCATCCATATTGACCATTTTGGGATCGTTCGACAGGTCCGGAGTCATCGTTTTTCATCCGAAAATTGATTTTTTGGACTGTACCAAAAATGATTCAAAATGTCAATTGGATCATGCCTCATGTTGAATAACCACTTTTCAACCCTCACAGTGACCAAAATTGTCATTTTTACAGAGTTTTGCTTACTTAAAAGCTTCAATTTTGACCCGTTTCAGGCACAGAAATGACTTTAAACACACTTATTCTAGTTGACAAAGTCATAATTCACATCCAACAGTCATTTAGAGTCAAAAGATTAAATGTTAAAATGTCATCATTATAGACCATTTTGGGATCGTTCGACAGGTCCGGAGTCATCGTTTTTCATCCGAAAATTGATTTTTTGGACTGTACCAAAAATGATTCAAAATGTCAATTGGATCTTGCCTCATGTTGAATAACCACTTTTTAAACCCTCACAGTGACCAAAATTGCCATTTTTACAGAGTTTTGCTTACTCGAAAGCTTCAATTTTGACCTGTTTCAGGCACAGAAATGACTTTAAACACACTTATTTTAGTTAACAAAGTCATAATTCACATCCAACAGTCATTTATAGTCAAGAGATTAAATGTTGAAATTTCATCATTATAGACCATTTTGGGATCGTTCGACAGGTCCGGAGTCATCGTTTTTCATCCGAAAATTGATTTTTTGGACTGTACCAAAAATGATTCAAAATGTCAATTGGATCATGCCTCATGTTGAATAACCACTTTTTAAACCCTCACAGTGACCAAAATTGCCATTTTTACAGAGTTTTGCTTACTCAAAAGCTTCAATTTTGACCCATTTCAGGCACAGAAATGACTTTAAACACACTTATTTTAGTTGAAGAAGTCATAATTCACATCCAACAGTTATTTAGAGTCAAAAGATTAAATGTTGAAATTTCATCCATATTGACCATTTTGGGATCGTTGGACAGGTCCGGAGTCATTGTTTTTCATCCGAAAATTGATTTTCCGGACTGTACCAAAAATGATTCAAAATGTCAATTGGATCGTGCCTCATGTTGAATAACCACTTTTTAAACCCTCACAGTGACCAAAATTGCCATTTTTACAGAGTTTTGCTTACTCAAAAGCTTCCATTTTGACCCGTTTCAGGCACAGAAATGACTTTAAACACACTTATTCTAGTTGACAAAGTCATAATTCACATCCAACAGTCATTTAGAGTCAAAAGCCTAAATGTTAAAATTTCATCCATATTGACCATTTTGGGATCGTTCGACAGGTCCGGAGTCATCGTTTTTCATCCTAAAATTGATTTTTTGGACTGTACCAAAAATGATTCAAAATGTCAATTGGATCATGCCTCATGTTGAATAGCCACTTTTTAAATCCTCACAGTGACCAAAATTGCCATTTTTACAGAGTTTTGCTTACTCAAAAGCTTCAATTTTGACCCGTTTCAGGCACAGAAATGACTTTAAACACACTTATTTTAGTTAACAACGTCATAATTCACATCCAACAGTCATTTAGAGTCAAAAGATTAAATGTTAAAATGTCATCATTATAGACCATTTTGGGATCGTTCGACAGGTCCGGAGTCATCGTTTTTCATCCGAAAATTGATTTTTCGGACTGTACCAAAAACGATTCAAAATGTCAATTGGATCATGCCTCATGTTGAATAACCACTTTTTAAACCCTCACAGTGACCAAAATTGCCATTTTTACAGAGTTTTGCTTACTCAAAAGCTTCAATTTTGACCCATTTCAGGCACAGAAATGACTTTAAACACACTTATTTTAGTTGAAGAAGTCATAATTCACATCCAACAGTTATTTAGAGTCAAAAGATTAAATGTTGAAATTTCATCCATATTGACCATTTTGGGATCGTTCGACAGGTCCGGAGTCATCATTTTTCATCCGAAAATTGATTTTTCGGACTGTACCAAAGATGATTCAAAATGTCAATTGGATCGTGCCTCATATTGAATAACCACTTTTTAAACCCTCACAGTGACCAAAATTGCCATTTTTACAGAGTTTTGCTTACTCAAAAGCTTCCATTTTGACCCGTTTCAGGCACAGAAATGACTTTAAACACACTTATTCTAGTTGACAAAGTCATAATTCACATCCAACAGTCATTTAGAGTCAAAAGATTAAATGTTGAAATTTCATCCATATTGACCATTTTGGGATCGTTCGACAGGTCCGGAGTCATCGTTTTTCATCCGAAAATTGATTTTTCGGACTGTACCAAAAATGATTCAAAATGTCAATTGGATCGTGCCTCATGTTGAATAACCACTTTTTAAACCCTCACAGTGAATAAAAATTGCCGTTTTTACTGAGTTTTGCTTACTCAAAAGCTACAATTTTGACCCGTTTCAGGCACAGAAATGACTTTAAACACACTTATTTTAGTTAACAAAGTCATAATTCACATCCAACAGTTATTTAGAGTCAAAAGATTAAATGTTGAAATTTCATCCATATTGACCATTTTGGGATCGTTCGACAGGTCCGGAGTCATCGTTTTTCATCCGAAAATTGATTTTTCGGACTGTACCAAAGATGATTCAAAATGTCAATTGGATCGTGCCTCATATTGAATAACCACTTTTTAAACCCTCACAGTGACCAAAATTGCCATTTTTACAGAGTTTTGCTTACTCAAAAGCTTCCATTTTGACCCGTTTCAGGCACAGAAATGACTTTAAACACACTTATTCTAGTTGACAAAGTCATAATTCACATCCAACAGTCATTTAGAGTCAAAAGATTAAATGTTGAAATTTCATCCATATTGACCATTTTGGGATCGTTCGACAGGTCCGGAGTCATCGTTTTTCATCCGAAAATTGATTTTTCGGACTGTACCAAAAATGATTCAAAATGTCAATTGGATCGTGCCTCATGTTGAATAACCACTTTTTAAACCCTCACAGTGACCAAAATTGCCATTTTTACAGAGTTTTGCTTACTCAAAAGCTACAATTTTGACCCGTTTCAGGCACAGAAATGACTTTAAACACACTTATTTTAGTTAACAAAGTCATAATTCACATCCAACAGTCATTTAGAGTCAAAAGATTAAATGTTGAAATTTCATCCATATTGACCATTTTGGGATCGTTCGACAGGTCCGGAGTCATCGTTTTTCATCCGAAAATTGATTTTTTGGACTGTACCAAAAATGATTCAAAATGTCAATTGGATCGTGCCTCATGTTGAATAACCACTTTTTAAACCCTCACAGTGACAAAAATTGCCATTTTTACAGAGTTTTGCTTACTCAAAAGCTTCAATTTTGACCCGTTTCAGGCACAGAAATGACTTTAAACACACTTATTCTAGTTGACAAAGTCATAATTCACATCCAACAGTCATTTAGAGTCAAAAGATTAAATGTTAAAATGTCATCATTATAGACCATTTTGGGATCGTTCGACAGGTCCGGAGTCATCGTTTTTCATCTGAAAATTGATTTTTTGGACTGTACCAAAAATGATTCAAAATGTCAATTGGATCAAGCCTCATGTTGAATAACCACTTTTTAAACCCTCACAGTGACCAAAATTGCCATTTTTACAGAGTTTTGCTTACTCAAAAGCTTCCATTTTGACCCGTTTCAGGCAAAGAAATGACTTTAAACACACTTATTTTAGTTAACAAAGTCATAATTCACATCCAACAGTTATTTAGAGTCAAAAGATTAAATGTTGAAATTTCATCCATATTGACCATTTTGGGATCGTTGGACAGGTCCGGAGTCATTGTTTTTCATCCGAAAATTGATTTTCCGGACTGTACCAAAAATGATTCAAAATGTCAAATGGATCGTGCCTCATGTTGAATAACCACTTTTTAAACCCTCACAGTGACCAAAATTGCCATTTTTACAGAGTTTTGCTTACTCAAAAGCTTCCATTTTGACCCGTTTCAGGCACAGAAATGACTTTAAACACACTTATTCTAGTTGACAAAGTCATAATTCACATCCAACAGTCATTTAGAGTCAAAAGCCTAAATGTTAAAATTTCATCCATATTGATCATTTTGGGATCGTTCGACAGGTCCGGAGTCATCGTTTTTCATCCTAAAATTGATTTTTTGGACTGTACCAAAAATGATTCAAAATGTCAATTGGATCATGCCTCATGTTGAATAGCCACTTTTTAAATCCTCACAGTGACCAAAATTGCCATTTTTACAAAGTTTTGCTTACTCAAAAGCTTCAATTTTGACCCGTTTCAGGCACAGAAATGACTTTAAACACACTTATTTTAGTTAACAACGTCATAATTCACATCCAACAGTCATTTAGAGTCAAAAGATTAAATGTTAAAATGTCATCATTATAGACCATTTTGGGATCGTTCGACAGGTCCGGAGTCATCGTTTTTCATCCGAAAATTGATTTTTCGGACTGTACCAAAAATGATTCAAAATGTCAATTGGATCATGCCTCATGTTGAATAACCACTTTTTAAACCCTCACAGTGACCAAAATTGCCATTTTTACAGAGTTTTGCTTACTCAAAAGCTTCAATTTTGACCCATTTCAGGCACAGAAATGACTTTAAACACACTTATTTTAGTTGAAGAAGTCATAATTCACATCCAACAATTATTTAGAGTCAAAAGATTAAATGTTGAAATTTCATCCATATTGACCATTTTGGGATCGTTCGACAGGTCCGGAGTCATCGTTTTTCATCCGAAAATTGATTTTTCGGACTGTACCAAAGATGATTCAAAATGTCAATTGGATCGTGCCTCATATTGAATAACCACTTTTTAAACCCTCACAGTGACCAAAATTGCCATTTTTACAGAGTTTTGCTTACTCAAAAGCTACAATTTTGACCCGTTTCAGGCACAGAAATGACTTTAAACACACTTATTTTAGTTAACAAAGTCATAATTCACATCCAACAGTCATTTAGAGTCAAAAGATTAAATGTTGAAATTTCATCCATATTGACCATTTTGGGATCGTTCGACAGGTCCGGAGTCATCGTTTTTCATCCGAAAATTGATTTTTCGGACTGTACCAAAAATGATTCAAAATGTCAATTGGATCGTGCCTCATGTTGAATAACCACTTTTTAAACCCTCACAGTGACCAAAATTGCCATTTTTACAGAGTTTTGCTTACTCAAAAGCTACAATTTTGACCCGTTTCAGGCACAGAAATGACTTTAAACACACTTATTTTAGTTAACAAAGTCATAATTCACATCCAACAGTCATTTAGAGTCAAAAGATTAAATGTTGAAATTTCATCCATATTGACCATTTTGGGATCGTTCGACAGGTCCGGAGTCATCGTTTTTCATCCGAAAATTGATTTTTTGGACTGTACCAAAAATGATTCAAAATGTCAATTGGATCGTGCCTCATGTTGAATAACCACTTTTTAAACCCTCACAGTGACAAAAATTGCCATTTTTACAGAGTTTTGCTTACTCAAAAGCTTCAATTTTGACCCGTTTCAGGCACAGAAATGACTTTAAACACACTTATTCTAGTTGACAAAGTCATAATTCACATCCAACAGTCATTTAGAGTCAAAAGATTAAATGTTAAAATGTCATCATTATAGACCATTTTGGGATCGTTCGACAGGTCCGGAGTCATCGTTTTTCATCCGAAAATTGATTTTTTGGACTGTACCAAAAATGATTCAAAATGTCAATTGGATCATGCCTCATGTTGAATAACCACTTTTTAAACCCTCACAGTGAGCAAAATTGCCATTTTTACAGAGTTTTGCTTACTCAAAAGCTTCCATTTTGACCCGTTTCAGGCAAAGAAATGACTTTAAACACACTTATTTTAGTTAACAAAGTCATAATTCACATCCAACAGTCATTTAGAGTCAAAAGATTAAATGTTAAAATTTCATCCATATTGACCATTTTGGGATCGTTCGACAGGTCCGGAGTCATCGTTTTTCATCCGAAAATTGATTTTTTGGACTGTACCAAAAATGATTCAAAATGTCAATTGGATCATGCCTCATGTTGAATAACCACTTTTCAACCCTCACAGTGACCAAAATTGTCATTTTTACAGAGTTTTGCTTACTTAAAAGCTTCAATTTTGACCCGTTTCAGGCACAGAAATGACTTTAAACACACTTATTCTAGTTGACAAAGTCATAATTCACATCCAACAGTCATTTAGAGTCAAAAGATTAAATGTTAAAATGTCATCATTATAGACCATTTTGGGATCGTTCGACAGGTCCGGAGTCATCGTTTTTCATCTGAAAATTGATTTTTTGGACTGTACCAAAAATGATTCAAAATGTCAATTGGATCATGCCTCATGTTGAATAACCACTTTTTAAACCCTCACAGTGACCAAAATTGCCATTTTTACAGAGTTTTGCTTACTCAAAAGCTTCCACTTTGACCCGTTTCAGGCAAAGAAATGACTTTAAACACACTTATTTTAGTTAACAAAGTCATAATTCACATCCAACAGTTATTTAGAGTCAAAAGATTAAATGTTGAAATTTCATCCATATTGACCATTTTGGGATCGTTGGACAGGTCCGGAGTCATTGTTTTTCATCCGAAAATTGATTTTCCGGACTGTACCAAAAATGATTCAAAATGTCAATTGGATCGTGCCTCATGTTGAATAACCACTTTTTAAACCCTCACAGTGACCAAAATTGCCATTTTTACAGAGTTTTGCTTACTCAAAAGCTTCCATTTTGACCCGTTTCAGGCACAGAAATGACTTTAAACACACTTATTCTAGTTGACAAAGTCATAATTCACATCCAACAGTCATTTAGAGTCAAAAGCCTAAATGTTAAAATTTCATCCATATTGACCATTTTGGGATCGTTCGACAGGTCCGGAGTCATCGTTTTTCATCCTAAAATTGATTTTTTGGACTGTACCAAAAATGATTCAAAATGTCAATTGGATCATGCCTCATGTTGAATAGACACTTTTTAAATCCTCACAGTGACCAAAATTGCCATTTTTACAGAGTTTTGCTTACTCAAAAGCTTCAATTTTGACCCGTTTCAGGCACAGAAATGACTTTAAACACACTTATTTTAGTTAACAAAGTCATAATTCACATCCAACAGTCATTTAGAGTCAAAAGATTAAATGTTAAAATGTCATCATTATAGACCAATTTGGGATCGTTCGACAGGTCCGGAGTCATCGTTTTTCATCCGAAAATTGATTTTTCGGACTGTACCAAAAATGATTCAAAATGTCAATTGGATCATGCCTCATGTTGAATAACCACTTTTTAAACCCTCACAGTGACCAAAATTGCCATTTTTACAGAGTTTTGCTTACTCAAAAGCTTCAATTTTGACCCGCTTCAGGCACAGAAATGACTTTAAACACACTTATTCTAGTTGACAAAGTCATAATTCACATCCAACAGTCATTTAGAGTCAAAAGATTAAATGTTGAAATTTCATCCATATTGACCATTTTGGGATCGTTCGACAGGTCCGGAGTCATCGTTTTTCATCCGAAAATTGATTTTTCGGACTGTACCAAAAATGATTCAAAATGTCAATTGGATCATGCCTCATGTTGAATAACCACTTTTTAAACCCTCACAGTGACCAAAATTGCCATTTTTACAGAGTTTTGCTTACTCAAAAGCTTCCATTTTGACCCGTTTCAGGCACAGAAATGACTTTAAACACACTTATTTTAGTTGACAAAGTCATAATTCACATCCAACAGTCATTTAGAGTCAAAAGATTAAATGTTAAAATTTCATCATTATAGACCATTTTGGGATCGTTCGACAGGTCCGGAGTCATCGTTTTTCATCCGAAAATTGATTTTTGGACTGTACCAAAAATGATTCAAAATGTCCATTGGATCATGCTTCATGTTGAATAACCACTTTTTAAACCCTCATAGTGACCAAAATTGCCATTTTTACAGAGTTTTGCTTACTCAGAAGCTTCAATTTTGACCCGTTTCAGGCACAGAAATGACTTTAAACACACTTATTTTAGTTAACAAAGTCATAATTCACATCCAACAGTCATTTAGAGTCAAAAGATTAAATGTTGAAATTTCATCCATATTGACCATTTTGGGATCGTTCGACAGGTCCGGAGTCATCGTTTTTCATCCGAAAATTGATTTTTTGGACTGTACCAAAAATGTATCAAAATGTCAATTGGATCATGCCTCATGTTGAATAGCCACTTTTTAAATCCTCACAGTGACCAAAATTGCCATTTTTACAGAGTTTTGCTTACTCAAAAGCTTCAATTTTGACCCGTTTCAGGCACAGAAATGACTTTAAACACACTTATTTTAGTTAACAACGTCATAATTCACATCCAACAGTCATTTAGAGTCAAAAGATTAAATGTTAAAATGTCATCATTATAGACCATTTTGGGATCGTTCGACAGGTCCGGAGTCATCGTTTTTCATCCGAAAATTGATTTTTCGGACTGTACCAAAAACGATTCAAAATGTCAATTGGATCATGCCTCATGTTGAATAACCACTTTTTAAACCCTCACAGTGACCAAAATTGCCATTTTTACAGAGTTTTGCTTACTCAAAAGCTTCAATTTTGACCCATTTCAGGCACAGAAATGACTTTAAACACACTTATTTTAGTTGAAGAAGTCATAATTCACATCCAACAGTTATTTAGAGTCAAAAGATTAAATGTTGAAATTTCATCCATATTGACCATTTTGGGATCGTTCGACAGGTCCGGAGTCATCGTTTTTCATCCGAAAATTGATTTTTCGGACTGTACCAAAGATGATTCAAAATGTCAATTGGATCGTGCCTCATATTGAATAACCACTTTTTAAACCCTCACAGTGACCAAAATTGCCATTTTTACAGAGTTTTGCTTACTCAAAAGCTTCCATTTTGACCCGTTTCAGGCACAGAAATGACTTTAAACACACTTATTCTAGTTGACAAAGTCATAATTCACATCCAACAGTCATTTAGAGTCAAAAGATTAAATGTTGAAATTTCATCCATATTGACCATTTTGGGATCGTTCGACAGGTCCGGAGTCATCGTTTTTCATCCGAAAATTGATTTTTCGGACTGTACCAAAAATGATTCAAAATGTCAATTGGATCGTGCCTCATGTTGAATAACCACTTTTTAAACCCTCACAGTGACCAAAATTGCCATTTTTACAGAGTTTTGCTTACTCAAAAGCTACAATTTTGACCCGTTTCAGGCACAGAAATGACTTTAAACACACTTATTTTAGTTAACAAAGTCATAATTCACATCCAACAGTCATTTAGAGTCAAAAGATTAAATGTTGAAATTTCATCCATATTGACCATTTTGGGATCGTTCGACAGGTCCGGAGTCATCGTTTTTCATCCGAAAATTGATTTTTTGGACTGTACCAAAAATGATTCAAAATGTCAATTGGATCGTGCCTCATGTTGAATAACCACTTTTTAAACCCTCACAGTGACAAAAATTGCCATTTTTACAGAGTTTTGCTTACTCAAAAGCTTCAATTTTGACCCGTTTCAGGCACAGAAATGACTTTAAACACACTTATTCTAGTTGACAAAGTCATAATTCACATCCAACAGTCATTTAGAGTCAAAAGATTAAATGTTAAAATGTCATCATTATAGACCATTTTGGGATCGTTTGACAGGTCCGGAGTCATCGTTTTTCATCTGAAAATTGATTTTTTGGACTGTACCAAAAATGATTCAAAATGTCAATTGGATCAAGCCTCATGTTGAATAACCACTTTTTAAACCCTCACAGTGACCAAAATTGCCATTTTTACAGAGTTTTGCTTACTCAAAAGCTTCCATTTTGACCCGTTTCAGGCAAAGAAATGACTTTAAACACACTTATTTTAGTTAACAAAGTCATAATTCACATCCAACAGTTATTTAGAGTCAAAAGATTAAATGTTGAAATTTCATCCATATTGACCATTTTGGGATCGTTGGACAGGTCCGGAGTCATTGTTTTTCATCCGAAAATTGATTTTCCGGACTGTACCAAAAATGATTCAAAATGTCAAATGGATCGTGCCTCATGTTGAATAACCACTTTTTAAACCCTCACAGTGACCAAAATTGCCATTTTTACAGAGTTTTGCTTACTCAAAAGCTTCCATTTTGACCCGTTTCAGGCACAGAAATGACTTTAAACACACTTATTCTAGTTGACAAAGTCATAATTCACATCCAACAGTCATTTAGAGTCAAAAGCCTAAATGTTAAAATTTCATCCATATTGACCATTTTGGGATCGTTCGACAGGTCCGGAGTCATCGTTTTTCATCCTAAAATTGATTTTTTGGACTGTACCAAAAATGATTCAAAATGTCAATTGGATCATGCCTCATGTTGAATAGCCACTTTTTAAATCCTCACAGTGACCAAAATTGCCATTTTTACAGAGTTTTGCTTACTCAAAAGCTTCAATTTTGACCCGTTTCAGGCACAGAAATGACTTTAAACACACTTATTTTAGTTAACAACGTCATAATTCACATCCAACAGTCATTTAGAGTCAAAAGATTAAATGTTAAAATGTCATCATTATAGACCATTTTGGGATCGTTCGACAGGTCCGGAGTCATCGTTTTTCATCCGAAAATTGATTTTTCGGACTGTACCAAAAATGATTCAAAATGTCAATTGGATCATGCCTCATGTTGAATAACCACTTTTTAAACCCTCACAGTGACCAAAATTGCCATTTTTACAGAGTTTTGCTTACTCAAAAGCTTCAATTTTGACCCATTTCAGGCACAGAAATGACTTTAAACACACTTATTTTAGTTGAAGAAGTCATAATTCACATCCAACAGTTATTTAGAGTCAAAAGATTAAATGTTGAAATTTCATCCATATTGACCATTTTGGGATCGTTCGACAGGTCCGGAGTCATCGTTTTTCATCCGAAAATTGATTTTTCGGACTGTACCAAAGATGATTCAAAATGTCAATTGGATCGTGCCTCATATTGAATAACCACTTTTTAAACCCTCACAGTGACCAAAATTGCCATTTTTACAGAGTTTTGCTTACTCAAAAGCTACAATTTGACCCGTTTCAGGCACAGAAATGACTTTAAACACACTTATTTTAGTTAACAAAGTCATAATTCACATCCAACAGTCATTTAGAGTCAAAAGATTAAATGTTGAAATTTCATCCATATTGACCATTTTGGGATCGTTCGACAGGTCCGGAGTCATCGTTTTTCATCCGAAAATTGATTTTTCGGACTGTACCAAAAATGATTCAAAATGTCAATTGGATCGTGCCTCATGTTGAATAACCACTTTTTAAACCCTCACAGTGACCAAAATTGCCATTTTTACAGAGTTTTGCTTACTCAAAAGCTACAATTTTGACCCGTTTCAGGCACAGAAATGACTTTAAACACACTTATTTTAGTTAACAAAGTCATAATTCACATCCAACAGTCATTTAGAGTCAAAAGATTAAATGTTGAAATTTCATCCATATTGACCATTTTGGGATCGTTCGACAGGTCCGGAGTCATCGTTTTTCATCCGAAAATTGATTTTTTGGACTGTACCAAAAATGATTCAAAATGTCAATTGGATCGTGCCTCATGTTGAATAACCACTTTTTAAACCCTCACAGTGACAAAAATTGCCATTTTTACAGAGTTTTGCTTACTCAAAAGCTTCAATTTTGACCCGTTTCAGGCACAGAAATGACTTTAAACACACTTATTCTAGTTGACAAAGTCATAATTCACATCCAACAGTCATTTAGAGTCAAAAGATTAAATGTTAAAATGTCATCATTATAGACCATTTTGGGATCGTTCGACAGGTCCGGAGTCATCGTTTTTCATCCGAAAATTGATTTTTTGGACTGTACCAAAAATGATTCAAAATGTCAATTGGATCATGCCTCATGTTGAATAACCACTTTTTAAACCCTCACAGTGACCAAAATTGCCATTTTTACAGAGTTTTGCTTACTCAAAAGCTTCCATTTTGACCCGTTTCAGGCAAAGAAATGACTTTAAACACACTTATTTTAGTTAACAAAGTCATAATTCACATCCAACAGTCATTTAGAGTCAAAAGATTAAATGTTAAAATTTCATCCATATTGACCATTTTGGGATCGTTCGACAGGTCCGGAGTCATCGTTTTTCATCCGAAAATTGATTTTTTGGACTGTACCAAAAATGATTCAAAATGTCAATTGGATCATGCCTCATGTTGAATAACCACTTTTCAACCCTCACAGTGACCAAAATTGTCATTTTTACAGAGTTTTGCTTACTTAAAAGCTTCAATTTTGACCCGTTTCAGGCACAGAAATGACTTTAAACACACTTATTCTAGTTGACAAAGTCATAATTCACATCCAACAGTCATTTAGAGTCAAAAGATTAAATGTTAAAATGTCATCATTATAGACCATTTTGGGATCGTTCGACAGGTCCGGAGTCATCGTTTTTCATCCGAAAATTGATTTTTTGGACTGTACCAAAAATGATTCAAAATGTCAATTGGATCATGCCTCATGTTGAATAACCACTTTTTAAACCCTCACAGTGACCAAAATTGCCATTTTTACAGAGTTTTGCTTACTCAAAAGCTTCAATTTTGACCCGTTTCAGGCAAAGAAATGACTTTAAACACACTTATTTTAGTTAACAAAGTCATAATTCACATCCAACAGTTATTTAGAGTCAAAAGATTAAATGTTGAAATTTCATCCATATTGACCATTTTGGGATCGTTGGACAGGTCCGGAGTCATTGTTTTTCATCCGAAAATTGATTTTCCGGACTGTACCAAAAATGATTCAAAATGTCAAATGGATCGTGCCTCATGTTGAATAACCACTTTTTAAACCCTCACAGTGACCAAAATTGCCATTTTTACAGAGTTTTGCTTACTCAAAAGCTTCCATTTTGACCCGTTTCAGGCACAGAAATGACTTTAAACACACTTATTCTAGTTGACAAAGTCATAATTCACATCCAACAGTCATTTAGAGTCAAAAGCCTAAATGTTAAAATTTCATCCATATTGACCATTTTGGGATCGTTCGACAGGTCCGGAGTCATCGTTTTTCATCCTAAAATTGATTTTTTGGACTGTACCAAAAATGATTCAAAATGTCAATTAGATCATGCCTCATGTTGAATAGCCACTTTTTAAATCCTCACAGTGACCAAAATTGCCATTTTTACAGAGTTTTGCTTACTCAAAAGCTTCAATTTTGACCCGTTTCAGGCACAGAAATGACTTTAAACACACTTATTTTAGTTAACAACGTCATAATTCACATCCAACAGTCATTTAGAGTCAAAAGATTAAATGTTAAAATGTCATCATTATAGACCATTTTGGGATCGTTCGACAGGTCCGGAGTCATCGTTTTTCATCCGAAAATTGATTTTTCGGACTGTACCAAAAATGATTCAAAATGTCAATTGGATCATGCCTCATGTTGAATAACCACTTTTTAAACCCTCACAGTGACCAAAATTGCCATTTTTACAGAGTTTTGCTTACTCAAAAGCTTCAATTTTGACCCATTTCAGGCACAGAAATGACTTTAAACACACTTATTTTAGTTGAAGAAGTCATAATTCACATCCAACAGTTATTTAGAGTCAAAAGATTAAATTTTGAAATTTCATCCATATTGACCATTTTGGGATCGTTCGACAGGTCCGGAGTCATCGTTTTTCATCCGAAAATTGATTTTTCGGACTGTACCAAAGATGATTCAAAATGTCAATTGGATCGTGCCTCATATTGAATAACCACTTTTTAAACCCTCACAGTGACCAAAATTGCCATTTTTACAGAGTTTTGCTTACTCAAAAGCTACAATTTGACCCGTTTCAGGCACAGAAATGACTTTAAACACACTTATTTTAGTTAACAAAGTCATAATTCACATCCAACAGTCATTTAGAGTCAAAAGATTAAATGTTGAAATTTCATCCATATTGACCATTTTGGGATCGTTCGACAGGTCCGGAGTCATCGTTTTTCATCCGAAAATTGATTTTTCGGACTGTACCAAAAATGATTCAAAATGTCAATTGGATCGTGCCTCATGTTGAATAACCACTTTTTAAACCCTCACAGTGACCAAAATTGCCATTTTTACAGAGTTTTGCTTACTCAAAAGCTACAATTTTGACCCGTTTCAGGCACAGAAATGACTTTAAACACACTTATTTTAGTTAACAAAGTCATAATTCACATCCAACAGTCATTTAGAGTCAAAAGATTAAATGTTGAAATTTCATCCATATTGACCATTTTGGGATCGTTCGACAGGTCCGGAGTCATCGTTTTTCATCCGAAAATTGATTTTTTGGACTGTACCAAAAATGATTCAAAATGTCAATTGGATCGTGCCTCATGTTGAATAACCACTTTTTAAACCCTCACAGTGACAAAAATTGCCATTTTTACAGAGTTTTGCTTACTCAAAAGCTTCAATTTTGACCCGTTTCAGGCACAGAAATGACTTTAAACACACTTATTCTAGTTGACAAAGTCATAATTCACATCCAACAGTCATTTAGAGTCAAAAGATTAAATGTTAAAATGTCATCATTATAGACCATTTTGGGATCGTTCGACAGGTCCGGAGTCATCGTTTTTCATCCGAAAATTGATTTTTTGGACTGTACCAAAAATGATTCAAAATGTCAATTGGATCATGCCTCATGTTGAATAACCACTTTTTAAACCCTCACAGTGACCAAAATTGCCATTTTTACAGAGTTTTGCTTACTCAAAAGCTTCCATTTTGACCCGTTTCAGGCAAAGAAATGACTTTAAACACACTTATTTTAGTTAACAAAGTCATAATTCACATCCAACAGTCATTTAGAGTCAAAAGATTAAATGTTAAAATTTCATCCATATTGACCATTTTGGGATCGTTCGACAGGTCCGGAGTCATCGTTTTTCATCCGAAAATTGATTTTTTGGACTGTACCAAAAATGATTCAAAATGTCAATTGGATCATGCCTCATGTTGAATAACCACTTTTCAACCCTCACAGTGACCAAAATTGTCATTTTTACAGAGTTTTGCTTACTTAAAAGCTTCAATTTTGACCCGTTTCAGGCACAGAAATGACTTTAAACACACTTATTCTAGTTGACAAAGTCATAATTCACATCCAACAGTCATTTAGAGTCAAAAGATTAAATGTTAAAATGTCATCATTATAGACCATTTTGGGATCGTTCGACAGGTCCGGAGTCATCGTGTAGGCGGATAGGGTTGACAGTGGCAGTGTCGCCCGTTCTGCTTGAGGACAACAGCTTGCATCAGCTCAGGTACACAGCTACGAGCTTTTAACTTAACTGTTTGTAATCAGGAACACGGAAGAATAATTTTAAAGAACGTCATTGGTTTTAAACCACTCGATTTTAAACCACTCGTTTCTGCCTCACATTGTAATACCTGCTTGCATGTTAAACAGTATATTGGGGGTGATTTAGAATATTTACCAATACTGGGAAGTCAGCGCTCGATGCTGTAGCCTGCCCGCCCTGGTCCGACTCGGCAATTATTGCCGTTGAGCGGAGGGCGGACAGGTAAGAGCCTGACGAACTACCTCACTTCCGCCAGCCCTTCGGTTAGCGGTCTAGCCTCACACAAGGAGGGGCTATTTAGGCAGCGAGGAGCTGCGCGCTGATTGCGGATAGGGTTGACAGTGGCAGTGTCGCCCGTTCTGCTTGAGGACAACAGCTTGCATCAGCTCAGGTACACAGCTACGAGCTTTTAACTTAACTGTTTGTAATCAGGAACACGGAAGAATAATTTTAAAGAACGTCATTGGTTTTAAACCACTCGATTTTAAACCACTCGTTTCTGCCTCACATTGTAATACCTGCTTGCATGTTAAACAGTATATTGGGGGTGATTTAGAATATTTACCAATACTGGGAAGTCAGCGCTCGATGCTGTAGCCTGCCCGCCCTGGTCCGACTCGGCAATTATTGCCGTTGAGCGGAGGGCGGACAGGTAAGAGCCTGACGAACTACCTCACTTCCGCCAGCCCTTCGGTTAGCGGTCTAGCCTCACACAAGGAGGGGCTATTTAGCCCCCTCGTCGCCTGAGCGCGCAGCGGTCGCGCGCAGGGGAGCGCCGGAGGACGCGCCGGAGACAAGCCAGAGAGAAGCCCGTCTGTGCCCGTCCGGGCCCGGACGGGACCAGGGGCAGGAGACTATGGCTGTCCCAACTACCATCACGAGTACCCCTGTTACTGGCCAACTAACATACTCATCACAGGTACTATGGGATCTACGTCCCAGTATAGGTTCCACATGCGATGTTACTTTCCTTTCTAATCTTGAGGGCCCTTTTACATGCTCTGACTGTCATACACATTTTGGCCTCGAGGCAGGGGATAATATTCCTTTGCGAGTTCCTACCAAACCATTATGCTCTATACATAAAACCGACCCACTAAAAACTACCAAGGATCCCATCCCCATAGGAAGCAAACATCTACTATGCAATGTGCGCTCACTACCAAAGCATGCATCACAGGTGTGGGACCTGATATCTACAGAAAAGCCTGATCTCTGCTTTTTCACAGAGACCTGGCTCAAGCCTCATTCAATCTCAGCTATCACTCTGGCCATTCCAATAGGTTATAAGGTCTCTAGACTGGATCGTCCACAAAAAATAGGTGGTGGAATAGCCATTGTTTACAGGGAGGAACTAACTGTCACCATATTGGAGGAAATCAGCACCCCTCTGATGGAACTAATGATTTTTAAACTCTGCTCCACCTCCGGGGAGAACAGAAGGGGCGCGGTTGTATATCGACCCCCAGGTTCAAGTGTGGATTTTTCGATCTCACTCATGGAGGTTCTTGCGCCGTTTATTTTAAATGACCAGAACTTCTTATTAGTGGGGGACTTCAATTTCCACAGTGAATTAGAGACATGCTTGGAGGCCAGAACACTTCTTATGGACATGGAACACATAGGTCTTAAAAAGATGAATCAGGGACCCACACATGAAGCAGGTCACACGTTGGATCTGGTATTCTCCAACTCATCTTTATATATGTGTACACCCTCCACTCAAGTAGAATGGACAGACCATTTTATTTTAAAATTCTACACGAAGCCCATGGGTAAATCTAATGCAACGTCCACCTTAGCCACCAAGAGAAGACCTTGGCACAAACTAACACAGGACACTTTCCGAGAAGCCTATCAAGCTCCTATGATCAATGAGCAAGAGGGAATGATGTCAAATGAGCTCAATCGGTTTGTACATGCTGTCAATGAAGCAATTGATGGCGTTATTCCGCTGAAAGTGTATAAACCCCGTCAAGCAGCCAGACAAGAAGTCTGGTACTCCGAGGACCTGAGACATATGAAACAAAAGTCCAGAAAGCTGGAAAAAGTGTGGAGACAATCCCGGAGTCAGGAGGACAAACAATGTTATTTAACATCCCTTAGATCTTACCATAAAGCTATAAGGATGGCCCGTAAAAGTCACATTGCTATGCAACTTGCAGAGGCTGGGAAAGACTCTAAAGTTCTTTTTCAAATCCTGCAAACTTTCACCAAGCCTGTAGCATGCGAGACGGTGGAGGTTGCCTCACAAGAACTATGTGATGGAATCTCACACTTTTTCATGAACAAAATTGATTCTATTTATGCAAAGATACTGGCCACTAAATCGACTAAAGTAGCCGATCCTAATACCCCCTCTCACAATAGCCCGCAGCGGGACACACAGGCCAATCATTTAAAAAACTTTCCCCCTATTTCCTTAGAGGAAGTTATCACCCTTACAAAAATGATTAAGAGCGGCAGTCCGCAGGACATCGTTCCTGCCCGTATCATGCCCATGTTGGTTGAAACTCTTGGTCCTGGTATCCAGAAACTAATTAATCTATCGTTAAGTACGGGAGAAGTTCCGAGAGACTGGAAACGGGCGCTGGTAAGACCGTTAAGGAAAAATACCACCATTCCTTGGACGGATCTGGCCAACCTACGCCCCATCTCTCTCCTCCCTTTTATGGGCAAAATGATAGAGAAATATGTTAACAAACATCTGTCCAGGTTCGTTGAGGACACACATGGCCTTGACCCCTCTCAATCGGGCTTCAGGCCAAGCCATAGCACCGAGACCACCTTACTGTCAGTCGCAGACGATCTACATATGTACCAGGATGGGGGCTACTCCGTCATCCTGGTTCTATTGGATCTGTCTGCGGCGTTTGACACCGTGTCACATGACATCGTGACTACCAGACTTGTGAACATCGGTCTGGAAGGTGGAGCTCTGGCATGGTTAAGGAGCTTTCTGACTGACCGCACCCAGACAGTCATCCTGGGTCCCCACCGGTCAGAGGAGTTGGAGATCTCAAACGGGGTGCCACAGGGGTCGTGCTTAAGCCCGACCCTGTTTAATATCTATGTGGCCCCCCTGGCAAACATCATGAGATCTCATGGGTTCATCCCTATGTCATACGCGGATGACACCCAACTCCTCTTCCCGTTCAAACATCTCACAGAGTCGGTCAGGAACTCTTTCTCCTCGGGGATGAAGGCAGTGGCCCAGTGGATGGCATCTAACTTCCTGCAATGTAACGTTGCAAAAACGGAAGTGATGCTGTTCGGTGAGGCAAAGCTCCTATGGTCCCCAGACTGGTGGCCGCAAGAGCTAGGCCCAGTCCCAGAGCCAAAGCAGGTGGTAAAAAATCTTGGCGTGCGCCTGGATCAGGAGCTCTCCCTGAAACAATACAGCAACCAAGTAGTGAGCTCATGCTTCCATGTGATCGCCATGCTGAGGAAAGTCTTCCCTATGCTCCCTGACTCAACTAGGAGAACATTAGTGCAGGCCCTAATACTGAGTCGTCTGGACTACTGCAACGGGATGCTCCTATCAGCAAATGAGGGAGTTATTGCGAGATTGCAAGTAGTCCAGAACACTGCGGCCCGTCTTGTACTAAATCAGCCCCCCCGCACACCATCGAAGCCTCTTTTGAACACCTTACATTGGCTACCCATTAAACAAAGGGTGAAGTACAAGATTGGATGTACTATACATAAGAGCCTCCAGAACAGAGGGCCCGAGTATCTAAACAGCAGATTCTCCCTCTATAAACCTGTACGGTCCCTGAGATCTAGTGATCAAGCCTTACTACAGGTCCCAAGAGCTAGAAAGACCAGGCAAGGTGGAAGGGCGCTATCCATAGCCGGACCAAGGCTGTGGAACAGCCTCCCTCTCTCTTTGAGACTCTGCCAGGACTATCTCCCGTTCAGAAAACAGTTAAAAACCTTCCTATTCTCCAACTAGTGATATCTGTGTACCTACTGCCACAAGCTGAAAAGGTTTTCAAGGCGCGGAGATACTCCTTCGGGAGGTGATCCTAGCGCGGTATAAACCCGTAAATAAATAAATAAATCGTTTTTCATCTGAAAATTGATTTTTTGGACTGTACCAAAAATGATTCAAAATGTCAATTGGATCATGCCTCATGTTGAATAACCACTTTTTAAACCCTCACAGTGACCAAAATTGCCATTTTTACAGAGTTTTGCTTACTCAAAAGCTTCCATTTTGACCCGTTTCAGGCAAAGAAATGACTTTAAACACACTTATTTTAGTTAACAAAGTCATAATTCACATCCAACAGTTATTTAGAGTCAAAAGATTAAATGTTGAAATTTCATCCATATTGACCATTTTGGGATCGTTGGACAGGTCCGGAGTCATTGTTTTTCATCCGAAAATTGATTTTCCGGACTGTACCAAAAATGTATCAAAATGTCAATTGGATCATGCCTCATGTTGAATAACCACTTTTTAAACCCTCACAGTGACCAAAATTGCCATTTTTACAGAGTTTTGCTTACTCAAAAGCTTCAATTTTGACCCGTTTCAGGCACAGAAATGACTTTAAACACACTTATTTTAGTTGACAAAGTCATAATTCACATCCAACAGTCATTTAGAGCAAAAGATTAAATGTTAAAATGTCATCATTATAGACCATTTTGGGAGCGTTCGACAGGTCCGGAGTCATCGTTTTTCATCTGAAAATTGATTTTTTGGACTGTACCAAAAATTATTCAAAATGTCAATTGGATCATGCCTCATGTTGAATAACCACTTTTTAAACCCTCACAGTGACCAAAATTGCCATTTTTACAGAGTTTTGCTTACTCAAAAGCTTCCATTTTGACCCGTTTCAGGCAAAGAAATGACTTTAAACACACTCATTTTAGTTGACAAAGTCATAATTCACATCCAACAGTCATTTAGAGTCAAAAGATTAAATGTTAAAATTTCATCATTATAGACCATTTTGGGATCGTTCGACAGGTCCGGAGTCATCGTTTTTCATCCGAAAATTGATTTTTGGACTGTACCAAAAATGATTCAAAATGTACATTGGATCATGCCTCATGTTGAATAACCACTTTTTAAACCCTCATAGTGACCAAAATTGCCATTTTTACAGAGTTTTGCTTACTCAGAAGCTTCAATTTTGACCCGTTTCAGGCACAGAAATGACTTTAAACACACTTATTTTAGTTAACAAAGTCATAATTCACATCCAACAGTCATTTAGAGTCAAAAGATTAAATGTTGAAATTTCATCCATATTGACCATTTTGGGATCGTTCGACAGGTCCGGAGTCATCGTTTTTCATCCGAAAATTGATTTTTTGGACTGTACCAAAAATGTATCAAAATGTCAATTGGATCATGCCTCATGTTGAATAACCACTTTTTAAACCCTCACAGTGACCAAAATTGCCATTTTTACAGAGTTTTGCTTACTCAAAAGCTTCAATTTTGACCCGTTTCAGGCACAGAAATGACTTTAAACACACTTATTTTAGTTGACAAAGTCATAATTCACATCCAACAGTCATTTAGAGCAAAAGATTAAATGTTAAAATGTCATCATTATAGACCATTTTGGGAGCGTTCGACAGGTCCGGAGTCATCGTTTTTCATCTGAAAATTGATTTTTTGGACTGTACCAAAAATTATTCAAAATGTCAATTGGATCATGCCTCATGTTGAATAACCACTTTTTAAACCCTCACAGTGACCAAAATTGCCATTTTTACAGAGTTTTGCTTACTCAAAAGCTTCCATTTTGACCCGTTTCAGGCAAAGAAATGACTTTAAACACACTCATTTTAGTTGACAAAGTCATAATTCACATCCAACAGTCATTTAGAGTCAAAAGATTAAATGTTAAAATTTCATCCATATTGACCATTTTGGGATCGTTCGACAGGTCCGGAGTCATCGTTTTTCATCCGAAAATTGATTTTTTGGACTGTACCAAAAATGATTCAAAATGTCAATTGGATCATGCCTCATGTTGAATAACCACTTTTTAAACCCTCACAGTGACCAAAATTGCCATTTTTACAGAGTTTTGCTAACTCAAAAGCTTCAATTTTGACCCGTTTCAGGCACAGAAATGACTTTAAACACACTTATTTTAGTTGAAGAAGTCATAATTCACATCCAGCAGTTATTTAGAGTCAAAAGATTAAATGTTGAAATTTCATCCATATTGACCATTTTGGGATCGTTCGACAGGTCCGGAGTCATCGTTTTTCATCTGAAAATTGATTTTTTGGGCAGTACCAAAGATGATTCAAAATGTCAATTGGATCATGCCTCATGTTGAATAACCACTTTTTAAACCCTCACAGTGACAAAAATTGCCATTTTTACAGAGTTTTGCTTACTCAAAAGCTTCAATTTTGACCCGTTTCAGGCACAGAAATGACTTTAAACACACTTATTCTAGTTGACAAAGTCATAATTCACATCCAACAGTCATTTAGAGTCAAAAGATTAACTGTTGAAATTTCATCCATATTGACCATTTTGGGATCGTTCGACAGGTCCGGAGTCATCGTTTTTCATCCGAAAATTGATTTTTTGGACTGTACCAAAAATGATTCAAAATGTCAATTGGATCGTGCCTCATGTTGAATAACCACTTTTTAAACCCTCACAGTGACCAAAATTGCCATTTTTACAGAGTTTTGCTTACTCAAAAGCTTCAATTTTGACCCGTTTCAGGCACAGAAATGACTTTAAACACACTTATTCTAGTTGACAAAGTCATAATTCACATCCAACAGTCATTTAGAGTCAAAAAATTAAATGTTAAAATGTCATCATTATAGAGCATTTTGGGATCGTTCGACAGGTCCGGAGTCATCGTTTTTCATCCGAAAATTGATTTTTTGGACTGTACCAAAAATGATTTAAAATGTCAATTGGATCGTGCCTCATGTTGAATAACCACTTTTTAAACCCTCACAGTGACAAAAATTGCCATTTTTACAGAGTTTTGCTTACTCAAAAGCTTCAATTTTGACCCGTTTCAGGCACAGAAATGACTTTAAACACACTTATTCTAGTTGACAAAGTCATAATTCACATCCAACAGTCATTTAGAGTCAAAAGATTAAATGTTAAAATGTCATCATTATAGACCATTTTGGGATCGTTCGACAGGTCCGGAGTCATCGTTTTTCATCCGAAAATTGATTTTTTGGACTGTACCAAAAATGATTCAAAATGTCAATTGGATCATGCCTCATGTTGAATAACCACTTTTTAAACCCTCACAGTGACCAAAATTGCCATTTTTACAGAGTTTTGCTTACTCAAAAGCTTCCATTTTGACCCGTTTCAGGCAAAGAAATGACTTTAAACACACTTATTTTAGTTAACAAAGTCATAATTCACATCCAACAGTCATTTAGAGTCAAAAGATTAAATGTTAAAATTTCATCCATATTGACCATTTTGGGATCGTTCGACAGGTCCGGAGTCATCGTTTTTCATCCGAAAATTGATTTTTTGGACTGTACCAAAAATGATTCAAAATGTCAATTGGATCATGCCTCATGTTGAATAACCACTTTTCAACCCTCACAGTGACCAAAATTGTCATTTTTACAGAGTTTTGCTTACTTAAAAGCTTCAATTTTGACCCGTTTCAGGCACAGAAATGACTTTAAACACACTTATTCTAGTTGACAAAGTCATAATTCACATCCAACAGTCATTTAGAGTCAAAAGATTAAATGTTGAAATTTCATCCATATTGACCATTTTGGGATCGTTCGACAGGTCCGGAGTCATCGTTTTTCATCCGAAAATTGATTTTTCGGACTGTACCAAAAATGATTCAAAATGTCAATTGGATCGTGCCTCATGTTGAATAACCACTTTTTAAACCCTCACAGTGACCAAAATTGCCATTTTTACAGAGTTTTGCTTACTCAAAAGCTACAATTTTGACCCGTTTCAGGCACAGAAATGACTTTAAACACACTTATTTTAGTTAACAAAGTCATAATTCACATCCAACAGTTATTTAGAGTCAAAAGATTAAATGTTGAAATTTCATCCATATTGACCATTTTGGGATCGTTCGACAGGTCCGGAGTCATCGTTTTTCATCCGAAAATTGATTTTTCGGACTGTACCAAAGATGATTCAAAATGTCAATTGGATCGTGCCTCATATTGAATAACCACTTTTTAAACCCTCACAGTGACCAAAATTGCCATTTTTACAGAGTTTTGCTTACTCAAAAGCTTCCATTTTGACCCGTTTCAGGCACAGAAATGACTTTAAACACACTTATTCTAGTTGACAAAGTCATAATTCACATCCAACAGTCATTTAAAGTCAAAAGATTAAATGTTGAAATTTCATCCATATTGACCATTTTGGGATCGTTCGACAGGTCCGGAGTCATCGTTTTTCATCCGAAAATTGATTTTTCGGACTGTACCAAAAATGATTCAAAATGTCAATTGGATCGTGCCTCATGTTGAATAACCACTTTTTAAACCCTCACAGTGACCAAAATTGCCATTTTTACAGAGTTTTGCTTACTCAAAAGCTACAATTTTGACCCGTTTCAGGCACAGAAATGACTTTAAACACACTTATTTTAGTTAACAAAGTCATAATTCACATCCAACAGTCATTTAGAGTCAAAAGATTAAATGTTAAAATGTCATCATTATAGACCATTTTGGGATCGTTCGACAGGTCCGGAGTCATCGTTTTTCATCCGAAAATTGATTTTTTGGACTGTACCAAAAATGATTCAAAATGTCAATTGGATCATGCCTCATGTTGAATAACCACTTTTTAAACCCTCACAGTGACCAAAATTGCCATTTTTACAGAGTTTTGCTTACTCAAAAGCTACAATTTTGACCCGTTTCAGGCACAGAAATGACTTTAAACACACTTATTTTAGTTAACAAAGTCATAATTCACATCCAACAGTCATTTAGAGTCAAAAGATTAAATGTTAAAATGTCATCATTATAGACCATTTTGGGATCGTTCGACAGGTCCGGAGTCATCGTTTTTCATCCGAAAATTGATTTTTCGGACTGTACCAAAAATGATTCAAAATGTCAATTGGATCATGCCTCATGTTGAATAACCACTTTTTGAACCCTCACAGTGACCAAAATTGCCATTTTTACAGAGTTTTGCTTACTCAAAAGCTTCAATTTTGACCCATTTCAGGCACAGAAATGACTTTAAACACACTTATTTTAGTTGAAGAAGTCATAATTCACATCCAACAGTTATTTAGAGTCAAAAGATTAAATGTTGAAATTTCATCCATATTGACCATTTTGGGATTGTTCGACAGGTCCGGAGTCATCGTTTTTCATCCGAAAATTGATTTTTCGGACTGTACCAAAGATGATTCAAAATGTCAATAGGATCGTGCCTCATGTTGAATAACCACTTTTTAACCCCTCACAGTGACCAAAATTGCCATTTTTACAGAGTTTTGCTTCCTCAAAAGCTTCCATTTTGACCCGTTTCAGGCACAGAAATGACTTTAAACACACTTATTTTAGTTAACAAAGTCATAATTCACATCCAACAGTCATTTAGAGTCAAAAGATTAAATGTTAAAATGTCATCATTATAGACCATTTTGGGATCGTTCGACAGGTCCGGAGTCATCGTTTTTCATCCGAAAATTGATTTTTTGGACTGTACCAAAAATGATTCAAAATGTCAATTGGATCATGCCTCATGTTGAATAACCACTTTTTAAACCCTCACAGTGACCAAAATTGCCATTTTTACAGAGTTTTGCTTACTCAAAAGCTTCCATTTTGACCCGTTTCAGGCACAGAAATGACTTTAAACACACTTATTTTAGTTGACAAAGTCATAATTCACATCCAACAGTCATTTAGAGTCAAAAGATTAAATGTTAAAATTTCATCATTATAGACCATTTTGGGATCGTTCGACAGGTCCGGAGTCATCGTTTTTCATCCGAAAATTGATTTTTGGACTGTACCAAAAATGATTCAAAATGTCCATTGGATCATGCCTCATGTTGAATAACCACTTTTTAAACCCTCATAGTGACCAAAATTGCCATTTTTACAGAGTTTTGCTTACTCAGAAGCTTCAATTTTGACCCGTTTCAGGCACAGAAATGACTTTAAACACACTTATTTTAGTTAACAAAGTCATAATTCACATCCAACAGTCATTTAGAGTCAAAAGATTAAATGTTGAAATTTCATCCATATTGACCATTTTGGGATCGTTCGACAGGTCCGGAGTCATCGTTTTTCATCCGAAAATTGATTTTTTGGACTGTACCAAAAATGTATCAAAATGTCAATTGGATCATGCCTCATGTTGAATAACCACTTTTTAAACCCTCACAGTGACCAAAATTGCCATTTTTACAGAGTTTTGCTTACTCAAAAGCTTCAATTTTGACCCGTTTCAGGCACAGAAATGACTTTAAACACACTTATTTTAGTTGACAAAGTCATAATTCACATCCAACAGTCATTTAGAGCAAAAGATTAAATGTTAAAATGTCATCATTATAGACCATTTTGGGATCGTTCGACAGGTCCGGAGTCATCGTTTTTCATCTGAAAATTGATTTTTTGGACTGTACCAAAAATTATTCAAAATGTCAATTGGATCATGCCTCATGTTGAATAACCACTTTTTAAACCCTCACAGTGACCAAAATTGCCATTTTTACAGAGTTTTGCTTACTCAAAAGCTTCCATTTTGACCCGTTTCAGGCAAAGAAATGACTTTAAACACACTCATTTTAGTTGACAAAGTCATAATTCACATCCAACAGTCATTTAGAGTCAAAAGATTAAATGTTAAAATTTCATCCATATTGACCATTTTGGGATCGTTCGACAGGTCCGGAGTCATCGTTTTTCATCCGAAAATTGATTTTTTGGACTGTACCAAAAATGATTCAAAATGTCAATTGGATCATGCCTCATGTTGAATAACCACTTTTTAAACCCTCACAGTGACCAAAATTGCCATTTTTACAGAGTTTTGCTAACTCAAAAGCTTCAATTTTGACCCGTTTCAGGCACAGAAATGACTTTAAACACACTTATTTTAGTTGAAGAAGTCATAATTCACATCCAGCAGTTATTTAGAGTCAAAAGATTAAATGTTGAAATTTCATCCATATTGACCATTTTGGGATCGTTCGACAGGTCCGGAGTCATCGTTTTTCATCCGAAAATTGATTTTTCGGACTGTACCAAAGATGATTCAAAATGTCAATTGGATCGTGCCTCATGTTGAATAACCACTTTTTAAACCCTCACAGTGACCAAAATTGCCATTTTTACAGAGTTTTGCTTACTCAAAAGCTTCCATTTTGACCCGTTTCAGGCACAGAAATGACTTTAAACACACTTATTCTAGTTGACAAAGTCTTAATTCACATCCAACAGTCATTTAGAGTCAAAAGATTAAATGTTGAAATTTCATCCATATTGACCATTTTGGGATCGTTCGACAGGTCCGGAGTCATCGTTTTTCATCCGAAAATTGATTTTTTGGGCAGTACCAAAAATGATTCAAAATGTGAATTGGATCATGCCTCATGTTGAATAACCACTTTTTAAACCCTCACAGTGACAAAAATTGCCATTTTTACAGAGTTTTGCTTACTCAAAAGCTTCAATTTTGACCCGTTTCAGGCACAGAAATGACTTTAAACACACTTATTCTAGTTGACAAAGTCATAATTCACATCCAACAGTCATTTAGAGTCAAAAGATTAACTGTTGAAATTTCATCCATATTGACCATTTTGGGATCGTTCGACAGGTCCGGAGTCATCGTTTTTCATCCGAAAATTGATTTTTTGGACTGTACCAAAAATGATTCAAAATGTCAATTGGATCGTGCCTCATGTTGAATAACCACTTTTTAAACCCTCACAGTGACCAAAATTGCCATTTTTACAGAGTTTTGCTTACTCAAAAGCTTCAATTTTGACCCGTTTCAGGCACAGAAATGACTTTAAACACACTTATTCTAGTTGACAAAGTCATAATTCACATCCAACAGTCATTTAGAGTCAAAAAATTAAATGTTAAAATGTCATCATTATAGAGCATTTTGGGATCGTTCGACAGGTCCGGAGTCATCGTTTTTCATCCGAAAATTGATTTTTTGGACTGTACCAAAAATGATTTAAAATGTCAATTGGATCGTGCCTCATGTTGAATAACCACTTTTTAAACCCTCACAGTGACAAAAATTGCCATTTTTACAGAGTTTTGCTTACTCAAAAGCTTCAATTTTGACCCGTTTCAGGCACAGAAATGACTTTAAACACACTTATTCTAGTTGACAAAGTCATAATTCACATCCAACAGTCATTTAGAGTCAAAAGATTAAATGTTAAAATGTCATCATTATTGACCATTTTGGGATCGTTCGACAGGTCCGGAGTCATCGTTCTTCATCCGAAAATTGATTTTTTGGACTGTACCAAAAATGATTCAAAATGTCAATTGGATCATGCCTCATGTTGAATAACCACTTTTTAAACCCTCACAGTGACCAAAATTGCCATTTTTACAGAGTTTTGCTTACTCAAAAGCTTCCATTTTGACCCGTTTCAGGCAAAGAAATGACTTTAAACACACTTATTTTAGTTAACAAAGTCATAATTCACATCCAACAGTCATTTAGAGTCAAAAGATTAAATGTTAAAATTTCATCCATATTGACCATTTTGGGATCGTTCGACAGGTCCGGAGTCATCGTTTTTCATCCGAAAATTGATTTTTTGGACTGTACCAAAAATGATTCAAAATGTCAATTGGATCATGCCTCATGTTGAATAACCACTTTTCAACCCTCACAGTGACCAAAATTGTCATTTTTACAGAGTTTTGCTTACTTAAAAGCTTCAATTTTGACCCGTTTCAGGCACAGAAATGACTTTAAACACACTTATTCTAGTTGACAAAGTCATAATTCACATCCAACAGTCATTTAGAGTCAAAAGATTAAATGTTGAAATTTCATCCATATTGACCATTTTGGGATCGTTCGACAGGTCCGGAGTCATCGTTTTTCATCCGAAAATTGATTTTTCGGACTGTACCAAAGATGATTCAAAATGTCAATTGGATCGTGCCTCATATTGAATAACCACTTTTTAAACCCTCACAGTGACCAAAATTGCCATTTTTACAGAGTTTTGCTTACTCAAAAGCTTCCATTTTGACCCGTTTCAGGCACAGAAATGACTTTAAACACACTTATTCTAGTTGACAAAGTCATAATTCACATCCAACAGTCATTTAGAGTCAAAAGATTAAATGTTGAAATTTCATCCATATTGACCATTTTGGGATCGTTCGACAGGTCCGGAGTCATCGTTTTTCATCCGAAAATTGATTTTTCGGACTGTACCAAAAATGATTCAAAATGTCAATTGGATCGTGCCTCATGTTGAATAACCACTTTTTAAACCCTCACAGTGACCAAAATTGCCATTTTTACAGAGTTTTGCTTACTCAAAAGCTACAATTTTGACCCGTTTCAGGCACAGAAATGACTTTAAACACACTTATTTTAGTTAACAAAGTCATAATTCACATCCAACAGTCATTTAGAGTCAAAAGATTAAATGTTGAAATTTCATCCATATTGACCATTTTGGGATCGTTCGACAGGTCCGGAGTCATCGTTTTTCATCCTAAAATTGATTTTTTGGACTGTACCAAAAATGATTCAAAATGTCAATTGGATCGTGCCTCATGTTGAATAACCACTTTTTAAACCCTCACAGTGACAAAAATTGCCATTTTTACAGAGTTTTGCTTACTCAAAAGCTTCAATTTTGACCCGTTTCAGGCACAGAAATGACTTTAAACACACTTATTCTAGTTGACAAAGTCATAATTCACATCCAACAGTCATTTAGAGTCAAAAGATTAAATGTTAAAATGTCATCATTATAGACCATTTTGGGATCGTTCGACAGGTCCGGAGTCATCGTTTTTCATCTGAAAATTGATTTTTTGGACTGTACCAAAAATGATTCAAAATGTCAATTGGATCAAGCCTCATGTTGAATAACCACTTTTTAAACCCTCACAGTGACCAAAATTGCCATTTTTACAGAGTTTTGCTTACTCAAAAGCTTCCATTTTGACCCGTTTCAGGCAAAGAAATGACTTTAAACACACTTATTTTAGTTAACAAAGTCATAATTCACATCCAACAGTTATTTAGAGTCAAAAGATTAAATGTTGAAATTTCATCCATATTGACCATTTTGGGATCGTTGGACAGGTCCGGAGTCATTGTTTTTCATCCGAAAATTGATTTTCCGGACTGTACCAAAAATGATTCAAAATGTCAATTGGATCATGCCTAATGTTGAATAACCACTTTTTAAACCCTCACAGTGACCAAAATTGCCATTTTTACAGAGTTTTGCTTACTCAAAAGCTTCAATTTTGACCCATTTCAGGCACAGAAATGACTTTAAACACACTTATTTTAGTTGAAGAAGTCATAATTCACATCCAACAGTTATTTAGAGTCAAAAGATTAAATGTTGAAATTTCATCCATATTGACCATTTTGGGATCGTTCGACAGGTCCGGAGTCATCGTTTTTCATCCGAAAATTGATTTTTCGGACTGTACCAAAGATGATTCAAAATGTCAATTGGATCGTGCCTCATATTGAATAACCACTTTTTAAACCCTCACAGTGACCAAAATTGCCATTTTTACAGAGTTTTGCTTACTCAAAAGCTACAATTTTGACCCGTTTCAGGCACAGAAATGACTTTAAACACACTTATTTTAGTTAACAAAGTCATAATTCACATCCAACAGTCATTTAGAGTCAAAAGATTAAATGTTGAAATTTCATCCATATTGACCATTTTGGGATCGTTCGACAGGTCCGGAGTCATCGTTTTTCATCCGAAAATTGATTTTTCGGACTGTACCAAAAATGATTCAAAATGTCAATTGGATCGTGCCTCATGTTGAATAACCACTTTTTAAACCCTCACAGTGACCAAAATTGCCATTTTTACAGAGTTTTGCTTACTCAAAAGCTACAATTTTGACCCGTTTCAGGCACAGAAATGACTTTAAACACACTTATTTTAGTTAACAAAGTCATAATTCACATCCAACAGTCATTTAGAGTCAAAAGATTAAATGTTGAAATTTCATCCATATTGACCATTTTGGGATCGTTCGACAGGTCCGGAGTCATCGTTTTTCATCCGAAAATTGATTTTTTGGACTGTACCAAAAATGATTCAAAATGTCAATTGGATCGTGCCTCATGTTGAATAACCACTTTTTAAACCCTCACAGTGACAAAAATTGCCATTTTTACAGAGTTTTGCTTACTCAAAAGCTTCAATTTTGACCCGTTTCAGGCACAGAAATGACTTTAAACACACTTATTCTAGTTGACAAAGTCATAATTCACATCCAACAGTCATTTAGAGTCAAAAGATTAAATGTTAAAATGTCATCATTATAGACCATTTTGGGATCGTTCGACAGGTCCGGAGTCATCGTTTTTCATCCGAAAATTGATTTTTTGGACTGTACCAAAAATGATTCAAAATGTCAATTGGATCATGCCTCATGTTGAATAACCACTTTTTAAACCCTCACAGTGACCAAAATTGCCATTTTTACAGAGTTTTGCTTACTCAAAAGCTTCCATTTTGACCCGTTTCAGGCAAAGAAATGACTTTAAACACACTTATTTTAGTTAACAAAGTCATAATTCACATCCAACAGTCATTTAGAGTCAAAAGATTAAATGTTAAAATTTCATCCATATTGACCATTTTGGGATCGTTCGACAGGTCCGGAGTCATCGTTTTTCATCCGAAAATTGATTTTTTGGACTGTACCAAAAATGATTCAAAATGTCAATTGGATCATGCCTCATGTTGAATAACCACTTTTCAACCCTCACAGTGACCAAAATTGTCATTTTTACAGAGTTTTGCTTACTTAAAAGCTTCAATTTTGACCCGTTTCAGGCACAGAAATGACTTTAAACACACTTATTCTAGTTGACAAAGTCATAATTCACATCCAACAGTCATTTAGAGTCAAAAGATTAAATGTTAAAATGTCATCATTATAGACCATTTTGGGATCGTTCGACAGGTCCGGAGTCATCGTTTTTCATCCGAAAATTGATTTTTTGGACTGTACCAAAAATGATTCAAAATGTCAATTGGATCTTGCCTCATGTTGAATAACCACTTTTTAAACCCTCACAGTGACCAAAATTGCTATTTTTACAGAGTTTTGCTTACTCGAAAGCTTCAATTTTGACCTGTTTCAGGCACAGAAATGACTTTAAACACACTTATTTTAGTTAACAAAGTCATAATTCACATCCAACAGTCATTTATAGTCAAGAGATTAAATGTTGAAATTTCATCATTATAGACCATTTTGGGATCGTTCGACAGGTCCGGAGTCATCGTTTTTCATCCGAAAATTGATTTTTTGGACTGTACCAAAAATGATTCAAAATGTCAATTGGATCATGCCTCATGTTGAATAACCACTTTTTAAACCCTCACAGTGACCAAAATTGCCATTTTTACAGAGTTTTGCTTACTCAAAAGCTTCAATTTTGACCCATTTCAGGCACAGAAATGACTTTAAACACACTTATTTTAGTTGAAGAAGTCATAATTCACATCCAACAGTTATTTAGAGTCAAAAGATTAAATGTTGAAATTTCATCCATATTGACCATTTTGGGATCGTTCGACAGGTCCGGAGTCATCGTTTTTCATCCGAAAATTGATTTTTTGGACTGTACCAAAAATGTATCAAAATGTCAATTGGATCATGCCTCATGTTGAATAACCACTTTTTAAACCCTCACAGTGACCAAAATTGCCATTTTTACAGAGTTTTGCTTACTCAAAAGCTTCAATTTTGACCCGTTTCAGGCACAGAAATGACTTTAAACACACTTATTTTAGTTGACAAAGTCATAATTCACATCCAACAGTCATTTAGAGCAAAAGATTAAATGTTAAAATGTCATCATTATAGACCATTTTGGGAGCGTTCGACAGGTCCGGAGTCATCGTTTTTCATCTGAAAATTGATTTTTTGGACTGTACCAAAAATTATTCAAAATGTCAATTGGATCATGCCTCATGTTGAATAACCACTTTTTAAACCCTCACAGTGACCAAAATTGCCATTTTTACAGAGTTTTGCTTACTCAAAAGCTTCCATTTTGACCCGTTTCAGGCAAAGAAATGACTTTAAACACACTCATTTTAGTTGACAAAGTCATAATTCACATCCAACAGTCATTTAGAGTCAAAAGATTAAATGTTAAAATTTCATCCATATTGACCATTTTGGGATCGTTCGACAGGTCCGGAGTCATCGTTTTTCATCCGAAAATTGATTTTTTGGACTGTACCAAAAATGATTCAAAATGTCAATTGGATCATGCCTCATGTTGAATAACCACTTTTTAAACCCTCACAGTGACCAAAATTGCCATTTTTACAGAGTTTTGCTAACTCAAAAGCTTCAATTTTGACCCGTTTCAGGCACAGAAATGACTTTAAACACACTTATTTTAGTTGAAGAAGTCATAATTCACATCCAGCAGTTATTTAGAGTCAAAAGATTAAATGTTGAAATTTCATCCATATTGACCATTTTGGGATCGTTCGACAGGTCCGGAGTCATCGTTTTTCATCCGAAAATTGATTTTTTGGGCAGTACCAAAGATGATTCAAAATGTCAATTGGATCATGCCTCATGTTGAATAACCACTTTTTAAACCCTCACAGTGACAAAAATTGCCATTTTTACAGAGTTTTGCTTACTCAAAAGCTTCAATTTTGACCCGTTTCAGGCACAGAAATGACTTTAAACACACTTATTCTAGTTGACAAAGTCATAATTCACATCCAACAGTCATTTAGAGTCAAAAGATTAACTGTTGAAATTTCATCCATATTGACCATTTTGGGATCGTTCGACAGGTCCGGAGTCATCGTTTTTCATCCGAAAATTGATTTTTTGGACTGTACCAAAAATGATTCAAAATGTCAATTGGATCGTGCCTCATGTTGAATAACCACTTTTTAAACCCTCACAGTGACCAAAATTGCCATTTTTACAGAGTTTTGCTTACTCAAAAGCTTCAATTTTGACCCGTTTCAGGCACAGAAATGACTTTAAACACACTTATTCTAGTTGACAAAGTCATAATTCACATCCAACAGTCATTTAGAGTCAAAAAATTAAATGTTAAAATGTCATCATTATAGAGCATTTTGGGATCGTTCGACAGGTCCGGAGTCATCGTTTTTCATCCGAAAATTGATTTTTTGGACTGTACCAAAAATGATTTAAAATGTCAATTGGATCGTGCCTCATGTTGAATAACCACTTTTTAAACCCTCACAGTGACAAAAATTGCCATTTTTACAGAGTTTTGCTTACTCAAAAGCTTCAATTTTGACCCGTTTCAGGCACAGAAATGACTTTAAACACACTTATTCTAGTTGACAAAGTCATAATTCACATCCAACAGTCATTTAGAGTCAAAAGATTAAATGTTAAAATGTCATCATTATAGACCATTTTGGGATCGTTCGACAGGTCCGGAGTCATCGTTTTTCATCCGAAAATTGATTTTTTGGACTGTACCAAAAATGATTCAAAATGTCAATTGGATCATGCCTCATGTTGAATAACCACTTTTTAAACCCTCACAGTGACCAAAATTGCCATTTTTACAGAGTTTTGCTTACTCAAAAGCTTCCATTTTGACCCGTTTCAGGCAAAGAAATGACTTTAAACACACTTATTTTAGTTAACAAAGTCATAATTCACATCCAACAGTCATTTAGAGTCAAAAGATTAAATGTTAAAATTTCATCCATATTGACCATTTTGGGATCGTTCGACAGGTCCGGAGTCATCGTTTTTCATCCGAAAATTGATTTTTTGGACTGTACCAAAAATGATTCAAAATGTCAATTGGATCATGCCTCATGTTGAATAACCACTTTTCAACCCTCACAGTGACCAAAATTGTCATTTTTACAGAGTTTTGCTTACTTAAAAGCTTCAATTTTGACCCGTTTCAGGCACAGAAATGACTTTAAACACACTTATTCTAGTTGACAAAGTCATAATTCACATCCAACAGTCATTTAGAGTCAAAAGATTAAATGTTGAAATTTCATCCATATTGACCATTTTGGGATCGTTCGACAGGTCCGGAGTCATCGTTTTTCATCCGAAAATTGATTTTTCGGACTGTACCAAAAATGATTCAAAATGTCAATTGGATCGTGCCTCATGTTGAATAACCACTTTTTAAACCCTCACAGTGACCAAAATTGCCATTTTTACAGAGTTTTGCTTACTCAAAAGCTACAATTTTGACCCGTTTCAGGCACAGAAATGACTTTAAACACACTTATTTTAGTTAACAAAGTCATAATTCACATCCAACAGTTATTTAGAGTCAAAAGATTAAATGTTGAAATTTCATCCATATTGACCATTTTGGGATCGTTCGACAGGTCCGGAGTCATCGTTTTTCATCCGAAAATTGATTTTTCGGACTGTACCAAAGATGATTCAAAATGTCAATTGGATCGTGCCTCATATTGAATAACCACTTTTTAAACCCTCACAGTGACCAAAATTGCCATTTTTACAGAGTTTTGCTTACTCAAAAGCTTCCATTTTGACCCGTTTCAGGCACAGAAATGACTTTAAACACACTTATTCTAGTTGACAAAGTCATAATTCACATCCAACAGTCATTTAAAGTCAAAAGATTAAATGTTGAAATTTCATCCATATTGACCATTTTGGGATCGTTCGACAGGTCCGGAGTCATCGTTTTTCATCCGAAAATTGATTTTTCGGACTGTACCAAAAATGATTCAAAATGTCAATTGGATCGTGCCTCATGTTGAATAACCACTTTTTAAACCCTCACAGTGACCAAAATTGCCATTTTTACAGAGTTTTGCTTACTCAAAAGCTACAATTTTGACCCGTTTCAGGCACAGAAATGACTTTAAACACACTTATTTTAGTTAACAAAGTCATAATTCACATCCAACAGTCATTTAGAGTCAAAAGATTAAATGTTAAAATGTCATCATTATAGACCATTTTGGGATCGTTCGACAGGTCCGGAGTCATCGTTTTTCATCCGAAAATTGATTTTTTGGACTGTACCAAAAATGATTCAAAATGTCAATTGGATCATGCCTCATGTTGAATAACCACTTTTTAAACCCTCACAGTGACCAAAATTGCCATTTTTACAGAGTTTTGCTTACTCAAAAGCTACAATTTTGACCCGTTTCAGGCACAGAAATGACTTTAAACACACTTATTTTAGTTAACAAAGTCATAATTCACTTCCAACAGTCATTTAGAGTCAAAAGATTAAATGTTAAAATGTCATCATTATAGACCATTTTGGGATCGTTCGACAGGTCCGGAGTCATCGTTTTTCATCCGAAAATTGATTTTTCGGACTGTACCAAAAATGATTCAAAATGTCAATTGGATCATGCCTCATGTTGAATAACCACTTTTTGAACCCTCACAGTGACCAAAATTGCCATTTTTACAGAGTTTTGCTTACTCAAAAGCTTCAATTTTGACCCATTTCAGGCACAGAAATGACTTTAAACACACTTATTTTAGTTGAAGAAGTCATAATTCACATCCAACAGTTATTTAGAGTCAAAAGATTAAATGTTGAAATTTCATCCATATTGACCATTTTGGGATTGTTCGACAGGTCCGGAGTCATCGTTTTTCATCCGAAAATTGATTTTTCGGACTGTACCAAAGATGATTCAAAATGTCAATAGGATCGTGCCTCATGTTGAATAACCACTTTTTAAACCCTCACAGTGACCAAAATTGCCATTTTTACAGAGTTTTGCTTACTCAAAAGCTTCCATTTTGACCCGTTTCAGGCACAGAAATGACTTTAAACACACTTATTTTAGTTAACAAAGTCATAATTCACATCCAACAGTCATTTAGAGTCAAAAGATTAAATGTTAAAATGTCATCATTATAGACCATTTTGGGATCGTTCGACAGGTCCGGAGTCATCGTTTTTCATCCGAAAATTGATTTTTTGGACTGTACCAAAAATGATTCAAAATGTCAATTGGATCATGCCTCATGTTGAATAACCACTTTTTAAACCCTCACAGTGACCAAAATTGCCATTTTTACAGAGTTTTGCTTACTCAAAAGCTTCCATTTTGACCCGTTTCAGGCACAGAAATGACTTTAAACACACTTATTTTAGTTGACAAAGTCATAATTCACATCCAACAGTCATTTAGAGTCAAAAGATTAAATGTTAAAATTTCATCATTATAGACCATTTTGGGATCGTTCGACAGGTCCGGAGTCATCGTTTTTCATCCGAAAATTGATTTTTGGACTGTACCAAAAATGATTCAAAATGTCCATTGGATCATGCCTCATGTTGAATAACCACTTTTTAAACCCTCATAGTGACCAAAATTGCCATTTTTACAGAGTTTTGCTTACTCAGAAGCTTCAATTTTGACCCGTTTCAGGCACAGAAATGACTTTAAACACACTTATTTTAGTTAACAAAGTCATAATTCACATCCAACAGTCATTTAGAGTCAAAAGATTAAATGTTGAAATTTCATCCATATTGACCATTTTGGGATCGTTCGACAGGTCCGGAGTCATCGTTTTTCATCCGAAAATTGATTTTTTGGACTGTACCAAAAATGTATCAAAATGTCAATTGGATCATGCCTCATGTTGAATAACCACTTTTTAAACCCTCACAGTGACCAAAATTGCCATTTTTACAGAGTTTTGCTTACTCAAAAGCTTCAATTTTGACCCGTTTCAGGCACAGAAATGACTTTAAACACACTTATTTTAGTTGACAAAGTCATAATTCACATCCAACAGTCATTTAGAGCAAAAGATTAAATGTTAAAATGTCATCATTATAGACCATTTTGGGATCGTTCGACAGGTCCGGAGTCATCGTTTTTCATCTGAAAATTGATTTTTTGGACTGTACCAAAAATTATTCAAAATGTCAATTGGATCATGCCTCATGTTGAATAACCACTTTTTAAACCCTCACAGTGACCAAAATTGCCATTTTTACAGAGTTTTGCTTACTCAAAAGCTTCCATTTTGACCCGTTTCAGGCAAAGAAATGACTTTAAACACACTCATTTTAGTTGACAAAGTCATAATTCACATCCAACAGTCATTTAGAGTCAAAAGATTAAATGTTAAAATTTCATCCATATTGACCATTTTGGGATCGTTCGACAGGTCCGGAGTCATCGTTTTTCATCCGAAAATTGATTTTTTGGACTGTACCAAAAATGATTCAAAATGTCAATTGGATCATGCCTCATGTTGAATAACCACTTTTTAAACCCTCACAGTGACCAAAATTGCCATTTTTACAGAGTTTTGCTAACTCAAAAGCTTCAATTTTGACCCGTTTCAGGCACAGAAATGACTTTAAACACACTTATTTTAGTTGAAGAAGTCATAATTCACATCCAGCAGTTATTTAGAGTCAAAAGATTAAATGTTGAAATTTCATCCATATTGACCATTTTGGGATCGTTCGACACGTCCGGAGTCATCGTTTTTCATCCGAAAATTGATTTTTCGGACTGTACCAAAGATGATTCAAAATGTCAATTGGATCGTGCCTCATGTTGAATAACCACTTTTTAAACCCTCACAGTGACCAAAATTGCCATTTTTACAGAGTTTTGCTTACTCAAAAGCTTCCATTTTGACCCGTTTCAGGCACAGAAATGACTTTAAACACACTTATTCTAGTTGACAAAGTCTTAATTCACATCCAACAGTCATTTAGAGTCAAAAGATTAAATGTTGAAATTTCATCCATATTGACCATTTTGGGATCGTTCGACAGGTCCGGAGTCATCGTTTTTCATCCGAAAATTGATTTTTTGGGCAGTACCAAAAATGATTCAAAATGTGAATTGGATCATGCCTCATGTTGAATAACCACTTTTTAAACCCTCACAGTGACAAAAATTGCCATTTTTACAGAGTTTTGCTTACTCAAAAGCTTCAATTTTGACCCGTTTCAGGCACAGAAATGACTTTAAACACACTTATTCTAGTTGACAAAGTCATAATTCACATCCAACAGTCATTTAGAGTCAAAAGATTAACTGTTGAAATTTCATCCATATTGACCATTTTGGGATCGTTCGACAGGTCCGGAGTCATCGTTTTTCATCCGAAAATTGATTTTTTGGACTGTACCAAAAATGATTCAAAATGTCAATTGGATCGTGCCTCATGTTGAATAACCACTTTTTAAACCCTCACAGTGACCAAAATTGCCATTTTTACAGAGTTTTGCTTACTCAAAAGCTTCAATTTTGACCCGTTTCAGGCACAGAAATGACTTTAAACACACTTATTCTAGTTGACAAAGTCATAATTCACATCCAACAGTCATTTAGAGTCAAAAAATTAAATGTTAAAATGTCATCATTATAGAGCATTTTGGGATCGTTCGACAGGTCCGGAGTCATCGTTTTTCATCCGAAAATTGATTTTTTGGACTGTACCAAAAATGATTTAAAATGTCAATTGGATCGTGCCTCATGTTGAATAACCACTTTTTAAACCCTCACAGTGACAAAAATTGCCATTTTTACAGAGTTTTGCTTACTCAAAAGCTTCAATTTTGACCCGTTTCAGGCACAGAAATGACTTTAAACACACTTATTCTAGTTGACAAAGTCATAATTCACATCCAACAGTCATTTAGAGTCAAAAGATTAAATGTTAAAATGTCATCATTATTGACCATTTTGGGATCGTTCGACAGGTCCGGAGTCATCGTTCCTCATCCGAAAATTGATTTTTTGGACTGTACCAAAAATGATTCAAAATGTCAATTGGATCATGCCTCATGTTGAATAACCACTTTTTAAACCCTCACAGTGACCAAAATTGCCATTTTTACAGAGTTTTGCTTACTCAAAAGCTTCCATTTTGACCCGTTTCAGGCAAAGAAATGACTTTAAACACACTTATTTTAGTTAACAAAGTCATAATTCACATCCAACAGTCATTTAGAGTCAAAAGATTAAATGTTAAAATTTCATCCATATTGACCATTTTGGGATCGTTCGACAGGTCCGGAGTCATCGTTTTTCATCCGAAAATTGATTTTTTGGACTGTACCAAAAATGATTCAAAATGTCAATTGGATCATGCCTCATGTTGAATAACCACTTTTCAACCCTCACAGTGACCAAAATTGTCATTTTTACAGAGTTTTGCTTACTTAAAAGCTTCAATTTTGACCCGTTTCAGGCACAGAAATGACTTTAAACACACTTATTCTAGTTGACAAAGTCATAATTCACATCCAACAGTCATTTAGAGTCAAAAGATTAAATGTTGAAATTTCATCCATATTGACCATTTTGGGATCGTTCGACAGGTCCGGAGTCATCGTTTTTCATCCGAAAATTGATTTTTCGGACTGTACCAAAGATGATTCAAAATGTCAATTGGATCGTGCCTCATATTGAATAACCACTTTTTAAACCCTCACAGTGACCAAAATTGCCATTTTTACAGAGTTTTGCTTACTCAAAAGCTTCCATTTTGACCCGTTTCAGGCACAGAAATGACTTTAAACACACTTATTCTAGTTGACAAAGTCATAATTCACATCCAACAGTCATTTAGAGTCAAAAGATTAAATGTTGAAATTTCATCCATATTGACCATTTTGGGATCGTTCGACAGGTCCGGAGTCATCGTTTTTCATCCGAAAATTGATTTTTCGGACTGTACCAAAAATGATTCAAAATGTCAATTGGATCGTGCCTCATGTTGAATAACCACTTTTTAAACCCTCACAGTGACCAAAATTGCCATTTTTACAGAGTTTTGCTTACTCAAAAGCTACAATTTTGACCCGTTTCAGGCACAGAAATGACTTTAAACACACTTATTTTAGTTAACAAAGTCATAATTCACATCCAACAGTCATTTAGAGTCAAAAGATTAAATGTTGAAATTTCATCCATATTGACCATTTTGGGATCGTTCGACAGGTCCGGAGTCATCGTTTTTCATCCTAAAATTGATTTTTTGGACTGTACCAAAAATGATTCAAAATGTCAATTGGATCGTGCCTCATGTTGAATAACCACTTTTTAAACCCTCACAGTGACAAAAATTGCCATTTTTACAGAGTTTTGCTTACTCAAAAGCTTCAATTTTGACCCGTTTCAGGCACAGAAATGACTTTAAACACACTTATTCTAGTTGACAAAGTCATAATTCACATCCAACAGTCATTTAGAGTCAAAAGATTAAATGTTAAAATGTCATCATTATAGACCATTTTGGGATCGTTCGACAGGTCCGGAGTCATCGTTTTTCATCTGAAAATTGATTTTTTGGACTGTACCAAAAATGATTCAAAATGTCAATTGGATCAAGCCTCATGTTGAATAACCACTTTTTAAACCCTCACAGTGACCAAAATTGCCATTTTTACAGAGTTTTGCTTACTCAAAAGCTTCCATTTTGACCCGTTTCAGGCAAAGAAATGACTTTAAACACACTTATTTTAGTTAACAAAGTCATAATTCACATCCAACAGTTATTTAGAGTCAAAAGATTAAATGTTGAAATTTCATCCATATTGACCATTTTGGGATCGTTGGACAGGTCCGGAGTCATTGTTTTTCATCCGAAAATTGATTTTCCGGACTGTACCAAAAATGATTCAAAATGTCAAATGGATCGTGCCTCATGTTGAATAACCACTTTTTAAACCCTCACAGTGACAAAAATTGCCATTTTTACAGAGTTTTGCTTACTCAAAAGCTTCCATTTTGACCAGTTTCAGGCACAGAAATGACTTTAAACACACTTATTCTAGTTGACAAAGTCATAATTCACATCCAACAGTCATTTAGAGTCAAAAGCCTAAATGTTAAAATTTCATCCATATTGACCATTTTGGGATCGTTCGACAGGTCCGGAGTCATCGTTTTTCATCCTAAAATTGATTTTTTGGACTGTACCAAAAATGATTCAAAATGTCAATTGGATCATGCCTAATGTTGAATAACCACTTTTTAAACCCTCACAGTGACCAAAATTGCCATTTTTACAGAGTTTTGCTTACTCAAAAGCTTCAATTTTGACCCATTTCAGGCACAGAAATGACTTTAAACACACTTATTTTAGTTGAAGAAGTCATAATTCACATCCAACAGTTATTTAGAGTCAAAAGATTAAATGTTGAAATTTCATCCATATTGACCATTTTGGGATCGTTCGACAGGTCCGGAGTCATCGTTTTTCATCCGAAAATTGATTTTTCGGACTGTACCAAAGATGATTCAAAATGTCAATTGGATCGTGCCTCATATTGAATAACCACTTTTTAAACCCTCACAGTGACCAAAATTGCCATTTTTACAGAGTTTTGCTTACTCAAAAGCTACAATTTTGACCCGTTTCAGGCACAGAAATGACTTTAAACACACTTATTTTAGTTAACAAAGTCATAATTCACATCCAACAGTCATTTAGAGTCAAAAGATTAAATGTTGAAATTTCATCCATATTGACCATTTTGGGATCGTTCGACAGGTCCGGAGTCATCGTTTTTCATCCGAAAATTGATTTTTCGGACTGTACCAAAAATGATTCAAAATGTCAATTGGATCGTGCCTCATGTTGAATAACCACTTTTTAAACCCTCACAGTGACCAAAATTGCCATTTTTACAGAGTTTTGCTTACTCAAAAGCTACAATTTTGACCCGTTTCAGGCACAGAAATGACTTTAAACACACTTATTTTAGTTAACAAAGTCATAATTCACATCCAACAGTCATTTAGAGTCAAAAGATTAAATGTTGAAATTTCATCCATATTGACCATTTTGGGATCGTTCGACAGGTCCGGAGTCATCGTTTTTCATCCGAAAATTGATTTTTTGGACTGTACCAAAAATGATTCAAAATGTCAATTGGATCGTGCCTCATGTTGAATAACCACTTTTTAAACCCTCACAGTGACAAAAATTGCCATTTTTACAGAGTTTTGCTTACTCAAAAGCTTCAATTTTGACCCGTTTCAGGCACAGAAATGACTTTAAACACACTTATTCTAGTTGACAAAGTCATAATTCACATCCAACAGTCATTTAGAGTCAAAAGATTAAATGTTAAAATGTCATCATTATAGACCATTTTGGGATCGTTCGACAGGTCCGGAGTCATCGTTTTTCATCCGAAAATTGATTTTTTGGACTGTACCAAAAATGATTCAAAATGTCAATTGGATCATGCCTCATGTTGAATAACCACTTTTTAAACCCTCACAGTGACCAAAATTGCCATTTTTACAGAGTTTTGCTTACTCAAAAGCTTCCATTTTGACCCGTTTCAGGCAAAGAAATGACTTTAAACACACTTATTTTAGTTAACAAAGTCATAATTTACATCCAACAGTCATTTAGAGTCAAAAGATTAAATGTTAAAATTTCATCCATATTGACCATTTTGGGATCGTTCGACAGGTCCGGAGTCATCGTTTTTCATCCGAAAATTGATTTTTTGGACTGTACCAAAAATGATTCAAAATGTCAATTGGATCATGCCTCATGTTGAATAACCACTTTTCAACCCTCACAGTGACCAAAATTGTCATTTTTACAGAGTTTTGCTTACTTAAAAGCTTCAATTTTGACCCGTTTCAGGCACAGAAATGACTTTAAACACACTTATTCTAGTTGACAAAGTCATAATTCACATCCAACAGTCATTTAGAGTCAAAAGATTAAATGTTAAAATGTCATCATTATAGACCATTTTGGGATCGTTCGACAGGTCCGGAGTCATCGTTTTTCATCCGAAAATTGATTTTTTGGACTGTACCAAAAATGATTCAAAATGTCAATTGGATCTTGCCTCATGTTGAATAACCACTTTTTAAACCCTCACAGTGACCAAAATTGCTATTTTTACAGAGTTTTGCTTACTCGAAAGCTTCAATTTTGACCTGTTTCAGGCACAGAAATGACTTTAAACACACTTATTTTAGTTAACAAAGTCATAATTCACATCCAACAGTCATTTATAGTCAAGAGATTAAATGTTGAAATTTCATCATTATAGACCATTTTGGGATCGTTCGACAGGTCCGGAGTCATCGTTTTTCATCCGAAAATTGATTTTTTGGACTGTACCAAAAATGATTCAAAATGTCAATTGGATCATGCCTCATGTTGAATAACCACTTTTTAAACCCTCACAGTGACCAAAATTGCCATTTTTACAGAGTTTTGCTTACTCAAAAGCTTCAATTTTGACCCATTTCAGGCACAGAAATGACTTTAAACACACTTATTTTAGTTGAAGAAGTCATAATTCACATCCAACAGTTATTTAGAGTCAAAAGATTAAATGTTGAAATTTCATCCATATTGACCATTTTGGGATCGTTCGACAGGTCCGGAGTCATCGTTTTTCATCCGAAAATTGATTTTTCGGACTGTACCAAAGATGATTCAAAATGTCAATTGGATCGTGCCTCATATTGAATAACCACTTTTTAAACCCTCACAGTGACCAAAATTGCCATTTTTACAGAGTTTTGCTTACTCAAAAGCTACAATTTTGACCCGTTTCAGGCACAGAAATGACTTTAAACACACTTATTTTAGTTAACAAAGTCATAATTCACATCCAACAGTCATTTAGAGTCAAAAGATTAAATGTTGAAATTTCATCCATATTGACCATTTTGGGATCGTTCGACAGGTCCGGAGTCATCGTTTTTCATCCGAAAATTGATTTTTCGGACTGTACCAAAAATGATTCAAAATGTCAATTGGATCGTGCCTCATGTTGAATAACCACTTTTTAAACCCTCACAGTGACCAAAATTGCCATTTTTACAGAGTTTTGCTTACTCAAAAGCTACAATTTTGACCCGTTTCAGGCACAGAAATGACTTTAAACACACTTATTTTAGTTAACAAAGTCATAATTCACATCCAACAGTCATTTAGAGTCAAAAGATTAAATGTTGAAATTTCATCCATATTGACCATTTTGGGATCGTTCGACAGGTCCGGAGTCATCGTTTTTCATCCGAAAATTGATTTTTTGGACTGTACCAAAAATGATTCAGAATGTCAATTGGATCGTGCCTCATGTTGAATAACCACTTTTTAAACCCTCACAGTGACAAAAATTGCCATTTTTACAGAGTTTTGCTTACTCAAAAGCTTCAATTTTGACCCGTTTCAGGCACAGAAATGACTTTAAACACACTTATTCTAGTTGACAAAGTCATAATTCACATCCAACAGTCATTTAGAGTCAAAAGATTAAATGTTAAAATGTCATCATTATAGACCATTTTGGGATCGTTCGACAGGTCCGGAGTCATCGTTTTTCATCCGAAAATTGATTTTTTGGACTGTACCAAAAATGATTCAAAATGTCAATTGGATCATGCCTCATGTTGAATAACCACTTTTTAAACCCTCACAGTGACCAAAATTGCCATTTTTACAGAGTTTTGCTTACTCAAAAGCTTCCATTTTGACCCGTTTCAGGCAAAGAAATGACTTTAAACACACTTATTTTAGTTAACAAAGTCATAATTCACATCCAACAGTCATTTAGAGTCAAAAGATTAAATGTTAAAATTTCATCCATATTGACCATTTTGGGATCGTTCGACAGGTCCGGAGTCATCGTTTTTCATCCGAAAATTGATTTTTTGGACTGTACCAAAAATGATTCAAAATGTCAATTGGATCATGCCTCATGTTGAATAACCACTTTTCAACCCTCACAGTGACCAAAATTGTCATTTTTACAGAGTTTTGCTTACTTAAAAGCTTCAATTTTGACCCGTTTCAGGCACAGAAATGACTTTAAACACACTTATTCTAGTTGACAAAGTCATAATTCACATCCAACAGTCATTTAGAGTCAAAAGATTAAATGTTGAAATTTCATCCATATTGACCATTTTGGGATCGTTCGACAGGTCCGGAGTCATCGTTTTTCATCCGAAAATTGATTTTTCGGACTGTACCAAAAATGATTCAAAATGTCAATTGGATCGTGCCTCATGTTGAATAACCACTTTTTAAACCCTCACAGTGACCAAAATTGCCATTTTTACAGAGTTTTGCTTACTCAAAAGCTACAATTTTGACCCGTTTCAGGCACAGAAATGACTTTAAACACACTTATTTTAGTTAACAAAGTCATAATTCACATCCAACAGTTATTTAGAGTCAAAAGATTAAATGTTGAAATTTCATCCATATTGACCATTTTGGGATCGTTCGACAGGTCCGGAGTCATCGTTTTTCATCCGAAAATTGATTTTTCGGACTGTACCAAAGATGATTCAAAATGTCAATTGATCGTGCCTCATATTGAATAACCACTTTTTAAACCCTCACAGTGACCAAAATTGCCATTTTTACAGAGTTTTGCTTACTCAAAAGCTTCCATTTTGACCCGTTTCAGGCACAGAAATGACTTTAAACACACTTATTCTAGTTGACAAAGTCATAATTCACATCCAACAGTCATTTAGAGTCAAAAGATTAAATGTTGAAATTTCATCCATATTGACCATTTTGGGATCGTTCGACAGGTCCGGAGTCATCGTTTTTCATCCGAAAATTGATTTTTCGGACTGTACCAAAAATGATTCAAAATGTCAATTGGATCGTGCCTCATGTTGAATAACCACTTTTTAAACCCTCACAGTGACCAAAATTGCCATTTTTACAGAGTTTTGCTTACTCAAAAGCTACAATTTTGACCCGTTTCAGGCACAGAAATGACTTTAAACACACTTATTTTAGTTAACAAAGTCATAATTCACATCCAACAGTTATTTAGAGTCAAAAGATTAAATGTTGAAATTTCATCCATATTGACCATTTTGGGATCGTTCGACAGGTCCGGAGTCATCGTTTTTCATCCGAAAATTGATTTTTCGGACTGTACCAAAGATGATTCAAAATGTCAATTGATCGTGCCTCATATTGAATAACCACTTTTTAAACCCTCACAGTGACCAAAATTGCCATTTTTACAGAGTTTTGCTTACTCAAAAGCTTCCATTTTGACCCGTTTCAGGCACAGAAATGACTTTAAACACACTTATTCTAGTTGACAAAGTCATAATTCACATCCAACAGTCATTTAGAGTCAAAAGATTAAATGTTGAAATTTCATCCATATTGACCATTTTGGGATCGTTCGACAGGTCCGGAGTCATCGTTTTTCATCCGAAAATTGATTTTTCGGACTGTACCAAAAATGATTCAAAATGTCAATTGGATCGTGCCTCATGTTGAATAACCACTTTTTAAACCCTCACAGTGACCAAAATTGCCATTTTTACAGAGTTTTGCTTACTCAAAAGCTACAATTTTGACCCGTTTCAGGCACAGAAATGACTTTAAACACACTTATTTTAGTTAACAAAGTCATAATTCACATCCAACAGTCATTTAGAGTCAAAAGATTAAATGTTGAAATTTCATCCATATTGACCATTTTGGGATCGTTCGACAGGTCCGGAGTCATCGTTTTTCATCCGAAAATTGATTTTTTGGACTGTACCAAAAATGATTCAAAATGTCAATTGGATCGTGCCTCATGTTGAATAACCACTTTTTAAACCCTCACAGTGACAAAAATTGCCATTTTTACAGAGTTTTGCTTACTCAAAAGCTTCAATTTTGACCCGTTTCAGGCACAGAAATGACTTTAAACACACTTATTCTAGTTGACAAAGTCATAATTCACATCCAACAGTCATTTAGAGTCAAAAGATTAAATGTTAAAATGTCATCATTATAGACCATTTTGGGATCGTTCGACAGGTCCGGAGTCATCGTTTTTCATCTGAAAATTGATTTTTTGGACTGTACCAAAAATGATTCAAAATGTCAATTGGATCAAGCCTCATGTTGAATAACCACTTTTTAAACCCTCACAGTGACCAAAATTGCCATTTTTACAGAGTTTTGCTTACTCAAAAGCTTCCATTTTGACCCGTTTCAGGCAAAGAAATGACTTTAAACACACTTATTTTAGTTAACAAAGTCATAATTCACATCCAACAGTTATTTAGAGTCAAAAGATTAAATGTTGAAATTTCATCCATATTGACCATTTTGGGATCGTTGGACAGGTCCGGAGTCATTGTTTTTCATCCGAAAATTGATTTTCCGGACTGTACCAAAAATGATTCAAAATGTCAAATGGATCGTGCCTCATGTTGAATAACCACTTTTTAAACCCTCACAGTGACCAAAATTGCCATTTTTACAGAGTTTTGCTTACTCAAAAGCTTCCATTTTGACCCGTTTCAGGCACAGAAATGACTTTAAACACACTTATTCTAGTTGACAAAGTCATAATTCACATCCAACAGTCATTTAGAGTCAAAAGCCTAAATGTTAAAATTTCATCCATATTGACCATTTTGGGATCGTTCGACAGGTCCGGAGTCATCGTTTTTCATCCTAAAATTGATTTTTTGGACTGTACCAAAAATGATTCAAAATGTCAATTGGATCATGCCTCATGTTGAATAGCCACTTTTTAAATCCTCACAGTGACCAAAATTGCCATTTTTACAGAGTTTTGCTTACTCAAAAGCTTCAATTTTGACCCGTTTCAGGCACAGAAATGACTTTAAACACACTTATTTTAGTTAACAACGTCATAATTCACATCCAACAGTCATTTAGAGTCAAAAGATTAAATGTTAAAATGTCATCATTATAGACCATTTTGGGATCGTTCGACAGGTCCGGAGTCATCGTTTTTCATCCGAAAATTGATTTTTCGGACTGTACCAAAAATGATTCAAAATGTCAATTGGATCATGCCTCATGTTGAATAACCACTTTTTAAACCCTCACAGTGACCAAAATTGCCATTTTTACAGAGTTTTGCTTACTCAAAAGCTTCAATTTTGACCCATTTCAGGCACAGAAATGACTTTAAACACACTTATTTTAGTTGAAGAAGTCATAATTCACATCCAACAGTTATTTAGAGTCAAAAGATTAAATGTTGAAATTTCATCCATATTGACCATTTTGGGATCGTTCGACAGGTCCGGAGTCATCGTTTTTCATCCGAAAATTGATTTTTCGGACTGTACCAAAGATGATTCAAAATGTCAATTGGATCGTGCCTCATATTGAATAACCACTTTTTAAACCCTCACAGTGACCAAAATTGCCATTTTTACAGAGTTTTGCTTACTCAAAAGCTACAATTTTGACCCGTTTCAGGCACAGAAATGACTTTAAACACACTTATTTTAGTTAACAAAGTCATAATTCACATCCAACAGTCATTTAGAGTCAAAAGATTAAATGTTGAAATTTCATCCATATTGACCATTTTGGGATCGTTCGACAGGTCCGGAGTCATCGTTTTTCATCCGAAAATTGATTTTTCGGACTGTACCAAAAATGATTCAAAATGTCAATTGGATCGTGCCTCATGTTGAATAACCACTTTTTAAACCCTCACAGTGACCAAAATTGCCATTTTTACAGAGTTTTGCTTACTCAAAAGCTACAATTTTGACCCGTTTCAGGCACAGAAATGACTTTAAACACACTTATTTTAGTTAACAAAGTCATAATTCACATCCAACAGTCATTTAGAGTCAAAAGATTAAATGTTGAAATTTCATCCATATTGACCATTTTGGGATCGTTCGACAGGTCCGGAGTCATCGTTTTTCATCCGAAAATTGATTTTTTGGACTGTACCAAAAATGATTCAAAATGTCAATTGGATCGTGCCTCATGTTGAATAACCACTTTTTAAACCCTCACAGTGACAAAAATTGCCATTTTTACAGAGTTTTGCTTACTCAAAAGCTTCAATTTTGACCCGTTTCAGGCACAGAAATGACTTTAAACACACTTATTCTAGTTGACAAAGTCATAATTCACATCCAACAGTCATTTAGAGTCAAAAGATTAAATGTTAAAATGTCATCATTATAGACCATTTTGGGATCGTTCGACAGGTCCGGAGTCATCGTTTTTCATCCGAAAATTGATTTTTTGGACTGTACCAAAAATGATTCAAAATGTCAATTGGATCATGCCTCATGTTGAATAACCACTTTTTAAACCCTCACAGTGACCAAAATTGCCATTTTTACAGAGTTTTGCTTACTCAAAAGCTTCCATTTTGACCCGTTTCAGGCAAAGAAATGACTTTAAACACACTTATTTTAGTTAACAAAGTCATAATTCACATCCAACAGTCATTTAGAGTCAAAAGATTAAATGTTAAAATTTCATCCATATTGACCATTTTGGGATCGTTCGACAGGTCCGGAGTCATCGTTTTTCATCCGAAAATTGATTTTTTGGACTGTACCAAAAATGATTCAAAATGTCAATTGGATCATGCCTCATGTTGAATAACCACTTTTCAACCCTCACAGTGACCAAAATTGTCATTTTTACAGAGTTTTGCTTACTTAAAAGCTTCAATTTTGACCCGTTTCAGGCACAGAAATGACTTTAAACACACTTATTCTAGTTGACAAAGTCATAATTCACATCCAACAGTCATTTAGAGTCAAAAGATTAAATGTTAAAATGTCATCATTATAGACCATTTTGGGATCGTTCGACAGGTCCGGAGTCATCGTTTTTCATCTGAAAATTGATTTTTTGGACTGTACCAAAAATGATTCAAAATGTCAATTGGATCATGCCTCATGTTGAATAACCACTTTTTAAACCCTCACAGTGACCAAAATTGCCATTTTTACAGAGTTTTGCTTACTCAAAAGCTTCCATTTTGACCCGTTTCAGGCAAAGAAATGACTTTAAACACACTTATTTTAGTTAACAAAGTCATAATTCACATCCAACAGTTATTTAGAGTCAAAAGATTAAATGTTGAAATTTCATCCATATTGACCATTTTGGGATCGTTGGACAGGTCCGGAGTCATTGTTTTTCATCCGAAAATTGATTTTCTGGACTGTACCAAAAATGATTCAAAATGTCAATTGGATCGTGCCTCATGTTGAATAACCACTTTTTAAACCCTCACAGTGACCAAAATTGCCATTTTTACAGAGTTTTGCTTACTCAAAAGCTTCCATTTTGACCCGTTTCAGGCACAGAAATGACTTTAAACACACTTATTCTAGTTGACAAAGTCATAATTCACATCCAACAGTCATTTAGAGTCAAAAGCCTAAATGTTAAAATTTCATACATATTGACCATTTTGGGATCGTTCGACAGGTCCGGAGTCATCGTTTTTCATCCTAAAATTGATTTTTTGGACTGTACCAAAAATGATTCAAAATGTCAATTGGATCATGCCTCATGTTGAATAGCCACTTTTTAAATCCTCACAGTGACCAAAATTGCCATTTTTACAGAGTTTTGCTTACTCAAAAGCTTCAATTTTGACCCGTTTCAGGCACAGAAATGACTTTAAACACACTTATTTTAGTTAACAACGTCATAATTCACATCCAACAGTCATTTTGAGTCAAAAGATTAAATGTTAAAATGTCATCATTATAGACCATTTTGGGATCGTTCGACAGGACCGGAGTCATCGTTTTTCATCCGAAAATTGATTTTTCGGACTGTACCAAAAATGATTCAAAATGTCAATTGGATCATGCCTCATGTTGAATAACCACTTTTTAAACCCTCACAGTGACCAAAATTGCCATTTTTACAGAGTTTTGCTTACTCAAAAGCTTCAATTTTGACCCATTTCAGGCACAGAAATGACTTTAAACACACTTATTTTAGTTGAAGAAGTCATAATTCACATCCAACAGTTATTTAGAGTCAAAAGATTAAATGTTGAAATTTCATCCATATTGACCATTTTGGGATCGTTCGACAGGTCCGGAGTCATCGTTTTTCATCCGAAAATTGATTTTTCGGACTGTACCAAAGATGATTCAAAATGTCAATTGGATCGTGCCTCATATTGAATAACCACTTTTTAAACCCTCACAGTGACCAAAATTGCCATTTTTACAGAGTTTTGCTTACTCAAAAGCTACAATTTTGACCCGTTTCAGGCACAGAAATGACTTTAAACACACTTATTTTAGTTAACAAAGTCATAATTCACATCCAACAGTCATTTAGAGTCAAAAGATTAAATGTTGAAATTTCATCCATATTGACCATTTTGGGATCGTTCGACAGGTCCGGAGTCATCGTTTTTCATCCGAAAATTGATTTTTCGGACTGTACCAAAAATGATTCAAAATGTCAATTGGATCGTGCCTCATGTTGAATAACCACTTTTTAAACCCTCACAGTGACCAAAATTGCCATTTTTACAGAGTTTTGCTTACTCAAAAGCTACAATTTTGACCCGTTTCAGGCACAGAAATGACTTTAAACACACTTATTTTAGTTAACAAAGTCATAATTCACATCCAACAGTCATTTAGAGTCAAAAGATTAAATGTTGAAATTTCATCCATATTGACCATTTTGGGATCGTTCGACAGGTCCGGAGTCATCGTTTTTCATCCGAAAATTGATTTTTTGGACTGTACCAAAAATGATTCAAAATGTCAATTGGATCGTGCCTCATGTTGAATAACCACTTTTTAAACCCTCACAGTGACAAAAATTGCCATTTTTACAGAGTTTTGCTTACTCAAAAGCTTCAATTTTGACCCGTTTCAGGCACAGAAATGACTTTAAACACACTTATTCTAGTTGACAAAGTCATAATTCACATCCAACAGTCATTTAGAGTCAAAAGATTAAATGTTAAAATGTCATCATTATAGACCATTTTGGGATCGTTCGACAGGTCCGGAGTCATCGTTTTTCATCCGAAAATTGATTTTTTGGACTGTACCAAAAATGATTCAAAATGTCAATTGGATCATGCCTCATGTTGAATAACCACTTTTTAAACCCTCACAGTGACCAAAATTGCCATTTTTACAGAGTTTTGCTTACTCAAAAGCTTCCATTTTGACCCGTTTCAGGCAAAGAAATGACTTTAAACACACTTATTTTAGTTAACAAAGTCATAATTCACATCCAACAGTCATTTAGAGTCAAAAGATTAAATGTTAAAATTTCATCCATATTGACCATTTTGGGATCGTTCGACAGGTCCGGAGTCATCGTTTTTCATCCGAAAATTGATTTTTTGGACTGTACCAAAAATGATTCAAAATGTCAATTGGATCATGCCTCATGTTGAATAACCACTTTTCAACCCTCACAGTGACCAAAATTGTCATTTTTACAGAGTTTTGCTTACTTAAAAGCTTCAATTTTGACCCGTTTCAGGCACAGAAATGACTTTAAACACACTTATTCTAGTTGACAAAGTCATAATTCACATCCAACAGTCATTTAGAGTCAAAAGATTAAATGTTAAAATGTCATCATTATAGACCATTTTGGGATCGTTCGACAGGTCCGGAGTCATCGTTTTTCATCTGAAAATTGATTTTTTGGACTGTACCAAAAATGATTCAAAATGTCAATTGGATCATGCCTCATGTTGAATAACCACTTTTTAAACCCTCACAGTGACCAAAATTGCCATTTTTACAGAGTTTTGCTTACTCAAAAGCTTCCATTTTGACCCGTTTCAGGCAAAGAAATGACTTTAAACACACTTATTTTAGTTAACAAAGTCATAATTCACATCCAACAGTTATTTAGAGTCAAAAGATTAAATGTTGAAATTTCATCCATATTGACCATTTTGGGATCGTTGGACAGGTCCGGAGTCATTGTTTTTCATCCGAAAATTGATTTTCCGGACTGTACCAAAAATGATTCAAAATGTCAATTGGATCGTGCCTCATGTTGAATAACCACTTTTTAAACCCTCACAGTGACCAAAATTGCCATTTTTACAGAGTTTTGCTTACTCAAAAGCTTCCATTTTGACCCGTTTCAGGCACAGAAATGACTTTAAACACACTTATTCTAGTTGACAAAGTCATAATTCACATCCAACAGTCATTTAGAGTCAAAAGCCTAAATGTTAAAATTTCATCCATATTGACCATTTTGGGATCGTTCGACAGGTCCGGAGTCATCGTTTTTCATCCTAAAATTGATTTTTTGGACTGTACCAAAAATGATTCAAAATGTCAATTGGATCATGCCTCATGTTGAATAGCCACTTTTTAAATCCTCACAGTGACCAAAATTGCCATTTTTACAGAGTTTTGCTTACTCAAAAGCTTCAATTTTGACCCGTTTCAGGCACAGAAATGACTTTAAACACACTTATTTTAGTTAACAAAGTCATAATTCACATCCAACAGTCATTTAGAGTCAAAAGATTAAATGTTAAAATGTCATCATTATAGACCAATTTGGGATCGTTCGACAGGTCCGGAGTCATCGTTTTTCATCCGAAAATTGATTTTTCGGACTGTACCAAAAATGATTCAAAATGTCAATTGGATCATGCCTCATGTTGAATAACCACTTTTTAAACCCTCACAGTGACCAAAATTGCCATTTTTACAGAGTTTTGCTTACTCAAAAGCTTCAATTTTGACCCATTTCAGGCACAGAAATGACTTTAAACACACTTATTTTAGTTGAAGAAGTCATAATTCACATCCAACAGTTATTTAGAGTCAAAAGATTAAATGTTGAAATTTCATCCATATTGACCATTTTGGGATCGTTCGACAGGTCCGGAGTCATCGTTTTTCATCCGAAAATTGATTTTTCGGACTGTACCAAAGATGATTCAAAATGTCAATTGGATCGTGCCTCATGTTGAATAACCACTTTTTAAACCCTCACAGTGACCAAAATTGCCATTTTTACAGAGTTTTGCTTACTCAAAAGCTTCCATTTTGACCCGTTTCAGGCACAGAAATGACTTTAAACACACTTATTTTAGTTAACAAAGTCATAATTCACATCCAACAGTCATTTAGAGTCAAAAGATTAAATGTTAAAATGTCATCATTATAGACCATTTTGGGATCGTTCGACAGGTCCGGAGTCATCGTTTTTCATCCGAAAATTGATTTTTTGGACTGTACCAAAAATGATTCAAAATGTCAATTGGATCATGCCTCATGTTGAATAACCACTTTTTAAACCCTCACAGTGACCAAAATTGCCATTTTTACAGAGTTTTGCTTACTCAAAAGCTTCCATTTTGACCCGTTTCAGGCACAGAAATGACTTTAAACACACTTATTTTAGTTGACAAAGTCATAATTCACATCCAACAGTCATTTAGAGTCAAAAGATTAAATGTTAAAATTTCATCATTATAGACCATTTTGGGATCGTTCGACAGGTCCGGAGTCATCGTTTTTCATCCGAAAATTGATTTTTGGACTGTACCAAAAATGATTCAAAATGTCCATTGGATCATGCCTCATGTTGAATAACCACTTTTTAAACCCTCATAGTGACCAAAATTGCCATTTTTACAGAGTTTTGCTTACTCAGAAGCTTCAATTTTGACCCGTTTCAGGCACAGAAATGACTTTAAACACACTTATTTTAGTTAACAAAGTCATAATTCACATCCAACAGTCATTTAGAGTCAAAAGATTAAATGTTGAAATTTCATCCATATTGACCATTTTGGGATCGTTCGACAGGTCCGGAGTCATCGTTTTTCATCCGAAAATTGATTTTTTGGACTGTACCAAAAATGATTCAAAATGTCAATTGGATCATGCCTCATGTTGAATAGCCACTTTTTAAATCCTCACAGTGACCAAAATTGCCATTTTTACAGAGTTTTGCTTACTCAAAAGCTTCAATTTTGACCCGTTTCAGGCACAGAAATGACTTTAAACACACTTATTTTAGTTAACAAAGTCATAATTCACATCCAACAGTCATTTAGAGTCAAAAGATTAAATGTTAAAATGTCATCATTATAGACCAATTTGGGATCGTTCGACAGGTCCGGAGTCATCGTTTTTCATCCGAAAATTGATTTTTCGGACTGTACCAAAAATGATTCAAAATGTCAATTGGATCATGCCTCATGTTGAATAACCACTTTTTAAACCCTCACAGTGACCAAAATTGCCATTTTTACAGAGTTTTGCTTACTCAAAAGCTTCAATTTTGACCCATTTCAGGCACAGAAATGACTTTAAACACACTTATTTTAGTTGAAGAAGTCATAATTCACATCCAACAGTTATTTAGAGTCAAAAGATTAAATGTTGAAATTTCATCCATATTGACCATTTTGGGATCGTTCGACAGGTCCGGAGTCATTGTTTTTCATCCGAAAATTGATTTTTCGGACTGTACCAAAGATGATTCAAAATGTCAATTGGATCGTGCCTCATGTTGAATAACCACTTTTTAAACACTCACAGTGACCAAAATTGCCATTTTTACAGAGTTTTGCTTACTCAAAAGCTTCCATTTTGACCCGTTTCAGGCACAGAAATGACTTTAAACACACTTATTCTAGTTGACAAAGTCATAATTCACATCCAACAGTCATTTAGAGTCAAAAGATTAAATGTTGAAATTTCATCCATATTGACCATTTTGGGATCGTTCGACAGGTCCGGAGTCATCGTTTTTCATCCGAAAATTGATTTTTCGGACTGTACCAAAGATGATTCAAAATGTCAATTGGATCGTGCCTCATATTGAATAACCACTTTTTAAACCCTCACAGTGACCAAAATTGCCATTTTTACAGAGTTTTGCTTACTCAAAAGCTACAATTTTGACCCGTTTCAGGCACAGAAATGACTTTAAACACACTTATTTTAGTTAACAAAGTCATAATTCACATCCAACAGTCATTTAGAGTCAAAAGATTAAATGTTGAAATTTCATCCATATTGACCATTTTGGGATCGTTCGACAGGTCCGGAGTCATCGTTTTTCATCCGAAAATTGATTTTTCGGACTGTACCAAAAATGATTCAAAATGTCAATTGGATCGTGCCTCATGTTGAATAACCACTTTTTAAACCCTCACAGTGACCAAAATTGCCATTTTTACAGAGTTTTGCTTACTCAAAAGCTACAATTTTGACCCGTTTCAGGCACAGAAATGACTTTAAACACACTTATTTTAGTTAACAAAGTCATAATTCACATCCAACAGTCATTTAGAGTCAAAAGATTAAATGTTGAAATTTCATCCATATTGACCATTTTGGGATCGTTCGACAGGTCCGGAGTCATCGTTTTTCATCCGAAAATTGATTTTTTGGACTGTACCAAAAATGATTCAAAATGTCAATTGGATCGTGCCTCATGTTGAATAACCACTTTTTAAACCCTCACAGTGACAAAAATTGCCATTTTTACAGAGTTTTGCTTACTCAAAAGCTTCAATTTTGACCCGTTTCAGGCACAGAAATGACTTTAAACACACTTATTCTAGTTGACAAAGTCATAATTCACATCCAACAGTCATTTAGAGTCAAAAGATTAAATGTTAAAATGTCATCATTATAGACCATTTTGGGATCGTTCGACAGGTCCGGAGTCATCGTTTTTCATCCGAAAATTGATTTTTTGGACTGTACCAAAAATGATTCAAAATGTCAATTGGATCATGCCTCATGTTGAATAACCACTTTTTAAACCCTCACAGTGACCAAAATTGCCATTTTTACAGAGTTTTGCTTACTCAAAAGCTTCCATTTTGACCCGTTTCAGGCAAAGAAATGACTTTAAACACACTTATTTTAGTTAACAAAGTCATAATTCACATCCAACAGTCATTTAGAGTCAAAAGATTAAATGTTAAAATTTCATCCATATTGACCATTTTGGGATCGTTCGACAGGTCCGGAGTCATCGTTTTTCATCCGAAAATTGATTTTTTGGACTGTACCAAAAATGATTCAAAATGTCAATTGGATCATGCCTCATGTTGAATAACCACTTTTCAACCCTCACAGTGACCAAAATTGTCATTTTTACAGAGTTTTGCTTACTTAAAAGCTTCAATTTTGACCCGTTTCAGGCACAGAAATGACTTTAAACACACTTATTCTAGTTGACAAAGTCATAATTCACATCCAACAGTCATTTAGAGTCAAAAGATTAAATGTTAAAATGTCATCATTATAGACCATTTTGGGATCGTTCGACAGGTCCGGAGTCATCGTTTTTCATCTGAAAATTGATTTTTTGGACTGTACCAAAAATGATTCAAAATGTCAATTGGATCATGCCTCATGTTGAATAACCACTTTTTAAACCCTCACAGTGACCAAAATTGCCATTTTTACAGAGTTTTGCTTACTCAAAAGCTTCCATTTTGACCCGTTTCAGGCAAAGAAATGACTTTAAACACACTTATTTTAGTTAACAAAGTCATAATTCACATCCAACAGTTATTTAGAGTCAAAAGATTAAATGTTGAAATTTCATCCATATTGACCATTTTGGGATCGTTGGACAGGTCCGGAGTCATTGTTTTTCATCCGAAAATTGATTTTCCGGACTGTACCAAAAATGATTCAAAATGTCAATTGGATCGTGCCTCATGTTGAATAACCACTTTTTAAACCCTCACAGTGACCAAAATTGCCATTTTTACAGAGTTTTGCTTACTCAAAAGCTTCCATTTTGACCCGTTTCAGGCACAGAAATGACTTTAAACACACTTATTCTAGTTGACAAAGTCATAATTCACATCCAACAGTCATTTAGAGTCAAAAGCCTAAATGTTAAAATTTCATCCATATTGACCATTTTGGGATCGTTCGACAGGTCCGGAGTCATCGTTTTTCATCCTAAAATTGATTTTTTGGACTGTACCAAAAATGATTCAAAATGTCAATTGGATCATGCCTCATGTTGAATAGCCACTTTTTAAATCCTCACAGTGACCAAAATTGCCATTTTTACAGAGTTTTGCTTACTCAAAAGCTTCAATTTTGACCCGTTTCAGGCACAGAAATGACTTTAAACACACTTATTTTAGTTAACAAAGTCATAATTCACATCCAACAGTCATTTAGAGTCAAAAGATTAAATGTTAAAATGTCATCATTATAGACCAATTTGGGATCGTTCGACAGGTCCGGAGTCATCGTTTTTCATCCGAAAATTGATTTTTCGGACTGTACCAAAAATGATTCAAAATGTCAATTGGATCATGCCTCATGTTGAATAACCACTTTTTAAACCCTCACAGTGACCAAAATTGCCATTTTTACAGAGTTTTGCTTACTCAAAAGCTTCAATTTTGACCCATTTCAGGCACAGAAATGACTTTAAACACACTTATTTTAGTTGAAGAAGTCATAATTCACATCCAACAGTTATTTAGAGTCAAAAGATTAAATGTTGAAATTTCATCCATATTGACCATTTTGGGATCGTTCGACAGGTCCGGAGTCATCGTTTTTCATCCGAAAATTGATTTTTCGGACTGTACCAAAGATGATTCAAAATGTCAATTGGATCGTGCCTCATGTTGAATAACCACTTTTTAAACCCTCACAGTGACCAAAATTGCCATTTTTACAGAGTTTTGCTTACTCAAAAGCTTCCATTTTGACCCGTTTCAGGCACAGAAATGACTTTAAACACACTTATTTTAGTTAACAAAGTCATAATTCACATCCAACAGTCATTTAGAGTCAAAAGATTAAATGTTAAAATGTCATCATTATAGACCATTTTGGGATCGTTCGACAGGTCCGGAGTCATCGTTTTTCATCCGAAAATTGATTTTTTGGACTGTACCAAAAATGATTCAAAATGTCAATTGGATCATGCCTCATGTTGAATAACCACTTTTTAAACCCTCACAGTGACCAAAATTGCCATTTTTACAGAGTTTTGCTTACTCAAAAGCTTCCATTTTGACCCGTTTCAGGCACAGAAATGACTTTAAACACACTTATTTTAGTTGACAAAGTCATAATTCACATCCAACAGTCATTTAGAGTCAAAAGATTAAATGTTAAAATTTCATCATTATAGACCATTTTGGGATCGTTCGACAGGTCCGGAGTCATCGTTTTTCATCCGAAAATTGATTTTTGGACTGTACCAAAAATGATTCAAAATGTCCATTGGATCATGCCTCATGTTGAATAACCACTTTTTAAACCCTCATAGTGACCAAAATTGCCATTTTTACAGAGTTTTGCTTACTCAGAAGCTTCAATTTTGACCCGTTTCAGGCACAGAAATGACTTTAAACACACTTATTTTAGTTAACAAAGTCATAATTCACATCCAACAGTCATTTAGAGTCAAAAGATTAAATGTTGAAATTTCATCCATATTGACCATTTTGGGATCGTTCGACAGGTCCGGAGTCATCGTTTTTCATCCGAAAATTGATTTTTTGGACTGTACCAAAAATGATTCAAAATGTCAATTGGATCATGCCTCATGTTGAATAGCCACTTTTTAAATCCTCACAGTGACCAAAATTGCCATTTTTACAGAGTTTTGCTTACTCAAAAGCTTCAATTTTGACCCGTTTCAGGCACAGAAATGACTTTAAACACACTTATTTTAGTTAACAAAGTCATAATTCACATCCAACAGTCATTTAGAGTCAAAAGATTAAATGTTAAAATGTCATCATTATAGACCAATTTGGGATCGTTCGACAGGTCCGGAGTCATCGTTTTTCATCCGAAAATTGATTTTTCGGACTGTACCAAAAATGATTCAAAATGTCAATTGGATCATGCCTCATGTTGAATAACCACTTTTTAAACCCTCACAGTGACCAAAATTGCCATTTTTACAGAGTTTTGCTTACTCAAAAGCTTCAATTTTGACCCATTTCAGGCACAGAAATGACTTTAAACACACTTATTTTAGTTGAAGAAGTCATAATTCACATCCAACAGTTATTTAGAGTCAAAAGATTAAATGTTGAAATTTCATCCATATTGACCATTTTGGGATCGTTCGACAGGTCCGGAGTCATTGTTTTTCATCCGAAAATTGATTTTTCGGACTGTACCAAAGATGATTCAAAATGTCAATTGGATCGTGCCTCATGTTGAATAACCACTTTTTAAACCCTCACAGTGACCAAAATTGCCATTTTTACAGAGTTTTGCTTACTCAAAAGCTTCCATTTTGACCCGTTTCAGGCACAGAAATGACTTTAAACACACTTATTCTAGTTGACAAAGTCATAATTCACATCCAACAGTCATTTAGAGTCAAAAGATTAAATGTTGAAATTTCATCCATATTGACCATTTTGGGATCGTTCGACAGGTCCGGAGTCATCGTTTTTCATCCGAAAATTGATTTTTCGGACTGTACCAAAAATGATTCAAAATGTCAATTGGATCGCGCCTCATGTTGAATAACCACTTTTTAAACCCTCACAGTGACCAAAATTGCCATTTTTACAGAGTTTTGCTTACTCAAAAGCTACAATTTTGACCCGTTTCAGGCACAGAAATGACTTCAAACACACTTATTTTAGTTAACAAAGTCATAATTCACATCCAACAGTCATTTAGAGTCAAAAGATTAAATGTTAAAATGTCATCATTATAGACCATTTTGGGATCGTTCGACAGGTCCGGAGTCATCGTTTTTCATCCGAAAATTGATTTTTTGGACTGTACCAAAAATGATTCAAAATGTCAATTGGATCATGCCTCATGTTGAATAACCACTTTTTAAACCCTCACAGTGACCAAAATTGCCATTTTTACAGAGTTTTGCTTACTCAAAAGCTTCCATTTTGACCCGTTTCAGGCACAGAAATGACTTTAAACACACTTATTTTAGTTGACAAAGTCATAATTCACATCCAACAGTCATTTAGAGTCAAAAGATTAAATGTTAAAATTTCATCATTATAGACCATTTTGGGATCGTTCGACAGGTCCGGAGTCATCGTTTTTCATCCGAAAATTGATTTTTGGACTGTACCAAAAATGATTCAAAATGTCCATTGGATCATGCCTCATGTTGAATAACCACTTTTTAAACCCTCATAGTGACCAAAATTGCCATTTTTACAGAGTTTTGCTTACTCAGAAGCTTCAATTTTGACCTGTTTCAGGCACAGAAATGACTTTAAACACACTTATTTTAGTTAACAAAGTCATAATTCACATCCAACAGTCATTTAGAGTCAAAAGATTAAATGTTGAAATTTCATCCATATTGACCATTTTGGGATCGTTCGACAGGTCCGGAGTCATCGTTTTTCATCCGAAAATTGATTTTTTGGACTGTACCAAAAATGTATCAAAATGTCAATTGGATCATGCCTCATGTTGAATAACCACTTTTTAAACCCTCACAGTGACCAAAATTGCCATTTTTACAGAGTTTTGCTTACTCAAAAGCTTCAATTTTGACCCGTTTCAGGCACAGAAATGACTTTAAACACACTTATTTTAGTTGACAAAGTCATAATTCACATCCAACAGTCATTTAGAGCAAAAGATTAAATGTTAAAATGTCATCATTATAGACCATTTTGGGATCGTTCGACAGGTCCGGAGTCATCGTTTTTCATCTGAAAATTGATTTTTTGGACTGTACCAAAAATTATTCAAAATGTCAATTGGATCATGCCTCATGTTGAATAACCACTTTTTAAACCCTCACAGTGACCAAAATTGCCATTTTTACAGAGTTTTGCTTACTCAAAAGCTTCCATTTTGACCCGTTTCAGGCAAAGAAATGACTTTAAACACACTCATTTTAGTTGACAAAGTCATAATTCACATCCAACAGTCATTTAGAGTCAAAAGATTAAATGTTAAAATTTCATCCATATTGACCATTTTGGGATCGTTCGACAGGTCCGGAGTCATCGTTTTTCATCCGTAAATTGATTTTTTGGACTGTACCAAAATGATTCAAAATGTCAATTGGATCATGCCTCATGTTGAATAACCACTTTTTAAACCCTCACAGTGACCAAAATTGCCATTTTTACAGAGTTTTGCTAACTCAAAAGCTTCAATTTTGACCCGTTTCAGGCACAGAAATGACTTTAAACACACTTATTTTAGTTGAAGAAGTCATAATTCACATCCAGCAGTTATTTAGAGTCAAAAGATTAAATGTTGAAATTTCATCCATATTGACCATTTTGGGATCGTTCGACAGGTCCGGAGTCATCGTTTTTCATCCGAAAATTGATTTTTCGGACTGTACCAAAGATGATTCAAAATGTCAATTGGATCGTGCCTCATGTTGAATAACCACTTTTTAAACCCTCACAGTGACCAAAATTGCCATTTTTACAGAGTTTTGCTTACTCAAAAGCTTCCATTTTGACCCGTTTCAGGCACAGAAATGACTTTAAACACACTTATTCTAGTTGACAAAGTCTTAATTCACATCCAACAGTCATTTAGAGTCAAAAGATTAAATGTTGAAATTTCATCCATATTGACCATTTTGGGATCGTTCGACAGGTCCGGAGTCATCGTTTTTCATCCGAAAATTTATTTTTTGGGCAGTACCAAAAATGATTCAAAATGTGAATTGGATCATGCCTCATGTTGAATAACCACTTTTTAAACCCTCACAGTGACAAAAATTGCCATTTTTACAGAGTTTTGCTTACTCAAAAGCTTCCATTTTGACCCGTTTCAGGCACAGAAATGACTTTAAACACACTTATTCTAGTTGACAAAGTCATAATTCACATCCAACAGTCATTTAGAGTCAAAAGATTAAATGTTGAAATTTCATCCATATTGACCATTTTGGGATCGTTCGACAGGTCCGGAGTCATCGTTTTTCATCCGAAAATTGATTTTTCGGACTGTACCAAAAATGATTCAAAATGTCAATTGGATCGTGCCTCATGTTGAATAACCACTTTTTAAACCCTCACAGTGACCAAAATTGCCATTTTTACAGAGTTTTGCTTACTCAAAAGCTACAATTTTGACCCGTTTCAGGCACAGAAATGACTTTAAACACACTTATTTTAGTTAACAAAGTCATAATTCACATCCAACAGTTATTTAGAGTCAAAAGATTAAATGTTGAAATTTCATCCATATTGACCATTTTGGGATCGTTCGACAGGTCCGGAGTCATCGTTTTTCATCCGAAAATTGATTTTTCGGACTGTACCAAAGATGATTCAAAATGTCAATTGATCGTGCCTCATATTGAATAACCACTTTTTAAACCCTCACAGTGACCAAAATTGCCATTTTTACAGAGTTTTGCTTACTCAAAAGCTTCCATTTTGACCCGTTTCAGGCACAGAAATGACTTTAAACACACTTATTCTAGTTGACAAAGTCATAATTCACATCCAACAGTCATTTAGAGTCAAAAGATTAAATGTTGAAATTTCATCCATATTGACCATTTTGGGATCGTTCGACAGGTCCGGAGTCATCGTTTTTCATCCGAAAATTGATTTTTCGGACTGTACCAAAAATGATTCAAAATGTCAATTGGATCGTGCCTCATGTTGAATAACCACTTTTTAAACCCTCACAGTGACCAAAATTGCCATTTTTACAGAGTTTTGCTTACTCAAAAGCTACAATTTTGACCCGTTTCAGGCACAGAAATGACTTTAAACACACTTATTTTAGTTAACAAAGTCATAATTCACATCCAACAGTCATTTAGAGTCAAAAGATTAAATGTTGAAATTTCATCCATATTGACCATTTTGGGATCGTTCGACAGGTCCGGAGTCATCGTTTTTCATCCGAAAATTGATTTTTTGGACTGTACCAAAAATGATTCAAAATGTCAATTGGATCGTGCCTCATGTTGAATAACCACTTTTTAAACCCTCACAGTGACAAAAATTGCCATTTTTACAGAGTTTTGCTTACTCAAAAGCTTCAATTTTGACCCGTTTCAGGCACAGAAATGACTTTAAACACACTTATTCTAGTTGACAAAGTCATAATTCACATCCAACAGTCATTTAGAGTCAAAAGATTAAATGTTAAAATGTCATCATTATAGACCATTTTGGGATCGTTCGACAGGTCCGGAGTCATCGTTTTTCATCTGAAAATTGATTTTTTGGACTGTACCAAAAATGATTCAAAATGTCAATTGGATCAAGCCTCATGTTGAATAACCACTTTTTAAACCCTCACAGTGACCAAAATTGCCATTTTTACAGAGTTTTGCTTACTCAAAAGCTTCCATTTTGACCCGTTTCAGGCAAAGAAATGACTTTAAACACACTTATTTTAGTTAACAAAGTCATAATTCACATCCAACAGTTATTTAGAGTCAAAAGATTAAATGTTGAAATTTCATCCATATTGACCATTTTGGGATCGTTGGACAGGTCCGGAGTCATTGTTTTTCATCCGAAAATTGATTTTCCGGACTGTACCAAAAATGATTCAAAATGTCAAATGGATCGTGCCTCATGTTGAATAACCACTTTTTAAACCCTCACAGTGACCAAAATTGCCATTTTTACAGAGTTTTGCTTACTCAAAAGCTTCCATTTTGACCCGTTTCAGGCACAGAAATGACTTTAAACACACTTATTCTAGTTGACAAAGTCATAATTCACATCCAACAGTCATTTAGAGTCAAAAGCCTAAATGTTAAAATTTCATCCATATTGACCATTTTGGGATCGTTCGACAGGTCCGGAGTCATCGTTTTTCATCCTAAAATTGATTTTTTGGACTGTACCAAAAATGATTCAAAATGTCAATTGGATCATGCCTCATGTTGAATAGCCACTTTTTAAATCCTCACAGTGACCAAAATTGCCATTTTTACAGAGTTTTGCTTACTCAAAAGCTTCAATTTTGACCCGTTTCAGGCACAGAAATGACTTTAAACACACTTATTTTAGTTAACAACGTCATAATTCACATCCAACAGTCATTTAGAGTCAAAAGATTAAATGTTAAAATGTCATCATTATAGACCATTTTGGGATCGTTCGACAGGTCCGGAGTCATCGTTTTTCATCCGAAAATTGATTTTTCGGACTGTACCAAAAATGATTCAAAATGTCAATTGGATCATGCCTCATGTTGAATAACCACTTTTTAAACCCTCACAGTGACCAAAATTGCCATTTTTACAGAGTTTTGCTTACTCAAAAGCTTCAATTTTGACCCATTTCAGGCACAGAAATGACTTTAAACACACTTATTTTAGTTGAAGAAGTCATAATTCACATCCAACAGTTATTTAGAGTCAAAAGATTAAATGTTGAAATTTCATCCATATTGACCATTTTGGGATCGTTCGACAGGTCCGGAGTCATCGTTTTTCATCCGAAAATTGATTTTTCGGACTGTACCAAAGATGATTCAAAATGTCAATTGGATCGTGCCTCATATTGAATAACCACTTTTTAAACCCTCACAGTGACCAAAATTGCCATTTTTACAGAGTTTTGCTTACTCAAAAGCTACAATTTTGACCCGTTTCAGGCACAGAAATGACTTTAAACACACTTATTTTAGTTAACAAAGTCATAATTCACATCCAACAGTCATTTAGAGTCAAAAGATTAAATGTTGAAATTTCATCCATATTGACCATTTTGGGATCGTTCGACAGGTCCGGAGTCATCGTTTTTCATCCGAAAATTGATTTTTCGGACTGTACCAAAAATGATTCAAAATGTCAATTGGATCGTGCCTCATGTTGAATAACCACTTTTTAAACCCTCACAGTGACCAAAATTGCCATTTTTACAGAGTTTTGCTTACTCAAAAGCTACAATTTTGACCCGTTTCAGGCACAGAAATGACTTTAAACACACTTATTTTAGTTAACAAAGTCATAATTCACATCCAACAGTCATTTAGAGTCAAAAGATTAAATGTTGAAATTTCATCCATATTGACCATTTTGGGATCGTTCGACAGGTCCGGAGTCATCGTTTTTCATCCGAAAATTGATTTTTTGGACTGTACCAAAAATGATTCAAAATGTCAATTGGATCGTGCCTCATGTTGAATAACCACTTTTTAAACCCTCACAGTGACAAAAATTGCCATTTTTACAGAGTTTTGCTTACTCAAAAGCTTCAATTTTGACCCGTTTCAGGCACAGAAATGACTTTAAACACACTTATTCTAGTTGACAAAGTCATAATTCACATCCAACAGTCATTTAGAGTCAAAAGATTAAATGTTAAAATGTCATCATTATAGACCATTTTGGGATCGTTCGACAGGTCCGGAGTCATCGTTTTTCATCCGAAAATTGATTTTTTGGACTGTACCAAAAATGATTCAAAATGTCAATTGGATCATGCCTCATGTTGAATAACCACTTTTTAAACCCTCACAGTGACCAAAATTGCCATTTTTACAGAGTTTTGCTTACTCAAAAGCTTCCATTTTGACCCGTTTCAGGCAAAGAAATGACTTTAAACACACTTATTTTAGTTAACAAAGTCATAATTCACATCCAACAGTCATTTAGAGTCAAAAGATTAAATGTTAAAATTTCATCCATATTGACCATTTTGGGATCGTTCGACAGGTCCGGAGTCATCGTTTTTCATCCGAAAATTGATTTTTTGGACTGTACCAAAAATGATTCAAAATGTCAATTGGATCATGCCTCATGTTGAATAACCACTTTTCAACCCTCACAGTGACCAAAATTGTCATTTTTACAGAGTTTTGCTTACTTAAAAGCTTCAATTTTGACCCGTTTCAGGCACAGAAATGACTTTAAACACACTTATTCTAGTTGACAAAGTCATAATTCACATCCAACAGTCATTTAGAGTCAAAAGATTAAATGTTAAAATGTCATCATTATAGACCATTTTGGGATCGTTCGACAGGTCCGGAGTCATCGTTTTTCATCTGAAAATTGATTTTTTGGACTGTACCAAAAATGATTCAAAATGTCAATTGGATCATGCCTCATGTTGAATAACCACTTTTTAAACCCTCACAGTGACCAAAATTGCCATTTTTACAGAGTTTTGCTTACTCAAAAGCTTCCATTTTGACCCGTTTCAGGCAAAGAAATGACTTTAAACACACTTATTTTAGTTAACAAAGTCATAATTCACATCCAACAGTTATTTAGAGTCAAAAGATTAAATGTTGAAATTTCATCCATATTGACCATTTTGGGATCGTTGGACAGGTCCGGAGTCATTGTTTTTCATCCGAAAATTGATTTTCTGGACTGTACCAAAAATGATTCAAAATGTCAATTGGATCGTGCCTCATGTTGAATAACCACTTTTTAAACCCTCACAGTGACCAAAATTGCCATTTTTACAGAGTTTTGCTTACTCAAAAGCTTCCATTTTGACCCGTTTCAGGCACAGAAATGACTTTAAACACACTTATTCTAGTTGACAAAGTCATAATTCACATCCAACAGTCATTTAGAGTCAAAAGCCTAAATGTTAAAATTTCATACATATTGACCATTTTGGGATCGTTCGACAGGTCCGGAGTCATCGTTTTTCATCCTAAAATTGATTTTTTGGACTGTACCAAAAATGATTCAAAATGTCAATTGGATCATGCCTCATGTTGAATAGCCACTTTTTAAATCCTCACAGTGACCAAAATTGCCATTTTTACAGAGTTTTGCTTACTCAAAAGCTTCAATTTTGACCCGTTTCAGGCACAGAAATGACTTTAAACACACTTATTTTAGTTAACAACGTCATAATTCACATCCAACAGTCATTTTGAGTCAAAAGATTAAATGTTAAAATGTCATCATTATAGACCATTTTGGGATCGTTCGACAGGACCGGAGTCATCGTTTTTCATCCGAAAATTGATTTTTCGGACTGTACCAAAAATGATTCAAAATGTCAATTGGATCATGCCTCATGTTGAATAACCACTTTTTAAACCCTCACAGTGACCAAAATTGCCATTTTTACAGAGTTTTGCTTACTCAAAAGCTTCAATTTTGACCCATTTCAGGCACAGAAATGACTTTAAACACACTTATTTTAGTTGAAGAAGTCATAATTCACATCCAACAGTTATTTAGAGTCAAAAGATTAAATGTTGAAATTTCATCCATATTGACCATTTTGGGATCGTTCGACAGGTCCGGAGTCATCGTTTTTCATCCGAAAATTGATTTTTCGGACTGTACCAAAGATGATTCAAAATGTCAATTGGATCGTGCCTCATATTGAATAACCACTTTTTAAACCCTCACAGTGACCAAAATTGCCATTTTTACAGAGTTTTGCTTACTCAAAAGCTACAATTTTGACCCGTTTCAGGCACAGAAATGACTTTAAACACACTTATTTTAGTTAACAAAGTCATAATTCACATCCAACAGTCATTTAGAGTCAAAAGATTAAATGTTGAAATTTCATCCATATTGACCATTTTGGGATCGTTCGACAGGTCCGGAGTCATCGTTTTTCATCCGAAAATTGATTTTTCGGACTGTACCAAAAATGATTCAAAATGTCAATTGGATCGTGCCTCATGTTGAATAACCACTTTTTAAACCCTCACAGTGACCAAAATTGCCATTTTTACAGAGTTTTGCTTACTCAAAAGCTACAATTTTGACCCGTTTCAGGCACAGAAATGACTTTAAACACACTTATTTTAGTTAACAAAGTCATAATTCACATCCAACAGTCATTTAGAGTCAAAAGATTAAATGTTGAAATTTCATCCATATTGACCATTTTGGGATCGTTCGACAGGTCCGGAGTCATCGTTTTTCATCCGAAAATTGATTTTTTGGACTGTACCAAAAATGATTCAAAATGTCAATTGGATCGTGCCTCATGTTGAATAACCACTTTTTAAACCCTCACAGTGACAAAAATTGCCATTTTTACAGAGTTTTGCTTACTCAAAAGCTTCAATTTTGACCCGTTTCAGGCACAGAAATGACTTTAAACACACTTATTCTAGTTGACAAAGTCATAATTCACATCCAACAGTCATTTAGAGTCAAAAGATTAAATGTTAAAATGTCATCATTATAGACCATTTTGGGATCGTTCGACAGGTCCGGAGTCATCGTTTTTCATCCGAAAATTGATTTTTTGGACTGTACCAAAAATGATTCAAAATGTCAATTGGATCATGCCTCATGTTGAATAACCACTTTTTAAACCCTCACAGTGACCAAAATTGCCATTTTTACAGAGTTTTGCTTACTCAAAAGCTTCCATTTTGACCCGTTTCAGGCAAAGAAATGACTTTAAACACACTTATTTTAGTTAACAAAGTCATAATTCACATCCAACAGTCATTTAGAGTCAAAAGATTAAATGTTAAAATTTCATCCATATTGACCATTTTGGGATCGTTCGACAGGTCCGGAGTCATCGTTTTTCATCCGAAAATTGATTTTTTGGACTGTACCAAAAATGATTCAAAATGTCAATTGGATCATGCCTCATGTTGAATAACCACTTTTCAACCCTCACAGTGACCAAAATTGTCATTTTTACAGAGTTTTGCTTACTTAAAAGCTTCAATTTTGACCCGTTTCAGGCACAGAAATGACTTTAAACACACTTATTCTAGTTGACAAAGTCATAATTCACATCCAACAGTCATTTAGAGTCAAAAGATTAAATGTTAAAATGTCATCATTATAGACCATTTTGGGATCGTTCGACAGGTCCGGAGTCATCGTTTTTCATCTGAAAATTGATTTTTTGGACTGTACCAAAAATGATTCAAAATGTCAATTGGATCATGCCTCATGTTGAATAACCACTTTTTAAACCCTCACAGTGACCAAAATTGCCATTTTTACAGAGTTTTGCTTACTCAAAAGCTTCCATTTTGACCCGTTTCAGGCAAAGAAATGACTTTAAACACACTTATTTTAGTTAACAAAGTCATAATTCACATCCAACAGTTATTTAGAGTCAAAAGATTAAATGTTGAAATTTCATCCATATTGACCATTTTGGGATCGTTGGACAGGTCCGGAGTCATTGTTTTTCATCCGAAAAATGATTTTCCGGACTGTACCAAAAATGATTCAAAATGTCAATTGGATCGTGCCTCATGTTGAATAACCACTTTTTAAACCCTCACAGTGACCAAAATTGCCATTTTTACAGAGTTTTGCTTACTCAAAAGCTTCCATTTTGACCCGTTTCAGGCACAGAAATGACTTTAAACACACTTATTCTAGTTGACAAAGTCATAATTCACATCCAACAGTCATTTAGAGTCAAAAGCCTAAATGTTAAAATTTCATCCATATTGACCATTTTGGGATCGTTCGACAGGTCCGGAGTCATCGTTTTTCATCCTAAAATTGATTTTTTGGACTGTACCAAAAATGATTCAAAATGTCAATTGGATCATGCCTCATGTTGAATAGCCACTTTTTAAATCCTCACAGTGACCAAAATTGCCATTTTTACAGAGTTTTGCTTACTCAAAAGCTTCAATTTTGACCCGTTTCAGGCACAGAAATGACTTTAAACACACTTATTTTAGTTAACAAAGTCATAATTCACATCCAACAGTCATTTAGAGTCAAAAGATTAAATGTTAAAATGTCATCATTATAGACCAATTTGGGATCGTTCGACAGGTCCGGAGTCATCGTTTTTCATCCGAAAATTGATTTTTCGGACTGTACCAAAAATGATTCAAAATGTCAATTGGATCATGCCTCATGTTGAATAACCACTTTTTAAACCCTCACAGTGACCAAAATTGCCATTTTTACAGAGTTTTGCTTACTCAAAAGCTTCAATTTTGACCCATTTCAGGCACAGAAATGACTTTAAACACACTTATTTTAGTTGAAGAAGTCATAATTCACATCCAACAGTTATTTAGAGTCAAAAGATTAAATGTTGAAATTTCATCCATATTGACCATTTTGGGATCGTTCGACAGGTCCGGAGTCATCGTTTTTCATCCGAAAATTGATTTTTCGGACTGTACCAAAGATGATTCAAAATGTCAATTGGATCGTGCCTCATGTTGAATAACCACTTTTTAAACCCTCACAGTGACCAAAATTGCCATTTTTACAGAGTTTTGCTTACTCAAAAGCTTCCATTTTGACCCGTTTCAGGCACAGAAATGACTTTAAACACACTTATTTTAGTTAACAAAGTCATAATTCACATCCAACAGTCATTTAGAGTCAAAAGATTAAATGTTAAAATGTCATCATTATAGACCATTTTGGGATCGTTCGACAGGTCCGGAGTCATCGTTTTTCATCCGAAAATTGATTTTTTGGACTGTACCAAAAATGATTCAAAATGTCAATTGGATCATGCCTCATGTTGAATAACCACTTTTTAAACCCTCACAGTGACCAAAATTGCCATTTTTACAGAGTTTTGCTTACTCAAAAGCTTCCATTTTGACCCGTTTCAGGCACAGAAATGACTTTAAACACACTTATTTTAGTTGACAAAGTCATAATTCACATCCAACAGTCATTTAGAGTCAAAAGATTAAATGTTAAAATTTCATCATTATAGACCATTTTGGGATCGTTCGACAGGTCCGGAGTCATCGTTTTTCATCCGAAAATTGATTTTTGGACTGTACCAAAAATGATTCAAAATGTCCATTGGATCATGCCTCATGTTGAATAACCACTTTTTAAACCCTCATAGTGACCAAAATTGCCATTTTTACAGAGTTTTGCTTACTCAGAAGCTTCAATTTTGACCCGTTTCAGGCACAGAAATGACTTTAAACACACTTATTTTAGTTAACAAAGTCATAATTCACATCCAACAGTCATTTAGAGTCAAAAGATTAAATGTTGAAATTTCATCCATATTGACCATTTTGGGATCGTTCGACAGGTCCGGAGTCATCGTTTTTCATCCGAAAATTGATTTTTTGGACTGTACCAAAAATGATTCAAAATGTCAATTGGATCATGCCTCATGTTGAATAGCCACTTTTTAAATCCTCACAGTGACCAAAATTGCCATTTTTACAGAGTTTTGCTTACTCAAAAGCTTCAATTTTGACCCGTTTCAGGCACAGAAATGACTTTAAACACACTTATTTTAGTTAACAAAGTCATAATTCACATCCAACAGTCATTTAGAGTCAAAAGATTAAATGTTAAAATGTCATCATTATAGACCAATTTGGGATCGTTCGACAGGTCCGGAGTCATCGTTTTTCATCCGAAAATTGATTTTTCGGACTGTACCAAAAATGATTCAAAATGTCAATTGGATCATGCCTCATGTTGAATAACCACTTTTTAAACCCTCACAGTGACCAAAATTGCCATTTTTACAGAGTTTTGCTTACTCAAAAGCTTCAATTTTGACCCATTTCAGGCACAGAAATGACTTTAAACACACTTATTTTAGTTGAAGAAGTCATAATTCACATCCAACAGTTATTTAGAGTCAAAAGATTAAATGTTGAAATTTCATCCATATTGACCATTTTGGGATCGTTCGACAGGTCCGGAGTCATTGTTTTTCATCCGAAAATTGATTTTTCGGACTGTACCAAAGATGATTCAAAATGTCAATTGGATCGTGCCTCATGTTGAATAACCACTTTTTAAACACTCACAGTGACCAAAATTGCCATTTTTACAGAGTTTTGCTTACTCAAAAGCTTCCATTTTGACCCGTTTCAGGCACAGAAATGACTTTAAACACACTTATTCTAGTTGACAAAGTCATAATTCACATCCAACAGTCATTTAGAGTCAAAAGATTAAATGTTGAAATTTCATCCATATTGACCATTTTGGGATCGTTCGACAGGTCCGGAGTCATCGTTTTTCATCCGAAAATTGATTTTTCGGACTGTACCAAAGATGATTCAAAATGTCAATTGGATCGTGCCTCATATTGAATAACCACTTTTTAAACCCTCACAGTGACCAAAATTGCCATTTTTACAGAGTTTTGCTTACTCAAAAGCTACAATTTTGACCCGTTTCAGGCACAGAAATGACTTTAAACACACTTATTTTAGTTAACAAAGTCATAATTCACATCCAACAGTCATTTAGAGTCAAAAGATTAAATGTTGAAATTTCATCCATATTGACCATTTTGGGATCGTTCGACAGGTCCGGAGTCATCGTTTTTCATCCGAAAATTGATTTTTCGGACTGTACCAAAAATGATTCAAAATGTCAATTGGATCGTGCCTCATGTTGAATAACCACTTTTTAAACCCTCACAGTGACCAAAATTGCCATTTTTACAGAGTTTTGCTTACTCAAAAGCTACAATTTTGACCCGTTTCAGGCACAGAAATGACTTTAAACACACTTATTTTAGTTAACAAAGTCATAATTCACATCCAACAGTCATTTAGAGTCAAAAGATTAAATGTTGAAATTTCATCCATATTGACCATTTTGGGATCGTTCGACAGGTCCGGAGTCATCGTTTTTCATCCGAAAATTGATTTTTTGGACTGTACCAAAAATGATTCAAAATGTCAATTGGATCGTGCCTCATGTTGAATAACCACTTTTTAAACCCTCACAGTGACAAAAATTGCCATTTTTACAGAGTTTTGCTTACTCAAAAGCTTCAATTTTGACCCGTTTCAGGCACAGAAATGACTTTAAACACACTTATTCTAGTTGACAAAGTCATAATTCACATCCAACAGTCATTTAGAGTCAAAAGATTAAATGTTAAAATGTCATCATTATAGACCATTTTGGGATCGTTCGACAGGTCCGGAGTCATCGTTTTTCATCCGAAAATTGATTTTTTGGACTGTACCAAAAATGATTCAAAATGTCAATTGGATCATGCCTCATGTTGAATAACCACTTTTTAAACCCTCACAGTGACCAAAATTGCCATTTTTACAGAGTTTTGCTTACTCAAAAGCTTCCATTTTGACCCGTTTCAGGCAAAGAAATGACTTTAAACACACTTATTTTAGTTAACAAAGTCATAATTCACATCCAACAGTCATTTAGAGTCAAAAGATTAAATGTTAAAATTTCATCCATATTGACCATTTTGGGATCGTTCGACAGGTCCGGAGTCATCGTTTTTCATCCGAAAATTGATTTTTTGGACTGTACCAAAAATGATTCAAAATGTCAATTGGATCATGCCTCATGTTGAATAACCACTTTTCAACCCTCACAGTGACCAAAATTGTCATTTTTACAGAGTTTTGCTTACTTAAAAGCTTCAATTTTGACCCGTTTCAGGCACAGAAATGACTTTAAACACACTTATTCTAGTTGACAAAGTCATAATTCACATCCAACAGTCATTTAGAGTCAAAAGATTAAATGTTAAAATGTCATCATTATAGACCATTTTGGGATCGTTCGACAGGTCCGGAGTCATCGTTTTTCATCTGAAAATTGATTTTTTGGACTGTACCAAAAATGATTCAAAATGTCAATTGGATCATGCCTCATGTTGAATAACCACTTTTTAAACCCTCACAGTGACCAAAATTGCCATTTTTACAGAGTTTTGCTTACTCAAAAGCTTCCATTTTGACCCGTTTCAGGCAAAGAAATGACTTTAAACACACTTATTTTAGTTAACAAAGTCATAATTCACATCCAACAGTTATTTAGAGTCAAAAGATTAAATGTTGAAATTTCATCCATATTGACCATTTTGGGATCGTTGGACAGGTCCGGAGTCATTGTTTTTCATCCGAAAATTGATTTTCCGGACTGTACCAAAAATGATTCAAAATGTCAATTGGATCGTGCCTCATGTTGAATAACCACTTTTTAAACCCTCACAGTGACCAAAATTGCCATTTTTACAGAGTTTTGCTTACTCAAAAGCTTCCATTTTGACCCGTTTCAGGCACAGAAATGACTTTAAACACACTTATTCTAGTTGACAAAGTCATAATTCACATCCAACAGTCATTTAGAGTCAAAAGCCTAAATGTTAAAATTTCATCCATATTGACCATTTTGGGATCGTTCGACAGGTCCGGAGTCATCGTTTTTCATCCTAAAATTGATTTTTTGGACTGTACCAAAAATGATTCAAAATGTCAATTGGATCATGCCTCATGTTGAATAGCCACTTTTTAAATCCTCACAGTGACCAAAATTGCCATTTTTACAGAGTTTTGCTTACTCAAAAGCTTCAATTTTGACCCGTTTCAGGCACAGAAATGACTTTAAACACACTTATTTTAGTTAACAAAGTCATAATTCACATCCAACAGTCATTTAGAGTCAAAAGATTAAATGTTAAAATGTCATCATTATAGACCAATTTGGGATCGTTCGACAGGTCCGGAGTCATCGTTTTTCATCCGAAAATTGATTTTTCGGACTGTACCAAAAATGATTCAAAATGTCAATTGGATCATGCCTCATGTTGAATAACCACTTTTTAAACCCTCACAGTGACCAAAATTGCCATTTTTACAGAGTTTTGCTTACTCAAAAGCTTCAATTTTGACCCATTTCAGGCACAGAAATGACTTTAAACACACTTATTTTAGTTGAAGAAGTCATAATTCACATCCAACAGTTATTTAGAGTCAAAAGATTAAATGTTGAAATTTCATCCATATTGACCATTTTGGGATCGTTCGACAGGTCCGGAGTCATCGTTTTTCATCCGAAAATTGATTTTTCGGACTGTACCAAAGATGATTCAAAATGTCAATTGGATCGTGCCTCATGTTGAATAACCACTTTTTAAACCCTCACAGTGACCAAAATTGCCATTTTTACAGAGTTTTGCTTACTCAAAAGCTTCCATTTTGACCCGTTTCAGGCACAGAAATGACTTTAAACACACTTATTTTAGTTAACAAAGTCATAATTCACATCCAACAGTCATTTAGAGTCAAAAGATTAAATGTTAAAATGTCATCATTATAGACCATTTTGGGATCGTTCGACAGGTCCGGAGTCATCGTTTTTCATCCGAAAATTGATTTTTTGGACTGTACCAAAAATGATTCAAAATGTCAATTGGATCATGCCTCATGTTGAATAACCACTTTTTAAACCCTCACAGTGACCAAAATTGCCATTTTTACAGAGTTTTGCTTACTCAAAAGCTTCCATTTTGACCCGTTTCAGGCACAGAAATGACTTTAAACACACTTATTTTAGTTGACAAAGTCATAATTCACATCCAACAGTCATTTAGAGTCAAAAGATTAAATGTTAAAATTTCATCATTATAGACCATTTTGGGATCGTTCGACAGGTCCGGAGTCATCGTTTTTCATCCGAAAATTGATTTTTGGACTGTACCAAAAATGATTCAAAATGTCCATTGGATCATGCCTCATGTTGAATAACCACTTTTTAAACCCTCATAGTGACCAAAATTGCCATTTTTACAGAGTTTTGCTTACTCAGAAGCTTCAATTTTGACCCGTTTCAGGCACAGAAATGACTTTAAACACACTTATTTTAGTTAACAAAGTCATAATTCACATCCAACAGTCATTTAGAGTCAAAAGATTAAATGTTGAAATTTCATCCATATTGACCATTTTGGGATCGTTCGACAGGTCCGGAGTCATCGTTTTTCATCCGAAAATTGATTTTTTGGACTGTACCAAAAATGATTCAAAATGTCAATTGGATCATGCCTCATGTTGAATAGCCACTTTTTAAATCCTCACAGTGACCAAAATTGCCATTTTTACAGAGTTTTGCTTACTCAAAAGCTTCAATTTTGACCCGTTTCAGGCACAGAAATGACTTTAAACACACTTATTTTAGTTAACAAAGTCATAATTCACATCCAACAGTCATTTAGAGTCAAAAGATTAAATGTTAAAATGTCATCATTATAGACCAATTTGGGATCGTTCGACAGGTCCGGAGTCATCGTTTTTCATCCGAAAATTGATTTTTCGGACTGTACCAAAAATGATTCAAAATGTCAATTGGATCATGCCTCATGTTGAATAACCACTTTTTAAACCCTCACAGTGACCAAAATTGCCATTTTTACAGAGTTTTGCTTACTCAAAAGCTTCAATTTTGACCCATTTCAGGCACAGAAATGACTTTAAACACACTTATTTTAGTTGAAGAAGTCATAATTCACATCCAACAGTTATTTAGAGTCAAAAGATTAAATGTTGAAATTTCATCCATATTGACCATTTTGGGATCGTTCGACAGGTCCGGAGTCATTGTTTTTCATCCGAAAATTGATTTTTCGGACTGTACCAAAGATGATTCAAAATGTCAATTGGATCGTGCCTCATGTTGAATAACCACTTTTTAAACCCTCACAGTGACCAAAATTGCCATTTTTACAGAGTTTTGCTTACTCAAAAGCTTCCATTTTGACCCGTTTCAGGCACAGAAATGACTTTAAACACACTTATTCTAGTTGACAAAGTCATAATTCACATCCAACAGTCATTTAGAGTCAAAAGATTAAATGTTGAAATTTCATCCATATTGACCATTTTGGGATCGTTCGACAGGTCCGGAGTCATCGTTTTTCATCCGAAAATTGATTTTTCGGACTGTACCAAAAATGATTCAAAATGTCAATTGGATCGCGCCTCATGTTGAATAACCACTTTTTAAACCCTCACAGTGACCAAAATTGCCATTTTTACAGAGTTTTGCTTACTCAAAAGCTACAATTTTGACCCGTTTCAGGCACAGAAATGACTTCAAACACACTTATTTTAGTTAACAAAGTCATAATTCACATCCAACAGTCATTTAGAGTCAAAAGATTAAATGTTAAAATGTCATCATTATAGACCATTTTGGGATCGTTCGACAGGTCCGGAGTCATCGTTTTTCATCCGAAAATTGATTTTTTGGACTGTACCAAAAATGATTCAAAATGTCAATTGGATCATGCCTCATGTTGAATAACCACTTTTTAAACCCTCACAGTGACCAAAATTGCCATTTTTACAGAGTTTTGCTTACTCAAAAGCTTCCATTTTGACCCGTTTCAGGCACAGAAATGACTTTAAACACACTTATTTTAGTTGACAAAGTCATAATTCACATCCAACAGTCATTTAGAGTCAAAAGATTAAATGTTAAAATTTCATCATTATAGACCATTTTGGGATCGTTCGACAGGTCCGGAGTCATCGTTTTTCATCCGAAAATTGATTTTTGGACTGTACCAAAAATGATTCAAAATGTCCATTGGATCATGCCTCATGTTGAATAACCACTTTTTAAACCCTCATAGTGACCAAAATTGCCATTTTTACAGAGTTTTGCTTACTCAGAAGCTTCAATTTTGACCTGTTTCAGGCACAGAAATGACTTTAAACACACTTATTTTAGTTAACAAAGTCATAATTCACATCCAACAGTCATTTAGAGTCAAAAGATTAAATGTTGAAATTTCATCCATATTGACCATTTTGGGATCGTTCGACAGGTCCGGAGTCATCGTTTTTCATCCGAAAATTGATTTTTTGGACTGTACCAAAAATGTATCAAAATGTCAATTGGATCATGCCTCATGTTGAATAACCACTTTTTAAACCCTCACAGTGACCAAAATTGCCATTTTTACAGAGTTTTGCTTACTCAAAAGCTTCAATTTTGACCCGTTTCAGGCACAGAAATGACTTTAAACACACTTATTTTAGTTGACAAAGTCATAATTCACATCCAACAGTCATTTAGAGCAAAAGATTAAATGTTAAAATGTCATCATTATAGACCATTTTGGGATCGTTCGACAGGTCCGGAGTCATCGTTTTTCATCTGAAAATTGATTTTTTGGACTGTACCAAAAATTATTCAAAATGTCAATTGGATCATGCCTCATGTTGAATAACCACTTTTTAAACCCTCACAGTGACCAAAATTGCCATTTTTACAGAGTTTTGCTTACTCAAAAGCTTCCATTTTGACCCGTTTCAGGCAAAGAAATGACTTTAAACACACTCATTTTAGTTGACAAAGTCATAATTCACATCCAACAGTCATTTAGAGTCAAAAGATTAAATGTTAAAATTTCATCCATATTGACCATTTTGGGATCGTTCGACAGGTCCGGAGTCATCGTTTTTCATCCGAAAATTGATTTTTTGGACTGTACCAAAATGATTCAAAATGTCAATTGGATCATGCCTCATGTTGAATAACCACTTTTTAAACCCTCACAGTGACCAAAATTGCCATTTTTACAGAGTTTTGCTAACTCAAAAGCTTCAATTTTGACCCGTTTCAGGCACAGAAATGACTTTAAACACACTTATTTTAGTTGAAGAAGTCATAATTCACATCCAGCAGTTATTTAGAGTCAAAAGATTAAATGTTGAAATTTCATCCATATTGACCATTTTGGGATCGTTCGACAGGTCCGGAGTCATCGTTTTTCATCCGAAAATTGATTTTTCGGACTGTACCAAAGATGATTCAAAATGTCAATTGGATCGTGCCTCATGTTGAATAACCACTTTTTAAACCCTCACAGTGACCAAAATTGCCATTTTTACAGAGTTTTGCTTACTCAAAAGCTTCCATTTTGACCCGTTTCAGGCACAGAAATGACTTTAAACACACTTATTCTAGTTGACAAAGTCTTAATTCACATCCAACAGTCATTTAGAGTCAAAAGATTAAATGTTGAAATTTCATCCATATTGACCATTTTGGGATCGTTCGACAGGTCCGGAGTCATCGTTTTTCATCCGAAAATTTATTTTTTGGGCAGTACCAAAAATGATTCAAAATGTGAATTGGATCATGCCTCATGTTGAATAACCACTTTTTAAACCCTCACAGTGACAAAAATTGCCATTTTTACAGAGTTTTGCTTACTCAAAAGCTTCAATTTTGACCCGTTTCAGGCACAGAAATGACTTTAAACACACTTATTCTAGTTGACAAAGTCATAATTCACATCCAACAGTCATTTAGAGTCAAAAGATTAACTGTTGAAATTTCATCCATATTGACCATTTTGGGATCGTTCGACAGGTCCGGAGTCATCGTTTTTCATCCGAAAATTGATTTTTCGGACTGTACCAAAAATGATTCAAAATGTCAATTGGATCGTGCCTCATGTTGAATAACCACTTTTTAAACCCTCACAGTGACCAAAATTGCCATTTTTACAGAGTTTTGCTTACTCAAAAGCTACAATTTTGACCCGTTTCAGGCACAGAAATGACTTTAAACACACTTATTTTAGTTAACAAAGTCATAATTCACATCCAACAGTCATTTAGAGTCAAAAGATTAAATGTTGAAATTTCATCCATATTGACCATTTTGGGATCGTTCGACAGGTCCGGAGTCATCGTTTTTCATCCGAAAATTGATTTTTTGGACTGTACCAAAAATGATTCAAAATGTCAATTGGATCGTGCCTCATGTTGAATAACCACTTTTTAAACCCTCACAGTGACAAAAATTGCCATTTTTACAGAGTTTTGCTTACTCAAAAGCTTCAATTTTGACCCGTTTCAGGCACAGAAATGACTTTAAACACACTTATTCTAGTTGACAAAGTCATAATTCACATCCAACAGTCATTTAGAGTCAAAAGATTAAATGTTAAAATGTCATCATTATAGACCATTTTGGGATCGTTCGACAGGTCCGGAGTCATCGTTTTTCATCCGAAAATTGATTTTTTGGACTGTACCAAAAATGATTCAAAATGTCAATTGGATCATGCCTCATGTTGAATAACCACTTTTTAAACCCTCACAGTGACCAAAATTGCCATTTTTACAGAGTTTTGCTTACTCAAAAGCTTCCATTTTGACCCGTTTCAGGCAAAGAAATGACTTTAAACACACTTATTTTAGTTAACAAAGTCATAATTCACATCCAACAGTCATTTAGAGTCAAAAGATTAAATGTTAAAATTTCATCCATATTGACCATTTTGGGATCGTTCGACAGGTCCGGAGTCATCGTTTTTCATCCGAAAATTGATTTTTTGGACTGTACCAAAAATGATTCAAAATGTCAATTGGATCATGCCTCATGTTGAATAACCACTTTTCAACCCTCACAGTGACCAAAATTGTCATTTTTACAGAGTTTTGCTTACTTAAAAGCTTCAATTTTGACCCGTTTCAGGCACAGAAATGACTTTAAACACACGTATTCTAGTTGACAAAGTCATAATTCACATCCAACAGTCATTTAGAGTCAAAAGATTAAATGTTAAAATGTCATCATTATAGACCATTTTGGGATCGTTCGACAGGTCCGGAGTCATCGTTTTTCATCTGAAAATTGATTTTTTGGACTGTACCAAAAATGATTCAAAATGTCAATTGGATCATGCCTCATGTTGAATAACCACTTTTTAAACCCTCACAGTGACCAAAATTGCCATTTTTACAGAGTTTTGCTTACTCAAAAGCTTCCATTTTGACCCGTTTCAGGCAAAGAAATGACTTTAAACACACTTATTTTAGTTAACAAAGTCATAATTCACATCCAACAGTTATTTAGAGTCAAAAGATTAAATGTTGAAATTTCATCCATATTGACCATTTTGGGATCGTTGGACAGGTCCGGAGTCATTGTTTTTCATCCGAAAATTGATTTTCCGGACTGTACCAAAAATGATTCAAAATGTCAATTGGATCGTGCCTCATGTTGAATAACCACTTTTTAAACCCTCACAGTGACCAAAATTGCCATTTTTACAGAGTTTTGCTTACTCAAAAGCTTCCATTTTGACCCGTTTCAGGCACAGAAATGACTTTAAACACACTTATTCTAGTTGACAAAGTCATAATTCACATCCAACAGTCATTTAGAGTCAAAAGCCTAAATGTTAAAATTTCATCCATATTGACCATTTTGGGATCGTTCGACAGGTCCGGAGTCATCGTTTTTCATCCTAAAATTGATTTTTTGGACTGTACCAAAAATGATTCAAAATGTCAATTGGATCATGCCTCATGTTGAATAGCCACTTTTTAAATCCTCACAGTGACCAAAATTGCCATTTTTACAGAGTTTTGCTTACTCAAAAGCTTCAATTTTGACCCGTTTCAGGCACAGAAATGACTTTAAACACACTTATTTTAGTTAACAAAGTCATAATTCACATCCAACAGTCATTTAGAGTCAAAAGATTAAATGTTAAAATGTCATCATTATAGACCAATTTGGGATCGTTCGACAGGTCCGGAGTCATCGTTTTTCATCCGAAAATTGATTTTTCGGACTGTACCAAAAATGATTCAAAATGTCAATTGGATCATGCCTCATGTTGAATAACCACTTTTTAAACCCTCACAGTGACCAAAATTGCCATTTTTACAGAGTTTTGCTTACTCAAAAGCTTCAATTTTGACCCATTTCAGGCACAGAAATGACTTTAAACACACTTATTTTAGTTGAAGAAGTCATAATTCACATCCAACAGTTATTTAGAGTCAAAAGATTAAATGTTGAAATTTCATCCATATTGACCATTTTGGGATCGTTCGACAGGTCCGGAGTCATCGTTTTTCATCCGAAAATTGATTTTTCGGACTGTACCAAAGATGATTCAAAATGTCAATTGGATCGTGCCTCATGTTGAATAACCACTTTTTAAACCCTCACAGTGACCAAAATTGCCATTTTTACAGAGTTTTGCTTACTCAAAAGCTTCCATTTTGACCCGTTTCAGGCACAGAAATGACTTTAAACACACTTATTCTAGTTGACAAAGTCATAATTCACATCCAACAGTCATTTAGAGTCAAAAGATTAAATGTTGAAATTTCATCCATATTGACCATTTTGGGATCGTTCGACAGGTCCGGAGTCATCGTTTTTCATCCGAAAATTGATTTTTCGGACTGTACCAAAAATGATTCAAAATGTCAATTGGATCGCGCCTCATGTTGAATAACCACTTTTTAAACCCTCACAGTGACCAAAATTGCCATTTTTACAGAGTTTTGCTTACTCAAAAGCTACAATTTTGACCCGTTTCAGGCACAGAAATGACTTTAAACACACTTATTTTAGTTAACAAAGTCATAATTCACATCCAACAGTCATTTAGAGTCAAAAGATTAAATGTTAAAATGTCATCATTATAGACCATTTTGGGATCGTTCGACAGGTCCGGAGTCATCGTTTTTCATCCGAAAATTGATTTTTTGGACTGTACCAAAAATGATTCAAAATGTCAATTGGATCATGCCTCATGTTGAATAACCACTTTTTAAACCCTCACAGTGACCAAAATTGCCATTTTTACAGAGTTTTGCTTACTCAAAAGCTTCCATTTTGACCCGTTTCAGGCACAGAAATGACTTTAAACACACTTATTTTAGTTGACAAAGTCATAATTCACATCCAACAGTCATTTAGAGTCAAAAGATTAAATGTTAAAATTTCATCATTATAGACCATTTTGGGATCGTTCGACAGGTCCGGAGTCATCGTTTTTCATCCGAAAATTGATTTTTGGACTGTACCAAAAATGATTCAAAATGTCCATTGGATCATGCCTCATGTTGAATAACCACTTTTTAAACCCTCATAGTGACCAAAATTGCCATTTTTACAGAGTTTTGCTTACTCAGAAGCTTCAATTTTGACCCGTTTCAGGCACACTTATTTTAGTTAACAAAGTCATAATTCACATCCAACAGTCATTTAGAGTCAAAAGATTAAATGTTGAAATTTCATCCATATTGACCATTTTGGGATCGTTCGACAGGTCCGGAGTCATCGTTTTTCATCCGAAAATTGATTTTTTGGACTGTACCAAAAATGATTCAAAATGTCAATGCCTCATGTTGAATAGCCAAAAATGATTCAAAATGTCAATGCCTCATGTTGAATAGCCACTTTTTAAATCCTCACAGTGACCAAAATTGCCATTTTTACAGAGTTTTGCTTACTCAAAAGCTTCAATTTTGACCCGTTTCAGGCACAGAAATGACTTTAAACACACTTATTTTAGTTAACAAAGTCATAATTCACATCCAACAGTCATTTAGAGTCAAAAGATTAAATGTTAAAATGTCATCATTATAGACCAATTTGGGATCGTTCGACAGGTCCGGAGTCATCGTTTTTCATCCGAAAATTGATTTTTCGGACTGTACCAAAAATGATTCAAAATGTCAATTGGATCATGCCTCATGTTGAATAACCACTTTTTAAACCCTCACAGTGACCAAAATTGCCATTTTTACAGAGTTTTGCTTACTCAAAAGCTTCCATTTTGACCCGTTTCAGGCAAAGAAATGACTTTAAACACACTTATTTTAGTTAACAAAGTCATAATTCACATCCAACAGTCATTTAGAGTCAAAAGATTAAATGTTAAAATTTCATCCATATTGACCATTTTGGGATCGTTCGACAGGTCCGGAGTCATCGTTTTTCATCCGAAAATTGATTTTTTGGACTGTACCAAAAATGATTCAAAATGTCAATTGGATCATGCCTCATGTTGAATAACCACTTTTTAAACCCTCACAGTGACCAAAATTGCCATTTTTACAGAGTTTTGCTTACTCAAAAGCTTCCATTTTGACCCGTTTCAGGCACAGAAATGACTTTAAACACACTTATTTTAGTTGACAAAGTCATAATTCACATCCAACAGTCATTTAGAGTCAAAAGATTAAATGTTAAAATTTCATCATTATAGACCATTTTGGGATCGTTCGACAGGTCCGGAGTCATCGTTTTTCATCCGAAAATTGATTTTTGGACTGTACCAAAAATGATTCAAAATGTCCATTGGATCATGCCTCATGTTGAATAACCACTTTTTAAACCCTCATAGTGACCAAAATTGCCATTTTTACAGAGTTTTGCTTACTCAGAAGCTTCAATTTTGACCTGTTTCAGGCACAGAAATGACTTTAAACACACTTATTTTAGTTAACAAAGTCATAATTCACATCCAACAGTCATTTAGAGTCAAAAGATTAAATGTTGAAATTTCATCCATATTGACCATTTTGGGATCGTTCGACAGGTCCGGAGTCATCGTTTTTCATCCGAAAATTGATTTTTTGGACTGTACCAAAAATGTATCAAAATGTCAATTGGATCATGCCTCATGTTGAATAACCACTTTTTAAACCCTCACAGTGACCAAAATTGCCATTTTTACAGAGTTTTGCTTACTCAAAAGCTTCAATTTTGACCCGTTTCAGGCACAGAAATGACTTTAAACACACTTATTTTAGTTGACAAAGTCATAATTCACATCCAACAGTCATTTAGAGCAAAAGATTAAATGTTAAAATGTCATCATTATAGACCATTTTGGGATCGTTCGACAGGTCCGGAGTCATCGTTTTTCATCTGAAAATTGATTTTTTGGACTGTACCAAAAATTATTCAAAATGTCAATTGGATCATGCCTCATGTTGAATAACCACTTTTTAAACCCTCACAGTGACCAAAATTGCCATTTTTACAGAGTTTTGCTTACTCAAAAGCTTCCATTTTGACCCGTTTCAGGCAAAGAAATGACTTTAAACACACTCATTTTAGTTGACAAAGTCATAATTCACATCCAACAGTCATTTAGAGTCAAAAGATTAAATGTTAAAATTTCATCCATATTGACCATTTTGGGATCGTTCGACAGGTCCGGAGTCATCGTTTTTCATCCGAAAATTGATTTTTTGGACTGTACCAAAATGATTCAAAATGTCAATTGGATCATGCCTCATGTTGAATAACCACTTTTTAAACCCTCACAGTGACCAAAATTGCCATTTTTACAGAGTTTTGCTAACTCAAAAGCTTCAATTTTGACCCGTTTCAGGCACAGAAATGACTTTAAACACACTTATTTTAGTTGAAGAAGTCATAATTCACATCCAGCAGTTATTTAGAGTCAAAAGATTAAATGTTGAAATTTCATCCATATTGACCATTTTGGGATCGTTCGACAGGTCCGGAGTCATCGTTTTTCATCCGAAAATTGATTTTTCGGACTGTACCAAAGATGATTCAAAATGTCAATTGGATCGTGCCTCATGTTGAATAACCACTTTTTAAACCCTCACAGTGACCAAAATTGCCATTTTTACAGAGTTTTGCTTACTCAAAAGCTTCCATTTTGACCCGTTTCAGGCACAGAAATGACTTTAAACACACTTATTCTAGTTGACAAAGTCTTAATTCACATCCAACAGTCATTTAGAGTCAAAAGATTAAATGTTGAAATTTCATCCATATTGACCATTTTGGGATCGTTCGACAGGTCCGGAGTCATCGTTTTTCATCCGAAAATTTATTTTTTGGGCAGTACCAAAAATGATTCAAAATGTGAATTGGATCATGCCTCATGTTGAATAACCACTTTTTAAACCCTCACAGTGACAAAAATTGCCATTTTTACAGAGTTTTGCTTACTCAAAAGCTTCAATTTTGACCCGTTTCAGGCACAGAAATGACTTTAAACACACTTATTCTAGTTGACAAAGTCATAATTCACATCCAACAGTCATTTAGAGTCAAAAGATTAACTGTTGAAATTTCATCCATATTGACCATTTTGGGATCGTTCGACAGGTCCGGAGTCATCGTTTTTCATCCGAAAATTGATTTTTTGGACTGTACCAAAAATGATTCAAAATGTCAATTGGATCGTGCCTCATGTTGAATAACCACTTTTTAAACCCTCACAGTGACCAAAATTGCCATTTTTACAGAGTTTTGCTTACTCAAAAGCTTCAATTTTGACCCGTTTCAGGCACAGAAATGACTTTAAACACACTTATTCTAGTTGACAAAGTCATAATTCACATCCAACAGTCATTTAGAGTCAAAAAATTAAATGTTAAAATGTCATCATTATAGAGCATTTTGGGATCGTTCGACAGGTCCGGAGTCATCGTTTTTCATCCGAAAATTGATTTTTTGGACTGTACCAAAAATGATTCAAAATGTCAATTGGATCGTGCCTCATGTTGAATAACCACTTTTTCAACCCTCACAGTGACCAAAATTGTCATTTTTACAGAGTTTTGCTTACTTAAAAGCTTCACTTTTGACCCGTTTCAGGCACAGAAATGACTTTAAACACACTTATTCTAGTTGACAAAGTCATAATTCACATCCAACAGTCATTTAGAGTCAAAAGATTAAATGTTAAAATGTCATCATTATAGACCATTTTGGGATCGTTCGACAGGTCCGGAGTCATCGTTTTTCATCCGAAAATTGATTTTTCGGACTGTACCAAAAATGATTCAAAATGTCAATTGGATCATGCCTCATGTTGAATAACCACTTTTTAAACCCTCACAGTGACCAAAATTGCCATTTTTACAGAGTTTTGCTTACTCAAAAGCTTCAATTTTGACCCATTTCAGGCACAGAAATGACTTTAAACACACTTATTTTAGTTGAAGAAGTCATAATTCACATCCAACAGTTATTTAGAGTCAAAAGATTAAATGTTGAAATTTCATCCATATTGACCATTTTGGGATCGTTCGACAGGTCCGGAGTCATCGTTTTTCATCCGAAAATTGATTTTTCGGACTGTACCAAAGATGATTCAAAATGTCAATTGGATCGTGCCTCATATTGAATAACCACTTTTTAAACCCTCACAGTGACCAAAATTGCCATTTTTACAGAGTTTTGCTTACTCAAAAGCTACAATTTTGACCCGTTTCAGGCACAGAAATGACTTTAAACACACTTATTTTAGTTAACAAAGTCATAATTCACATCCAACAGTCATTTAGAGTCAAAAGATTAAATGTTGAAATTTCATCCATATTGACCATTTTGGGATCGTTCGACAGGTCCGGAGTCATCGTTTTTCATCCGAAAATTGATTTTTCGGACTGTACCAAAAATGATTCAAAATGTCAATTGGATCGTGCCTCATGTTGAATAACCACTTTTTAAACCCTCACAGTGACCAAAATTGCCATTTTTACAGAGTTTTGCTTACTCAAAAGCTACAATTTTGACCCGTTTCAGGCACAGAAATGACTTTAAACACACTTATTTTAGTTAACAAATTCATAATTCACATCCAACAGTCATTTAGAGTCAAAAGATTAAATGTTGAAATTTCATCCATATTGACCATTTTGGGATCGTTCGACAGGTCCGGAGTCATCGTTTTTCATCCGAAAATTGATTTTTTGGACTGTACCAAAAATGATTCAAAATGTCAATTGGATCGTGCCTCATGTTGAATAACCACTTTTTAAACCCTCACAGTGACAAAAATTGCCATTTTTACAGAGTTTTGCTTACTCAAAAGCTTCAATTTTGACCCGTTTCAGGCACAGAAATGACTTTAAACACACTTATTCTAGTTGACAAAGTCATAATTCACATCCAACAGTCATTTAGAGTCAAAAGATTAAATGTTAAAATGTCATCATTATAGACCATTTTGGGATCGTTCGACAGGTCCGGAGTCATCGTTTTTCATCCGAAAATTGATTTTTTGGACTGTACCAAAAATGATTCAAAATGTCAATTGGATCATGCCTCATGTTGAATAACCACTTTTTAAACCCTCACAGTGACCAAAATTGCCATTTTTACAGAGTTTTGCTTACTCAAAAGCTTCCATTTTGACCCGTTTCAGGCAAAGAAATGACTTTAAACACACTTATTTTAGTTAACAAAGTCATAATTCACATCCAACAGTCATTTAGAGTCAAAAGATTAAATGTTAAAATTTCATCCATATTGACCATTTTGGGATCGTTCGACAGGTCCGGAGTCATCGTTTTTCATCCGAAAATTGATTTTTTGGACTGTACCAAAAATGATTCAAAATGTCAATTGGATCATGCCTCATGTTGAATAACCACTTTTCAACCCTCACAGTGACCAAAATTGTCATTTTTACAGAGTTTTGCTTACTTAAAAGCTTCAATTTTGACCCGTTTCAGGCACAGAAATGACTTTAAACACACGTATTCTAGTTGACAAAGTCATAATTCACATCCAACAGTCATTTAGAGTCAAAAGATTAAATGTTAAAATGTCATCATTATAGACCATTTTGGGATCGTTCGACAGGTCCGGAGTCATCGTTTTTCATCTGAAAATTGATTTTTTGGACTGTACCAAAAATGATTCAAAATGTCAATTGGATCATGCCTCATGTTGAATAACCACTTTTTAAACCCTCACAGTGACCAAAATTGCCATTTTTACAGAGTTTTGCTTACTCAAAAGCTTCCATTTTGACCCGTTTCAGGCAAAGAAATGACTTTAAACACACTTATTTTAGTTAACAAAGTCATAATTCACATCCAACAGTTATTTAGAGTCAAAAGATTAAATGTTGAAATTTCATCCATATTGACCATTTTGGGATCGTTGGACAGGTCCGGAGTCATTGTTTTTCATCCGAAAATTGATTTTCCGGACTGTACCAAAAATGATTCAAAATGTCAATTGGATCGTGCCTCATGTTGAATAACCACTTTTTAAACCCTCACAGTGACCAAAATTGCCATTTTTACAGAGTTTTGCTTACTCAAAAGCTTCCATTTTGACCCGTTTCAGGCACAGAAATGACTTTAAACACACTTATTCTAGTTGACAAAGTCATAATTCACATCCAACAGTCATTTAGAGTCAAAAGCCTAAATGTTAAAATTTCATCCATATTGACCATTTTGGGATCGTTCGACAGGTCCGGAGTCATCGTTTTTCATCCTAAAATTGATTTTTTGGACTGTACCAAAAATGATTCAAAATGTCAATTGGATCATGCCTCATGTTGAATAGCCACTTTTTAAATCCTCACAGTGACCAAAATTGCCATTTTTACAGAGTTTTGCTTACTCAAAAGCTTCAATTTTGACCCGTTTCAGGCACAGAAATGACTTTAAACACACTTATTTTAGTTAACAAAGTCATAATTCACATCCAACAGTCATTTAGAGTCAAAAGATTAAATGTTAAAATGTCATCATTATAGACCAATTTGGGATCGTTCGACAGGTCCGGAGTCATCGTTTTTCATCCGAAAATTGATTTTTCGGACTGTACCAAAAATGATTCAAAATGTCAATTGGATCATGCCTCATGTTGAATAACCACTTTTTAAACCCTCACAGTGACCAAAATTGCCATTTTTACAGAGTTTTGCTTACTCAAAAGCTTCAATTTTGACCCATTTCAGGCACAGAAATGACTTTAAACACACTTATTTTAGTTGAAGAAGTCATAATTCACATCCAACAGTTATTTAGAGTCAAAAGATTAAATGTTGAAATTTCATCCATATTGACCATTTTGGGATCGTTCGACAGGTCCGGAGTCATCGTTTTTCATCCGAAAATTGATTTTTCGGACTGTACCAAAGATGATTCAAAATGTCAATTGGATCGTGCCTCATGTTGAATAACCACTTTTTAAACCCTCACAGTGACCAAAATTGCCATTTTTACAGAGTTTTGCTTACTCAAAAGCTTCCATTTTGACCCGTTTCAGGCACAGAAATGACTTTAAACACACTTATTCTAGTTGACAAAGTCATAATTCACATCCAACAGTCATTTAGAGTCAAAAGATTAAATGTTGAAATTTCATCCATATTGACCATTTTGGGATCGTTCGACAGGTCCGGAGTCATCGTTTTTCATCCGAAAATTGATTTTTCGGACTGTACCAAAAATGATTCAAAATGTCAATTGGATCGCGCCTCATGTTGAATAACCACTTTTTAAACCCTCACAGTGACCAAAATTGCCATTTTTACAGAGTTTTGCTTACTCAAAAGCTACAATTTTGACCCGTTTCAGGCACAGAAATGACTTTAAACACACTTATTTTAGTTAACAAAGTCATAATTCACATCCAACAGTCATTTAGAGTCAAAAGATTAAATGTTAAAATGTCATCATTATAGACCATTTTGGGATCGTTCGACAGGTCCGGAGTCATCGTTTTTCATCCGAAAATTGATTTTTTGGACTGTACCAAAAATGATTCAAAATGTCAATTGGATCATGCCTCATGTTGAATAACCACTTTTTAAACCCTCACAGTGACCAAAATTGCCATTTTTACAGAGTTTTGCTTACTCAAAAGCTTCCATTTTGACCCGTTTCAGGCACAGAAATGACTTTAAACACACTTATTTTAGTTGACAAAGTCATAATTCACATCCAACAGTCATTTAGAGTCAAAAGATTAAATGTTAAAATTTCATCATTATAGACCATTTTGGGATCGTTCGACAGGTCCGGAGTCATCGTTTTTCATCCGAAAATTGATTTTTGGACTGTACCAAAAATGATTCAAAATGTCCATTGGATCATGCCTCATGTTGAATAACCACTTTTTAAACCCTCATAGTGACCAAAATTGCCATTTTTACAGAGTTTTGCTTACTCAGAAGCTTCAATTTTGACCCGTTTCAGGCACACTTATTTTAGTTAACAAAGTCATAATTCACATCCAACAGTCATTTAGAGTCAAAAGATTAAATGTTGAAATTTCATCCATATTGACCATTTTGGGATCGTTCGACAGGTCCGGAGTCATCGTTTTTCATCCGAAAATTGATTTTTTGGACTGTACCAAAAATGATTCAAAATGTCAATGCCTCATGTTGAATAGCCAAAAATGATTCAAAATGTCAATGCCTCATGTTGAATAGCCACTTTTTAAATCCTCACAGTGACCAAAATTGCCATTTTTACAGAGTTTTGCTTACTCAAAAGCTTCAATTTTGACCCGTTTCAGGCACAGAAATGACTTTAAACACACTTATTTTAGTTAACAAAGTCATAATTCACATCCAACAGTCATTTAGAGTCAAAAGATTAAATGTTAAAATGTCATCATTATAGACCAATTTGGGATCGTTCGACAGGTCCGGAGTCATCGTTTTTCATCCGAAAATTGATTTTTCGGACTGTACCAAAAATGATTCAAAATGTCAATTGGATCATGCCTCATGTTGAATAACCACTTTTTAAACCCTCACAGTGACCAAAATTGCCATTTTTACAGAGTTTTGCTTACTCAAAAGCTTCAATTTTGACCCATTTCAGGCACAGAAATGACTTTAAACACACTTATTTTAGTTGAAGAAGTCATAATTCACATCCAACAGTTATTTAGAGTCAAAAGATTAAATGTTGAAATTTCATCCATATTGACCATTTTGGGATCGTTCGACAGGTCCGGAGTCATTGTTTTTCATCCGAAAATTGATTTTTCGGACTGTACCAAAGATGATTCAAAATGTCAATTGGATCGTGCCTCATGTTGAATAACCACTTTATAAACCCTCACAGTGACCAAAATTGCCATTTTTACAGAGTTTTGCTTACTCAAAAGCTTCCATTTTGACCCGTTTCAGGCACAGAAATGACTTTAAACACACTTATTCTAGTTGACAAAGTCATAATTCACATCCAACAGTCATTTAGAGTCAAAAGATTAAATGTTGAAATTTCATCCATATTGACCATTTTGGGATCGTTCGACAGGTCCGGAGTCATCGTTTTTCATCCGAAAATTGATTTTTCGGACTGTACCAAAAATGATTCAAAATGTCAATTGGATCGCGCCTCATGTTGAATAACCACTTTTTAAACCCTCACAGTGACCAAAATTGCCATTTTTACAGAGTTTTGCTTACTCAAAAGCTGCAATTTTGACCCGTTTCAGGCACAGAAATGACTTTAAACACACTTATTTTAGTTAACAAAGTCATAATTCACATCCAACAGTCATTTAGAGTCAAAAGATTAAATGTTAAAATGTCATCATTATAGACCATTTTGGGATCGTTCGACAGGTCCGGAGTCATCGTTTTTCATCCGAAAATTGATTTTTTGGACTGTACCAAAAATGATTCAAAATGTCAATTGGATCATGCCTCATGTTGAATAACCACTTTTTAAACCCTCACAGTGACCAAAATTGCCATTTTTACAGAGTTTTGCTTACTCAAAAGCTTCCATTTTGACCCGTTTCAGGCACAGAAATGACTTTAAACACACTTATTTTAGTTGACAAAGTCATAATTCACATCCAACAGTCATTTAGAGTCAAAAGATTAAATGTTAAAATTTCATCATTATAGACCATTTTGGGATCGTTCGACAGGTCCGGAGTCATCGTTTTTCATCCGAAAATTGATTTTTGGACTGTACCAAAAATGATTCAAAATGTCCATTGGATCATGCCTCATGTTGAATAACCACTTTTTAAACCCTCATAGTGACCAAAATTGCCATTTTTACAGAGTTTTGCTTACTCAGAAGCTTCAATTTTGACCCGTTTCAGGCACAGAAATGACTTTAAACACACTTATTTTAGTTAACAAAGTCATAATTCACATCCAACAGTCATTTAGAGTCAAAAGATTAAATGTTGAAATTTCATCCATATTGACCATTTTGGGATCGTTCGACAGGTCCGGAGTCATCGTTTTTCATCCGAAAATTGATTTTTTGGACTGTACCAAAAATGTATCAAAATGTCAATTGGATCATGCCTCATGTTGAATAACCACTTTTTAAACCCTCACAGTGACCAAAATTGCCATTTTTACAGAGTTTTGCTTACTCAAAAGCTTCAATTTTGACCCGTTTCAGGCACAGAAATGACTTTAAACACACTTATTTTAGTTGACAAAGTCATAATTCACATCCAACAGTCATTTAGAGCAAAAGATTAAATGTTAAAATGTCATCATTATAGACCATTTTGGGATCGTTCGACAGGTCCGGAGTCATCGTTTTTCATCTGAAAATTGATTTTTTGGACTGTACCAAAAATTATTCAAAATGTCAATTGGATCATGCCTCATGTTGAATAACCACTTTTTAAACCCTCACAGTGACCAAAATTGCCATTTTTACAGAGTTTTGCTTACTCAAAAGCTTCCATTTTGACCCGTTTCAGGCAAAGAAATGACTTTAAACACACTCATTTTAGTTGACAAAGTCATAATTCACATCCAACAGTCATTTAGAGTCAAAAGATTAAATGTTAAAATTTCATCCATATTGACCATTTTGGGATCGTTCGACAGGTCCGGAGTCATCGTTTTTCATCCGAAAATTGATTTTTTGGACTGTACCAAAATGATTCAAAATGTCAATTGGATCATGCCTCATGTTGAATAACCACTTTTTAAACCCTCACAGTGACCAAAATTGCCATTTTTACAGAGTTTTGCTAACTCAAAAGCTTCAATTTTGACCCGTTTCAGGCACAGAAATGACTTTAAACACACTTATTTTAGTTGAAGAAGTCATAATTCACATCCAGCAGTTATTTAGAGTCAAAAGATTAAATGTTGAAATTTCATCCATATTGACCATTTTGGGATCGTTCGACAGGTCCGGAGTCATCGTTTTTCATCCGAAAATTGATTTTTCGGACTGTACCAAAGATGATTCAAAATGTCAATTGGATCGTGCCTCATGTTGAATAACCACTTTTTAAACCCTCACAGTGACCAAAATTGCCATTTTTACAGAGTTTTGCTTACTCAAAAGCTTCCATTTTGACCCGTTTCAGGCACAGAAATGACTTTAAACACACTTATTCTAGTTGACAAAGTCTTAATTCACATCCAACAGTCATTTAGAGTCAAAAGATTAAATGTTGAAATTTCATCCATATTGACCATTTTGGGATCGTTCGACAGGTCCGGAGTCATCGTTTTTCATCCGAAAATTGATTTTTTGGGCAGTACCAAAAATGATTCAAAATGTGAATTGGATCATGCCTCATGTTGAATAACCACTTTTTAAACCCTCACAGTGACAAAAATTGCCATTTTTACAGAGTTTTGCTTACTCAAAAGCTTCAATTTTGACCCGTTTCAGGCACAGAAATGACTTTAAACACACTTATTCTAGTTGACAAAGTCATAATTCACATCCAACAGTCATTTAGAGTCAAAAGATTAACTGTTGAAATTTCATCCATATTGACCATTTTGGGATCGTTCGACAGGTCCGGAGTCATCGTTTTTCATCCGAAAATTGATTTTTTGGACTGTACCAAAAATGATTCAAAATGTCAATTGGATCGTGCCTCATGTTGAATAACCACTTTTTAAACCCTCACAGTGACCAAAATTGCCATTTTTACAGAGTTTTGCTTACTCAAAAGCTTCAATTTTGACCCGTTTCAGGCACAGAAATGACTTTAAACACACTTATTCTAGTTGACAAAGTCATAATTCACATCCAACAGTCATTTAGAGTCAAAAAATTAAATGTTAAAATGTCATCATTATAGAGCATCTTGGGATCGTTCGACAGGTCCGGAGTCATCGTTTTTCATCCGAAAATTGATTTTTTGGACTGTACCAAAAATGATTCAAAATGTCAATTGGATCGTGCCTCATGTTGAATAACCACTTTTTCAACCCTCACAGTGACCAAAATTGTCATTTTTACAGAGTTTTGCTTACTTAAAAGCTTCACTTTTGACCCGTTTCAGGCACAGAAATGACTTTAAACACACTTATTCTAGTTGACAAAGTCATAATTCACATCCAACAGTCATTTAGAGTCAAAAGATTAAATGTTAAAATGTCATCATTATAGACCATTTTGGGATCGTTCGACAGGTCCGGAGTCATCGTTTTTCATCTGAAAATTGATTTTTTGGACTGTACCAAAAATGATTCAAAATGTCAATTGGATCATGCCTCATGTTGAGTAACCACTTTTTAAACCCTCACAGTGACCAAAATTGCCATTTTTACAGAGTTTTGCTTACTCAAAAGCTTCCATTTTGACCCGTTTCAGGCAAAGAAATGACTTTAAACACACTTATTTTAGTTAACAAAGTCATAATTCACATCCAACAGTTATTTAGAGTCAAAAGATTAAATGTTGAAATTTCATCCATATTGACCATTTTGGGATCGTTGGACAGGTCCGGAGTCATTGTTTTTCATCCGAAAATTGATTTTCCGGACTGTACCAAAAATGATTCAAAATGTCAATTGGATCGTGCCTCATGTTGAATAACCACTTTTTAAACCCTCAAAGTGACCAAAATTGCCATTTTTACAGAGTTTTGCTTACTCAAAAGCTTCCATTTTGACCCGTTTCAGGCACAGAAATGACTTTAAACACACTTATTCTAGTTGAGAAAGTCATAATTCACATCCAACAGTCATTTAGAGTCAAAAGCCTAAATGTTAAAATTTCATCCATATTGACCATTTTGGGATCGTTCGACAGGTCCGGAGTCATCGTTTTTCATTCGAAAATTGATTTTTTGGACTGTACCAAAAATGATTCAAAATGTCAATTGGATCATGCCTCATGTTGAATAACCACTTTTTAAACCCTCACAGTGACCAAAATTGCCATTTTTACAGAGTTTTGCTTACTCAAAAGCTTCAATTTTGACCCGTTTCAGGCACAGAAATGACTTTAAACACACTTATTTTAGTTAACAAAGTCATAATTCACATCCAACAGTCATTTAGAGTCAAAAGATTAAATGTTAAAATGTCATCATTATAGACCAATTTGGGATCGTTCGACAGGTCCGGAGTCATCGTTTTTCATCCGAAAATTGATTTTTCGGACTGTACCAAAAATGATTCAAAATGTCAATTGGATCATGCCTCATGTTGAATAACCACTTTTTAAACCCTCACAGTGACCAAAATTGCCATTTTTACAGAGTTTTGCTTACACAAAAGCTTCAGTTTTGACCCATTTCAGGCACAGAAATGACTTTAAACACACTTATTTTAGTTGAAGAAGTCATAATTCACATCCAACAGTCATTTAGAGTCAAAAGATTAAATGTTAAAATTTCATCCATATTGACCATTTTGGGATCGTTCGACAGGTCCGGAGTCATCGTTTTTCATCCGAAAATTGATTTTTTGGACTGTACCAAAAATGATTCAAAATGTCAATTGGATCATGCCTCATGTTGAATAACCACTTTTCAACCCTCACAGTGACCAAAATTGTCATTTTTACAGAGTTTTGCTTACTTAAAAGCTTCAATTTTGACCCGTTTCAGGCACAGAAATGACTTTAAACACACGTATTCTAGTTGACAAAGTCATAATTCACATCCAACAGTCATTTAGAGTCAAAAGATTAAATGTTAAAATGTCATCATTATAGACCATTTTGGGATCGTTCGACAGGTCCGGAGTCATCGTTTTTCATCTGAAAATTGATTTTTTGGACTGTACCAAAAATGATTCAAAATGTCAATTGGATCATGCCTCATGTTGAATAACCACTTTTTAAACCCTCACAGTGACCAAAATTGCCATTTTTACAGAGTTTTGCTTACTCAAAAGCTTCCATTTTGACCCGTTTCAGGCAAAGAAATGACTTTAAACACACTTATTTTAGTTAACAAAGTCATAATTCACATCCAACAGTTATTTAGAGTCAAAAGATTAAATGTTGAAATTTCATCCATATTGACCATTTTGGGATCGTTGGACAGGTCCGGAGTCATTGTTTTTCATCCGAAAATTGATTTTCCGGACTGTACCAAAAATGATTCAAAATGTCAATTGGATCGTGCCTCATGTTGAATAACCACTTTTTAAACCCTCACAGTGACCAAAATTGCCATTTTTACAGAGTTTTGCTTACTCAAAAGCTTCCATTTTGACCCGTTTCAGGCACAGAAATGACTTTAAACACACTTATTCTAGTTGACAAAGTCATAATTCACATCCAACAGTCATTTAGAGTCAAAAGCCTAAATGTTAAAATTTCATCCATATTGACCATTTTGGGATCGTTCGACAGGTCCGGAGTCATCGTTTTTCATCCTAAAATTGATTTTTTGGACTGTACCAAAAATGATTCAAAATGTCAATTGGATCATGCCTCATGTTGAATAGCCACTTTTTAAATCCTCACAGTGACCAAAATTGCCATTTTTACAGAGTTTTGCTTACTCAAAAGCTTCAATTTTGACCCGTTTCAGGCACAGAAATGACTTTAAACACACTTATTTTAGTTAACAAAGTCATAATTCACATCCAACAGTCATTTAGAGTCAAAAGATTAAATGTTAAAATGTCATCATTATAGACCAATTTGGGATCGTTCGACAGGTCCGGAGTCATCGTTTTTCATCCGAAAATTGATTTTTCGGACTGTACCAAAAATGATTCAAAATGTCAATTGGATCATGCCTCATGTTGAATAACCACTTTTTAAACCCTCACAGTGACCAAAATTGCCATTTTTACAGAGTTTTGCTTACTCAAAAGCTTCAATTTTGACCCATTTCAGGCACAGAAATGACTTTAAACACACTTATTTTAGTTGAAGAAGTCATAATTCACATCCAACAGTTATTTAGAGTCAAAAGATTAAATGTTGAAATTTCATCCATATTGACCATTTTGGGATCGTTCGACAGGTCCGGAGTCATCGTTTTTCATCCGAAAATTGATTTTTCGGACTGTACCAAAGATGATTCAAAATGTCAATTGGATCGTGCCTCATGTTGAATAACCACTTTTTAAACCCTCACAGTGACCAAAATTGCCATTTTTACAGAGTTTTGCTTACTCAAAAGCTTCCATTTTGACCCGTTTCAGGCACAGAAATGACTTTAAACACACTTATTCTAGTTGACAAAGTCATAATTCACATCCAACAGTCATTTAGAGTCAAAAGATTAAATGTTGAAATTTCATCCATATTGACCATTTTGGGATCGTTCGACAGGTCCGGAGTCATCGTTTTTCATCCGAAAATTGATTTTTCGGACTGTACCAAAAATGATTCAAAATGTCAATTGGATCGCGCCTCATGTTGAATAACCACTTTTTAAACCCTCACAGTGACCAAAATTGCCATTTTTACAGAGTTTTGCTTACTCAAAAGCTACAATTTTGACCCGTTTCAGGCACAGAAATGACTTTAAACACACTTATTTTAGTTAACAAAGTCATAATTCACATCCAACAGTCATTTAGAGTCAAAAGATTAAATGTTAAAATGTCATCATTATAGACCATTTTGGGATCGTTCGACAGGTCCGGAGTCATCGTTTTTCATCCGAAAATTGATTTTTTGGACTGTACCAAAAATGATTCAAAATGTCAATTGGATCATGCCTCATGTTGAATAACCACTTTTTAAACCCTCACAGTGACCAAAATTGCCATTTTTACAGAGTTTTGCTTACTCAAAAGCTTCCATTTTGACCCGTTTCAGGCACAGAAATGACTTTAAACACACTTATTTTAGTTGACAAAGTCATAATTCACATCCAACAGTCATTTAGAGTCAAAAGATTAAATGTTAAAATTTCATCATTATAGACCATTTTGGGATCGTTCGACAGGTCCGGAGTCATCGTTTTTCATCCGAAAATTGATTTTTGGACTGTACCAAAAATGATTCAAAATGTCCATTGGATCATGCCTCATGTTGAATAACCACTTTTTAAACCCTCATAGTGACCAAAATTGCCATTTTTACAGAGTTTTGCTTACTCAGAAGCTTCAATTTTGACCCGTTTCAGGCACACTTATTTTAGTTAACAAAGTCATAATTCACATCCAACAGTCATTTAGAGTCAAAAGATTAAATGTTGAAATTTCATCCATATTGACCATTTTGGGATCGTTCGACAGGTCCGGAGTCATCGTTTTTCATCCGAAAATTGATTTTTTGGACTGTACCAAAAATGATTCAAAATGTCAATGCCTCATGTTGAATAGCCAAAAATGATTCAAAATGTCAATGCCTCATGTTGAATAGCCACTTTTTAAATCCTCACAGTGACCAAAATTGCCATTTTTACAGAGTTTTGCTTACTCAAAAGCTTCAATTTTGACCCGTTTCAGGCACAGAAATGACTTTAAACACACTTATTTTAGTTAACAAAGTCATAATTCACATCCAACAGTCATTTAGAGTCAAAAGATTAAATGTTAAAATGTCATCATTATAGACCAATTTGGGATCGTTCGACAGGTCCGGAGTCATCGTTTTTCATCCGAAAATTGATTTTTCGGACTGTACCAAAAATGATTCAAAATGTCAATTGGATCATGCCTCATGTTGAATAACCACTTTTTAAACCCTCACAGTGACCAAAATTGCCATTTTTACAGAGTTTTGCTTACTCAAAAGCTTCAATTTTGACCCATTTCAGGCACAGAAATGACTTTAAACACACTTATTTTAGTTGAAGAAGTCATAATTCACATCCAACAGTTATTTAGAGTCAAAAGATTAAATGTTGAAATTTCATCCATATTGACCATTTTGGGATCGTTCGACAGGTCCGGAGTCATTGTTTTTCATCCGAAAATTGATTTTTCGGACTGTACCAAAGATGATTCAAAATGTCAATTGGATCGTGCCTCATGTTGAATAACCACTTTATAAACCCTCACAGTGACCAAAATTGCCATTTTTACAGAGTTTTGCTTACTCAAAAGCTTCCATTTTGACCCGTTTCAGGCACAGAAATGACTTTAAACACACTTATTCTAGTTGACAAAGTCATAATTCACATCCAACAGTCATTTAGAGTCAAAAGATTAAATGTTGAAATTTCATCCATATTGACCATTTTGGGATCGTTCGACAGGTCCGGAGTCATCGTTTTTCATCCGAAAATTGATTTTTCGGACTGTACCAAAAATGATTCAAAATGTCAATTGGATCGCGCCTCATGTTGAATAACCACTTTTTAAACCCTCACAGTGACCAAAATTGCCATTTTTACAGAGTTTTGCTTACTCAAAAGCTGCAATTTTGACCCGTTTCAGGCACAGAAATGACTTTAAACACACTTATTTTAGTTAACAAAGTCATAATTCACATCCAACAGTCATTTAGAGTCAAAAGATTAAATGTTAAAATGTCATCATTATAGACCATTTTGGGATCGTTCGACAGGTCCGGAGTCATCGTTTTTCATCCGAAAATTGATTTTTTGGACTGTACCAAAAATGATTCAAAATGTCAATTGGATCATGCCTCATGTTGAATAACCACTTTTTAAACCCTCACAGTGACCAAAATTGCCATTTTTACAGAGTTTTGCTTACTCAAAAGCTTCCATTTTGACCCGTTTCAGGCACAGAAATGACTTTAAACACACTTATTTTAGTTGACAAAGTCATAATTCACATCCAACAGTCATTTAGAGTCAAAAGATTAAATGTTAAAATTTCATCATTATAGACCATTTTGGGATCGTTCGACAGGTCCGGAGTCATCGTTTTTCATCCGAAAATTGATTTTTGGACTGTACCAAAAATGATTCAAAATGTCCATTGGATCATGCCTCATGTTGAATAACCACTTTTTAAACCCTCATAGTGACCAAAATTGCCATTTTTACAGAGTTTTGCTTACTCAGAAGCTTCAATTTTGACCCGTTTCAGGCACAGAAATGACTTTAAACACACTTATTTTAGTTAACAAAGTCATAATTCACATCCAACAGTCATTTAGAGTCAAAAGATTAAATGTTGAAATTTCATCCATATTGACCATTTTGGGATCGTTCGACAGGTCCGGAGTCATCGTTTTTCATCCGAAAATTGATTTTTTGGACTGTACCAAAAATGTATCAAAATGTCAATTGGATCATGCCTCATGTTGAATAACCACTTTTTAAACCCTCACAGTGACCAAAATTGCCATTTTTACAGAGTTTTGCTTACTCAAAAGCTTCAATTTTGACCCGTTTCAGGCACAGAAATGACTTTAAACACACTTATTTTAGTTGACAAAGTCATAATTCACATCCAACAGTCATTTAGAGCAAAAGATTAAATGTTAAAATGTCATCATTATAGACCATTTTGGGATCGTTCGACAGGTCCGGAGTCATCGTTTTTCATCTGAAAATTGATTTTTTGGACTGTACCAAAAATTATTCAAAATGTCAATTGGATCATGCCTCATGTTGAATAACCACTTTTTAAACCCTCACAGTGACCAAAATTGCCATTTTTACAGAGTTTTGCTTACTCAAAAGCTTCCATTTTGACCCGTTTCAGGCAAAGAAATGACTTTAAACACACTCATTTTAGTTGACAAAGTCATAATTCACATCCAACAATCATTTAGAGTCAAAAGATTAAATGTTAAAATTTCATCCATATTGACCATTTTGGGATCGTTCGACAGGTCCGGAGTCATCGTTTTTCATCCGAAAATTGATTTTTTGGACTGTACCAAAATGATTCAAAATGTCAATTGGATCATGCCTCATGTTGAATAACCACTTTTTAAACCCTCACAGTGACCAAAATTGCCATTTTTACAGAGTTTTGCTAACTCAAAAGCTTCAATTTTGACCCGTTTCAGGCACAGAAATGACTTTAAACACACTTATTTTAGTTGAAGAAGTCATAATTCACATCCAGCAGTTATTTAGAGTCAAAAGATTAAATGTTGAAATTTCATCCATATTGACCATTTTGGGATCGTTCGACAGGTCCGGAGTCATCGTTTTTCATCCGAAAATTGATTTTTCGGACTGTACCAAAGATGATTCAAAATGTCAATTGGATCGTGCCTCATGTTGAATAACCACTTTTTAAACCCTCACAGTGACCAAAATTGCCATTTTTACAGAGTTTTGCTTACTCAAAAGCTTCCATTTTGACCCGTTTCAGGCACAGAAATGACTTTAAACACACTTATTCTAGTTGACAAAGTCTTAATTCACATCCAACAGTCATTTAGAGTCAAAAGATTAAATGTTGAAATTTCATCCATATTGACCATTTTGGGATCGTTCGACAGGTCCGGAGTCATCGTTTTTCATCCGAAAATTGATTTTTTGGGCAGTACCAAAAATGATTCAAAATGTGAATTGGATCATGCCTCATGTTGAATAACCACTTTTTAAACCCTCACAGTGACCAAAATTGCCATTTTTACAGAGTTTTGCTTACTCAAAAGCTTCAATTTTGACCCGTTTCAGGCACAGAAATGACTTTAAACACACTTATTCTAGTTGACAAAGTCATAATTCACATCCAACAGTCATTTAGAGTCAAAAAATTAAATGTTAAAATGTCATCATTATAGAGCATCTTGGGATCGTTCGACAGGTCCGGAGTCATCGTTTTTCATCCGAAAATTGATTTTTTGGACTGTACCAAAAATGATTCAAAATGTCAATTGGATCGTGCCTCATGTTGAATAACCACTTTTTCAACCCTCACAGTGACCAAAATTGTCATTTTTACAGAGTTTTGCTTACTTAAAAGCTTCACTTTTGACCCGTTTCAGGCACAGAAATGACTTTAAACACACTTATTCTAGTTGACAAAGTCATAATTCACATCCAACAGTCATTTAGAGTCAAAAGATTAAATGTTAAAATGTCATCATTATAGACCATTTTGGGATCGTTCGACAGGTCCGGAGTCATCGTTTTTCATCTGAAAATTGATTTTTTGGACTGTACCAAAAATGATTCAAAATGTCAATTGGATCATGCCTCATGTTGAGTAACCACTTTTTAAACCCTCACAGTGACCAAAATTGCCATTTTTACAGAGTTTTGCTTACTCAAAAGCTTCCATTTTGACCCGTTTCAGGCAAAGAAATGACTTTAAACACACTTATTTTAGTTAACAAAGTCATAATTCACATCCAACAGTTATTTAGAGTCAAAAGATTAAATGTTGAAATTTCATCCATATTGACCATTTTGGGATCGTTGGACAGGTCCGGAGTCATTGTTTTTCATCCGAAAATTGATTTTCCGGACTGTACCAAAAATGATTCAAAATGTCAATTGGATCGTGCCTCATGTTGAATAACCACTTTTTAAACCCTCAAAGTGACCAAAATTGCCATTTTTACAGAGTTTTGCTTACTCAAAAGCTTCCATTTTGACCCGTTTCAGGCACAGAAATGACTTTAAACACACTTATTCTAGTTGAGAAAGTCATAATTCACATCCAACAGTCATTTAGAGTCAAAAGCCTAAATGTTAAAATTTCATCCATATTGACCATTTTGGGATCGTTCGACAGGTCCGGAGTCATCGTTTTTCATTCGAAAATTGATTTTTTGGACTGTACCAAAAATGATTCAAAATGTCAATTGGATCATGCCTCATGTTGAATAACCACTTTTTAAACCCTCACAGTGACCAAAATTGCCATTTTTACAGAGTTTTGCTTACTCAAAAGCTTCAATTTTGACCCGTTTCAGGCACAGAAATGACTTTAAACACACTTATTTTAGTTAACAAAGTCATAATTCACATCCAACAGTCATTTAGAGTCAAAAGATTAAATGTTAAAATGTCATCATTATAGACCAATTTGGGATCGTTCGACAGGTCCGGAGTCATCGTTTTTCATCCGAAAATTGATTTTTCGGACTGTACCAAAAATGATTCAAAATGTCAATTGGATCATGCCTCATGTTGAATAACCACTTTTTAAACCCTCACAGTGACCAAAATTGCCATTTTTACAGAGTTTTGCTTACACAAAAGCTTCAGTTTTGACCCATTTCAGGCACAGAAATGACTTTAAACACACTTATTTTAGTTGAAGAAGTCATAATTCACATCCAACAGTTATTTAGAGTCAAAAGATTAAATGTTGAAATTTCATCCATATTGACCATTTTGGGATCGTTCGACAGGTCCGGAGTCATCGTTTTTCATCCGAAAATTGATTTTTCGGATTGTACCAAAGATGACTCAAAATGTCAATTGGATCGTGCCTCATGTTGAATAACCACTTTTTAAACCCTCACAGTGACCAAAATTGCCATTTTTACAGAGTTTTGCTTACTCAAAAGCTTCCATTTTGACCCGTTTCAGGCACAGAAATGACTTTAAACACACTTATTCTAGTTGACAAAGTCATAATTCACATCCAACAGTCATTTAGAGTCAAAAGATTAAATGTTGACATTTCATCCATATTGACCATTTTGGGATCGTTCGACAGGTCCGGAGTCATCGTTTTTCATCCGAAAATTGATTTTTCGGACTGTACCAAAAATGATTCAAAATGTCAATTGGATCGTGCCTCATGTTGAATAACCACTTTTTAAACCCTCACAGTGACCAAAATTGCCATTTTTACAGAGTTTTGCTTACTCAAAAGCTACAATTTTGACCCGTTTCAGGCACAGAAATGACTTTAAACACACTTATTTTAGTTAACAAAGTCATAATTCACATCCAACAGTCATTTAGAGTCAAAAGATTAAATGTTAAAATGTCATCATTATAGACCATTTTGGGATCGTTCGACAGGTCCGGAGTCATCGTTTTTCATCCGAAAATTGATTTTTTGGACTGTACCAAAAATGATTCAAAATGTCAATTGGATCATGCCTCATGTTGAATAACCACTTTTTAAACCCTCACAGTGACCAAAATTGCCATTTTTACAGAGTTTTGCTTACTCAAACGCTTCGATTTTGACCCGTTTCAGGCACAGAAATGACTTTAAACACACGTATTCTAGTTGACAAAGTCATAATTCACATCCAACAGTCATTTAGAGTCAAAAGAATAAATGTTAAAATTTCATCATTATAGACCATTTTGGGATCGTTCGACAGGTCCGGAGTCATCGTTTTTCATCCGAAAATTGATTTTTTGGACTGTACCAAAAATGATTCAAAATGTCCATTGGATCATGCCTCATGTTGAATAACCACTTTTTAAACCCTCATAGTGACCAAAATTGCCATTTTTACAGAGTTTTGCTTACTCAAAAGCTTCAATTTTGACCCGTTTCAGGCACAGAAATGACTTTAAACACACTTATTTTAGTTAACAAAGTCATAATTCACATCCAACAGTCATTTAGAGTCAAAAGATTAAATGTTGAAATTTCATCCATATTGACCATTTTGGGATCGTTCGACAGGTCCGGAGTCATCGTTTTTCATCCGAAAATTGATTTTTTGGACTGTACCAAAAATGATTCAAAATGTCAATTGGATCATGCCTCATGTTGAATAACCACTTTTTCAACCCTCACAGTGACCAAAATTGTCATTTTTACAGAGTTTTGCTTACTTAAAAGCTTCACTTTTGACCCGTTTCAGGCACAGAAATGACTTTAAACACACTTATTCTAGTTGACAAAGTCATAATTCACATCCAACAGTCATTTAGAGTCAAAAGATTAAATGTTAAAATGTCATCATTATAGACCATTTTGGGATCGTTCGACAGGTCCGGAGTCATCGTTTTTCATCTGAAAATTGATTTTTTGGACTGTACCAAAAATGATTCAAAATGTCAATTGGATCATGCCTCATGTTGAGTAACCACTTTTTAAACCCTCACAGTGACCAAAATTGCCATTTTTACAGAGTTTTGCTTACTCAAAAGCTTCCATTTTGACCCGTTTCAGGCAAAGAAATGACTTTAAACACACTTATTTTAGTTGAAGAAGTCATAATTCACATCCAACAGTTATTTAGAGTCAAAAGATTAAATGTTGAAATTTCATCCATATTGACCATTTTGGGATCGTTGGACAGGTCCGGAGTCATTGCTTTTCATCTGAAAATTGATTTTCCGGACTGTACCAAAAATGATTCAAAATGTCAATTGGATCGTGCCTCATGTTGAATAACCACTTTTTAAACCCTCACAGTGACCAAAATTGCCATTTTTACAGAGTTTTGCTTACTCAAAAGCTTCAATTTGGACCCGTTTCAGGCACAGAAATGACTTTAAACACACTTATTTTAGTTAACAAAGTCATAATTCACATCCAACAGTCATTTAGAGTCAAAAGATTAAATGTTAAAATGTCATCATTATAGACCAATTTGGGATCGTTCGACAGGTCCGGAGTCATCGTTTTTCATCCGAAAATTGATTTTTCGGACTGTACCAAAAATGATTCAAAATGTCAATTGGATCATGCCTCATGTTGAATAACCACTTTTTAAACCCTCACAGTGACCAAAATTGCCATTTTTACAGAGTTTTGCTTACACAAAAGCTTCAGTTTTGACCCATTTCAGGCACAGAAATGACTTTAAACACACTTATTTTAGTTGAAGAAGTCATAATTCACATCCAACAGTTATTTAGAGTCAAAAGATTAAATGTTGAAATTTCATCCATATTGACCATTTTGGGATCGTTCGACAGGTCCGGAGTCATCGTTTTTCATCCGAAAATTGATTTTTCGGACTGTACCAAAGATAATTCAAAATGTCAATTGGATCGTGCCTCATGTTGAATAACCACTTTTTAAACCCTCACAGTGACCAAAATTGCCATTTTTACAGAGTTTTGCTTCCTCAAAAGCTTCCATTTTGACCCGTTTCAGGCACAGAAATGACTTTAAACACACTCATTCTAGTTGACAAAGTCATAATTCACATCCAACAGTCATTTAGAGTCAAAAGATTAAATGTTGAAATTTCATCCATATTGACCATTTTGGGATCGTTCGACAGGTCCGGAGTCATCGTTTTTCATCTGAAAATTGATTTTTCGGACTGTACCAAAAATGATTCAAAATGTCAATTGGATCGTGCCTCATGTTGAATAACCACTTTTTAAACCCTCACAGTGACCAAAATTGCCATTTTTACAGAGTTTTGCTTACTCAAAAGCTACAATTTTGACCCGTTTCAGGCACAGAAATGACTTTAAACACACTTATTTTAGTTAACAAAGTCATAATTCACATCCAACAGTCATTTAGAGTCAAAAGATTAAATGTTAAAATGTCATCATTATAGACCATTTTGGGATCGTTCGACAGGTCCGGAGTCATCGTTTTTCATCCGAAAATTGATTTTTTGGACTGTACCAAAAATGATTCAAAATGTCAATTGGATCATGCCTCATGTTGAATAACCACTTTTTAAACCCTCACAGTGACCAAAATTGCCATTTTTACAGAGTTTTGCTTACTCAAACGCTTCGATTTTGACCCGTTTCAGGCACAGAAATGACTTTAAACACACGTATTCTAGTTGACAAAGTCATAATTCACATCCAACAGTCATTTAGAGTCAAAAGAATAAATGTTAAAATTTCATCATTATAGACCATTTTGGGATCGTTCGACAGGTCCGGAGTCATCGTTTTTCATCCGAAAATTGATTTTTTGGACTGTACCAAAAATGATTCAAAATGTCCATTGGATCATGCCTCATGTTGAATAACCACTTTTTAAACCCTCATAGTGACCAAAATTGCCATTTTTACAGAGTTTTGCTTACTCAAAAGCTTCAATTTTGACCCGTTTCAGGCACAGAAATGACTTTAAACACACTTATTTTAGTTAACAAAGTCATAATTCACATCCAACAGTCATTTAGAGTCAAAAGATTAAATGTTGAAATTTCATCCATATTGACCATTTTGGGATCGTTCGACAGGTCCGGAGTCATCGTTTTTCATCCGAAAATTGATTTTTTGGACTGTACCAAAAATGATTCAAAATGTCAATTGGATCATGCCTCATGTTGAATAACCACTTTTTAAACCCTCACAGTGACCAAAATTGCCATTTTTACAGAGTTTTGCTAACTCAAAAGCTTCAATTTTGACCCGTTTCAGGCACAGAAATGACTTTAAACACACTTATTTTAGTTGAAGAAGTCATAATTCACATCCAGCAGTTATTTAGAGTCAAAAGATTAAATGTTGAAATTTCATCCATATTGACCATTTTGGGATCGTTCGACAGGTCCGGAGTCATCGTTTTTCATCCGAAAATTGATTTTTCGGACTGTACCAAAGATGATTCAAAATGTCAATTGGATCGTGCCTCATGTTGAATAACCACTTTTTAAACCCTCACAGTGACCAAAATTGCCATTTTTACAGAGTTTTGCTTACTCAAAAGCTTCCATTTTGACCCGTTTCAGGCACAGAAATGACTTTAAACACACTTATTCTAGTTGACAAAGTCATAATTCACATCCAACAGTCATTTAGAGTCAAAAGATTAAATGTTGAAATTTCATCCATATTGACCATTTTGGGATCGTTCGACAGGTCCGGAGTCATCGTTTTTCATCCGAAAATTGATTTTTTGGGCAGTACCAAAAATGATTCAAAATGTGAATTGGATCATGCCTCATGTTGAATAACCACTTTTTAAACCCTCACAGTGACAAAAATTGCCATTTTTAAAGAGTTTTGCTTACTCAAAAGCTTCAATTTTGACCCGTTTCAGGCACAGAAATGACTTTAAACACACTTATTCTAGTTGACAAAGTCATAATTCACATCCAACAGTCATTTAGAGTCAAAAGATTAAATGTTGAAATTTCATCCATATTGACCATTTTGGGATCGTTCGACAGGTCCGGAGTCATCGTTTTTCATCCAAAAATTGATTTTTTGGACTGTACCAAAAATGATTCAAAATGTCAATTGGATCGTGCCTCATGTTGAATAACCACTTTTTAAACCCTCACAGTGACCAAAATTGCCATTTTTACAGAGTTTTGCTTACTCAAAAGCTTCAATTTTGACCCGTTTCAGGCACAGAAATGACTTTAAACACACTTATTCTAGTTGACAAAGTCATAATTCACATCCAACAGTCATTTAGAGTCAAAAGATTAAATGTTAAAATGTCATCATTATAGACCATTTTGGGATCGTTCGACAGATCCGGAGTCATCGTTTTTCATCCGAAAATTGATTTTTTGGACTGTACCAAAAATGATTTAAAATGTCAATTGGATCGTGCCTCATGTTGAATAACCACTTTTTCAACCCTCACAGTGACCAAAATTGTCATTTTTACAGAGTTTTGCTTACTTAAAAGCTTCAATTTTGACCCGTTTCAGGCACAGAAATGACTTTAAACACACTTATTCTAGTTGACAAAGTCATAATTCACATCCAACAGTCATTTAGAGTCAAAAGATTAAATGTTAAAATGTCATCATTATAGACCATTTTGGGATCGTTCGACAGGTCCGGAGTCATCGTTTTTCATCTGAAAATTGATTTTTTGGACTGTACCAAAAATGATTCAAAATGTCAATTGGATCATGCCTCATGTTGAGTAACCACTTTTTAAACCCTCACAGTGACCAAAATTGCCATTTTTACAGAGTTTTGCTTACTCAAAAGCTTCCATTTTGACCCATTTCAGGCAAAGAAATGACTTTAAACACACTTATTTTAGTTAACAAAGTCATAATTCACATCCAACAGTTATTTAGAGTCAAAAGATTAAATGTTGAAATTTCATCCATATTGACCATTTTGGGATCGTTGGACAGGTCCGGAGTCATTGTTTTTCATCCGAAAATTGATTTTCCGGACTGTACCAAAAATGATTCAAAATGTCAATTGGATCGTGCCTCATGTTGAATAACCACTTTTTAAACCCTCACAGTGACCAAAATTGCCATTTTTACAGAGTTTTGCTAACTCAAAAGCTTCCATTTTGACCCGTTTCAGGCACAGAAATGACTTTAAACACACTTATTCTAGTTGACAAAGTCATAATTCACATCCAACAGTCATTTAGAGTCAAAAGCCTAAATGTTAAAATTTCATCCATATTGACCATTTTGGGATCGTTCGACAGGTCCGGAGTCATCGTTTTTCATCCTAAAATTGATTTTTTGGACTGTACCAAAAATGATTCAAAATGTCAATTGGATCATGCCTCATGTTGAATAGCCACTTTTTAAATCCTCACAGTGACCAAAATTGCCATTTTTACAGAGTTTTGCTTACTCAAAAGCTTCAATTTTGACCCGTTTCAGGCACAGAAATGACTTTAAACACACTTATTTTAGTTAACAACGTCATAATTCACATCCAACAGTCATTTAGAGTCAAAAGATTAAATGTTAAAATGTCATCATTATAGACCATTTTGGGATCGTTCGACAGGTCCGGAGTCATCGTTTTTCATCCGAAAATTGATTTTTCGGACTGTACCAAAAACGATTCAAAATGTCAATTGGATCATGCCTCATGTTGAATAACCACTTTTTAAACCCTCACAGTGACCAAAATTGCCATTTTTACAGAGTTTTGCTTACTCAAAAGCTTCAATTTTGACCCATTTCAGGCACAGAAATGACTTTAAACACACTTATTTTAGTTGAAGAAGTCATAATTCATATCCAACAGTTATTTAGAGTCAAAAGATTAAATGTTGAAATTTCATCCATATTGACCATTTTGGGATCGTTCGACAGGTCCGGAGTCATCGTTTTTCATCCGAAAATTGATTTTTCGGACTGTACCAAAGATGATTCAAAATGTCAATTGGATCGTGCCTCATATTGAATAACCACTTTTTAAACCCTCACAGTGACCAAAATTGCCATTTTTACAGAGTTTTGCTTACTCAAAAGCTTCCATTTTGACCCGTTTCAGGCACAGAAATGACTTTAAACACACTTATTCTAGTTGACAAAGTCATAATTCACATCCAACAGTCATTTAGAGTCAAAAGATTAAATGTTGAAATTTCATCCATATTGACCATTTTGGGATCGTTCAACAGGTCCGGAGTCATCGTTTTTCATCCGAAAATTGATTTTTCGGACTGTACCAAAAATGATTCAAAATGTCAATTGGATCGTGCCTCATGTTGAATAACCACTTTTTAAACCCTCACAGTGACCAAAATTGCCATTTTTACAGAGTTTTGCTTACTCAAAAGCTACAATTTTGACCCGTTTCAGGCACAGAAATGACTTTAAACACACTTATTTTAGTTAACAAAGTCATAATTCACATCCAACAGTCATTTAGAGTCAAAAGATTAAATGTTGAAATTTCATCCATATTGACCATTTTGGGATCGTTCGACAGGTCCGGAGTCATCGTTTTTCATCCGAAAATTGATTTTTTGGACTGTACCAAAAATGATTCAAAATGTCAATTGGATCATGCCTCATGTTGAATAACCACTTTTTAAACCCTCACAGTGACCAAAATTGCCATTTTTACAGAGTTTTGCTTACTCAAAAGCTTCCATTTTGACCCGTTTCAGGCAAAGAAATGACTTTAAACACACTTATTTTAGTTAACAAAGTCATAATTCACATCCAACAGTCATTTAGAGTCAAAAGATTAAATGTTAAAATTTCATCCATATTGACCATTTTGGGATCGTTCGACAGGTCCGGAGTCATCGTTTTTCATCCGAAAATTGACTTTTTGGACTGTACCAAAAATGATTCAAAATGTCAATTGGATCATGCCTCATGTTGAATAACCACTTTTTCAACCCTCACAGTGACCAAAATTGTCATTTTTACAGAGTTTTGCTTACTTAAAAGCTTCAATTTTGACCCGTTTCAGGCACAGAAATGACTTTAAACACACTTATTCTAGTTGACAAAGTCATAATTCACATCCAACAGTCATTTAGAGTCAAAAGATTAAATGTTAAAATGTCATCATTATAGACCATTTTGGGATCGTTCGACAGGTCCGGAGTCATCGTTTTTCATCTGAAAATTGATTTTTTGGACTGTACCAAAAATGATTCAAAATGTCAATTGGATCATGCCTCATGTTGAATAACCACTTTTTAAACCCTCACAGTGACCAAAATTGCCATTTTTACAGAGTTTTGCTTACTCAAAAGCTTCCATTTTGACCCGTTTCAGGCAAAGAAATGACTTTAAACACACTTATTTTAGTTAACAAAGTCATAATTCACATCCAACAGTCATTTAGAGTCAAAAGATTAAATGTTAAAATTTCATCCATATTGACCATTTTGGGATCGTTCGACAGGTCCGGAGTCATCGTTTTTCATCCGAAAATTGATTTTTTGGACTGTACCAAAAATGATTCAAAATGTCAATTGGATCATGCCTCATGTTGAATAACCACTTTTTCAACCCTCACAGTGACCAAAATTGTCATTTTTACAGAGTTTTGCTTACTTAAAAGCTTCAATTTTGACCCGTTTCAGGCACAGAAATGACTTTAAACACACTTATTCTAGTTGACAAAGTCATAATTCACATCCAACAGTCATTTAGAGTCAAAAGATTAAATGTTAAAATGTCATCATTATAGACCATTTTGGGATCGTTCGACAGGTCCGGAGTCATCGTTTTTCATCTGAAAATTGATTTTTTGGACTGTACCAAAAATGATTCAAAATGTCAATTGGATCATGCCTCATGTTGAATAACCACTTTTTAAACCCTCACAGTGACCAAAATTGCCATTTTTACAGAGTTTTGCTTACTCAAAAGCTTCCATTTTGACCCGTTTCAGGCAAAGAAATGACTTTAAACACACTTATTTTAGTTAACAAAGTCATAATTCACATCCAACAGTTATTTAGAGTCAAAAGATTAAATGTTGAAATTTCATCCATATTGACCATTTTGGGATCGTTCGACAGGTCCGGAGTCATTGTTTTTCATCCGAAAATTGATTTTCCGGACTGTACCAAAAATGATTCAAAATGTCAATTGGATCGTGCCTCATGTTGAATAACCACTTTTTAAACCCTCACAGTGACCAAAATTGCCATTTTTACAGAGTTTTGCTTACTCAAAAGCTTCCATTTTGACACGTTTCAGGCACAGAAATGACTTTAAACACACTTATTCTAGTTGACAAAGTCATAATTCACATCCAACAGTCATTTAGAGTCAAAAGCCTAAATGTTAAAATTTCATCCATATTGACCATTTTGGGATCGTTCGACAGGTCCGGAGTCATCGTTTTTCATCCTAAAATTGATTTTTTGGACTGTACCAAAAATGATTCAAAATGTCAATTGGATCATGCCTCATGTTGAATAGCCACTTTTTAAATCCTCACAGTGACCAAAATTGCCATTTTTACAGAGTTTTGCTTACTCAAAAGCTTCAATTTTGACCCGTTTCAGGCACAGAAATGACTTTAAACACACTTATTTTAGTTAACAAAGTCATAATTCACATCCAACAGTCATTTAGAGTCAAAAGATTAAATGTTAAAATGTCATCATTATAGACCAATTTGGGATCGTTCGACAGGTCCGGAGTCATCGTTTTTCATCCGAAAATTGATTTTTCGGACTGTACCAAAAATGATTCAAAATGTCAATTGGATCATGCCTCATGTTGAATAACCACTTTTTAAACCCTCACAGTGACCAAAATTGCCATTTTTACAGAGTTTTGCTTACTCAAAAGCTTCAATTTTGACCCATTTCAGGCACAGAAATGACTTTAAACACACTTATTTTCGTTGAAGAAGTCATAATTCACATCCAACAGTTATTTAGAGTCAAAAGATTAAATGTTAAAATTTCATCCATATTGACCATTTTGGGATCGTTCGACAGGTCCGGAGTCATCGTTTTTCATCCGAAAATTGATTTTTTGGACTGTACCAAAAATGATTCAAAATGTCAATTGGATCATGCCTCATGTTGAATAACCACTTTTTCAACCCTCACAGTGACCAAAATTGTCATTTTTACAGAGTTTTGCTTACTTAAAAGCTTCAATTTTGACCCGTTTCAGGCACAGAAATGACTTTAAACACACTTATTCTAGTTGACAAAGTCATAATTCACATCCAACAGTCATTTAGAGTCAAAAGATTAAATGTTAAAATGTCATCATTATAGACCATTTTGGGATCGTTCGACAGGTCCGGAGTCATCGTTTTTCATCTGAAAATTGATTTTTTGGACTGTACCAAAAATGATTCAAAATGTCAATTGGATCATGCCTCATGTTGAATAACCACTTTTTAAACCCTCACAGTGACCAAAATTGCCATTTTTACAGAGTTTTGCTTACTCAAAAGCTTCCATTTTGACCCGTTTCAGGCAAAGAAATGACTTTAAACACACTTATTTTAGTTAACAAAGTCATAATTCACATCCAACAGTTATTTAGAGTCAAAAGATTAAATGTTGAAATTTCATCCATATTGACCATTTTGGGATCGTTCGACAGGTCCGGAGTCATTGTTTTTCATCCGAAAATTGATTTTCCGGACTGTACCAAAAATGATTCAAAATGTCAATTGGATCGTGCCTCATGTTGAATAACCACTTTTTAAACCCTCACAGTGACCAAAATTGCCATTTTTACAGAGTTTTGCTTACTCAAAAGCTTCCATTTTGACACGTTTCAGGCACAGAAATGACTTTAAACACACTTATTCTAGTTGACAAAGTCATAATTCACATCCAACAGTCATTTAGAGTCAAAAGCCTAAATGTTAAAATTTCATCCATATTGACCATTTTGGGATCGTTCGACAGGTCCGGAGTCATCGTTTTTCATCCTAAAATTGATTTTTTGGACTGTACCAAAAATGATTCAAAATGTCAATTGGATCATGCCTCATGTTGAATAGCCACTTTTTAAATCCTCACAGTGACCAAAATTGCCATTTTTACAGAGTTTTGCTTACTCAAAAGCTTCAATTTTGACCCGTTTCAGGCACAGAAATGACTTTAAACACACTTATTTTAGTTAACAAAGTCATAATTCACATCCAACAGTCATTTAGAGTCAAAAGATTAAATGTTAAAATGTCATCATTATAGACCAATTTGGGATCGTTCGACAGGTCCGGAGTCATCGTTTTTCATCCGAAAATTGATTTTTCGGACTGTACCAAAAATGATTCAAAATGTCAATTGGATCATGCCTCATGTTGAATAACCACTTTTTAAACCCTCACAGTGACCAAAATTGCCATTTTTACAGAGTTTTGCTTACTCAAAAGCTTCAATTTTGACCCATTTCAGGCACAGAAATGACTTTAAACACACTTATTTTCGTTGAAGAAGTCATAATTCACATCCAACAGTTATTTAGAGTCAAAAGATTAAATGTTGAAATTTCATCCATATTGACCATTTTGGGATCGTTCGACAGGTCCGGAGTCATCGTTTTTCATCCGAAAATTGATTTTTCGGACTGTACCAAAGATGATTCAAAATGTCAATTGGATCGTGCCTCATGTTGAATAACCACTTTTTAAACCCTCACAGTGACCAAAATTGCCATTTTTACAGAGTTTTGCTTACTCAAAAGCTACAATTTTGACCCGTTTCAGGCACAGAAATGACTTTAAACACACTTATTTTAGTTAACAAAGTCATAATTCACATCCAACAGTCATTTAGAGTCAAAAGATTAAATGTTAAAATGTCATCATTATAGACCATTTTGGGATCGTTCGACAGGTCCGGAGTCATCGTTTTTCATCCGAAAATTGATTTTTTGGACTGTACCAAAAATGATTCAAAATGTCAATTGGATCATGCCTCATGTTGAATAACCACTTTTTAAACCCTCACAGTGACCAAAATTGCCATTTTTACAGAGTTTTGCTTACTCAAAAGCTTCCATTTTGACCCGTTTCAGGCACAGAAATGACTTTAAACACACTTATTTTAGTTGACAATGTCATAATTCACATCCAACAGTCATTTAGAGTCAAAAGATTAAATGTTAAAATTTCATCCATATTGACCATTTTGGGATCGTTTGACAGGTCCGGAGTCATCGTTTTTCATCCGAAAATTGATTTTTTGGACTGTACCCAAAATGATTCAAAATGTCCATTGGATCATGCCTCATGTTGAATAACCACTTTTTAAACCCTCATAGTGACCAAAATTGCCATTTTTACAGAGTTTTGCTTACTCAAAAGCTTCAATTTTGACCCGTTTCAGGCACAGAAATGACTTTAAACACACTTATTTTAGTTAACAAAGTCATAATTCACATCCAACAGTCATTTAGAGTCAAAAGATTAAATGTTGAAATTTCATCCATATTGACCATTTTGGGATCGTTCGACAGGTCCGGAGTCATCGTTTTTCATCCGAAAATTGATTTTTTGGACTGTACCAAAAATGTATCAAAATGTCAATTGGATCATGCCTCATGTTGAATAACCACTTTTTAAACCCTCACAGTGACCAAAATTGCCATTTTTACAGAGTTTTGCTTTCTCAAAAGCTTCAATTTTGACCCGTTTCAGGCACAGAAATGACTTTAAACACACTTATTTTAGTTGACAAAGTCATAATTCACATCCAACAGTCATTTAGAGCAAAAGATTAAATGTTAAAATGTCATCATTATAGACCATTTTGGGATCGTTCGACAGGTCCGGAGTCATCGTTTTTCATCTGAAAATTGATTTTTTGGACTGTACCAAAAATTATTCAAAATGTCAATTGGATCATGCCTCGTGTTGAATAACCACTTTTTAAACCCTCACAGTGACCAAAATTGCCATTTTTACAGAGTTTTGCTTACTCAAAAGCTTCCATTTTGACCCGTTTCAGGCAAAGAAATGACTTTAAACACACTCATTTTAGTTGACAAAGTCATAATTCACATCCAACAGTCATTTAGAGTCAAAAGATTAAATGTTAAAATTTCATCCATATTGACCATTTTGGGATCGTTTGACAGGTCCGGAGTCATCGTTTTTCATCCGAAAATTGATTTTTTGGACTGTACCAAAAATGATTCAAAATGTCAATTGGATCGTGCCTCATGTTGAATAACCACTTTTTAAACCCTCACAGTGACTAAAATTGCCATTTTTACAGAGTTTTGCTTACTCAAAAGCTACAATTTTGACCCGTTTCAGGCACAGAAATGACTTTAAACACACTTATTTTAGTTAACAAAGTCATAATTCACATCCAACAGTCATTTAGAGTCAAAAGATTAAATGTTAAAATGTCATCATTATAGACCATTTTGGGATCGTTCGACAGGTCCGGAGTCATCGTTTTTCATCCGAAAATTGATTTTTTGGACTGTACCAAAAATGATTCAAAATGTCAATTGGATCATGCCTCATGTTGAATAACCACTTTTTAAACCCTCACAGTGACCAAAATTGCCATTTTTACAGAGTTTTGCTTACTCAAACGCTTCGATTTTGACCCGTTTCAGGCACAGAAATGACTTTAAACACACGTATTCTAGTTGACAAAGTCATAATTCACATCCAACAGTCATTTAGAGTCAAAAGAATAAATGTTAAAATTTCATCATTATAGACCATTTTGGGATCGTTCGACAGGTCCGGAGTCATCGTTTTTCATCCGAAAATTGATTTTTTGGACTGTACCAAAAATGATTCAAAATGTCCATTGGATCATGCCTCATGTTGAATAACCACTTTTTAAACCCTCATAGTGACCAAAATTGCCATTTTTACAGAGTTTTGCTTACTCAAAAGCTTCAATTTTGACCCGTTTCAGGCACAGAAATGACTTTAAACACACTTATTTTAGTTAACAAAGTCATAATTCACATCCAACAGTCATTTAGAGTCAAAAGATTAAATGTTGAAATTTCATCCATATTGACCATTTTGGGATCGTTCGACAGGTCCGGAGTCATCGTTTTTCATCCGAAAATTGATTTTTTGGACTGTACCAAAAATGATTCAAAATGTCAATTGGATCATGCCTCATGTTGAATAACCACTTTTTAAACCCTCACAGTGACCAAAATTGCCATTTTTACAGAGTTTTGCTAACTCAAAAGCTTCAATTTTGACCCGTTTCAGGCACAGAAATGACTTTAAACACACTTATTTTAGTTGAAGAAGTCATAATTCACATCCAGCAGTTATTTAGAGTCAAAAGATTAAATGTTGAAATTTCATCCATATTGACCATTTTGGGATCGTTCGACAGGTCCGGAGTCATCGTTTTCATCCGAAAATTGATTTTTCGGACTGTACCAAAGATGATTCAAAATGTCAATTGGATCGTGCCTCATGTTGAATAACCACTTTTTAAACCCTCACAGTGACCAAAATTGCCATTTTTACAGAGTTTTGCTTACTCAAAAGCTTCCATTTTGACCAGTTTCAGGCACAGAAATGACTTTAAACACACTTATTCTAGTTGACAAAGTCTTAATTCACATCCAACAGTCATTTAGAGTCAAAAGATTAAATGTTGAAATTTCATCCATATTGACCATTTTGGGATGGTTCGACAGGTCCGGAGTCATCGTTTTTCATCCGAAAATTGATTTTTCGGACTGTACCAAAAATGATTCAAAATGTCAATTGGATCGTGCCTTATGTTGAATAACCACTTTTTAAACCCTCACAGTGACCAAAATTGCCATTTTTACAGAGTTTTGCTTACTCAAAAGCTTCAATTTTGACCCGTTTCAGGCACAGAAATGACTTTAAACACACTTATTTTAGTTAACAAAGTCATAATTCACATCCAACAGTCATTTAGAGTCAAAAGATTAAATGTTGAAATTTCATCCATATTGACCATTTTGGGATCGTTCGACAGGTCCGGAGTCATCGTTTTTCATCCGAAAATTGATTTTTTGGGCAGTACCAAAAATGATTCAAAATGTGAATTGGATCATGCCTCATGTTGAATAACCACTTTTTAAACCCTCACAGTGACAAAAATTGCCATTTTTAAAGAGTTTTGCTTACTCAAAAGCTTCAATTTTGACCCGTTTCAGGCACAGAAATGACTTTAAACACACTTATTCTAGTTGACAAAGTCATAATTCACATCCAACAGTCATTTAGAGTCAAAAGATTAAATGTTGAAATTTCATCCATATTGACCATTTTGGGATCGTTCGACAGGTCCGGAGTCATCGTTTTTCATCCGAAAATTGATTTTTTGGACTGTACCAAAAATGATTCAAAATGTCAATTGGATCGTGCCTCATGTTGAATAACCACTTTTTAAACCCTCACAGTGACCAAAATTGCCATTTTTACAGAGTTTTGCTTACTCAAAAGCTTCAATTTTGACCCGTTTCAGGCACAGAAATGACTTTAAACACACTTATTCTAGTTGACAAAGTCATAATTCACATCCAACAGTCATTTAGAGTCAAAAGATTAAATGTTAAAATGTCATCATTATAGACCATTTTGGGATCGTTCGACAGATCCGGAGTCATCGTTTTTCATCCGAAAATTGATTTTTTGGACTGTACCAAAAATGATTTAAAATGTCAATTGGATCGTGCCTCATGTTGAATAACCACTTTTTCAACCCTCACAGTGACCAAAATTGTCATTTTTACAGAGTTTTGCTTACTTAAAAGCTTCAATTTTGACCCGTTTCAGGCACAGAAATGACTTTAAACACACTTATTCTAGTTGACAAAGTCATAATTCACATCCAACAGTCATTTAGAGTCAAAAGATTAAATGTTAAAATGTCATCATTATAGACCATTTTGGGATCGTTCGACAGGTCCGGAGTCATCGTTTTTCATTTGAAAATTGATTTTTTGGACTGTACCAAAAATGATTCAAAATGTCAATTGGATCATGCCTCATGTTGAGTAACCACTTTTTAAACCCTCACAGTGACCAAAATTGCCATTTTTACAGAGTTTTGCTTACTCAAAAGCTTCCATTTTGACCCGTTTCAGGCAAAGAAATGACTTTAAACACACTTATTTTAGTTAACAAAGTCATAATTCACATCCAACAGTTATTTAGAGTCAAAAGACTAAATGTTAAAATTTCATCCATATTGACCATTTTGGGATCGTTCGACAGGTCCGGAGTCATCGTTTTTCATCCTAAAATTGATTTTTTGGACTGTACCAAAAATGATTCAAAATGTCAATTGGATCATGCCTCATGTTGAATAACCACTTTTTCAACCCTCACAGTGACCAAAATTGTCATTTTTACAGAGTTTTGCTTACTTAAAAGCTTCACTTTTGACCCGTTTCAGGCACAGAAATGACTTTAAACACACTTATTCTAGTTGACAAAGTCATAATTCACATCCAACAGTCATTTAGAGTCAAAAGATTAAATGTTAAAATGTCATCATTATAGACCATTTTGGGATCGTTCGACAGGTCCGGAGTCATCGTTTTTCATCTGAAAATTGATTTTTTGGACTGTACCAAAAATGATTCAAAATGTCAATTGGATCATGCCTCATGTTGAGTAACCACTTTTTAAACCCTCACAGTGACCAAAATTGCCATTTTTACAGAGTTTTGCTTACTCAAAAGCTTCCATTTTGACCCGTTTCAGGCAAAGAAATGACTTTAAACACACTTATTTTAGTTGAAGAAGTCATAATTCACATCCAACAGTTATTTAGAGTCAAAAGATTAAATGTTGAAATTTCATCCATATTGACCATTTTGGGATCGTTGGACAGGTCCGGAGTCATTGCTTTTCATCTGAAAATTGATTTTCCGGACTGTACCAAAAATGATTCAAAATGTCAATTGGATCGTGCCTCATGTTGAATAACCACTTTTTAAACCCTCACAGTGACCAAAATTGCCATTTTTACAGAGTTTTGCTTACTCAAAAGCTTCAATTTGGACCCGTTTCAGGCACAGAAATGACTTTAAACACACTTATTTTAGTTAACAAAGTCATAATTCACATCCAACAGTCATTTAGAGTCAAAAGATTAAATGTTAAAATGTCATCATTATAGACCAATTTGGGATCGTTCGACAGGTCCGGAGTCATCGTTTTTCATCCGAAAATTGATTTTTCGGACTGTACCAAAAATGATTCAAAATGTCAATTGGATCATGCCTCATGTTGAATAACCACTTTTTAAACCCTCACAGTGACCAAAATTGCCATTTTTACAGAGTTTTGCTTACACAAAAGCTTCAGTTTTGACCCATTTCAGGCACAGAAATGACTTTAAACACACTTATTTTAGTTGAAGAAGTCATAATTCACATCCAACAGTTATTTAGAGTCAAAAGATTAAATGTTGAAATTTCATCCATATTGACCATTTTGGGATCGTTCGACAGGTCCGGAGTCATCGTTTTTCATCCGAAAATTGATTTTTCGGACTGTACCAAAGATAATTCAAAATGTCAATTGGATCGTGCCTCATGTTGAATAACCACTTTTTAAACCCTCACAGTGACCAAAATTGCCATTTTTACAGAGTTTTGCTTCCTCAAAAGCTTCCATTTTGACCCGTTTCAGGCACAGAAATGACTTTAAACACACTCATTCTAGTTGACAAAGTCATAATTCACATCCAACAGTCATTTAGAGTCAAAAGATTAAATGTTGAAATTTCATCCATATTGACCATTTTGGGATCGTTCGACAGGTCCGGAGTCATCGTTTTTCATCTGAAAATTGATTTTTCGGACTGTACCAAAAATGATTCAAAATGTCAATTGGATCGTGCCTCATGTTGAATAACCACTTTTTAAACCCTCACAGTGACCAAAATTGCCATTTTTACAGAGTTTTGCTTACTCAAAAGCTACAATTTTGACCCGTTTCAGGCACAGAAATGACTTTAAACACACTTATTTTAGTTAACAAAGTCATAATTCACATCCAACAGTCATTTAGAGTCAAAAGATTAAATGTTAAAATGTCATCATTATAGACCATTTTGGGATCGTTCGACAGGTCCGGAGTCATCGTTTTTCATCCGAAAATTGATTTTTTGGACTGTACCAAAAATGATTCAAAATGTCAATTGGATCATGCCTCATGTTGAATAACCACTTTTTAAACCCTCACAGTGACCAAAATTGCCATTTTTACAGAGTTTTGCTTACTCAAACGCTTCGATTTTGACCCGTTTCAGGCACAGAAATGACTTTAAACACACGTATTCTAGTTGACAAAGTCATAATTCACATCCAACAGTCATTTAGAGTCAAAAGAATAAATGTTAAAATTTCATCATTATAGACCATTTTGGGATCGTTCGACAGGTCCGGAGTCATCGTTTTTCATCCGAAAATTGATTTTTTGGACTGTACCAAAAATGATTCAAAATGTCCATTGGATCATGCCTCATGTTGAATAACCACTTTTTAAACCCTCATAGTGACCAAAATTGCCATTTTTACAGAGTTTTGCTTACTCAAAAGCTTCAATTTTGACCCGTTTCAGGCACAGAAATGACTTTAAACACACTTATTTTAGTTAACAAAGTCATAATTCACATCCAACAGTCATTTAGAGTCAAAAGATTAAATGTTGAAATTTCATCCATATTGACCATTTTGGGATCGTTCGACAGGTCCGGAGTCATCGTTTTTCATCCGAAAATTGATTTTTTGGACTGTACCAAAAATGATTCAAAATGTCAATTGGATCATGCCTCATGTTGAATAACCACTTTTTAAACCCTCACAGTGACCAAAATTGCCATTTTTACAGAGTTTTGCTAACTCAAAAGCTTCAATTTTGACCCGTTTCAGGCACAGAAATGACTTTAAACACACTTATTTTAGTTGAAGAAGTCATAATTCACATCCAGCAGTTATTTAGAGTCAAAAGATTAAATGTTGAAATTTCATCCATATTGACCATTTTGGGATCGTTCGACAGGTCCGGAGTCATCGTTTTTCATCCGAAAATTGATTTTTCGGACTGTACCAAAGATGATTCAAAATGTCAATTGGATCGTGCCTCATGTTGAATAACCACTTTTTAAACCCTCACAGTGACCAAAATTGCCATTTTTACAGAGTTTTGCTTACTCAAAAGCTTCCATTTTGACCCGTTTCAGGCACAGAAATGACTTTAAACACACTTATTCTAGTTGACAAAGTCATAATTCACATCCAACAGTCATTTAGAGTCAAAAGATTAAATGTTGAAATTTCATCCATATTGACCATTTTGGGATCGTTCGACAGGTCCGGAGTCATCGTTTTTCATCCGAAAATTGATTTTTTGGGCAGTACCAAAAATGATTCAAAATGTGAATTGGATCATGCCTCATGTTGAATAACCACTTTTTAAACCCTCACAGTGACAAAAATTGCCATTTTTAAAGAGTTTTGCTTACTCAAAAGCTTCAATTTTGACCCGTTTCAGGCACAGAAATGACTTTAAACACACTTATTCTAGTTGACAAAGTCATAATTCACATCCAACAGTCATTTAGAGTCAAAAGATTAAATGTTGAAATTTCATCCATATTGACCATTTTGGGATCGTTCGACAGGTCCGGAGTCATCGTTTTTCATCCAAAAATTGATTTTTTGGACTGTACCAAAAATGATTCAAAATGTCAATTGGATCGTGCCTCATGTTGAATAACCACTTTTTAAACCCTCACAGTGACCAAAATTGCCATTTTTACAGAGTTTTGCTTACTCAAAAGCTTCAATTTTGACCCGTTTCAGGCACAGAAATGACTTTAAACACACTTATTCTAGTTGACAAAGTCATAATTCACATCCAACAGTCATTTAGAGTCAAAAGATTAAATGTTAAAATGTCATCATTATAGACCATTTTGGGATCGTTCGACAGATCCGGAGTCATCGTTTTTCATCCGAAAATTGATTTTTTGGACTGTACCAAAAATGATTTAAAATGTCAATTGGATCGTGCCTCATGTTGAATAACCACTTTTTCAACCCTCACAGTGACCAAAATTGTCATTTTTACAGAGTTTTGCTTACTTAAAAGCTTCAATTTTGACCCGTTTCAGGCACAGAAATGACTTTAAACACACTTATTCTAGTTGACAAAGTCATAATTCACATCCAACAGTCATTTAGAGTCAAAAGATTAAATGTTAAAATGTCATCATTATAGACCATTTTGGGATCGTTCGACAGGTCCGGAGTCATCGTTTTTCATCTGAAAATTGATTTTTTGGACTGTACCAAAAATGATTCAAAATGTCAATTGGATCATGCCTCATGTTGAGTAACCACTTTTTAAACCCTCACAGTGACCAAAATTGCCATTTTTACAGAGTTTTGCTTACTCAAAAGCTTCCATTTTGACCCATTTCAGGCAAAGAAATGACTTTAAACACACTTATTTTAGTTAACAAAGTCATAATTCACATCCAACAGTTATTTAGAGTCAAAAGATTAAATGTTGAAATTTCATCCATATTGACCATTTTGGGATCGTTGGACAGGTCCGGAGTCATTGTTTTTCATCCGAAAATTGATTTTCCGGACTGTACCAAAAATGATTCAAAATGTCAATTGGATCGTGCCTCATGTTGAATAACCACTTTTTAAACCCTCACAGTGACCAAAATTGCCATTTTTACAGAGTTTTGCTAACTCAAAAGCTTCCATTTTGACCCGTTTCAGGCACAGAAATGACTTTAAACACACTTATTCTAGTTGACAAAGTCATAATTCACATCCAACAGTCATTTAGAGTCAAAAGCCTAAATGTTAAAATTTCATCCATATTGACCATTTTGGGATCGTTCGACAGGTCCGGAGTCATCGCTTTTCATCCTAAAATTGATTTTTTGGACTGTACCAAAAATGATTCAAAATGTCAATTGGATCATGCCTCATGTTGAATAGCCACTTTTTAAATCCTCACAGTGACCAAAATTGCCATTTTTACAGAGTTTTGCTTACTCAAAAGCTTCAATTTTGACCCGTTTCAGGCACAGAAATGACTTTAAACACACTTATTTTAGTTAACAACGTCATAATTCACATCCAACAGTCATTTAGAGTCAAAAGATTAAATGTTAAAATGTCATCATTATAGACCATTTTGGGATCGTTCGACAGGTCCGGAGTCATCGTTTTTCATCCGAAAATTGATTTTTCGGACTGTACCAAAAACGATTCAAAATGTCAATTGGATCATGCCTCATGTTGAATAACCACTTTTTAAACCCTCACAGTGACCAAAATTGCCATTTTTACAGAGTTTTGCTTACTCAAAAGCTTCAATTTTGACCCATTTCAGGCACAGAAATGACTTTAAACACACTTATTTTAGTTGAAGAAGTCATAATTCATATCCAACAGTTATTTAGAGTCAAAAGATTAAATGTTGAAATTTCATCCATATTGACCATTTTGGGATCGTTCGACAGGTCCGGAGTCATCGTTTTTCATCCGAAAATTGATTTTTCGGACTGTACCAAAGATGATTCAAAATGTCAATTGGATCGTGCCTCATATTGAATAACCACTTTTTAAACCCTCACAGTGACCAAAATTGCCATTTTTACAGAGTTTTGCTTACTCAAAAGCTTCCATTTTGACCCGTTTCAGGCACAGAAATGACTTTAAACACACTTATTCTAGTTGACAAAGTCATAATTCACATCCAACAGTCATTTAGAGTCAAAAGATTAAATGTTGAAATTTCATCCATATTGACCATTTTGGGATCGTTCAACAGGTCCGGAGTCATCGTTTTTCATCCGAAAATTGATTTTTCGGACTGTACCAAAAATGATTCAAAATGTCAATTGGATCGTGCCTCATGTTGAATAACCACTTTTTAAACCCTCACAGTGACCAAAATTGCCATTTTTACAGAGTTTTGCTTACTCAAAAGCTACAATTTTGACCCGTTTCAGGCACAGAAATGACTTTAAACACACTTATTTTAGTTAACAAAGTCATAATTCACATCCAACAGTCATTTAGAGTCAAAAGATTAAATGTTGAAATTTCATCCATATTGACCATTTTGGGATCGTTCGACAGGTCCGGAGTCATCGTTTTTCATCCGAAAATTGATTTTTTGGACTGTACCAAAAATGATTCAAAATGTCAATTGGATCATGCCTCATGTTGAATAACCACTTTTTAAACCCTCACAGTGACCAAAATTGCCATTTTTACAGAGTTTTGCTTACTCAAAAGCTTCCATTTTGACCCGTTTCAGGCAAAGAAATGACTTTAAACACACTTATTTTAGTTAACAAAGTCATAATTCACATCCAACAGTCATTTAGAGTCAAAAGATTAAATGTTAAAATTTCATCCATATTGACCATTTTGGGATCGTTCGACAGGTCCGGAGTCATCGTTTTTCATCCGAAAATTGACTTTTTGGACTGTACCAAAAATGATTCAAAATGTCAATTGGATCATGCCTCATGTTGAATAACCACTTTTTCAACCCTCACAGTGACCAAAATTGTCATTTTTACAGAGTTTTGCTTACTTAAAAGCTTCAATTTTGACCCGTTTCAGGCACAGAAATGACTTTAAACACACTTATTCTAGTTGACAAAGTCATAATTCACATCCAACAGTCATTTAGAGTCAAAAGATTAAATGTTAAAATGTCATCATTATAGACCATTTTGGGATCGTTCGACAGGTCCGGAGTCATCGTTTTTCATCTGAAAATTGATTTTTTGGACTGTACCAAAAATGATTCAAAATGTCAATTGGATCATGCCTCATGTTGAATAACCACTTTTTAAACCCTCACAGTGACCAAAATTGCCATTTTTACAGAGTTTTGCTTACTCAAAAGCTTCCATTTTGACCCGTTTCAGGCAAAGAAATGACTTTAAACACACTTATTTTAGTTAACAAAGTCATAATTCACATCCAACAGTCATTTAGAGTCAAAAGATTAAATGTTAAAATTTCATCCATATTGACCATTTTGGGATCGTTCGACAGGTCCGGAGTCATCGTTTTTCATCCGAAAATTGATTTTTTGGACTGTACCAAAAATGATTCAAAATGTCAATTGGATCATGCCTCATGTTGAATAACCACTTTTTCAACCCTCACAGTGACCAAAATTGTCATTTTTACAGAGTTTTGCTTACTTAAAAGCTTCAATTTTGACCCGTTTCAGGCACAGAAATGACTTTAAACACACTTATTCTAGTTGACAAAGTCATAATTCACATCCAACAGTCATTTAGAGTCAAAAGATTAAATGTTAAAATGTCATCATTATAGACCATTTTGGGATCGTTCGACAGGTCCGGAGTCATCGTTTTTCATCTGAAAATTGATTTTTTGGACTGTACCAAAAATGATTCAAAATGTCAATTGGATCATGCCTCATGTTGAATAACCACTTTTTAAACCCTCACAGTGACCAAAATTGCCATTTTTACAGAGTTTTGCTTACTCAAAAGCTTCCATTTTGACCCGTTTCAGGCAAAGAAATGACTTTAAACACACTTATTTTAGTTAACAAAGTCATAATTCACATCCAACAGTTATTTAGAGTCAAAAGATTAAATGTTGAAATTTCATCCATATTGACCATTTTGGGATCGTTCGACAGGTCCGGAGTCATTGTTTTTCATCCGAAAATTGATTTTCCGGACTGTACCAAAAATGATTCAAAATGTCAATTGGATCGTGCCTCATGTTGAATAACCACTTTTTAAACCCTCACAGTGACCAAAATTGCCATTTTTACAGAGTTTTGCTTACTCAAAAGCTTCCATTTTGACACGTTTCAGGCACAGAAATGACTTTAAACACACTTATTCTAGTTGACAAAGTCATAATTCACATCCAACAGTCATTTAGAGTCAAAAGCCTAAATGTTAAAATTTCATCCATATTGACCATTTTGGGATCGTTCGACAGGTCCGGAGTCATCGTTTTTCATCCTAAAATTGATTTTTTGGACTGTACCAAAAATGATTCAAAATGTCAATTGGATCATGCCTCATGTTGAATAGCCACTTTTTAAATCCTCACAGTGACCAAAATTGCCATTTTTACAGAGTTTTGCTTACTCAAAAGCTTCAATTTTGACCCGTTTCAGGCACAGAAATGACTTTAAACACACTTATTTTAGTTAACAAAGTCATAATTCACATCCAACAGTCATTTAGAGTCAAAAGATTAAATGTTAAAATGTCATCATTATAGACCAATTTGGGATCGTTCGACAGGTCCGGAGTCATCGTTTTTCATCCGAAAATTGATTTTTCGGACTGTACCAAAAATGATTCAAAATGTCAATTGGATCATGCCTCATGTTGAATAACCACTTTTTAAACCCTCACAGTGACCAAAATTGCCATTTTTACAGAGTTTTGCTTACTCAAAAGCTTCAATTTTGACCCATTTCAGGCACAGAAATGACTTTAAACACACTTATTTTCGTTGAAGAAGTCATAATTCACATCCAACAGTTATTTAGAGTCAAAAGATTAAATGTTGAAATTTCATCCATATTGACCATTTTGGGATCGTTCGACAGGTCCGGAGTCATCGTTTTTCATCCGAAAATTGATTTTTCGGACTGTACCAAAGATGATTCAAAATGTCAATTGGATCGTGCCTCATGTTGAATAACCACTTTTTAAACCCTCACAGTGACCAAAATTGCCATTTTTACAGAGTTTTGCTTACTCAAAAGCTACAATTTTGACCCGTTTCAGGCACAGAAATGACTTTAAACACACTTATTTTAGTTAACAAAGTCATAATTCACATCCAACAGTCATTTAGAGTCAAAAGATTAAATGTTAAAATGTCATCATTATAGACCATTTTGGGATCGTTCGACAGGTCCGGAGTCATCGTTTTTCATCCGAAAATTGATTTTTTGGACTGTACCAAAAATGATTCAAAATGTCAATTGGATCATGCCTCATGTTGAATAACCACTTTTTAAACCCTCACAGTGACCAAAATTGCCATTTTTACAGAGTTTTGCTTACTCAAAAGCTTCCATTTTGACCCGTTTCAGGCACAGAAATGACTTTAAACACACTTATTTTAGTTGACAATGTCATAATTCACATCCAACAGTCATTTAGAGTCAAAAGATTAAATGTTAAAATTTCATCCATATTGACCATTTTGGGATCGTTTGACAGGTCCGGAGTCATCGTTTTTCATCCGAAAATTGATTTTTTGGACTGTACCCAAAATGATTCAAAATGTCCATTGGATCATGCCTCATGTTGAATAACCACTTTTTAAACCCTCATAGTGACCAAAATTGCCATTTTTACAGAGTTTTGCTTACTCAAAAGCTTCAATTTTGACCCGTTTCAGGCACAGAAATGACTTTAAACACACTTATTTTAGTTAACAAAGTCATAATTCACATCCAACAGTCATTTAGAGTCAAAAGATTAAATGTTGAAATTTCATCCATATTGACCATTTTGGGATCGTTCGACAGGTCCGGAGTCATCGTTTTTCATCCGAAAATTGATTTTTTGGACTGTACCAAAAATGTATCAAAATGTCAATTGGATCATGCCTCATGTTGAATAACCACTTTTTAAACCCTCACAGTGACCAAAATTGCCATTTTTACAGAGTTTTGCTTTCTCAAAAGCTTCAATTTTGACCCGTTTCAGGCACAGAAATGACTTTAAACACACTTATTTTAGTTGACAAAGTCATAATTCACATCCAACAGTCATTTAGAGCAAAAGATTAAATGTTAAAATGTCATCATTATAGACCATTTTGGGATCGTTCGACAGGTCCGGAGTCATCGTTTTTCATCTGAAAATTGATTTTTTGGACTGTACCAAAAATTATTCAAAATGTCAATTGGATCATGCCTCGTGTTGAATAACCACTTTTTAAACCCTCACAGTGACCAAAATTGCCATTTTTACAGAGTTTTGCTTACTCAAAAGCTTCCATTTTGACCCGTTTCAGGCAAAGAAATGACTTTAAACACACTCATTTTAGTTGACAAAGTCATAATTCACATCCAACAGTCATTTAGAGTCAAAAGATTAAATGTTAAAATTTCATCCATATTGACCATTTTGGGATCGTTTGACAGGTCCGGAGTCATCGTTTTTCATCCGAAAATTGATTTTTTGGACTGTACCAAAAATGATTCAAAATGTCAATTGGATCGTGCCTCATGTTGAATAACCACTTTTTAAACCCTCACAGTGACTAAAATTGCCATTTTTACAGAGTTTTGCTTACTCAAAAGCTACAATTTTGACCCGTTTCAGGCACAGAAATGACTTTAAACACACTTATTTTAGTTAACAAAGTCATAATTCACATCCAACAGTCATTTAGAGTCAAAAGATTAAATGTTAAAATGTCATCATTATAGACCATTTTGGGATCGTTCGACAGGTCCGGAGTCATCGTTTTTCATCCGAAAATTGATTTTTTGGACTGTACCAAAAATGATTCAAAATGTCAATTGGATCATGCCTCATGTTGAATAACCACTTTTTAAACCCTCACAGTGACCAAAATTGCCATTTTTACAGAGTTTTGCTTACTCAAACGCTTCGATTTTGACCCGTTTCAGGCACAGAAATGACTTTAAACACACGTATTCTAGTTGACAAAGTCATAATTCACATCCAACAGTCATTTAGAGTCAAAAGAATAAATGTTAAAATTTCATCATTATAGACCATTTTGGGATCGTTCGACAGGTCCGGAGTCATCGTTTTTCATCCGAAAATTGATTTTTTGGACTGTACCAAAAATGATTCAAAATGTCCATTGGATCATGCCTCATGTTGAATAACCACTTTTTAAACCCTCATAGTGACCAAAATTGCCATTTTTACAGAGTTTTGCTTACTCAAAAGCTTCAATTTTGACCCGTTTCAGGCACAGAAATGACTTTAAACACACTTATTTTAGTTAACAAAGTCATAATTCACATCCAACAGTCATTTAGAGTCAAAAGATTAAATGTTGAAATTTCATCCATATTGACCATTTTGGGATCGTTCGACAGGTCCGGAGTCATCGTTTTTCATCCGAAAATTGATTTTTTGGACTGTACCAAAAATGATTCAAAATGTCAATTGGATCATGCCTCATGTTGAATAACCACTTTTTAAACCCTCACAGTGACCAAAATTGCCATTTTTACAGAGTTTTGCTAACTCAAAAGCTTCAATTTTGACCCGTTTCAGGCACAGAAATGACTTTAAACACACTTATTTTAGTTGAAGAAGTCATAATTCACATCCAGCAGTTATTTAGAGTCAAAAGATTAAATGTTGAAATTTCATCCATATTGACCATTTTGGGATCGTTCGACAGGTCCGGAGTCATCGTTTTCATCCGAAAATTGATTTTTCGGACTGTACCAAAGATGATTCAAAATGTCAATTGGATCGTGCCTCATGTTGAATAACCACTTTTTAAACCCTCACAGTGACCAAAATTGCCATTTTTACAGAGTTTTGCTTACTCAAAAGCTTCCATTTTGACCCGTTTCAGGCACAGAAATGACTTTAAACACACTTATTCTAGTTGACAAAGTCTTAATTCACATCCAACAGTCATTTAGAGTCAAAAGATTAAATGTTGAAATTTCATCCATATTGACCATTTTGGGATGGTTCGACAGGTCCGGAGTCATCGTTTTTCATCCGAAAATTGATTTTTCGGACTGTACCAAAAATGATTCAAAATGTCAATTGGATCGTGCCTTATGTTGAATAACCACTTTTTAAACCCTCACAGTGACCAAAATTGCCATTTTTACAGAGTTTTGCTTACTCAAAAGCTTCAATTTTGACCCGTTTCAGGCACAGAAATGACTTTAAACACACTTATTTTAGTTAACAAAGTCATAATTCACATCCAACAGTCATTTAGAGTCAAAAGATTAAATGTTGAAATTTCATCCATATTGACCATTTTGGGATCGTTCGACAGGTCCGGAGTCATCGTTTTTCATCCGAAAATTGATTTTTTGGGCAGTACCAAAAATGATTCAAAATGTGAATTGGATCATGCCTCATGTTGAATAACCACTTTTTAAACCCTCACAGTGACAAAAATTGCCATTTTTAAAGAGTTTTGCTTACTCAAAAGCTTCAATTTTGACCCGTTTCAGGCACAGAAATGACTTTAAACACACTTATTCTAGTTGACAAAGTCATAATTCACATCCAACAGTCATTTAGAGTCAAAAGATTAAATGTTGAAATTTCATCCATATTGACCATTTTGGGATCGTTCGACAGGTCCGGAGTCATCGTTTTTCATCCGAAAATTGATTTTTTGGACTGTACCAAAAATGATTCAAAATGTCAATTGGATCGTGCCTCATGTTGAATAACCACTTTTTAAACCCTCACAGTGACCAAAATTGCCATTTTTACAGAGTTTTGCTTACTCAAAAGCTTCAATTTTGACCCGTTTCAGGCACAGAAATGACTTTAAACACACTTATTCTAGTTGACAAAGTCATAATTCACATCCAACAGTCATTTAGAGTCAAAAGATTAAATGTTAAAATGTCATCATTATAGACCATTTTGGGATCGTTCGACAGATCCGGAGTCATCGTTTTTCATCCGAAAATTGATTTTTTGGACTGTACCAAAAATGATTTAAAATGTCAATTGGATCGTGCCTCATGTTGAATAACCACTTTTTCAACCCTCACAGTGACCAAAATTGTCATTTTTACAGAGTTTTGCTTACTTAAAAGCTTCAATTTTGACCCGTTTCAGGCACAGAAATGACTTTAAACACACTTATTCTAGTTGACAAAGTCATAATTCACATCCAACAGTCATTTAGAGTCAAAAGATTAAATGTTAAAATGTCATCATTATAGACCATTTTGGGATCGTTCGACAGGTCCGGAGTCATCGTTTTTCATTTGAAAATTGATTTTTTGGACTGTACCAAAAATGATTCAAAATGTCAATTGGATCATGCCTCATGTTGAGTAACCACTTTTTAAACCCTCACAGTGACCAAAATTGCCATTTTTACAGAGTTTTGCTTACTCAAAAGCTTCCATTTTGACCCGTTTCAGGCAAAGAAATGACTTTAAACACACTTATTTTAGTTAACAAAGTCATAATTCACATCCAACAGTTATTTAGAGTCAAAAGACTAAATGTTAAAATTTCATCCATATTGACCATTTTGGGATCGTTCGACAGGTCCGGAGTCATCGTTTTTCATCCTAAAATTGATTTTTTGGACTGTACCAAAAATGATTCAAAATGTCAATTGGATCATGCCTCATGTTGAATAGCCACTTTTTAAATCCTCACAGTGACCAAAATTGCCATTTTTACAGAGTTTTGCTTACTCAAAAGCTTCAATTTTGACCCGTTTCAGGCACAGAAATGACTTTAAACACACTTATTTTAGTTAACAACGTCATAATTCACATCCAACAGTCATTTAGAGTCAAAAGATTAAATGTTAAAATGTCATCATTATAGACCATTTTGGGATCGTTCGACAGGTCCGGAGTCATCGTTTTTCATCCGAAAATTGATTTTTCGGACTGTACCAAAAACGATTCAAAATGTCAATTGGATCATGCCTCATGTTGAATAACCACTTTTTAAACCCTCACAGTGACCAAAATTGCCATTTTTACAGAGTTTTGCTTACTCAAAAGCTTCAATTTTGACCCATTTCAGGCACAGAAATGACTTTAAACACACTTATTTTAGTTGAAGAAGTCATAATTCACATCCAACAGTTATTTAGAGTCAAAAGATTAAATGTTGAAATTTCATCCATATTGACCATTTTGGGATCGTTCGACAGGTCCGGAGTCATCGTTTTTCATCCGAAAATTGATTTTTCGGACTGTACCAAAGATGATTCAAAATGTCAATTGGATCGTGCCTCATATTGAATAACCACTTTTTAAACCCTCACAGTGACCAAAATTGCCATTTTTACAGAGTTTTGCTTACTCAAAAGCTTCCATTTTGACCCGTTTCAGGCACAGAAATGACTTTAAACACACTTATTCTAGTTGACAAAGTCATAATTCACATCCAACAGTCATTTAGAGTCAAAAGATTAAATGTTGAAATTTCATCCATATTGACCATTTTGGGATCGTTCGACAGGTCCGGAGTCATCGTTTTTCATCCGAAAATTGATTTTTCGGACTGTACCAAAAATGATTCAAAATGTCAATTGGATCGTGCCTCATGTTGAATAACCACTTTTTAAACCCTCACAGTGACCAAAATTGCCATTTTTACAGAGTTTTGCTTACTCAAAAGCTACAATTTTGACCCGTTTCAGGCACAGAAATGACTTTAAACACACTTATTTTAGTTAACAAAGTCATAATTCACATCCAACAGTCATTTAGAGTCAAAAGATTAAATGTTGAAATTTCATCCATATTGACCATTTTGGGATCGTTCGACAGGTCCGGAGTCATCGTTTTTCATCCGAAAATTGATTTTTTGGACTGTACCAAAAATGATTCAAAATGTCAATTGGATCATGCCTCATGTTGAATAACCACTTTTTCAACCCTCACAGTGACCAAAATTGTCATTTTTACAGAGTTTTGCTTACTTAAAAGCTTCAATTTTGACCCGTTTCAGGCACAGAAATGACTTTAAACACACTTATTCTAGTTGACAAAGTCATAATTCACATCCAACAGTCATTTAGAGTCAAAAGATTAAATGTTAAAATGTCATCATTATAGACCATTTTGGGATCGTTCGACAGGTCCGGAGTCATCGTTTTTCATCTGAAAATTGATTTTTTGGACTGTACCAAAAATGATTCAAAATGTCAATTGGATCATGCCTCATGTTGAATAACCACTTTTTAAACCCTCACAGTGACCAAAATTGCCATTTTTACAGAGTTTTGCTTACTCAAAAGCTTCCATTTTGACCCGTTTCAGGCAAAGAAATGACTTTAAACACACTTATTTTAGTTAACAAAGTCATAATTCACATCCAACAGTCATTTAGAGTCAAAAGATTAAATGTTAAAATTTCATCCATATTGACCATTTTGGGATCGTTCGACAGGTCCGGAGTCATCGTTTTTCATCCGAAAATTGATTTTTTGGACTGTACCAAAAATGATTCAAAATGTCAATTGGATCATGCCTCATGTTGAATAACCACTTTTTCAACCCTCACAGTGACCAAAATTGTCATTTTTACAGAGTTTTGCTTACTTAAAAGCTTCAATTTTGACCCGTTTCAGGCACAGAAATGACTTTAAACACACTTATTCTAGTTGACAAAGTCATAATTCACATCCAACAGTCATTTAGAGTCAAAAGATTAAATGTTAAAATGTCATCATTATAGACCATTTTGGGATCGTTCGACAGGTCCGGAGTCATCGTTTTTCATCTGAAAATTGATTTTTTGGACTGTACCAAAAATTATTCAAAATGTCAATTGGATCATGCCTCATGTTGAATAACCACTTTTTAAACCCTCACGGTGACCAAAATTGCCATTTTTACAGAGTTTTGCTTACTCAAAAGCTTCCATTTTGACCCGTTTCAGGCAAAGAAATGACTTTAAACACACTTATTTTAGTTAACAAAGTCATAATTCACATCCAACAGTTATTTAGAGTCAAAAGATTAAATGTTGAAATTTCATCCATATTGACCATTTTGGGATCGTTCGACAGGTCCGGAGTCATCGTTTTTCATCCGAAAATTGATTTTTTGGACTGTACCAAAAATGATTCAAAATGTCAATTGGATCATGCCTCATGTTGAATAACCACTTTTTCAACCCTCACAGTGACCAAAATTGTCATTTTTACAGAGTTTTGCTTACTTAAAAGCTTCAATTTTGACCCGTTTCAGGCACAGAAATGACTTTAAACACACTTATTCTAGTTGACAAAGTCATAATTCACATCCAACAGTCATTTAGAGTCAAAAGATTAAATGTTAAAATGTCATCATTATAGACCATTTTGGGATCGTTCGACAGGTCCGGAGTCATCGTTTTTCATCTGAAAATTGATTTTTTGGACTGTACCAAAAATGATTCAAAATGTCTATTGGATCATGCCTCATGTTGAATAACCACTTTTTAAACCCTCACAGTGACCAAAATTGCCATTTTTACAGAGTTTTGCTTACTCAAAAGCTTCCATTTTGACCCGTTTCAGGCAAAGAAATGACTTTAAACACACTTATTTTAGTTAACAAAGTCATAATTCACATCCAACAGTTATTTAAAGTCAAAAGATTAAATGTTGAAATTTCATCCATATTGACCATTTTGGGATCGTTGGACAGGTCCGGAGTCATCGTTTTTCATCCTAAAATTGATTTTTTGGACTGTACCAAAAATGATTCAAAATGTCAATTGGATCATGCCTCATGTTGAATAGCCACTTTTTAAATCCTCACAGTGACCAAAATTGCCATTTTTACAGAGTTTTGCTTACTCAAAAGCTTCAATTTTGACCCGTTTCAGGCACAGAAATGACTTTAAACACACTTATTTTAGTTAACAAAGTCATAATTCACATCCAACAGTCATTTAGAGTCAAAAGATTAAATGTTAAAATGTCATCATTATAGACCAATTTGGGATCGTTCGACAGGTCCGGAGTCATCGTTTTTCATCCGAAAATTGATTTTTCGGACTGTACCAAAAATGATTCAAAATGTCAATTGGATCATGCCTCATGTTGAATAACCACTTTTTAAACCCTCACAGTGACCAAAATTGCCATTTTTACAGAGTTTTGCTTACTCAAAAGCTTCAACTTTGACCCATTTCAGGCACAGAAATGACTTTAAACACACTTATTTTCGTTGAAGAAGTCATAATTCACATCCAACAGTTATTTAGAGTCAAAAGATTAAATGTTGAAACTTCATCCATATTGACCATTTTGGGATCGTTCGACAGGTCCGGAGTCATTGTTTTTCATCCGAAAATTGATTTTTCGGACTGTACCAAAGATGATTCAAAATGTCAATTGGATCGTGCCTCATGTTGAATAACCACTTTTTAAACCCTCACAGTGACCAAAATTGCCATTTTTACAGAGTTTTGCTTACTCAAAAGCTTCCATTTTGACCCGTTTCAGGCACAGAAATGACTTTAAACACACTTATTCTAGTTGACAAAGTCATAATTCACATCCAACAGTCATTTAGAGTCAAAAGATTAAATGTTGAAATTTCATCCATATTGACCATTTTGGGATCGTTCGACAGGTCCGGAGTCATCGTTTTTCATCCAAAAATTGATTTTCCGGACTGTACCAAAAATGATTCAAAATGTCAATTGGATCGTGCGTCATGTTGAATAACCACTTTTTAAACCCTCACAGTGACCAAAATTGCCATTTTTACAGAGTTTTGCTTACTCAAAAGCTACAATTTTGACCCGTTTCAGGCACAGAAATGACTTTAAACACACTTATTTTAGTTAACAAAGTCATAATTCACATCCAACAGTCATTTAGAGTCAAAAGATTAAATGTTAAAATGTCATCATTATAGACCATTTTGGGATCGTTCGACAGGTCCGGAGTCATCGTTTTTCATCCGAAAATTGATTTTTTGGACTGTACCAAAAATGATTCAAAATGTCAATTGGATCATGCCTCATGTTGAATAACCACTTTTTAAACCCTCATAGTGACCAAAATTGCCATTTTTACAGAGTTTTGCTTACTCAAAAGCTTCAATTTTGACCCGTTTCAGGCACAGAAATGACTTTAAACACACTTATTTTAGTTAACAAAGTCATAATTCACATCCAACAGTCATTTAGAGTCAAAAGATTAAATGTTGAAATTTCATCCATATTGACCATTTTGGGATCGTTCGACAGGTCCGGAGTCATCGTTTTTCATCCGAAAATTGATTTTTTGGACTGTACCAAAAATGTATCAAAATGTCAATTGGATCATGCCTCATGTTGAATAACCACTTTTTAAACCCTCACAGTGACCAAAATTGCCATTTTTACAGAGTTTTGCTTACTCAAAAGCTTCAATTTTGACCCGTTTCAGGCACAGAAATGACTTTAAACACACTTATTTTAGTTGACAAAGTCATAATTCACATCCAACAGTCATTTAGAGCAAAAGATTAAATGTTAAAATGTCATCATTATAGACCATTTTGGGATCGTTCGACAGGTCCGGAGTCATCGTTTTTCATCTGAAAATTGATTTTTTGGACTGTACCAAAAATTATTCAAAATGTCAATTGGATCATGCCTCATGTTGAATAACCACTTTTTAAACCCTCACAGTGACCAAAATTGCCATTTTTACAGAGTTTTGCTTACTCAAAAGCTTCCATTTTGACCCGTTTCAGGCAAAGAAATGACTTTAAACACACTCATTTTAGTTGACAAAGTCATAATTCACATCCAACAGTCATTTAGAGTCAAAAGATTAAATGTTAAAATTTCATCCATATTGACCATTTTGGGATCGTTTGACAGGTCCGGAGTCATCGTTTTTCATCCGAAAATTGATTTTTTGGACTGTACCAAAAATGATTCAAAATGTCAATTGGATCGTGCCTCATGTTGAATAACCACTTTTTAAACCCTCACAGTGACCAAAATTGCCATTTTTACAGAGTTTTGCTTACTCAAACGCTTCGATTTTGACCCGTTTCAGGCACAGAAATGACTTTAAACACACGTATTCTAGTTGACAAAGTCATAATTCACATCCAACAGTCATTTAGAGTCAAAAGAATAAATGTTAAAATTTCATCATTATAGACCATTTTGGGATCGTTCGACAGGTCCGGAGTCATCGTTTTTCATCCGAAAATTGATTTTTTGGACTGTACCAAAAATGATTCAAAATGTCCATTGGATCATGCCTCATGTTGAATAACCACTTTTTAAACACTCATAGTGACCAAAATTGCCATTTTTACAGAGTTTTGCTTACTCAAAAGCTTCAATTTTGACCCGTTTCAGGCACAGAAATGACTTTAAACACACTTATTTTAGTTAACAAAGTCATAATTCACATCCAACAGTCATTTAGAGTCAAAAGATTAAATGTTGAAATTTCATCCATATTGACCATTTTGGGATCGTTCGACAGGTCCGGAGTCATCGTTTTTCATCCGAAAATTGATTTTTTTGGACTGTACCAAAAATGTATCAAAATGTCAATTGGATCATGCCTCATGTTGAATAACCACTTTTTAAACCCTCACAGTGACCAAAATTGCCATTTTTACAGAGTTTTGCTTACTCAAAAGCTTCAATTTTGACCCGTTTCAGGCACAGAAATGACTTTAAACACACTTATTTTAGTTGACAAAGTCATAATTCACATCCAACAGTCATTTAGAGCAAAAGATTAAATGTTAAAATGTCATCATTATAGACCATTTTGGGATCGTTCGACAGGTCCGGAGTCATCGTTTTTCATCTGAAAATTGATTTTTTGGACTGTACCAAAAATTATTCCAAATGTCAATTGGATCATGCCTCATGTTGAATAACCACTTTTTAAACCCTCACAGTGACCAAAATTGCCATTTTTACAGAGTTTTGCTTACTCAAAAGCTTCCATTTTGACCCGTTTCAGGCAAAGAAATGACTTTAAACACACTCATTTTAGTTGACAAAGTCATAATTCACATCCAACAGTCATTTAGAGTCAAAAGATTAAATGTTAAAATTTCATCCATATTGACCATTTTGGGATCGTTCGACAGGTCCGGAGTCATCGTTTTTCATCCGAAAATTGATTTTTTGGACTGTACCAAAAATGATTCAAAATGTCAATTGGATCATGCCTCATGTTGAATAACCACTTTTTAAACCCTCACAGTGACCAAAATTGCCATTTTTTCCAGAGTTTTGCTAACTCAAAAGCTTCAATTTTGACCCGTTTCAGGCACAGAAATGACTTTAAACACACTTATTTTAGTTGAAGAAGTCATAATTCACATCCAGCAGTTATTTAGAGTCAAAAGATTAAATGTTGAAATTTCATCCATATTGACCATTTTGGGATCGTTCGACAGGTCCGGAGTCATCGTTTTTCATCCGAAAATTGATTTTTCGGACTGTACCAAAGATGATTCAAAATGTCAATTGGATCGTGCCTCATGTTGAATAACCACTTTTTAAACCCTCACAGTGACCAAAATTGCCATTTTTACAGAGTTTTGCTTACTCAAAAGCTTCAATTTTGACCCGTTTCAGGCACAGAAATGACTTTAAACACACTTATTCTAGTTGACAAAGTCATAATTCACATCCAACAGTCATTTAGAGTCAAAAGATTAAATGTTAAAATGTCATCATTATAGACCATTTTGGGATCGTTCGACAGGTCCGGAGTCATCGTTTTTCATCCGAAAATTGATTTTTTGGACTGTACCAAAAATGATTCAAAATGTCAATTGGATCATGCCTCATGTTGAATAACCACTTTTTAAACCCTCACAGTGACCAAAATTGCCATTTTTACAGAGTTTTGCTTAGTCAAAAGCTTCAATTTTGACCCGTTTCAGGCACAGAAATGACTTTAAACACACTTATTTTAGTTAACAAAGTCATAATTCACATCCAACAGTCATTAATAGTCAAGAGATTAAATGTTGAAATTTCATCATTATAGACCATTTTGGGATCGTTCGACAGGTCCGGAGTCATCGTTTTTCATCCGAAAATTGATTTTTTGGACTGTACCAAAAATGATTCAAAATGTCAATTGGATCATGCCTCATGTTGAATAACCACTTTTTAAACCCTCACAGTGACCAAAATTGCCATTTTTACAGAGTTTTCCTTACTCAAAAGCTTCAATTTTGACCCATTTCAGGCACAGAAATGACTTTAAACACACTTATTTTAGTTAACAAAGTCATAATTCACATCCAACAGTCATTTAGAGTCAAAAGATTAAATGTTGAAATTTCATCCATATTGACCATTTTGGGATCGTTCGACAGGTCCGGAGTCATCGTTTTTCATCCGAAAATTGATTTTTTGGGCAGTACCAAAAATGATTCAAAATCTGAATTGGATCATGCCTCATGTTGAATAACCACTTTTTAAACCCTCACAGTGACCAAAATTGCCATTTTTACAGAGTTTTGCTTACTCAAAAGCTTCAATTTTGACCCGTTTCAGGCACAGAAATGACTTTAAACACACTTATTTTAGTTGACAAAATCATAATTCACATCCAACAGTCATTTAGAGTCAAAAGATTAAATGTTGAAATTTCATCCATATTGACCATTTTGGGATCGTTCGACAGGTCCGGAGTCATCGTTTTTCATCCGAAAATTGATTTTTTGGACTGTACCAAAAATGATTCAAAATGTCAATTGGATCGTGCCTCATGTTGAATAACCACTTTTTAAACCCTCACAGTGACAAAAATTGCCAATTTTACAGAGTTTTGCTTACTCAAAAGCTTCAATTTTGACCCGTTTCAGGCACAGAAATGACTTTAAACACACTTATTCTAGTTGACAAAGTCAAAATTCACATCCAACAGTCATTTAGAGTCAAAAGATTAAATGTTAAAATGTCATCATTATAGACCATTTTGGGATCGTTCGACAGGTCCGGAGTCATCGTTTTTCATCCGAAAATTGATTTTTTGGACTGTACCAAAAATGATTCAAAATGTCAATTGGATCATGCCTCATGTTGAATAACCACTTTTTAAACCCTCACAGTGACCAAAATTGCCATTTTTACAGAGTTTTGCTTACTCAAAAGCTTCAATTTTGACCCGTTTCAGGCACAGAAATGACTTTAAACACACTTATTTTAGTTAACAAAGTCATAATTCACATCCAACAGTCATTTAGAGTCAAAAGATTAAATGTTAAAATGTCATCATTATAGACCATTTTGGGATCGTTCGACAGGTCCGGAGTCATCGTTTTTCATCCGAAAATTGATTTTTTGGACTGTACCAAAAATGATTCAAAATGTCAATTGGATCATGCCTCATGTTGAATAACCACTTTTTAAACCCTCACAGTGACCAAAATTGCCATTTTTACAGAGTTTTGCTAACTCAAAAGCTTCAATTTTGACCCGTTTCAGGCACAGAAATGACTTTAAACACACTTATTTTAGTTGAAGAAGTCATAATTCACATCCAACAGTTATTTAGAGTCAAAAGATTAAATGTTGAAATTTCATCCATATTGACCATTTTGGGATCGTTCGACAGGTCCGGAGTCATCGTTTTTCATCCGAAAATTGATTTTTCGGACTGTACCAAAAATGATTCAAAATGTCAATTGGATCATGCCTCATGTTGAATAGCCACTTTTTAAACCCTCACAGTGACCAAAATTGCCATTTTTACAGAGTTTTGCTTACTCAAAAGCTTCAATTTTGACCCGTTTCAGGCACAGAAATGACTTTAAACACACTTATTCTAGTTGACAAAGTCATAATTCACATCCAACAGTCATTTAGAGTCAAAAGATTAAATGTTAAAATGTCATCATTATAGACCATTTTGGGATCGTTCGACAGGTCCGGAGTCATCGTTTTTCATCCAAAAATTGATTTTTTGGACTGTACCAAAAATGATTCAAAATGTCAATTGGATCATGCCTCATGTTGAATAACCACTTTTTAAACCCTCACAGTGACCAAAATTGCCATTTTTACAGAGTTTTGCTAACTCAAAAGCTTCAATTTTGACCCGTTTCAGGCACAGAAATGACTTTAAACACACTTATTTTAGTTGAAGAAGTCATAATTCACATCCAGCAGTTATTTAGAGTCAAAAGATTAAATGTTGAAATTTCATCCATATTGACCATTTTGGGATCGTTCGACAGGTCCGGAGTCATCGTTTTTCATCCGAAAATTGATTTTTCGGACTATACCCAAGATGATTCAAAATGTCAATTGGATCGTGCCTCATGTTGAATAACCACTTTTTAAACCCTCACAGTGACCAAAATTGCCATTTTTACAGAGTTTTGCTTACTCAAAAGCTTCCATTTTGACCCGTTTCAGGCACAGAAATGACTTTAAACACACTTATTCTAGTTGACAAAGTCTTAATTCACATCCAACAGTCATTTAGAGTCAAAAGATTAAATGTTGAAATTTCATCCATATTGACCATTTTGGGATCGTTCGACAGGTCCGGAGTCATCGTTTTTCATCCGAAAATTGATTTTTCGGACTGTACCAAAAATGATTCAAAATGTCAATTGGATCGTGCCTCATGTTGAATAACCACTTTTTAAACCCTCACAGTGACCAAAATTGCCATTTTTACAGAGTTTTGCTTACTCAAAAGCTTCAATTTTGACCCGTTTCAGGCACAGAAATGACTTTAAACACACTTATTTTAGTTAACAAAGTCATAATTCACATCCAACAGTCATTTAGAGTCAAAAGATTAAATGTTGAAATTTCATCCATATTGACCATTTTGGGATCGTTCGACAGGTCCGGAGTCATCGTTTTTCATCCGAAAATTGATTTTTTGGGCAGTACCAAAAATGATTCAAAATGTGAATTGGATCATGCCTCATGTTGAATAACCACTTTTTAAACCCTCACAGTGACAAAAATTGCCATTTTTACAGAGTTTTGCTTACTCAAAAGCTTCAATTTTGACCCGTTTCAGGCACAGAAATGACTTTAAACACACTTATTCTAGTTGACAAAGTCATAATTCACATCCAACAGTCATTTAGAGTCAAAAGATTAAATGTTAAAATGTCATCATTATAGACCATTTTGGGATCGTTCGACAGGTCCGGAGTCATCGTTTTTCATCCGAAAATTGATTTTTTGGACTGTACCAAAAATGATTCAAAATGTCAATTGGATCATGCCTCATGTTGAATAACCACTTTTTAAACCCTCACAGTGACCAAAATTGCCATTTTTACAGAGTTTTGCTTACTCAAAAGCTTCAATTTTGACCCGTTTCAGGCACAGAAATGACTTTAAACACACTTATTTTAGTTAACAAAGTCATAATTCACATCCAACAGTCATTTATAGTCAAGAGATTAAATGTTGAAATTTCATCATTATAGACCATTTTGGGATCGTTCGACAGGTCCGGAGTCATCGTTTTTCATCCGAAAATTGATTTTTTGGACTGTACCAAAAATGATTCAAAATGTCAATTGGATCATGCCTCATGTTGAATAACCACTTTTTAAACCCTCACAGTGACCAAAATTGCCATTTTTACAGAGTTTTCCTTACTCAAAAGCTTCAATTTTGACCCATTTCAGGCACAGAAATGACTTTAAACACAATTATTTTAGTTAACAAAGTCATAATTCACATCCAACAGTCATTTAGAGTCAAAAGATTAAATGTTGAAATTTCATCCATATTGACCATTTTGGGATCGTTCGACAGGTCCGGAGTCATCGTTTTTCATCCGAAAATTGATTTTTTGGACTGTACCAAAAATGATTCAAAATGTCAATTGGATCGTGCCTCATGTTGAATAACCACTTTTTAAACCCTCACAGTGACGAAAATTGCCATTTTTACAGAGTTTTGCTTACTCAAAAGCTTCAATTTTGACCCGTTTCAGGCACAGAAATGACTTTAAACACACTTATTCTAGTTGACAAAGTCATAATTCACATCCAACAGTCATTTAGAGTCAAAAGATTAAATGTTAAAATGTCATCATTATAGACCATTTTGGGATCGTTCGACAGGTCCGGAGTCATCGTTTTTCATCCGAAAATTGATTTTTTGGACTGTACCAAAAATGATTCAAAATGTCAATTGGATCATGCCTCATGTTGAATAACCACTTTTTAAACCCTCACAGTGACCAAAATTGCCATTTTTACAGAGTTTTGCTTACTCAAAAGCTTCAATTTTGACCCGTTTCAGGCACAGAAATGACTTTAAACACACTTATTTTAGTTAACAAAGTCATAATTCACATCCAACAGTCATTTAGAGTCAAGAGATTAAATGTTGAAATTTCATCATTATAGACCATTTTGGGATCGTTCGACAGGTTCGGAGTCATCGTTTTTCATCCGAAAATTGATATTTTGGACTGTACCAAAAATGATTCAAAATGTCAATTGGATCATGCCTCATGTTGAATAACCACTTTTTAAACCCTCACAGTGACCAAAATTGCCATTTTTACAGAGTTTTGCTTACTCAAAAGCTTCAATTTTGATCCGTTTCAGGCACAGAAATGACTTTAAACACACCTATTTTAGTTAACAAAGTCATAATTCACATCCAACAGTCATTTATAGTCAAGAGATTAAATGTTGAAATTTCATCCATATTGACCATTTTGGGATCGTTCGACATGTCCGGAGTCATCGTTTTTCATCCGAAAATTGATTTTTTGGACTGTACCAAAAATGATTCAAAATGTGAATTGGATCATGCCTCATGTTGAATAACCACTTTTTAAACCCTCACAGTGACCAAAATTGCCATTTTTACAGAGTTTTCCTTACTCAAAAGCTTCAATTTTGACCCGTTTCTGGCACAGAAATGACTTTAAACACACTTATTTTAGTTAACAAAGTCATAATTCACATCCAACAGTCATTTAGAGTCAAAAGATTAAATGTTGCAATTTCATCCATATTGACCATTTTGGGATCGTTCGACAGGTCCGGAGTCATCGTTTTTCATCCGAAAATTGATTTTTTGGACTGTACCAAAAATGATTCAAAATGTCAATTGGATCGTGCCTCATGTTGAATAACCACTTTTTAAACCCTCACAGTGACAAAAATTGCCATTTTTACAGAGTTTTGCTTACTCAAAAGCTTCAATTTTGACCCGTTTCAGGCACAGAAATGACTTTAAACACACTTATTCTAGTTGACAAAGTCATAATTCACATCCAACAGTCATTTATAGTCAAAAGATTAAATGTTAAAATGTCATCATTATAGACCATTTTGGGATCGTTCGACAGGTCCGGAGTCATCGTTTTTCATCCGAAAATGGATTTTTTGGACTGTACCAAAAATGATTCAAAATGTCAATTGGATCATGCCTCATGTTGAATAACCACTTTTTAAACCCTCACAGTGACCAAAATTGCCATTTTTACAGAGTTTTGCTTACTCAAAAGCTTCAATTTTGACCCGTTTCAGGCACAGAAATGACTTTAAACACACTTATTTTAGTTAACAAAGTCATAATTCACATCCAACAGTCATTTATAGTCAAGAGATTAAATGTTGAAATTTCATCATTATAGACCATTTTGGATCGTTCGACAGGTCCGGAGTCATCGTTTTTCATCCGAAAATTGATTTTTTGGACTGTACCAAAAATGATTCAAAATGTCAATTGGATCATGCCTCATGTTGAATAACCACTTTTTAAACCCTCACAGTGACCAAAATTGCCATTTTTACAGAGTTTTGCTTACTCAAAAGCTTCAATTTTGACCCGTTTGAGGCACAGAAATGACTTTAAACACACGTATTTTAGTTAACAAAGTCATAATTCACATTCAACAGTCATTTAGAGTCAAAAGATTAAATGTTGAAATTTCATCCATATTGACCATTTTGGGATCGTTCGACAGGTCCGGAGTCATCGTTTTTCATCCGAAAATCTATTTTTGGGACTGTACCAAAAATGATTCAAAATGTCAATTGGATCATGCCTCATGTTGAATAACCACTTTTTAAACCCTCACAGTGACCAAAATTGCCATTTTTACAGAGTTTTGCTTACTCAAAAGCTTCAATTTTGACCCGTTTCAGGCACAGAAATGACTTTAAACACACTTATTTTAGTTGACAAAGTCATAATTCACATCCAACAGTCATTTAGAGTCAAAAGATTAAATGTTAAAATGTCATCATTATAGACCATTTTGGGATCGTTCGACAGGTCCGGAGTCATCGTTTTTCATCCGAAAATTGATTTTTTGGACTGTACCAAAAATGATTCAAAATGTCAATTGGATCATGCCTCATGTTGAATAACCACTTTTTAAACCCTCACAGTGACCAAAATTGCCATTTTTACAGAGTTTTGCTTACTCAAAAGCTTCAATTTTGACCCGTTTCAGGCACAGAAATGACTTTAAACACACTTATTTTAGTTAACAAAGTCATAATTCACATCCAACAGTCATTTAGAGTCAAGAGATTAAATGTTGAAATTTCATCATTATAGACCATTTTGGGATCGTTCGACAGTTTCGGAGTCATCGTTTTTCATCCGAAAATTGATTTTTTGGACTGTACCAAAAATGATTCAAAATGTCAATTGGATCATGCCTCATGTTGAATAACCACTTTTTAAACCCTCACAGTGACCAAAATTGCCATTTTTACAGAGTTTTGCTTACTCAAAAGCTTCAATTTTGACCCGTTTCAGGCACAGAAATGACTTTAAACACACTTATTTTAGTTGACAAAGTCATAATTCACATCCAACAGTCATTTAGAGTCAAAAGATTAAATGTTGAAATTTCATCCATATTGACCATTTTGGGATCGTTCGACAGGTCCGGAGTCATCGTTTTTCATCCGAAAATTGATTTTTTGGACTGTACCAAAAATGATTCAAAATGTCAATTGGATCGTGCCTCATGTTGAATAACCACTTTTTAAACCCTCACAGTGACCAAAATTGCCATTTTTACAGAGTTTTGCTTACTCAAAAGCTTCAATTTTGACCCGTTTCTGGCACAGAAATGACTTTAAACACACTTATTCTAGTTGACAAAGTCATAATTCACATCCAACAGTCATTTAGAGTCAAAAGATTAAATGTTAAAATGTCATCATTATAGACCATTTTGGGATCGTTCGACAGATCCGGAGTCATCGTTTTTCATCCGAAAATTGATTTTTTGGACTGTACCAAAAATGATTTAAAATGTCAATTGGATCGTGCCTCATGTTGAATAACCAAATTTTCAACCCTCACAGTGACCAAAATTGTCATTTTTACAGAGTTTTGCTTACTTAAAAGCTTCAATTTTGACCCGTTTCAGGCACAGAAATGACTTTAAACACACTTATTCTAGTTGACAAAGTCATAATTCACATCCAACAGTCATTTAGAGTCAAAAGATTAAATGTTAAAATGTCATCATTATAGACCATTTTGGGATCGTTCGACAGGTCCGGAGTCATCGTTTTTCATCTGAAAATTGATTTTTTGGACTGTACCAAAAATGATTCAAAATGTCAATTGGATCATGCCTCATGTTGAGTAACCACTTTTTAAACCCTCACAGTGACCAAAATTGCCATTTTTACAGAGTTTTGCTTACTCAAAAGCTTCCATTTTGACCCGTTTCAGGCAAAGAAATGACTTTAAACACACTTATTTTAGTTAACAAAGTCATAATTCACATCCAACAGTTATTTAGAGTCAAAAGATTAAATGTTGAAATTTCATCCATATTGACCATTTTGGGATCGTTGGACAGGTCCGGAGTCATTGTTTTTCATCCGAAAATTGATTTTCCGGACTGTACCAAAAATGATTCAAAATGTCAATTGGATCGTGCCTCATGTTGAATAACCACTTTTTAAACCCTCACAGTGACCAAAATTGCCATTTTTACAGAGTTTTTGCTTACTCAAAAGCTTCCATTTTGACCCGTTTCAGGCACAGAAATGACTTTAAACACACTTATTCTAGTTGACAAAGTCATAATTCACATCCAACAGTCATTTAGAGTCAAAAGCCTAAATGTTAAAATTTCATCCATATTGACCATTTTGGGATCGTTCGACAGGTCCGGAGTCATCGTTTTTCATCCTAAAATTGATTTTTTGGACTGTACCAAAAATGATTCAAAATGTCAATTGGATCATGCCTCATGTTGAATAGCCACTTTTTAAATCCTCACAGTGACCAAAATTGCCATTTTTACAGAGTTTTGCTTACTCAAAAGCTTCAATTTTGACCCGTTTCAGGCACAGAAATGACTTTAAACACACTTATTTTAGTTAACAACGTCATAATTCACATCCAACAGTCATTTAGAGTCAAAAGATTAAATGTTAAAATGTCATCATTATAGACCATTTTGGGATCGTTCGACAGGTCCGGAGTCATTGTTTTTCATCCGAAAATTGATTTTTCGGACTGTACCAAAAACGATTCAAAATGTCAATTGGATCATGCCTCATGTTGAATAACCACTTTTTAAACCCTCACAGTGACCAAAATTGCCATTTTTACAGAGTTTTGCTTACTCAAAAGCTTCAATTTTGACCCATTTCAGGCACAGAAATGACTTTAAACACACTTATTTTAGTTGAAGAAGTCATAATTCACATCCAACAGTTATTTAGAGTCAAAAGATTAAATGTTGAAATTTCATCCATATTGACCATTTTGGGATCGTTCGACAGGTCCGGAGTCATCGTTTTTCATCCGAAAATTGATTTTTCGGACTGTACCAAAAATGATTCAAAATGTCAATTGGATCGTGCCTCATGTTGAATAACCACTTTTTAAACCCTCACAGTGACCAAAATTGCCATTTTTACAGAGTTTTGCTTACTCAAAAGCTACAATTTTGACCCGTTTCAGGCACAGAAATGACTTTAAACACACTTATTTTAGTTAACAAAGTCATAATTCACATCCAACAGTCATTTAGAGTCAAAAGATTAAATGTTGAAATTTCATCCATATTGACCATTTTGGGATCGTTCGACAGGTCCGGAGTCATCGTTTTTCATCCGAAAATTGATTTTTTGGACTGTACCAAAAATGATTCAAAATGTCAATTGGATCGTGCCTCATGTTGAATAACCACTTTTTAAACCCTCACAGTGACAAAAATTGCCATTTTTACAGAGTTTTGCTTACTCAAAAGCTTCAATTTTGACCCGTTTCAGGCACAGAAATGACTTTAAACACACTTATTCTAGTTGGCAAAGTCATAATTCACATCCAACAGTCATTTAGAGTCAAAAGATTAAATGTTAAAATGTCATCATTATAGACCATTTTGGGATCGTTCGACAGGTCCGGAGTCATCGTTTTTCATCCGAAAATTGATTTTTTGGACTGTACCAAAAATGATTCAAAATGTCAATTGGATCATGCCTCATGTTGAATAACCACTTTTTAAACCCTCACAGTGACCAAAATTGCCATTTTTACAGAGTTTTGCTTACTCAAAAAAGCTTCCATTTTGACCCGTTTCAGGCACAGAAATGACTTTAAACACACTTATTCTAGTTGACAAAGTCATAATTCACATCCAACAGTCATTTAGAGTCAAAAGATTAAATGTTGAAATTTCATCCATATTGACCATTTTGGGATCGTTCGACAGGTCCGGAGTCATCGTTTTTCATCCGAAAATTGATTTTTCGGACTGTACCAAAAATGATTCAAAATGTCAATTGGATCATGCCTCATGTTGAATAACCACTTTTTAAACCCTCACAGTGACCAAAATTGCCATTTTTACAGAGTTTTGCTTACTCAAAAGCTACAATTTTGACCCGTTTCAGGCACAGAAATGACTTTAAACACACTTATTTTAGTTAACAAAGTCATAATTCACATCCAACAGTCATTTAGAGTCAAAAGATTAAATGTTGAAATTTCATCCATATTGACCATTTTGGGATCGTTCGACAGGTCCGGAGTCATCGTTTTTCATCCGAAAATTGATTTTTTGGACTGTACCAAAAATGATTCAAAATGTCAATTGGATCATGCCTCATGTTGAATAACCACTTTTTAAACCCTCACAGTGACCAAAATTGCAATTTTTACAGAGTTTTGCTTACTCAAAAGCTTCCATTTTGACCCGTTTCAGGCAAAGAAATGACTTTAAACACACTTATTTTAGTTAACAAAGTCATAATTCACATCCAACAGTCATTTAGAGTCAAAAGATTAAATGTTAAAATTTCATCCATATTGACCATTTTGGGATCGTTCGACAGGTCCGGAGTCATCGTTTTTCATCCGAAAATTGATTTTTTGGACTGTACCAAAAATGATTCAAAATGTCAATTGGATCATGCCTCATGTTGAATAACCACTTTTTCAACCCTCACAGTGACCAAAATTGTCATTTTTACAGAGTTTTGCTTACTTAAAAGCTTCAATTTTGACCCGTTTCAGGCACAGAAATGACTTTAAACACACTTATTTTAGTTGACAAAGTCACAATTCACATCCAACAGTCATTTAGAGTCAAAAGATTAAATGTTGAAATTTCATCCATATTGACCATTTTGGGATCGTTCGACAGGTCCGGAGTCATCGTTTTTCATCCGAAAATTGATTTTTTGGACTGTACCAAAAATGATTCAAAATGTCAATTGGATCGTGCCTCATGTTGAATAACCACTTTTTAAACCCTCACAGTGACAAAAATTGCCATTTTTACAGAGTTTTGCTTACTCAAAAGCTTCAATTTTGACCCGTTTCAGGCACAGAAATGACTTTAAACACACTTATTCTAGTTGACAAAGTCATAATTCACATCCAACAGTCATTTAGAGTCAAAAGATTAAATGTTAAAATGTCATCATTATAGACCATTTTGGGATCGTTCGACAGGTCCGGAGTCATCGTTTTTCATCCGAAAATTGATTTTTTGGACTGTACCAAAAATGATTCAAAATGTCAATTGGATCATGCCTCATGTTGAATAACCACTTTTTAAACCCTCACAGTGACCAAAATTGCCATTTTTACAGAGTTTTGCTTACTCAAAAGCTTCAATTTTGACCCGTTTCAGGCACAGAAATGACTTTAAACACACTTATTTTAGTTAACAAAGTCATAATTCACATCCAACAGTCATTTAGAGTCAAGAGATTAAATGTTGAAATTTCATCATTATAGACCATTTTGGGATCGTTCGACAGGTTCGGAGTCATCGTTTTTCATCCGAAAATTGATTTTTTGGACTGTACCAAAAATGATTCAAAATGTCAATTGGATCATGCCTCATGTTGAATAACCACTTTTTAAACCCTCACAGTGACCAAAATTGCCATTTTTACAGAGTTTTGCTTACTCAAAAGCTTCAATTTTGACCCGTTTCAGGCACAGAAATGACTTTAAACACACTTATTCTAGTTGACAAAGTCATAATTCACATCCAACAGTCATTTAGAGTCAAAAGATTAAATGTTAAAATGTCATCATTATAGACCATTTTGGGATCGTTCGACAGGTCCGGAGTCATCGTTTTTCATCTGAAAATTGATTTTTTGGACTGTACCAAAAATAATTCAAAATGTCAATTGGATCATGCCTCATGTTGAGTAACCACTTTTTAAACCCTCACAGTGACCAAAATTGCCATTTTTACAGAGTTTTGCTTACTCAAAAGCTTCCATTTTGACCCGTTTCAGGCAAAGAAATGACTTTAAACACACTTATTTTAGTTAACAAAGTCATAATTCACATCCAACAGTTATTTAGAGTCAAAAGATTAAATGTTGAAATTTCATCCATATTGACCATTTTGGGATCGTTGGACAGGTCCGGAGTCATTGTTTTTCATCCGAAAATTGATTTTCCGGACTGTACCAAAAATGATTCAAAATGTCAATTGGATCGTGCCTCATGTTGAATAACCACTTTTTAAACCCTCACAGTGACCAAAATTGCCATTTTTACAGAGTTTTGCTTACTCAAAAGCTTCCATTTTGACCCGTTTCAGGCACAGAAATGACTTTAAACACACTTATTCTAGTTGACAAAGTCATAATTCACATCCAACAGTCATTTAGAGTCAAAAGCCTAAATGTTAAAATTTCATCCATATTGACCATTTTGGGATCGTTCGACAGGTCCGGAGTCATCGTTTTTCATCCTAAAATTGATTTTTTGGACTGTACCAAAAATGATTCAAAATGTCAATTGGATCATGCCTCATGTTGAATAGCCACTTTTTAAATCCTCACAGTGACCAAAATTGCCATTTTTACAGAGTTTTGCTTACTCAAAAGCTTCAATTTTGACCCGTTTCAGGCACAGAAATGACTTTAAACACACTTATTTTAGTTAACAACGTCATAATTCACATCCAACAGTCATTTAGAGTCAAAAGATTAAATGTTAAAATGTCATCATTATAGACCATTTTGGGATCGTTCGACAGGTCCGGAGTCATCGTTTTTCATCCGAAAATTGATTTTTCGGACTGTACCAAAAACGATTCAAAATGTCAATTGGATCATGCCTCATGTTGAATAACCACTTTTTAAACCCTCACAGTGACCAAAATTGCCATTTTTACAGAGTTTTGCTTACTCAAAAGCTTCAATTTTGACCCATTTCAGGCACAGAAATGACTTTAAACACACTTATTTTAGTTGAAGAAGTCATAATTCACATCCAACAGTTATTTAGAGTCAAAAGATTAAATGTTGAAATTTCATCCATATTGACCATTTTGGGATCGTTCGACAGGTCCGGAGTCATCGTTTTTCATCCGAAAATTGATTTTTCGGACTGTACCAAAAATGATTCAAAATGTCAATTGGATCGTGCCTCATGTTGAATAACCACTTTTTAAACCCTCACAGTGACCAAAATTGCCATTTTTACAGAGTTTTGCTTACTCAAAAGCTACAATTTTGACCCGTTTCAGGCACAGAAATGACTTTAAACACACTTATTTTAGTTAACAAAGTCATAATTCACATCCAACAGTCATTTAGAGTCAAAAGATTAAATGTTGAAATTTCATCCATATTGACCATTTTGGGATCGTTCGACAGGTCCGGAGTCATCGTTTTTCATCCGAAAATTGATTTTTCGGACTGTACCAAAAATGATTCAAAATGTCAATTGGATCGTGCCTCATGTTGAATAACCACTTTTTAAACCCTCACAGTGACCAAAATTGCCATTTTTACAGAGTTTTGCTTACTCAAAAGCTACAATTTTGACCCGTTTCAGGCACAGAAATGACTTTAAACACACTTATTTTAGTTAACAAAGTCATAATTCACATCCAACAGTCATTTAGAGTCAAAAGATTAAATGTTGAAATTTCATCCATATTGACCATTTTGGGATCGTTCGACAGGTCCGGAGTCATCGTTTTTCATCCGAAAATTGATTTTTTGGACTGTACCAAAAATGATTCAAAATGTCAATTGGATCATGCCTCATGTTGAATAACCACTTTTTAAACCCTCACAGTGACCAAAATTGCCATTTTTACAGAGTTTTGCTTACTCAAAAGCTTCCATTTTGACCCGTTTCAGGCAAAGAAATGACTTTAAACACACTTATTTTAGTTAACAAAGTCATAATTCACATCCAACAGTCATTTAGAGTCAAAAGATTAAATGTTAAAATTTCATCCATATTGACCATTTTGGGATCGTTCGACAGGTCCGGAGTCATCGTTTTTCATCCGAAAATTGATTTTTTGGACTGTACCAAAAATGATTCAAAATGTCAATTGGATCATGCCTCATGTTGAATAACCACTTTTTCAACCCTCACAGTGACCAAAATTGTCATTTTTACAGAGTTTTGCTTACTTAAAAGCTTCAATTTTGACCCGTTTCAGGCACAGAAATGACTTTAAACACACTTATTCTAGTTGACAAAGTCATAATTCACATCCAACAGTCATTTAGAGTCAAAAGATTAAATGTTAAAATGTCATCATTATAGACCATTTTGGGATCGTTCGACAGGTCCGGAGTCATCGTTTTTCATCTGAAAATTGATTTTTTGGACTGTACCAAAAATGATTCAAAATGTCAATTGGATCATGCCTCATGTTGAATAACCACTTTTTAAACCCTCACAGTGACCAAAATTGCCATTTTTACAGAGTTTTGCTTACTCAAAAGCTTCCATTTTGACCCGTTTCAGGCAAAGAAATGACTTTAAACACACTTATTTTAGTTAACAAAGTCATAATTCACATCCAACAGTTATTTAGAGTCAAAAGATTAAATGTTGAAATTTCATCCATATTGACCATTTTGGGATCGTTGGACAGGTCCGGAGTCATCGTTTTTCATCCGAAAATTGATTTTTTGGACTGTACCAAAAATGATTCAAAATGTCAATTGGATCATGCCTCATGTTGAATAACCACTTTTTAAACCCTCACAGTGACCAAAATTGCCATTTTTACAGAGTTTTACTTACTCAAAAGCTTCCATTTTGACCCGTTTCAGGCACAGAAATGACTTTAAACACACTTATTTTAGTTGACAATGTCATAATTCACATCCAACAGTCATTTAGAGTCAAAAGATTAAATGTTAAAATTTCATCCATATTGACCATTTTGGGATCGTTTGACAGGTCCGGAGTCATCGTTTTTCATCCGAAAATTGATTTTTTGGACTGTACCAAAAATGATTCAAAATGTCAATTGGATCATGCCTCATGTTGAATAACCACTTTTTAAACCCTCACAGTGACCAAAATTGCCATTTTTACAGAGTTTTGCTTACTCAAAAGCTACAATTTTGACCCGTTTCAGGCACAGAAATGACTTTAAACACACTTATTTTAGTTAACAAAGTCATAATTCACATCCAACAGTCATTTAGAGTCAAAAGATTAAATGTTGAAATTTCATCCATATTGACCATTTTGGGATCGTTCGACAGGTCCGGAGTCATCGTTTTTCATCCGAAAATTGATTTTTTGGACTGTACCAAAAATGATTCAAAATGTCAATTGGATCATGCCTCATGTTGAATAACCACTTTTTAAACCCTCACAGTGACCAAAATTGCCATTTTTACAGAGTTTTGCTTACTCAAAAGCTTCCATTTTGACCCGTTTCAGGCAAAGAAATGACTTTAAACACACTTATTTTAGTTAACAAAGTCATAATTCACATCCAACAGTCATTTAGAGTCAAAAGATTAAATGTTAAAATTTCATCCATATTGACCATTTTGGGATCGTTCGACAGGTCCGGAGTCATCGTTTTTCATCCGAAAATTGATTTTTTGGACTGTACCAAAAATGATTCAAAATGTCAATTGGATCATGCCTCATGTTGAATAACCACTTTTTCAACCCTCACAGTGACCAAAATTGTCATTTTTACAGAGTTTTGCTTACTTAAAAGCTTCAATTTTGACCCGTTTCAGGCACAGAAATGACTTTAAACACACTTATTCTAGTTGACAAAGTCATAATTCACATCCAACAGTCATTTAGAGTCAAAAGATTAAATGTTAAAATGTCATCATTATAGACCATTTTGGGATCGTTCGACAGGTCCGGAGTCATCGTTTTTCATCTGAAAATTGATTTTTTGGACTGTACCAAAAATGATTCAAAATGTCATTTGGATCATGCCTCATGTTGAATAACCACTTTTTAAACCCTCACAGTGACCAAAATTGCCATTTTTACAGAGTTTTGCTTACTCAAAAGCTACAATTTTGACCCGTTTCAGGCACAGAAATGACTTTAAACACACTTATTTTAGTTAACAAAGTCATAATTCACATCCAACAGTCATTTAGAGTCAAAAGATTAAATGTTAAAATGTCATCATTATAGACCATTTTGGGATCGTTCGACAGGTCCGGAGTCATCGTTTTTCATCCGAAAATTGATTTTTTGGACTGTACCAAAAATGATTCAAAATGTCAATTGGATCATGCCTCATGTTGAATAACCACTTTTTAAACCCTCACAGTGACCAAAATTGCCATTTTTACAGAGTTTTACTTACTCAAAAGCTTCCATTTTGACCCGTTTCAGGCACAGAAATGACTTTAAACACACTTATTTTAGTTGACAATGTCATAATTCACATCCAACAGTCATTTAGAGTCAAAAGATTAAATGTTAAAATTTCATCCATATTGACCATTTTGGGATCGTTTGACAGGTCCGGAGTCATCGTTTTTCATCCGAAAATTGATTTTTTGGACTGTACCAAAAATGATTCAAAATGTCAATTGGATCGTGCCTCATGTTGAATAACCACTTTTTAAACCCTCACAGTGACCAAAATTGCCATTTTTACAGAGTTTTGCTTACTCAAACGCTTCGATTTTGACCCGTTTCAGGCACAGAAATGACTTTAAACACACGTATTCTAGTTGACAAAGTCATAATTCACATCCAACAGTCATTTAGAGTCAAAAGAATAAATGTTAAAATTTCATCATTATAGACCATTTTGGGATCGTTCGACAGGTCCGGAGTCATCGTTTTTCATCCGAAAATTGATTTTTTGGACTGTACCAAAAATGATTCAAAATGTCCATTGGATCATGCCTCATGTTGAATAACCACTTTTTAAACCCTCATAGTGACCAAAATTGCCATTTTTACAGAGTTTTGCTTACTCAAAAGCTTCAATTTTGACCCGTTTCAGGCACAGAAATGACTTTAAACACACTTATTTTAGTTGACAAAGTCATAATTCACATCCAACAGTCATTTAGAGCAAAAGATTAAATGTTAAAATGTCATCATTATAGACCATTTTGGGATCGTTCGACAGGTCCGGAGTCATCGTTTTTCATCTGAAAATTGATTTTTTGGACTGCACCAAAAATTATTCAAAATGTCAATTGGATCATGCCTCATGTTGAATAACCACTTTTTAAACCCTCACAGTGACCAAAATTGCCATTTTTACAGAGTTTTGCTTACTCAAAAGCTTCCATTTTGACCCGTTTCAGGCAAAGAAATGACTTTAAACACACTCATTTTAGTTGACAAAGTCATAATTCACATCCAACAGTCATTTAGAGTCAAAAGATTAAATGTTAAAATTTCATCCATATTGACCATTTTGGGATCGTTCGACAGGTCCTGAGTCATCGTTTTTCATCCGAAAATTGATTTTTTGGACTGTACCAAAAATGATTCAAAATGTCAATTGGATCATGCCTCATGTTGAATAACCACTTTTTAAACCCTCACAGTGACCAAAATTGCCATTTTTACAGAGTTTTGCTAACTCAAAAGCTTCAATTTTGACCCGTTTCAGGCACAGAAATGACTTTAAACACACTTATTTTAGTTGAAGAAGTCATAATTCACATCCAGCAGTTATTTAGAGTCAAAAGATTAAATGTTGAAATTTCATCCATATTGACCATTTTGGGATCGTTCGACAGGTCCGGAGTCATCGTTTTTCATCCGAAAATTGATTTTTCGGACTGTACCAAAGATGATTCAAAATGTCAATTGGATCGTGCCTCATGTTGAATAACCACTTTTTAAACCCTCACAGTGACCAAAATTGCCATTTTTACAGAGTTTTGCTTACTCAAAAGCTTCCATTTTGACCCGTTTCAGGCACAGAAATGACTTTAAACACACTTATTCTAGTTGACAAAGTCTTAATTCACATCCAACAGTCATTTAGAGTCAAAAGATTAAATGTTGAAATTTCATCCATATTGACCATTTTGGGATCGTTCGACAGGTCCGGAGTCATCGTTTTTCATCCGAAAATTGATTTTTCGGACTGTACCAAAAATGATTCAAAATGTCAATTGGATCGTGCCTCATGTTGAATAACCACTTTTTAAACCCTCACAGTGACCAAAATTGCCATTTTTACAGAGTTTTGCTTACTCAAAAGCTTCAATTTTGACCCGTTTCAGGCACAGAAATGACTTTAAACACACTTATTTTAGTTAACAAAGTCATAATTCACATCCAACAGTCATTTAGAGTCAAAAGATTAAATGTTGAAATTTCATCCATATTGACCATTTTGGGATCGTTCGACAGGTCCGGAGTCATCGTTTTTCATCCGAAAATTGATTTTTTGGGCAGTACCAAAAATGATTCAAAATGTGAATTGGATCATGCCTCATGTTGAATAACCACTTTTTAAACCCTCACAGTGACAAAAATTGCCATTTTTACAGAGTTTTGCTTACTCAAAAGCTTCAATTTTGACCCGTTTCAGGCACAGAAATGACTTTAAACACACTTATTCTAGTTGACAAAGTCATAATTCACATCCAACAGTCATTTAGAGTCAAAAGATTAAATGTTAAAATGTCATCATTATAGACCATTTTGGGATCGTTCGACAGGTCCGGAGTCATCGTTTTTCATCCGAAAATTGATTTTTTGGACTGTACCAAAAATGATTCAAAATGTCAATTGGATCATGCCTCATGTTGAATAACCACTTTTTAAACCCTCACAGTGACCAAAATTGCCATTTTTACAGAGTTTTGCTTACTCAAAAGCTTCAATTTTGACCCGTTTCAGGCACAGAAATGACTTTAAACACACTTATTTTAGTTAACAAAGTCATAATTCACATCCAACAGTCATTTATAGTCAAGAGATTAAATGTTGAAATTTCATCATTATAGACCATTTTGGGATCGTTCGACAGGTCCGGAGTCATCGTTTTTCATCCGAAAATTGATTTTTTGGACTGTACCAAAAATGATTCAAAATGTCAATTGGATCATGCCTCATGTTGAATAACCACTTTTTAAACCCTCACAGTGACCAAAATTGCCATTTTTACAGAGTTTTCCTTACTCAAAAGCTTCAATTTTGACCCATTTCAGGCACAGAAATGACTTTAAACACACTTATTTTAGTTAACAAAGTCATAATTCACATCCAACAGTCATTTAGAGTCAAAAGATTAAATGTTGAAATTTCATCCATATTGACCATTTTGGGATCGATCGACAGGTCCGGAGTCATCGTTTTTCATCCGAAAATTGATTTTTTGGGCAGTACCAAAAATGATTCAAAATCTGAATTGGATCATGCCTCATGTTGAATAACCACTTTTTAAACCCTCACAGTGACCAAAATTGCCATTTTTACAGAGTTTTGCTTACTCAAAAGCTTCAATTTTGACCCGTTTCAGGCACAGAAATGACTTTAAACACACTTATTTTAGTTGACAAAGTCATAATTCACATCCAACAGTCATTTAGAGTCAAAAGATTAAATGTTGAAATTTCATCCATATTGACCATTTTGGGATCGTTCGACAGGTCCGGAGTCATCGTTTTTCATCCGAAAATTGATTTTTTGGACTGTACCAAAAATGATTCAAAATGTCAATTGGATCGTGCCTCATGTTGAATAACCACTTTTTAAACCCTCACAGTGACAAAAATTGCCATTTTTACAGAGTTTTGCTTACTCAAAAGCTTCAATTTTGACCCGTTTCAGGCACAGAAATGACTTTAAACACACTTATTCTAGTTGACAAAGTCAAAATTCACATCCAACAGTCATTTAGAGTCAAAAGATTAAATGTTAAAATGTCATCATTATAGACCATTTTGGGATCGTTCGACAGGTCCGGAGTCATCGTTTTTCATCCGAAAATTGATTTTTTGGACTGTACCAAAAATGATTCAAAATGTCAATTGGATCATGCCTCATGTTGAATAACCACTTTTTAAACCCTCACAGTGACCAAAATTGCCATTTTTACAGAGTTTTGCTTACTCAAAAGCTTCAATTTTGACCCGTTTCAGGCACAGAAATGACTTTAAACACACTTATTTTAGTTAACAAAGTCATAATTCACATCCAACAGTCATTTAGAGTCAAAAGATTAAATGTTAAAATGTCATCATTATAGACCATTTTGGGATCGTTCGACAGGTCCGGAGTCATCGTTTTTCATCCGAAAATTGATTTTTTGGACTGTACCAAAAATGATTCAAAATGTCAATTGGATCATGCCTCATGTTGAATAACCACTTTTTAAACCCTCACAGTGACCAAAATTGCCATTTTTACAGAGTTTTGCTAACTCAAAAGCTTCAATTTTGACCCGTTTCAGGCACAGAAATGACTTTAAACACACTTATTTTAGTTGAAGAAGTCATAATTCACATCCAACAGTTATTTAGAGTCAAAAGATTAAATGTTGAAATTTCATCCATATTGACCATTTTGGGATCGTTCGACAGGTCCGGAGTCATCGTTTTTCATCCGAAAATTGATTTTTCGGACTGTACCAAAAATGATTCAAAATGTCAATTGGATCGTGCCTCATGTTGAATAACCACTTTTTAAACCCTCACAGTGACCAAAATTGCCATTTTTACAGAGTTTTGCTTACTCAAAAGCTTCAATTTTGACCCGTTTCAGGCACAGAAATGACTTTAAACACACTTATTTTAGTTAACAAAGTCATAATTCACATCCAACAGTCATTTAGAGTCAAAAGATTAAATGTTGAAATTTCATCCATATTGACCATTTTGGGATCGTTCGACAGGTCCGGAGTCATCGTTTTTCATCCGAAAATTGATTTTTTGGGCAGTACCAAAAATGATTCAAAATGTGAATTGGATCATGCCTCATGTTGAATAACCACTTTTTAAACCCTCACAGTGACCAAAATTGCCATTTTTACAGAGTTTTGCTAACTCAAAAGCTTCAATTTTGACCCGTTTCAGGCACAGAAATGACTTTAAACACACTTATTTTAGTTGAAGAAGTCATAATTCACATCCAACAGTTATTTAGAGTCAAAAGATTAAATGTTGAAATTTCATCCATATTGACCATTTTGGGATCGTTCGACAGGTCCGGAGTCATCGTTTTTCATCCGAAAATTGATTTTTCGGACTGTACCAAAAATGATTCAAAATGTCAATTGGATTATGCCTCATGTTGAATAGCCACTTTTTAAACCCTCACAGTGACCAAAATTGCCATTTTTACAGAGTTTTGCTTACTCAAAAGCTTCAATTTTGACCCGTTTCAGGCACAGAAATGACTTTAAACACACTTATTCTAGTTGACAAAGTCATAATTCACATCCAACAGTCATTTAGAGTCAAAAGATTAAATGTGAAAATGTCATCATTATAGACCATTTTGGGATCGTTCGACAGGTCCGGAGTCATCGTTTTTCATCCGAAAATTGATTTTTTGGACTGTACCAAAAATGATTCAAAATGTCAATTGGATCATGCCTCATGTTGAATAACCACTTTTTAAACCCTCACAGTGACCAAAATTGCCATTTTTACAGAGTTTTGCTAACTCAAAAGCTTCAATTTTGACCCGTTTCAGGCACAGAAATGACTTTAAACACACTTATTTTAGTTGAAGAAGTCATAATTCACATCCAGCAGTTATTTAGAGTCAAAAGATTAAATGTTAAAATGTCATCATTATAGACCATTTTGGGATCGTTCGACAGGTCCGGAGTCATCGTTTTTCATCCGAAAATTGATTTTTTGGACTGTACCAAAAATGATTCAAAATGTCAATTGGATCATGCCTCATGTTGAATAACCACTTTTTAAACCCTCACAGTGACCAAAATTGCCATTTTTACAGAGTTTTGCTACCTCAAAAGCTTCAATTTTGACCCATTTCAGGCACAGAAATGACTTTAAACACACTTATTTTAGTTGAAGAAGTCATAATTCACATCCAACAGTTATTTAGAGTCAAAAGATTAAATGTTGAAATTTCATCCATATTGACCATTTTGGGATCGTTCGACAGGTCTGGAGTCATCGTTTTTCATCCGAAAATTGATTTTTCGGACTGTACCAAAAATGATTCAAAATGTCAATTGGATCGTGCCTCATGTTGAATAACCACTTTTTAAACCCTCACAGTGACCAAAATTGCCATTTTTACAGAGTTTTGCTTACTCAAAAGCTTCCATTTTGACCCGTTTCAGGCACAGAAATGACTTTAAACACACTTATTCTAGTTGACAAAGTCTTAATTCACATCCAACAGTCATTTAGAGTCAAAAGATTAAATGTTGAAATTTCATCCATATTGAGCATTTTGGGATCGTTCGACAGGTCCGGAGTCATCGTTTTTCATCCGAAAATTGATTTTTCGGACTGTACCAAAAATGATTCAAAATGTCAATTGGATCGTGCCTCATGTTGAATAACCACTTTTTAAACCCTCACAGTGACCAAAATTGCCATTTTTACAGAGTTTTGCTTACTCAAAAGCTTCAATTTTGACCCGTTTCAGGCACAGAAATGACTTTAAACACACTTATTTTAGTTAACAAAGTCATAATTCACATCCAACAGTCATTTAGAGTCAAAAGATTAAATGTTGAAATTTCATCCATATTGACCATTTTGGGATCGTTCGACAGGTCCGGAGTCATCGTTTTTCATCCGAAAATTGATTTTTTGGGCAGTACCAAAAATGATTCAAAATGTGAATTGGATCATGCCTCATGTTGAATAACCACTTTTTAAACCCTCACAGTGACCAAAATTGCCATTTTTACAGAGTTTTGCTAACTCAAAAGCTTCAATTTTGACCCGTTTCAGGCACAGAAATGACTTTAAACACACTTATTTTAGTTGAAGAAGTCATAATTCACATCCAACAGTTATTTAGAGTCAAAAGATTAAATGTTGAAATTTCATCCATATTGACCATTTTGGGATCGTTCGACAGGTCCGGAGTCATCGTTTTTCATCCGAAAATTGATTTTTCGGACTGTACCAAAAATGATTCAAAATGTCAATTGGATTATGCCTCATGTTGAATAGCCACTTTTTAAACCCTCACAGTGACCAAAATTGCCATTTTTACAGAGTTTTGCTTACTCAAAAGCTTCAATTTTGACCCGTTTCAGGCACAGAAATGACTTTAAACACACTTATTTTAGTTAACAAAGTCATAATTCACATCCAACAGTCATTTAGAGTCAAAAGATTAAATGTTAAAATGTCATCATTATAGACCAATTTGGGATCGTTCGACAGGTCCGGAGTCATCGTTTTTCATCCGAAAATTGATTTTTCGGACTGTACCAAAAATGATTCAAAATGTCAATTGGATCATGCCTCATGTTGAATAACCACTTTTTAAACCCTCACAGTGACCAAAATTGCCATTTTTACAGAGTTTTGCTTGCTCAAAAGCTTCAATTTTGACCCATTTCAGGCACAGAAATGACTTTAAACACACTTATTTTAGTTGAAGAAGTCATAATTCACATCCAACAGTTATTTAGAGTCAAAAGATTAAATGTTGAAATTTCATCCATATTGACCATTTTGGGATCGTTCGACAGGTCCGGAGTCATCGTTTTTCATCCGAAAATTGATTTTTCGGACTGTACCAAAAATGATTCAAAATGTCAATTGGATCGTGCCTCATGTTGAATAACCACTTTTTAAACCCTCACAGTGACCAAAATTGCCATTTTTACAGAGTTTTGCTTACTCAAAAGCTACAATTTTGACCCGTTTCAGGCACAGAAATGACTTTAAACACACTTATTTTAGTTAACAAAGTCATAATTCACATCCAACAGTCATTTAGAGTCAAAAGATTAAATGTTAAAATGTCATCATTATAGACCATTTTGGGATCGTTCGACAGGTCCGGAGTCATCGTTTTTCATCCGAAAATTGATTTTTTGGACTGTACCAAAAATGATTCAAAATGTCAATTGGATCATGCCTCATGTTGAATAACCACTTTTTAAACCCTCACAGTGACCAAAATTGCCATTTTTACAGAGTTTTACTTACTCAAAAGCTTCCATTTTGACCCGTTTCAGGCACAGAAATGACTTTAAACACACTTATTTTAGTTGACAATGTCATAATTCACATCCAACAGTCATTTAGAGTCAAAAGATTAAATGTTAAAATTTCATCCATATTGACCATTTTGGGATCGTTTGACAGGTCCGGAGTCATCGTTTTTCATCCGAAAATTGATTTTTTGGACTGTACCAAAAATGATTCAAAATGTCAATTGGATCGTGCCTCATGTTGAATAACCACTTTTTAAACCCTCACAGTGACCAAAATTGCCATTTTTACAGAGTTTTGCTTACTCAAACGCTTCGATTTTGACCCGTTTCAGGCACAGAAATGACTTTAAACACACGTATTCTAGTTGACAAAGTCATAATTCACATCCAACAGTCATTTAGAGTCAAAAGAATAAATGTTAAAATTTCATCATTATAGACCATTTTGGGATCGTTCGACAGGTCCGGAGTCATCGTTTTTCATCCGAAAATTGATTTTTTGGACTGTACCAAAAATGATTCAAAATGTCCATTGGATCATGCCTCATGTTGAATAACCACTTTTTAAACCCTCATAGTGACCAAAATTGCCATTTTTACAGAGTTTTGCTTACTCAAAAGCTTCAATTTTGACCCGTTTCAGGCACAGAAATGACTTTAAACACACTTATTTTAGTTGACAAAGTCATAATTCACATCCAACAGTCATTTAGAGCAAAAGATTAAATGTTAAAATGTCATCATTATAGACCATTTTGGGATCGTTCGACAGGTCCGGAGTCATCGTTTTTCATCTGAAAATTGATTTTTTGGACTGCACCAAAAATTATTCAAAATGTCAATTGGATCATGCCTCATGTTGAATAACCACTTTTTAAACCCTCACAGTGACCAAAATTGCCATTTTTACAGAGTTTTGCTTACTCAAAAGCTTCCATTTTGACCCGTTTCAGGCAAAGAAATGACTTTAAACACACTCATTTTAGTTGACAAAGTCATAATTCACATCCAACAGTCATTTAGAGTCAAAAGATTAAATGTTAAAATTTCATCCATATTGACCATTTTGGGATCGTTCGACAGGTCCTGAGTCATCGTTTTTCATCCGAAAATTGATTTTTTGGACTGTACCAAAAATGATTCAAAATGTCAATTGGATCATGCCTCATGTTGAATAACCACTTTTTAAACCCTCACAGTGACCAAAATTGCCATTTTTACAGAGTTTTGCTAACTCAAAAGCTTCAATTTTGACCCGTTTCAGGCACAGAAATGACTTTAAACACACTTATTTTAGTTGAAGAAGTCATAATTCACATCCAGCAGTTATTTAGAGTCAAAAGATTAAATGTTGAAATTTCATCCATATTGACCATTTTGGGATCGTTCGACAGGTCCGGAGTCATCGTTTTTCATCCGAAAATTGATTTTTCGGACTGTACCAAAGATGATTCAAAATGTCAATTGGATCGTGCCTCATGTTGAATAACCACTTTTTAAACCCTCACAGTGACCAAAATTGCCATTTTTACAGAGTTTTGCTTACTCAAAAGCTTCCATTTTGACCCGTTTCAGGCACAGAAATGACTTTAAACACACTTATTCTAGTTGACAAAGTCTTAATTCACATCCAACAGTCATTTAGAGTCAAAAGATTAAATGTTGAAATTTCATCCATATTGACCATTTTGGGATCGTTCGACAGGTCCGGAGTCATCGTTTTTCATCCGAAAATTGATTTTTCGGACTGTACCAAAAATGATTCAAAATGTCAATTGGATCGTGCCTCATGTTGAATAACCACTTTTTAAACCCTCACAGTGACCAAAATTGCCATTTTTACAGAGTTTTGCTTACTCAAAAGCTTCAATTTTGACCCGTTTCAGGCACAGAAATGACTTTAAACACACTTATTTTAGTTAACAAAGTCATAATTCACATCCAACAGTCATTTAGAGTCAAAAGATTAAATGTTGAAATTTCATCCATATTGACCATTTTGGGATCGTTCGACAGGTCCGGAGTCATCGTTTTTCATCCGAAAATTGATTTTTTGGGCAGTACCAAAAATGATTCAAAATGTGAATTGGATCATGCCTCATGTTGAATAACCACTTTTTAAACCCTCACAGTGACAAAAATTGCCATTTTTACAGAGTTTTGCTTACTCAAAAGCTTCAATTTTGACCCGTTTCAGGCACAGAAATGACTTTAAACACACTTATTCTAGTTGACAAAGTCATAATTCACATCCAACAGTCATTTAGAGTCAAAAGATTAAATGTTAAAATGTCATCATTATAGACCATTTTGGGATCGTTCGACAGGTCCGGAGTCATCGTTTTTCATCCGAAAATTGATTTTTTGGACTGTACCAAAAATGATTCAAAATGTCAATTGGATCATGCCTCATGTTGAATAACCACTTTTTAAACCCTCACAGTGACCAAAATTGCCATTTTTACAGAGTTTTGCTTACTCAAAAGCTTCAATTTTGACCCGTTTCAGGCACAGAAATGACTTTAAACACACTTATTTTAGTTAACAAAGTCATAATTCACATCCAACAGTCATTTATAGTCAAGAGATTAAATGTTGAAATTTCATCATTATAGACCATTTTGGGATCGTTCGACAGGTCCGGAGTCATCGTTTTTCATCCGAAAATTGATTTTTTGGACTGTACCAAAAATGATTCAAAATGTCAATTGGATCATGCCTCATGTTGAATAACCACTTTTTAAACCCTCACAGTGACCAAAATTGCCATTTTTACAGAGTTTTCCTTACTCAAAAGCTTCAATTTTGACCCATTTCAGGCACAGAAATGACTTTAAACACACTTATTTTAGTTAACAAAGTCATAATTCACATCCAACAGTCATTTAGAGTCAAAAGATTAAATGTTGAAATTTCATCCATATTGACCATTTTGGGATCGATCGACAGGTCCGGAGTCATCGTTTTTCATCCGAAAATTGATTTTTTGGGCAGTACCAAAAATGATTCAAAATCTGAATTGGATCATGCCTCATGTTGAATAACCACTTTTTAAACCCTCACAGTGACCAAAATTGCCATTTTTACAGAGTTTTGCTTACTCAAAAGCTTCAATTTTGACCCGTTTCAGGCACAGAAATGACTTTAAACACACTTATTTTAGTTGACAAAGTCATAATTCACATCCAACAGTCATTTAGAGTCAAAAGATTAAATGTTGAAATTTCATCCATATTGACCATTTTGGGATCGTTCGACAGGTCCGGAGTCATCGTTTTTCATCCGAAAATTGATTTTTTGGACTGTACCAAAAATGATTCAAAATGTCAATTGGATCGTGCCTCATGTTGAATAACCACTTTTTAAACCCTCACAGTGACAAAAATTGCCATTTTTACAGAGTTTTGCTTACTCAAAAGCTTCAATTTTGACCCGTTTCAGGCACAGAAATGACTTTAAACACACTTATTCTAGTTGACAAAGTCAAAATTCACATCCAACAGTCATTTAGAGTCAAAAGATTAAATGTTAAAATGTCATCATTATAGACCATTTTGGGATCGTTCGACAGGTCCGGAGTCATCGTTTTTCATCCGAAAATTGATTTTTTGGACTGTACCAAAAATGATTCAAAATGTCAATTGGATCATGCCTCATGTTGAATAACCACTTTTTAAACCCTCACAGTGACCAAAATTGCCATTTTTACAGAGTTTTGCTTACTCAAAAGCTTCAATTTTGACCCGTTTCAGGCACAGAAATGACTTTAAACACACTTATTTTAGTTAACAAAGTCATAATTCACATCCAACAGTCATTTAGAGTCAAAAGATTAAATGTTAAAATGTCATCATTATAGACCATTTTGGGATCGTTCGACAGGTCCGGAGTCATCGTTTTTCATCCGAAAATTGATTTTTTGGACTGTACCAAAAATGATTCAAAATGTCAATTGGATCATGCCTCATGTTGAATAACCACTTTTTAAACCCTCACAGTGACCAAAATTGCCATTTTTACAGAGTTTTGCTAACTCAAAAGCTTCAATTTTGACCCGTTTCAGGCACAGAAATGACTTTAAACACACTTATTTTAGTTGAAGAAGTCATAATTCACATCCAACAGTTATTTAGAGTCAAAAGATTAAATGTTGAAATTTCATCCATATTGACCATTTTGGGATCGTTCGACAGGTCCGGAGTCATCGTTTTTCATCCGAAAATTGATTTTTCGGACTGTACCAAAAATGATTCAAAATGTCAATTGGATCGTGCCTCATGTTGAATAACCACTTTTTAAACCCTCACAGTGACCAAAATTGCCATTTTTACAGAGTTTTGCTTACTCAAAAGCTTCAATTTTGACCCGTTTCAGGCACAGAAATGACTTTAAACACACTTATTTTAGTTAACAAAGTCATAATTCACATCCAACAGTCATTTAGAGTCAAAAGATTAAATGTTGAAATTTCATCCATATTGACCATTTTGGGATCGTTCGACAGGTCCGGAGTCATCGTTTTTCATCCGAAAATTGATTTTTTGGGCAGTACCAAAAATGATTCAAAATGTGAATTGGATCATGCCTCATGTTGAATAACCACTTTTTAAACCCTCACAGTGACCAAAATTGCCATTTTTACAGAGTTTTGCTAACTCAAAAGCTTCAATTTTGACCCGTTTCAGGCACAGAAATGACTTTAAACACACTTATTTTAGTTGAAGAAGTCATAATTCACATCCAACAGTTATTTAGAGTCAAAAGATTAAATGTTGAAATTTCATCCATATTGACCATTTTGGGATCGTTCGACAGGTCCGGAGTCATCGTTTTTCATCCGAAAATTGATTTTTCGGACTGTACCAAAAATGATTCAAAATGTCAATTGGATTATGCCTCATGTTGAATAGCCACTTTTTAAACCCTCACAGTGACCAAAATTGCCATTTTTACAGAGTTTTGCTTACTCAAAAGCTTCAATTTTGACCCGTTTCAGGCACAGAAATGACTTTAAACACACTTATTCTAGTTGACAAAGTCATAATTCACATCCAACAGTCATTTAGAGTCAAAAGATTAAATGTGAAAATGTCATCATTATAGACCATTTTGGGATCGTTCGACAGGTCCGGAGTCATCGTTTTTCATCCGAAAATTGATTTTTTGGACTGTACCAAAAATGATTCAAAATGTCAATTGGATCATGCCTCATGTTGAATAACCACTTTTTAAACCCTCACAGTGACCAAAATTGCCATTTTTACAGAGTTTTGCTAACTCAAAAGCTTCAATTTTGACCCGTTTCAGGCACAGAAATGACTTTAAACACACTTATTTTAGTTGAAGAAGTCATAATTCACATCCAGCAGTTATTTAGAGTCAAAAGATTAAATGTTAAAATGTCATCATTATAGACCATTTTGGGATCGTTCGACAGGTCCGGAGTCATCGTTTTTCATCCGAAAATTGATTTTTTGGACTGTACCAAAAATGATTCAAAATGTCAATTGGATCATGCCTCATGTTGAATAACCACTTTTTAAACCCTCACAGTGACCAAAATTGCCATTTTTACAGAGTTTTGCTTACTCAAAAGCTTCAATTTTGACCCGTTTCAGGCACAGAAATGACTTTAAACACACTTATTTTAGTTAACAAAGTCATAATTCACATCCAACAGTCATTTATAGTCAAGAGATTAAATGTTGAAATTTCATCATTATAGACCATTTTGGGATCGTTCGACAGGTCCGGAGTCATCGTTTTTCATCCGAAAATTGATTTTTTGGACTGTACCAAAAATGATTCAAAATGTCAATTGGATCATGCCTCATGTTGAATAACCACTTTTTAAACCCTCACAGTGACCAAAATTGCCATTTTTACAGAGTTTTCCTTACTCAAAAGCTTCAATTTTGACCCATTTCAGGCACAGAAATGACTTTAAACACACTTATTTTAGTTAACAAAGTCATAATTCACATCCAACAGTCATTTAGAGTCAAAAGATTAAATGTTGAAATTTCATCCATATTGACCATTTTGGGATCGATCGACAGGTCCGGAGTCATCGTTTTTCATCCGAAAATTGATTTTTTGGGCAGTACCAAAAATGATTCAAAATCTGAATTGGATCATGCCTCATGTTGAATAACCACTTTTTAAACCCTCACAGTGACCAAAATTGCCATTTTTACAGAGTTTTGCTTACTCAAAAGCTTCAATTTTGACCCGTTTCAGGCACAGAAATGACTTTAAACACACTTATTTTAGTTGACAAAGTCATAATTCACATCCAACAGTCATTTAGAGTCAAAAGATTAAATGTTGAAATTTCATCCATATTGACCATTTTGGGATCGTTCGACAGGTCCGGAGTCATCGTTTTTCATCCGAAAATTGATTTTTTGGACTGTACCAAAAATGATTCAAAATGTCAATTGGATCGTGCCTCATGTTGAATAACCACTTTTTAAACCCTCACAGTGACAAAAATTGCCATTTTTACAGAGTTTTGCTTACTCAAAAGCTTCAATTTTGACCCGTTTCAGGCACAGAAATGACTTTAAACACACTTATTCTAGTTGACAAAGTCAAAATTCACATCCAACAGTCATTTAGAGTCAAAAGATTAAATGTTAAAATGTCATCATTATAGACCATTTTGGGATCGTTCGACAGGTCCGGAGTCATCGTTTTTCATCCGAAAATTGATTTTTTGGACTGTACCAAAAATGATTCAAAATGTCAATTGGATCATGCCTCATGTTGAATAACCACTTTTTAAACCCTCACAGTGACCAAAATTGCCATTTTTACAGAGTTTTGCTTACTCAAAAGCTTCAATTTTGACCCGTTTCAGGCACAGAAATGACTTTAAACACACTTATTTTAGTTAACAAAGTCATAATTCACATCCAACAGTCATTTAGAGTCAAAAGATTAAATGTTAAAATGTCATCATTATAGACCATTTTGGGATCGTTCGACAGGTCCGGAGTCATCGTTTTTCATCCGAAAATTGATTTTTTGGACTGTACCAAAAATGATTCAAAATGTCAATTGGATCATGCCTCATGTTGAATAACCACTTTTTAAACCCTCACAGTGACCAAAATTGCCATTTTTACAGAGTTTTGCTAACTCAAAAGCTTCAATTTTGACCCGTTTCAGGCACAGAAATGACTTTAAACACACTTATTTTAGTTGAAGAAGTCATAATTCACATCCAACAGTTATTTAGAGTCAAAAGATTAAATGTTGAAATTTCATCCATATTGACCATTTTGGGATCGTTCGACAGGTCCGGAGTCATCGTTTTTCATCCGAAAATTGATTTTTCGGACTGTACCAAAAATGATTCAAAATGTCAATTGGATCGTGCCTCATGTTGAATAACCACTTTTTAAACCCTCACAGTGACCAAAATTGCCATTTTTACAGAGTTTTGCTTACTCAAAAGCTTCAATTTTGACCCGTTTCAGGCACAGAAATGACTTTAAACACACTTATTTTAGTTAACAAAGTCATAATTCACATCCAACAGTCATTTAGAGTCAAAAGATTAAATGTTGAAATTTCATCCATATTGACCATTTTGGGATCGTTCGACAGGTCCGGAGTCATCGTTTTTCATCCGAAAATTGATTTTTTGGGCAGTACCAAAAATGATTCAAAATGTGAATTGGATCATGCCTCATGTTGAATAACCACTTTTTAAACCCTCACAGTGACCAAAATTGCCATTTTTACAGAGTTTTGCTAACTCAAAAGCTTCAATTTTGACCCGTTTCAGGCACAGAAATGACTTTAAACACACTTATTTTAGTTGAAGAAGTCATAATTCACATCCAACAGTTATTTAGAGTCAAAAGATTAAATGTTGAAATTTCATCCATATTGACCATTTTGGGATCGTTCGACAGGTCCGGAGTCATCGTTTTTCATCCGAAAATTGATTTTTCGGACTGTACCAAAAATGATTCAAAATGTCAATTGGATTATGCCTCATGTTGAATAGCCACTTTTTAAACCCTCACAGTGACCAAAATTGCCATTTTTACAGAGTTTTGCTTACTCAAAAGCTTCAATTTTGACCCGTTTCAGGCACAGAAATGACTTTAAACACACTTATTCTAGTTGACAAAGTCATAATTCACATCCAACAGTCATTTAGAGTCAAAAGATTAAATGTGAAAATGTCATCATTATAGACCATTTTGGGATCGTTCGACAGGTCCGGAGTCATCGTTTTTCATCCGAAAATTGATTTTTTGGACTGTACCAAAAATGATTCAAAATGTCAATTGGATCATGCCTCATGTTGAATAACCACTTTTTAAACCCTCACAGTGACCAAAATTGCCATTTTTACAGAGTTTTGCTAACTCAAAAGCTTCAATTTTGACCCGTTTCAGGCACAGAAATGACTTTAAACACACTTATTTTAGTTGAAGAAGTCATAATTCACATCCAGCAGTTATTTAGAGTCAAAAGATTAAATGTTGAAATTTCATCCATATTGACCATTTTGGGATCGTTCGACAGGTCCGGAGTCATCGTTTTTCATCCGAAAATTGATTTTTTGGACTGTACCAAAAATGATTCAAAATGTCAATTGGATCGTGCCTCATGTTGAATAACCACTTTTTAAACCCTCACAGTGACCAAAATTGCCATTTTTACAGAGTTTTGCTTACTCAAACGCTTCGATTTTGACCCGTTTCAGGCACAGAAATGACTTTAAACACACGTATTCTAGTTGACAAAGTCATAATTCACATCCAACAGTCATTTAGAGTCAAATGAATAAATGTTAAAATTTCATCATTATAGACCATTTTGGGATCGTTCGACAGGTCCGGAGTCATCGTTTTTCATCCGAAAATTGATTTTTTGGACTGTACCAAAAATGATTCAAAATGTCCATTGGATCATGCCTCATGTTGAATAACCACTTTTTAAACCCTCATAGTGACCAAAATTGCCATTTTTACAGAGTTTTGCTTACTCAAAAGCTTCAATTTTGACCCGTTTCAGGCACAGAAATGACTTTAAACACACTTATTTTAGTTAACAAAGTCATAATTCACATCCAACAGTCATTTAGAGTCAAAAGATTAAATGTTGAAATTTCATCCATATTGACCATTTTGGGATCGTTCGACAGGTCCGGAGTCATCGTTTTTCATCCGAAAATTGATTTTTTTGGACTGTACCAAAAATGTATCAAAATGTCAATTGGATCATGCCTCATGTTGAATAACCACTTTTTAAACCCTCACAGTGACCAAAATTGCCATTTTTACAGAGTTTTGCTTACTCAAAAGCTTCAATTTTGACCCGTTTCAGGCACAGAAATGACTTTAAACACACTTATTTTAGTTGACAAAGTCATAATTCACATCCAACAGTCATTTAGAGCAAAAGATTAAATGTTAAAATGTCATCATTATAGACCATTTTGGGATCGTTCGACAGGTCCGGAGTCATCGTTTTTCATCTGAAAATTGATTTTTTGGACTGTACCAAAATTATTCAAAATGTCAATTGGATCATGCCTCATGTTGAATAACCACTTTTTAAACCCTCACAGTGACCAAAATTGCCATTTTTACAGAGTTTTGCTTACTCAAAAGCTTCCATTTTGACCCGTTTCAGGCAAAGAAATGACTTTAAACACACTCATTTTAGTTGACAAAGTCATAATTCACATCCAACAGTCATTTAGAGTCAAAAGATTAAATGTTAAAATTTCATCCATATTGACCATTTTGGGATCGTTCGACAGGTCCGGAGTCATCGTTTTTCATCCGAAAATTGATTTTTTGGACTGTACCAAAAATGATTCAAAATGTCAATTGGATCATGCCTCATGTTGAATAACCACTTTTTAAACCCTCACAGTGACCAAAATTGCCATTTTTACAGAGTTTTGCTTACTCAAAAGCTTCCATTTTGACCCGTTTCAGGCACAGAAATGACTTTAAACACACTTATTCTAGTTGACAAAGTCTTAATTCACATCCAACAGTCATTTAGAGTCAAAAGATTAAATGTTGAAATTTCATCCATATTGACCATTTTGGGATCGTTCGACAGGTCCAGAGTCATCGTTTTTCATCCGAAAATTGATTTTTCGGACTGTACCAAAAATGATTCAAAATGTCAATTGGATCGTGCCTCATGTTGAATAACCACTTTTTAAACCCTCACAGTGACCAAAATTGCCATTTTTACAGAGTTTTGCTTACTCAAAAGCTTCAATTTTGACCCGTTTCAGGCACAGAAATGACTTTAAACACACTTATTTTAGTTAACAAAGTCATAATTCACATCCAACAGTCATTTAGAGTCAAAAGATTAAATGTTGAAATTTCATCCATATTGACCATTTTGGGATCGTTCGACAGGTCCGGAGTCATCGTTTTTCATCCGAAAATTGATTTTTTGGGCAGTACCAAAAATGATTCAAAATGTGAATTGGATCATGCCTCATGTTGAATAACCACTTTTTAAACCCTCACAGTGACAAAAATTGCCATTTTTACAGAGTTTTGCTTACTCAAAAGCTTCAATTTTGACCCGTTTCAGGCACAGAAATGACTTTAAACACACTTATTCTAGTTGACAAAGTCATAATTCACATCCAACAGTCATTTAGAGTCAAAAGATTAAATGTTAAAATGTCATCATTATAGACCATTTTGGGATCGTTCGACAGGTCCGGAGTCATCGTTTTTCATCCGAAAATTGATTTTTTGGACTGTACCAAAAATGATTCAAAATGTCAATTGGATCATGCCTCATGTTGAATAACCACTTTTTAAACCCTCACAGTGACCAAAATTGCCATTTTTACAGAGTTTTGCTTACTCAAAAGCTTCAATTTTGACCCGTTTCAGGCACAGAAATGACTTTAAACACACTTATTTTAGTTAACAAAGTCATAATTCACATCCAACAGTCATTTATAGTCAAGAGATTAAATGTTGAAATTTCATCATTATAGACCATTTTGGGATCGTTCGACAGGTCCGGAGTCATCGTTTTTCATCCGAAAATTGATTTTTTGGACTGTACCAAAAATGATTCAAAATGTCAATTGGATCATGCCTCATGTTGAATAACCACTTTTTAAACCCTCACAGTGACCAAAATTGCCATTTTTACAGAGTTTTCCTTACTCAAAAGCTTCAATTTTGACCCATTTCAGGCACAGAAATGACTTTAAACACACTTATTTTAGTTAACAAAGTCATAATTCACATCCAACAGTCATTTAGAGTCAAAAGATTAAATGTTGAAATTTCATCCATATTGACCATTTTGGGATCGATCGACAGGTCCGGAGTCATCGTTTTTCATCCGAAAATTGATTTTTTGGGCAGTACCAAAAATGATTCAAAATCTGAATTGGATCATGCCTCATGTTGAATAACCACTTTTTAAACCCTCACAGTGACCAAAATTGCCATTTTTACAGAGTTTTGCTTACTCAAAAGCTTCAATTTTGACCCGTTTCAGGCACAGAAATGACTTTAAACACACTTATTTTAGTTGACAAAGTCATAATTCACATCCAACAGTCATTTAGAGTCAAAAGATTAAATGTTGAAATTTCATCCATATTGACCATTTTGGGATCGTTCGACAGGTCCGGAGTCATCGTTTTTCATCCGAAAATTGATTTTTTGGACTGTACCAAAAATGATTCAAAATGTCAATTGGATCGTGCCTCATGTTGAATAACCACTTTTTAAACCCTCACAGTGACAAAAATTGCCATTTTTACAGAGTTTTGCTTACTCAAAAGCTTCAATTTTGACCCGTTTCAGGCACAGAAATGACTTTAAACACACTTATTCTAGTTGACAAAGTCAAAATTCACATCCAACAGTCATTTAGAGTCAAAAGATTAAATGTTAAAATGTCATCATTATAGACCATTTTGGGATCGTTCGACAGGCCTGGAGTCATCGTTTTTCATCCGAAAATTGATTTTTTGGGCTGTACCAAAAATGATTCAAAATGTCAATTGGATCATGCCTCATGTTGAATAACCACTTTTTAAACCCTCACAGTGACCAAAATTGCCATTTTTACAGAGTTTTGCTTACTCAAAAGCTTCAATTTTGACCCGTTTCAGGCACAGAAATGACTTTAAACACACTTATTTTAGTTAACAAAGTCATAATTCACATCCAACAGTCATTTAGAGTCAAAAGATTAAATGTTAAAATGTCATCATTATAGACCATTTTGGGATCGTTCGACAGGTCCGGAGTCATCGTTTTTCATCCGAAAATTGATTTTTTGGACTGTACCAAAAATGATTCAAAATGTCAATTGGATCATGCCTCATGTTGAATAACCACTTTTTAAACCCTCACAGTGACCAAAATTGCCATTTTTACAGAGTTTTGCTAACTCAAAAGCTTCAATTTTGACCCGTTTCAGGCACAGAAATGACTTTAAACACACTTATTTTAGTTGAAGAAGTCATAATTCACATCCAACAGTTATTTAGAGTCAAAAGATTAAATGTTGAAATTTCATCCATATTGACCATTTTGGGATCGTTCGACAGGTCCGGAGTCATCGTTTTTCATCCGAAAATTGATTTTTCGGACTGTACCAAAAATGATTCAAAATGTCAATTGGATCGTGCCTCATGTTGAATAACCACTTTTTAAACCCTCACAGTGACCAAAATTGCCATTTTTACAGAGTTTTGCTTACTCAAAAGCTTCCATTTTGACCCGTTTCAGGCACAGAAATGACTTTAAACACACTTATTCTAGTTGACAAAGTCTTAATTCACATCCAACAGTCATTTAGAGTCAAAAGATTAAATGTTGAAATTTCATCCATATTGACCATTTTGGGATCGTTCGACAGGTCCGGAGTCATCGTTTTTCATCCGAAAATTGATTTTTCGGACTGTACCAAAAATGATTCAAAATGTCAATTGGATCGTGCCTCATGTTGAATAACCACTTTTTAAACCCTCACAGTGACCAAAATTGCCATTTTTACAGAGTTTTGCTTACTCAAAAGCTTCAATTTTGACCCGTTTCAGGCACAGAAATGACTTTAAACACACTTATTTTAGTTAACAAAGTCATAATTCACATCCAACAGTCATTTAGAGTCAAAAGATTAAATGTTGAAATTTCATCCATATTGACCATTTTGGGATCGTTCGACAGGTCCGGAGTCATCGTTTTTCATCCGAAAATTGATTTTTTGGGCAGTACCAAAAATGATTCAAAATGTGAATTGGATCATGCCTCATGTTGAATAACCACTTTTTAAACCCTCACAGTGACCAAAATTGCCATTTTTACAGAGTTTTGCTAACTCAAAAGCTTCAATTTTGACCCGTTTCAGGCACAGAAATGACTTTAAACACACTTATTTTAGTTGAAGAAGTCATAATTCACATCCAACAGTTATTTAGAGTCAAAAGATTAAATGTTGAAATTTCATCCATATTGACCATTTTGGGATCGTTCGACAGGTCCGGAGTCATCGTTTTTCATCCGAAAATTGATTTTTCGGACTGTACCAAAAATGATTCAAAATGTCAATTGGATTATGCCTCATGTTGAATAGCCACTTTTTAAACCCTCACAGTGACCAAAATTGCCATTTTTACAGAGTTTTGCTTACTCAAAAGCTTCAATTTTGACCCGTTTCAGGCACAGAAATGACTTTAAACACACTTATTCTAGTTGACAAAGTCATAATTCACATCCAACAGTCATTTAGAGTCAAAAGATTAAATGTTAAATTGTCATCATTATAGACCATTTTGGGATCGTTCGACAGGTCCGGAGTCATCGTTTTTCATCCGAAAATTGATTTTTTGGACTGTACCAAAAATGATTCAAAATGTCAATTGGATCATGCCTCATGTTGAATAACCACTTTTTAAACCCTCACAGTGACCAAAATTGCCATTTTTACAGAGTTTTGCTAACTCAAAAGCTTCAATTTTGACCCGTTTCAGGCACAGAAATGACTTTAAACACACTTATTTTAGTTGAAGAAGTCATAATTCACATCCAGCAGTTATTTAGAGTCAAAAGATTAAATGTTGAAATTTCATCCATATTGACCATTTTGGGATCGTTCGACAGGTCCGGAGTCATCGTTTTTCATCCGAAAATTGATTTTTCGGACTATACCAAAGATGATTCAAAATGTCAATTGGATCGTGCCTCATGTTGAATAACCACTTTTTAAACCCTCACAGTGACCAAAATTGCCATTTTTACAGAGTTTTGCTTACTCAAAAGCTTCCATTTTGACCCGTTTCAGGCACAGAAATGACTTTAAACACACTTATTCTAGGTGACAAAGTCTTAATTCACATCCAACAGTCATTTAGAGTCAAAAGATTAAATGTTGAAATTTCATCCATATTGACCATTTTGGGATCGTTCGACAGGTCCGGAGTCATCGTTTTTCATCCGAAAATTGATTTTTCGGACTGTACCAAAAATGATTCAAAATGTCAATTGGATCGTGCCTCATGTTGAATAACCACTTTTTAAACCCTCACAGTGACCAAAATTGCCATTTTTACAGAGTTTTGCTTACTCAAAAGCTTCAATTTTGACCCGTTTCAGGCACAGAAATGACTTTAAACACACTTATTTTAGTTAACAAAGTCATAATTCACATCCAACAGTCATTTAGAGTCAAAAGATTAAATGTTGAAATTTCATCCATATTGACCATTTTGGGATCGTTCGACAGGTCCGGAGTCATCGTTTTTCATCCGAAAATTGATTTTTTGGGCAGTACCAAAAATGATTCAAAATGTGAATTGGATCATGCCTCATGTTGAATAACCACTTTTTAAACCCTCACAGTGACAAAAATTGCCATTTTTACAGAGTTTTGCTTACTCAAAAGCTTCAATTTTGACCCGTTTCAGGCACAGAAATGACTTTAAACACACTTATTCTAGTTGACAAAGTCATAATTCACATCCAACAGTCATTTAGAGTCAAAAGATTAAATGTTAAAATGTCATCATTATAGACCATTTTGGGATCGTTCGACAGGTCCGGAGTCATCGTTTTTCATCCGAAAATTGATTTTTTGGACTGTACCAAAAATGATTCAAAATGTCAATTGGATCATGCCTCATGTTGAATAACCACTTTTTAAACCCTCACAGTGACCAAAATTGCCATTTTTACAGAGTTTTGCTTACTCAAAAGCTTCAATTTTGACCCGTTTCAGGCACAGAAATGACTTTAAACACACTTATTTTAGTTAACAAAGTCATAATTCACATCCAACAGTCATTTATAGTCAAGAGATTAAATGTTGAAATTTCATCATTATAGACCATTTTGGGATCGTTCGACAGGTCCGGAGTCATCGTTTTTCATCCGAAAATTGATTTTTTGGACTGTACCAAAAATGATTCAAAATGTCAATTGGATCATGCCTCATGTTGAATAACCACTTTTTAAACCCTCACAGTGACCAAAATTGCCATTTTTACAGAGTTTTCCTTACTCAAAAGCTTCAATTTTGACCCATTTCAGGCACAGAAATGACTTTAAACACACTTATTTTAGTTAACAAAGTCATAATTCACATCCAACAGTCATTTAGAGTCAAAAGATTAAATGTTGAAATTTCATCCATATTGACCATTTTGGGATCGTTCGACAGGTCCAGAGTCATCGTTTTTCATCCGAAAATTGATTTTTTGGGCAGTACCAAAAATGATTCAAAATCTGAATTGGATCATGCCTCATGTTGAATAACCACTTTTTAAACCCTCACAGTGACCAAAATTGCCATTTTTACAGAGTTTTGCTTACTCAAAAGCTTCAATTTTGACCCGTTTCAGGCACAGAAATGACTTTAAACACACTTATTTTAGTTGACAAAGTCATAATTCACATCCAACAGTCATTTAGAGTCAAAAGATTAAATGTTGAAATTTCATCCATATTGACCATTTTGGGATCGTTCGACAGGTCCGGAGTCATCGTTTTTCATCCGAAAATTGATTTTTTGGACTGTACCAAAAATGATTCAAAATGTCAATTGGATCGTGCCTCATGTTGAATAACCACTTTTTAAACCCTCACAGTGACAAAAATTGCCATTTTTACAGAGTTTTGCTTACTCAAAAGCTTCAATTTTGACCCGTTTCAGGCACAGAAATGACTTTAAACACACTTATTCTAGTTGACAAAGTCAAAATTCACATCCAACAGTCATTTAGAGTCAAAAGATTAAATGTTAAAATGTCATCATTATAGACCATTTTGGGATCGTTCGACAGGTCCGGAGTCATCGTTTTTCATCCGAAAATTGATTTTTTGGACTGTACCAAAAATGATTCAAAATGTCAATTGGATCATGCCTCATGTTGAATAACCACTTTTTAAACCCTCACAGTGACCAAAATTGCCATTTTTACAGAGTTTTGCTTACTCAAAAGCTTCAATTTTGACCCGTTTCAGGCACAGAAATGACTTTAAACACACTTATTTTAGTTAACAAAGTCATAATTCACATCCAACAGTCATTTAGAGTCAAAAGATTAAATGTTAAAATGTCATCATTATAGACCATTTTGGGATCGTTCGACAGGTCCGGAGTCATCGTTTTTCATCCGAAAATTGATTTTTTGGACTGTACCAAAAATGATTCAAAATGTCAATTGGATCATGCCTCATGTTGAATAACCACTTTTTAAACCCTCACAGTGACCAAAATTGCCATTTTTACAGAGTTTTGCTAACTCAAAAGCTTCAATTTTGACCCGTTTCAGGCACAGAAATGACTTTAAACACACTTATTTTAGTTGAAGAAGTCATAATTCACATCCAACAGTTATTTAGAGTCAAAAGATTAAATGTTGAAATTTCATCCATATTGACCATTTTGGGATCGTTCGACAGGTCCGGAGTCATCGTTTTTCATCCGAAAATTGATTTTTCGGACTGTACCAAAAATGATTCAAAATGTCAATTGGATCGTGCCTCATGTTGAATAACCACTTTTTAAACCCTCACAGTGACCAAAATTGCCATTTTTACAGAGTTTTGCTTACTCAAAAGCTTCCATTTTGACCCGTTTCAGGCACAGAAATGACTTTAAACACACTTATTCTAGTTGACAAAGTCTTAATTCACATCCAACAGTCATTTAGAGTCAAAAGATTAAATGTTGAAATTTCATCCATATTGACCATTTTGGGATCGTTCGACAGGTCCGGAGTCATCGTTTTTCATCCGAAAATTGATTTTTCGGACTGTACCAAAAATGATTCAAAATGTCAATTGGATCGTGCCTCATGTTGAATAACCACTTTTTAAACCCTCACAGTGACCAAAATTGCCATTTTTACAGAGTTTTGCTTACTCAAAAGCTTCAATTTTGACCCGTTTCAGGCACAGAAATGACTTTAAACACACTTATTTTAGTTAACAAAGTCATAATTCACATCCAACAGTCATTTAGAGTCAAAAGATTAAATGTTGAAATTTCATCCATATTGACCATTTTGGGATCGTTCGACAGGTCCGGAGTCATCGTTTTTCATCCGAAAATTGATTTTTTGGGCAGTACCAAAAATGATTCAAAATGTGAATTGGATCATGCCTCATGTTGAATAACCACTTTTTAAACCCTCACAGTGACCAAAATTGCCATTTTTACAGAGTTTTGCTAACTCAAAAGCTTCAATTTTGACCCGTTTCAGGCACAGAAATGACTTTAAACACACTTATTTTAGTTGAAGAAGTCATAATTCACATCCAACAGTTATTTAGAGTCAAAAGATTAAATGTTGAAATTTCATCCATATTGACCATTTTGGGATCGTTCGACAGGTCCGGAGTCATCGTTTTTCATCCGAAAATTGATTTTTCGGACTGTACCAAAAATGATTCAAAATGTCAATTGGATTATGCCTCATGTTGAATAGCCACTTTTTAAACCCTCACAGTGACCAAAATTGCCATTTTTACAGAGTTTTGCTTACTCAAAAGCTTCAATTTTGACCCGTTTCAGGCACAGAAATGACTTTAAACACACTTATTCTAGTTGACAAAGTCATAATTCACATCCAACAGTCATTTAGAGTCAAAAGATTAAATGTTAAAATGTCATCATTATAGACCATTTTGGGATCGTTCGACAGGTCCGGAGTCATCGTTTTTCATCCGAAAATTGATTTTTTGGACTGTACCAAAAATGATTCAAAATGTCAATTGGATCATGCCTCATGTTGAATAACCACTTTTTAAACCCTCACAGTGACCAAAATTGCCATTTTTACAGAGTTTTGCTTACTCAAAAGCTTCCATTTTGACCCGTTTCAGGCACAGAAATGACTTTAAACACACTTATTCTAGTTGACAAAGTCTTAATTCACATCCAACAGTCATTTAGAGTCAAAAGATTAAATGTTGAAATTTCATCCATATTGACCATTTTGGGATCGTTCGACAGGTCCGGAGTCATCGTTTTTCATCCGAAAATTGATTTTTCGGACTGTACCAAAAATGATTCAAAATGTCAATTGGATCGTGCCTCATGTTGAATAACCACTTTTTAAACCCTCACAGTGACCAAAATTGCCATTTTTACAGAGTTTTGCTTACTCAAAAGCTTCAATTTTGACCCGTTTCAGGCACAGAAATGACTTTAAACACACTTATTTTAGTTAACAAAGTCATAATTCACATCCAACAGTCATTTAGAGTCAAAAGATTAAATGTTGAAATTTCATCCATATTGACCATTTTGGGATCGTTCGACAGGTCCGGAGTCATCGTTTTTCATCCGAAAATTGATTTTTTGGGCAGTACCAAAAATGATTCAAAATGTGAATTGGATCATGCCTCATGTTGAATAACCACTTTTTAAACCCTCACAGTGACAAAAATTGCCATTTTTACAGAGTTTTGCTTACTCAAAAGCTTCAATTTTGACCCGTTTCAGGCACAGAAATGACTTTAAACACACTTATTCTAGTTGACAAAGTCATAATTCACATCCAACAGTCATTTAGAGTCAAAAGATTAAATGTTAAAATGTCATCATTATAGACCATTTTGGGATCGTTCGACAGGTCCGGAGTCATCGTTTTTCATCCGAAAATTGATTTTTTGGACTGTACCAAAAATGATTCAAAATGTCAATTGGATCATGCCTCATGTTGAATAACCACTTTTTAAACCCTCACAGTGACCAAAATTGCCATTTTTACAGAGTTTTGCTTACTCAAAAGCTTCAATTTTGACCCGTTTCAGGCACAGAAATGACTTTAAACACACTTATTTTAGTTAACAAAGTCATAATTCACATCCAACAGTCATTTATAGTCAAGAGATTAAATGTTGAAATTTCATCATTATAGACCATTTTGGGATCGTTCGACAGGTCCGGAGTCATCGTTTTTCATCCGAAAATTGATTTTTTGGACTGTACCAAAAATGATTCAAAATGTCAATTGGATCATGCCTCATGTTGAATAACCACTTTTTAAACCCTCACAGTGACCAAAATTGCCATTTTTACAGAGTTTTCCTTACTCAAAAGCTTCAATTTTGACCCATTTCAGGCACAGAAATGACTTTAAACACACTTATTTTAGTTAACAAAGTCATAATTCACATCCAACAGTCATTTAGAGTCAAAAGATTAAATGTTGAAATTTCATCCATATTGACCATTTTGGGATCGTTCGACAGGTCCGGAGTCATCGTTTTTCATCCGAAAATTGATTTTTTGGACTGTACCAAAAATGATTCAAAATGTCAATTGGATCGTGCCTCATGTTGAATAACCACTTTTTAAACCCTCACAGTGACAAAAATTGCCATTTTTACAGAGTTTTGCTTACTCAAAAGCTTCAATTTTGACCCGTTTCAGGCACAGAAATGACTTTAAACACACTTATTCTAGTTGACAAAGTCAAAATTCACATCCAACAGTCATTTAGAGTCAAAAGATTAAATGTTAAAATGTCATCATTATAGACCATTTTGGGATCGTTCGACAGGTCCGGAGTCATCGTTTTTCATCCGAAAATTGATTTTTTGGACTGTACCAAAAATGATTCAAAATGTCAATTGGATCATGCCTCATGTTGAATAACCACTTTTTAAACCCTCACAGTGACCAAAATTGCCATTTTTACAGAGTTTTGCTTACTCAAAAGCTTCAATTTTGACCCGTTTCAGGCACAGAAATGACTTTAAACACACTTATTTTAGTTAACAAAGTCATAATTCACATCCAACAGTCATTTAGAGTCAAAAGATTAAATGTTAAAATGTCATCATTATAGACCATTTTGGGATCGTTCGACAGGTCCGGAGTCATCGTTTTTCATCCGAAAATTGATTTTTTGGACTGTACCAAAAATGATTCAAAATGTCAATTGGATCATGCCTCATGTTGAATAACCACTTTTTAAACCCTCACAGTGACCAAAATTGCCATTTTTACAGAGTTTTGCTAACTCAAAAGCTTCAATTTTGACCCGTTTCAGGCACAGAAATGACTTTAAACACACTTATTTTAGTTGAAGAAGTCATAATTCACATCCAGCAGTTATTTAGAGTCAAAAGATTAAATGTTGAAATTTCATCCATATTGACCATTTTGGGATCATTCGACAGGTCCGGAGTCATCGTTTTTCATCCGAAAATTGATTTTTCGGACTGTACCAAAAATGATTCAAAATGTCAATTGGATCATGCCTCATGTTGAATAGCCACTTTTTAAACCCTCACAGTGACCAAAATTGCCATTTTTACAGAGTTTTGCTTACTCAAAAGCTTCAATTTTGACCCGTTTCAGGCACAGAAATGACTTTAAACACACTTATTCTAGTTGACAAAGTCATAATTCACATCCAACAGTCATTTAGAGTCAAAAGATTAAATGTTAAAATGTCATCATTATAGACCATTTTGGGATCGTTCGACAGGTCCGGAGTCATCGTTTTTCATCCGAAAATTGATTTTTTGGACTGTACCAAAAATGATTCAAAATGTCAATTGGATCATGCCTCATGTTGAATAACCACTTTTTAAACCCTCACAGTGACCAAAATTGCCATTTTTACAGAGTTTTGCTTACTCAAAAGCTTCAATTTTGACCCGTTTCAGGCACAGAAATGACTTTAAACACACTTATTTTAGTTAACAAAGTCATAATTCACATCCAACAGTCATTTATAGTCAAGAGATTAAATGTTGAAATTTCATCATTATAGACCATTTTGGGATCGTTCGACAGGTCCGGAGTCATCGTTTTTCATCCGAAAATTGATTTTTTGGACTGTACCAAAAATGATTCAAAATGTCAATTGGATCATGCCTCATGTTGAATAACCACTTTTTAAACCCTCACAGTGACCAAAATTGCCATTTTTACAGAGTTTTCCTTACTCAAAAGCTTCAATTTTGACCCATTTCAGGCACAGAAATGACTTTAAACACACTTATTTTAGTTAACAAAGTCATAATTCACATCCAACAGTCATTTAGAGTCAAAAGATTAAATGTTGAAATTTCATCCATATTGACCATTTTGGGATCGATCGACAGGTCCGGAGTCATCGTTTTTCATCCGAAAATTGATTTTTTGGGCAGTACCAAAAATGATTCAAAATCTGAATTGGATCATGCCTCATGTTGAATAACCACTTTTTAAACCCTCACAGTGACCAAAATTGCCATTTTTACAGAGTTTTGCTTACTCAAAAGCTTCAATTTTGACCCGTTTCAGGCACAGAAATGACTTTAAACACACTTATTTTAGTTGACAAAGTCATAATTCACATCCAACAGTCATTTAGAGTCAAAAGATTAAATGTTGAAATTTCATCCATATTGACCATTTTGGGATCGTTCGACAGGTCCGGAGTCATCGTTTTTCATCCGAAAATTGATTTTTTGGACTGTACCAAAAATGATTCAAAATGTCAATTGGATCGTGCCTCATGTTGAATAACCACTTTTTAAACCCTCACAGTGACAAAAATTGCCATTTTTACAGAGTTTTGCTTACTCAAAAGCTTCAATTTTGACCCGTTTCAGGCACAGAAATGACTTTAAACACACTTATTCTAGTTGACAAAGTCAAAATTCACATCCAACAGTCATTTAGAGTCAAAAGATTAAATGTTAAAATGTCATCATTATAGACCATTTTGGGATCGTTCGACAGGTCCGGAGTCATCGTTTTTCATCCGAAAATTGATTTTTTGGACTGTACCAAAAATGATTCAAAATGTCAATTGGATCATGCCTCATGTTGAATAACCACTTTTTAAACCCTCACAGTGACCAAAATTGCCATTTTTACAGAGTTTTGCTTACTCAAAAGCTTCAATTTTGACCCGTTTCAGGCACAGAAATGACTTTAAATACACTTATTTTAGTTAACAAAGTCATAATTCACATCCAACAGTCATTTAGAGTCAAAAGATTAAATGTTAAAATGTCATCATTATAGACCATTTTGGGATCGTTCGACAGGTCCGGAGTCATCGTTTTTCATCCGAAAATTGATTTTTTGGACTGTACCAAAAATGATTCAAAATGTCAATTGGATCATGCCTCATGTTGAATAACCACTTTTTAAACCCTCACAGTGACCAAAATTGCCATTTTTACAGAGTTTTGCTAACTCAAAAGCTTCAATTTTGACCCGTTTCAGGCACAGAAATGACTTTAAACACACTTATTTTAGTTGAAGAAGTCATAATTCACATCCAACAGTTATTTAGAGTCAAAAGATTAAATGTTGAAATTTCATCCATATTGACCATTTTGGGATCGTTCGACAGGTCCGGAGTCATCGTTTTTCATCCGAAAATTGATTTTTCGGACTGTACCAAAAATGATTCAAAATGTCAATTGGATCGTGCCTCATGTTGAATAACCACTTTTTAAACCCTCACAGTGACCAAAATTGCCATTTTTACAGAGTTTTGCTTACTCAAAAGCTTCCATTTTGACCCGTTTCAGGCACAGAAATGACTTTAAACACACTTATTCTAGTTGACAAAGTCTTAATTCACATCCAACAGTCATTTAGAGTCAAAAGATTAAATGTTGAAATTTCATCCATATTGACCATTTTGGGATCGTTCGACAGGTCCGGAGTCATCGTTTTTCATCCGAAAATTGATTTTTCGGACTGTACCAAAAATGATTCAAAATGTCAATTGGATCGTGCCTCATGTTGAATAACCACTTTTTAAACCCTCACAGTGACCAAAATTGCCATTTTTACAGAGTTTTGCTTACTCAAAAGCTTCAATTTTGACCCGTTTCAGGCACAGAAATGACTTTAAACACACTTATTTTAGTTAACAAAGTCATAATTCACATCCAACAGTCATTTAGAGTCAAAAGATTAAATGTTTAAATTTCATCCATATTGACCATTTTGGGATCGTTCGACAGGTCCGGAGTCATCGTTTTTCATCCGAAAATTGATTTTTTGGGCAGTACCAAAAATGATTCAAAATGTGAATTGGATCATGCCTCATGTTGAATAACCACTTTTTAAACCCTCACAGTGACCAAAATTGCCATTTTTACAGAGTTTTGCTAACTCAAAAGCTTCAATTTTGACCCGTTTCAGGCACAGAAATGACTTTAAACACACTTATTTTAGTTGAAGAAGTCATAATTCACATCCAACAGTTATTTAGAGTCAAAAGATTAAATGTTGAAATTTCATCCATATTGACCATTTTGGGATCGTTCGACAGGTCCGGAGTCATCGTTTTTCATCCGAAAATTGATTTTTCGGACTGTACCAAAAATGATTCAAAATGTCAATTGGATTATGCCTCATGTTGAATAGCCACTTTTTAAACCCTCACAGTGACCAAAATTGCCATTTTTACAGAGTTTTGCTTACTCAAAAGCTTCAATTTTGACCCGTTTCAGGCACAGAAATGACTTTAAACACACTTATTCTAGTTGACAAAGTCATAATTCACATCCAACAGTCATTTAGAGTCAAAAGATTAAATGTTAAAATGTCATCATTATAGACCATTTTGGGATCGTTCGACAGGTCCGGAGTCATCGTTTTTCATCCGAAAATTGATTTTTTGGACTGTACCAAAAATGATTCAAAATGTCAATTGGATCATGCCTCATGTTGAATAACCACTTTTTAAACCCTCACAGTGACCAAAATTGCCATTTTTACAGAGTTTTGCTAACTCAAAAGCTTCAATTTTGACCCGTTTCAGGCACAGAAATGACTTTAAACACACTTATTTTAGTTGAAGAAGTCATAATTCACATCCAGCAGTTATTTAGAGTCAAAAGATTAAATGTTGAAATTTCATCCATATTGACCATTTTGGGATCGTTCGACAGGTCCGGAGTCATCGTTTTTCATCCGAAAATTGATTTTTCGGACTATACCAAAGATGATTCAAAATGTCAATTGGATCGTGCCTCATGTTGAATAACCACTTTTTAAACCCTCACAGTGACCAAAATTGCCATTTTTACAGAGTTTTGCTTACTCAAAAGCTTCCATTTTGACCCGTTTCAGGCACAGAAATGACTTTAAACACACTTATTCTAGTTGACAAAGTCTTAATTCACATCCAACAGTCATTTAGAGTCAAAAGATTAAATGTTGAAATTTCATCCATATTGACCATTTTGGGATCGTTCGACAGGTCCGGAGTCATCGTTTTTCATCCGAAAATTGATTTTTCGGACTGTACCAAAAATGATTCAAAATGTCAATTGGATCGTGCCTCATGTTGAATAACCACTTTTTAAACCCTCACAGTGACCAAAATTGCCATTTTTACAGAGTTTTGCTTACTCAAAAGCTTCAATTTTGACCCGTTTCAGGCACAGAAATGACTTTAAACACACTTATTTTAGTTAACAAAGTCATAATTCACATCCAACAGTCATTTAGAGTCAAAAGATTAAATGTTGAAATTTCATCCATATTGACCATTTTGGGATCGTTCGACAGGTCCGGAGTCATCGTTTTTCATCCGAAAATTGATTTTTTGGGCAGTACCAAAAATGATTCAAAATGTGAATTGGATCATGCCTCATGTTGAATAACCACTTTTTAAACCCTCACAGTGACAAAAATTGCCATTTTTACAGAGTTTTGCTTACTCAAAAGCTTCAATTTTGACCCGTTTCAGGCACAGAAATGACTTTAAACACACTTATTCTAGTTGACAAAGTCATAATTCACATCCAACAGTCATTTAGAGTCAAAAGATTAAATGTTAAAATGTCATCATTATAGACCATTTTGGGATCGTTCGACAGGTCCGGAGTCATCGTTTTTCATCCGAAAATTGATTTTTTGGACTGTACCAAAAATGATTCAAAATGTCAATTGGATCATGCCTCATGTTGAATAACCACTTTTTAAACCCTCACAGTGACCAAAATTGCCATTTTTACAGAGTTTTGCTTACTCAAAAGCTTCAATTTTGACCCGTTTCAGGCACAGAAATGACTTTAAACACACTTATTTTAGTTAACAAAGTCATAATTCACATCCAACAGTCATTTATAGTCAAGAGATTAAATGTTGAAATTTCATCATTATAGACCATTTTGGGATCGTTCGACAGGTCCGGAGTCATCGTTTTTCATCCGAAAATTGATTTTTTGGACTGTACCAAAAATGATTCAAAATGTCAATTGGATCATGCCTCATGTTGAATAACCACTTTTTAAACCCTCACAGTGACCAAAATTGCCATTTTTACAGAGTTTTCCTTACTCAAAAGCTTCAATTTTGACCCATTTCAGGCACAGAAATGACTTTAAACACACTTATTTTAGTTAACAAAGTCATAATTCACATCCAACAGTCATTTAGAGTCAAAAGATTAAATGTTGAAATTTCATCCATATTGACCATTTTGGGATCGTTCGACAGGTCCGGAGTCATCGTTTTTCATCCGAAAATTGATTTTTTGGGCAGTACCAAAAATGATTCAAAATCTGAATTGGATCATGCCTCATGTTGAATAACCACTTTTTAAACCCTCACAGTGACCAAAATTGCCATTTTTACAGAGTTTTGCTTACTCAAAAGCTTCAATTTTGACCCGTTTCAGGCACAGAAATGACTTTAAACACACTTATTTTAGTTGACAAAGTCATAATTCACATCCAACAGTCATTTAGAGTCAAAAGATTAAATGTTGAAATTTCATCCATATTGACCATTTTGGGATCGTTCGACAGGTCCGGAGTCATCGTTTTTCATCCGAAAATTGATTTTTTGGACTGTACCAAAAATGATTCAAAATGTCAATTGGATCGTGCCTCATGTTGAATAACCACTTTTTAAACCCTCACAGTGACAAAAATTGCCATTTTTACAGAGTTTTGCTTACTCAAAAGCTTCAATTTTGACCCGTTTCAGGCACAGAAATGACTTTAAACACACTTATTCTAGTTGACAAAGTCAAAATTCACATCCAACAGTCATTTAGAGTCAAAAGATTAAATGTTAAAATGTCATCATTATAGACCATTTTGGGATCGTTCGACAGGTCCGGAGTCATCGTTTTTCATCCGAAAATTGATTTTTTGGACTGTACCAAAAATGATTCAAAATGTCAATTGGATCATGCCTCATGTTGAATAACCACTTTTTAAACCCTCACAGTGACCAAAATTGCCATTTTTACAGAGTTTTGCTTACTCAAAAGCTTCAATTTTGACCCGTTTCAGGCACAGAAATGACTTTAAACACACTTATTTTAGTTAACAAAGTCATAATTCACATCCAACAGTCATTTAGAGTCAAAAGATTAAATGTTAAAATGTCATCATTATAGACCATTTTGGGATCGTTCGACAGGTCCGGAGTCATCGTTTTTCACCCGAAAATTGATTTTTTGGACTGTACCAAAAATGATTCAAAATGTCAATTGGATCATGCCTCATGTTGAATAACCACTTTTTAAACCCTCACAGTGACCAAAATTGCCATTTTTACAGAGTTTTGCTAACTCAAAAGCTTCAATTTTGACCCGTTTCAGGCACAGAAATGACTTTAAACACACTTATTTTAGTTGAAGAAGTCATAATTCACATCCAACAGTTATTTAGAGTCAAAAGATTAAATGTTGAAATTTCATCCATATTGACCATTTTGGGATCATTCGACAGGTCCGGAGTCATCGTTTTTCATCCGAAAATTGATTTTTCGGACTGTACCAAAAATGATTCAAAATGTCAATTGGATCATGCCTCATGTTGAATAGCCACTTTTTAAACCCTCACAGTGACCAAAATTGCCATTTTTACAGAGTTTTGCTTACTCAAAAGCTTCAATTTTGACCCGTTTCAGGCACAGAAATGACTTTAAACACACTTATTCTAGTTGACAAAGTCATAATTCACATCCAACAGTCATTTAGAGTCAAAAGATTAAATGTTAAAATGTCATCATTATAGACCATTTTGGGATCGTTCGACAGGTCCGGAGTCATCGTTTTTCATCCGAAAATTGATTTTTTGGACTGTACCAAAAATGATTCAAAATGTCAATTGGATCATGCCTCATGTTGAATAACCACTTTTTAAACCCTCACAGTGACCAAAATTGCCATTTTTACAGAGTTTTGCTTACTCAAAAGCTTCAATTTTGACCCGTTTCAGGCACAGAAATGACTTTAAACACACTTATTTTAGTTAACAAAGTCATAATTCACATCCAACAGTCATTTATAGTCAAGAGATTAAATGTTGAAAATTCATCATTATAGACCATTTTGGGATCGTTCGACAGGTCCGGAGTCCTCGTTTTTCATCCGAAAATTATTTTTTGGACTGTACCAAAAATGATTCAAAATGTCAATTGGATCATGCCTCATGTTGAATAACCACTTTTTAAACCCTCACAGTGACCAAAATTGCCATTTTTACAGAGTTTTCCTTACTCAAAAGCTTCAATTTTGACCCATTTCAGGCACAGAAATGACTTTAAACACACTTATTTTAGTTAACAAAGTCATAATTCACATCCAACAGTCATTTAGAGTCAAAAGATTAAATGTTGAAATTTCATCCATATTGACCATTTTGGGATCGATCGACAGGTCCGGAGTCATCGTTTTTCATCCGAAAATTGATTTTTTGGGCAGTACCAAAAATGATTCAAAATCTGAATTGGATCATGCCTCATGTTGAATAACCACTTTTTAAACCCTCACAGTGACCAAAATTGCCATTTTTACAGAGTTTTGCTTACTCAAAAGCTTCAATTTTGACCCGTTTCAGGCACAGAAATGACTTTAAACACACTTATTTTAGTTGACAAAGTCATAATTCACATCCAACAGTCATTTAGAGTCAAAAGATTAAATGTTGAAATTTCATCCATATTGACCATTTTGGGATCGTTCGACAGGTCCGGAGTCATCGTTTTTCATCCGAAAATTGATTTTTTGGACTGTACCAAAAATGATTCAAAATGTCAATTGGATCGTGCCTCATGTTGAATAACCACTTTTTAAACCCTCACAGTGACAAAAATTGCCATTTTTACAGAGTTTTGCTTACTCAAAAGCTTCAATTTTGACCCGTTTCAGGCACAGAAATGACTTTAAACACACTTATTCTAGTTGACAAAGTCAAAATTCACATCCAACAGTCATTTAGAGTCAAAAGATTAAATGTTAAAATGTCATCATTATAGACCATTTTGGGATCGTTCGACAGGTCCGGAGTCATCGTTTTTCATCCGAAAATTGATTTTTTGGACTGTACCAAAAATGATTCAAAATGTCAATTGGATCATGCCTCATGTTGAATAACCACTTTTTAAACCCTCACAGTGACCAAAATTGCCATTTTTACAGAGTTTTGCTTACTCAAAAGCTTCAATTTTGACCCGTTTCAGGCACAGAAATGACTTTAAACACACTTATTTTAGTTAACAAAGTCATAATTCACATCCAACAGTCATTTAGAGTCAAAAGATTAAATGTTAAAATGTCATCATTATAGACCATTTTGGGATCGTTCGACAGGTCCGGAGTCATCGTTTTTCATCCGAAAATTGATTTTTTGGACTGTACCAAAAATGATTCAAAATGTCAATTGGATCATGCCTCATGTTGAATAACCACTTTTTAAACCCTCACAGTGACCAAAATTGCCATTTTTACAGAGTTTTGCTAACTCAAAAGCTTCAATTTTGACCCGTTTCAGGCACAGAAATGACTTTAAACACACTTATTTTAGTTGAAGAAGTCATAATTCACATCCAACAGTTATTTAGAGTCAAAAGATTAAATGTTGAAATTTCATCCATATTGACCATTTTGGGATCGTTCGACAGGTCCGGAGTCATCGTTTTTCATCCGAAAATTGATTTTTCGGACTGTACCAAAAATGATTCAAAATGTCAATTAGATCGTGCCTCATGTTGAATAACCACTTTTTAAACCCTCACAGTGACCAAAATTGCCATTTTTACAGAGTTTTGCTTACTCAAAAGCTTCCATTTTGACCCGTTTCAGGCACAGAAATGACTTTAAACACACTTATTCTAGTTGACAAAGTCTTAATTCACATCCAACAGTCATTTAGAGTCAAAAGATTAAATGTTAAAATGTCATCATTATAGACCATTTTGGGATCGTTCGACAGGTCCGGAGTCATCGTTTTTCATCCGAAAATTGATTTTTTGGACTGTACCAAAAATGATTCAAAATGTCAATTGGATCATGCCTCATGTTGAATAACCACTTTTTAAACCCTCACAGTGACCAAAATTGCCATTTTTACAGAGTTTTGCTAACTCAAAAGATTCAATTTTGACCCGTTTCAGGCACAGAAATGACTTTAAACACACTTATTTTAGTTGAAGAAGTCATAATTCACATCCAGCAGTTATTTAGAGTCAAAAGATTAAATGTTGAAATTTCATCCATATTGACCATTTTGGGATCGTTCGACAGGTCCGGAGTCATCGTTTTTCATCCGAAAATTGATTTTTCGGACTATACCAAAGATGATTCAAAATGTCAATTGGATCGTGCCTCATGTTGAATAACCACTTTTTAAACCCTCACAGTGACCAAAATTGCCATTTTTACAGAGTTTTGCTTACTCAAAAGCTTCAATTTTGACCCGTTTCAGGCACAGAAATGACTTTAAACACACTTATTTTAGTTAACAAAGTCATAATTCACATCCAACAGTCATTTAGAGTCAAAAGATTAAATGTTGAAATTTCATCCATATTGACCATTTTGGGATCGTTCGACAGGTCCGGAGTCATCGTTTTTCATCCGAAAATTGATTTTTTGGGCAGTACCAAAAATGATTCAAAATGTGAATTGGATCATGCCTCATGTTGAATAACCACTTTTTAAACCCTCACAGTGACAAAAATTGCCATTTTTACAGAGTTTTGCTTACTCAAAAGCTTCAATTTTGACCCGTTTCAGGCACAGAAATGACTTTAAACACACTTATTCTAGTTGACAAAGTCATAATTCACATCCAACAGTCATTTAGAGTCAAAAGATTAAATGTTAAAATGTCATCATTATAGACCATTTTGGGATCGTTCGACAGGTCCGGAGTCATCGTTTTTCATCCGAAAATTGATTTTTTGGACTGTACCAAAAATGATTCAAAATGTCAATTGGATCATGCCTCATGTTGAATAACCACTTTTTAAACCCTCACAGTGACCAAAATTGCCATTTTTACAGAGTTTTGCTTACTCAAAAGCTTCAATTTTGACCCGTTTCAGGCACAGAAATGACTTTAAACACACTTATTTTAGTTAACAAAGTCATAATTCACATCCAACAGTCATTTATAGTCAAGAGATTAAATGTTGAAATTTCATCATTATAGACCATTTTGGGATCGTTCGACAGGTCCGGAGTCATCGTTTTTCATCCGAAAATTGATTTTTTGGACTGTACCAAAAATGATTCAAAATGTCAATTTGGATCATGCCTCATGTTGAATAACCACTTTTTTAAACCCTCACAGTGACCAAAATTGCCATTTTTTACAGAGTTTTGCTCACTCAAAAGCTTCAATTTTGACCCGTTTCTGGCACAGAAATGACTTTAAACACACTTATTTTAGTTGACAAAGTCATAATTCACATCCAACAGTCATTTAGAGTCAAAAGATTAAATGTTGAAATTTCATCCATATTGACCATTTTGGGATCGTTCGACAGGTCCGGAGTCATCGTTTTTCATCCGAAAATTGATTTTTTGGACTGTACCAAAAATGATTCAAAATGTCAATTGGATCGTGCCTCATGTTGAATAACCACTTTTTAAACCCTCACAGTGACAAAAATTGCCATTTTTACAGAGTTTTGCTTACTCAAAAGCTTCAATTTTGACCCGTTTCAGGCACAGAAATGACTTTAAACACACTTATTCTAGTTGACAAAGTCATAATTCACATCCAACAGTCATTTATAGTCAAAAGATTAAATGTTAAAATGTCATCATTATAGACCATTTTGGGATCGTTCGACAGGTCCGGAGTCATCGTTTTTCATCCGAAAATGGATTTTTTGGACTGTACCAAAAATGATTCAAAATGTCAATTGGATCATGCCTCATGTTGAATAACCACTTTTTAAACCCTCACAGTGACCAAAATTGCCATTTTTACAGAGTTTTGCTTACTCAAAAGCTTCAATTTTGACCCGTTTCAGGCACAGAAATGACTTTAAACACACTTATTTTAGTTAACAAAGTCATAATTCACATCCAACAGTCATTTATAGTCAAGAGATTAAATGTTGAAATTTCATCACTATAGACCATTTTGGGATCGTTCGACAGGTCCGGAGTCATCGTTTTTCATCCGAAAATTGATTTTTTGGACTGTACCAAAAATGATTCAAAATGTCAATTGGATCATGCCTCATGTTGAATAACCACTTTTTAAACCCTCACAGTGACCATAATTGCCATTTTTACAGAGTTTTGCTTACTCAAAAGCTTCCATTTTGACCCGTTTCAGGCACAGAAATGACCTTAAACACACTTATTTTAGTTGACAATGTCATAATTCACATCCAACAGTCATTTAGAGTCAAAAGATTAAATGTTAAAATTTCATCCATATTGACCATTTTGGGATCGTTTGACAGGTCTGGAGTCATCGTTTTTCATCCGAAAATTGATTTTTTGGACTGTACCAAAAATGATTCAAAATGTCAATTGGATCATGCCTCATGTTGAATAACCACTTTTTAAACCCTCACAGTGACCAAAATTGCCATTTTTACAGAGTCTTGCTTACTCAAAAGCTTCAATTTTGACCCGTTTCAGGCACATAAATGACTTTAAACACACTTATTTTAGTTGACAAAGTCATAATTCACATCCAACAGTCATTTAGAGTCAAAAGATTAAATGTTGAAATTTCATCCATATTGACCATTTTGGGATCGTTCGACAGGTCCGGAGTCATCGTTTTTCATCCGAAAATTGATTTTTTGGACTGTACCAAAAATGATTCAAAATGTCAATTGGATCGTGCCTCATGTTGAATAACCACTTTTTAAACCCTCACAGTGACCAAAATTGCCATTTTTACAGAGTTTTGCTTACTTAAAAGCTTCAATTTTGACCCGTTTCAGGCACAGAAATGACTTTAAACACACTTATTCTAGTTGACAAAGTCATAATTCACATCCAACAGTCATTTAGAGTCAAAAGATTAAATGTTAAAATGTCATCATTATAGACCATTTTGGGATCGTTCGACAGGTCCGGAGTCATCGTTTTTCATCTGAAAATTGATTTTTTGGACTGTACCAAAAATGATTCAAAATGTCAATTGGATCATGCCTCATGTTGAATAACCACTTTTTAAACCCTCACAGTGACCAAAATTGCCATTTTTACAGAGTTTTGCTTACTCAAAAGCTTCCATTTTGACCCGTTTCAGGCAAAGAAATGACTTTAAACACACTTATTTTAGTTGACAAAGTCAAAATTCACATCCAACAGTCATTTAGAGTCAAAAGATTAAATGTTGAAATTTCATCCATATTGACCATTTTGGGATCGTTCGACAGGTCCGGAGTCATCGTTTTTCATCCGAAAATTGATTTTTTGGACTGTACCAAAAATGATTCAAAATGTCAATTGGATCGTGCCTCATGTTGAATAACCACTTTTTAAACCCTCACAGTGACAATAATTGCCATTTTTACAGTTTTGCTTACTCAAAAGCTTCAATTTTGACCCATTTCAGGCACAGAAATGACTTTAAACACACTTATTCTAGTTGACAAAGTCATAATTCACATCCAACAGTCATTTAGAGTCAAAAGATTAAATGTTAAAATGTCATCATTATAGACCATTTTGGGATCGTTCGACAGGTCCGGAGTCATCGTTTTTCATCCGAAAATTGATTTTTTGGACTGTACCAAAAATGATTCAAAATGTCCATTGGATCATGCCTCATGTTGAATAACCACTTTTTAAACCCTCACAGTGACCAAAATTGCCATTTTTACAGAGTTTTGCTTACTCAAAAGCTTCAATTTTGACCCGTTTCAGGCACAGAAATGACTTTAAACACACTTATTTTAGTTAACAAAGTCATAATTCACATCCAACAGTCATTTATAGTCAAGAGATTAAATGTTGAAATTTCATCATTATAGACCATTTTGGGATCGTTCGACAGGTCCGGAGTCATCGTTTTTCATCCGAAAATTGATTTTTTGGACTGTACCAAAAATGATTCAAAATGTCAATTGGATCATGCCTCATGTTGAATAACCACTTTTTAAACCCTCACAGTGACCAAAATTGCCATTTTTACAGAGTTTTCCTTACTCAAAAGCTTCAATTTTGACCCATTTCAGGCACAGAAATGACTTTAAACACACTTATTTTAGTTAACAAAGTCATAATTCACATCCAACAGTCATTTAGAGTCAAAAGATTAAATGTTAAAATTTCATCCATATTGACCATTTTGGGATCGTTCGACAGGTCCGGAGTCATCGTTTTTCATCCGAAAATTGATTTTTTGGGCAGTACCAAAAATGATTCAAAATGTGAATTGGATCATGCCTCATGTTGAATAACCACTTTTTAAACCCTCACAGTGACCAAAATTGCCATTTTTACAGAGTTTTGCTTACTCAAAAGCTTCAATTTTGACCCGTTTCAGGCACAGAAATGACTTTAAACACACTTATTTTAGTTGACAAAGTCATAATTCACATCCAACAGTCATTTAGAGTCAAAAGATTAAATGTTGAAATTTCATCCATATTGACCATTTTGGGATCGTTCGACAGGTCCGGAGTCATCGTTTTTCATCCGAAAATTGATTTTTTGGACTGTTCAAAAATGATTCAAAATGTCAATTGGATCGTGCCTCATGTTGAATAACCACTTTTTAAACCCTCACAGTGACAATAATTGCCATTTTTACAGAGTTTTGCTTACTCAAAAGCTTCAATTTTGACCCGTTTCAGGCACAGAAATGACTTTAAACACACTTATTTTAGTTAACAAAGTCATAATTCACATCCAACAGTCATTTATAGTCAAGAGATTAAATGTTGAAATTTCATCATTATAGACCATTTTGCGATCTTTCGACAGGTTCGGAGTCATCGTTTTTCATCCGAAAATTGATTTTTTGGACTGTACCAAAAATGATTCAAAATGTCAATTGGATCATGCCTCATGTTGAATAACCACTTTTTAAACCCTCACAGTGACCAAAATTGCCATTTTTACAGAGTTTTGCTTACTCAAAAGCTTCAATTTTGACCCGTTTCAGGCACAGAAATGACTTTAAACACACTTATTCTAGTTGACAAAGTCATAATTCGCATCCAACAGTCATTTAGAGTCAAAAGATTAAATGTTAAAATGTCATCATTATAGACCATTTTGGGATCGTTCGACAGGTCCGGAGTCATCGTTTTTCATCCGAAAATTGATTTTTTGGACTGTACCAAAAATGATTCAAAATGTCAATTGGATCATGCCTCATGTTGAATAACCACTTTTTAAACCCTCACAGTGACCAAAATTGCCATTTTTACAGAGTTTTGCTTACTCAAAAGCTTCAATTTTGACCCGTTTCAGGCACAGAAATGACTTTAAACACACTTATTTTAGTTAACAAAGTCATAATTCACATCCAACAGTCATTTATAGTCAAGAGATTAAATGTTGAAATTTCATCATTATAGACCATTTTGGGATCGTTCGACAGGTCCGGAGTCATCGTTTTTCATCCGAAAATTGATTTTTTTGGACTGTACCAAAAATGATTCAAAATGTCAATTGGATCATGCCTCATGTTGAATAACCACTTTTTAAACCCTCACAGTGACCAAAATTGCCATTTTTACAGAGTTTTCCTTACTCAAAAGCTTCAATTTTGACCCATTTCAGGCACAGAAATGACTTTAAACACACTTATTTTAGTTAACAAAGTCATAATTCACATCCAACAGTCATTTAGAGTCAAAATATTAAATGTTGAAATTTCATCCATATTGACCATTTTGGGATCGTTCGACAGGTCCGGAGTCATCGTTTTTCATCCGAAAATTGATTTTTTGGGCAGTACCAAAAATGATTCAAAATCTGAATTGAATCATGCCTCATGTTGAATAACCACTTTTTAAACCCTCACAGTGACCAAAATTGCCATTTTTACAGAGTTTTGCTTACTCAAAAGCTTCAATTTTGACCCGTTTCAGGCACAGAAATGACTTTAAACACACTTATTTTAGTTGACAAAGTCATAATTCACATCCAACAGTCATTTAGAGTCAAAAGATTAAATGTTGAAATTTCATCCATATTGACCATTTTGGGATCGTTCGACAGGTCCGGAGTCATCGTTTTTCATCCGAAAATTGATTTTTTGGACTGTACCAAAAATGATTCAAAATGTCAATTGGATCGTGCCTCATGTTGAATAACCACTTTTTAAACCCTCACAGTGACAAAAATTGCCATTTTTATAGAGTTTTGCTTACTCAAAAGCTTCAATTTTGACCCGTTTCAGGCACAGAAATGACTTTAAACACACTTATTCTAGTTGACAAAGTCATAATTCACATCCAACAGTCATTTAGAGTCAAAAGATTAAATGTTAAAATGTCATCATTATAGGCCATTTTGGGATCGTTGGACAGGTCCGGAGTCATCGTTTTTCATCCGAAAATTGATTTTTTGGACTGTACCAAAAATGATTCAAAATGTCAATTGGATCATGCCTCATGTTGAATAACCACTTTTTAAACCCTCACAGTGACCAAAATTGCCATTTTTACAGAGTTTTGCTTACTCAAAAGCTTCAATTTTGACCCGTTTCAGGCACAGAAATGACTTTAAACACACTTATTTTAGTTAACAAAGTCATATTTCACATCCAACAGTCATTTAGAGTCAAAAGATTAAATGTTAAAATGTCATCATTATAGACCATTTTGGGATCGTTCGACAGGTCCGGAGTCATCGTTTTTCATCCGAAAATTGATTTTTTGGACTGTACCAGAAATTATTCAAAATGTCAATTGGATCATGCCTCATGTTGAATAACCACTTTTTAAACCCTCACAGTGACCAAAATTGCCATTTTTACAGAGTTTTGCTTACTCAAAAGCTTCAATTTTGACCCGTTTCAGGCACAGAAATGACTTTAAACACACTTATTTTAGTTAACAAAGTCATAATTCACATCCAACAGTCATTTATAGTCAAGAGATTAAATGTTGAAATTTCATCATTATAGACCATTTTGGGATCGTTCGACAGGTCCAGAGTCATCGTTTTTCATCCGAAAATTGATTTTTTGGACTGTACCAAAAATGATTCAAAATGTGAATTGGATCATGCCTCATGTTGAATAACCACTTTTTAAACCCTCACAGTGACCAAAATTGCCATTTTTACAGAGTTTTGCTTACTCAAAAGCTTCAATTTTGACCCGTTTCAGGCACAGAAATGACTTTAAACACACTTATTTTAGTTGACAAAGTCATAATTCACATCCAACAGTCATTTAGAGTCAAAAGATTAAATGTTGAAATTTCATCCATATTGACCATTTTGGGATCGTTCGACAGGTCCGGAGTCATCGTTTTTCATCCGAAAATTGATTTTTTGGACTGTTCAAAAATGATTCAAAATGTCAATTGGATCGTGCCTCATGTTGAATAACCACTTTTTAAACCCTCACAGTGACAATAATTGCCATTTTTACAGAGTTTTGCTTACTCAAAAGCTTCAATTTTGACCCGTTTCAGGCACAGAAATGACTTTAAACACACTTATTCTAGTTGACAAAGTCATAATTCACATCCAACAGTCATTTAGAGTCAAAAGATTAAATGTTAAAATGTCATCATTATAGACCATTTTGGGATCGTTCGACAGGTCCGGAGTCATCGTTTTTCATCCGAAAATGGATTTTTTGGACTGTACCAAAAATGATTCAAAATGTCAATTGGATCATGCCTCATGTTGAATAACCACTTTTTAAACCCTCACAGTGACCAAAATTGCCATTTTTACAGAGTTTTGCTTACTCAAAAGCTTCAATTTTGACCCGTTTCAGGCACAGAAATGACTTTAAACACACTTATTTTAGTTAACAAAGTCATAATTCACATCCAACAGTCATTTATAGTCAAGAGATTAAATGTTCAAATTTCATCATTATAGACCATTTTGCGATCGTTCGACAGGTTCGGAGTCATCGTTTTTCATCCGAAAATTGATTTTTTGGACTGTACCAAAAATGATTCAAAATGTCAATTGGATCATGCCTCATGTTGAATAACCACTTTTTAAACCCTCACAGTGACCAAAATTGCCATTTTTACAGAGTTTTGCTTACTCAAAAGCTTCAATTTTGACCCGTTTCAGGCACAGAAATGACTTTAAACACACTTATTTTAGTTAACAAAGTCATAATTCACATCCAACAGTCATTTAGAGTCAAAAGATTAAATGTTGAAATTTCATCCATATTGACCATTTTGGGATCGTTCGACAGGTCCGGAGTCATCGTTTTTCATCCGAAAATTGATTTTTTGGGCAGTACCAAAAATGATTCAAAATGTGAATTGGATCATGCCTCATGTTGAATAACCACTTTTTAAACCCTCACAGTGACCAAAATTGCCATTTTTACAGAGTTTTGCTTACTCAAAAGCTTCAATTTTGACCCGTTTCTGGCACAGAAATGACTTTAAACACACTTATTTTAGTTAACAAAGTCATAATTCACATCCAACAGTCATTTAGAGTCAAAAGATTAAATGTTGAAATTTCATCCATATTGACCATTTTGGGATCGTTCGACAGGTCCGGAGTCATCGTTTTTCATCCGAAAATTGATTTTTTGGACTGTACCAAAAATGATTCAAAATGTCAATTGGATCGTGCCTCATGTTGAATAACCACTTTTTAAACCCTCACAGTGACAAAAATTGCCATTTTTACAGAGTTTTGCTTACTCAAAAGCTTCAATTTTGACCCGTTTCAGGCACAGAAATGACTTTAAACACACTTATTCTAGTTGACAAAGTCATAATTCACATCCAACAGTCATTTATAGTCAAAAGATTAAATGTTAAAATGTCATCATTATAGACCATTTTGGGATCGTTCGACAGGTCCGGAGTCATCGTTTTTCATCCGAAAATTGATTTTTTGGACTGTACCAAAAATGATTCAAAATGTCAATTGGATCATGCCTCATGTTGAATAACCACTTTTTAAACCCTCACAGTGACCATAATTGCCATTTTTACAGAGTTTTGCTTACTCAAAAGCTTCCATTTTGACCCGTTTCAGGCACAGAAATGACCTTAAACACACTTATTTTAGTTGACAATGTCATAATTCACATCCAACAGTCATTTAGAGTCAAAAGATTAAATGTTAAAATTTCATCCATATTGACCATTTTGGGATCGTTTGACAGGTCTGGAGTCATCGTTTTTCATCCGAAAATTGATTTTTTGGACTGTACCAAAAATGATTCAAAATGTCAATTGGATCATGCCTCATGTTGAATAACCACTTTTTAAACCCTCACAGTGACCAAAATTGCCATTTTTACAGAGTCTTGCTTACTCAAAAGCTTCAATTTTGACCCGTTTCAGGCACAGAAATGACTTTAAACACACTTATTTTAGTTGACAAAGTCATAATTCACATCCAACAGTCATTTAGAGTCAAAAGATTAAATGTTGAAATTTCATCCATATTGACCATTTTGGGATCGTTCGACAGGTCCGGAGTCATCGTTTTTCATCCGAAAATTGATTTTTTGGACTGTACCAAAAATGATTCAAAATGTCAATTGGATCGTGCCTCATGTTGAATAACCACTTTTTAAACCCTCACAGTGACCAAAATTGCCATTTTTACAGAGTTTTGCTTACTTAAAAGCTTCAATTTTGACCCGTTTCAGGCACAGAAATGACTTTAAACACACTTATTCTAGTTGACAAAGTCATAATTCACATCCAACAGTCATTTAGAGTCAAAAGATTAAATGTTAAAATGTCATCATTATAGACCATTTTGGGATCGTTCGACAGGTCCGGAGTCATCGTTTTTCATCCGAAAATTGATTTTTTGGACTGTACCAAAAATGATTCAAAATGTCCATTGGATCATGCCTCATGTTGAATAACCACTTTTTAAACCCTCACAGTGACCAAAATTGCCATTTTTACAGAGTTTTGCTTACTCAAAAGCTTCAATTTTGACCCGTTTCAGGCACAGAAATGACTTTAAACACACTTATTTTAGTTAACAAAGTCATAATTCACATCCAACAGTCATTTATAGTCAAGAGATTAAATGTTGAAATTTCATCATTATAGACCATTTTGGGATCGTTCGACAGGTCCGGAGTCATCGTTTTTCATCCGAAAATTGATTTTTTGGACTGTACCAAAAATGATTCAAAATGTCAATTGGATCATGCCTCATGTTGAATAACCACTTTTTAAACCCTCACAGTGACCAAAATTGCCATTTTTACAGAGTTTTCCTTACTCAAAAGCTTCAATTTTGACCCATTTCAGGCACAGAAATGACTTTAAACACACTTATTTTAGTTAACAAAGTCATAATTCACATCCAACAGTCATTTAGAGTCAAAAGATTAAATGTTAAAATTTCATCCATATTGACCATTTTGGGATCGTTCGACAGGTCCGGAGTCATCGTTTTTCATCCGAAAATTGATTTTTTGGACTGTACCAAAAATGATTCAAAATGTGAATTGGATCATGCCTCATGTTGAATAACCACTTTTTAAACCCTCACAGTGACCAAAATTGCCATTTTTACAGAGTTTTGCTTACTCAAAAGCTTCAATTTTGACCCGTTTCAGGCACAGAAATGACTTTAAACACACTTATTTTAGTTGACAAAGTCATAATTCACATCCAACAGTCATTTAGAGTCAAAAGATTAAATGTTGAAATTTCATCCATATTGACCATTTTGGGATCGTTCGACAGGTCCGGAGTCATCGTTTTTCATCCGAAAATTGATTTTTTGGACTGTTCAAAAATGATTCAAAATGTCAATTGGATCGTGCCTCATGTTGAATAACCAGTTTTTAAACCCTCACAGTGACAATAATTGCCATTTTTACAGAGTTTTGCTTACTCAAAAGCTTCAATTTTGACCCGTTTCAGGCACAGAAATGACTTTAAACACACTTATTCTAGTTGACAAAGTCATAATTCACATCCAACAGTCATTTAGAGTCAAAAGATTAAATGTTAAAATGTCATCATTATAGACCATTTTGGGATCGTTCGACAGGTCCGGAGTCATCGTTTTTCATCCGAAAATGGATTTTTTGGACTGTACCAAAAATGATTCAAAATGTCAATTGGATCATGCCTCATGTTGAATAACCACTTTTTAAACCCTCACAGTGACCAAAATTGCCATTTTTACAGAGTTTTGCTTACTCAAAAGCTTCAATTTTGACCCGTTTCAGGCACAGAAATGACTTTAAACACACTTATTTTAGTTAACAAAGTCATAATTCACATCCAACAGTCATTTATAGTCAAGAGATTAAATGTTCAAATTTCATCATTATAGACCATTTTGCGATCGTTCGACAGGTTCGGAGTCATCGTTTTTCATCCGAAAATTGATTTTTTGGACTGTACCAAAAATGATTCAAAATGTCAATTGGATCATGCCTCATGTTGAATAACCACTTTTTAAACCCTCACAGTGACCAAAATTGCCATTTTTACAGAGTTTTGCTTACTCAAAAGCTTCAATTTTGACCCGTTTCAGGCACAGAAATGACTTTAAACACACTTATTTTAGTTAACAAAGTCATAATTCACATCCAACAGTCATTTAGAGTCAAAAGATTAAATGTTGAAATTTCATCCATATTGACCATTTTGGGATCGTTCGACAAGTCCGGAGTCATCGTTTTTCATCCGAAAATTGATTTTTTGGGCAGTACCAAAAATGATTCAAAATGTGAATTGGATCATGCCTCATGTTGAATAACCACTTTTTAAACCCTCACAGTGACCAAAATTGCCATTTTTACAGAGTTTTGCTCACTCAAAAGCTTCAATTTTGACCCGTTTCTGGCACAGAAATGACTTTAAACACACTTATTTTAGTTGACAAAGTCATAATTCACATCCAACAGTCATTTAGAGTCAAAAGATTAAATGTTGAAATTTCATCCATATTGACCATTTTGGGATCGTTCGACAGGTCCGGAGTCATCGTTTTTCATCCGAAAATTGATTTTTTGGACTGTACCAAAAATGATTCAAAATGTCAATTGGATCGTGCCTCATGTTGAATAACCACTTTTTAAACCCTCACAGTGACAAAAATTGCCATTTTTACAGAGTTTTGCTTACTCAAAAGCTTCAATTTTGACCCGTTTCAGGCACAGAAATGACTTTAAACACACTTATTCTAGTTGACAAAGTCATAATTCACATCCAACAGTCATTTATAGTCAAAAGATTAAATGTTAAAATGTCATCATTATAGACCATTTTGGGATCGTTCGACAGGTCCGGAGTCATCGTTTTTCATCCGAAAATGGATTTTTTGGACTGTACCAAAAATGATTCAAAATGTCAATTGGATCATGCCTCATGTTGAATAACCACTTTTTAAACCCTCACAGTGACCAAAATTGCCATTTTTACAGAGTTTTGCTTACTCAAAAGCTTCAATTTTGACCCGTTTCAGGCACAGAAATGACTTTAAACACACTTATTTTAGTTAACAAAGTCATAATTCACATCCAACAGTCATTTATAGTCAAGAGATTAAATGTTGAAATTTCATCACTATAGACCATTTTGGGATCGTTCGACAGGTCCGGAGTCATCGTTTTTCATCCGAAAATTGATTTTTTGGACTGTACCAAAAATGATTCAAAATGTCAATTGGATCATGCCTCATGTTGAATAACCACTTTTTAAACCCTCACAGTGACCATAATTGCCATTTTTACAGAGTTTTGCTTACTCAAAAGCTTCCATTTTGACCCGTTTCAGGCACAGAAATGACCTTAAACACACTTATTTTAGTTGACAATGTCATAATTCACATCCAACAGTCATTTAGAGTCAAAAGATTAAATGTTAAAATTTCATCCATATTGACCATTTTGGGATCGTTTGACAGGTCTGGAGTCATCGTTTTTCATCCGAAAATTGATTTTTTGGACTGTACCAAAAATGATTCAAAATGTCAATTGGATCATGCCTCATGTTGAATAACCACTTTTTAAACCCTCACAGTGACCAAAATTGCCATTTTTACAGAGTCTTGCTTACTCAAAAGCTTCAATTTTGACCCGTTTCAGGCACATAAATGACTTTAAACACACTTATTTTAGTTGACAAAGTCATAATTCACATCCAACAGTCATTTAGAGTCAAAAGATTAAATGTTGAAATTTCATCCATATTGACCATTTTGGGATCGTTCGACAGGTCCGGAGTCATCGTTTTTCATCCGAAAATTGATTTTTTGGACTGTACCAAAAATGATTCAAAATGTCAATTGGATCGTGCCTCATGTTGAATAACCACTTTTTAAACCCTCACAGTGACCAAAATTGCCATTTTTACAGAGTTTTGCTTACTTAAAAGCTTCAATTTTGACCCGTTTCAGGCACAGAAATGACTTTAAACACACTTATTCTAGTTGACAAAGTCATAATTCACATCCAACAGTCATTTAGAGTCAAAAGATTAAATGTTAAAATGTCATCATTATAGACCATTTTGGGATCGTTCGACAGGTCCGGAGTCATCGTTTTTCATCTGAAAATTGATTTTTTGGACTGTACCAAAAATGATTCAAAATGTCAATTGGATCATGCCTCATGTTGAATAACCACTTTTTAAACCCTCACAGTGACCAAAATTGCCATTTTTACAGAGTTTTGCTTACTCAAAAGCTTCCATTTTGACCCGTTTCAGGCAAAGAAATGACTTTAAACACACTTATTTTAGTTGACAAAGTCAAAATTCACATCCAACAGTCATTTAGAGTCAAAAGATTAAATGTTGAAATTTCATCCATATTGACCATTTTGGGATCGTTCGACAGGTCCGGAGTCATCGTTTTTCATCCGAAAATTGATTTTTTGGACTGTACCAAAAATGATTCAAAATGTCAATTGGATCGTGCCTCATGTTGAATAACCACTTTTTAAACCCTCACAGTGACAATAATTGCCATTTTTACAGAGTTTTGCTTACTCAAAAGCTTCAATTTTGACCCGTTTCAGGCACAGAAATGACTTTAAACACACTTATTCTAGTTGACAAAGTCATAATTCACATCCAACAGTCATTTAGAGTCAAAAGATTAAATGTTAAAATGTCATCATTATAGACCATTTTGGGATCGTTCGACAGGTCCGGAGTCATCGTTTTTCATCCGAAAATTGATTTTTTGGACTGTACCAAAAATGATTCAAAATGTCCATTGGATCATGCCTCATGTTGAATAACCACTTTTTAAACCCTCACAGTGACCAAAATTGCCATTTTTACAGAGTTTTGCTTACTCAAAAGCTTCAATTTTGACCCGTTTCAGGCACAGAAATGACGTTAAACACACTTATTTTAGTTAACAAAGTCATAATTCACATCCAACAGTCATTTATAGTCAAGAGATTAAATGTTGAAATTTCATCATTATAGACCATTTTGGGATCGTTCGACAGGTCCGGAGTCATCGTTTTTCATCCGAAAATTGATTTTTTGGACTGTACCAAAAATGATTCAAAATGTCAATTGGATCATGCCTCATGTTGAATAACCACTTTTTAAACCCTCACAGTGACCAAAATTGCCATTTTTACAGAGTTTTCCTTACTCAAAAGCTTCAATTTTGACCCATTTCAGGCACAGAAATGACTTTAAACACACTTATTTTAGTTAACAAAGTCATAATTCACATCCAACAGTCATTTAGAGTCAAAAGATTAAATGTTAAAATTTCATCCATATTGACCATTTTGGGATCGTTCGACAGGTCCGGAGTCATCGTTTTTCATCCGAAAATTGATTTTTTGGGCAGTACCAAAAATGATTCAAAATGTGAATTGGATCATGCCTCATGTTGAATAACCACTTTTTAAACCCTCACAGTGACCAAAATTGCCATTTTTACAGAGTTTTCCTTACTCAAAAGCTTCAATTTTGACCCATTTCAGGCACAGAAATGACTTTAAACACACTTATTTTAGTTAACAAAGTCATAATTCACATCCAACAGTCATTTAGAGTCAAAATATTAAATGTTGAAATTTCATCCATATTGACCATTTTGGGATCGTTCGACAGGTCCGGAGTCATCGTTTTTCATCCGAAAATTGATTTTTTGGGCAGTACCAAAAATGATTCAAAATCTGAATTGAATCATGCCTCATGTTGAATAACCACTTTTTAAACCCTCACAGTGACCAAAATTGCCATTTTTACAGAGTTTTGCTTACTCAAAAGCTTCAATTTTGACCCGTTTCAGGCACAGAAATGACTTTAAACACACTTATTTTAGTTGACAAAGTCATAATTCACATCCAACAGTCATTTTGAGTCAAAAGATTAAATGTTGAAATTTCATCCATATTGACCATTTTGGGATCGTTCGACAGGTCCGGAGTCATCGTTTTTCATCCGAAAATTGATTTTTTGGACTGTACCAAAAATGATTCAAAATGTCAATTGGATCGTGCCTCATGTTGAATAACCACTTTTTAAACCCTCACAGTGACAAAAATTGCCATTTTTATAGAGTTTTGCTTACTCAAAAGCTTCAATTTTGACCCGTTTCAGGCACAGAAATGACTTTAAACACACTTATTCTAGTTGACAAAGTCATAATTCACATCCAACAGTCATTTAGAGTCAAAAGATTAAATGTTAAAATGTCATCATTATAGACCATTTTGGGATCGTTGGACAGGTCCGGAGTCATCGTTTTTCATCCGAAAATTGATTTTTTGGACTGTACCAAAAATGATTCAAAATGTCAATTGGATCATGCCTCATGTTGAATAACCACTTTTTAAACCCTCACAGTGACCAAAATTGCCATTTTTACAGAGTTTTGCTTACTCAAAAGCTTCAATTTTGACCCGTTTCAGGCACAGAAATGACTTTAAACACACTTATTTTAGTTAACAAAGTCATATTTCACATCCAACAGTCATTTAGAGTCAAAAGATTAAATGTTAAAATGTCATCATTATAGACCATTTTGGGATCGTTCGACAGGTCCGGAGTCATCGTTTTTCATCCGAAAATTGATTTTTTGGACTGTACCAGAAATTATTCAAAATGTCAATTGGATCATGCCTCATGTTGAATAACCACTTTTTAAACCCTCACAGTGACCAAAATTGCCATTTTTACAGAGTTTTGCTTACTCAAAAGCTTCAATTTTGACCCGTTTCAGGCACAGAAATGACTTTAAACACACTTATTTTAGTTAACAAAGTCATAATTCACATCCAACAGTCATTTATAGTCAAGAGATTAAATGTTGAAATTTCATCATTATAGACCATTTTGGGATCGTTCGACAGGTCCAGAGTCATCGTTTTTCATCCGAAAATTGATTTTTTGGACTGTACCAAAAATGATTCAAAATGTGAATTGGATCATGCCTCATGTTGAATAACCACTTTTTAAACCCTCACAGTGACCAAAATTGCCATTTTTACAGAGTTTTGCTTACTCAAAAGCTTCAATTTTGACCCGTTTCAGGCACAGAAATGACTTTAAACACACTTATTTTAGTTGACAAAGTCATAATTCACATCCAACAGTCATTTAGAGTCAAAAGATTAAATGTTGAAATTTCATCCATATTGACCATTTTGGGATCGTTCGACAGGTCCGGAGTCATCGTTTTTCATCCGAAAATTGATTTTTTGGACTGTTCAAAAATGATTCAAAATGTCAATTGGATCGTGCCTCATGTTGAATAACCACTTTTTAAACCCTCACAGTGACAATAATTGCCATTTTTACAGAGTTTTGCTTACTCAAAAGCTTCAATTTTGACCCGTTTCAGGCACAGAAATGACTTTAAACACACTTATTCTAGTTGACAAAGTCATAATTCACATCCAACAGTCATTTAGAGTCAAAAGATTAAATGTTAAAATGTCATCATTATAGACCATTTTGGGATCGTTGGACAGGTCCGGAGTCATCGTTTTTCATCCGAAAATGGATTTTTTGGACTGTACCAAAAATGATTCAAAATGTCAATTGGATCATGCCTCATGTTGAATAACCACTTTTTAAACCCTCACAGTGACCAAAATTGCCATTTTTACAGAGTTTTGCTTACTCAAAAGCTTCAATTTTGACCCGTTTCAGGCACAGAAATGACTTTAAACACACTTATTTTAGTTAACAAAGTCATAATTCACATCCAACAGTCATTTATAGTCAAGAGATTAAATGTTCAAATTTCATCATTATAGACCATTTTGCGATCGTTCGACAGGTTCGGAGTCATCGTTTTTCATCCGAAAATTGATTTTTTGGACTGTACCAAAAATGATTCAAAATGTCAATTGGATCATGCCTCATGTTGAATAACCACTTTTTAAACCCTCACAGTGACCAAAATTGCCATTTTTACAGAGTTTTGCTTACTCAAAAGCTTCAATTTTGACCCGTTTCAGGCACAGAAATGACTTTAAACACACTTATTTTAGTTGACAAAGTCATAATTCACATCCAACAGTCATTTAGAGTCAAAAGATTAAATGTTGAAATTTCATCCATATTGACCATTTTGGGATCGTTCGACAGGTCCGGAGTCATCGTTTTTCATCCGAAAATGGATTTTTTGGACTGTACCAAAAATGATTCAAAATGTCAATTGGATCGTGCCTCATGTTGAATAACCACTTTTTAAACCCTCACAGTGACCAAAATTGCCATTTTTACAGAGTTTTGCTTACTCAAAAGCTTCAATTTTGACCCGTTTCTGGCACAGAAATGACTTTAAACACACTTATTTTAGTTAACAAAGTCATAATTCACATCCAACAGTCATTTAGAGTCAAAAGATTAAATGTTGAAATTTCATCCATATTGACCATTTTGGGATCGTTCGACAGGTCCGGAGTCATCGTTTTTCATCCGAAAATTGATTTTTTGGACTGTACCAAAAATGATTCAAAATGTCAATTGGATCGTGCCTCATGTTGAATAACCACTTTTTAAACCCTCACAGTGACAAAAATTGCCATTTTTACAGAGTTTTGCTTACTCAAAAGCTTCAATTTTGACCCGTTTCAGGCACAGAAATGACTTTAAACACACTTATTCTAGTTGACAAAGTCATAATTCACATCCAACAGTCATTTATAGTCAAAAGATTAAATGTTAAAATGTCATCATTATAGACCATTTTGGGATCGTTCGACAGGTCCGGAGTCATCGTTTTTCATCCGAAAATGGATTTTTTGGACTGTACCAAAAATTATTCAAAATGTCAATTGGATCATGCCTCATGTTGAATAACCACTTTTTAAACCCTCACAGTGACCAAAATTGCAATTTTTACAGAGTTTTGCTTACTCAAAAGCTTCAATTTTGACCCGTTTCAGGCACAGAAATGACTTTAAACACACTTATTTTAGTTAACAAAGTCATAATTCACATCCAACAGTCATTTATAGTCAAGAGATTAAATGTTGAAATTTCATCACTATAGACCATTTTGGGATCGTTCGACAGGTCCGGAGTCATCGTTTTTCATCCGAAAATTGATTTTTTGGACTGTACCAAAAATGATTCAAAATGTCAATTGGATCATGCCTCATGTTGAATAATCACTTTTTAAACCCTCACAGTGACCATAATTGCCATTTTTACAGAGTTTTGCTTACTCAAAAGCTTCCATTTTGACCCGTTTCAGGCACAGAAATGACCTTAAACACACTTATTTTAGTTGACAATGTCATAATTCACATCCAACAGTCATTTAGAGTCAAAAGATTAAATGTTAAAATTTCATCCATATTGACCATTTTGGGATCGTTTGACAGGTCTGGAGTCATCGTTTTTCATCCGAAAATTGATTTTTTGGACTGTACCAAAAATGATTCAAAATGTCAATTGGATCATGCCTCATGTTGAATAACCACTTTTTAAACCCTCACAGTGACCAAAATTGCCATTTTTACAGTCTTGCTTACTCAAAAGCTTCAATTTTGACCCGTTTCAGGCACAGAAATGACTTTAAACACACTTATTTTAGTTGACAAAGTCATAATTCACATCCAACAGTCATTTAGAGTCAAAAGATTAAATGTTGAAATTTCATCCATATTGACCATTTTGGGATCGTTCGACAGGTCCGGAGTCATCGTTTTTCATCCGAAAATTGATTTTTTGGACTGTACCAAAAATGATTCAAAATGTCAATTGGATCGTGCCTCATGTTGAATAACCACTTTTTAAACCCTCACAGTGACCAAAATTGCCATTTTTACAGAGTTTTGCTTACTTAAAAGCTTCAATTTTGACCCGTTTCAGGCACAGAAATGACTTTAAACACACTTATTCTAGTTGACAAAGTCATAATTCACATCCAACAGTCATTTAGAGTCAAAAGATTAAATGTTAAAATGTCATCATTATAGACCATTTTGGGATCGTTCGACAGGTCCGGAGTCATCGTTTTTCATCTGAAAATTGATTTTTTGGACTGTACCAAAAATGATTCAAAATGTCAATTGGATCATGCCTCATGTTGAATAACCACTTTTTAAACCCTCACAGTGACCAAAATTGCCATTTTTACAGAGTTTTGCTTACTCAAAAGCTTCAATTTTGACCCGTTTCAGGCACAGAAATGACTTTAAACACACTTATTCTAGTTGACAAAGTCATAATTCACATCCAACAGTCATTTAGAGTCAAAAGATTAAATGTTAAAATGTCATCATTATAGACCATTTTGGGATCGTTCGACAGGTCCGGCCGGAGTCATCGTTTTTCATCCGAAAATTGATTTTTTGGACTGTACCAAAAATGATTCAAAATGTCCATTGGATCATGCCTCATGTTGAATAACCACTTTTTAAACCCTCACAGTGACCAAAATTGCCATTTTTACAGAGTTTTGCTTACTCAAAAGCTTCAATTTTGACCCGTTTCAGGCACAGAAATGACTTTAAACACACTTATTTTAGTTAACAAAGTCATAATTCACATCCAACAGTCATTTATAGTCAAGAGATTAAATGTTGAAATTTCATCATTATAGACCATTTTGGGATCGTTCGACAGGTCCGGAGTCATCGTTTATCCGAAAATTGATTTTTTGGACTGTACCAAAAATGATTCAAAATGTCAATTGGATCATGCCTCATGTTGAATAACCACTTTTTAAACCCTCACAGTGACCAAAATTGCCATTTTTACAGAGTTTTCCTTACTCAAAAGCTTCAATTTTGACCCATTTCAGGCACAGAAATGACTTTAAACACACTTATTTTAGTTAACAAAGTCATAATTCACATCCAACAGTCATTTAGAGTCAAAAGATTAAATGTTAAAATTTCATCCATATTGACCATTTTGGGATCGTTCGACAGGTCCGGAGTCATCGTTTTTCATCCGAAAATTGATTTTTTGGACTGTACCAAATGATTCAAAATGTGAATTGGATCATGCCTCATGTTGAATAACCACTTTTTAAACCCTCACAGTGACCAAAATTGCCATTTTTACAGAGTTTTGCTTACTCAAAAGCTTCAATTTTGACCCGTTTCAGGCACAGAAATGACTTTAAACACACTTATTTTAGTTAACAAAGTCATAATTCACATCCAACAGTCATTTAGAGTCAAAAGATTAAATGTTGAAATTTCATCCATATTGACCATTTTGGGATCGTTCGACAGGTCCGGAGTCATCGTTTTTCATCCGAAAATTGATTTTTTGGACTGTTCAAAAATGATTCAAAATGTCAATTGGATCGTGCCTCATGTTGAATAACCAGTTTTTAAACCCTCACAGTGACAATAATTGCCATTTTTACAGAGTTTTGCTTAGTCAAAAGCTTCAATTTTGACCCGTTTCAGGCACAGAAATGACTTTAAACACACTTATTCTAGTTGACAAAGTCATAATTCACATCCAACAGTCATTTAGAGTCAAAAGATTAAATGTTAAAATGTCATCATTATAGACCATTTTGGGATCGTTCGACAGGTCCGGAGTCATCGTTTTTCATCCGAAAATGGATTTTTTGGACTGTACCAAAAATGATTCAAAATGTCAATTGGATCATGCCTCATGTTGAATAACCACTTTTTAAACCCTCACAGTGACCAAAATTGCCATTTTTACAGAGTTTTGCTTACTCAAAAGCTTCAATTTTGACCCGTTTCAGGCACAGAAATGACTTTAAACACACTTATTTTAGTTAACAAAGTCATAATTCACATCCAACAGTCATTTATAGTCAAGAGATTAAATGTTCAAATTTCATCATTATAGACCATTTTGCGATCGTTCGACAGGTTCGGAGTCATCGTTTTTCATCCGAAAATTGATTTTTTGGACTGTACCAAAAATGATTCAAAATGTCAATTGGATCATGCCTCATGTTGAATAACCACTTTTTAAACCCTCACAGTGACCAAAATTGCAATTTTTACAGAGTTTTGCTTACTCAAAAGCTTCAATTTTGACCCGTTTCAGGCACAGAAATGACTTTAAACACACTTATTTTAGTTAACAAAGTCATAATTCACATCCAACAGTCATTTATAGTCAAGAGATTAAATGTTGAAATTTCATCACTATAGACCATTTTGGGATCGTTCGACAGGTCCGGAGTCATCGTTTTTCATCCGAAAATTGATTTTTTGGACTGTACCAAAAATGATTCAAAATGTCAATTGGATCATGCCTCATGTTGAATAACCACTTTTTAAACCCTCACAGTGACCATAATTGCCATTTTTACAGAGTTTTGCTTACTCAAAAGCTTCCATTTTGACCCGTTTCAGGCACAGAAATGACCTTAAACACACTTATTTTAGTTGACAATGTCATAATTCACATCCAACAGTCATTTAGAGTCAAAAGATTAAATGTTAAAATTTCATCCATATTGACCATTTTGGGATCGTTTGACAGGTCTGGAGTCATCGTTTTTCATCCGAAAATTGATTTTTTGGACTGTACCAAAAATGATTCAAAATGTCAATTGGATCATGCCTCATGTTGAATAACCACTTTTTAAACCCTCACAGTGACCAAAATTGCCATTTTTACAGAGTCTTGCTTACTCAAAAGCTTCAATTTTGACCCGTTTCAGGCACAGAAATGACTTTAAACACACTTATTTTAGTTGACAAAGTCATAATTCACATCCAACAGTCATTTAGAGTCAAAAGATTAAATGTTGAAATTTCATCCATATTGACCATTTTGGGATCGTTCGACAGGTCCGGAGTCATCGTTTTTCATCCGAAAATTGATTTTTTGGACTGTACCAAAAATGATTCAAAATGTCAATTGGATCGTGCCTCATGTTGAATAACCACTTTTTAAACCCTCACAGTGACCAAAATTGCCATTTTTACAGAGTTTTGCTTACTTAAAAGCTTCAATTTTGACCCGTTTCAGGCACAGAAATGACTTTAAACACACTTATTCTAGTTGACAAAGTCATAATTCACATCCAACAGTCATTTAGAGTCAAAAGATTAAATGTTAAAATGTCATCATTATAGACCATTTTGGGATCGTTCGACAGGTCCGGAGTCATCGTTTTTCATCTGAAAATTGATTTTTTGGACTGTACCAAAAATGATTCAAAATGTCAATTGGATCATGCCTCATGTTGAATAACCACTTTTTAAACCCTCACAGTGACCAAAATTGCCATTTTTACAGAGTTTTGCTTACTCAAAAGCTTCAATTTTGACCCGTTTCAGGCACAGAAATGACTTTAAACACACTTATTCTAGTTGACAAAGTCATAATTCACATCCAACAGTCATTTAGAGTCAAAAGATTAAATGTTAAAATGTCATCATTATAGACCATTTTGGGATCGTTCGACAGGTCCGGCCGGAGTCATCGTTTTTCATCCGAAAATTGATTTTTTGGACTGTACCAAAAATGATTCAAAATGTCCATTGGATCATGCCTCATGTTGAATAACCACTTTTTAAACCCTCACAGTGACCAAAATTGCCATTTTTACAGAGTTTTGCTTACTCAAAAGCTTCAATTTTGACCCGTTTCAGGCACAGAAATGACTTTAAACACACTTATTTTAGTTAACAAAGTCATAATTCACATCCAACAGTCATTTATAGTCAAGAGATTAAATGTTGAAATTTCATCATTATAGACCATTTTGGGATCGTTCGACAGGTCCGGAGTCATCGTTTATCCGAAAATTGATTTTTTGGACTGTACCAAAAATGATTCAAAATGTCAATTGGATCATGCCTCATGTTGAATAACCACTTTTTAAACCCTCACAGTGACCAAAATTGCCATTTTTACAGAGTTTTCCTTACTCAAAAGCTTCAATTTTGACCCATTTCAGGCACAGAAATGACTTTAAACACACTTATTTTAGTTAACAAAGTCATAATTCACATCCAACAGTCATTTAGAGTCAAAAGATTAAATGTTAAAATTTCATCCATATTGACCATTTTGGGATCGTTCGACAGGTCCGGAGTCATCGTTTTTCATCCGAAAATTGATTTTTTGGACTGTACCAAATGATTCAAAATGTGAATTGGATCATGCCTCATGTTGAATAACCACTTTTTAAACCCTCACAGTGACCAAAATTGCCATTTTTACAGAGTTTTGCTTACTCAAAAGCTTCAATTTTGACCCGTTTCAGGCACAGAAATGACTTTAAACACACTTATTTTAGTTAACAAAGTCATAATTCACATCCAACAGTCATTTAGAGTCAAAAGATTAAATGTTGAAATTTCATCCATATTGACCATTTTGGGATCGTTCGACAGGTCCGGAGTCATCGTTTTTCATCCGAAAATTGATTTTTTGGACTGTTCAAAAATGATTCAAAATGTCAATTGGATCGTGCCTCATGTTGAATAACCAGTTTTTAAACCCTCACAGTGACAATAATTGCCATTTTTACAGAGTTTTGCTTAGTCAAAAGCTTCAATTTTGACCCGTTTCAGGCACAGAAATGACTTTAAACACACTTATTCTAGTTGACAAAGTCATAATTCACATCCAACAGTCATTTAGAGTCAAAAGATTAAATGTTAAAATGTCATCATTATAGACCATTTTGGGATCGTTCGACAGGTCCGGAGTCATCGTTTTTCATCCGAAAATGGATTTTTTGGACTGTACCAAAAATGATTCAAAATGTCAATTGGATCATGCCTCATGTTGAATAACCACTTTTTAAACCCTCACAGTGACCAAAATTGCCATTTTTACAGAGTTTTGCTTACTCAAAAGCTTCAATTTTGACCCGTTTCAGGCACAGAAATGACTTTAAACACACTTATTTTAGTTAACAAAGTCATAATTCACATCCAACAGTCATTTATAGTCAAGAGATTAAATGTTCAAATTTCATCATTATAGACCATTTTGCGATCGTTCGACAGGTTCGGAGTCATCGTTTTTCATCCGAAAATTGATTTTTTGGACTGTACCAAAAATGATTCAAAATGTCAATTGGATCATGCCTCATGTTGAATAACCACTTTTTAAACCCTCACAGTGACCAAAATTGCCATTTTTACAGAGTTTTGCTTACTCAAAAGCTTCAATTTTGACCCGTTTCAGGCACAGAAATGACTTTAAACACACTTATTTTAGTTAACAAAGTCATAATTCACATCCAACAGTCATTTATAGTCAAGAGATTAAATGTTGAAATTTCATCACTATAGACCATTTTGGGATCGTTCGACAGGTCCGGAGTCATCGTTTTTCATCCGAAAATTGATTTTTTGGACTGTACCAAAAATGATTCAAAATGTCAATTGGATCATGCCTCATGTTGAATAACCACTTTTTAAACCCTCACAGTGACCATAATTGCCATTTTTACAGAGTTTTGCTTACTCAAAAGCTTCCATTTTGACCCGTTTCAGGCACAGAAATGACCTTAAACACACTTATTTTAGTTGACAATGTCATAATTCACATCCAACAGTCATTTAGAGTCAAAAGATTAAATGTTAAAATTTCATCCATATTGACCATTTTGGGATCGTTTGACAGGTCTGGAGTCATCGTTTTTCATCCGAAAATTGATTTTTTGGACTGTACCAAAAATGATTCAAAATGTCAATTGGATCATGCCTCATGTTGAATAACCACTTTTTAAACCCTCACAGTGACCAAAATTGCCATTTTTACAGAGTCTTGCTTACTCAAAAGCTTCAATTTTGACCCGTTTCAGGCACATAAATGACTTTAAACACACTTATTTTAGTTGACAAAGTCATAATTCACATCCAACAGTCATTTAGAGTCAAAAGATTAAATGTTGAAATTTCATCCATATTGACCATTTTGGGATCGTTCGACAGGTCCGGAGTCATCGTTTTTCATCCGAAAATTGATTTTTTGGACTGTACCAAAAATGATTCAAAATGTCAATTGGATCGTGCCTCATGTTGAATAACCACTTTTTAAACCCTCACAGTGACAATAATTGCCATTTTTACAGAGTTTTGCTTACTCAAAAGCTTCAATTTTGACCCGTTTCAGGCACAGAAATGACTTTAAACACACTTATTCTAGTTGACAAAGTCATAATTCACATCCAACAGTCATTTATAGTCAAGAGATTAAATGTTGAAATTTCATCATTATAGACCATTTTGGGATCGTTCGACAGGTTCGGAGTCATCGTTTTTCATCCGAAAATTGATTTTTTGGACTGTACCAAAAATGATTCAAAATGTCAATTGGATTATGCCTCATGTTGAATAACCACTTTTTAAACCCTCACAGTGACCAAAATTGCCATTTTTACAGAGTTTTGCTTACTCAAAAGCTTCAATTTTGACCCGTTTCAGGCACAGAAATGACTTTAAACACACTTATTTTAGTTGACAAAGTCATAATTCACATCCAACAGTCATTTAGAGTCAAAAGATTAAATGTTGAAATTTCATCCATATTGACCATTTTGGGATCGTTCGACAGGTCCGGAGTCATCGTTTTTCATCCGAAAATTGATTTTTTGGACTGTACCAAAAATGATTCAAAATGTCAATTGGATCGTGCCTCATGTTGAATAACCACTTTTTAAACCCTCACAGTGACAAAAATTGCCATTTTTTAAGAGTTTTGCTTACTCAAAAGCTTCAATTTTGACCCGTTTCAGGCACAGAAATGACTTTAAACACACTTATTCTAGTTGACAAAGTCATAATTCACATCCAACAGTCATTTAGAGTCAAAAGATTAAATGTTAAAATGTCATCATTATAGACCATTTTGGGATCGTTCGACAGGTTCGGAGTCATCGTTTTTCATCCGAAAATTGATTTTTTGGACTGTACCAAAAATGATTCAAAATGTCAATTGGATCATCCCTCATGTTGAATAACCACTTTTTAAAACCTCACAGTGACCAAAATTGCCATTTTTACAGAGTTTTGCTTACTCAAAAGCTTCAATTTTGACCCGTTTCAGGCACAGAAATGACTTTAAACACACTTATTTTAGTTAACAAAGTCATAATTCACATCCAACAGTCATTTAGAGTCAAAAGATTAAATGTTGAAATTTCATCCATATTGACCATTTTGGGATCGTTCGACAGGTCCGGAGTCATCGTTTTTCATCCGAAAATTGATTTTTTGGACTGTACCAAAAATGATTCAAAATGTCAATTGGATTGTGCCTCATGTTGAATAACCACTTTTTAAACCCTCACAGTGACAAAAATTGCCATTTTTACAGAGTTTTGCTTACTCAAAAGCTTCAATTTTGACCCGTTTCAGGCACAGAAATGACTTTAAACACACTTATTCTAGTTGACAAAGTCATAATTCACATCCAACAGCCATTTAGAGTCAAAAGATTAAATGTTAAAATGTCATCATTATAGACCATTTTGGGATCGTTCGACAGGTCCGGAGTCATCGTTTTTCATCCGAAAATTGATTTTTTGGACTGTACCAAAAATGATTCAAAATGTCAATTGGATCATGCCTCATGTTGAATAACCACTTTTTAAACCCTCACAGTGACCAAAATTGCCATTTTTACAGAGTCTTGCTTACTCAAAAGCTTCAATTTTGACCCGTTTCAGGCACAGAAATGACTTTAAACACACTTATTTTAGTTAACAAAGTCATAATTCACATCCAACAGTCATTTATAGTCAAGAGATTAAATGTTGAAATTTCATCATTATAGACCATTTTGGGATCGTTCGACAGGTCCGGAGTCATCGTTTTTCATCCGAAAATTGATTTTTTGGACTGTACCAAAAATGATTCAAAATGTCAATTGGATCATGCCTCATGTTGAATAACCACTTTTTAAACCCTCACTGTGACCACAATTGCCATTTTTACAGAGTTTTGCTTACTCAAAAGCTTCAATTTTGACCCGTTTCAGGCACAGAAATGACTTTAAACACACTTATTTTAGTTAACAAAGTCATAATTCACATCCAACAGTCATTTAGAGTCAAAAGATTAAATGTTGAAATTTCATCCATATTGACCATTTTGGGATCGTTCGACAGGTCCGGAGTCATCGTTTTTCATCCGAAAATTGATTTTTTGGGCAGTACCAAAAATGATTCAAAATGTGAATTGGATCATGCCTCATGTTGAATAACCACTTTTTAAACCCTCACAGTGACCAAAATTGCCATTTTTACAGAGTTTTGCTTACTCAAAAGCTTCAATTTGACCCGTTTCAGGCACAGAAATGACTTTAAACACACTTATTTTAGTTGACAAAGTCATAATTCACATCCAACAGTCATTTAGAGTCAAAAGATTAAATGTTGAAATTTCATCCATATTGACCATTTTGGGATCGTTCGACAGGTCCGGAGTCATCGTTTTTCATCCGAAAATTGATTTTTTGGACTGTACCAAAAATGATTCAAAATGTCAATTGGATCGTGCCTCATGTTGAATAACCACTTTTTAAACCCTCACAGTGACCAAAATTGCCATTTTTACAGAGTTTTGCTTACTCAAAAGCTTCAATTTTGACCCGTTTCAGGCACAGAAATGACTTTAAACACACTTATTCTAGTTGACAAAGTCATAATTCACATCCAACAGTCATTTAGAGTCAAAAGATTAAATGTTAAAATGTCATCATTATAGACCATTTTGGGATCGTTCGACAGGTCCGGAGTCATCGTTTTTCATCCGAAAATTGATTTTTTGGACTGTACCAAAAATGATTCAAAATGTCAATTGGATCATGCCTCATGTTGAATAACCACTTTTTAAACCCTCACAGTGACCAAAATTGCCATTTTTACAGAGTTTTGCTTACTCAAAAGCTTCAATTTTGACCCGTTTCAGGCACAGAAATGACTTTAAACACACTTATTTTAGTTAACAAAGTCATAATTCACATCCAACAGTCATTTATAGTCAAGAGATTAAATGTTGAAATTTCATCATTATAGACCATTTTGGGATCGTTCGACAGGTCCGGAGTCATCGTTTTTCATCCGAAAATTGATTTTTTGGACTGTACCAAAAATGATTCAAAATGTCAATTGGATCATGCCTCATGTTGAATAACCACTTTTTAAACCCTCACAGTGACCATAATTGCCATTTTTACAGAGTTTTGCTTACTCAAAAGCTTCCATTTTGACCCGTTTCAGGCACAGAAATGACCTTAAACACACTTTTTTTAGTTGACAATGTCAAAATTCACATCCAACAGTCATTTAGAGTCAATAGATTAAATGTTAACATTTCATCCATATTGACCATTTTGGGATCGTTTGACAGGTCCCGAGTCATCGTTTTTCATCCGAAAATTGATTTTTTGGACTGTACCAAAAATGATTCAAAATGTCAATTGGATCATGCCTCATGTTGAATAACCACTTTTTAAACCCTCACAGTGACCAAAATTGCCATTTTTACAGAGTCTTGCTTACTCAAAAGCTTCAATGTTGACCCGTTTCAGGCACAGAAATGACTTTAAACACACTTATTTTAGTTGACAAAGTCATAATTCACATCCAACAGTCATTTAGAGTCAAAAGATTAAATGTTGAAATTTCATCCCTATTGACCATTTTGGGATCGTTCGACAGGTCCGGAGTCATCGTTTTTCATCCGAAAATTGATTTTTTGGACTGTACCAAAAATGATTCAAAATGTCAATTGGATCGTGCCTCATGTTGAATAACCACTTTTTAAACCCTCACAGTGACCAAAATTGCCATTTTTACAGAGTTTTGCTTACTCAAAAGCTTCAATTTTGACCCGTTTCAGGCACAGAAATGACTTTAAACACACTTATTCTAGTTGACAAAGTCATAATTCACATCCAACAGTCATTTAGAGTCAAAAGATTAAATGTTAAAATGTCATCATTATAGACCATTTTGGGATCGTTCGACAGGTCCGGAGTCATCGTTTTTCATCCGAAAATTGATTTTTTGGACTGTACCAAAAATGATTCAAAATGTCAATTGGATCATGCCTCATGTTGAATAACCACTTTTTAAACCCTCACAGTGACCAAAATTGCCATTTTTACAGAGTTTTGCTTACTCAAAAGCTTCAATTTTGACCCGTTTCAGGCACAGAAATGACTTTAAACACACTTATTTTAGTTAACAAAGTCATAATTCACATCCAACAGTCATTTATAGTCAAGAGATTAAATGTTGAAATTTCATCATTATAGACCATTTTGGGATCGTTCGACAGGTCCGGAGTCATCGTTTTTCATCCGAAAATTGATTTTTTGGACTGTACCAAAAATGATTCAAAATGTCAATTGGATCATGCCTCATGTTGAATAACCACTTTTTAAACCCTCACAGTGACCATAATTGCCATTTTTACAGAGTTTTGCTTACTCAAAAGCTTCCATTTTGACCCGTTTCAGGCACAGAAATGACCTTAAACACACTTATTTTAGTTGACAATATCAAAATTCACATCCAACAGTCATTTAGAGTCAAAAGATTAAATGTTAAAATTTCATCCATATTGACCATTTTGGGATCGTTTGACAGGTCCGGAGTCATCGTTTTTCATCCGAAAATTGATTTTTTGGACTGTACCAAAAATGATTCAAAATGTCAATTGGATCATGCCTCATGTTGAATAACCACTTTTTAAACCCTCACAGTGACCAAAATTGCCATTTTTACAGAGTCTTGCTTACTCAAAAGCTTCAATTTTGACCCGTTTCAGGCACAGAAATGACTTTAAACACACTTATTTTAGTTGACAAAGTCATAATTCACATCCAACAGTCATTTAGAGTCAAAAGATTAAATGTTGAAATTTCATCCCTATTGACCATTTTGGGATCGTTCGACAGGTCCGGAGTCATCGTTTTTCATCCGAAAATTGATTTTTTGGACTGTACCAAAAATGATTCAAAATGTCAATTGGATCGTGCCTCATGTTGAATAACCACTTTTTAAACCCTCACAGTGACCAAAATTGCCATTTTTACAGAGTTTTGCTTACTTAAAAGCTTCAATTTTGACCCGTTTCAGGCACAGAAATGACTTTAAACAAACTTATTCTAGTTGACAAAGTCATAATTCACATCCAACAGTCATTTAGAGTCAAAAGATTAAATGTTAAAATGTCATCATTATAGACCATTTTGGGATCGTTCGACAGGTCCGGAGTCATCGTTTTTCATCTGAAAATTGATTTTTTGGACTGTACCAAAAATGATTCAAAATGTCAATTGGATCATGCCTCATGTTGAATAACCACTTTTTAAACCCTCACAGTGACCAAAATTGCCATTTTTACAGAGTTTTGCTTACTCAAAAGCTTCCATTTTGACCCGTTTCAGGCAAAGAAATGACTTTAAACACACTTATTTTAGTTAACAAAGTCATAATTCACATCCAACAGTCATTTAGAGTCAAAAGATTAAATGTTAAAATTTCATCCATATTGACCATTTTGGGATCGTTCGACAGGTCCGGAGTCATCGTTTTTCATCCGAAAATTGATTTTTTGGACTGTACCAAAAATGATTCTAAATGTCAATTGGATCATGCCTCATGTTGAATAACCACTTTTTAAACCCTCACAGTGACCAAAATTGCCATTTTTACAGAGTTTTGCTTACTCAAAAGCTTCCATTTTGACCCGTTTCAGGCACAGAAATGACTTTAAACACACTTATTCTAGTTGACAAAGTCATAATTCACATCCAACAGTCATTTAGAGTCAAAAGATTAAATGTTAAAATGTCATCATTATAGACCATTTTGGGATCGTTCGACAGGTCCGGAGTCATCGTTTTTCATCTGAAAATTGATTTTTTGGACTGTACCAAAAATGATTCAAAATGTCAATTGGATCATGCCTCATGTTGAATAACCACTTTTTAAACCCTCACAGTGACCAAAATTGCCATTTTTACAGAGTTTTGCTTACTCAAAAGCTTCCATTTTGACCCGTTTCAGGCAAAGAAATGACTTTAAACACACTTATTTTAGTTAACAAAGTCATAATTCACATCCAACAGTCATTTAGAGTCAAAAGATTAAATGTTAAAATTTCATCCATATTGACCATTTTGGGATCGTTCGACAGGTCCGGAGTCATCGTTTTTCATCCTAAAATTGATTTTTTGGACTGTACCAAAAATGATTCAAAATGTCAATTGGATCATGCCTCATGTTGAATAGCCACTTTTTAAACCCTCACAGTGACCAAAATTGCCATTTTTACAGAGTTTTGCTTACTCAAAAGCTTCAATTTTGACCCGTTTCAGGCACAGAAATGACTTTAAACACACTTATTTTAGTTGACAAAGTCATAATTCACATCCAACAGTCATTTAGAGTCAAAAGATTAAATGTTGAAATTTCATCCCTATTGACCATTTTGGGATCGTTCGACAGGTCCGGAGTCATCGTTTTTCTTCCGAAAATTGATTTTTTGGACTGTACCAAAAATGATTCAAAATGTCAATTGGATCGTGCCTCATGTTGAATAACCACTTTTTAAACCCTCACAGTGACCAAAATTGCCATTTTTACAGAGTTTTGCTTACTCAAAAGCTTCAATTTTGACCCGTTTCAGGCACAGAAATGACTTTAAACACACTTATTCTAGTTGACAAAGTCATAATTCACATCCAACAGTCATTTAGAGTCAAAAGATTAAATGTTAAAATGTCATCATTATAGACCATTTTGGGATCGTTCGACAGGTCCGGAGTCATCGTTTTTCATCCGAAAATTGATTTTTTGGACTGTACCAAAAATGATTCAAAATGTCAATTGGATCATGCCTCATGTTGAATAACCACTTTTTAAACCCTCACAGTGACCAAAATTGCCATTTTTACAGAGTTTTGCTTACTCAAAAGCTTCAATTTTGACCCGTTTCAGGCACAGAAATGACTTTAAACACACTTATTTTAGTTAACAAAGTCATAATTCACATCCAACAGTCATTTATAGTCAAGAGATTAAATGTTGAAATTTCATCATTATAGACCATTTTGGGATCGTTCGACAGGTCCGGAGTCATCGTTTTTCATCCGAAAATTGATTTTTTGGACTGTACCAAAAATGATTCAAAATGTCAATTGGATCATGCCTCATGTTGAATAACCACTTTTTAAACCCTCACAGTGACCATAATTGCCATTTTTACAGAGTTTTGCTTACTCAAAAGCTTCCATTTTGACCCGTTTCAGGCACAGAAATGACCTTAAACACACTTATTTTAGTTGACAATGTCAAAATTCACATCCAACAGTCATTTAGAGTCAAAAGATTAAATGTTAAAATTTCATCCATATTGACCATTTTGGGATCGTTTGACAGGTCCGGAGTCATCGTTTTTCATCCGAAAATTGATTTTTTGGACTGTACCAAAAATGATTCAAAATGTCAATTGGATCATGCCTCATGTTGAATAACCACTTTTTAAACCCTCACAGTGACCAAAATTGCCATTTTTACAGAGTCTTGCTTACTCAAAAGCTTCAATTTTGACCCGTTTCAGGCACAGAAATGACTTTAAACACACTTATTTTAGTTGACAAAGTCATAATTCACATCCAACAGTCATTTAGAGTCAAAAGATTAAATGTTGAAATTTCATCCCTATTGACCATTTTGGGATCGTTCGACAGGTCCGGAGTCATCGTTTTTCATCCGAAAATTGATTTTTTGGACTGTACCAAAAATGATTCAAAATGTCAATTGGATCGTGCCTCATGTTGAATAACCACTTTTTAAACCCTCACAGTGACCAAAATTGCCATTTTTACAGAGTTTTGCTTACTTAAAAGCTTCAATTTTGACCCGTTTCAGGCACAGAAATGACTTTAAACACACTTATTCTAGTTGACAAAGTCATAATTCACATCCAACAGTCATTTAGAGTCAAAAGATTAAATGTTAAAATGTCATCATTATAGACCATTTTGGGATCGTTCGACAGGTCCGGAGTCATCGTTTTTCATCTGAAAATTGATTTTTTGGACTGTACCAAAAATGATTCAAAATGTCAATTGGATCATGCCTCATGTTGAATAACCACTTTTTAAACCCTCACAGTGACCAAAATTGCCATTTTTACAGAGTTTTGCTTACTCAAAAGCTTCCATTTTGACCCGTTTCAGGCAAAGAAATGACTTTAAACACACTTATTTTAGTTAACAAAGTCATAATTCACATCCAACAGTCATTTAGAGTCAAAAGATTAAATGTTAAAATTTCATCCATATTGACCATTTTGGGATCGTTCGACAGGTCCGGAGTCATCGTTTTTCATCCGAAAATTGATTTTTTGGACTGTACCAAAAATGATTCTAAATGTCAATTGGATCATGCCTCATGTTGAATAACCACTTTTTAAACCCTCACAGTGACCAAAATTGCCATTTTTACAGAGTTTTGCTTACTCAAAAGCTTCAATTTTGACCCGTTTCAGGCACAGAAATGACTTTAAACACACTTATTCTAGTTGACAAAGTCATAATTCACATCCAACAGTCATTTAAAGTCAAAAGCCTAAATGTTAAAATTTCATCCATATTGACCATTTTGGGATCGTTCGACAGGTCCGGAGTCATCGTTTTTCATCCTAAAATTGATTTTTTGGACTGTACCAAAAATGATTCAAAATGTCAATTGGATCATGCCTCATGTTGAATAGCCACTTTTTAAACCCTCACAGTGACCAAAATTGCCATTTTTACAGAGTATTGCTTACTCAAAAGCTTCAATTTTGACCCGTTTCAGGCACAGAAATGACTTTAAACACACTTATTTTAGTTGACAAAGTCATAATTTACATCCAACAGTCATTTAGAGTCAAAAGATTAAATGTTGAAATTTCACCCATATTGACCATTTTGGGATCGTTCGACAGGTCCGGAGTCATTGTTTTACATCCGAAAATTGATTTTTTGGACTGTACCAAAAATGATTCAAAATGTCAATTGGATCATGCCTCATGTTGAATAACCACTTTTTAAACCCTCACAGTGACCAAAATTGCCATTTTTACAGAGTTTTGCTTACTCAAAAGCTTCAATTTTGACCCGTTTCAGGCACAGAAATGATTTTAAACACACTTATTTTAGTTGACAAAGTCATAATTCACATTCAACAGTCATTTATAGTCAAAAGATTAAATGTTGAAATTTCATCATTATAGACCATTTTGGGATCGTTCGACAGGTCCGGAGTCATCGTTTTTCATCCGAAAATAGATTTTTTGGACTGTACCAAAAATGATTCAAAATGTCAATTGGATCATGCCTCATGTTGAATAACCACTTTTTAAACCCACACAATGACCAAAATTGCCATTTTTAACAGAGTTTTGCTTACTCAAAAGCTTCAATTTTGACCCGTTTCAGGCACAGAAATGACTTTAAACACACTTATTTTAGTTGACAAAGTCATAATTCACATCCAACAGTCATTTAGAGTCAAAAGATTAAATGTTGAAATGTCATCCATATTGACCATTTTGGGATTGTTCGACAGGTCCGGAGTCATCGTTTTTCATCCGAAAATTGATTTTTTGGGCAGTACCAAAAATGATTCAAAATGTGAATTGGATCATGCCTCATGTTGAATAACCACTTTTTAAACCCTCACAGTGACCAAAATTGCCATTTTTACAGAGTTTTGCTTACTCAAAAGCTTCAATTTTGACCCGTTTCAGGCACAAAAATGACTTTAAACACACTTATTTTAGTTGACAAAGTCATAATTCACATCCAACAGTCATTTAGAGTCAAAAGATTAAATGTTGAAATTTCATCCATATTGACCATTTTGGGATTGTTCGACAGGTCCGGAGTCATCGTTTTTCATCCGAAAATTGATTTTTTGGACTGTACCAAAAATGATTCAAAATGTCAATTGGATCGTGCCTCATGTTGAATAACCACTTTTTAAACCCTCACAGTGACAAAAATTGCCATTTTTACAGAGTTTTGCTTACTCAAAAGCTTCAATTTTGACCCGTTTCAGGCACAGAAATTACTTTAAACACACTTATTCTAGTTGACAAAGTCATAATTCACATCCAACAGTCATTTATAGTCAAGAGATTAAATGTTGAAATTTCATCATTATAGACCATTTTGGGATCGTTCGACAGGTCCGGAGTCATCGTTTTTCATCCGAAAATTGATTTTTTGGACTGTACCAAAAATGATTCAAAATGTCAATTGGATCATGCCTCATGTTGAATAACCACTTTTTAAACCCTCACAGTGACCAAAATTGCCATTTTTACAGAGTTTTGCTTACTCAAAAGCTTCAATTTTGACCCGTTTCAGGCACAGAAATGACTTTAAACACACTTATTTTAGTTAACAAAGTCATAATTCACATCCAACAGTCATTTATAGTCAAGAGATTAAATGTTGAAATTTCATCATTATAGACCATTTTGGGATCGTTCGACAGGTCCGGAGTCATCGTTTTTCATCCGAAAATTGATTTTTTGGACTGTACCAAAAATGATTCAAAATGTCAATTGGATCATGCCTCATGTTGAATAACCACTTTTTAAACCCTCACAGTGACCAAAATTGCCATTTTTACAGAGTTTTGCTTACTCAAAAGCTTCAATTTTGACCCGTTTCAGGCACAGAAATGACTTTAAACACACTTATTTTAGTTAACAAAGTCATAATTCACATCCAACAGTCATTTATAGTCAAGAGATTAAATGTTGAAATTTCATCATTATAGACCATTTTGGGATCGTTCGACAGGTCCGGAGTCATCGTTTTTCATCCGAAAATTGATTTTTTGGACTGTACCAAAAATGATTCAAAATGTCAATTGGATCATGCCTCATGTTGAATAACCACTTTTTAAACCCTCACAGTGACCAAAATTGCCATTTTTACAGAGTTTTCCTTACTCAAAAGCTTCAATTTTGACCCATTTCAGGCACAGAAATGACTTTAAACACACTTATTTTAGTTAACAAAGTCATAATTCACATCCAACAGTCATTTAGAGTCAAAAGATTAAATGTTAAAATTTCATCCATATTGACCATTTTGGGATCGTTCGACAGGTCCGGAGTCATCGTTTTTCATCCGAAAATTGATTTTTTGGACTGTACCAAAAATGATTCAAAATGTGAATTGGATCATGCCTCATGTTGAATAACCACTTTTTAAACCCTCACAGTGACCAAAATTGCCATTTTTACAGAGTTTTGCTTACTCAAAAGCTTCAATTTTGACCCGTTTCAGGCACAGAAATGACTTTAAACACACTTATTTTAGTTGACAAAGTCATAATTCACATCCAACAGTCATTTATAGTCAAGAGATTAAATGTTCAAATTTCATCATTATAGACCATTTTGCGATCGTTCGACAGGTTCGGAGTCATCGTTTTTCATCCGAAAATTGATTTTTTGGACTGTACCAAAAATGATTCAAAATGTCAATTGGATCATGCCTCATGTTGAATAACCACTTTTTAAACCCTCACAGTGACCAAAATTGCCATTTTTACAGAGTTTTGCTTACTCAAAAGCTTCCATTTTGACCCGTTTCAGGCACAGAAATGACTTTAAACACACTTATTTTAGTTAACAAAGTCATAATTCACATCCAACAGTCATTTAGAGTCAAAAGATTAAATGTTGAAATTTCATCCATATTGACCATTTTGGGATCGTTCGACAGGTCCGGAGTCATCGTTTTTCATCCGAAAATTGATTTTTTGGGCAGTACCAAAAATGATTCAAAATGTGAATTGGATCATGCCTCGTGTTGAATAACCACTTTTTAAACCCTCACAGTGACCAAAATTGCCATTTTTACAGAGTCTTGCTTACTCAAAAGCTTCAATTTTGACCCGTTTCTGGCACAGAAATGACTTTAAACACACTTATTTTAGTTGACAAAGTCATAATTCACATCCAACAGTCATTTAGAGTCAAAAGATTAAATGTTGAAATTTCATCCATATTGACCATTTTGGGATCGTTCGACAGGTCCGGAGTCATCGTTTTTCATCCGAAAATTGATTTTTTGGACTGTACCAAAAATGATTCAAAATGTCAATTGGATCGTGCCTCATGTTGAATAACCACTTTTTAAACCCTCACAGTGACCAAAATTGCCATTTTTACAGAGTTTTGCTTACTCAAAAGCTTCAATTTTGACCCGTTTCAGGCACAGAAATGACTTTAAACACACTTATTTTAGTTGACAAAGTCATAATTCACATCCAACAGTCATTTAGAGTCAAAAGATTAAATGTTGAAATTTCATCCATATTGACCATTTTGGGATCGTTCGACAGGTCCGGAGTCATCGTTTTTCATCCGAAAATTGATTTTTTGGACTGTACCAAAAATGATTCAAAATGTCAATTGGATCGTGCCTCATGTTGAATAACCACTTTTTAAACCCTCACAGTGACAAAAATTGCCATTTTTTAAGAGTTTTGCTTACTCAAAAGCTTCAATTTTGACCCGTTTCAGGCACAGAAATGACTTTAAACACACTTATTCTAGTTGACAAAGTCATAATTCACATCCAACAGTCATTTAGAGTCAAAAGATTAAATGTTAAAATGTCATCATTATAGACCATTTTGGGATCGTTCGACAGGTTCGGAGTCATCGTTTTTCATCCGAAAATTGATTTTTTGGACTGTACCAAAAATGATTCAAAATGTCAATTGGATCATGCCTCATGTTGAATAACCACTTTTTAAACCCTCACAGTGACCAAAATTGCCATTTTTACAGAGTTTTGCTTACTCAAAAGCTTCAATTTTGACCCGTTTCAGGCACAGAAATGACTTTAAACACACTTATTTTAGTTAACAAAGTCATAATTCACATCCAACAGTCATTTAGAGTCAAAAGATTAAATGTTGAAATTTCATCCATATTGACCATTTTGGGATCGTTCGACAGGTCCGGAGTCATCGTTTTTCATCCGAAAATTGATTTTTTGGACTGTACCAAAAATGATTCAAAATGTCAATTGGATTGTGCCTCATGTTGAATAACCACTTTTTAAACCCTCACAGTGACAAAAATTGCCATTTTTACAGAGTTTTGCTTACTCAAAAGCTTTAATTTTGACCCGTTTCAGGCACAGAAATGACTTTAAACACACTTATTCTAGTTGACAAAGTCATAATTCACATCCAACAGCCATTTAGAGTCAAAAGATTAAATGTTAAAATGTCATCATTATAGACCATTTTGGGATCGTTCGACAGGTCCGGAGTCATCGTTTTTCATCCGAAAATTGATTTTTTGGACTGTACCAAAAATGATTCAAAATGTCAATTGGATCATGCCTCATGTTGAATAACCACTTTTTAAACCCTCACAGTGACCAAAATTGCCATTTTTACAGAGTTTTGCTTACTCAAAAGCTTCAATTTTGACCCGTTTCAGGCACAGAAATGACTTTAAACACACTTATTTTAGTTAACAAAGTCATAATTCACATCCAACAGTCATTTATAGTCAAGAGATTAAATGTTGAAATTTCATCATTATAGACCATTTTGGGATCGTTCGACAGGTCCGGAGTCATCGTTTTTCATCCGAAAATTGATTTTTTGGACTGTACCAAAGATGATTCAAAATGTCAATTGGATCATGCCTCATGTTGAATAACCACTTTTTAAACCCTCACAGTGACCATAATTGCCATTTTTACAGAGTTTTGCTTACTCAAAAGCTTCCATTTTGACCCGTTTCAGGCACAGAAATGACCTTAAACACACTTATTTTAGTTGACAATGTCAAAATTCACATCCAACAGTCATTTAGAGTCAAAAGATTAAATGTTAAAATTTCATCCATATTGACCATTTTGGGATCGTTTGACAGGTCCGGAGTCATCGTTTTTCATCCGAAAATTGATTTTTTGGACTGTACCAAAAATGATTCAAAATGTCAATTGGATCATGCCTCATGTTGAATAACCACTTTTTAAACCCTCACAGTGACCAAAATTGCCATTTTTACAGAGTCTTGCTTACTCAAAAGCTTCAATTTTGACCCGTTTCAGGCACAGAAATGACTTCAAACACACTTATTTTAGTTGACAAAGTCATAATTCACATCCAACAGTCATTTAGAATCAAAAGATTAAATGTTGAAATTTCATCCCTATTGACCATTTTGGGATCGTTCGACAGGTCCGGAGTCATCGTTTTTCATCCGAAAATGGATTTTTTGGACTGTACCAAAAATGATTCAAAATGTCAATTGGATCGTGCCTCATTTTGAATAACCACTTTTTAAACCCTCACAGTGACCAAAATTGCCATTTTTACAGAGTTTTGCTTACTTAAAAGCTTCAATTTTGACCCGTTTCAGGCACAGAAATGACTTTAAACACACTTATTCTAGTTGACAAAGTCATAATTCACATCCAACAGTCATTTAGAGTCAAAAGATTAAATGTTAAAATGTCATCATTATAGACCATTTTGGGATCGTTCGACAGGTCCGGAGTCATCGTTTTTCATCTGAAAATTGATTTTTTGGACTGTACCAAAAATGATTCAAAATGTCAATTGGATCATGCCTCATGTTGAATAACCACTTTTTAAACCCTCACAGTGACCAAAATTGCCATTTTTACAGAGTTTTGCTTACTCAAAAGCTTCCATTTTGACCCGTTTCAGGCAAAGAAATGACTTTAAACACACTTATTTTAGTTAACAAAGTCATAATTCACATCCAACAGTCATTTAGAGTCAAAAGATTAAATGTTAAAATTTCATCCATATTGACCATTTTGGGATCGTTCGACAGGTCCGGAGTCATCGTTTTTCATCCGAAAATTGATTTTTTGGACTGTACCAAAAATGATTCTAAATGTCAATTGGATCATGCCTCATGTTGAATAACCACTTTTTAAACCCTCACAGTGACCAAAATTGCCATTTTTACAGAGTTTTGCTTACTCAAAAGCTTCCATTTTGACCCGTTTCAGGCACAGAAATGACTTTAAACACACTTATTCTAGTTGACAAAGTCATAATTCACATCCAACAGTCATTTAGAGTCAAAAGCCTAAATGTTAAAATTTCATCCATATTGACCATTTTGGGATCGTTCGACAGGTCCGGAGTCATCGTTTTTCATCCTAAAATTGATTTTTTGGACTGTACCAAAAATGATTCAAAATGTCAATTGGATCATGCCTCATGTTGAATAGCCACTTTTTAAACCCTCACAGTGACCAAAATTGCCATTTTTACAGAGTTTTGCTTACTCAAAAGCTTCAATTTTGACCCGTTTCAGGCACAGAAATGACTTTAAACACACTTATTTTAGTTGACAAAGTCATAATTCACATCCAACAGTCATTTAGAGTCAAAAGATTAAATGTTGAAATTTCACCCATATTGACCATTTTGGGATCGTTCGACAGGTCCGGAGTCATTGTTTTACATCCGAAAATTGATTTTTTGGACTGTACCAAAAATTGATTCAAAATGTCAATTGGATCATGCCTCATGTTGAATAACCACTTTTTAAACCCTCACAGTGACCAAAATTGCCATTTTTACAGAGTTTTGCTTACTCAAAAGCTTCAATTTTGACCCGTTTCAGGCACAGAAATGATTTTAAACACACTTATTTTAGTTGACAAAGTCATAATTCACATTCAACAGTCATTTATAGTCAAAAGATTAAATGTTGAAATTTCATCATTATAGACCATTTTGGGATCGTTCGACAGGTCCGGAGTCATCGTTTTTCATCCGAAAATAGATTTTTTGGACTGTACCAAAAATGATTCAAAATGTCAATTGGATCATGCCTCATGTTGAATAACCACTTTTTAAACCCACACAGTGACCAAAATTGCCATTTTTAACAGAGTTTTGCTTACTCAAAAGCTTCAATTTTGACCCGTTTCAGGCACAGAAATGACTTTAAACACACTTATTTTAGTTGACAAAGTCATAATTCACATCCAACAGTCATTAAGAGTCAAAAGATTAAATGTTGAAATTTCATCCATATTGACCATTTTGGGATTGTTCGACAGGTCCGGAGTCATCGTTTTTCATCCGAAAATTGATTTTTTGGGCAGTACCAAAAATGATTCAAAATGTGAATTGGATCATGCCTCATGTTGAATAACCACTTTTTAAACCCTCACAGTGACCAAAATTGCCATTTTTACAGAGTTTTGCTTACTCAAAAGCTTCAATTTTGACCCGTTTCAGGCACAAAAATGACTTTAAACACACTTATTTTAGTTGACAAAGTCATAATTCACATCCAACAGTCATTTAGAGTCAAAAGATTAAATGTTGAAATTTCATCCATATTGACCATTTTGGGATCGTTCGACAGGTCCGGAGTCATCGTTTTTCATCCGAAAATTGATTTTTTGGACTGTACCAAAAATGATTCAAAATGTCAATTGGATCGTGCCTCATGTTGAATAACCACTTTTTAAACCCTCACAGTGACAAAAATTGCCATTTTTACAGAGTTTTGCTTACTCAAAAGCTTCAATTTTGACCCGTTTCAGGCACAGAAATTACTTTAAACACACTTATTCTAGTTGACAAAGTCATAATTCACATCCAACAGTCATTTATAGTCAAGAGATTAAATGTTGAAATTTCATCATTATAGACCATTTTGGGATCGTTCGACAGGTCCGGAGTCATCGTTTTTCATCTGAAAATTGATTTTTTGGACTGTACCAAAAATGATTCAAAATGTCAATTGGATCATGCCTCATGTTGAATAACCACTTTTTAAACCCTCACAGTGACCAAAATTGCCATTTTTACAGAGTTTGGCTTACTCAAAAGCTTCCATTTTGACCCGTTTCAGGCACAGAAATGACTTTAAACACACTTATTTTAGTTGACAATGTCATAATTCACATCCAACAGTCATTTAGAGTCAAAAGATTAAATGTTAAAATTTCATCCATATTGACCATTTTGGGATCGTTTGACAGGTCCGGAGTCATCGTATTTCGCCCGAAAATTGATTTTTTGGACTGTACCAAAAATGATTCAAAATGTCAATTGGATCGTGCCTCATGTTGAATAACCACTTTTTAAACGCTCACAGTGACCAAAATTGCCATTTTTACAGAGTTTTGCTTACTCAAAAGCTTCGATTTTGACCCGTTTCAGGCACAGAAATGACTTTAAACACACGTATTCTAGTTGACAAAGTCATAATTCACATGCAACAGTCATTTAGAGTCAAAAGATTAAATGTTAAAATTTCATCATTATAGACCATTTTGGGGTCGTTCGACAGGTCCGGAGTCATCGTTTTTCATCCGAAAATTGATTTTTTGGACTGTACCAAAAATGATTCAAAATGTCAATTGGATCATGCCTCATGTTGAATAACCACTTTTTAAACCCTCACAGTGACCAAAATTGCCATTTTTACAGAGTTTTGCTTACTCAAAAGCTTTAATTTTGACCCGTTTCAGGCACAGAAATGACTTTAAACACACTTATTTTAGTTAACAAAGTCATAATTCACATCCAACAGTCATTTATAGTCAAGAGATTAAATGTTGAAATTTCATCATTATAGACCATTTTGGGATCGTTCGACAGGTCCGGAGTCATCGTTTTTCATCCGAAAATTGATTTTTTGGACTGTACCAAAAATGATTCAAAATGTCAATTGGATCATGCCTCATGTTGAATAACCACTTTTTAAACCCTCACAGTGACCATAATTGCCATTTTTACAGAGTTTTGCTTACTCAAAAGCTTCCATTTTGACCCGTTTCAGGCACAGAAATGACCTTAAACACACTTATTTTAGTTGACAATGTCATAATTCACATCCAACAGTCATTTAGAGTCAAAAGATTAAATGTTAAAATTTCATCCATATTGACCATTTTGGGATCGTTTGACAGGTCCGGAGTCATCGTTTTTCATCCGAAAATTGATTTTTTGGACTGTACCAAAAATGATTCAAAATGTCAATTGGATCATGCCTCATGTTGAATAACCACTTTTTAAACCCTCACAGTGACCAAAATTGCCATTTTTACAGAGTCTTGCTTACTCAAAAGCTTCAATTTTGACCCGTTTCAGGCACAGAAATGACTTTAAACACACTTATTTTAGTTGACAAAGTCATAATTCACATCCAACAGTCATTTAGAGTCAAAAGATTAAATGTTAAAATTTCATCCATATTGACCATTTTGGGATCGTTCGACAGGTCCGGAGTCATCGTTTTTCATCCGAAAATTGATTTTTTGGACTGTACCAAAAATGATTCAAAATGTCAATTGGATCCTGCCTCATGTTGAATAACCACTTTTTAAACCCTCACAGTGACCAAAATTGCCATTTTTACAGAGTTTTGCTTACTTAAAAGCTTCAATTTTGACCCGTTTCAGGCACAGAAATGACTTTAAACACACTTATTCTAGTTGACAAAGTCATAATTCACATCCAACAGTCATTTAGAGTCAAAAGATTAAATGTTAAAATGTCATCATTATAGACCATTTTGGGATCGTTCGACAGGTCCGGAGTCATCGTTTTTCATCTGAAAATTGATTTTTTGGACTGTACCAAAAATGATTCAAAATGTCAATTGGATCATGCCTCATGTTGAATAACCATTTTTTAAACCCTCACAGTGACCAAAATTGCCATTTTTACAGAGTTTTGCTTACTCAAAAGCTTCCATTTTGACCCGTTTCAGGCAAAGAAATGACTTTAAACACACTTATTTTAGTTAACAAAGTCATAATTCACATCCAACAGTCATTTAGAGTCAAAAGATTAAATGTTAAAATTTCATCCATATTGACCATTTTGGGATCGTTCGACAGGTCCGGAGTCATCGTTTTTCATCCGAAAATTGATTTTTTGGACTGTACCAAAAATGATTCAAAATGTCAATTGGATCGTGCCTCATGTTGAATAACCACTTTTTAAACCCTCACAGTGACAAAAATTGCCATTTTTACAGAGTTTTGCTTACTCAAAAGATTCAATTTTGACCCGTTTCAGGCACAGAAATTACTTTAAACACACTTATTCTAGTTGACAAAGTCATAATTCACATCCAACAGTCATTTAGAGTCAAAAGATTAAATGTTAAAATGTCATCATTATAGACCATTTTGGGATCGTTCGACAGGTCCGGAGTCATCGTTTTTCATCCGAAAATTGATTTTTTGGACTGTACCAAAAATGATTCAAAATGTCAAGTGGATCATGCCTCATGTTGAATAACCACTTTTAAACCCTCACAGTGACCAAAATTGCCATTTTTACAGAGTTTTGCTTACTCAAAAGCTTCAATTTTGACCCGTTTCAGGCACAGAAATGACTTTAAACACACTTATTTTAGTTAACAAAGTCATAAATCACATCCAACAGTCATTTATAGTCAAGAGATTAAATGTTGAAATTTCATCATTATAGACCATTTTGGGATCGTTCGACAGGTCCGGAGTCATCGTTTTTCATCCGAAAATTGATTTTTTGGACTGTACCAAAAATGATTCAAAATGTCAATTGGATCATGCCTCATGTTGAATAACCACTTTTTAAACCCTCACAGTGACCAAAATTGCCATTTTTACAGAGTTTGGCTTACTCAAAAGCTTCCATTTTGACCCGTTTCAGGCACAGAAATGACTTTAAACACACTTATTTTAGTTGACAATGTCATAATTCACATCCAACAGTCATTTAGAGTCAAAAGATTAAATGTTAAAATTTCATCCATATTGACCATTTTGGGATCGTTTGACAGGTCCGGAGTCATCGTTTTTCATCCGAAAATTGATTTTTTGGACTGTACCAAAAATGATTCAAAATGTCAATTGGATCGTGCCTCATGTTGAATAACCATTTTTTAAACCCTCACAGTGACCAAGATTGCCATTTTTACAGAGTTTTGCTTACTCAAAAGCTTCGATTTTGACCCGTTTCAGGCACAGAAATGACTTTAAACACACGTATTCTAGTTGACAAAGTCATAATTCACATCCAACAGTCATTTAGAGTCAAAAGATTAAATGTTAAAATTTCATCATTATAGACCATTTTGGGATCGTTCGACAGGTCCGGAGTCATTGTTTTTCATCCGAAAATTGATTTTTTGGACTGTACCAAAAATGATTCAAAATGTCAATTGGATCATGCCTCATGTTGAATAACCACTTTTTAAACCCTCACAGTGACCATAATTGCCATTTTTACAGAGTTTTGCTTACTCAAAAGCTTCCATTTTGACCCGTTTCAGGCACAGAAATGACCTTAAACACACTTATTTTAGTTGACAACGTCATAATTCACACCCAACAGTCATTTAGAGTCAAAAGATTAAATGTTGAAATTTCATCCATATTGACCATTTTGGGATCGTTCGACAGGTCCAGAGTCATCGTTTTTCATCCGAAAATTGATTTTTCGGACTGTACCAAAAATGATTCAAAATGTCAATTGGATCGTGCCTCATGTTGAATAACCACTTTTTAAACCCTCACAGTGACCAAAATTGCCATTTTTACAGAGTTTTGCTTACTCAAAAGCTTCAATTTTGACCCGTTTCAGGCACAGAAATGACTTTAAACACACTTATTTTAGTTAACAAAGTCATAATTCACATCCAACAGTCATTTATAGTCAAGAGATTAAATGTTGAAATGTCATCATTATAGACCATTTTGGGATCGTTCAACAGGTCCGGAGTCATCGTTTTTCATCCGAAAATGGATTTTTTGGACTGTACCAAAAATGATTCAAAATGTCAATTGGATCATGCCTCATGTTGAATAACCACTTTTTAAACCCTCACAGTGACCAAAATTGCCATTTTTACAGAGTTTTGCTTACTCAAAAGCTTCAATTTTGACCCGTTTCAGGCACAGAAATGACTTTAAACACACTTATTTTAGTTAACAAAGTCATAATTCACATCCAACAGTCATTTATAGTCAAGAGATTAAATGTTGAAATTTCATCATTATAGACCATTTTGGGATCGTTCGACAGGTCCGGAGTCATCGTTTTTCATCCGAAAATTGATTTTTTGGACTGTACCAAAAATGATTCAAAATGTCAATTGGATCATGCCTCATGTTGAATAACCACTTTTTAAACCCTCACAGTGACCAAAATTGCCATTTTTACAGAGTTTTGCTCACTCAAAAGCTTCAATTTTGACCTGTTTCAGGCACAGAAATTACTTTAAACACACTTATTTTAGTTAACAAAGTCATAATTCACATCCAACAGTCATTTAGAGTCAAAAGATTAAATGTTAACATTTCATCCATATTGACCATTTTGGGATCGTTCGACAGGTCCGGAGTCATCGTTTTTCATCCGAAAATTGATTTTTTGGGCAGTACCAAAAATGAATCAAAATGTGAATTGGATCATGCCTCATGTTGAATAACCACTTTTAAACCCTCACAGTGACCAAAATTGCCATTTTTACAGAGTTTTGCTTACTCAAAAGCTTCAATTTTGACCCGTTTCAGGCACAGAAATGACTTTAAACACACTTATTTTAGTTGACAAAGTCATAATTCACATCCAACAGTCATTTAGAGTCAAAAGATTAAATGTTGAAATTTCATCCATATTGACCATTTTGGGATCGTTCGACAGGTCCGGAGTCATCGTTTTTCATCCGAAAATTGATTTTTTGGACTGTACCAAAAATGATTCAAAATGTCAATTGGATCGTGCCTCATGTTGAATAACCATTTTTTAAACCCTCACAGTGACCAAAATTGCCATTTTTACAGAGTTTTGCTTACTCAAAAGCTTCGATTTTGACCCGTTTCAGGCACAGAAATGACTTTAAACACACGTATTCTAGTTGACAAAGTCATACTTCACATCCAACAGTCATTTAGAGTCAAAAGATTAAATGTTAAAATTTCATCATTATAGACCATTTTGGGATCGTTCGACAGGTCCGGAGTCATCGTTTTTCATCCGAAAATTGATTTTTTGGACTGTACCAAAAATGATTCAAAATGTCAATTGGATCATGCCTCATGTTGAATAACCACTTTTTAAACCCTCACAGTGACCATAATTGCCATTTTTACAGAGTTTTGCTTACTCAAAAGCTTCCATTTTGACCCGTTTCAGGCACAGAAATGACCTTAAACACACTTATTTTAGTTGACAATGTCATAATTCACATCCAACAGTCATTTAGAGTCAAAAGATTAAATGTTGAAATTTCATCCATATTGACCATTTTGGGATCGTTCGACAGGTCCGGAGTCATCGTTTTTCATCCGAAAATTGATTTTTCGGACTGTACCAAAGATGATTCAAAATGTCAATTGGATCGTGCCTCATGTTGAATAACCACTTTTTAAACCCTCACAGTGACCAAAATTGCCATTTTTACAGAGTTTTGCTTACTCAAAAGCTTCCATTTTGACCCGTTTCAGGCACAGAAATGACTTTAAACACACTTATTCTAGTTGACAAAGTCATAATTCACATCCAACAGTCATTTAGAGTCAAAAGATTAAATGTTGAAATTTCATCCATATTGACCATTTTGGGATCGTTCGACAGGTCCAGAGTCATTGTTTTTCATCCGAAAATTGATTTTTCGGACTGTACCAAAAATGATTCAAAATGTCAATTGGATCGTGCCTCATGTTGAATAACCACTTTTTAAACCCTCACAGTGACCAAAATTGCCATTTTTACAGAGTTTTGCTTACTCAAAAGCTTCAATTTTGACCCGTTTCAGGCACAGAAATGACTTTAAACACACTTATTTTAGTTAACAAAGTCATAATTCACATCCAACAGTCATTTATAGTCAAGAGATTAAATGTTGAAATTTCATCATTATAGACCATTTTGGGATCGTTCGACAGGTCCGGAGTCATCGTTTTTCATCCGAAAATTGATTTTTTGGACTGTACCAAAAATGATTCAAAATGTCAATTGGATGATGCCTCATGTTGAATAACCACTTTTTAAACCCTCACAGTGACCAAAATTGCCATTTTTACAGAGTTTTGCTTACTCAAAAGCTTCAATTTTGACCTGTTTCAGGCACAGAAATTACTTTAAACACACTTATTTTAGTTAACAAAGTCATAATTCACATCCAACAGTCATTTAGAGTCAAAAGATTACATGTTAAAATTTCATCCATATTGACCATTTTGGGATCGTTCGACAGGTCCAGAGTCATCGTTTTTCATCCGAAAATTGATTTTTTGGGCAGTACCAAAAATGAATCAAAATGTGAATTGGATCATGCCTCATGTTGAATAACCACTTTTAAACCCTCACAGTGACCAAAATTGCCATTTTTACAGAGTTTTGCTTACTCAAAAGCTTCAATTTTGACCCGTTTCAGGCACAGAAATGACTTTAAACACACTTATTCTAGTTGACAAAGTCATAATTCACATCCAACAGTCATTTAGAGTCAAAAGATTAAATGTTAAAATGTCATCATTATAGACCATTTTGGGATCGTTCGACAGGTCCGGAGTCATCGTTTTTCATCCGAAAATTGATTTTTTGGACTGTACCAAAAATGATTCAAAATGTCAATTGGATCATGCCTCATGTTGAATAACCACTTTTTAAACCCTCACAGTGACCAAAATTGCCATTTTTACAGAGTTTTGCTTACTCAAAAGCTTCAATTTTGACCCGTTTCAGGCACAGAAATGACTTTAAACACACTTATTTTAGTTGACAAAGTCATAATTCACATCCAACAGTCATTTAGAGTCAAAAGATTAAATGTTGAAATTTCATCCATATTGACCATTTTGGGATCGTTCGACAGGTCCAGAGTCATCGTTTTTCATCCGAAAATTGATTTTTCGGACTGTACCAAAAATGATTCAAAATGTCAATTGGATCGTGCCTCATGTTGAATAACCACTTTTTAAACCCTCACAGTGACCAAAATTGCCATTTTTACAGAGTTTTGCTTACTCAAAAGCTTCAATTTTGACCCGTTTCAGGCACAGAAATGACTTTAAACACACTTATTTTAGTTAACAAAGTCATAATTCACATCCAACAGTCATTTATAGTCAAGAGATTAAATGTTGAAATTTCATCATTATAGACCATTTTGGGATCGTTCGACAGGTCCGGAGTCATCGTTTTTCATCCGAAAATTGATTTTTTGGACTGTACCAAAAATGATTCAAAATGTCAATTGGATCATGCCTCATGTTGAATAACCACTTTTTAAACCCTCACAGTGACCAAAATTGCCATTTTTACAGAGTTTTGCTTACTCAAAAGCTTCAATTTTGACCCGTTTCAGGCACAGAAATGACTTTAAACACACTTATTTTAGTTAACAAAGTCATAATTCACATCCAACAGTCATTTATAGTCAAGAGATTAAATGTTGAAATTTCATCATTATAGACCATTTTGGGATCGTTCGACAGGTCCGGAGTCATCGTTTTTCATCCAAAAATTGATTTTTTGGACTGTACCAAAAATGATTCAAAATGTCAATTGGATCATGCCTCATGTTGAATAACCACTTTTTAAACCCTCACAGTGACCAAAATTGCCATTTTTACAGAGTTTTGCTTACTCAAAAGCTTCAATTTTGACCTGTTTCAGGCACAGAAATTACTTTAAACACACTTATTTTAGTTAACAAAGTCATAATTCACATCCAACAGTCATTTAGAGTCAAAAGATTAAATGTTAAAATTTCATCCATATTGACCATTTTGGGATCGTTCGACAGGTCCGGAGTCATCGTTTTTCATCCGAAAATTGATTTTTTGGGCAGTACCAAAAATGAATCAAAATGTGAATTGGATCATGCCTCATGTTGAATAACCACTTTTAAACCCTCACAGTGACCAAAATTGCCATTTTTACAGAGTTTTGCTTACTCAAAAGCTTCAATTTTGACCCGTTTCAGGCACAGAAATGACTTTAAACACACTTATTTTAGTTGACAAAGTCATAATTCACATCCAACAGTCATTTAGAGTCAAAAGATTAAATGTTGAAATTTCATCCATATTGACCATTTTGGGATCGTTCGACAGGTCCGGAGTCATCGTTTTTCATCCGAAAATTGATTTTTTGGACTGTACCAAAAATGATTCAAAATGTCAATTGGATCGTGCCTCATGTTGAATAACCACTTTTTAAACCCTCACAGTGACCAAAATTGCCATTTTTACAGAGTTTTGCTTACTCAAAAGCTTCAATTTTGACCCGTTTCAGGCACAGAAATGACTTTAAACACACTTATTCTAGTTGACAAAGTCATAATTCACATCCAACAGTCATTTAGAGTCAAAAGATTAAATGTTAAAATTTCATCCATATTGACCATTTTGGGATCGTTCGACAGGTCCGGAGTCATCGTTTTTCATCCGAAAATTGATTTTTTGGACTGTACCAAAAATGATTCAAAATGTCAATTGGATCATGCCTCATGTTGAATGACCACTTTTTAAACCCTCACAGTGACCAAAATTGCCATTTTTACAGAGTTTTGCTTACTCAAAAGCTTCAATTTTGACCCGTTTCAGGCACAGAAATGACTTTAAACACACTTATTCTAGTTGACAAAGTCATAATTCACATCCAACAGTCATTTAGAGTCAAAAGATTAAATGTTAAAATGTCATCATTATAGACCATTTTGGGATCGTTCGACAGGTCCGGAGTCATCGTTTTTCATCCGAAAATTGATTTTTTGGACTGTACCAAAAATGATTCAAAATGTCAATTGGATCATGCCTCATGTTGAATAACCACTTTTTAAACCCTCACAGTGACCAAAATTGCCATTTTTACAGAGTTTTGCTTACTCAAAAGCTTCAATTTTGACCCGTTTCAGGCACAGAAATGACTTTAAACACACTTATTTTAGTTGACAAAGTCATAATTCACATCCAACAGTCATTTAGAGTCAAAAGATTAAATGTTGAAATTTCATCCATATTGACCATTTTGGGATCGTTCGACAGGTCCAGAGTCATCGTTTTTCATCCGAAAATGGATTTTTTGGACTGTACCAAAAATGATTCAAAATGTCAATTGGATCGTGCCTCATGTTGAAGAACCACTTTTTAAACCCTCACAGTGACCAAAATTGCCATTTTTACAGAGTTTTGCTTACTCAAAAGCTTCAATTTTGACCCGTTTCAGGCACAGAAATGACTTTAAACACACTTATTCTAGTTGACAAAGTCAAAATTCACATCCAACAGTCATTTAGAGTCAAAAGATTAAATGTTAAAATGTCATCATTATAGACCATTTTGGGATCGTTCGACAGGTCCGGAGTCATCGTTTTTCATCCGAAAATTGATTTTTTGGACTGTACCAAAAATGATTCAAAGTGTCAATTGGATCATGCCTCATGTTGAATAACCACTTTTTAAACCCTCACAGTGACCAAAATTGCCATTTTTACAGAGTTTTGCTTACTCAAAAGCTTCAATTTTGACCCGTTTCAGGCACAGAAATGACTTTAAACACACTTATTTTAGTTAACAAAGTCATAATTCACATCCAACAGTCATTTATAGTCAAGAGATTAAATGTTGAAATTTCATCATTATAGACCATTTTGGGATCGTTCGACAGGTCCGGAGTCATCGTTTTTCATCCGAAAATTGATTTTTTGGACTGTACCAAAAATGATTCAAAATGTCAATTGGATCATGCCTCATGTTGAATAACCACTTTTTAAACCCTCACAGTGACCAAAATTGCCATTTTTACAGAGTTTTGCTTACTCAAAAGCTTCAATTTTGACCTGTTTCAGGCACAGAAATTACTTTAAACACACTTATTTTAGTTAACAAAGTCATAATTCACATCCAACAGTCATTTAGAGTCAAAAGATTAAATGTTAAAATGTCATCATTATAGACCATTTTGGGATCGTTCGACAGGTCCGGAGTCATCGTTTTTCATCCGAAAATTGATTTTTTGGACTGTACCAAAAATGATTCAAAATGTCAATTGGATCGTGCCTCATGTTGAATAACCACTTTTTAAACCCTCACAGTGACCAAAATTGCCATTTTTACAGAGTTTTGCTTACTCAAAAGCTTCAATTTTGACCCGTTTCAGGCACAGAAATGACTTTAAACACACTTATTCTAGTTGACAAAGTCATAATTCACATCCAACAGTCATTTAGAGTCAAAAGATTAAATGTTAAAATGTCATCATTATAGACCATTTTGGGATCGTTCGACAGGTCCGGAGTCATCGTTTTTTATCCGAAAATTGATTTTTTGGACTGTACCAAAAATGATTCAAAATGTCAATTGGATCATGCCTCATGTTGAATAACCACTTTTTAAACCCTCACAGTGACCAAAATTGCCATTTTTACAGAGTTTTGCTTACTCAAAAGCTTCAATTTTGACCCGTTTCAGGCACAGAAATGACTTTAAACACACTTATTTTAGTTGACAAAGTCATAATTCACATCCAACAGTCATTTAGAGTCAAAAGATTAAATGTTGAAATTTCATCCATATTGACCATTTTGGGATCGTTCGACAGGTCCGGAGTCATCGTTTTTCATCCGAAAATGGATTTTTTGGACTGTACCAAAAATGATTTAAAATGTCAATTGGATCGTGCCTCATGTTCAATAACCACTTTTTAAACCCTCACAGTGACCAAAATTGCCATTTTTACAGAGTTTTGCTTACTCAAAAGCTTCAATTTTGACCCGTTTCAGGCACAGAAATGACTTTAAACACACTTATTTTAGTTGACAAAGTCATAATTCACATCCAACAGTCATTTAGAGTCAAAAGATTAAATGTTGAAATTTCATCCATATTGACCATTTTGGGATCGTTCGACAGGTCCGGAGTCATCGTTTTTCATCCGAAAATGGATTTTTTGGACTGTACCAAAAATGATTCAAAATGTCAATTGGATCGTGCCTCATGTTGAATAACCACTTTTTAAACCCTCACAGTGACCAAAATTGCCATTTTTACAGAGTTTTGCTTACTCAAAAGCTTCAATTTTGACCCGTTTCAGGCACAGAAATGACTTTAAACACACTTATTCTAGTTGACAAAGTCATAATTCACATCCAACAGTCATTTAGAGTCAAAAGATTAAATGTTAAAATGTCATCATTATAGACCATTTTGGGATCGTTCGACAGGTCCAGAGTCATCGTTTTTCATCCGAAAATTGATTTTTCGGACTGTACCAAAAATGATTCAAAATGTCAATTGGATCGTGCCTCATGTTGAATAACCACTTTTTAAACCCTCACAGTGACCAAAATTGCCATTTTTACAGAGTTTTGCTTACTCAAAAGCTTCAATTTTGACCCGTTTCAGGCACAGAAATGACTTTAAACACACTTATTTTAGTTAACAAAGTCATAATTCACATCCAACAGTCATTTATAGTCAAGAGATTAAATGTTGAAATTTCATCATTATAGACCATTTTGGGATCGTTCGACAGGTCCGGAGTCATCGTTTTTCATCCGAAAATTGATTTTTTGGACTGTACCAAAAATGATTCAAAATGTCAATTGGATCATGCCTCATGTTGAATAACCACTTTTTAAACCCTCACGGTGACAAAAATTGCCATTTTTACAGAGTTTTGCTTACTCAAAAGCTTCAATTTTGACCCGTTTCAGGCACAGAAATGACTTTAAACACACTTATTTTAGTTAACAAAGTCATAATTCACATCCAACAGTCATTTATAGTCAAGAGATTAAATGTTGAAATTTCATCATTATAGACCATTTTGGGATCGTTCGACAGGTCCGGAGTCATCGTTTTTCATCCGAAAATTGATTTTTTGGACTGTACCAAAAATGATTCAAAATGTCAATTGGATCATGCCTCATGTTGAATAACCACTTTTTAAACCCTCACAGTGACCAAAATTGCCATTTTTACAGAGTTTTGCTTACTCAAAAGCTTCAATTTTGACCTGTTTCAGGCACAGAAATTACTTTAAACACACTTATTTTAGTTAACAAAGTCATAATTCACATCCAACAGTCATTTAGAGTCAAAAGATTAAATGTTAAAATTTCATCCATATTGACCATTTTGGGATCGTTCGACAGGTCCGGAGTCATCGTTTTTCATCCGAAAATTGATTTTTTGGGCAGTACCAAAAATGAATCAAAATGTGAATTGGATCATGCCTCATGTTGAATAACCACTTTTAAACCCTCACAGTGACCAAAATTGCCATTTTTACAGAGTTTTGCTTACTCAAAAGCTTCAATTTTGACCCGTTTCAGGCACAGAAATGACTTTAAACACACTTATTTTAGTTGACAAAGTCATAATTCACATCCAACAGTCATTTAGAGTCAAAAGATTAAATGTTGAAATTTCATCCATATTGACCATTTTGGGATCGTTCGACAGGTCCGGAGTCATCGTTTTTCATCCGAAAATTGATTTTTTGGACTGTACCAAAAATGATTCAAAATGTCAATTGGATCGTGCCTCATGTTGAATAACCACTTTTTAAACCCTCACAGTGACCAAAATTGCCATTTTTACAGAGTTTTGCTTACTCAAAAGCTTCAATTTTGACCCGTTTCAGGCACAGAAATGACTTTAAACACACTTATTCTAGTTGACAAAGTCATAATTCACATCCAACAGTCATTTAGAGTCAAAAGATTAAATGTTAAAATGTCATCATTATAGACCATTTTGGGATCGTTCGACAGGTCCGGAGTCATCGTTTTTCATCCGAAAATTGATTTTTTGGACTGTACCAAAAATGATTCAAAATGTCAATTGGATCATGCCTCATGTTGAATAACCACTTTTTAAACCCTCACAGTGACCAGAATTGCCATTTTTACAGAGTTTTGCTTACTCAAAAGCTTCAATTTTGACCCGTTTCAGGCACAGAAATGACTTTAAACACACTTATTTTAGTTGACAAAGTCATAATTCACATCCAACAGTCATTTAGAGTCAAAAGATTAAATGTTGAAATTTCATCCATATTGACCATTTTGGGATCGTTCGACAGGTCCGGAGTCATCGTTTTTCATCCGAAAATGGATTTTTTGGACTGTACCAAAAATGATTCAAAATGTCAATTGGATCGTGCCTCATGTTGAATAACCACTTTTTAAACCCTCACAGTGACCAAAATTGCCATTTTTACAGAGTTTTGCTTACTCAAAAGCTTCAATTTTGACCCGTTTCAGGCACAGAAATGACTTTAAACACACTTATTTTAGTTGACAAAGTCATAATTCACATCCAACAGTCATTTAGAGTCAAAAGATTAAATGTTGAAATTTCATCCATATTGACCATTTTGGGATCGTTCGACAGGTCCGGAGTCATCGTTTTTCATCCGAAAATGGATTTTTTGGACTGTACCAAAAATGATTCAAAATGTCAATTGGATCGTGCCTCATGTTGAATAACCACTTTTTAAACCCTCAGAGGGACCAAAATTGCCATTTTTACAGAGTTTTGCTTACTCAAAAGCTTCAATTTTGACCCGTTTCAGGCACAGAAATGACTTTAAACACACTTATTCTAGTTGACAAAGTCATAATTCACATCCAACAGTCATTTAGAGTCAAAAGATTAAATGTTAAAATGTCATCATTATAGACCATTTTGGGATCGTTCGACAGGTCCGGAGTCATCGTTTTTCACCTGAAAATTGATTTTTTGGACTGTACCAAAAATGATTCAAAATGTCAATTGGATCATGCCTCATGTTGAATAACCACTTTTTAAACCCTCACAGTGACCAAAATTGCCATTTTTACAGAGTTTTGCTTACTCAAAAGCTTCAATTTTGACCCGTTTCAGGCACAGAAATGACTTTAAACACACTTATTTTAGTTAACAAAGTCATAACTCACATCCAACAGTCATTTATAGTCAAGAGATTAAATGTTGAAATTTCATCATTATAGACCATTTTGGGATCGTTCGACAGGTCCGGAGTCATCGTTTTTCATCCGAAAATTGATTTTTTGGGCAGTACCAAAAATGATTCAAAATGTCAATTGGATCGTGCCTCATGTTGAATAACCACTTTTTAAACCCTCACAGTGACCAAAATTGCCATTTTTACAGAGTTTTGCTTACTCAAAAGCTTCAATTTTGACCCGTTTCAGGCACAGAAATGACTTTAAACACACTTATTCTAGTTGACAAAGTCATAATTCACATCCAACAGTCATTTAGAGTCAAAAGATTAAATGTTGAAATTTCATCCATATTGACCATTTTGGGATCGTTCGACAGGTCCGGAGTCATCGTTTTTCATCCGAAAATGGATTTTTTGGACTGTACCAAAAATGATTCAAAATGTCAATTGGATCGTGCCTCATGTTGAATAACCACTTTTTAAACCCTCACAGTGACCAAAATTGCCATTTTTACAGAGTTTTGCTTACTCAAAAGCTTCAATTTTGACCCGTTTCAGGCACAGAAATGACTTTAAACACACTTATTCTAGTTGACAAAGTCATAATTCACATCCAACAGTCATTTAGAGTCAAAAGATTAAATGTTAAAATGTCATCATTATAGACCATTTTGGGATCGTTCGACAGGTCCGGAGTCATCGTTTTTCATCCGAAAATTGATTTTTTGGACTGTACCAAAAATGATTCAAAATGTCAATTGGATCATGCCTCATGTTGAATAACCACTTTTTAAACCCTCACAGTGACCAAAATTGCCATTTTTACAGAGTTTTGCTTACTCAAAAGCTTCAATTTTGACCCGTTTCAGGCACAGAAATGACTTTAAACACACTTATTCTAGTTGACAAAGTCATAATTCACATCCAACAGTCATTTATAGTCAAGAGATTAAATGTTGAAATTTCATCATTATAGACCATTTTGGGATCGTTCGACAGGTCCGGAGTCATCGTTTTTCATCCGAAAATTGATTTTTTGGACTGTACCAAAAATGATTCAAAATGTCAATTGGATCATGCCTCATGTTGAATAACCACTTTTTAAACCCTCACAGTGACCAAAATTGCCATTTTTACAGAGTTTTGCTTACTCAAAAGCTTCAATTTTGACCTGTTTCAGGCACAGAAATTACTTTAAACACACTTATTTTAGTTAACAAAGTCATAATTCACATCCAACAGTCATTTAGAGTCAAAAGATTAAATGTTAAAATTTCATCCATATTGACCATTTTGGGATCGTTCGACAGGTCCGGAGTCATCGTTTTTCATCCGAAAATTGATTTTTTGGGCAGTACCAAAAATGAATCAAAATGTGAATTGGATCATGCCTCATGTTGAATAACCACTTTTAAACCCTCACAGTGACCAAAATTGCCATTTTTACAGAGTTTTGCTTACTCAAAAGCTTCAATTTTGACCCGTTTCAGGCACAGAAATGACTTTAAACACACTTATTTTAGTTGACAAAGTCATAATTCACATCCAACAGTCATTTAGAGTCAAAAGATTAAATGTTGAAATTTCATCCATATTGACCATTTTGGGATCGTTCGACAGGTCCGGAGTCATCGTTTTTCATCCGAAAATTGATTTTTTGGACTGTACCAAAAATGATTCAAAATGTCAATTGGATCGTGCCTCATGTTGAATAACCACTTTTTAAACCCTCACAGTGACCAAAATTGCCATTTTTACAGAGTTTTGCTTACTCAAAAGCTTCAATTTTGACCCGTTTCAGGCACAGAAATGACTTTAAACACACTTATTCTAGTTGACAAAGTCATAATTCACATCCAACAGTCATTTAGAGTCAAAAGATTAAATGTTAAAATGTCATCATTATAGACCATTTTGGGATCGTTCGACAGGTCCGGAGTCATCGTTTTTCATCCGAAAATTGATTTTTTGGACTGTACCAAAAATGATTCAAAATGTCAATTGGATCATGCCTCATGTTGAATAACCACTTTTTAAACCCTCACAGTGACCAGAATTGCCATTTTTACAGAGTTTTGCTTACTCAAAAGCTTCAATTTTGACCCGTTTCAGGCACAGAAATGACTTTAAACACACTTATTTTAGTTGACAAAGTCATAATTCACATCCAACAGTCATTTAGAGTCAAAAGATTAAATGTTGAAATTTCATCCATATTGACCATTTTGGGATCGTTCGACAGGTCCGGAGTCATCGTTTTTCATCCGAAAATGGATTTTTTGGACTGTACCAAAAATGATTCAAAATGTCAATTGGATCGTGCCTCATGTTGAATAACCACTTTTTAAACCCTCACAGTGACCAAAATTGCCATTTTTACAGAGTTTTGCTTACTCAAAAGCTTCAATTTTGACCCGTTTCAGGCACAGAAATGACTTTAAACACACTTATTTTAGTTGACAAAGTCATAATTCACATCCAACAGTCATTTAGAGTCAAAAGATTAAATGTTGAAATTTCATCCATATTGACCATTTTGGGATCGTTCGACAGGTCCGGAGTCATCGTTTTTCATCCGAAAATGGATTTTTTTGGACTGTACCAAAAATGATTCAAAATGTCAATTGGATCGTGCCTCATGTTGAATAACCACTTTTTAAACCCTCACAGTGACCAAAATTGCCATTTTTACAGAGTTTTGCTTACTCAAAAGCTTCAATTTTGACCCGTTTCAGGCACAGAAATGACTTTAAACACACTTATTCTAGTTGACAAAGTCATAATTCACATCCAACAGTCATTTAGAGTCAAAAGATTAAATGTTAAAATGTCATCATTATAGACCATTTTGGGATCGTTCGACAGGTCCGGAGTCATCGTTTTTCACCTGAAAATTGATTTTTTGGACTGTACCAAAAATGATTCAAAATGTCAATTGGATCATGCCTCATGTTGAATAACCACTTTTTAAACCCTCACAGTGACCAAAATTGCCATTTTTACAGAGTTTTGCTTACTCAAAAGCTTCAATTTTGACCCGTTTCAGGCACAGAAATGACTTTAAACACACTTATTTTAGTTAACAAAGTCATAACTCACATCCAACAGTCATTTATAGTCAAGAGATTAAATGTTGAAATTTCATCATTATAGACCATTTTGGGATCGTTCGACAGGTCCGGAGTCATCGTTTTTCATCCGAAAATTGATTTTTTGGGCAGTACCAAAAATGATTCAAAATGTCAATTGGATCGTGCCTCATGTTGAATAACCACTTTTTAAACCCTCACAGTGACCAAAATTGCCATTTTTACAGAGTTTTGCTTACTCAAAAGCTTCAATTTTGACCCGTTTCAGGCACAGAAATGACTTTAAACACACTTATTCTAGTTGACAAAGTCATAATTCACATCCAACAGTCATTTAGAGTCAAAAGATTAAATGTTGAAATTTCATCCATATTGACCATTTTGGGATCGTTCGACAGGTCCGGAGTCATCGTTTTTCATCCGAAAATGGATTTTTTGGACTGTACCAAAAATGATTCAAAATGTCAATTGGATCGTGCCTCATGTTGAATAACCACTTTTTAAACCCTCACAGTGACCAAAATTGCCATTTTTACAGAGTTTTGCTTACTCAAAAGCTTCAATTTTGACCCGTTTCAGGCACAGAAATGACTTTAAACACACTTATTCTAGTTGACAAAGTCATAATTCACATCCAACAGTCATTTATAGTCAAGAGATTAAATGTTGAAATTTCATCATTATAGACCATTTTGGGATCGTTCGACAGGTCCGGAGTCATCGTTTTTCATCCGAAAATTGATTTTTTGGACTGTACCAAAAATGATTCAAAATGTCAATTGGATCATGCCTCATGTTGAATAACCACTTTTTAAACCCTCACAGTGACCAAAATTGCCATTTTTACAGAGTTTTGCTTACTCAAAAGCTTCAATTTTGACCCGTTTCAGGCACAGAAATGACTTTAAACACACTTATTTTAGTTAACAAAGTCATAATTCACATCCAACAGTCATTTATAGTCAAGAGATTAAATGTTGAAATTTCATCATTATAGACCATTTTGGGATCGTTCGACAGGTCCGGAGTCATCGTTTTTCATCCGAAAATTGATTTTTTGGACTGTACCAAAAATGATTCAAAATGTCAATTGGATCATGCCTCATGTTGAATAACCACTTTTTAAACCCTCACAGTGACCAAAATTGCCATTTTTACAGAGTTTTGCTTACTCAAAAGCTTCAATTTTGACCTGTTTCAGGCACAGAAATTACTTTAAACACACTTATTTTAGTTAACAAAGTCATAATTCACATCCAACAGTCATTTAGAGTCAAAAGATTAAATGTTAAAATTTCATCCATATTGACCATTTTGGGATCGTTCGACAGGTCCGGAGTCATCGTTTTTCATCCGAAAATTGATTTTTTGGGCAGTACCAAAAATGATTCAAAATGTGAATTGGATCATGCCTCATGTTGAATAACCACTTTTAAACCCTCACAGTGACCAAAATTGCCATTTTTACAGAGTTTTGCTTACTCAAAAGCTTCAATTTTGACCCGTTTCAGGCACAGAAATGACTTTAAACACACTTATTTTAGTTGACAAAGTCATAATTCACATCCAACAGTCATTTAGAGTCAAAAGATTAAATGTTGAAATTTCATCCATATTGACCATTTTGGGATCGTTCGACAGGTCCGGAGTCATCGTTTTTCATCCGAAAATTGATTTTTTGGACTGTACCAAAAATGATTCAAAATGTCAATTGGATCATGCCTCATGTTGAATAACCACTTTTTAAACCCTCACAGTGACCAAAATTGCCATTTTTACAGAGTTTTGCTTACTCAAAAGCTTCAATTTTGACCCGTTTCAGGCACAGAAATGACTTTAAACACACTTATTTTAGTTGACAAAGTCATAATTCACATCCAACAGTCATTTAGAGTCAAAAGATTAAATGTTGAAATTTCATCCATATTGACCATTTTGGGATCGTTCGACAGGTCCGGAGTCATCGTTTTTCATCCGAAAATTGATTTTTTGGGCAGTACCAAAAATGATTCAAAATGTCAATTGGATCATGCCTCATGTTGAATAACCACTTTTTAAACCCTCACAGTGACCAAAATTGCCATTTTTACAGAGTTTTGCTTACTCAAAAGCTTCAATTTTGACCCGTTTCAGGCACAGAAATGACTTTAAACACACTTATTCTAGTTGACAAAGTCATAATTCACATCCAACAGTCATTTAGAGTCAAAAGATTAAATGTTAAAATGTCATCATTATAGACCATTTTGGGATCGTTCGACAGGTCCGGAGTCATCGTTTTTCATCCGAAAATTGATTTTTTGGACTGTACCAAAAATGATTCAAAATGTCAATTGGATCATGCCTCATGTTGAATAACCACTTTTTAAACCCTCACAGTGACCAAAATTGCCATTTTTACAGAGTTTTGCTTACTCAAAAGCTTCAATTTTGACCCGTTTCAGGCACAGAAATGACTTTAAACACACTTATTCTAGTTGACAAAGTCATAATTCACATCCAACAGTCATTTATAGTCAAGAGATTAAATGTTGAAATTTCATCATTATAGACCATTTTGGGATCGTTCGACAGGTCCGGAGTCATCGTTTTTCATCCGAAAATTGATTTTTTGGACTGTACCAAAAATGATTCAAAATGTCAATTGGATCATGCCTCATGTTGAATAACCACTTTTAAACCCTCACAGTGACCAAAATTGACATTTTTACAGAGTTTTGCTTACTCAAAAGCTTCAATTTTGACCCGTTTCAGGCACAGAAATGACTTTAAACACACTTATTTTAGTTGACAAAGTCATAATTCACATCCAACAGTCATTTAGAGTCAAAAGATTAAATGTTGAAATTTCATCCATATTGACCATTTTGGGATCGTTCGACAGGTCCGGAGTCATCGTTTTTCATCCGAAAATTGATTTTTTGGACTGTACCAAAAATGATTCAAAATGTCAATTGGATCGTGCCTCATGTTGAATAACCACTTTTTAAACCCTCACAGTGACCAAAATTGCCATTTTTACAGAGTTTTGCTTACTCAAAAGCTTCAATTTTGACCCGTTTCAGGCACAGAAATGACTTTAAACACACTTATTCTAGTTGACAAAGTCATAATTCACATCCAACAGTCATTTAGAGTCAAAAGATTAAATGTTAAAATGTCATCATTATAGACCATTTTGGGATCGTTCGACAGGTCCGGAGTCATCGTTTTTCATCCGAAAATTGATTTTTTGGACTGTACCAAAAATGATTCAAAATGTCAATTGGATCATGCCTCATGTTGAATAACCACTTTTTAAACCCTCACAGTGACCAAAATTGCCATTTTTACAGAGTTTTGCTTACTCAAAAGCTTCAATTTTGACCCGTTTCAGGCACAGAAATGACTTTAAACACACTTATTTTAGTTGACAAAGTCATAATTCACATCCAACAGTCATTTAGAGTCAAAAGATTAAATGTTGAAATTTCATCCATATTGACCATTTTGGGATCGTTCAACAGGTCCGGAGTCATCGTTTTTCATCCGAAAATGGATTTTTTGGACTGTACCAAAAATGATTCAAAATGTCAATTGGATCGTGCCTCATGTTGAATAACCACTTTTTAAACCCTCACAGTGACCAAAATTGCCATTTTTACAGAGTTTTGCTTACTCAAAAGCTTCAATTTTGACCCGTTTCAGGCACAGAAATGACTTTAAACACACTTATTTTAGTTGACAAAGTCATAATTCACATCCAACAGTCATTTAGAGTCAAAAGATTAAATGTTGAAATTTCATCCATATTGACCATTTTGGGATCGTTCGACAGGTCCGGAGTCATCGTTTTTCATCCGAAAATGGATTTTTTGGACTGTACCAAAAATGATTCAAAATGTCAATTGGATCGTGCCTCATGTTGAATAACCACTTTTTAAACCCTCACAGTGACCAAAATTGCCATTTTTACAGAGTTTTGCTTACTCAAAAGCTTCAATTTTGACCCGTTTCAGGCACAGAAATGACTTTAAACACACTTATTCTAGTTGACAAAGTCATAATTCACATCCAACAGTCATTTAGAGTCAAAAGATTAAATGTTAAAATGTCATCATTATAGACCATTTTGGGATCGTTCGACAGGTCCGGAGTCATCGTTTTTCATCCGAAAATTGATTTTTTGGACTGTACCAAAAATGATTCAAAATGTCAATTGGATCATGCCTCATGTTGAATAACCACTTTTTAAACCCTCACAGTGACCAAAATTGCCATTTTTACAGAGTTTTGCTTACTCAAAAGCTTCAATTTTGACCCGTTTCAGGCACAGAAATGACTTTAAACACACTTATTTTAGTTGACAAAGTCATAATTCACATCCAACAGTCATTTAGAGTCAAAAGATTAAATGTTGAAATTTCATCCATATTGACCATTTTGGGATCGTTCGACAGGTCCGGAGTCATCGTTTTTCATCCGAAAATGGATTTTTTGGACTGTACCAAAAATGATTCAAAATGTCAATTGGATCGTGCCTCATGTTGAATAACCACTTTTTAAACCCTCACAGTGACCAAAATTGCCATTTTTACAGAGTTTTGCTTACTCAAAAGCTTCAATTTTGACCCGTTTCAGGCACAGAAATGACTTTAAACACACTTATTTTAGTTGACAAAGTCATAATTCACATCCAACAGTCATTTAGAGTCAAAAGATTAAATGTTGAAATTTCATCCATATTGACCATTTTGGGATCGTTCGACAGGTCCGGAGTCATCGTTTTTCATCCGAAAATGGATTTTTTGGACTGTACCAAAAATGAATCAAAATGTGAATTGGATCATGCCTCATGTTGAATAACCACTTTTAAACCCTCACAGTGACCAAAATTGCCATTTTTACAGAGTTTTGCCTACTCAAAAGCTTCAATTTTGACCCGTTTCAGGCACAGAAATGACTTTAAACACACTTATTTTAGTTGACAAAGTCATAATTCACATCCAACAGTCATTTAGAGTCAAAAGATTAAATGTTGAAATTTCATCCATATTGACCATTTTGGGATCGTTCGACAGGTCCGGAGTCATCGTTTTTCATCCGAAAATTGATTTTTTGGACTGTACCAAAAATGATTCAAAATGTCAATTGGATCGTGCCTCATGTTGAATAACCACTTTTTAAACCCTCACAGTGACCAAAATTGCCATTTTTACAGAGTTTTGCTTACTCAAAAGCTTCAATTTTGACCCGTTTCAGGCACAGAAATGACTTTAAACACACTTATTCTAGTTGACAAAGTCATAATTCACATCCAACAGTCATTTAGAGTCAAAAGATTAAATGTTAAAATGTCATCATTATAGACCATTTTGGGATCGTTCGACAGGTCCGGAGTCATCGTTTTTTATCCGAAAATTGATTTTTTGGACTGTACCAAAAATGATTCAAAATGTCAATTGGATCATGCCTCATGTTGAATAACCACTTTTTAAACTCTCACAGTGACCAAAATTGCCATTTTTACAGAGTTTTGCTTACTCAAAAGCTTCAATTTTGACCCGTTTCAGGCACAGAAATGACTTTAAACACACTTATTTTAGTTGACAAAGTCATAATTCACATCCAACAGTCATTTAGAGTCAAAAGATTAAATGTTGAAATTTCATCCATATTGACCATTTTGGGATCGTTCGACAGGTCCGGAGTCATCGTTTTTCATCCGAAAATGGATTTTTTGGACTGTACCAAAAATGATTTAAAATGTCAATTGGATCGTGCCTCATGTTGAATAACCACTTTTTAAACCCTCACAGTGACCAAAATTGCCATTTTTACAGAGTTTTGCTTACTCAAAAGCTTCAATTTTGACCCGTTTCAGGCACAGAAATGACTTTAAACACACTTATTTTAGTTGACAAAGTCATAATTCACATCCAACAGTCATTTAGAGTCAAAAGATTAAATGTTGAAATTTCATCCATATTGACCATTTTGGGATCGTTCGACAGGTCCGGAGTCATCGTTTTTCATCCGAAAATGGATTTTTTGGACTGTACCAAAAATGATTCAAAATGTCAATTGGATCGTGCCTCATGTTGAATAACCACTTTTTAAACCCTCACAGTGACCAAAATTGCCATTTTTACAGAGTTTTGCTTACTCAAAAGCTTCAATTTTGACCCGTTTCAGGCACAGAAATGACTTTAAACACACTTATTCTAGTTGACAAAGTCATAATTCACATCCAACAGTCATTTAGAGTCAAAAGATTAAATGTTAAAATGTCATCATTATAGACCATTTTGGGATCGTTCGACAGGTCCAGAGTCATCGTTTTTCATCCGAAAATTGATTTTTCGGACTGTACCAAAAATGATTCAAAATGTCAATTGGATCGTGCCTCATGTTGAATAACCACTTTTTAAACCCTCACAGTGACCAAAATTGCCATTTTTACAGAGTTTTGCTTACTCAAAAGCTTCAATTTTGACCCGTTTCAGGCACAGAAATGACTTTAAACACACTTATTTTAGTTAACAAAGTCATAATTCACATCCAACAGTCATTTATAGTCAAGAGATTAAATGTTGAAATTTCATCATTATAGACCATTTTGGGATCGTTCGACAGGTCCGGAGTCATCGTTTTTCATCCGAAAATTGATTTTTTGGACTGTACCAAAAATGATTCAAAATGTCAATTGGATCATGCCTCATGTTGAATAACCACTTTTTAAACCCTCACGGTGACCAAAATTGCCATTTTTACAGAGTTTTGCTTACTCAAAAGCTTCAATTTTGACCCGTTTCAGGCACAGAAATGACTTTAAACACACTTATTTTAGTTAACAAAGTCATAATTCACATCCAACAGTCATTTATAGTCAAGAGATTAAATGTTGAAATTTCATCATTATAGACCATTTTGGGATCGTTCGACAGGTCCGGAGTCATCGTTTTTCATCCGAAAATTGATTTTTTGGACTGTACCAAAAATGATTCAAAATGTCAATTGGATCATGCCTCATGTTGAATAACCACTTTTTAAACCCTCACAGTGACCAAAATTGCCATTTTTACAGAGTTTTGCTTACTCAAAAGCTTCAATTTTGACCTGTTTCAGGCACAGAAATTACTTTAAACACACTTATTTTAGTTAACAAAGTCATAATTCACATCCAACAGTCATTTAGAGTCAAAAGATTAAATGTTAAAATTTCATCCATATTGACCATTTTGGGATCGTTCGACAGGTCCGGAGTCATCGTTTTTCATCCGAAAATTGATTTTTTGGGCAGTACCAAAAATGAATCAAAATGTGAATTGGATCATGCCTCATGTTGAATAACCACTTTTAAACCCTCACAGTGACCAAAATTGCCATTTTTACAGAGTTTTGCTTACTCAAAAGCTTCAATTTTGACCCGTTTCAGGCACAGAAATGACTTTAAACACACTTATTTTAGTTGACAAAGTCATAATTCACATCCAACAGTCATTTAGAGTCAAAAGATTAAATGTTGAAATTTCATCCATATTGACCATTTTGGGATCGTTCGACAGGTCCGGAGTCATCGTTTTTCATCCGAAAATTGATTTTTTGGACTGTACCAAAAATGATTCAAAATGTCAATTGGATCGTGCCTCATGTTGAATAACCACTTTTTAAACCCTCACAGTGACCAAAATTGCCATTTTTACAGAGTTTTGCTTACTCAAAAGCTTCAATTTTGACCCGTTTCAGGCACAGAAATGACTTTAAACACACTTATTCTAGTTGACAAAGTCATAATTCACATCCAACAGTCATTTAGAGTCAAAAGATTAAATGTTAAAATGTCATCATTATAGACCATTTTGGGATCGTTCGACAGGTCCGGAGTCATCGTTTTTCATCCGAAAATTGATTTTTTGGACTGTACCAAAAATGATTCAAAATGTCAATTGGATCATGCCTCATGTTGAATAACCACTTTTTAAACCCTCACAGTGACCAGAATTGCCATTTTTACAGAGTTTTGCTTACTCAAAAGCTTCAATTTTGACCCGTTTCAGGCACAGAAATGACTTTAAACACACTTATTTTAGTTGACAAAGTCATAATTCACATCCAACAGTCATTTAGAGTCAAAAGATTAAATGTTGAAATTTCATCCATATTGACCATTTTGGGATCGTTCGACAGGTCCGGAGTCATCGTTTTTCATCCGAAAATGGATTTTTTGGACTGTACCAAAAATGATTCAAAATGTCAATTGGATCGTGCCTCATGTTGAATAACCACTTTTTAAACCCTCACAGTGACCAAAATTGCCATTTTTACAGAGTTTTGCTTACTCAAAAGCTTCAATTTTGACCCGTTTCAGGCACAGAAATGACTTTAAACACACTTATTTTAGTTGACAAAGTCATAATTCACATCCAACAGTCATTTAGAGTCAAAAGATTAAATGTTAAAATGTCATCATTATAGACCATTTTGGGATCGTTCGACAGGTCCGGAGTCATCGTTTTTCACCTGAAAATTGATTTTTTGGACTGTACCAAAAATGATTCAAAATGTCAATTGGATCATGCCTCATGTTGAATAACCACTTTTTAAACCCTCACAGTGACCAAAATTGCCATTTTTACAGAGTTTTGCTTACTCAAAAGCTTCAATTTTGACCCGTTTCAGGCACAGAAATGACTTTAAACACACTTATTTTAGTTAACAAAGTCATAACTCACATCCAACAGTCATTTATAGTCAAGAGATTAAATGTTGAAATTTCATCATTATAGACCATTTTGGGATCGTTCGACAGGTCCGGAGTCATCGTTTTTCATCCGAAAATTGATTTTTTGGGCAGTACCAAAAATGATTCAAAATGTCAATTGGATCGTGCCTCATGTTGAATAACCACTTTTTAAACCCTCACAGTGACCAAAATTGCCATTTTTACAGAGTTTTGCTTACTCAAAAGCTTCAATTTTGACCCGTTTCAGGCACAGAAATGACGTTAAACACACTTATTCTAGTTGACAAAGTCATAATTCACATCCAACAGTCATTTAGAGTCAAAAGATTAAATGTTGAAATTTCATCCATATTGACCATTTTGGGATCGTTCGACAGGTCCGGAGTCATCGTTTTTCATCCGAAAATGGATTTTTTGGACTGTACCAAAAATGATTCAAAATGTCAATTGGATCGTGCCTCATGTTGAATAACCACTTTTTAAACCCTCACAGTGACCAAAATTGCCATTTTTACAGAGTTTTGCTTACTCAAAAGCTTCAATTTTGACCCGTTTCAGGCACAGAAATGACTTTAAACACACTTATTCTAGTTGACAAAGTCATAATTCACATCCAACAGTCATTTAGAGTCAAAAGATTAAATGTTAAAATGTCATCATTATAGACCATTTTGGGATCGTTCGACAGGTCCGGAGTCATCGTTTTTCATCCGAAAATTGATTTTTTGGACTGTACCAAAAATGATTCAAAATGTCAATTGGATCATGCCTCATGTTGAATAACCACTTTTTAAACCCTCACAGTGACCAAAATTGCCATTTTTACAGAGTTTTGCTTACTCAAAAGCTTCAATTTTGACCCGTTTCAGGCACAGAAATGACTTTAAACACACTTATTCTAGTTGACAAAGTCATAATTCACATCCAACAGTCATTTATAGTCAAGAGATTAAATGTTGAAATTTCATCATTATAGACCATTTTGGGATCGTTCGACAGGTCCGGAGTCATCGTTTTTCATCCGAAAATTGATTTTTTGGACTGTACCAAAAATGATTCAAAATGTCAATTGGATCATGCCTCATGTTGAATAACCACTTTTTAAACCCTCACAGTGACCAAAATTGCCATTTTTACAGAGTTTTGCTTACTCAAAAGCTTCAATTTTGACCTGTTTCAGGCACAGAAATTACTTTAAACACACTTATTTTAGTTAACAAAGTCATAATTCACATCCAACAGTCATTTAGAGTCAAAAGATTAAATGTTAAAATTTCATCCATATTGACCATTTTGGGATCGTTCGACAGGTCCGGAGTCATCGTTTTTCATCCGAAAATTGATTTTTTGGGCAGTACCAAAAATGAATCAAAATGTGAATTGGATCATGCCTCATGTTGAATAACCACTTTTAAACCCTCACAGTGACCAAAATTGCCATTTTTACAGAGTTTTGCTTACTCAAAAGCTTCAATTTTGACCCGTTTCAGGCACAGAAATGACTTTAAACACACTTATTTTAGTTGACAAAGTCATAATTCACATCCAACAGTCATTTAGAGTCAAAAGATTAAATGTTGAAATTTCATCCATATTGACCATTTTGGGATCGTTCGACAGGTCCGGAGTCATCGTTTTTCATCCGAAAATTGATTTTTTGGACTGTACCAAAAATGATTCAAAATGTCAATTGGATCGTGCCTCATGTTGAATAACCACTTTTTAAACCCTCACAGTGACCAAAATTGCCATTTTTACAGAGTTTTGCTTACTCAAAAGCTTCAATTTTGACCCGTTTCAGGCACAGAAATGACTTTAAACACACTTATTCTAGTTGACAAAGTCATAATTCACATCCAACAGTCATTTAGAGTCAAAAGATTAAATGTTAAAATGTCATCATTATAGACCATTTTGGGATCGTTCGACAGGTCCGGAGTCATCGTTTTTCATCCGAAAATTGATTTTTTGGACTGTACCAAAAATGATTCAAAATGTCAATTGGATCATGCCTCATGTTGAATAACCACTTTTTAAACCCTCACAGTGACCAGAATTGCCATTTTTACAGAGTTTTGCTTACTCAAAAGCTTCAATTTTGACCCGTTTCAGGCACAGAAATGACTTTAAACACACTTATTTTAGTTGACAAAGTCATAATTCACATCCAACAGTCATTTAGAGTCAAAAGATTAAATGTTGAAATTTCATCCATATTGACCATTTTGGGATCGTTCGACAGGTCCGGAGTCATCGTTTTTCATCCGAAAATGGATTTTTTGGACTGTACCAAAAATGATTCAAAATGTCAATTGGATCGTGCCTCATGTTGAATAACCACTTTTTAAACCCTCACAGTGACCAAAATTGCCATTTTTACAGAGTTTTGCTTACTCAAAAGCTTCAATTTTGACCCGTTTCAGGCACAGAAATGACTTTAAACACACTTATTTTAGTTGACAAAGTCATAATTCACATCCAACAGTCATTTAGAGTCAAAAGATTAAATGTTGAAATTTCATCCATATTGACCATTTTGGGATCGTTCGACAGGTCCGGAGTCATCGTTTTTCATCCGAAAATGGATTTTTTTGGACTGTACCAAAAATGATTCAAAATGTCAATTGGATCGTGCCTCATGTTGAATAACCACTTTTTAAACCCTCACAGTGACCAAAATTGCCATTTTTACAGAGTTTTGCTTACTCAAAAGCTTCAATTTTGACCCGTTTCAGGCACAGAAATGACTTTAAACACACTTATTCTAGTTGACAAAGTCATAATTCACATCCAACAGTCATTTAGAGTCAAAAGATTAAATGTTAAAATGTCATCATTATAGACCATTTTGGGATCGTTCGACAGGTCCGGAGTCATCGTTTTTCACCTGAAAATTGATTTTTTGGACTGTACCAAAAATGATTCAAAATGTCAATTGGATCATGCCTCATGTTGAATAACCACTTTTTAAACCCTCACAGTGACCAAAATTGCCATTTTTACAGAGTTTTGCTTACTCAAAAGCTTCAATTTTGACCCGTTTCAGGCACAGAAATGACTTTAAACACACTTATTTTAGTTAACAAAGTCATAACTCACATCCAACAGTCATTTATAGTCAAGAGATTAAATGTTGAAATTTCATCATTATAGACCATTTTGGGATCGTTCGACAGGTCCGGAGTCATCGTTTTTCATCCGAAAATTGATTTTTTGGGCAGTACCAAAAATGATTCAAAATGTCAATTGGATCGTGCCTCATGTTGAATAACCACTTTTTAAACCCTCACAGTGACCAAAATTGCCATTTTTACAGAGTTTTGCTTACTCAAAAGCTTCAATTTTGACCCGTTTCAGGCACAGAAATGACTTTAAACACACTTATTCTAGTTGACAAAGTCATAATTCACATCCAACAGTCATTTAGAGTCAAAAGATTAAATGTTGAAATTTCATCCATATTGACCATTTTGGGATCGTTCGACAGGTCCGGAGTCATCGTTTTTCATCCGAAAATGGATTTTTTGGACTGTACCAAAAATGATTCAAAATGTCAATTGGATCGTGCCTCATGTTGAATAACCACTTTTTAAACCCTCACAGTGACCAAAATTGCCATTTTTACAGAGTTTTGCTTACTCAAAAGCTTCAATTTTGACCCGTTTCAGGCACAGAAATGACTTTAAACACACTTATTCTAGTTGACAAAGTCATAATTCACATCCAACAGTCATTTATAGTCAAGAGATTAAATGTTGAAATTTCATCATTATAGACCATTTTGGGATCGTTCGACAGGTCCGGAGTCATCGTTTTTCATCCGAAAATTGATTTTTTGGACTGTACCAAAAATGATTCAAAATGTCAATTGGATCATGCCTCATGTTGAATAACCACTTTTTAAACCCTCACAGTGACCAAAATTGCCATTTTTACAGAGTTTTGCTTACTCAAAAGCTTCAATTTTGACCCGTTTCAGGCACAGAAATGACTTTAAACACACTTATTTTAGTTAACAAAGTCATAATTCACATCCAACAGTCATTTATAGTCAAGAGATTAAATGTTGAAATTTCATCATTATAGACCATTTTGGGATCGTTCGACAGGTCCGGAGTCATCGTTTTTCATCCGAAAATTGATTTTTTGGACTGTACCAAAAATGATTCAAAATGTCAATTGGATCATGCCTCATGTTGAATAACCACTTTTTAAACCCTCACAGTGACCAAAATTGCCATTTTTACAGAGTTTTGCTTACTCAAAAGCTTCAATTTTGACCTGTTTCAGGCACAGAAATTACTTTAAACACACTTATTTTAGTTAACAAAGTCATAATTCACATCCAACAGTCATTTAGAGTCAAAAGATTAAATGTTAAAATTTCATCCATATTGACCATTTTGGGATCGTTCGACAGGTCCGGAGTCATCGTTTTTCATCCGAAAATTGATTTTTTGGGCAGTACCAAAAATGATTCAAAATGTGAATTGGATCATGCCTCATGTTGAATAACCACTTTTAAACCCTCACAGTGACCAAAATTGCCATTTTTACAGAGTTTTGCTTACTCAAAAGCTTCAATTTTGACCCGTTTCAGGCACAGAAATGACTTTAAACACACTTATTTTAGTTGACAAAGTCATAATTCACATCCAACAGTCATTTAGAGTCAAAAGATTAAATGTTGAAATTTCATCCATATTGACCATTTTGGGATCGTTCGACAGGTCCGGAGTCATCGTTTTTCATCCGAAAATTGATTTTTTGGACTGTACCAAAAATGATTCAAAATGTCAATTGGATCATGCCTCATGTTGAATAACCACTTTTTAAACCCTCACAGTGACCAAAATTGCCATTTTTACAGAGTTTTGCTTACTCAAAAGCTTCAATTTTGACCCGTTTCAGGCACAGAAATGACTTTAAACACACTTATTTTAGTTGACAAAGTCATAATTCACATCCAACAGTCATTTAGAGTCAAAAGATTAAATGTTGAAATTTCATCCATATTGACCATTTTGGGATCGTTCGACAGGTCCGGAGTCATCGTTTTTCATCCGAAAATTGATTTTTTGGACTGTACCAAAAATGATTCAAAATGTCAATTGGATCGTGCCTCATGTTGAATAACCACTTTTTAAACCCTCACAGTGACCAAAATTGCCATTTTTACAGAGTTTTGCTTACTCAAAAGCTTCAATTTTGACCCGTTTCAGGCACAGAAATGACTTTAAACACACTTATTTTAGTTGACAAAGTCATAATTCACATCCAACAGTCATTTAGAGTCAAAAGATTAAATGTTGAAATTTCATCCATATTGACCATTTTGGGATCGTTCGACAGGTCCGGAGTCATCGTTTTTCATCCGAAAATGGATTTTTTTGGACTGTACCAAAAATGATTCAAAATGTCAATTGGATCGTGCCTCATGTTGAATAACCACTTTTTAAACCCTCACAGTGACCAAAATTGCCATTTTTACAGAGTTTTGCTTACTCAAAAGCTTCAATTTTGACCCGTTTCAGGCACAGAAATGACTTTAAACACACTTATTCTAGTTGACAAAGTCATAATTCACATCCAACAGTCATTTAGAGTCAAAAGATTAAATGTTAAAATGTCATCATTATAGACCATTTTGGGATCGTTCGACAGGTCCGGAGTCATCGTTTTTCACCTGAAAATTGATTTTTTGGACTGTACCAAAAATGATTCAAAATGTCAATTGGATCATGCCTCATGTTGAATAACCACTTTTTAAACCCTCACAGTGACCAAAATTGCCATTTTTACAGAGTTTTGCTTACTCAAAAGCTTCAATTTTGACCCGTTTCAGGCACAGAAATGACTTTAAACACACTTATTTTAGTTAACAAAGTCATAACTCACATCCAACAGTCATTTATAGTCAAGAGATTAAATGTTGAAATTTCATCATTATAGACCATTTTGGGATCGTTCGACAGGTCCGGAGTCATCAATTTTCATCCGAAAATTGATTTTTTGGGCAGTACCAAAAATGATTCAAAATGTCAATTGGATCGTGCCTCATGTTGAATAACCACTTTTTAAACCCTCACAGTGACCAAAATTGCCATTTTTACAGAGTTTTGCTTACTCAAAAGCTTCAATTTTGACCCGTTTCAGGCACAGAAATGACTTTAAACACACTTATTCTAGTTGACAAAGTCATAATTCACATCCAACAGTCATTTAGAGTCAAAAGATTAAATGTTGAAATTTCATCCATATTGACCATTTTGGGATCGTTCGACAGGTCCGGAGTCATCGTTTTTCATCCGAAAATGGATTTTTTGGACTGTACCAAAAATGATTCAAAATGTCAATTGGATCGTGCCTCATGTTGAATAACCACTTTTTAAACCCTCACAGTGACCAAAATTGCCATTTTTACAGAGTTTTGCTTACTCAAAAGCTTCAATTTTGACCCGTTTCAGGCACAGAAATGACTTTAAACACACTTATTCTAGTTGACAAAGTCATAATTCACATCCAACAGTCATTTATAGTCAAGAGATTAAATGTTGAAATTTCATCATTATAGACCATTTTGGGATCGTTCGACAGGTCCGGAGTCATCGTTTTTCATCCGAAAATTGATTTTTTGGACTGTACCAAAAATGATTCAAAATGTCAATTGGATCATGCCTCATGTTGAATAACCACTTTTTAAACCCTCACAGTGACCAAAATTGCCATTTTTACAGAGTTTTGCTTACTCAAAAGCTTCAATTTTGACCCGTTTCAGGCACAGAAATGACTTTAAACACACTTATTTTAGTTAACAAAGTCATAATTCACATCCAACAGTCATTTATAGTCAAGAGATTAAATGTTGAAATTTCATCATTATAGACCATTTTGGGATCGTTCGACAGGTCCGGAGTCATCGTTTTTCATCCGAAAATTGATTTTTTGGACTGTACCAAAAATGATTCAAAATGTCAATTGGATCATGCCTCATGTTGAATAACCACTTTTTAAACCCTCACAGTGACCAAAATTGCCATTTTTACAGAGTTTTGCTTACTCAAAAGCTTCAATTTTGACCTGTTTCAGGCACAGAAATTACTTTAAACACACTTATTTTAGTTAACAAAGTCATAATTCACATCCAACAGTCATTTAGAGTCAAAAGATTAAATGTTAAAATTTCATCCATATTGACCATTTTGGGATCGTTCGACAGGTCCGGAGTCATCGTTTTTCATCCGAAAATTGATTTTTTGGGCAGTACCAAAAATGATTCAAAATGTGAATTGGATCATGCCTCATGTTGAATAACCACTTTTAAACCCTCACAGTGACCAAAATTGCCATTTTTACAGAGTTTTGCTTACTCAAAAGCTTCAATTTTGACCCGTTTCAGGCACAGAAATGACTTTAAACACACTTATTTTAGTTGACAAAGTCATAATTCACATCCAACAGTCATTTAGAGTCAAAAGATTAAATGTTGAAATTTCATCCATATTGACCATTTTGGGATCGTTCGACAGGTCCGGAGTCATCGTTTTTCATCCGAAAATTGATTTTTTGGACTGTACCAAAAATGATTCAAAATGTCAATTGGATCATGCCTCATGTTGAATAACCACTTTTTAAACCCTCACAGTGACCAAAATTGCCATTTTTACAGAGTTTTGCTTACTCAAAAGCTTCAATTTTGACCCGTTTCAGGCACAGAAATGACTTTAAACACACTTATTTTAGTTGACAAAGTCATAATTCACATCCAACAGTCATTTAGAGTCAAAAGATTAAATGTTGAAATTTCATCCATATTGACCATTTTGGGATCGTTCGACAGGTCCGGAGTCATCGTTTTTCATCCGAAAATTGATTTTTTGGGCAGTACCAAAAATGATTCAAAATGTCAATTGGATCATGCCTCATGTTGAATAACCACTTTTTAAACCCTCACAGTGACCAAAATTGCCATTTTTACAGAGTTTTGCTTACTCAAAAGCTTCAATTTTGACCCGTTTCAGGCACAGAAATGACTTTAAACACACTTATTCTAGTTGACAAAGTCATAATTCACATCCAACAGTCATTTAGAGTCAAAAGATTAAATGTTAAAATGTCATCATTATAGACCATTTTGGGATCGTTCGACAGGTCCGGAGTCATCGTTTTTCATCCGAAAATTGATTTTTTGGACTGTACCAAAAATGATTCAAAATGTCAATTGGATCATGCCTCATGTTGAATAACCACTTTTTAAACCCTCACAGTGACCAAAATTGCCATTTTTACAGAGTTTTGCTTACTCAAAAGCTTCAATTTTGACCCGTTTCAGGCACAGAAATGACTTTAAACACACTTATTCTAGTTGACAAAGTCATAATTCACATCCAACAGTCATTTATAGTCAAGAGATTAAATGTTGAAATTTCATCATTATAGACCATTTTGGGATCGTTCGACAGGTCCGGAGTCATCGTTTTTCATCCGAAAATTGATTTTTTGGACTGTACCAAAAATGATTCAAAATGTCAATTGGATCATGCCTCATGTTGAATAACCACTTTTAAACCCTCACAGTGACCAAAATTGACATTTTTACAGAGTTTTGCTTACTCAAAAGCTTCAATTTTGACCCGTTTCAGGCACAGAAATGACTTTAAACACACTTATTTTAGTTGACAAAGTCATAATTCACATCCAACAGTCATTTAGAGTCAAAAGATTAAATGTTGAAATTTCATCCATATTGACCATTTTGGGATCGTTCGACAGGTCCGGAGTCATCGTTTTTCATCCGAAAATTGATTTTTTGGACTGTACCAAAAATGATTCAAAATGTCAATTGGATCGTGCCTCATGTTGAATAACCACTTTTTAAACCCTCACAGTGACCAAAATTGCCATTTTTACAGAGTTTTGCTTACTCAAAAGCTTCAATTTTGACCCGTTTCAGGCACAGAAATGACTTTAAACACACTTATTCTAGTTGACAAAGTCATAATTCACATCCAACAGTCATTTAGAGTCAAAAGATTAAATGTTAAAATGTCATCATTATAGACCATTTTGGGATCGTTCGACAGGTCCGGAGTCATCGTTTTTCATCCGAAAATTGATTTTTTGGACTGTACCAAAAATGATTCAAAATGTCAATTGGATCATGCCTCATGTTGAATAACCACTTTTTAAACCCTCACAGTGACCAAAATTGCCATTTTTACAGAGTTTTGCTTACTCAAAAGCTTCAATTTTGACCCGTTTCAGGCACAGAAATGACTTTAAACACACTTATTTTAGTTGACAAAGTCATAATTCACATCCAACAGTCATTTAGAGTCAAAAGATTAAATGTTGAAATTTCATCCATATTGACCATTTTGGGATCGTTCAACAGGTCCGGAGTCATCGTTTTTCATCCGAAAATGGATTTTTTGGACTGTACCAAAAATGATTCAAAATGTCAATTGGATCGTGCCTCATGTTGAATAACCACTTTTTAAACCCTCACAGTGACCAAAATTGCCATTTTTACAGAGTTTTGCTTACTCAAAAGCTTCAATTTTGACCCGTTTCAGGCACAGAAATGACTTTAAACACACTTATTTTAGTTGACAAAGTCATAATTCACATCCAACAGTCATTTAGAGTCAAAAGATTAAATGTTGAAATTTCATCCATATTGACCATTTTGGGATCGTTCGACAGGTCCGGAGTCATCGTTTTTCATCCGAAAATGGATTTTTTGGACTGTACCAAAAATGATTCAAAATGTCAATTGGATCGTGCCTCATGTTGAATAACCACTTTTTAAACCCTCACAGTGACCAAAATTGCCATTTTTACAGAGTTTTGCTTACTCAAAAGCTTCAATTTTGACCCGTTTCAGGCACAGAAATGACTTTAAACACACTTATTCTAGTTGACAAAGTCATAATTCACATCCAACAGTCATTTAGAGTCAAAAGATTAAATGTTAAAATGTCATCATTATAGACCATTTTGGGATCGTTCGACAGGTCCGGAGTCATCGTTTTTCATCCGAAAATTGATTTTTTGGACTGTACCAAAAATGATTCAAAATGTCAATTGGATCATGCCTCATGTTGAATAACCACTTTTTAAACCCTCACAGTGACCAAAATTGCCATTTTTACAGAGTTTTGCTTACTCAAAAGCTTCAATTTTGACCCGTTTCAGGCACAGAAATGACTTTAAACACACTTATTTTAGTTGACAAAGTCATAATTCACATCCAACAGTCATTTAGAGTCAAAAGATTAAATGTTGAAATTTCATCCATATTGACCATTTTGGGATCGTTCGACAGGTCCGGAGTCATCGTTTTTCATCCGAAAATGGATTTTTTGGACTGTACCAAAAATGATTCAAAATGTCAATTGGATCGTGCCTCATGTTGAATAACCACTTTTTAAACCCTCACAGTGACCAAAATTGCCATTTTTACAGAGTTTTGCTTACTCAAAAGCTTCAATTTTGACCCGTTTCAGGCACAGAAATGACTTTAAACACACTTATTTTAGTTGACAAAGTCATAATTCACATCCAACAGTCATTTAGAGTCAAAAGATTAAATGTTGAAATTTCATCCATATTGACCATTTTGGGATCGTTCGACAGGTCCGGAGTCATCGTTTTTCATCCGAAAATGGATTTTTTGGACTGTACCAAAAATGAATCAAAATGTGAATTGGATCATGCCTCATGTTGAATAACCACTTTTAAACCCTCACAGTGACCAAAATTGCCATTTTTACAGAGTTTTGCCTACTCAAAAGCTTCAATTTTGACCCGTTTCAGGCACAGAAATGACTTTAAACACACTTATTTTAGTTGACAAAGTCATAATTCACATCCAACAGTCATTTAGAGTCAAAAGATTAAATGTTGAAATTTCATCCATATTGACCATTTTGGGATCGTTCGACAGGTCCGGAGTCATCGTTTTTCATCCGAAAATTGATTTTTTGGACTGTACCAAAAATGATTCAAAATGTCAATTGGATCGTGCCTCATGTTGAATAACCACTTTTTAAACCCTCACAGTGACCAAAATTGCCATTTTTACAGAGTTTTGCTTACTCAAAAGCTTCAATTTTGACCCGTTTCAGGCACAGAAATGACTTTAAACACACTTATTCTAGTTGACAAAGTCATAATTCACATCCAACAGTCATTTAGAGTCAAAAGATTAAATGTTAAAATGTCATCATTATAGACCATTTTGGGATCGTTCGACAGGTCCGGAGTCATCGTTTTTTATCCGAAAATTGATTTTTTGGACTGTACCAAAAATGATTCAAAATGTCAATTGGATCATGCCTCATGTTGAATAACCACTTTTTAAACCCTCACAGTGACCAAAATTGCCATTTTTACAGAGTTTTGCTTACTCAAAAGCTTCAATTTTGACCCGTTTCAGGCACAGAAATGACTTTAAACACACTTATTTTAGTTGACAAAGTCATAATTCACATCCAACAGTCATTTAGAGTCAAAAGATTAAATGTTGAAATTTCATCCATATTGACCATTTTGGGATCGTTCGACAGGTCCGGAGTCATCGTTTTTCATCCGAAAATGGATTTTTTGGACTGTACCAAAAATGATTTAAAATGTCAATTGGATCGTGCCTCATGTTGAATAACCACTTTTTAAACCCTCACAGTGACCAAAATTGCCATTTTTACAGAGTTTTGCTTACTCAAAAGCTTCAATTTTGACCCGTTTCAGGCACAGAAATGACTTTAAACACACTTATTTTAGTTGACAAAGTCATAATTCACATCCAACAGTCATTTAGAGTCAAAAGATTAAATGTTGAAATTTCATCCATATTGACCATTTTGGGATCGTTCGACAGGTCCGGAGTCATCGTTTTTCATCCGAAAATGGATTTTTTGGACTGTACCAAAAATGATTCAAAATGTCAATTGGATCGTGCCTCATGTTGAATAACCACTTTTTAAACCCTCACAGTGACCAAAATTGCCATTTTTACAGAGTTTTGCTTACTCAAAAGCTTCAATTTTGACCCGTTTCAGGCACAGAAATGACTTTAAACACACTTATTCTAGTTGACAAAGTCATAATTCACATCCAACAGTCATTTAGAGTCAAAAGATTAAATGTTAAAATGTCATCATTATAGACCATTTTGGGATCGTTCGACAGGTCCAGAGTCATCGTTTTTCATCCGAAAATTGATTTTTCGGACTGTACCAAAAATGATTCAAAATGTCAATTGGATCGTGCCTCATGTTGAATAACCACTTTTTAAACCCTCACAGTGACCAAAATTGCCATTTTTACAGAGTTTTGCTTACTCAAAAGCTTCAATTTTGACCCGTTTCAGGCACAGAAATGACTTTAAACACACTTATTTTAGTTAACAAAGTCATAATTCACATCCAACAGTCATTTATAGTCAAGAGATTAAATGTTGAAATTTCATCATTATAGACCATTTTGGGATCGTTCGACAGGTCCGGAGTCATCGTTTTTCATCCGAAAATTGATTTTTTGGACTGTACCAAAAATGATTCAAAATGTCAATTGGATCATGCCTCATGTTGAATAACCACTTTTTAAACCCTCACGGTGACCAAAATTGCCATTTTTACAGAGTTTTGCTTACTCAAAAGCTTCAATTTTGACCCGTTTCAGGCACAGAAATGACTTTAAACACACTTATTTTAGTTAACAAAGTCATAATTCACATCCAACAGTCATTTATAGTCAAGAGATTAAATGTTGAAATTTCATCATTATAGACCATTTTGGGATCGTTCGACAGGTCCGGAGTCATCGTTTTTCATCCGAAAATTGATTTTTTGGACTGTACCAAAAATGATTCAAAATGTCAATTGGATCATGCCTCATGTTGAATAACCACTTTTTAAACCCTCACAGTGACCAAAATTGCCATTTTTACAGAGTTTTGCTTACTCAAAAGCTTCAATTTTGACCTGTTTCAGGCACAGAAATTACTTTAAACACACTTATTTTAGTTAACAAAGTCATAATTCACATCCAACAGTCATTTAGAGTCAAAAGATTAAATGTTAAAATTTCATCCATATTGACCATTTTGGGATCGTTCGACAGGTCCGGAGTCATCGTTTTTCATCCGAAAATTGATTTTTTGGGCAGTACCAAAAATGAATCAAAATGTGAATTGGATCATGCCTCATGTTGAATAACCACTTTTAAACCCTCACAGTGACCAAAATTGCCATTTTTACAGAGTTTTGCTTACTCAAAAGCTTCAATTTTGACCCGTTTCAGGCACAGAAATGACTTTAAACACACTTATTTTAGTTGACAAAGTCATAATTCACATCCAACAGTCATTTAGAGTCAAAAGATTAAATGTTGAAATTTCATCCATATTGACCATTTTGGGATCGTTCGACAGGTCCGGAGTCATCGTTTTTCATCCGAAAATTGATTTTTTGGACTGTACCAAAAATGATTCAAAATGTCAATTGGATCGTGCCTCATGTTGAATAACCACTTTTTAAACCCTCACAGTGACCAAAATTGCCATTTTTACAGAGTTTTGCTTACTCAAAAGCTTCAATTTTGACCCGTTTCAGGCACAGAAATGACTTTAAACACACTTATTCTAGTTGACAAAGTCATAATTCACATCCAACAGTCATTTAGAGTCAAAAGATTAAATGTTAAAATGTCATCATTATAGACCATTTTGGGATCGTTCGACAGGTCCGGAGTCATCGTTTTTCATCCGAAAATTGATTTTTTGGACTGTACCAAAAATGATTCAAAATGTCAATTGGATCATGCCTCATGTTGAATAACCACTTTTTAAACCCTCACAGTGACCAGAATTGCCATTTTTACAGAGTTTTGCTTACTCAAAAGCTTCAATTTTGACCCGTTTCAGGCACAGAAATGACTTTAAACACACTTATTTTAGTTGACAAAGTCATAATTCACATCCAACAGTCATTTAGAGTCAAAAGATTAAATGTTGAAATTTCATCCATATTGACCATTTTGGGATCGTTCGACAGGTCCGGAGTCATCGTTTTTCATCCGAAAATGGATTTTTTGGACTGTACCAAAAATGATTCAAAATGTCAATTGGATCGTGCCTCATGTTGAATAACCACTTTTTAAACCCTCACAGTGACCAAAATTGCCATTTTTACAGAGTTTTGCTTACTCAAAAGCTTCAATTTTGACCCGTTTCAGGCACAGAAATGACTTTAAACACACTTATTTTAGTTGACAAAGTCATAATTCACATCCAACAGTCATTTAGAGTCAAAAGATTAAATGTTGAAATTTCATCCATATTGACCATTTTGGGATCGTTCGACAGGTCCGGAGTCATCGTTTTTCATCCGAAAATGGATTTTTTGGACTGTACCAAAAATGATTCAAAATGTCAATTGGATCGTGCCTCATGTTGAATAACCACTTTTTAAACCCTCACAGTGACCAAAATTGCCATTTTTACAGAGTTTTGCTTACTCAAAAGCTTCAATTTTGACCCGTTTCAGGCACAGAAATGACTTTAAACACACTTATTCTAGTTGACAAAGTCATAATTCACATCCAACAGTCATTTAGAGTCAAAAGATTAAATGTTAAAATGTCATCATTATAGACCATTTTGGGATCGTTCGACAGGTCCGGAGTCATCGTTTTTCACCTGAAAATTGATTTTTTGGACTGTACCAAAAATGATTCAAAATGTCAATTGGATCATGCCTCATGTTGAATAACCACTTTTTAAACCCTCACAGTGACCAAAATTGCCATTTTTACAGAGTTTTGCTTACTCAAAAGCTTCAATTTTGACCCGTTTCAGGCACAGAAATGACTTTAAACACACTTATTTTAGTTAACAAAGTCATAACTCACATCCAACAGTCATTTATAGTCAAGAGATTAAATGTTGAAATTTCATCATTATAGACCATTTTGGGATCGTTCGACAGGTCCGGAGTCATCGTTTTTCATCCGAAAATTGATTTTTTGGGCAGTACCAAAAATGATTCAAAATGTCAATTGGATCGTGCCTCATGTTGAATAACCACTTTTTAAACCCTCACAGTGACCAAAATTGCCATTTTTACAGAGTTTTGCTTACTCAAAAGCTTCAATTTTGACCCGTTTCAGGCACAGAAATGACTTTAAACACACTTATTCTAGTTGACAAAGTCATAATTCACATCCAACAGTCATTTAGAGTCAAAAGATTAAATGTTGAAATTTCATCCATATTGACCATTTTGGGATCGTTCGACAGGTCCGGAGTCATCGTTTTTCATCCGAAAATGGATTTTTTGGACTGTACCAAAAATGATTCAAAATGTCAATTGGATCGTGCCTCATGTTGAATAACCACTTTTTAAACCCTCACAGTGACCAAAATTGCCATTTTTACAGAGTTTTGCTTACTCAAAAGCTTCAATTTTGACCCGTTTCAGGCACAGAAATGACTTTAAACACACTTATTCTAGTTGACAAAGTCATAATTCACATCCAACAGTCATTTAGAGTCAAAAGATTAAATGTTAAAATGTCATCATTATAGACCATTTTGGGATCGTTCGACAGGTCCGGAGTCATCGTTTTTCATCCGAAAATTGATTTTTTGGACTGTACCAAAAATGATTCAAAATGTCAATTGGATCATGCCTCATGTTGAATAACCACTTTTTAAACCCTCACAGTGACCAAAATTGCCATTTTTACAGAGTTTTGCTTACTCAAAAGCTTCAATTTTGACCCGTTTCAGGCACAGAAATGACTTTAAACACACTTATTCTAGTTGACAAAGTCATAATTCACATCCAACAGTCATTTATAGTCAAGAGATTAAATGTTGAAATTTCATCATTATAGACCATTTTGGGATCGTTCGACAGGTCCGGAGTCATCGTTTTTCATCCGAAAATTGATTTTTTGGACTGTACCAAAAATGATTCAAAATGTCAATTGGATCATGCCTCATGTTGAATAACCACTTTTTAAACCCTCACAGTGACCAAAATTGCCATTTTTACAGAGTTTTGCTTACTCAAAAGCTTCAATTTTGACCTGTTTCAGGCACAGAAATTACTTTAAACACACTTATTTTAGTTAACAAAGTCATAATTCACATCCAACAGTCATTTAGAGTCAAAAGATTAAATGTTAAAATTTCATCCATATTGACCATTTTGGGATCGTTCGACAGGTCCGGAGTCATCGTTTTTCATCCGAAAATTGATTTTTTGGGCAGTACCAAAAATGAATCAAAATGTGAATTGGATCATGCCTCATGTTGAATAACCACTTTTAAACCCTCACAGTGACCAAAATTGCCATTTTTACAGAGTTTTGCTTACTCAAAAGCTTCAATTTTGACCCGTTTCAGGCACAGAAATGACTTTAAACACACTTATTTTAGTTGACAAAGTCATAATTCACATCCAACAGTCATTTAGAGTCAAAAGATTAAATGTTGAAATTTCATCCATATTGACCATTTTGGGATCGTTCGACAGGTCCGGAGTCATCGTTTTTCATCCGAAAATTGATTTTTTGGACTGTACCAAAAATGATTCAAAATGTCAATTGGATCGTGCCTCATGTTGAATAACCACTTTTTAAACCCTCACAGTGACCAAAATTGCCATTTTTACAGAGTTTTGCTTACTCAAAAGCTTCAATTTTGACCCGTTTCAGGCACAGAAATGACTTTAAACACACTTATTCTAGTTGACAAAGTCATAATTCACATCCAACAGTCATTTAGAGTCAAAAGATTAAATGTTAAAATGTCATCATTATAGACCATTTTGGGATCGTTCGACAGGTCCGGAGTCATCGTTTTTCATCCGAAAATTGATTTTTTGGACTGTACCAAAAATGATTCAAAATGTCAATTGGATCATGCCTCATGTTGAATAACCACTTTTTAAACCCTCACAGTGACCAGAATTGCCATTTTTACAGAGTTTTGCTTACTCAAAAGCTTCAATTTTGACCCGTTTCAGGCACAGAAATGACTTTAAACACACTTATTTTAGTTGACAAAGTCATAATTCACATCCAACAGTCATTTAGAGTCAAAAGATTAAATGTTGAAATTTCATCCATATTGACCATTTTGGGATCGTTCGACAGGTCCGGAGTCATCGTTTTTCATCCGAAAATGGATTTTTTGGACTGTACCAAAAATGATTCAAAATGTCAATTGGATCGTGCCTCATGTTGAATAACCACTTTTTAAACCCTCACAGTGACCAAAATTGCCATTTTTACAGAGTTTTGCTTACTCAAAAGCTTCAATTTTGACCCGTTTCAGGCACAGAAATGACTTTAAACACACTTATTTTAGTTGACAAAGTCATAATTCACATCCAACAGTCATTTAGAGTCAAAAGATTAAATGTTGAAATTTCATCCATATTGACCATTTTGGGATCGTTCGACAGGTCCGGAGTCATCGTTTTTCATCCGAAAATGGATTTTTTTGGACTGTACCAAAAATGATTCAAAATGTCAATTGGATCGTGCCTCATGTTGAATAACCACTTTTTAAACCCTCACAGTGACCAAAATTGCCATTTTTACAGAGTTTTGCTTACTCAAAAGCTTCAATTTTGACCCGTTTCAGGCACAGAAATGACTTTAAACACACTTATTCTAGTTGACAAAGTCATAATTCACATCCAACAGTCATTTAGAGTCAAAAGATTAAATGTTAAAATGTCATCATTATAGACCATTTTGGGATCGTTCGACAGGTCCGGAGTCATCGTTTTTCACCTGAAAATTGATTTTTTGGACTGTACCAAAAATGATTCAAAATGTCAATTGGATCATGCCTCATGTTGAATAACCACTTTTTAAACCCTCACAGTGACCAAAATTGCCATTTTTACAGAGTTTTGCTTACTCAAAAGCTTCAATTTTGACCCGTTTCAGGCACAGAAATGACTTTAAACACACTTATTTTAGTTAACAAAGTCATAACTCACATCCAACAGTCATTTATAGTCAAGAGATTAAATGTTGAAATTTCATCATTATAGACCATTTTGGGATCGTTCGACAGGTCCGGAGTCATCGTTTTTCATCCGAAAATTGATTTTTTGGGCAGTACCAAAAATGATTCAAAATGTCAATTGGATCGTGCCTCATGTTGAATAACCACTTTTTAAACCCTCACAGTGACCAAAATTGCCATTTTTACAGAGTTTTGCTTACTCAAAAGCTTCAATTTTGACCCGTTTCAGGCACAGAAATGACTTTAAACACACTTATTCTAGTTGACAAAGTCATAATTCACATCCAACAGTCATTTAGAGTCAAAAGATTAAATGTTGAAATTTCATCCATATTGACCATTTTGGGATCGTTCGACAGGTCCGGAGTCATCGTTTTTCATCCGAAAATGGATTTTTTGGACTGTACCAAAAATGATTCAAAATGTCAATTGGATCGTGCCTCATGTTGAATAACCACTTTTTAAACCCTCACAGTGACCAAAATTGCCATTTTTACAGAGTTTTGCTTACTCAAAAGCTTCAATTTTGACCCGTTTCAGGCACAGAAATGACTTTAAACACACTTATTCTAGTTGACAAAGTCATAATTCACATCCAACAGTCATTTAGAGTCAAAAGATTAAATGTTAAAATGTCATCATTATAGACCATTTTGGGATCGTTCGACAGGTCCGGAGTCATCGTTTTTCATCCGAAAATTGATTTTTTGGACTGTACCAAAAATGATTCAAAATGTCAATTGGATCATGCCTCATGTTGAATAACCACTTTTTAAACCCTCACAGTGACCAAAATTGCCATTTTTACAGAGTTTTGCTTACTCAAAAGCTTCAATTTTGACCCGTTTCAGGCACAGAAATGACTTTAAACACACTTATTCTAGTTGACAAAGTCATAATTCACATCCAACAGTCATTTATAGTCAAGAGATTAAATGTTGAAATTTCATCATTATAGACCATTTTGGGATCGTTCGACAGGTCCGGAGTCATCGTTTTTCATCCGAAAATTGATTTTTTGGACTGTACCAAAAATGATTCAAAATGTCAATTGGATCATGCCTCATGTTGAATAACCACTTTTTAAACCCTCACAGTGACCAAAATTGCCATTTTTACAGAGTTTTGCTTACTCAAAAGCTTCAATTTTGACCCGTTTCAGGCACAGAAATGACTTTAAACACACTTATTTTAGTTAACAAAGTCATAATTCACATCCAACAGTCATTTATAGTCAAGAGATTAAATGTTGAAATTTCATCATTATAGACCATTTTGGGATCGTTCGACAGGTCCGGAGTCATCGTTTTTCATCCGAAAATTGATTTTTTGGACTGTACCAAAAATGATTCAAAATGTCAATTGGATCATGCCTCATGTTGAATAACCACTTTTTAAACCCTCACAGTGACCAAAATTGCCATTTTTACAGAGTTTTGCTTACTCAAAAGCTTCAATTTTGACCTGTTTCAGGCACAGAAATTACTTTAAACACACTTATTTTAGTTAACAAAGTCATAATTCACATCCAACAGTCATTTAGAGTCAAAAGATTAAATGTTAAAATTTCATCCATATTGACCATTTTGGGATCGTTCGACAGGTCCGGAGTCATCGTTTTTCATCCGAAAATTGATTTTTTGGGCAGTACCAAAAATGATTCAAAATGTGAATTGGATCATGCCTCATGTTGAATAACCACTTTTAAACCCTCACAGTGACCAAAATTGCCATTTTTACAGAGTTTTGCTTACTCAAAAGCTTCAATTTTGACCCGTTTCAGGCACAGAAATGACTTTAAACACACTTATTTTAGTTGACAAAGTCATAATTCACATCCAACAGTCATTTAGAGTCAAAAGATTAAATGTTGAAATTTCATCCATATTGACCATTTTGGGATCGTTCGACAGGTCCGGAGTCATCGTTTTTCATCCGAAAATTGATTTTTTGGACTGTACCAAAAATGATTCAAAATGTCAATTGGATCATGCCTCATGTTGAATAACCACTTTTTAAACCCTCACAGTGACCAAAATTGCCATTTTTACAGAGTTTTGCTTACTCAAAAGCTTCAATTTTGACCCGTTTCAGGCACAGAAATGACTTTAAACACACTTATTTTAGTTGACAAAGTCATAATTCACATCCAACAGTCATTTAGAGTCAAAAGATTAAATGTTGAAATTTCATCCATATTGACCATTTTGGGATCGTTCGACAGGTCCGGAGTCATCGTTTTTCATCCGAAAATTGATTTTTTGGGCAGTACCAAAAATGATTCAAAATGTCAATTGGATCATGCCTCATGTTGAATAACCACTTTTTAAACCCTCACAGTGACCAAAATTGCCATTTTTACAGAGTTTTGCTTACTCAAAAGCTTCAATTTTGACCCGTTTCAGGCACAGAAATGACTTTAAACACACTTATTCTAGTTGACAAAGTCATAATTCACATCCAACAGTCATTTAGAGTCAAAAGATTAAATGTTAAAATGTCATCATTATAGACCATTTTGGGATCGTTCGACAGGTCCGGAGTCATCGTTTTTCATCCGAAAATTGATTTTTTGGACTGTACCAAAAATGATTCAAAATGTCAATTGGATCATGCCTCATGTTGAATAACCACTTTTTAAACCCTCACAGTGACCAAAATTGCCATTTTTACAGAGTTTTGCTTACTCAAAAGCTTCAATTTTGACCCGTTTCAGGCACAGAAAGGACTTTAAACACACTTATTCTAGTTGACAAAGTCATAATTCACATCCAACAGTCATTTATAGTCAAGAGATTAAATGTTGAAATTTCATCATTATAGACCATTTTGGGATCGTTCGACAGGTCCGGAGTCATCGTTTTTCATCCGAAAATTGATTTTTTGGACTGTACCAAAAATGATTCAAAATGTCAATTGGATCATGCCTCATGTTGAATAACCACTTTTAAACCCTCACAGTGACCAAAATTGACATTTTTACAGAGTTTTGCTTACTCAAAAGCTTCAATTTTGACCCGTTTCAGGCACAGAAATGACTTTAAACACACTTATTTTAGTTGACAAAGTCATAATTCACATCCAACAGTCATTTAGAGTCAAAAGATTAAATGTTGAAATTTCATCCATATTGACCATTTTGGGATCGTTCGACAGGTCCGGAGTCATCGTTTTTCATCCGAAAATTGATTTTTTGGACTGTACCAAAAATGATTCAAAATGTCAATTGGATCGTGCCTCATGTTGAATAACCACTTTTTAAACCCTCACAGTGACCAAAATTGCCATTTTTACAGAGTTTTGCTTACTCAAAAGCTTCAATTTTGACCCGTTTCAGGCACAGAAATGACTTTAAACACACTTATTCTAGTTGACAAAGTCATAATTCACATCCAACAGTCATTTAGAGTCAAAAGATTAAATGTTAAAATGTCATCATTATAGACCATTTTGGGATCGTTCGACAGGTCCGGAGTCATCGTTTTTCATCCGAAAATTGATTTTTTGGACTGTACCAAAAATGATTCAAAATGTCAATTGGATCATGCCTCATGTTGAATAACCACTTTTTAAACCCTCACAGTGACCAAAATTGCCATTTTTACAGAGTTTTGCTTACTCAAAAGCTTCAATTTTGACCCGTTTCAGGCACAGAAATGACTTTAAACACACTTATTTTAGTTGACAAAGTCATAATTCACATCCAACAGTCATTTAGAGTCAAAAGATTAAATGTTGAAATTTCATCCATATTGACCATTTTGGGATCGTTCAACAGGTCCGGAGTCATCGTTTTTCATCCGAAAATGGATTTTTTGGACTGTACCAAAAATGATTCAAAATGTCAATTGGATCGTGCCTCATGTTGAATAACCACTTTTTAAACCCTCACAGTGACCAAAATTGCCATTTTTACAGAGTTTTGCTTACTCAAAAGCTTCAATTTTGACCCGTTTCAGGCACAGAAATGACTTTAAACACACTTATTTTAGTTGACAAAGTCATAATTCACATCCAACAGTCATTTAGAGTCAAAAGATTAAATGTTGAAATTTCATCCATATTGACCATTTTGGGATCGTTCGACAGGTCCGGAGTCATCGTTTTTCATCCGAAAATGGATTTTTTGGACTGTACCAAAAATGATTCAAAATGTCAATTGGATCGTGCCTCATGTTGAATAACCACTTTTTAAACCCTCACAGTGACCAAAATTGCCATTTTTACAGAGTTTTGCTTACTCAAAAGCTTCAATTTTGACCCGTTTCAGGCACAGAAATGACTTTAAACACACTTATTCTAGTTGACAAAGTCATAATTCACATCCAACAGTCATTTAGAGTCAAAAGATTAAATGTTAAAATGTCATCATTATAGACCATTTTGGGATCGTTCGACAGGTCCGGAGTCATCGTTTTTCATCCGAAAATTGATTTTTTGGACTGTACCAAAAATGATTCAAAATGTCAATTGGATCATGCCTCATGTTGAATAACCACTTTTTAAACCCTCACAGTGACCAAAATTGCCATTTTTACAGAGTTTTGCTTACTCAAAAGCTTCAATTTTGACCCGTTTCAGGCACAGAAATGACTTTAAACACACTTATTTTAGTTGACAAAGTCATAATTCACATCCAACAGTCATTTAGAGTCAAAAGATTAAATGTTGAAATTTCATCCATATTGACCATTTTGGCATCGTTCGACAGGTCCGGAGTCATCGTTTTTCATCCGAAAATGGATTTTTTGGACTGTACCAAAAATGATTCAAAATGTCAATTGGATCGTGCCTCATGTTGAATAACCACTTTTTAAACCCTCACAGTGACCAAAATTGCCATTTTTACAGAGTTTTGCTTACTCAAAAGCTTCAATTTTGACCCGTTTCAGGCACAGAAATGACTTTAAACACACTTATTTTAGTTGACAAAGTCATAATTCACATCCAACAGTCATTTAGAGTCAAAAGATTAAATGTTGAAATTTCATCCATATTGACCATTTTGGGATCGTTCGACAGGTCCGGAGTCATCGTTTTTCATCCGAAAATGGATTTTTTGGACTGTACCAAAAATGAATCAAAATGTGAATTGGATCATGCCTCATGTTGAATAACCACTTTTAAACCCTCACAGTGACCAAAATTGCCATTTTTACAGAGTTTTGCCTACTCAAAAGCTTCAATTTTGACCCGTTTCAGGCACAGAAATGACTTTAAACACACTTATTTTAGTTGACAAAGTCATAATTCACATCCAACAGTCATTTAGAGTCAAAAGATTAAATGTTGAAATTTCATCCATATTGACCATTTTGGGATCGTTCGACAGGTCCGGAGTCATCGTTTTTCATCCGAAAATTGATTTTTTGGACTGTACCAAAAATGATTCAAAATGTCAATTGGATCGTGCCTCATGTTGAATAACCACTTTTTAAACCCTCACAGTGACCAAAATTGCCATTTTTACAGAGTTTTGCTTACTCAAAAGCTTCAATTTTGACCCGTTTCAGGCACAGAAATGACTTTAAACACACTTATTCTAGTTGACAAAGTCATAATTCACATCCAACAGTCATTTAGAGTCAAAAGATTAAATGTTAAAATGTCATCATTATAGACCATTTTGGGATCGTTCGACAGGTCCGGAGTCATCGTTTTTTATCCGAAAATTGATTTTTTGGACTGTACCAAAAATGATTCAAAATGTCAATTGGATCATGCCTCATGTTGAATAACCACTTTTTAAACCCTCACAGTGACCAAAATTGCCATTTTTACAGAGTTTTGCTTACTCAAAAGCTTCAATTTTGACCCGTTTCAGGCACAGAAATGACTTTAAACACACTTATTTTAGTTGACAAAGTCATAATTCACATCCAACAGTCATTTAGAGTCAAAAGATTAAATGTTGAAATTTCATCCATATTGACCATTTTGGGATCGTTCGACAGGTCCGGAGTCATCGTTTTTCATCCGAAAATGGATTTTTTGGACTGTACCAAAAATGATTTAAAATGTCAATTGGATCGTGCCTCATGTTGAATAACCACTTTTTAAACCCTCACAGTGACCAAAATTGCCATTTTTACAGAGTTTTGCTTACTCAAAAGCTTCAATTTTGACCCGTTTCAGGCACAGAAATGACTTTAAACACACTTATTTTAGTTGACAAAGTCATAATTCACATCCAACAGTCATTTAGAGTCAAAAGATTAAATGTTGAAATTTCATCCATATTGACCATTTTGGGATCGTTCGACAGGTCCGGAGTCATCGTTTTTCATCCGAAAATGGATTTTTTGGACTGTACCAAAAATGATTCAAAATGTCAATTGGATCGTGCCTCATGTTGAATAACCACTTTTTAAACCCTCACAGTGACCAAAATTGCCATTTTTACAGAGTTTTGCTTACTCAAAAGCTTCAATTTTGACCCGTTTCAGGCACAGAAATGACTTTAAACACACTTATTCTAGTTGACAAAGTCATAATTCACATCCAACAGTCATTTAGAGTCAAAAGATTAAATGTTAAAATGTCATCATTATAGACCATTTTGGGATCGTTCGACAGGTCCAGAGTCATCGTTTTTCATCCGAAAATTGATTTTTCGGACTGTACCAAAAATGATTCAAAATGTCAATTGGATCGTGCCTCATGTTGAATAACCACTTTTTAAACCCTCACAGTGACCAAAATTGCCATTTTTACAGAGTTTTGCTTACTCAAAAGCTTCAATTTTGACCCGTTTCAGGCACAGAAATGACTTTAAACACACTTATTTTAGTTAACAAAGTCATAATTCACATCCAACAGTCATTTATAGTCAAGAGATTAAATGTTGAAATTTCATCATTATAGACCATTTTGGGATCGTTCGACAGGTCCGGAGTCATCGTTTTTCATCCGAAAATTGATTTTTTGGACTGTACCAAAAATGATTCAAAATGTCAATTGGATCATGCCTCATGTTGAATAACCACTTTTTAAACCCTCACGGTGACCAAAATTGCCATTTTTACAGAGTTTTGCTTACTCAAAAGCTTCAATTTTGACCCGTTTCAGGCACAGAAATGACTTTAAACACACTTATTTTAGTTAACAAAGTCATAATTCACATCCAACAGTCATTTATAGTCAAGAGATTAAATGTTGAAATTTCATCATTATAGACCATTTTGGGATCGTTCGACAGGTCCGGAGTCATCGTTTTTCATCCGAAAATTGATTTTTTGGACTGTACCAAAAATGATTCAAAATGTCAATTGGATCATGCCTCATGTTGAATAACCACTTTTTAAACCCTCACAGTGACCAAAATTGCCATTTTTACAGAGTTTTGCTTACTCAAAAGCTTCAATTTTGACCTGTTTCAGGCACAGAAATTACTTTAAACACACTTATTTTAGTTAACAAAGTCATAATTCACATCCAACAGTCATTTAGAGTCAAAAGATTAAATGTTAAAATTTCATCCATATTGACCATTTTGGGATCGTTCGACAGGTCCGGAGTCATCGTTTTTCATCCGAAAATTGATTTTTTGGGCAGTACCAAAAATGAATCAAAATGTGAATTGGATCATGCCTCATGTTGAATAACCACTTTTAAACCCTCACAGTGACCAAAATTGCCATTTTTACAGAGTTTTGCTTACTCAAAAGCTTCAATTTTGACCCGTTTCAGGCACAGAAATGACTTTAAACACACTTATTTTAGTTGACAAAGTCATAATTCACATCCAACAGTCATTTAGAGTCAAAAGATTAAATGTTGAAATTTCATCCATATTGACCATTTTGGGATCGTTCGACAGGTCCGGAGTCATCGTTTTTCATCCGAAAATTGATTTTTTGGACTGTACCAAAAATGATTCAAAATGTCAATTGGATCGTGCCTCATGTTGAATAACCACTTTTTAAACCCTCACAGTGACCAAAATTGCCATTTTTACAGAGTTTTGCTTACTCAAAAGCTTCAATTTTGACCCGTTTCAGGCACAGAAATGACTTTAAACACACTTATTCTAGTTGACAAAGTCATAATTCACATCCAACAGTCATTTAGAGTCAAAAGATTAAATGTTAAAATGTCATCATTATAGACCATTTTGGGATCGTTCGACAGGTCCGGAGTCATCGTTTTTCATCCGAAAATTGATTTTTTGGACTGTACCAAAAATGATTCAAAATGTCAATTGGATCATGCCTCATGTTGAATAACCACTTTTTAAACCCTCACAGTGACCAGAATTGCCATTTTTACAGAGTTTTGCTTACTCAAAAGCTTCAATTTTGACCCGTTTCAGGCACAGAAATGACTTTAAACACACTTATTTTAGTTGACAAAGTCATAATTCACATCCAACAGTCATTTAGAGTCAAAAGATTAAATGTTGAAATTTCATCCATATTGACCATTTTGGGATCGTTCGACAGGTCCGGAGTCATCGTTTTTCATCCGAAAATGGATTTTTTGGACTGTACCAAAAATGATTCAAAATGTCAATTGGATCGTGCCTCATGTTGAATAACCACTTTTTAAACCCTCACAGTGACCAAAATTGCCATTTTTACAGAGTTTTGCTTACTCAAAAGCTTCAATTTTGACCCGTTTCAGGCACAGAAATGACTTTAAACACACTTATTTTAGTTGACAAAGTCATAATTCACATCCAACAGTCATTTAGAGTCAAAAGATTAAATGTTGAAATTTCATCCATATTGACCATTTTGGGATCGTTCGACAGGTCCGGAGTCATCGTTTTTCATCCGAAAATGGATTTTTTGGACTGTACCAAAAATGATTCAAAATGTCAATTGGATCGTGCCTCATGTTGAATAACCACTTTTTAAACCCTCACAGTGACCAAAATTGCCATTTTTACAGAGTTTTGCTTACTCAAAAGCTTCAATTTTGACCCGTTTCAGGCACAGAAATGACTTTAAACACACTTATTCTAGTTGACAAAGTCATAATTCACATCCAACAGTCATTTAGAGTCAAAAGATTAAATGTTAAAATGTCATCATTATAGACCATTTTGGGATCGTTCGACAGGTCCGGAGTCATCGTTTTTCACCTGAAAATTGATTTTTTGGACTGTACCAAAAATGATTCAAAATGTCAATTGGATCATGCCTCATGTTGAATAACCACTTTTTAAACCCTCACAGTGACCAAAATTGCCATTTTTACAGAGTTTTGCTTACTCAAAAGCTTCAATTTTGACCCGTTTCAGGCACAGAAATGACTTTAAACACACTTATTTTAGTTAACAAAGTCATAACTCACATCCAACAGTCATTTATAGTCAAGAGATTAAATGTTGAAATTTCATCATTATAGACCATTTTGGGATCGTTCGACAGGTCCGGAGTCATCGTTTTTCATCCGAAAATTGATTTTTTGGGCAGTACCAAAAATGATTCAAAATGTCAATTGGATCGTGCCTCATGTTGAATAACCACTTTTTAAACCCTCACAGTGACCAAAATTGCCATTTTTACAGAGTTTTGCTTACTCAAAAGCTTCAATTTTGACCCGTTTCAGGCACAGAAATGACTTTAAACACACTTATTCTAGTTGACAAAGTCATAATTCACATCCAACAGTCATTTAGAGTCAAAAGATTAAATGTTGAAATTTCATCCATATTGACCATTTTGGGATCGTTCGACAGGTCCGGAGTCATCGTTTTTCATCCGAAAATGGATTTTTTGGACTGTACCAAAAATGATTCAAAATGTCAATTGGATCGTGCCTCATGTTGAATAACCACTTTTTAAACCCTCACAGTGACCAAAATTGCCATTTTTACAGAGTTTTGCTTACTCAAAAGCTTCAATTTTGACCCGTTTCAGGCACAGAAATGACTTTAAACACACTTATTCTAGTTGACAAAGTCATAATTCACATCCAACAGTCATTTAGAGTCAAAAGATTAAATGTTAAAATGTTATCATTATAGACCATTTTGGGATCGTTCGACAGGTCCGGAGTCATCGTTTTTCATCCGAAAATTGATTTTTTGGACTGTACCAAAAATGATTCAAAATGTCAATTGGATCATGCCTCATGTTGAATAACCACTTTTTAAACCCTCACAGTGACCAAAATTGCCATTTTTACAGAGTTTTGCTTACTCAAAAGCTTCAATTTTGACCCGTTTCAGGCACAGAAATGACTTTAAACACACTTATTCTAGTTGACAAAGTCATAATTCACATCCAACAGTCATTTATAGTCAAGAGATTAAATGTTGAAATTTCATCATTATAGACCATTTTGGGATCGTTCGACAGGTCCGGAGTCATCGTTTTTCATCCGAAAATTGATTTTTTGGACTGTACCAAAAATGATTCAAAATGTCAATTGGATCATGCCTCATGTTGAATAACCACTTTTTAAACCCTCACAGTGACCAAAATTGCCATTTTTACAGAGTTTTGCTTACTCAAAAGCTTCAATTTTGACCTGTTTCAGGCACAGAAATTACTTTAAACACACTTATTTTAGTTAACAAAGTCATAATTCACATCCAACAGTCATTTAGAGTCAAAAGATTAAATGTTAAAATTTCATCCATATTGACCATTTTGGGATCGTTCGACAGGTCCGGAGTCATCGTTTTTCATCCGAAAATTGATTTTTTGGGCAGTACCAAAAATGAATCAAAATGTGAATTGGATCATGCCTCATGTTGAATAACCACTTTTAAACCCTCACAGTGACCAAAATTGCCATTTTTACAGAGTTTTGCTTACTCAAAAGCTTCAATTTTGACCCGTTTCAGGCACAGAAATGACTTTAAACACACTTATTTTAGTTGACAAAGTCATAATTCACATCCAACAGTCATTTAGAGTCAAAAGATTAAATGTTGAAATTTCATCCATATTGACCATTTTGGGATCGTTCGACAGGTCCGGAGTCATCGTTTTTCATCCGAAAATTGATTTTTTGGACTGTACCAAAAATGATTCAAAATGTCAATTGGATCGTGCCTCATGTTGAATAACCACTTTTTAAACCCTCACAGTGACCAAAATTGCCATTTTTACAGAGTTTTGCTTACTCAAAAGCTTCAATTTTGACCCGTTTCAGGCACAGAAATGACTTTAAACACACTTATTCTAGTTGACAAAGTCATAATTCACATCCAACAGTCATTTAGAGTCAAAAGATTAAATGTTAAAATGTCATCATTATAGACCATTTTGGGATCGTTCGACAGGTCCGGAGTCATCGTTTTTCATCCGAAAATTGATTTTTTGGACTGTACCAAAAATGATTCAAAATGTCAATTGGATCATGCCTCATGTTGAATAACCACTTTTTAAACCCTCACAGTGACCAGAATTGCCATTTTTACAGAGTTTTGCTTACTCAAAAGCTTCAATTTTGACCCGTTTCAGGCACAGAAATGACTTTAAACACACTTATTTTAGTTGACAAAGTCATAATTCACATCCAACAGTCATTTAGAGTCAAAAGATTAAATGTTGAAATTTCATCCATATTGACCATTTTGGGATCGTTCGACAGGTCCGGAGTCATCGTTTTTCATCCGAAAATGGATTTTTTGGACTGTACCAAAAATGATTCAAAATGTCAATTGGATCGTGCCTCATGTTGAATAACCACTTTTTAAACCCTCACAGTGACCAAAATTGCCATTTTTACAGAGTTTTGCTTACTCAAAAGCTTCAATTTTGACCCGTTTCAGGCACAGAAATGACTTTAAACACACTTATTTTAGTTGACAAAGTCATAATTCACATCCAACAGTCATTTAGAGTCAAAAGATTAAATGTTGAAATTTCATCCATATTGACCATTTTGGGATCGTTCGACAGGTCCGGAGTCATCGTTTTTCATCCGAAAATGGATTTTTTTGGACTGTACCAAAAATGATTCAAAATGTCAATTGGATCGTGCCTCATGTTGAATAACCACTTTTTAAACCCTCACAGTGACCAAAATTGCCATTTTTACAGAGTTTTGCTTACTCAAAAGCTTCAATTTTGACCCGTTTCAGGCACAGAAATGACTTTAAACACACTTATTCTAGTTGACAAAGTCATAATTCACATCCAACAGTCATTTAGAGTCAAAAGATTAAATGTTAAAATGTCATCATTATAGACCATTTTGGGATCGTTCGACAGGTCCGGAGTCATCGTTTTTCACCTGAAAATTGATTTTTTGGACTGTACCAAAAATGATTCAAAATGTCAATTGGATCATGCCTCATGTTGAATAACCACTTTTTAAACCCTCACAGTGACCAAAATTGCCATTTTTACAGAGTTTTGCTTACTCAAAAGCTTCAATTTTGACCCGTTTCAGGCACAGAAATGACTTTAAACACACTTATTTTAGTTAACAAAGTCATAACTCACATCCAACAGTCATTTATAGTCAAGAGATTAAATGTTGAAATTTCATCATTATAGACCATTTTGGGATCGTTCGACAGGTCCGGAGTCATCGTTTTTCATCCGAAAATTGATTTTTTGGGCAGTACCAAAAATGATTCAAAATGTCAATTGGATCGTGCCTCATGTTGAATAACCACTTTTTAAACCCTCACAGTGACCAAAATTGCCATTTTTACAGAGTTTTGCTTACTCAAAAGCTTCAATTTTGACCCGTTTCAGGCACAGAAATGACTTTAAACACACTTATTCTAGTTGACAAAGTCATAATTCACATCCAACAGTCATTTAGAGTCAAAAGATTAAATGTTGAAATTTCATCCATATTGACCATTTTGGGATCGTTCGACAGGTCCGGAGTCATCGTTTTTCATCCGAAAATGGATTTTTTGGACTGTACCAAAAATGATTCAAAATGTCAATTGGATCGTGCCTCATGTTGAATAACCACTTTTTAAACCCTCACAGTGACCAAAATTGCCATTTTTACAGAGTTTTGCTTACTCAAAAGCTTCAATTTTGACCCGTTTCAGGCACAGAAATGACTTTAAACACACTTATTCTAGTTGACAAAGTCATAATTCACATCCAACAGTCATTTAGAGTCAAAAGATTAAATGTTAAAATGTCATCATTATAGACCATTTTGGGATCGTTCGACAGGTCCGGAGTCATCGTTTTTCATCCGAAAATTGATTTTTTGGACTGTACCAAAAATGATTCAAAATGTCAATTGGATCATGCCTCATGTTGAATAACCACTTTTTAAACCCTCACAGTGACCAAAATTGCCATTTTTACAGAGTTTTGCTTACTCAAAAGCTTCAATTTTGACCCGTTTCAGGCACAGAAATGACTTTAAACACACTTATTCTAGTTGACAAAGTCATAATTCACATCCAACAGTCATTTATAGTCAAGAGATTAAATGTTGAAATTTCATCATTATAGACCATTTTGGGATCGTTCGACAGGTCCGGAGTCATCGTTTTTCATCCGAAAATTGATTTTTTGGACTGAACCAAAAATGATTCAAAATGTCAATTGGATCATGCCTCATGTTGAATAACCACTTTTTAAACCCTCACAGTGACCAAAATTGCCATTTTTACAGAGTTTTGCTTACTCAAAAGCTTCAATTTTGACCCGTTTCAGGCACAGAAATGACTTTAAACACACTTATTTTAGTTAACAAAGTCATAATTCACATCCAACAGTCATTTATAGTCAAGAGATTAAATGTTGAAATTTCATCATTATAGACCATTTTGGGATCGTTCGACAGGTCCGGAGTCATCGTTTTTCATCCGAAAATTGATTTTTTGGACTGTACCAAAAATGATTCAAAATGTCAATTGGATCATGCCTCATGTTGAATAACCACTTTTTAAACCCTCACAGTGACCAAAATTGCCATTTTTACAGAGTTTTGCTTACTCAAAAGCTTCAATTTTGACCTGTTTCAGGCACAGAAATTACTTTAAACACACTTATTTTAGTTAACAAAGTCATAATTCACATCCAACAGTCATTTAGAGTCAAAAGATTAAATGTTAAAATTTCATCCATATTGACCATTTTGGGATCGTTCGACAGGTCCGGAGTCATCGTTTTTCATCCGAAAATTGATTTTTTGGGCAGTACCAAAAATGATTCAAAATGTGAATTGGATCATGCCTCATGTTGAATAACCACTTTTAAACCCTCACAGTGACCAAAATTGCCATTTTTACAGAGTTTTGCTTACTCAAAAGCTTCAATTTTGACCCGTTTCAGGCACAGAAATGACTTTAAACACACTTATTTTAGTTGACAAAGTCATAATTCACATCCAACAGTCATTTAGAGTCAAAAGATTAAATGTTGAAATTTCATCCATATTGACCATTTTGGGATCGTTCGACAGGTCCGGAGTCATCGTTTTTCATCCGAAAATTGATTTTTTGGACTGTACCAAAAATGATTCAAAATGTCAATTGGATCATGCCTCATGTTGAATAACCACTTTTTAAACCCTCACAGTGACCAAAATTGCCATTTTTACAGAGTTTTGCTTACTCAAAAGCTTCAATTTTGACCCGTTTCAGGCACAGAAATGACTTTAAACACACTTATTTTAGTTGACAAAGTCATAATTCACATCCAACAGTCATTTAGAGTCAAAAGATTAAATGTTGAAATTTCATCCATATTGACCATTTTGGGATCGTTCGACAGGTCCGGAGTCATCGTTTTTCATCCGAAAATTGATTTTTTGGGCAGTACCAAAAATGATTCAAAATGTCAATTGGATCATGCCTCATGTTGAATAACCACTTTTTAAACCCTCACAGTGACCAAAATTGCCATTTTTACAGAGTTTTGCTTACTCAAAAGCTTCAATTTTGACCCGTTTCAGGCACAGAAATGACTTTAAACACACTTATTCTAGTTGACAAAGTCATAATTCACATCCAACAGTCATTTAGAGTCAAAAGATTAAATGTTAAAATGTCATCATTATAGACCATTTTGGGATCGTTCGACAGGTCCGGAGTCATCGTTTTTCATCCGAAAATTGATTTTTTGGACTGTACCAAAAATGATTCAAAATGTCAATTGGATCATGCCTCATGTTGAATAACCACTTTTTAAACCCTCACAGTGACCAAAATTGCCATTTTTACAGAGTTTTGCTTACTCAAAAGCTTCAATTTTGACCCGTTTCAGGCACAGAAATGACTTTAAACACACTTATTCTAGTTGACAAAGTCATAATTCACATCCAACAGTCATTTATAGTCAAGAGATTAAATGTTGAAATTTCATCATTATAGACCATTTTGGGATCGTTCGACAGGTCCGGAGTCATCGTTTTTCATCCGAAAATTGATTTTTTGGACTGTACCAAAAATGATTCAAAATGTCAATTGGATCATGCCTCATGTTGAATAACCACTTTTAAACCCTCACAGTGACCAAAATTGACATTTTTACAGAGTTTTGCTTACTCAAAAGCTTCAATTTTGACCCGTTTCAGGCACAGAAATGACTTTAAACACACTTATTTTAGTTGACAAAGTCATAATTCACATCCAACAGTCATTTAGAGTCAAAAGATTAAATGTTGAAATTTCATCCATATTGACCATTTTGGGATCGTTCGACAGGTCCGGAGTCATCGTTTTTCATCCGAAAATTGATTTTTTGGACTGTACCAAAAATGATTCAAAATGTCAATTGGATCGTGCCTCATGTTGAATAACCACTTTTTAAACCCTCACAGTGACCAAAATTGCCATTTTTACAGAGTTTTGCTTACTCAAAAGCTTCAATTTTGACCCGTTTCAGGCACAGAAATGACTTTAAACACACTTATTCTAGTTGACAAAGTCATAATTCACATCCAACAGTCATTTAGAGTCAAAAGATTAAATGTTAAAATGTCATCATTATAGACCATTTTGGGATCGTTCGACAGGTCCGGAGTCATCGTTTTTCATCCGAAAATTGATTTTTTGGACTGTACCAAAAATGATTCAAAATGTCAATTGGATCATGCCTCATGTTGAATAACCACTTTTTAAACCCTCACAGTGACCAAAATTGCCATTTTTACAGAGTTTTGCTTACTCAAAAGCTTCAATTTTGACCCGTTTCAGGCACAGAAATGACTTTAAACACACTTATTTTAGTTGACAAAGTCATAATTCACATCCAACAGTCATTTAGAGTCAAAAGATTAAATGTTGAAATTTCATCCATATTGACCATTTTGGGATCGTTCAACAGGTCCGGAGTCATCGTTTTTCATCCGAAAATGGATTTTTTGGACTGTACCAAAAATGATTCAAAATGTCAATTGGATCGTGCCTCATGTTGAATAACCACTTTTTAAACCCTCACAGTGACCAAAATTGCCATTTTTACAGAGTTTTGCTTACTCAAAAGCTTCAATTTTGACCCGTTTCAGGCACAGAAATGACTTTAAACACACTTATTTTAGTTGACAAAGTCATAATTCACATCCAACAGTCATTTAGAGTCAAAAGATTAAATGTTGAAATTTCATCCATATTGACCATTTTGGGATCGTTCGACAGGTCCGGAGTCATCGTTTTTCATCCGAAAATGGATTTTTTGGACTGTACCAAAAATGATTCAAAATGTCAATTGGATCGTGCCTCATGTTGAATAACCACTTTTTAAACCCTCACAGTGACCAAAATTGCCATTTTTACAGAGTTTTGCTTACTCAAAAGCTTCAATTTTGACCCGTTTCAGGCACAGAAATGACTTTAAACACACTTATTCTAGTTGACAAAGTCATAATTCACATCCAACAGTCATTTAGAGTCAAAAGATTAAATGTTAAAATGTCATCATTATAGACCATTTTGGGATCGTTCGACAGGTCCGGAGTCATCGTTTTTCATCCGAAAATTGATTTTTTGGACTGTACCAAAAATGATTCAAAATGTCAATTGGATCATGCCTCATGTTGAATAACCACTTTTTAAACCCTCACAGTGACCAAAATTGCCATTTTTACAGAGTTTTGCTTACTCAAAAGCTTCAATTTTGACCCGTTTCAGGCACAGAAATGACTTTAAACACACTTATTTTAGTTGACAAAGTCATAATTCACATCCAACAGTCATTTAGAGTCAAAAGATTAAATGTTGAAATTTCATCCATATTGACCATTTTGGGATCGTTCGACAGGTCCGGAGTCATCGTTTTTCATCCGAAAATGGATTTTTTGGACTGTACCAAAAATGATTCAAAATGTCAATTGGATCGTGCCTCATGTTGAATAACCACTTTTTAAACCCTCACAGTGACCAAAATTGCCATTTTTACAGAGTTTTGCTTACTCAAAAGCTTCAATTTTGACCCGTTTCAGGCACAGAAATGACTTTAAACACACTTATTTTAGTTGACAAAGTCATAATTCACATCCAACAGTCATTTAGAGTCAAAAGATTAAATGTTGAAATTTCATCCATATTGACCATTTTGGGATCGTTCGACAGGTCCGGAGTCATCGTTTTTCATCCGAAAATGGATTTTTTGGACTGTACCAAAAATGAATCAAAATGTGAATTGGATCATGCCTCATGTTGAATAACCACTTTTAAACCCTCACAGTGACCAAAATTGCCATTTTTACAGAGTTTTGCCTACTCAAAAGCTTCAATTTTGACCCGTTTCAGGCACAGAAATGACTTTAAACACACTTATTTTAGTTGACAAAGTCATAATTCACATCCAACAGTCATTTAGAGTCAAAAGATTAAATGTTGAAATTTCATCCATATTGACCATTTTGGGATCGTTCGACAGGTCCGGAGTCATCGTTTTTCATCCGAAAATTGATTTTTTGGACTGTACCAAAAATGATTCAAAATGTCAATTGGATCGTGCCTCATGTTGAATAACCACTTTTTAAACCCTCACAGTGACCAAAATTGCCATTTTTACAGAGTTTTGCTTACTCAAAAGCTTCAATTTTGACCCGTTTCAGGCACAGAAATGACTTTAAACACACTTATTCTAGTTGACAAAGTCATAATTCACATCCAACAGTCATTTAGAGTCAAAAGATTAAATGTTAAAATGTCATCATTATAGACCATTTTGGGATCGTTCGACAGGTCCGGAGTCATCGTTTTTTATCCGAAAATTGATTTTTTGGACTGTACCAAAAATGATTCAAAATGTCAATTGGATCATGCCTCATGTTGAATAACCACTTTTTAAACCCTCACAGTGACCAAAATTGCCATTTTTACAGAGTTTTGCTTACTCAAAAGCTTCAATTTTGACCCGTTTCAGGCACAGAAATGACTTTAAACACACTTATTTTAGTTGACAAAGTCATAATTCACATCCAACAGTCATTTAGAGTCAAAAGATTAAATGTTGAAATTTCATCCATATTGACCATTTTGGGATCGTTCGACAGGTCCGGAGTCATCGTTTTTCATCCGAAAATGGATTTTTTGGACTGTACCAAAAATGATTTAAAATGTCAATTGGATCGTGCCTCATGTTGAATAACCACTTTTTAAACCCTCACAGTGACCAAAATTGCCATTTTTACAGAGTTTTGCTTACTCAAAAGCTTCAATTTTGACCCGTTTCAGGCACAGAAATGACTTTAAACACACTTATTTTAGTTGACAAAGTCATAATTCACATCCAACAGTCATTTAGAGTCAAAAGATTAAATGTTGAAATTTCATCCATATTGACCATTTTGGGATCGTTCGACAGGTCCGGAGTCATCGTTTTTCATCCGAAAATGGATTTTTTGGACTGTACCAAAAATGATTCAAAATGTCAATTGGATCGTGCCTCATGTTGAATAACCACTTTTTAAACCCTCACAGTGACCAAAATTGCCATTTTTACAGAGTTTTGCTTACTCAAAAGCTTCAATTTTGACCCGTTTCAGGCACAGAAATGACTTTAAACACACTTATTCTAGTTGACAAAGTCATAATTCACATCCAACAGTCATTTAGAGTCAAAAGATTAAATGTTAAAATGTCATCATTATAGACCATTTTGGGATCGTTCGACAGGTCCGGAGTCATCGTTTTTCACCTGAAAATTGATTTTTTGGACTGTACCAAAAATGATTCAAAATGTCAATTGGATCATGCCTCATGTTGAATAACCACTTTTTAAACCCTCACAGTGACCAAAATTGCCATTTTTACAGAGTTTTGCTTACTCAAAAGCTTCAATTTTGACCCGTTTCAGGCACAGAAATGACTTTAAACACACTTATTTTAGTTGACAAAGTCATAATTCACATCCAACAGTCATTTAGAGTCAAAAGATTAAATGTTGAAATTTCATCCATATTGACCATTTTGGGATCGTTCGACAGGTCCGGAGTCATCGTTTTTCATCCGAAAATTGATTTTTTGGACTGTACCAAAAATGATTCAAAATGTCAATTGGATCATGCCTCATGTTGAATAACCACTTTTTAAACCCTCACAGTGACCAAAATTGCCATTTTTACAGAGTTTTGCTTACTCAAAAGCTTCAATTTTGACCCGTTTCAGGCACAGAAATGACTTTAAACACACTTATTTTAGTTGACAAAGTCATAATTCACATCCAACAGTCATTTAGAGTCAAAAGATTAAATGTTGAAATTTCATCCATATTGACCATTTTGGGATCGTTCGACAGGTCCGGAGTCATCGTTTTTCATCCGAAAATTGATTTTTTGGGCAGTACCAAAAATGATTCAAAATGTCAATTGGATCATGCCTCATGTTGAATAACCACTTTTTAAACCCTCACAGTGACCAAAATTGCCATTTTTACAGAGTTTTGCTTACTCAAAAGCTTCAATTTTGACCCGTTTCAGGCACAGAAATGACTTTAAACACACTTATTCTAGTTGACAAAGTCATAATTCACATCCAACAGTCATTTAGAGTCAAAAGATTAAATGTTAAAATGTCATCATTATAGACCATTTTGGGATCGTTCGACAGGTCCGGAGTCATCGTTTTTCATCCGAAAATTGATTTTTTGGACTGTACCAAAAATGATTCAAAATGTCAATTGGATCATGCCTCATGTTGAATAACCACTTTTTAAACCCTCACAGTGACCAAAATTGCCATTTTTACAGAGTTTTGCTTACTCAAAAGCTTCAATTTTGACCCGTTTCAGGCACAGAAATGACTTTAAACACACTTATTCTAGTTGACAAAGTCATAATTCACATCCAACAGTCATTTATAGTCAAGAGATTAAATGTTGAAATTTCATCATTATAGACCATTTTGGGATCGTTCGACAGGTCCGGAGTCATCGTTTTTCATCCGAAAATTGATTTTTTGGACTGTACCAAAAATGATTCAAAATGTCAATTGGATCATGCCTCATGTTGAATAACCACTTTTTAAACCCTCACAGTGACCAAAATTGCCATTTTTACAGAGTTTTGCTTACTCAAAAGCTTCAATTTTGACCTGTTTCAGGCACAGAAATTACTTTAAACACACTTATTTTAGTTAACAAAGTCATAATTCACATCCAACAGTCATTTAGAGTCAAAAGATTAAATGTTAAAATTTCATCCATATTGACCATTTTGGGATCGTTCGACAGGTCCGGAGTCATCGTTTTTCATCCGAAAATTGATTTTTTGGGCAGTACCAAAAATGATTCAAAATGTGAATTGGATCATGCCTCATGTTGAATAACCACTTTTAAACCCTCACAGTGACCAAAATTGACATTTTTACAGAGTTTTGCTTACTCAAAAGCTTCAATTTTGACCCGTTTCAGGCACAGAAATGACTTTAAACACACTTATTTTAGTTGACAAAGTCATAATTCACATCCAACAGTCATTTAGAGTCAAAAGATTAAATGTTGAAATTTCATCCATATTGACCATTTTGGGATCGTTCGACAGGTCCGGAGTCATCGTTTTTCATCCGAAAATTGATTTTTTGGACTGTACCAAAAATGATTCAAAATGTCAATTGGATCGTGCCTCATGTTGAATAACCACTTTTTAAACCCTCACAGTGACCAAAATTGCCATTTTTACAGAGTTTTGCTTACTCAAAAGCTTCAATTTTGACCCGTTTCAGGCACAGAAATGACTTTAAACACACTTATTCTAGTTGACAAAGTCATAATTCACATCCAACAGTCATTTAGAGTCAAAAGATTAAATGTTAAAATGTCATCATTATAGACCATTTTGGGATCGTTCGACAGGTCCGGAGTCATCGTTTTTCATCCGAAAATGGATTTTTTGGACTGTACCAAAAATGATTCAAAATGTCAATTGGATCGTGCCTCATGTTGAATAACCACTTTTTAAACCCTCACAGTGACCAAAATTGCCATTTTTACAGAGTTTTGCTTACTCAAAAGCTTCAATTTTGACCCGTTTCAGGCACAGAAATGACTTTAAACACACTTATTTTAGTTGACAAAGTCATAATTCACATCCAACAGTCATTTAGAGTCAAAAGATTAAATGTTGAAATTTCATCCATATTGACCATTTTGGGATCGTTCGACAGGTCCGGAGTCATCGTTTTTCATCCGAAAATTGATTTTTTGGGCAGTACCAAAAATGATTCAAAATGTCAATTGGATCATGCCTCATGTTGAATAACCACTTTTTAAACCCTCACAGTGACCAAAATTGCCATTTTTACAGAGTTTTGCTTACTCAAAAGCTTCAATTTTGACCCGTTTCAGGCACAGAAATGACTTTAAACACACTTATTCTAGTTGACAAAGTCATAATTCACATCCAACAGTCATTTAGAGTCAAAAGATTAAATGTTAAAATGTCATCATTATAGACCATTTTGGGATCGTTCGACAGGTCCGGAGTCATCGTTTTTCATCCGAAAATTGATTTTTTGGACTGTACCAAAAATGATTCAAAATGTCAATTGGATCATGCCTCATGTTGAATAACCACTTTTTAAACCCTCACAGTGACCAAAATTGCCATTTTTACAGAGTTTTGCTTACTCAAAAGCTTCAATTTTGACCCGTTTCAGGCACAGAAATGACTTTAAACACACTTATTCTAGTTGACAAAGTCATAATTCACATCCAACAGTCATTTATAGTCAAGAGATTAAATGTTGAAATTTCATCATTATAGACCATTTTGGGATCGTTCGACAGGTCCGGAGTCATCGTTTTTCATCCGAAAATTGATTTTTTGGACTGTACCAAAAATGATTCAAAATGTCAATTGGATCATGCCTCATGTTGAATAACCACTTTTAAACCCTCACAGTGACCAAAATTGACATTTTTACAGAGTTTTGCTTACTCAAAAGCTTCAATTTTGACCCGTTTCAGGCACAGAAATGACTTTAAACACACTTATTTTAGTTGACAAAGTCATAATTCACATCCAACAGTCATTTAGAGTCAAAAGATTAAATGTTGAAATTTCATCCATATTGACCATTTTGGGATCGTTCGACAGGTCCGGAGTCATCGTTTTTCATCCGAAAATTGATTTTTTGGACTGTACCAAAAATGATTCAAAATGTCAATTGGATCGTGCCTCATGTTGAATAACCACTTTTTAAACCCTCACAGTGACCAAAATTGCCATTTTTACAGAGTTTTGCTTACTCAAAAGCTTCAATTTTGACCCGTTTCAGGCACAGAAATGACTTTAAACACACTTATTCTAGTTGACAAAGTCATAATTCACATCCAACAGTCATTTAGAGTCAAAAGATTAAATGTTAAAATGTCATCATTATAGACCATTTTGGGATCGTTCGACAGGTCCGGAGTCATCGTTTTTCATCCGAAAATTGATTTTTTGGACTGTACCAAAAATGATTCAAAATGTCAATTGGATCATGCCTCATGTTGAATAACCACTTTTTAAACCCTCACAGTGACCAAAATTGCCATTTTTACAGAGTTTTGCTTACTCAAAAGCTTCAATTTTGACCCGTTTCAGGCACAGAAATGACTTTAAACACACTTATTTTAGTTGACAAAGTCATAATTCACATCCAACAGTCATTTAGAGTCAAAAGATTAAATGTTGAAATTTCATCCATATTGACCATTTTGGGATCGTTCGACAGGTCCGGAGTCATCGTTTTTCATCCGAAAATGGATTTTTTGGACTGTACCAAAAATGATTCAAAATGTCAATTGGATCGTGCCTCATGTTGAATAACCACTTTTTAAACCCTCACAGTGACCAAAATTGCCATTTTTACAGAGTTTTGCTTACTCAAAAGCTTCAATTTTGACCCGTTTCAGGCACAGAAATGACTTTAAACACACTTATTTTAGTTGACAAAGTCATAATTCACATCCAACAGTCATTTAGAGTCAAAAGATTAAATGTTGAAATTTCATCCATATTGACCATTTTGGGATCGTTCGACAGGTCCGGAGTCATCGTTTTTCATCCGAAAATGGATTTTTTGGACTGTACCAAAAATGAATCAAAATGTGAATTGGATCATGCCTCATGTTGAATAACCACTTTTAAACCCTCACAGTGACCAAAATTGCCATTTTTACAGAGTTTTGCCTACTCAAAAGCTTCAATTTTGACCCGTTTCAGGCACAGAAATGACTTTAAACACACTTATTTTAGTTGACAAAGTCATAATTCACATCCAACAGTCATTTAGAGTCAAAAGATTAAATGTTGAAATTTCATCCATATTGACCATTTTGGGATCGTTCGACAGGTCCGGAGTCATCGTTTTTCATCCGAAAATTGATTTTTTGGACTGTACCAAAAATGATTCAAAATGTCAATTGGATCGTGCCTCATGTTGAATAACCACTTTTTAAACCCTCACAGTGACCAAAATTGCCATTTTTACAGAGTTTTGCTTACTCAAAAGCTTCAATTTTGACCCGTTTCAGGCACAGAAATGACTTTAAACACACTTATTCTAGTTGACAAAGTCATAATTCACATCCAACAGTCATTTAGAGTCAAAAGATTAAATGTTAAAATGTCATCATTATAGACCATTTTGGGATCGTTCGACAGGTCCGGAGTCATCGTTTTTTATCCGAAAATTGATTTTTTGGACTGTACCAAAAATGATTCAAAATGTCAATTGGATCATGCCTCATGTTGAATAACCACTTTTTAAACCCTCACAGTGACCAAAATTGCCATTTTTACAGAGTTTTGCTTACTCAAAAGCTTCAATTTTGACCCGTTTCAGGCACAGAAATGACTTTAAACACACTTATTTTAGTTGACAAAGTCATAATTCACATCCAACAGTCATTTAGAGTCAAAAGATTAAATGTTGAAATTTCATCCATATTGACCATTTTGGGATCGTTCGACAGGTCCGGAGTCATCGTTTTTCATCCGAAAATGGATTTTTTGGACTGTACCAAAAATGATTTAAAATGTCAATTGGATCGTGCCTCATGTTGAATAACCACTTTTTAAACCCTCACAGTGACCAAAATTGCCATTTTTACAGAGTTTTGCTTACTCAAAAGCTTCAATTTTGACCCGTTTCAGGCACAGAAATGACTTTAAACACACTTATTTTAGTTGACAAAGTCATAATTCACATCCAACAGTCATTTAGAGTCAAAAGATTAAATGTTGAAATTTCATCCATATTGACCATTTTGGGATCGTTCGACAGGTCCGGAGTCATCGTTTTTCATCCGAAAATGGATTTTTTGGACTGTACCAAAAATGATTCAAAATGTCAATTGGATCGTGCCTCATGTTGAATAACCACTTTTTAAACCCTCACAGTGACCAAAATTGCCATTTTTACAGAGTTTTGCTTACTCAAAAGCTTCAATTTTGACCCGTTTCAGGCACAGAAATGACTTTAAACACACTTATTCTAGTTGACAAAGTCATAATTCACATCCAACAGTCATTTAGAGTCAAAAGATTAAATGTTAAAATGTCATCATTATAGACCATTTTGGGATCGTTCGACAGGTCCGGAGTCATCGTTTTTCACCTGAAAATTGATTTTTTGGACTGTACCAAAAATGATTCAAAATGTCAATTGGATCATGCCTCATGTTGAATAACCACTTTTTAAACCCTCACAGTGACCAAAATTGCCATTTTTACAGAGTTTTGCTTACTCAAAAGCTTCAATTTTGACCCGTTTCAGGCACAGAAATGACTTTAAACACACTTATTTTAGTTGACAAAGTCATAATTCACATCCAACAGTCATTTAGAGTCAAAAGATTAAATGTTGAAATTTCATCCATATTGACCATTTTGGGATCGTTCGACAGGTCCGGAGTCATCGTTTTTCATCCGAAAATTGATTTTTTGGACTGTACCAAAAATGATTCAAAATGTCAATTGGATCATGCCTCATGTTGAATAACCACTTTTTAAACCCTCACAGTGACCAAAATTGCCATTTTTACAGAGTTTTGCTTACTCAAAAGCTTCAATTTTGACCCGTTTCAGGCACAGAAATGACTTTAAACACACTTATTTTAGTTGACAAAGTCATAATTCACATCCAACAGTCATTTAGAGTCAAAAGATTAAATGTTGAAATTTCATCCATATTGACCATTTTGGGATCGTTCGACAGGTCCGGAGTCATCGTTTTTCATCCGAAAATTGATTTTTTGGGCAGTACCAAAAATGATTCAAAATGTCAATTGGATCATGCCTCATGTTGAATAACCACTTTTTAAACCCTCACAGTGACCAAAATTGCCATTTTTACAGAGTTTTGCTTACTCAAAAGCTTCAATTTTGACCCGTTTCAGGCACAGAAATGACTTTAAACACACTTATTCTAGTTGACAAAGTCATAATTCACATCCAACAGTCATTTAGAGTCAAAAGATTAAATGTTAAAATGTCATCATTATAGACCATTTTGGGATCGTTCGACAGGTCCGGAGTCATCGTTTTTCATCCGAAAATTGATTTTTTGGACTGTACCAAAAATGATTCAAAATGTCAATTGGATCATGCCTCATGTTGAATAACCACTTTTTAAACCCTCACAGTGACCAAAATTGCCATTTTTACAGAGTTTTGCTTACTCAAAAGCTTCAATTTTGACCCGTTTCAGGCACAGAAATGACTTTAAACACACTTATTCTAGTTGACAAAGTCATAATTCACATCCAACAGTCATTTATAGTCAAGAGATTAAATGTTGAAATTTCATCATTATAGACCATTTTGGGATCGTTCGACAGGTCCGGAGTCATCGTTTTTCATCCGAAAATTGATTTTTTGGACTGTACCAAAAATGATTCAAAATGTCAATTGGATCATGCCTCATGTTGAATAACCACTTTTTAAACCCTCACAGTGACCAAAATTGCCATTTTTACAGAGTTTTGCTTACTCAAAAGCTTCAATTTTGACCTGTTTCAGGCACAGAAATTACTTTAAACACACTTATTTTAGTTAACAAAGTCATAATTCACATCCAACAGTCATTTAGAGTCAAAAGATTAAATGTTAAAATTTCATCCATATTGACCATTTTGGGATCGTTCGACAGGTCCGGAGTCATCGTTTTTCATCCGAAAATTGATTTTTTGGGCAGTACCAAAAATGATTCAAAATGTGAATTGGATCATGCCTCATGTTGAATAACCACTTTTAAACCCTCACAGTGACCAAAATTGACATTTTTACAGAGTTTTGCTTACTCAAAAGCTTCAATTTTGACCCGTTTCAGGCACAGAAATGACTTTAAACACACTTATTTTAGTTGACAAAGTCATAATTCACATCCAACAGTCATTTAGAGTCAAAAGATTAAATGTTGAAATTTCATCCATATTGACCATTTTGGGATCGTTCGACAGGTCCGGAGTCATCGTTTTTCATCCGAAAATGGATTTTTTGGACTGTACCAAAAATGATTCAAAATGTCAATTGGATCGTGCCTCATGTTGAATAACCACTTTTTAAACCCTCACAGTGACCAAAATTGCCATTTTTACAGAGTTTTGCTTACTCAAAAGCTTCAATTTTGACCCGTTTCAGGCACAGAAATGACTTTAAACACACTTATTCTAGTTGACAAAGTCATAATTCACATCCAACAGTCATTTAGAGTCAAAAGATTAAATGTTAAAATGTCATCATTATAGACCATTTTGGGATCGTTCGACAGGTCCGGAGTCATCGTTTTTCATCCGAAAATGGATTTTTTGGACTGTACCAAAAATGATTCAAAATGTCAATTGGATCGTGCCTCATGTTGAATAACCACTTTTTAAACCCTCACAGTGACCAAAATTGCCATTTTTACAGAGTTTTGCTTACTCAAAAGCTTCAATTTTGACCCGTTTCAGGCACAGAAATGACTTTAAACACACTTATTTTAGTTGACAAAGTCATAAATCACATCCAACAGTCATTTAGAGTCAAAAGATTAAATGTTGAAATTTCATCCATATTGACCATTTTGGGATCGTTCGACAGGTCCGGAGTCATCGTTTTTCATCCGAAAATGGATTTTTTGGACTGTACCAAAAATGATTCAAAATGTCAATTGGATCGTGCCTCATGTTGAATAACCACTTTTTAAACCCTCACAGTGACCAAAATTGCCATTTTTACAGAGTTTTGCTTACTCAAAAGCTTCAATTTTGACCCGTTTCAGGCACAGAAATGACTTTAAACACACTTATTCTAGTTGACAAAGTCATAATTCACATCCAACAGTCATTTAGAGTCAAAAGATTAAATGTTAAAATGTCATCATTATAGACCATTTTGGGATCGTTCGACAGGTCCGGAGTCATCGTTTTTCATCCGAAAATTGATTTTTTGGACTGTACCAAAAATGATTCAAAATGTCAATTGGATCATGCCTCATGTTGAATAACCACTTTTTAAACCCTCACAGTGACCAAAATTGCCATTTTTACAGAGTTTTGCTTACTCAAAAGCTTCAATTTTGACCCGTTTCAGGCACAGAAATGACTTTAAACACACTTATTTTAGTTGACAAAGTCATAATTCACATCCAACAGTCATTTAGAGTCAAAAGATTAAATGTTGAAATTTCATCCATATTGACCATTTTGGGATCGTTCGACAGGTCCGGAGTCATCGTTTTTCATCCGAAAATGGATTTTTTGGACTGTACCAAAAATGATTCAAAATGTCAATTGGATCGTGCCTCATGTTGAATAACCACTTTTTAAACCCTCACAGTGACCAAAATTGCCATTTTTACAGAGTTTTGCTTACTCAAAAGCTTCAATTTTGACCCGTTTCAGGCACAGAAATGACTTTAAACACACTTATTTTAGTTGACAAAGTCATAATTCACATCCAACAGTCATTTAGAGTCAAAAGATTAAATGTTGAAATTTCATCCATATTGACCATTTTGGGATCGTTCGACAGGTCCGGAGTCATCGTTTTTCATCCGAAAATGGATTTTTTGGACTGTACCAAAAATGAATCAAAATGTGAATTGGATCATGCCTCATGTTGAATAACCACTTTTAAACCCTCACAGTGACCAAAATTGCCATTTTTACAGAGTTTTGCCTACTCAAAAGCTTCAATTTTGACCCGTTTCAGGCACAGAAATGACTTTAAACACACTTATTTTAGTTGACAAAGTCATAATTCACATCCAACAGTCATTTAGAGTCAAAAGATTAAATGTTGAAATTTCATCCATATTGACCATTTTGGGATCGTTCGACAGGTCCGGAGTCATCGTTTTTCATCCGAAAATTGATTTTTTGGACTGTACCAAAAATGATTCAAAATGTCAATTGGATCGTGCCTCATGTTGAATAACCACTTTTTAAACCCTCACAGTGACCAAAATTGCCATTTTTACAGAGTTTTGCTTACTCAAAAGCTTCAATTTTGACCCGTTTCAGGCACAGAAATGACTTTAAACACACTTATTCTAGTTGACAAAGTCATAATTCACATCCAACAGTCATTTAGAGTCAAAAGATTAAATGTTAAAATGTCATCATTATAGACCATTTTGGGATCGTTCGACAGGTCCGGAGTCATCGTTTTTTATCCGAAAATTGATTTTTTGGACTGTACCAAAAATGATTCAAAATGTCAATTGGATCATGCCTCATGTTGAATAACCACTTTTTAAACCCTCACAGTGACCAAAATTGCCATTTTTACAGAGTTTTGCTTACTCAAAAGCTTCAATTTTGACCCGTTTCAGGCACAGAAATGACTTTAAACACACTTATTTTAGTTGACAAAGTCATAATTCACATCCAACAGTCATTTAGAGTCAAAAGATTAAATGTTGAAATTTCATCCATATTGACCATTTTGGGATCGTTCGACAGGTCCGGAGTCATCGTTTTTCATCCGAAAATGGATTTTTTGGACTGTACCAAAAATGATTTAAAATGTCAATTGGATCGTGCCTCATGTTGAATAACCACTTTTTAAACCCTCACAGTGACCAAAATTGCCATTTTTACAGAGTTTTGCTTACTCAAAAGCTTCAATTTTGACCCGTTTCAGGCACAGAAATGACTTTAAACACACTTATTTTAGTTGACAAAGTCATAATTCACATCCAACAGTCATTTAGAGTCAAAAGATTAAATGTTGAAATTTCATCCATATTGACCATTTTGGGATCGTTCGACAGGTCCGGAGTCATCGTTTTTCATCCGAAAATGGATTTTTTGGACTGTACCAAAAATGATTCAAAATGTCAATTGGATCGTGCCTCATGTTGAATAACCACTTTTTAAACCCTCACAGTGACCAAAATTGCCATTTTTACAGAGTTTTGCTTACTCAAAAGCTTCAATTTTGACCCGTTTCAGGCACAGAAATGACTTTAAACACACTTATTCTAGTTGACAAAGTCATAATTCACATCCAACAGTCATTTAGAGTCAAAAGATTAAATGTTAAAATGTCATCATTATAGACCATTTTGGGATCGTTCGACAGGTCCGGAGTCATCGTTTTTCACCTGAAAATTGATTTTTTGGACTGTACCAAAAATGATTCAAAATGTCAATTGGATCATGCCTCATGTTGAATAACCACTTTTTAAACCCTCACAGTGACCAAAATTGCCATTTTTACAGAGTTTTGCTTACTCAAAAGCTTCAATTTTGACCCGTTTCAGGCACAGAAATGACTTTAAACACACTTATTTTAGTTACCAAAGTCATAACTCACATCCAACAGTCATTTATAGTCAAGAGATTAAATGTTGAAATTTCATCATTATAGACCATTTTGGGATCGTTCGACAGGTCCGGAGTCATCGTTTTTCATCCGAAAATTGATTTTTTGGACTGTACCAAAAATGATTCAAAATGTCAATTGGATCATGCCTCATGTTGAATAACCACTTTTTAAACCCTCACAGTGACCAAAATTGCCATTTTTACAGAGTTTTGCTTACTCAAAAGCTTCAATTTTGACCCGTTTCAGGCACAGAAATGACTTTAAACACACTTATTTTAGTTGACAAAGTCATAATTCACATCCAACAGTCATTTAGAGTCAAAAGATTAAATGTTGAAATTTCATCCATATTGACCATTTTGGGATCGTTCGACAGGTCCGGAGTCATCGTTTTTCATCCGAAAATTGATTTTTTGGGCAGTACCAAAAATGATTCAAAATGTCAATTGGATCGTGCCTCATGTTGAATAACCACTTTTTAAACCCTCACAGTGAACAAAATTGCCATTTTTACAGAGTTTTGCTTACTCAAAAGCTTCAATTTTGACCCGTTTCAGGCACAGAAATGACTTTAAACACACTTATTCTAGTTGACAAAGTCATAATTCACATCCAACAGTCATTTAGAGTCAAAAGATTAAATGTTAAAATGTCATCATTATAGACCATTTTGGGATCGTTCGACAGGTCCGGAGTCATCGTTTTTCATCCGAAAATTGATTTTTTGGACTGTACCAAAAATGATTCAAAATGTCAATTGGATCATGCCTCATGTTGAATAACCACTTTTTAAACCCTCACAGTGACCAAAATTGCCATTTTTACAGAGTTTTGCTTACTCAAAAGCTTCAATTTTGACCCGTTTCAGGCACAGAAATGACTTTAAACACACTTATTTTAGTTGACAAAGTCATAATTCACATCCAACAGTCATTTAGAGTCAAAAGATTAAATGTTGAAATTTCATCCATATTGACCATTTTGGGATCGTTCGACAGGTCCGGAGTCATCGTTTTTCATCCGAAAATGGATTTTTTGGACTGTACCAAAAATGATTCAAAATGTCAATTGGATCGTGCCTCATGTTGAATAACCACTTTTTAAACCCTCACAGTGACCAAAATTGCCATTTTTACAGAGTTTTGCTTACTCAAAAGCTTCAATTTTGACCCGTTTCAGGCACAGAAATGACTTTAAACACACTTATTCTAGTTGACAAAGTCATAATTCACATCCAACAGTCATTTAGAGTCAAAAGATTAAATGTTAAAATGTCATCATTATAGACCATTTTGGGATCGTTCGACAGGTCCGGAGTCATCGTTTTTCATCCGAAAATTGATTTTTTGGACTGTACCAAAAATGATTCAAAATGTCAATTGGATCATGCCTCATGTTGAATAACCACTTTTTAAACCCTCACAGTGACCAAAATTGCCATTTTTACAGAGTTTTGCTTACTCAAAAGCTTCAATTTTGACCCGTTTCAGGCACAGAAATGACTTTAAACACACTTATTCTAGTTGACAAAGTCATAATTCACATCCAACAGTCATTTATAGTCAAGAGATTAAATGTTGAAATTTCATCATTATAGACCATTTTGGGATCGTTCGACAGGTCCGGAGTCATCGTTTTTCATCCGAAAATTGATTTTTTGGACTGAACCAAAAATGATTCAAAATGTCAATTGGATCATGCCTCATGTTGAATAACCACTTTTTAAACCCTCACAGTGACCAAAATTGCCATTTTTACAGAGTTTTGCTTACTCAAAAGCTTCAATTTTGACCCGTTTCAGGCACAGAAATGACTTTAAACACACTTATTTTAGTTAACAAAGTCATAATTCACATCCAACAGTCATTTATAGTCAAGAGATTAAATGTTGAAATTTCATCATTATAGACCATTTTGGGATCGTTCGACAGGTCCGGAGTCATCGTTTTTCATCCGAAAATTGATTTTTTGGACTGTACCAAAAATGATTCAAAATGTCAATTGGATCATGCCTCATGTTGAATAACCACTTTTTAAACCCTCACAGTGACCAAAATTGCCATTTTTACAGAGTTTTGCTTACTCAAAAGCTTCAATTTTGACCTGTTTCAGGCACAGAAATTACTTTAAACACACTTATTTTAGTTAACAAAGTCATAATTCACATCCAACAGTCATTTAGAGTCAAAAGATTAAATGTTAAAATTTCATCCATATTGACCATTTTGGGATCGTTCGACAGGTCCGGAGTCATCGTTTTTCATCCGAAAATTGATTTTTTGGGCAGTACCAAAAATGATTCAAAATGTGAATTGGATCATGCCTCATGTTGAATAACCACTTTTAAACCCTCACAGTGACCAAAATTGCCATTTTTACAGAGTTTTGCTTACTCAAAAGCTTCAATTTTGACCCGTTTCAGGCACAGAAATGACTTTAAACACACTTATTTTAGTTGACAAAGTCATAATTCACATCCAACAGTCATTTAGAGTCAAAAGATTAAATGTTGAAATTTCATCCATATTGACCATTTTGGGATCGTTCGACAGGTCCGGAGTCATCGTTTTTCATCCGAAAATTGATTTTTTGGACTGTACCAAAAATGATTCAAAATGTCAATTGGATCATGCCTCATGTTGAATAACCACTTTTTAAACCCTCACAGTGACCAAAATTGCCATTTTTACAGAGTTTTGCTTACTCAAAAGCTTCAATTTTGACCCGTTTCAGGCACAGAAATGACTTTAAACACACTTATTTTAGTTGACAAAGTCATAATTCACATCCAACAGTCATTTAGAGTCAAAAGATTAAATGTTGAAATTTCATCCATATTGACCATTTTGGGATCGTTCGACAGGTCCGGAGTCATCGTTTTTCATCCGAAAATTGATTTTTTGGGCAGTACCAAAAATGATTCAAAATGTCAATTGGATCATGCCTCATGTTGAATAACCACTTTTTAAACCCTCACAGTGACCAAAATTGCCATTTTTACAGAGTTTTGCTTACTCAAAAGCTTCAATTTTGACCCGTTTCAGGCACAGAAATGACTTTAAACACACTTATTCTAGTTGACAAAGTCATAATTCACATCCAACAGTCATTTAGAGTCAAAAGATTAAATGTTAAAATGTCATCATTATAGACCATTTTGGGATCGTTCGACAGGTCCGGAGTCATCGTTTTTCATCCGAAAATTGATTTTTTGGACTGTACCAAAAATGATTCAAAATGTCAATTGGATCATGCCTCATGTTGAATAACCACTTTTTAAACCCTCACAGTGACCAAAATTGCCATTTTTACAGAGTTTTGCTTACTCAAAAGCTTCAATTTTGACCCGTTTCAGGCACAGAAATGACTTTAAACACACTTATTCTAGTTGACAAAGTCATAATTCACATCCAACAGTCATTTATAGTCAAGAGATTAAATGTTGAAATTTCATCATTATAGACCATTTTGGGATCGTTCGACAGGTCCGGAGTCATCGTTTTTCATCCGAAAATTGATTTTTTGGACTGTACCAAAAATGATTCAAAATGTCAATTGGATCATGCCTCATGTTGAATAACCACTTTTAAACCCTCACAGTGACCAAAATTGACATTTTTACAGAGTTTTGCTTACTCAAAAGCTTCAATTTTGACCCGTTTCAGGCACAGAAATGACTTTAAACACACTTATTTTAGTTGACAAAGTCATAATTCACATCCAACAGTCATTTAGAGTCAAAAGATTAAATGTTGAAATTTCATCCATATTGACCATTTTGGGATCGTTCGACAGGTCCGGAGTCATCGTTTTTCATCCGAAAATTGATTTTTTGGACTGTACCAAAAATGATTCAAAATGTCAATTGGATCGTGCCTCATGTTGAATAACCACTTTTTAAACCCTCACAGTGACCAAAATTGCCATTTTTACAGAGTTTTGCTTACTCAAAAGCTTCAATTTTGACCCGTTTCAGGCACAGAAATGACTTTAAACACACTTATTCTAGTTGACAAAGTCATAATTCACATCCAACAGTCATTTAGAGTCAAAAGATTAAATGTTAAAATGTCATCATTATAGACCATTTTGGGATCGTTCGACAGGTCCGGAGTCATCGTTTTTCATCCGAAAATTGATTTTTTGGACTGTACCAAAAATGATTCAAAATGTCAATTGGATCATGCCTCATGTTGAATAACCACTTTTTAAACCCTCACAGTGACCAAAATTGCCATTTTTACAGAGTTTTGCTTACTCAAAAGCTTCAATTTTGACCCGTTTCAGGCACAGAAATGACTTTAAACACACTTATTTTAGTTGACAAAGTCATAATTCACATCCAACAGTCATTTAGAGTCAAAAGATTAAATGTTGAAATTTCATCCATATTGACCATTTTGGGATCGTTCAACAGGTCCGGAGTCATCGTTTTTCATCCGAAAATGGATTTTTTGGACTGTACCAAAAATGATTCAAAATGTCAATTGGATCGTGCCTCATGTTGAATAACCACTTTTTAAACCCTCACAGTGACCAAAATTGCCATTTTTACAGAGTTTTGCTTACTCAAAAGCTTCAATTTTGACCCGTTTCAGGCACAGAAATGACTTTAAACACACTTATTTTAGTTGACAAAGTCATAATTCACATCCAACAGTCATTTAGAGTCAAAAGATTAAATGTTGAAATTTCATCCATATTGACCATTTTGGGATCGTTCGACAGGTCCGGAGTCATCGTTTTTCATCCGAAAATGGATTTTTTGGACTGTACCAAAAATGATTCAAAATGTCAATTGGATCGTGCCTCATGTTGAATAACCACTTTTTAAACCCTCACAGTGACCAAAATTGCCATTTTTACAGAGTTTTGCTTACTCAAAAGCTTCAATTTTGACCCGTTTCAGGCACAGAAATGACTTTAAACACACTTATTCTAGTTGACAAAGTCATAATTCACATCCAACAGTCATTTAGAGTCAAAAGATTAAATGTTAAAATGTCATCATTATAGACCATTTTGGGATCGTTCGACAGGTCCGGAGTCATCGTTTTTCATCCGAAAATTGATTTTTTGGACTGTACCAAAAATGATTCAAAATGTCAATTGGATCATGCCTCATGTTGAATAACCACTTTTTAAACCCTCACAGTGACCAAAATTGCCATTTTTACAGAGTTTTGCTTACTCAAAAGCTTCAATTTTGACCCGTTTCAGGCACAGAAATGACTTTAAACACACTTATTTTAGTTGACAAAGTCATAATTCACATCCAACAGTCATTTAGAGTCAAAAGATTAAATGTTGAAATTTCATCCATATTGACCATTTTGGGATCCTTCGACAGGTCCGGAGTCATCGTTTTTCATCCGAAAATGGATTTTTTGGACTGTACCAAAAATGATTCAAAATGTCAATTGGATCGTGCCTCATGTTGAATAACCACTTTTTAAACCCTCACAGTGACCAAAATTGCCATTTTTACAGAGTTTTGCTTACTCAAAAGCTTCAATTTTGACCCGTTTCAGGCACAGAAATGACTTTAAACACACTTATTTTAGTTGACAAAGTCATAATTCACATCCAACAGTCATTTAGAGTCAAAAGATTAAATGTTGAAATTTCATCCATATTGACCATTTTGGGATCGTTCGACAGGTCCGGAGTCATCGTTTTTCATCCGAAAATGGATTTTTTGGACTGTACCAAAAATGAATCAAAATGTGAATTGGATCATGCCTCATGTTGAATAACCACTTTTAAACCCTCACAGTGACCAAAATTGCCATTTTTACAGAGTTTTGCCTACTCAAAAGCTTCAATTTTGACCCGTTTCAGGCACAGAAATGACTTTAAACACACTTATTTTAGTTGACAAAGTCATAATTCACATCCAACAGTCATTTAGAGTCAAAAGATTAAATGTTGAAATTTCATCCATATTGACCATTTTGGGATCGTTCGACAGGTCCGGAGTCATCGTTTTTCATCCGAAAATTGATTTTTTGGACTGTACCAAAAATGATTCAAAATGTCAATTGGATCGTGCCTCATGTTGAATAACCACTTTTTAAACCCTCACAGTGACCAAAATTGCCATTTTTACAGAGTTTTGCTTACTCAAAAGCTTCAATTTTGACCCGTTTCAGGCACAGAAATGACTTTAAACACACTTATTCTAGTTGACAAAGTCATAATTCACATCCAACAGTCATTTAGAGTCAAAAGATTAAATGTTAAAATGTCATCATTATAGACCATTTTGGGATCGTTCGACAGGTCCGGAGTCATCGTTTTTTATCCGAAAATTGATTTTTTGGACTGTACCAAAAATGATTCAAAATGTCAATTGGATCATGCCTCATGTTGAATAACCACTTTTTAAACCCTCACAGTGACCAAAATTGCCATTTTTACAGAGTTTTGCTTACTCAAAAGCTTCAATTTTGACCCGTTTCAGGCACAGAAATGACTTTAAACACACTTATTTTAGTTGACAAAGTCATAATTCACATCCAACAGTCATTTAGAGTCAAAAGATTAAATGTTGAAATTTCATCCATATTGACCATTTTGGGATCGTTCGACAGGTCCGGAGTCATCGTTTTTCATCCGAAAATGGATTTTTTGGACTGTACCAAAAATGATTTAAAATGTCAATTGGATCGTGCCTCATGTTGAATAACCACTTTTTAAACCCTCACAGTGACCAAAATTGCCATTTTTACAGAGTTTTGCTTACTCAAAAGCTTCAATTTTGACCCGTTTCAGGCACAGAAATGACTTTAAACACACTTATTTTAGTTGACAAAGTCATAATTCACATCCAACAGTCATTTAGAGTCAAAAGATTAAATGTTGAAATTTCATCCATATTGACCATTTTGGGATCGTTCGACAGGTCCGGAGTCATCGTTTTTCATCCGAAAATGGATTTTTTGGACTGTACCAAAAATGATTCAAAATGTCAATTGGATCGTGCCTCATGTTGAATAACCACTTTTTAAACCCTCACAGTGACCAAAATTGCCATTTTTACAGAGTTTTGCTTACTCAAAAGCTTCAATTTTGACCCGTTTCAGGCACAGAAATGACTTTAAACACACTTATTCTAGTTGACAAAGTCATAATTCACATCCAACAGTCATTTAGAGTCAAAAGATTAAATGTTAAAATGTCATCATTATAGACCATTTTGGGATCGTTCGACAGGTCCGGAGTCATCGTTTTTCACCTGAAAATTGATTTTTTGGACTGTACCAAAAATGATTCAAAATGTCAATTGGATCATGCCTCATGTTGAATAACCACTTTTTAAACCCTCACAGTGACCAAAATTGCCATTTTTACAGAGTTTTGCTTACTCAAAAGCTTCAATTTTGACCCGTTTCAGGCACAGAAATGACTTTAAACACACTTATTTTAGTTGACAAAGTCATAATTCACATCCAACAGTCATTTAGAGTCAAAAGATTAAATGTTGAAATTTCATCCATATTGACCATTTTGGGATCGTTCGACAGGTCCGGAGTCATCGTTTTTCATCCGAAAATTGATTTTTTGGACTGTACCAAAAATGATTCAAAATGTCAATTGGATCATGCCTCATGTTGAATAACCACTTTTTAAACCCTCACAGTGACCAAAATTGCCATTTTTACAGAGTTTTGCTTACTCAAAAGCTTCAATTTTGACCCGTTTCAGGCACAGAAATGACTTTAAACACACTTATTTTAGTTGACAAAGTCATAATTCACATCCAACAGTCATTTAGAGTCAAAAGATTAAATGTTGAAATTTCATCCATATTGACCATTTTGGGATCGTTCGACAGGTCCGGAGTCATCGTTTTTCATCCGAAAATTGATTTTTTGGGCAGTACCAAAAATGATTCAAAATGTCAATTGGATCATGCCTCATGTTGAATAACCACTTTTTAAACCCTCACAGTGACCAAAATTGCCATTTTTACAGAGTTTTGCTTACTCAAAAGCTTCAATTTTGACCCGTTTCAGGCACAGAAATGACTTTAAACACACTTATTCTAGTTGACAAAGTCATAATTCACATCCAACAGTCATTTAGAGTCAAAAGATTAAATGTTAAAATGTCATCATTATAGACCATTTTGGGATCGTTCGACAGGTCCGGAGTCATCGTTTTTCATCCGAAAATTGATTTTTTGGACTGTACCAAAAATGATTCAAAATGTCAATTGGATCATGCCTCATGTTGAATAACCACTTTTTAAACCCTCACAGTGACCAAAATTGCCATTTTTACAGAGTTTTGCTTACTCAAAAGCTTCAATTTTGACCCGTTTCAGGCACAGAAATGACTTTAAACACACTTATTCTAGTTGACAAAGTCATAATTCACATCCAACAGTCATTTATAGTCAAGAGATTAAATGTTGAAATTTCATCATTATAGACCATTTTGGGATCGTTCGACAGGTCCGGAGTCATCGTTTTTCATCCGAAAATTGATTTTTTGGACTGTACCAAAAATGATTCAAAATGTCAATTGGATCATGCCTCATGTTGAATAACCACTTTTTAAACCCTCACAGTGACCAAAATTGCCATTTTTACAGAGTTTTGCTTACTCAAAAGCTTCAATTTTGACCTGTTTCAGGCACAGAAATTACTTTAAACACACTTATTTTAGTTAACAAAGTCATAATTCACATCCAACAGTCATTTAGAGTCAAAAGATTAAATGTTAAAATTTCATCCATATTGACCATTTTGGGATCGTTCGACAGGTCCGGAGTCATCGTTTTTCATCCGAAAATTGATTTTTTGGGCAGTACCAAAAATGATTCAAAATGTGAATTGGATCATGCCTCATGTTGAATAACCACTTTTAAACCCTCACAGTGACCAAAATTGACATTTTTACAGAGTTTTGCTTACTCAAAAGCTTCAATTTTGACCCGTTTCAGGCACAGAAATGACTTTAAACACACTTATTTTAGTTGACAAAGTCATAATTCACATCCAACAGTCATTTAGAGTCAAAAGATTAAATGTTGAAATTTCATCCATATTGACCATTTTGGGATCGTTCGACAGGTCCGGAGTCATCGTTTTTCATCCGAAAATTGATTTTTTGGACTGTACCAAAAATGATTCAAAATGTCAATTGGATCGTGCCTCATGTTGAATAACCACTTTTTAAACCCTCACAGTGACCAAAATTGCCATTTTTACAGAGTTTTGCTTACTCAAAAGCTTCAATTTTGACCCGTTTCAGGCACAGAAATGACTTTAAACACACTTATTCTAGTTGACAAAGTCATAATTCACATCCAACAGTCATTTAGAGTCAAAAGATTAAATGTTAAAATGTCATCATTATAGACCATTTTGGGATCGTTCGACAGGTCCGGAGTCATCGTTTTTCATCCGAAAATGGATTTTTTGGACTGTACCAAAAATGATTCAAAATGTCAATTGGATCGTGCCTCATGTTGAATAACCACTTTTTAAACCCTCACAGTGACCAAAATTGCCATTTTTACAGAGTTTTGCTTACTCAAAAGCTTCAATTTTGACCCGTTTCAGGCACAGAAATGACTTTAAACACACTTATTTTAGTTGACAAAGTCATAATTCACATCCAACAGTCATTTAGAGTCAAAAGATTAAATGTTGAAATTTCATCCATATTGACCATTTTGGGATCGTTCGACAGGTCCGGAGTCATCGTTTTTCATCCGAAAATTGATTTTTTGGGCAGTACCAAAAATGATTCAAAATGTCAATTGGATCATGCCTCATGTTGAATAACCACTTTTTAAACCCTCACAGTGACCAAAATTGCCATTTTTACAGAGTTTTGCTTACTCAAAAGCTTCAATTTTGACCCGTTTCAGGCACAGAAATGACTTTAAACACACTTATTCTAGTTGACAAAGTCATAATTCACATCCAACAGTCATTTAGAGTCAAAAGATTAAATGTTAAAATGTCATCATTATAGACCATTTTGGGATCGTTCGACAGGTCCGGAGTCATCGTTTTTCATCCGAAAATTGATTTTTTGGACTGTACCAAAAATGATTCAAAATGTCAATTGGATCATGCCTCATGTTGAATAACCACTTTTTAAACCCTCACAGTGACCAAAATTGCCATTTTTACAGAGTTTTGCTTACTCAAAAGCTTCAATTTTGACCCGTTTCAGGCACAGAAATGACTTTAAACACACTTATTCTAGTTGACAAAGTCATAATTCACATCCAACAGTCATTTATAGTCAAGAGATTAAATGTTGAAATTTCATCATTATAGACCATTTTGGGATCGTTCGACAGGTCCGGAGTCATCGTTTTTCATCCGAAAATTGATTTTTTGGACTGTACCAAAAATGATTCAAAATGTCAATTGGATCATGCCTCATGTTGAATAACCACTTTTAAACCCTCACAGTGACCAAAATTGACATTTTTACAGAGTTTTGCTTACTCAAAAGCTTCAATTTTGACCCGTTTCAGGCACAGAAATGACTTTAAACACACTTATTTTAGTTGACAAAGTCATAATTCACATCCAACAGTCATTTAGAGTCAAAAGATTAAATGTTGAAATTTCATCCATATTGACCATTTTGGGATCGTTCGACAGGTCCGGAGTCATCGTTTTTCATCCGAAAATTGATTTTTTGGACTGTACCAAAAATGATTCAAAATGTCAATTGGATCGTGCCTCATGTTGAATAACCACTTTTTAAACCCTCACAGTGACCAAAATTGCCATTTTTACAGAGTTTTGCTTACTCAAAAGCTTCAATTTTGACCCGTTTCAGGCACAGAAATGACTTTAAACACACTTATTCTAGTTGACAAAGTCATAATTCACATCCAACAGTCATTTAGAGTCAAAAGATTAAATGTTAAAATGTCATCATTATAGACCATTTTGGGATCGTTCGACAGGTCCGGAGTCATCGTTTTTCATCCGAAAATTGATTTTTTGGACTGTACCAAAAATGATTCAAAATGTCAATTGGATCATGCCTCATGTTGAATAACCACTTTTTAAACCCTCACAGTGACCAAAATTGCCATTTTTACAGAGTTTTGCTTACTCAAAAGCTTCAATTTTGACCCGTTTCAGGCACAGAAATGACTTTAAACACACTTATTTTAGTTGACAAAGTCATAATTCACATCCAACAGTCATTTAGAGTCAAAAGATTAAATGTTGAAATTTCATCCATATTGACCATTTTGGGATCGTTCAACAGGTCCGGAGTCATCGTTTTTCATCCGAAAATGGATTTTTTGGACTGTACCAAAAATGATTCAAAATGTCAATTGGATCGTGCCTCATGTTGAATAACCACTTTTTAAACCCTCACAGTGACCAAAATTGCCATTTTTACAGAGTTTTGCTTACTCAAAAGCTTCAATTTTGACCCGTTTCAGGCACAGAAATGACTTTAAACACACTTATTTTAGTTGACAAAGTCATAATTCACATCCAACAGTCATTTAGAGTCAAAAGATTAAATGTTGAAATTTCATCCATATTGACCATTTTGGGATCGTTCGACAGGTCCGGAGTCATCGTTTTTCATCCGAAAATGGATTTTTTGGACTGTACCAAAAATGATTCAAAATGTCAATTGGATCGTGCCTCATGTTGAATAACCACTTTTTAAACCCTCACAGTGACCAAAATTGCCATTTTTACAGAGTTTTGCTTACTCAAAAGCTTCAATTTTGACCCGTTTCAGGCACAGAAATGACTTTAAACACACTTATTCTAGTTGACAAAGTCATAATTCACATCCAACAGTCATTTAGAGTCAAAAGATTAAATGTTAAAATGTCATCATTATAGACCATTTTGGGATCGTTCGACAGGTCCGGAGTCATCGTTTTTCATCCGAAAATTGATTTTTTGGACTGTACCAAAAATGATTCAAAATGTCAATTGGATCATGCCTCATGTTGAATAACCACTTTTTAAACCCTCACAGTGACCAAAATTGCCATTTTTACAGAGTTTTGCTTACTCAAAAGCTTCAATTTTGACCCGTTTCAGGCACAGAAATGACTTTAAACACACTTATTTTAGTTGACAAAGTCATAATTCACATCCAACAGTCATTTAGAGTCAAAAGATTAAATGTTGAAATTTCATCCATATTGACCATTTTGGGATCGTTCGACAGGTCCGGAGTCATCGTTTTTCATCCGAAAATGGATTTTTTGGACTGTACCAAAAATGATTCAAAATGTCAATTGGATCGTGCCTCATGTTGAATAACCACTTTTTAAACCCTCACAGTGACCAAAATTGCCATTTTTACAGAGTTTTGCTTACTCAAAAGCTTCAATTTTGACCCGTTTCAGGCACAGAAATGACTTTAAACACACTTATTTTAGTTGACAAAGTCATAATTCACATCCAACAGTCATTTAGAGTCAAAAGATTAAATGTTGAAATTTCATCCATATTGACCATTTTGGGATCGTTCGACAGGTCCGGAGTCATCGTTTTTCATCCGAAAATGGATTTTTTGGACTGTACCAAAAATGAATCAAAATGTGAATTGGATCATGCCTCATGTTGAATAACCACTTTTAAACCCTCACAGTGACCAAAATTGCCATTTTTACAGAGTTTTGCCTACTCAAAAGCTTCAATTTTGACCCGTTTCAGGCACAGAAATGACTTTAAACACACTTATTTTAGTTGACAAAGTCATAATTCACATCCAACAGTCATTTAGAGTCAAAAGATTAAATGTTGAAATTTCATCCATATTGACCATTTTGGGATCGTTCGACAGGTCCGGAGTCATCGTTTTTCATCCGAAAATTGATTTTTTGGACTGTACCAAAAATGATTCAAAATGTCAATTGGATCGTGCCTCATGTTGAATAACCACTTTTTAAACCCTCACAGTGACCAAAATTGCCATTTTTACAGAGTTTTGCTTACTCAAAAGCTTCAATTTTGACCCGTTTCAGGCACAGAAATGACTTTAAACACACTTATTCTAGTTGACAAAGTCATAATTCACATCCAACAGTCATTTAGAGTCAAAAGATTAAATGTTAAAATGTCATCATTATAGACCATTTTGGGATCGTTCGACAGGTCCGGAGTCATCGTTTTTTATCCGAAAATTGATTTTTTGGACTGTACCAAAAATGATTCAAAATGTCAATTGGATCATGCCTCATGTTGAATAACCACTTTTTAAACCCTCACAGTGACCAAAATTGCCATTTTTACAGAGTTTTGCTTACTCAAAAGCTTCAATTTTGACCCGTTTCAGGCACAGAAATGACTTTAAACACACTTATTTTAGTTGACAAAGTCATAATTCACATCCAACAGTCATTTAGAGTCAAAAGATTAAATGTTGAAATTTCATCCATATTGACCATTTTGGGATCGTTCGACAGGTCCGGAGTCATCGTTTTTCATCCGAAAATGGATTTTTTGGACTGTACCAAAAATGATTTAAAATGTCAATTGGATCGTGCCTCATGTTGAATAACCACTTTTTAAACCCTCACAGTGACCAAAATTGCCATTTTTACAGAGTTTTGCTTACTCAAAAGCTTCAATTTTGACCCGTTTCAGGCACAGAAATGACTTTAAACACACTTATTTTAGTTGACAAAGTCATAATTCACATCCAACAGTCATTTAGAGTCAAAAGATTAAATGTTGAAATTTCATCCATATTGACCATTTTGGGATCGTTCGACAGGTCCGGAGTCATCGTTTTTCATCCGAAAATGGATTTTTTGGACTGTACCAAAAATGATTCAAAATGTCAATTGGATCGTGCCTCATGTTGAATAACCACTTTTTAAACCCTCACAGTGACCAAAATTGCCATTTTTACAGAGTTTTGCTTACTCAAAAGCTTCAATTTTGACCCGTTTCAGGCACAGAAATGACTTTAAACACACTTATTCTAGTTGACAAAGTCATAATTCACATCCAACAGTCATTTAGAGTCAAAAGATTAAATGTTAAAATGTCATCATTATAGACCATTTTGGGATCGTTCGACAGGTCCGGAGTCATCGTTTTTCACCTGAAAATTGATTTTTTGGACTGTACCAAAAATGATTCAAAATGTCAATTGGATCATGCCTCATGTTGAATAACCACTTTTTAAACCCTCACAGTGACCAAAATTGCCATTTTTACAGAGTTTTGCTTACTCAAAAGCTTCAATTTTGACCCGTTTCAGGCACAGAAATGACTTTAAACACACTTATTTTAGTTGACAAAGTCATAATTCACATCCAACAGTCATTTAGAGTCAAAAGATTAAATGTTGAAATTTCATCCATATTGACCATTTTGGGATCGTTCGACAGGTCCGGAGTCATCGTTTTTCATCCGAAAATTGATTTTTTGGACTGTACCAAAAATGATTCAAAATGTCAATTGGATCATGCCTCATGTTGAATAACCACTTTTTAAACCCTCACAGTGACCAAAATTGCCATTTTTACAGAGTTTTGCTTACTCAAAAGCTTCAATTTTGACCCGTTTCAGGCACAGAAATGACTTTAAACACACTTATTTTAGTTGACAAAGTCATAATTCACATCCAACAGTCATTTAGAGTCAAAAGATTAAATGTTGAAATTTCATCCATATTGACCATTTTGGGATCGTTCGACAGGTCCGGAGTCATCGTTTTTCATCCGAAAATTGATTTTTTGGGCAGTACCAAAAATGATTCAAAATGTCAATTGGATCATGCCTCATGTTGAATAACCACTTTTTAAACCCTCACAGTGACCAAAATTGCCATTTTTACAGAGTTTTGCTTACTCAAAAGCTTCAATTTTGACCCGTTTCAGGCACAGAAATGACTTTAAACACACTTATTCTAGTTGACAAAGTCATAATTCACATCCAACAGTCATTTAGAGTCAAAAGATTAAATGTTAAAATGTCATCATTATAGACCATTTTGGGATCGTTCGACAGGTCCGGAGTCATCGTTTTTCATCCGAAAATTGATTTTTTGGACTGTACCAAAAATGATTCAAAATGTCAATTGGATCATGCCTCATGTTGAATAACCACTTTTTAAACCCTCACAGTGACCAAAATTGCCATTTTTACAGAGTTTTGCTTACTCAAAAGCTTCAATTTTGACCCGTTTCAGGCACAGAAATGACTTTAAACACACTTATTCTAGTTGACAAAGTCATAATTCACATCCAACAGTCATTTATAGTCAAGAGATTAAATGTTGAAATTTCATCATTATAGACCATTTTGGGATCGTTCGACAGGTCCGGAGTCATCGTTTTTCATCCGAAAATTGATTTTTTGGACTGTACCAAAAATGATTCAAAATGTCAATTGGATCATGCCTCATGTTGAATAACCACTTTTTAAACCCTCACAGTGACCAAAATTGCCATTTTTACAGAGTTTTGCTTACTCAAAAGCTTCAATTTTGACCTGTTTCAGGCACAGAAATTACTTTAAACACACTTATTTTAGTTAACAAAGTCATAATTCACATCCAACAGTCATTTAGAGTCAAAAGATTAAATGTTAAAATTTCATCCATATTGACCATTTTGGGATCGTTCGACAGGTCCGGAGTCATCGTTTTTCATCCGAAAATTGATTTTTTGGGCAGTACCAAAAATGATTCAAAATGTGAATTGGATCATGCCTCATGTTGAATAACCACTTTTAAACCCTCACAGTGACCAAAATTGACATTTTTACAGAGTTTTGCTTACTCAAAAGCTTCAATTTTGACCCGTTTCAGGCACAGAAATGACTTTAAACACACTTATTTTAGTTGACAAAGTCATAATTCACATCCAACAGTCATTTAGAGTCAAAAGATTAAATGTTGAAATTTCATCCATATTGACCATTTTGGGATCGTTCGACAGGTCCGGAGTCATCGTTTTTCATCCGAAAATGGATTTTTTGGACTGTACCAAAAATGATTCAAAATGTCAATTGGATCGTGCCTCATGTTGAATAACCACTTTTTAAACCCTCACAGTGACCAAAATTGCCATTTTTACAGAGTTTTGCTTACTCAAAAGCTTCAATTTTGACCCGTTTCAGGCACAGAAATGACTTTAAACACACTTATTCTAGTTGACAAAGTCATAATTCACATCCAACAGTCATTTAGAGTCAAAAGATTAAATGTTAAAATGTCATCATTATAGACCATTTTGGGATCGTTCGACAGGTCCGGAGTCATCGTTTTTCATCCGAAAATGGATTTTTTGGACTGTACCAAAAATGATTCAAAATGTCAATTGGATCGTGCCTCATGTTGAATAACCACTTTTTAAACCCTCACAGTGACCAAAATTGCCATTTTTACAGAGTTTTGCTTACTCAAAAGCTTCAATTTTGACCCGTTTCAGGCACAGAAATGACTTTAAACACACTTATTTTAGTTGACAAAGTCATAAATCACATCCAACAGTCATTTAGAGTCAAAAGATTAAATGTTGAAATTTCATCCATATTGACCATTTTGGGATCGTTCGACAGGTCCGGAGTCATCGTTTTTCATCCGAAAATGGATTTTTTGGACTGTACCAAAAATGATTCAAAATGTCAATTGGATCGTGCCTCATGTTGAATAACCACTTTTTAAACCCTCACAGTGACCAAAATTGCCATTTTTACAGAGTTTTGCTTACTCAAAAGCTTCAATTTTGACCCGTTTCAGGCACAGAAATGACTTTAAACACACTTATTCTAGTTGACAAAGTCATAATTCACATCCAACAGTCATTTAGAGTCAAAAGATTAAATGTTAAAATGTCATCATTATAGACCATTTTGGGATCGTTCGACAGGTCCGGAGTCATCGTTTTTCATCCGAAAATTGATTTTTTGGACTGTACCAAAAATGATTCAAAATGTCAATTGGATCATGCCTCATGTTGAATAACCACTTTTTAAACCCTCACAGTGACCAAAATTGCCATTTTTACAGAGTTTTGCTTACTCAAAAGCTTCAATTTTGACCCGTTTCAGGCACAGAAATGACTTTAAACACACTTATTTTAGTTGACAAAGTCATAATTCACATCCAACAGTCATTTAGAGTCAAAAGATTAAATGTTGAAATTTCATCCATATTGACCATTTTGGGATCGTTCGACAGGTCCGGAGTCATCGTTTTTCATCCGAAAATGGATTTTTTGGACTGTACCAAAAATGATTCAAAATGTCAATTGGATCGTGCCTCATGTTGAATAACCACTTTTTAAACCCTCACAGTGACCAAAATTGCCATTTTTACAGAGTTTTGCTTACTCAAAAGCTTCAATTTTGACCCGTTTCAGGCACAGAAATGACTTTAAACACACTTATTTTAGTTGACAAAGTCATAATTCACATCCAACAGTCATTTAGAGTCAAAAGATTAAATGTTGAAATTTCATCCATATTGACCATTTTGGGATCGTTCGACAGGTCCGGAGTCATCGTTTTTCATCCGAAAATGGATTTTTTGGACTGTACCAAAAATGAATCAAAATGTGAATTGGATCATGCCTCATGTTGAATAACCACTTTTAAACCCTCACAGTGACCAAAATTGCCATTTTTACAGAGTTTTGCCTACTCAAAAGCTTCAATTTTGACCCGTTTCAGGCACAGAAATGACTTTAAACACACTTATTTTAGTTGACAAAGTCATAATTCACATCCAACAGTCATTTAGAGTCAAAAGATTAAATGTTGAAATTTCATCCATATTGACCATTTTGGGATCGTTCGACAGGTCCGGAGTCATCGTTTTTCATCCGAAAATTGATTTTTTGGACTGTACCAAAAATGATTCAAAATGTCAATTGGATCGTGCCTCATGTTGAATAACCACTTTTTAAACCCTCACAGTGACCAAAATTGCCATTTTTACAGAGTTTTGCTTACTCAAAAGCTTCAATTTTGACCCGTTTCAGGCACAGAAATGACTTTAAACACACTTATTCTAGTTGACAAAGTCATAATTCACATCCAACAGTCATTTAGAGTCAAAAGATTAAATGTTAAAATGTCATCATTATAGACCATTTTGGGATCGTTCGACAGGTCCGGAGTCATCGTTTTTTATCCGAAAATTGATTTTTTGGACTGTACCAAAAATGATTCAAAATGTCAATTGGATCATGCCTCATGTTGAATAACCACTTTTTAAACCCTCACAGTGACCAAAATTGCCATTTTTACAGAGTTTTGCTTACTCAAAAGCTTCAATTTTGACCCGTTTCAGGCACAGAAATGACTTTAAACACACTTATTTTAGTTGACAAAGTCATAATTCACATCCAACAGTCATTTAGAGTCAAAAGATTAAATGTTGAAATTTCATCCATATTGACCATTTTGGGATCGTTCGACAGGTCCGGAGTCATCGTTTTTCATCCGAAAATGGATTTTTTGGACTGTACCAAAAATGATTTAAAATGTCAATTGGATCGTGCCTCATGTTGAATAACCACTTTTTAAACCCTCACAGTGACCAAAATTGCCATTTTTACAGAGTTTTGCTTACTCAAAAGCTTCAATTTTGACCCGTTTCAGGCACAGAAATGACTTTAAACACACTTATTTTAGTTGACAAAGTCATAATTCACATCCAACAGTCATTTAGAGTCAAAAGATTAAATGTTGAAATTTCATCCATATTGACCATTTTGGGATCGTTCGACAGGTCCGGAGTCATCGTTTTTCATCCGAAAATGGATTTTTTGGACTGTACCAAAAATGATTCAAAATGTCAATTGGATCGTGCCTCATGTTGAATAACCACTTTTTAAACCCTCACAGTGACCAAAATTGCCATTTTTACAGAGTTTTGCTTACTCAAAAGCTTCAATTTTGACCCGTTTCAGGCACAGAAATGACTTTAAACACACTTATTCTAGTTGACAAAGTCATAATTCACATCCAACAGTCATTTAGAGTCAAAAGATTAAATGTTAAAATGTCATCATTATAGACCATTTTGGGATCGTTCGACAGGTCCGGAGTCATCGTTTTTCACCTGAAAATTGATTTTTTGGACTGTACCAAAAATGATTCAAAATGTCAATTGGATCATGCCTCATGTTGAATAACCACTTTTTAAACCCTCACAGTGACCAAAATTGCCATTTTTACAGAGTTTTGCTTACTCAAAAGCTTCAATTTTGACCCGTTTCAGGCACAGAAATGACTTTAAACACACTTATTTTAGTTACCAAAGTCATAACTCACATCCAACAGTCATTTATAGTCAAGAGATTAAATGTTGAAATTTCATCATTATAGACCATTTTGGGATCGTTCGACAGGTCCGGAGTCATCGTTTTTCATCCGAAAATTGATTTTTTGGACTGTACCAAAAATGATTCAAAATGTCAATTGGATCATGCCTCATGTTGAATAACCACTTTTTAAACCCTCACAGTGACCAAAATTGCCATTTTTACAGAGTTTTGCTTACTCAAAAGCTTCAATTTTGACCCGTTTCAGGCACAGAAATGACTTTAAACACACTTATTTTAGTTGACAAAGTCATAATTCACATCCAACAGTCATTTAGAGTCAAAAGATTAAATGTTGAAATTTCATCCATATTGACCATTTTGGGATCGTTCGACAGGTCCGGAGTCATCGTTTTTCATCCGAAAATTGATTTTTTGGGCAGTACCAAAAATGATTCAAAATGTCAATTGGATCGTGCCTCATGTTGAATAACCACTTTTTAAACCCTCACAGTGAACAAAATTGCCATTTTTACAGAGTTTTGCTTACTCAAAAGCTTCAATTTTGACCCGTTTCAGGCACAGAAATGACTTTAAACACACTTATTCTAGTTGACAAAGTCATAATTCACATCCAACAGTCATTTAGAGTCAAAAGATTAAATGTTAAAATGTCATCATTATAGACCATTTTGGGATCGTTCGACAGGTCCGGAGTCATCGTTTTTCATCCGAAAATTGATTTTTTGGACTGTACCAAAAATGATTCAAAATGTCAATTGGATCATGCCTCATGTTGAATAACCACTTTTTAAACCCTCACAGTGACCAAAATTGCCATTTTTACAGAGTTTTGCTTACTCAAAAGCTTCAATTTTGACCCGTTTCAGGCACAGAAATGACTTTAAACACACTTATTTTAGTTGACAAAGTCATAATTCACATCCAACAGTCATTTAGAGTCAAAAGATTAAATGTTGAAATTTCATCCATATTGACCATTTTGGGATCGTTCGACAGGTCCGGAGTCATCGTTTTTCATCCGAAAATGGATTTTTTGGACTGTACCAAAAATGATTCAAAATGTCAATTGGATCGTGCCTCATGTTGAATAACCACTTTTTAAACCCTCACAGTGACCAAAATTGCCATTTTTACAGAGTTTTGCTTACTCAAAAGCTTCAATTTTGACCCGTTTCAGGCACAGAAATGACTTTAAACACACTTATTCTAGTTGACAAAGTCATAATTCACATCCAACAGTCATTTAGAGTCAAAAGATTAAATGTTAAAATGTCATCATTATAGACCATTTTGGGATCGTTCGACAGGTCCGGAGTCATCGTTTTTCATCCGAAAATTGATTTTTTGGACTGTACCAAAAATGATTCAAAATGTCAATTGGATCATGCCTCATGTTGAATAACCACTTTTTAAACCCTCACAGTGACCAAAATTGCCATTTTTACAGAGTTTTGCTTACTCAAAAGCTTCAATTTTGACCCGTTTCAGGCACAGAAATGACTTTAAACACACTTATTCTAGTTGACAAAGTCATAATTCACATCCAACAGTCATTTATAGTCAAGAGATTAAATGTTGAAATTTCATCATTATAGACCGTTTTGGGATCGTTCGACAGGTCCGGAGTCATCGTTTTTCATCCGAAAATTGATTTTTTGGACTGTACCAAAAATGATTCAAAATGTCAATTGGATCATGCCTCATGTTGAATAACCACTTTTTAAACCCTCACAGTGACCAAAATTGCCATTTTTACAGAGTTTTGCTTACTCAAAAGCTTCAATTTTGACCCGTTTCAGGCACAGAAATGACTTTAAACACACTTATTTTAGTTAACAAAGTCATAATTCACATCCAACAGTCATTTATAGTCAAGAGATTAAATGTTGAAATTTCATCATTATAGACCATTTTGGGATCGTTCGACAGGTCCGGAGTCATCGTTTTTCATCCGAAAATTGATTTTTTGGACTGTACCAAAAATGATTCAAAATGTCAATTGGATCATGCCTCATGTTGAATAACCACTTTTTAAACCCTCACAGTGACCAAAATTGCCATTTTTACAGAGTTTTGCTTACTCAAAAGCTTCAATTTTGACCTGTTTCAGGCACAGAAATTACTTTAAACACACTTATTTTAGTTAACAAAGTCATAATTCACATCCAACAGTCATTTAGAGTCAAAAGATTAAATGTTAAAATTTCATCCATATTGACCATTTTGGGATCGTTCGACAGGTCCGGAGTCATCGTTTTTCATCCGAAAATTGATTTTTTGGGCAGTACCAAAAATGATTCAAAATGTGAATTGGATCATGCCTCATGTTGAATAACCACTTTTAAACCCTCACAGTGACCAAAATTGCCATTTTTACAGAGTTTTGCTTACTCAAAAGCTTCAATTTTGACCCGTTTCAGGCACAGAAATGACTTTAAACACACTTATTTTAGTTGACAAAGTCATAATTCACATCCAACAGTCATTTAGAGTCAAAAGATTAAATGTTGAAATTTCATCCATATTGACCATTTTGGGATCGTTCGACAGGTCCGGAGTCATCGTTTTTCATCCGAAAATTGATTTTTTGGACTGTACCAAAAATGATTCAAAATGTCAATTGGATCGTGCCTCATGTTGAATAACCACTTTTTAAACCCTCACAGTGACCAAAATTGCCATTTTTACAGAGTTTTGCTTACTCAAAAGCTTCAATTTTGACCCGTTTCAGGCACAGAAATGACTTTAAACACACTTATTCTAGTTGACAAAGTCATAATTCACATCCAACAGTCATTTAGAGTCAAAAGATTAAATGTTAAAATGTCATCATTATAGACCATTTTGGGATCGTTCGACAGGTCCGGAGTCATCGTTTTTCATCCGAAAATTGATTTTTTGGACTGTACCAAAAATGATTCAAAATGTCAATTGGATCATGCCTCATGTTGAATAACCACTTTTTAAACCCTCACAGTGACCAAAATTGCCATTTTTACAGAGTTTTGCTCACTCAAAAGCTTCAATTTTGACCCGTTTCAGGCACAGAAATGACTTTAAACACACTTATTTTAGTTGACAAAGTCATAATTCACATCCAACAGTCATTTAGAGTCAAAAGATTAAATGTTGAAATTTCATCCATATTGACCATTTTGGGATCGTTCGACAGGTCCGGAGTCATCGTTTTTCATCCGAAAATGGATTTTTTGGACTGTACCAAAAATGATTCAAAATGTCAATTGGATCATGCCTCATGTTGAATAACCACTTTTTAAACCCTCACAGTGACCAAAATTGCCATTTTTACAGAGTTTTGCTCACTCAAAAGCTTCAATTTTGACCCGTTTCAGGCACAGAAATGACTTTAAACACACTTATTTTAGTTGACAAAGTCATAATTCACATCCAACAGTCATTTAGAGTCAAAAGATTAAATGTTGAAATTTCATCCATATTGACCATTTTGGGATCGTTCGACAGGTCCGGAGTCATCGTTTTTCATCCGAAAATGGATTTTTTGGACTGTACCAAAAATGATTCAAAATGTCAATTGGATCGTGCCTCATGTTGAATAACCACTTTTTAAACCCTCACAGTGACCAAAATTGCCATTTTTACAGAGTTTTGCTTACTCAAAAGCTTCAATTTTGACCCGTTTCAGGCACAGAAATGACTTTAAACACACTTATTTTAGTTGACAAAGTCATAATTCACATCCAACAGTCATTTAGAGTCAAAAGATTAAATGTTGAAATTTCATCCATATTGACCATTTTGGGATCGTTCGACAGGTCCGGAGTCATCGTTTTTCATCCGAAAATGGATTTTTTGGACTGTACCAAAAATGATTCAAAATGTCAATTGGATCGTGCCTCATGTTGAATAACCACTTTTTAAACCCTCACAGTGACCAAAATTGCCATTTTAACAGAGTTTTGCTCACTCAAAAGCTTCAATTTTGACCCGTTTCAGGCACAGAAATGACTTTAAACACACTTATTTTAGTTGACAAAGTCATAATTCACATCCAACAGTCATATAGAGTCAAAAGATTAACTGTTGAAATTTCATCCATATTGACCATTTTGGGATCGTTCGACAGGTCCGGAGTCATCGTTTTTCATCCGAAAATTGATTTTTTGGACTGTACCAAAAATGATTCAAAATGTCAATTGGATCATGCCTCATGTTGAATAACCACTTTTTAAACCCTCACAGTGACCAAAATTGCCATTTTAACAGAGTTTTGCTTACTCAAAAGCTTCAATTTTGACCCGTTTCAGGCACAGAAATGACTTTAAACACACTTATTTTAGTTGACAAAGTCATAATTCACATCCAACAGTCATATAGAGTCAAAAGATTAACTGTTGAAATTTCATCCATATTGACCATTTTGGGATCGTTCGACAGGTCCGGAGTCATCGTTTTTCATCCGAAAATTGATTTTTTGGACTGTACCAAAAATGATTCAAAATGTCAATTGGATCATGCCTCATGTTGAATAACCACTTTTTAAACCCTCACAGTGACCAAAATTGCCATTTTTACAGAGTTTTGCTTACTCAAAAGCTTCAATTTTGACCCGTTTCAGGCACAGAAATGACTTTAAACACACTTATTTTAGTTGACAAAGTCATAATTCACATCCAACAGTCATTTAGAGTCAAAAGATTAAATGTTGAAATTTCATCCATATTGACCATTTTGGGATCGTTCGACAGGTCCGGAGTCATCGTTTTTCATCCGAAAATGGATTTTTTGGACTGTACCAAAAATGATTCAAAATGTCAATTGGATCATGCCTCATGTTGAATAACCACTTTTTAAACCCTCACAGTGACCAAAATTGCCATTTTTACAGAGTTTTGCTTACTCAAAAGCTTCAATTTTGACCCGTTTCAGGCACAGAAATGACTTTAAACACACTTATTCTAGTTGACAAAGTCATAATTCACATCCAACAGTCATTTAGAGTCAAAAGATTAAATGTTAAAATGTCATCATTATAGACCATTTTGGGATCGTTCGACAGGTCCGGAGTCATCGTTTTTCATCCGAAAATTGATTTTTTGGACTGTACCAAAAATGATTCAAAATGTCAATTGGATCATGCCTCATGTTGAATAACCACTTTTTAAACCCTCACAGTGACCAAAATTGCCATTTTTACAGAGTTTTGCTTACTCAAAAGCTTCAATTTTGACCCGTTTCAGGCACAGAAATGACTTTAAACACACTTATTTTAGTTGACAAAGTCATAATTCACATCCAACAGTCATTTAGAGTCAAAAGATTAAATGTTGAAATTTCATCCATATTGACCATTTTGGGATCGTTCGACAGGTCCGGAGTCATCGTTTTTCATCCGAAAATGGATTTTTTGGACTGTACCAAAAATGATTCAAAATGTCAATTGGATCGTGCCTCATGTTGAATAACCACTTTTTAAACCCTCACAGTGACCAAAATTGCCATTTTTACAGAGTTTTGCTTACTCAAAAGCTTCAATTTTGACCCGTTTCAGGCACAGAAATGACTTTAAACACACTTATTTTAGTTGACAAAGTCATAATTCACATCCAACAGTCATTTAGAGTCAAAAGATTAAATGTTGAAATTTCATCCATATTGACCATTTTGGGATCGTTCGACAGGTCCGGAGTCATCGTTTTTCATCCGAAAATGGATTTTTTGGACTGTACCAAAAATGATTCAAAATGTCAATTGGATCGTGCCTCATGTTGAATAACCACTTTTTAAACCCTCACAGTGACCAAAATTGCCATTTTTACAGAGTTTTGCTTACTCAAAAGCTTCAATTTTGACCCGTTTCAGGCACAGAAATGACTTTAAACACACTTATTCTAGTTGACAAAGTCATAATTCACATCCAACAGTCATTTAGAGTCAAAAGATTAAATGTTAAAATGTCATCATTATAGACCATTTTGGGATCGTTCGACAGGTCCGGAGTCATCGTTTTTCATCCGAAAATTGATTTTTTGGACCGTACCAAAAATGATTCAAAATGTCAATTGGATCATGCCTCATGTTGAATAACCACTTTTTAAACCCTCACAGTGACCAAAATTGCCATTTTTACAGAGTTTTGCTTACTCAAAAGCTTCAATTTTGACCCGTTTCAGGCACAGAAATGACTTTAAACACACTTATTTTAGTTAACAAATTCATAATTCACATCCAACAGTCATTTATAGTCAAGAGATTAAATGTTGAAATTTCATCATTATAGACCATTTTGGGATCGTTCGACAGGTCCGGAGTCATCGTTTTTCATCCGAAAATTGATTTTTTGGACTGTACCAAAAATGATTCAAAATGTCAATTGGATCATGCCTCATGTTGAATAACCACTTTTTAAACCCTCACAGTGACCAAAATTGCCATTTTTACAGAGTTTTGCTTACTCAAAAGCTTCAATTTTGACCCGTTTCAGGCACAGAAATGACTTTAAACACACTTATTTTAGTTGACAAAGTCATAATTCACATCCAACAGTCATTTAGAGTCAAAAGATTAAATGTTGAAATTTCATCCATATTGACCATTTTGGGATCGTTCGACAGGTCCGGAGTCATCGTTTTTCATCCGAAAATTGATTTTTTGGACTGTACCAAAAATGATTCAAAATGTCAATTTGATCGTGCCTCATGTTGAATAACCACTTTTTAAACCCTCACAGTGACCAAAATTGCCATTTTTACAGAGTTTTGCTTACTCAAAAGCTTCAATTTTGACCCGTTTCAGGCACAGAAATGACTTTAAACACACTTATTTTAGTTGACAAAGTCATAATTCACATCCAACAGTCATTTAGAGTCAAAAGATTAAATGTTGAAATTTCATCCATATTGACCATTTTGGGATCGTTCGACAGGTCCGGAGTCATCGTTTTTCATCCGAAAATTGATTTTTTGGACTGTACCAAAAATGATTCAAAATGTCAATTGGATCATGCCTCATGTTGAATAACCACTTTTTAAACCCTCACAGTGACCAAAATTGCCATTTTTACAGAGTTTTGCTTACTCAAAAGCTTCAATTTTGACCCGTTTCAGGCACAGAAATGACTTTAAACACACTTATTTTAGTTAACAAAGTCATAATTCACATCCAACCGTCATTTATAGTCAAGAGATTAAATGTTGAAATTTTATCATTATAGACCATTTTGGGATCGTTCGACAGGTCCGGAGTCATCGTTTTTCATCCGAAAATTGATTTTTTGGACTTTACCAAAAATGATTCAAAATGTCAATTGGATCATGCCTCATGTTGAATAACCACTTTTTAAACCCTCACAGTGACCAAAATTGCCATTTTAACAGAGTTTTGCTTACTCAAAAGCTTCAATTTTGACCCGTTTCAGGCACAGAAATGACTTTAAACACACTTATTTTAGTTGACAAAGTCATAATTCACATCCAACAGTCATATAGAGTCAAAAGATTAACTGTTGAAATTTCATCCATATTGACCATTTTGGGATCGTTCGACAGGTCCGGAGTCATCGTTTTTCATCCGAAAATTGATTTTTTGGACTGTACCAAAAATGATTCAAAATGTCAATTGGATCATGCCTCATGTTGAATAACCACTTTTTAAACCCTCACAGTGACCAAAATTGCCATTTTTACAGAGTTTTGCTTACTCAAAAGCTTCAATTTTGACCCGTTTCAGGCACAGAAATGACTTTAAACACACTTATTCTAGTTGACAAAGTCATAATTCACATCCAACAGTCATTTAGAGTCAAAAGATTAAATGTTAAAATGTCATCATTATAGACCATTTTGGGATCGTTCGACAGGTCCGGAGTCATCGTTTTTTATCCGAAAATTGATTTTTTGGACTGTACCAAAAATGATTCAAAATGTCAATTGGATCATGCCTCATGTTGAATAACCACTTTTTAAACCCTCACAGTGACCAAAATTGCCATTTTTACAGAGTTTTGCTTACTCAAAAGCTTCAATTTTGACCCGTTTCAGGCACAGAAATGACTTTAAACACACTTATTTTAGTTGACAAAGTCATAATTCACATCCAACAGTCATTTAGAGTCAAAAGATTAAATGTTGAAATTTCATCCATATTGACCATTTTGGGATCGTTCGACAGGTCCGGAGTCATCGTTTTTCATCCGAAAATGGATTTTTTGGACTGTACCAAAAATGATTTAAAATGTCAATTGGATCGTGCCTCATGTTGAATAACCACTTTTTAAACCCTCACAGTGACCAAAATTGCCATTTTTACAGAGTTTTGCTTACTCAAAAGCTTCAATTTTGACCCGTTTCAGGCACAGAAATGACTTTAAACACACTTATTTTAGTTGACAAAGTCATAATTCACATCCAACAGTCATTTAGAGTCAAAAGATTAAATGTTGAAATTTCATCCATATTGACCATTTTGGGATCGTTCGACAGGTCCGGAGTCATCGTTTTTCATCCGAAAATGGATTTTTTGGACTGTACCAAAAATGATTCAAAATGTCAATTGGATCGTGCCTCATGTTGAATAACCACTTTTTAAACCCTCACAGTGACCAAAATTGCCATTTTTACAGAGTTTTGCTTACTCAAAAGCTTTAATTTTGACCCGTTTCAGGCACAGAAATGACTTTAAACACACTTATTCTAGTTGACAAAGTCATAATTCACATCCAACAGTCATTTAGAGTCAAAAGATTAAATGTTAAAATGTCATCATTATAGACCATTTTGGGATCGTTCGACAGGTCCGGAGTCATCGTTTTTCACCTGAAAATTGATTTTTTGGACTGTACCAAAAATGATTCAAAATGTCAATTGAATCATGCCTCATGTTGAATAACCACTTTTTAAACCCTCACAGTGACCAAAATTGCCATTTTTACAGAGTTTTGCTTACTCAAAAGCTTCAATTTTGACCCGTTTCAGGCACAGAAATGACTTTAAACACACTTATTTTAGTTACCAAAGTCATAACTCACATCCAACAGTCATTTATAGTCAAGAGATTAAATGTTGAAATTTCATCATTATAGACCATTTTGGGATCGTTCGACAGGTCCGGAGTCATCGTTTTTCATCCGAAAATTGATTTTTTGGACTGTACCAAAAATGATTCAAAATGTCAATTGGATCATGCCTCATGTTGAATAACCACTTTTTAAACCCTCACAGTGACCAAAATTGCCATTTTTACAGAGTTTTGCTTACTCAAAAGCTTCAATTTTGACCCGTTTCAGGCACAGAAATGACTTTAAACACACTTATTTTAGTTGACAAAGTCATAATTCACATCCAACAGTCATTTAGAGTCAAAAGATTAAATGTTGAAATTTCATCCATATTGACCATTTTGGGATCGTTCGACAGGTCCGGAGTCATCGTTTTTCATCCGAAAATTGATTTTTTGGGCAGTACCAAAAATGATTCAAAATGTCAATTGGATCGTGCCTCATGTTGAATAACCACTTTTTAAACCCTCACAGTGAACAAAATTGCCATTTTTACAGAGTTTTGCTTACTCAAAAGCTTCAATTTTGACCCGTTTCAGGCACAGAAATGACTTTAAACACACTTATTCTAGTTGACAAAGTCATAATTCACATCCAACAGTCATTTAGAGTCAAAAGATTAAATGTTAAAATGTCATCATTATAGACCATTTTGGGATCGTTCGACAGGTCCGGAGTCATCGTTTTTCATCCGAAAATTGATTTTTTGGACTGTACCAAAAATGATTCAAAATGTCAATTGGATCATGCCTCATGTTGAATAACCACTTTTTAAACCCTCACAGTGACCAAAATTGCCATTTTTACAGAGTTTTGCTTACTCAAAAGCTTCAATTTTGACCCGTTTCAGGCACAGAAATGACTTTAAACACACTTATTTTAGTTGACAAAGTCATAATTCACATCCAACAGTCATTTAGAGTCAAAAGATTAAATGTTGAAATTTCATCCATATTGACCATTTTGGGATCGTTCGACAGGTCCGGAGTCATCGTTTTTCATCCGAAAATTGATTTTTTGGACTGTACCAAAAATGATTCAAAATGTCAATTGGATCATGCCTCATGTTGAATAACCACTTTTTAAACCCTCACAGTGACCAAAATTGCCATTTTTACAGAGTTTTGCTTACTCAAAAGCTTCAATTTTGACCCGTTTCAGGCACAGAAATGACTTTAAACACACTTATTTTAGTTGACAAAGTCATAATTCACATCCAACAGTCATTTAGAGTCAAAAGATTAAATGTTAAAATGTCATCATTATAGACCATTTTGGGATCGTTCGACAGGTCCGGAGTCATCGTTTTTCACCTGAAAATTGATTTTTTGGACTGTACCAAAAATGATTCAAAATGTCAATTGAATCATGCCTCATGTTGAATAACCACTTTTTAAACCCTCACAGTGACCAAAATTGCCATTTTTACAGAGTTTTGCTTACTCAAAAGCTTCAATTTTGACCCGTTTCAGGCACAGAAATGACTTTAAACACACTTATTTTAGTTACCAAAGTCATAACTCACATCCAACAGTCATTTATAGTCAAGAGATTAAATGTTGAAATTTCATCATTATAGACCATTTTGGGATCGTTCGACAGGTCCGGAGTCATCGTTTTTCATCCGAAAATTGATTTTTTGGACTGTACCAAAAATGATTCAAAATGTCAATTGGATCATGCCTCATGTTGAATAACCACTTTTTAAACCCTCACAGTGACCAAAATTGCCATTTTTACAGAGTTTTGCTTACTCAAAAGCTTCAATTTTGACCCGTTTCAGGCACAGAAATGACTTTAAACACACTTATTTTAGTTGACAAAGTCATAATTCACATCCAACAGTCATTTAGAGTCAAAAGATTAAATGTTGAAATTTCATCCATATTGACCATTTTGGGATCGTTCGACAGGTCCGGAGTCATCGTTTTTCATCCGAAAATTGATTTTTTGGGCAGTACCAAAAATGATTCAAAATGTCAATTGGATCGTGCCTCATGTTGAATAACCACTTTTTAAACCCTCACAGTGAACAAAATTGCCATTTTTACAGAGTTTTGCTTACTCAAAAGCTTCAATTTTGACCCGTTTCAGGCACAGAAATGACTTTAAACACACTTATTCTAGTTGACAAAGTCATAATTCACATCCAACAGTCATTTAGAGTCAAAAGATTAAATGTTAAAATGTCATCATTATAGACCATTTTGGGATCGTTCGACAGGTCCGGAGTCATCGTTTTTCATCCGAAAATTGATTTTTTGGACTGTACCAAAAATGATTCAAAATGTCAATTGGATCATGCCTCATGTTGAATAACCACTTTTTAAACCCTCACAGTGACCAAAATTGCCATTTTTACAGAGTTTTGCTTACTCAAAAGCTTCAATTTTGACCCGTTTCAGGCACAGAAATGACTTTAAACACACTTATTTTAGTTGACAAAGTCATAATTCACATCCAACAGTCATTTAGAGTCAAAAGATTAAATGTTGAAATTTCATCCATATTGACCATTTTGGGATCGTTCGACAGGTCCGGAGTCATCGTTTTTCATCCGAAAATGGATTTTTTGGACTGTACCAAAAATGATTCAAAATGTCAATTGGATCGTGCCTCATGTTGAATAACCACTTTTTAAACCCTCACAGTGACCAAAATTGCCATTTTTACAGAGTTTTGCTTACTCAAAAGCTTCAATTTTGACCCGTTTCAGGCACAGAAATGACTTTAAACACACTTATTCTAGTTGACAAAGTCATAATTCACATCCAACAGTCATTTAGAGTCAAAAGATTAAATGTTAAAATGTCATCATTATAGACCATTTTGGGATCGTTCGACAGGTCCGGAGTCATCGTTTTTCATCCGAAAATTGATTTTTTGGACTGTACCAAAAATGATTCAAAATGTCAATTGGATCATGCCTCATGTTGAATAACCACTTTTTAAACCCTCACAGTGACCAAAATTGCCATTTTTACAGAGTTTTGCTTACTCAAAAGCTTCAATTTTGACCCGTTTCAGGCACAGAAATGACTTTAAACACACTTATTCTAGTTGACAAAGTCATAATTCACATCCAACAGTCATTTATAGTCAAGAGATTAAATGTTGAAATTTCATCATTATAGACCGTTTTGGGATCGTTCGACAGGTCCGGAGTCATCGTTTTTCATCCGAAAATTGATTTTTTGGACTGTACCAAAAATGATTCAAAATGTCAATTGGATCATGCCTCATGTTGAATAACCACTTTTTAAACCCTCACAGTGACCAAAATTGCCATTTTTACAGAGTTTTGCTTACTCAAAAGCTTCAATTTTGACCCGTTTCAGGCACAGAAATGACTTTAAACACACTTATTTTAGTTAACAAAGTCATAATTCACATCCAACAGTCATTTATAGTCAAGAGATTAAATGTTGAAATTTCATCATTATAGACCATTTTGGGATCGTTCGACAGGTCCGGAGTCATCGTTTTTCATCCGAAAATTGATTTTTTGGGCAGTACCAAAAATGATTCAAAATGTGAATTGGATCATGCCTCATGTTGAATAACCACTTTTAAACCCTCACAGTGACCAAAATTGCCATTTTTACAGAGTTTTGCTTACTCAAAAGCTTCAATTTTGACCCGTTTCAGGCACAGAAATGACTTTAAACACACTTATTTTAGTTGACAAAGTCATAATTCACATCCAACAGTCATTTAGAGTCAAAAGATTAAATGTTGAAATTTCATCCATATTGACCATTTTGGGATCGTTCGACAGGTCCTGAGTCATCGTTTTTCATCCGAAAATTGATTTTTTGGACTGTACCAAAAATGATTCAAAATGTCAATTGGATCGTGCCTCATGTTGAATAACCACTTTTTAAACCCTCACAGTGACCAAAATTGCCATTTTTACAGAGTTTTGCTTACTCAAAAGCTTCAATTTTGACCCGTTTCAGGCACAGAAATGACTTTAAACACACTTATTCTAGTTGACAAAGTCATAATTCACATCCAACAGTCATTTAGAGTCAAAAGATTAAATGTTAAAATGTCATCATTATAGACCATTTTGGGATCGTTCGACAGGTCCGGAGTCATCGTTTTTCATCCGAAAATTGATTTTTTGGACTGTACCAAAAATGATTCAAAATGTCAATTGGATCATGCCTCATGTTGAATAACCACTTTTTAAACCCTCACAGTGACCAAAATTGCCATTTTTACAGAGTTTTGCTCACTCAAAAGCTTCAATTTTGACCCGTTTCAGGCACAGAAATGACTTTAAACACACTTATTTTAGTTGACAAAGTCATAATTCACATCCAACAGTCATTTAGAGTCAAAAGATTAAATGTTGAAATTTCATCCATATTGACCATTTTGGGATCGTTCGACAGGTCCGGAGTCATCGTTTTTCATCCGAAAATGGATTTTTTGGACTGTACCAAAAATGATTCAAAATGTCAATTGGATCATGCCTCATGTTGAATAACCACTTTTTAAACCCTCACAGTGACCAAAATTGCCATTTTTACAGAGTTTTGCTCACTCAAAAGCTTCAATTTTGACCCGTTTCAGGCACAGAAATGACTTTAAACACACTTATTTTAGTTGACAAAGTCATAATTCACATCCAACAGTCATTTAGAGTCAAAAGATTAAATGTTGAAATTTCATCCATATTGACCATTTTGGGATCGTTCGACAGGTCCGGAGTCATCGTTTTTCATCCGAAAATGGATTTTTTGGACTGTACCAAAAATGATTCAAAATGTCAATTGGATCGTGCCTCATGTTGAATAACCACTTTTTAAACCCTCACAGTGACCAAAATTGCCATTTTTACAGAGTTTTGCTTACTCAAAAGCTTCAATTTTGACCCGTTTCAGGCACAGAAATGACTTTAAACACACTTATTTTAGTTGACAAAGTCATAATTCACATCCAACAGTCATTTAGAGTCAAAAGATTAAATGTTGAAATTTCATCCATATTGACCATTTTGGGATCGTTCGACAGGTCCGGAGTCATCGTTTTTCATCCGAAAATGGATTTTTTGGACTGTACCAAAAATGATTCAAAATGTCAATTGGATCGTGCCTCATGTTGAATAACCACTTTTTAAACCCTCACAGTGACCAAAATTGCCATTTTAACAGAGTTTTGCTCACTCAAAAGCTTCAATTTTGACCCGTTTCAGGCACAGAAATGACTTTAAACACACTTATTTTAGTTGACAAAGTCATAATTCACATCCAACAGTCATATAGAGTCAAAAGATTAACTGTTGAAATTTCATCCATATTGACCATTTTGGGATCGTTCGACAGGTCCGGAGTCATCGTTTTTCATCCGAAAATTGATTTTTTGGACTGTACCAAAAATGATTCAAAATGTCAATTGGATCATGCCTCATGTTGAATAACCACTTTTTAAACCCTCACAGTGACCAAAATTGCCATTTTAACAGAGTTTTGCTTACTCAAAAGCTTCAATTTTGACCCGTTTCAGGCACAGAAATGACTTTAAACACACTTATTTTAGTTGACAAAGTCATAATTCACATCCAACAGTCATATAGAGTCAAAAGATTAACTGTTGAAATTTCATCCATATTGACCATTTTGGGATCGTTCGACAGGTCCGGAGTCATCGTTTTTCATCCGAAAATTGATTTTTTGGACTGTACCAAAAATGATTCAAAATGTCAATTGGATCATGCCTCATGTTGAATAACCACTTTTTAAACCCTCACAGTGACCAAAATTGCCATTTTTACAGAGTTTTGCTTACTCAAAAGCTTCAATTTTGACCCGTTTCAGGCACAGAAATGACTTTAAACACACTTATTTTAGTTGACAAAGTCATAATTCACATCCAACAGTCATTTAGAGTCAAAAGATTAAATGTTGAAATTTCATCCATATTGACCATTTTGGGATCGTTCGACAGGTCCGGAGTCATCGTTTTTCATCCGAAAATGGATTTTTTGGACTGTACCAAAAATGATTCAAAATGTCAATTGGATCATGCCTCATGTTGAATAACCACTTTTTAAACCCTCACAGTGACCAAAATTGCCATTTTTACAGAGTTTTGCTTACTCAAAAGCTTCAATTTTGACCCGTTTCAGGCACAGAAATGACTTTAAACACACTTATTCTAGTTGACAAAGTCATAATTCACATCCAACAGTCATTTAGAGTCAAAAGATTAAATGTTAAAATGTCATCATTATAGACCATTTTGGGATCGTTCGACAGGTCCGGAGTCATCGTTTTTCATCCGAAAATTGATTTTTTGGACTGTACCAAAAATGATTCAAAATGTCAATTGGATCATGCCTCATGTTGAATAACCACTTTTTAAACCCTCACAGTGACCAAAATTGCCATTTTTACAGAGTTTTGCTTACTCAAAAGCTTCAATTTTGACCCGTTTCAGGCACAGAAATGACTTTAAACACACTTATTTTAGTTGACAAAGTCATAATTCACATCCAACAGTCATTTAGAGTCAAAAGATTAAATGTTGAAATTTCATCCATATTGACCATTTTGGGATCGTTCGACAGGTCCGGAGTCATCGTTTTTCATCCGAAAATGGATTTTTTGGACTGTACCAAAAATGATTCAAAATGTCAATTGGATCGTGCCTCATGTTGAATAACCACTTTTTAAACCCTCACAGTGACCAAAATTGCCATTTTTACAGAGTTTTGCTTACTCAAAAGCTTCAATTTTGACCCGTTTCAGGCACAGAAATGACTTTAAACACACTTATTTTAGTTGACAAAGTCATAATTCACATCCAACAGTCATTTAGAGTCAAAAGATTAAATGTTGAAATTTCATCCATATTGACCATTTTGGGATCGTTCGACAGGTCCGGAGTCATCGTTTTTCATCCGAAAATGGATTTTTTGGACTGTACCAAAAATGATTCAAAATGTCAATTGGATCGTGCCTCATGTTGAATAACCACTTTTTAAACCCTCACAGTGACCAAAATTGCCATTTTTACAGAGTTTTGCTTACTCAAAAGCTTCAATTTTTACCCGTTTCAGGCACAGAAATGACTTTAAACACACTTATTCTAGTTGACAAAGTCATAATTCACATCCAACAGTCATTTAGAGTCAAAAGATTAAATGTTAAAATGTCATCATTATAGACCATTTTGGGATCGTTCGACAGGTCCGGAGTCATCGTTTTTCATCCGAAAATTGATTTTTTGGACCGTACCAAAAATGATTCAAAATGTCAATTGGATCATGCCTCATGTTGAATAACCACTTTTTAAACCCTCACAGTGACCAAAATTGCCATTTTTACAGAGTTTTGCTTACTCAAAAGCTTCAATTTTGACCCGTTTCAGGCACAGAAATGACTTTAAACACACTTATTTTAGTTAACAAAGTCATAATTCACATCCAACAGTCATTTATAGTCAAGAGATTAAATGTTGAAATTTCATCATTATAGACCATTTTGGGATCGTTCGACAGGTCCGGAGTCATCGTTTTTCATCCGAAAATTGATTTTTTGGACTGTACCAAAAATGATTCAAAATGTCAATTGGATCATGCCTCATGTTGAATAACCACTTTTTAAACCCTCACAGTGACCAAAATTGCCATTTTTACAGAGTTTTGCTTACTCAAAAGCTTCAATTTTGACCCGTTTCAGGCACAGAAATGACTTTAAACACACTTATTTTAGTTGACAAAGTCATAATTCACATCCAACAGTCATTTAGAGTCAAAAGATTAAATGTTGAAATTTCATCCATATTGACCATTTTGGGATCGTTCGACAGGTCCGGAGTCATCGTTTTTCATCCGAAAATTGATTTTTTGGACTGTACCAAAAATGATTCAAAATGTCAATTTGATCGTGCCTCATGTTGAATAACCACTTTTTAAACCCTCACAGTGACCAAAATTGCCATTTTTACAGAGTTTTGCTTACTCAAAAGCTTCAATTTTGACCCGTTTCAGGCACAGAAATGACTTTAAACACACTTATTTTAGTTGACAAAGTCATAATTCACATCCAACAGTCATTTAGAGTCAAAAGATTAAATGTTGAAATTTCATCCATATTGACCATTTTGGGATCGTTCGACAGGTCCGGAGTCATCGTTTTTCATCCGAAAATTGATTTTTTGGACTGTACCAAAAATGATTCAAAATGTCAATTGGATCATGCCTCATGTTGAATAACCACTTTTTAAACCCTCACAGTGACCAAAATTGCCATTTTTACAGAGTTTTGCTTACTCAAAAGCTTCAATTTTGACCCGTTTCAGGCACAGAAATGACTTTAAACACACTTATTTTAGTTGACAAAGTCATAATTCACATCCAACAGTCATTTAGAGTCAAAAGATTAAATGTTGAAATTTCATCCATATTGACCATTTTGGGATCGTTCGACAGGTCCGGAGTCATCGTTTTTCATCCGAAAATTGATTTTTTGGACTGTACCAAAAATGATTCAAAATGTCAATTGGATCGTGCCTCATGTTGAATAACCACTTTTTAAACCCTCACAGTGACCAAAATTGCCATTTTTACAGAGTTTTGCTTACTCAAAAGCTTCAATTTTGACCCGTTTCAGGCACAGAAATGACTTTAAACACACTTATTCTAGTTGACAAAGTCATAATTCACATCCAACAGTCATTTAGAGTCAAAAGATTAAATGTTAAAATGTCATCATTATAGACCATTTTGGGATCGTTCGACAGGTCCGGAGTCATCGTTTTTCATCCGAAAATTGATTTTTTGGACTGTACCAAAAATGATTCAAAATGTCAATTGGATCATGCCTCATGTTGAATAACCACTTTTTAAACCCTCACAGTGACCAAAATTGCCATTTTTACAGAGTTTTGCTCACTCAAAAGCTTCAATTTTGACCCGTTTCAGGCACAGAAATGACTTTAAACACACTTATTTTAGTTGACAAAGTCATAATTCACATCCAACAGTCATTTAGAGTCAAAAGATTAAATGTTGAAATTTCATCCATATTGACCATTTTGGGATCGTTCGACAGGTCCGGAGTCATCGTTTTTCATCCGAAAATGGATTTTTTGGACTGTACCAAAAATGATTCAAAATGTCAATTGGATCATGCCTCATGTTGAATAACCACTTTTTAAACCCTCACAGTGACCAAAATTGCCATTTTTACAGAGTTTTGCTCACTCAAAAGCTTCAATTTTGACCCGTTTCAGGCACAGAAATGACTTTAAACACACTTATTTTAGTTGACAAAGTCATAATTCACATCCAACAGTCATTTAGAGTCAAAAGATTAAATGTTGAAATTTCATCCATATTGACCATTTTGGGATCGTTCGACAGGTCCGGAGTCATCGTTTTTCATCCGAAAATGGATTTTTTGGACTGTACCAAAAATGATTCAAAATGTCAATTGGATCGTGCCTCATGTTGAATAACCACTTTTTAAACCCTCACAGTGACCAAAATTGCCATTTTTACAGAGTTTTGCTTACTCAAAAGCTTCAATTTTGACCCGTTTCAGGCACAGAAATGACTTTAAACACACTTATTTTAGTTGACAAAGTCATAATTCACATCCAACAGTCATTTAGAGTCAAAAGATTAAATGTTGAAATTTCATCCATATTGACCATTTTGGGATCGTTCGACAGGTCCGGAGTCATCGTTTTTCATCCGAAAATGGATTTTTTGGACTGTACCAAAAATGATTCAAAATGTCAATTGGATCGTGCCTCATGTTGAATAACCACTTTTTAAACCCTCACAGTGACCAAAATTGCCATTTTAACAGAGTTTTGCTCACTCAAAAGCTTCAATTTTGACCCGTTTCAGGCACAGAAATGACTTTAAACACACTTATTTTAGTTGACAAAGTCATAATTCACATCCAACAGTCATATAGAGTCAAAAGATTAACTGTTGAAATTTCATCCATATTGACCATTTTGGGATCGTTCGACAGGTCCGGAGTCATCGTTTTTCATCCGAAAATTGATTTTTTGGACTGTACCAAAAATGATTCAAAATGTCAATTGGATCATGCCTCATGTTGAATAACCACTTTTTAAACCCTCACAGTGACCAAAATTGCCATTTTAACAGAGTTTTGCTTACTCAAAAGCTTCAATTTTGACCCGTTTCAGGCACAGAAATGACTTTAAACACACTTATTTTAGTTGACAAAGTCATAATTCACATCCAACAGTCATATAGAGTCAAAAGATTAACTGTTGAAATTTCATCCATATTGACCATTTTGGGATCGTTCGACAGGTCCGGAGTCATCGTTTTTCATCCGAAAATTGATTTTTTGGACTGTACCAAAAATGATTCAAAATGTCAATTGGATCATGCCTCATGTTGAATAACCACTTTTTAAACCCTCACAGTGACCAAAATTGCCATTTTTACAGAGTTTTGCTTACTCAAAAGCTTCAATTTTGACCCGTTTCAGGCACAGAAATGACTTTAAACACACTTATTTTAGTTGACAAAGTCATAATTCACATCCAACAGTCATTTAGAGTCAAAAGATTAAATGTTGAAATTTCATCCATATTGACCATTTTGGGATCGTTCGACAGGTCCGGAGTCATCGTTTTTCATCCGAAAATGGATTTTTTGGACTGTACCAAAAATGATTCAAAATGTCAATTGGATCATGCCTCATGTTGAATAACCACTTTTTAAACCCTCACAGTGACCAAAATTGCCATTTTTACAGAGTTTTGCTTACTCAAAAGCTTCAATTTTGACCCGTTTCAGGCACAGAAATGACTTTAAACACACTTATTCTAGTTGACAAAGTCATAATTCACATCCAACAGTCATTTAGAGTCAAAAGATTAAATGTTAAAATGTCATCATTATAGACCATTTTGGGATCGTTCGACAGGTCCGGAGTCATCGTTTTTCATCCGAAAATTGATTTTTTGGACTGTACCAAAAATGATTCAAAATGTCAATTGGATCATGCCTCATGTTGAATAACCACTTTTTAAACCCTCACAGTGACCAAAATTGCCATTTTTACAGAGTTTTGCTTACTCAAAAGCTTCAATTTTGACCCGTTTCAGGCACAGAAATGACTTTAAACACACTTATTTTAGTTGACAAAGTCATAATTCACATCCAACAGTCATTTAGAGTCAAAAGATTAAATGTTGAAATTTCATCCATATTGACCATTTTGGGATCGTTCGACAGGTCCGGAGTCATCGCTTTTCATCCGAAAATGGATTTTTTGGACTGTACCAAAAATGATTCAAAATGTCAATTGGATCGTGCCTCATGTTGAATAACCACTTTTTAAACCCTCACAGTGACCAAAATTGCCATTTTTACAGAGTTTTGCTTACTCAAAAGCTTCAATTTTGACCCGTTTCAGGCACAGAAATGACTTTAAACACACTTATTTTAGTTGACAAAGTCATAATTCACATCCAACAGTCATTTAGAGTCAAAAGATTAAATGTTGAAATTTCATCCATATTGACCATTTTGGGATCGTTCGACAGGTCCGGAGTCATCGTTTTTCATCCGAAAATGGATTTTTTGGACTGTACCAAAAATGATTCAAAATGTCAATTGGATCGTGCCTCATGTTGAATAACCACTTTTTAAACCCTCACAGTGACCAAAATTGCCATTTTTACAGAGTTTTGCTTACTCAAAAGCTTCAATTTTGACCCGTTTCAGGCACAGAAATGACTTTAAACACACTTATTCTAGTTGACAAAGTCATAATTCACATCCAACAGTCATTTAGAGTCAAAAGATTAAATGTTAAAATGTCATCATTATAGACCATTTTGGGATCGTTCGACAGGTCCGGAGTCATCGTTTTTCATCCGAAAATTGATTTTTTGGACCGTACCAAAAATGATTCAAAATGTCAATTGGATCATGCCTCATGTTGAATAACCACTTTTTAAACCCTCACAGTGACCAAAATTGCCATTTTTACAGAGTTTTGCTTACTCAAAAGCTTCAATTTTGACCCGTTTCAGGCACAGAAATGACTTTAAACACACTTATTTTAGTTAACAAAGTCATAATTCACATCCAACAGTCATTTATAGTCAAGAGATTAAATGTTGAAATTTCATCATTATAGACCATTTTGGGATCGTTCGACAGGTCCGGAGTCATCGTTTTTCATCCGAAAATTGATTTTTTGGACTGTACCAAAAATGATTCAAAATGTCAATTGGATCATGCCTCATGTTGAATAACCACTTTTTAAACCCTCACAGTGACCAAAATTGCCATTTTTACAGAGTTTTGCTTACTCAAAAGCTTCAATTTTGACCCGTTTCAGGCACAGAAATGACTTTAAACACACTTATTTTAGTTGACAAAGTCATAATTCACATCCAACAGTCATTTAGAGTCAAAAGATTAAATGTTGAAATTTCATCCATATTGACCATTTTGGGATCGTTCGACAGGTCCGGAGTCATCGTTTTTCATCCGAAAATTGATTTTTTGGACTGTACCAAAAATGATTCAAAATGTCAATTTGATCGTGCCTCATGTTGAATAACCACTTTTTAAACCCTCACAGTGACCAAAATTGCCATTTTTACAGAGTTTTGCTTACTCAAAAGCTTCAATTTTGACCCGTTTCAGGCACAGAAATGACTTTAAACACACTTATTTTAGTTGACAAAGTCATAATTCACATCCAACAGTCATTTAGAGTCAAAAGATTAAATGTTGAAATTTCATCCATATTGACCATTTTGGGATCGTTCGACAGGTCCGGAGTCATCGTTTTTCATCCGAAAATTGATTTTTTGGACTGTACCAAAAATGATTCAAAATGTCAATTGGATCATGCCTCATGTTGAATAACCACTTTTTAAACCCTCACAGTGACCAAAATTGCCATTTTTACAGAGTTTTGCTTACTCAAAAGCTTCAATTTTGACCCGTTTCAGGCACAGAAATGACTTTAAACACACTTATTTTAGTTGACAAAGTCATAATTCACATCCAACAGTCATTTAGAGTCAAAAGATTAAATGTTGAAATTTCATCCATATTGACCATTTTGGGATCGTTCGACAGGTCCGGAGTCATCGTTTTTCATCCGAAAATTGATTTTTTGGACTGTACCAAAAATGATTCAAAATGTCAATTGGATCATGCCTCATGTTGAATAACCACTTTTTAAACCCTCACAGTGACCAAAATTGCCATTTTTACAGAGTTTTGCTTACTCAAAAGCTTCAATTTTGACCCGTTTCAGGCACAGAAATGACTTTAAACACACTTATTTTAGTTAACAAAGTCATAATTCACATCCAACCGTCATTTATAGTCAAGAGATTAAATGTTGAAATTTTATCATTATAGACCATTTTGGGATCGTTCGACAGGTCCGGAGTCATCGTTTTTCATCCGAAAATTGATTTTTTGGACTTTACCAAAAATGATTCAAAATGTCAATTGGATCATGCCTCATGTTGAATAACCACTTTTAAAACCCTCACAGTGACCAAAATTGCCATTTTAACAGAGTTTTGCTTACTCAAAAGCTTCAATTTTGACCCGTTTCAGGCACAGAAATGACTTTAAACACACTTATTTTAGTTGACAAAGTCATAATTCACATCCAACAGTCATATAGAGTCAAAAGATTAACTGTTGAAATTTCATCCATATTGACCATTTTGGGATCGTTCGACAGGTCCGGAGTCATCGTTTTTCATCCGAAAATTGATTTTTTTGGACTGTACCAAAAATGATTCAAAATGTCAATTGGATCATGCCTCATGTTGAATAACCACTTTTTAAACCCTCACAGTGACCAAAATTGCCATTTTTACAGAGTTTTGCTTACTCAAAAGCTTCAATTTTGACCCGTTTCAGGCACAGAAATGACTTTAAACACACTTATTTTAGTTGACAAAGTCATAATTCACATCCAACAGTCATTTAGAGTCAAAAGATTAAATGTTGAAATTTCATCCATATTGACCATTTTGGGATCGTTCGACAGGTCCGGAGTCATCGTTTTTCATCCGAAAATTGATTTTTTGGACTGTACCAAAAATGATTCAAAATGTCAATTGGATCGTGCCTCATGTTGAATAACCACTTTTTAAACCCTCACAGTGACAAAAATTGCAATTTTTACAGAGTTTTGCTTACTCAAAAGCTTCAATTTTGACCCGTTTCAGGCACAGAAATGACTTTAAACACACTTATTCTAGTTGACAAAGTCATAATTCACATCCAACAGTCATTTAGAGTCAAAAGATTAAATGTTAAAATGTCATCATTATAGACCATTTTGGGATCGTTCGACAGGGCCGGAGTCATCGTTTTTCATCCGAAAATTGATTTTTTTGGACTGTACCAAAAATGATTCAAAATGTCAATTGGATCATGCCTCATGTTGAATAACCACTTTTTAAACCCTCACAGTGACCAAAATTGCCATTTTTACAGAGTTTTGCTTACTCAAAAGCTTCAATTTTGACCCGTTTCAGGCACAGAAATGACTTTAAACACACTTATTTTAGTTAACAAAGTCATAATTCACATCCAACAGTCATTTAGAGTCAAAAGATTAAATGTTAAAATTTCATCCATATTGACCATTTTGGGATCGTTCGACAGGTCCGGAGTCATCGTTTTTCATCCGAAAATTGATTTTTTGGGCAGTACCAAAAATGATTCAAAATGTGAATTGGATCATGCCTCATGTTGAATAACCACTTTTTAAACCCTCACAGTGACCAAAATTGCCATTTTTACAGAGTTTTGCTTACTCAAAAGCTTCAATTTTGACCCGTTTCAGGCACAGAAATGACTTTAAACACACTTATTTTAGTTGACAAAGTCATAATTCACATCCAACAGTCATTTAGAGTCAAAAGATTAAATGTTGAAATTTCATCCATATTGACCATTTTGGGATCGTTCGACAGGTCCGGAGTCATCGTTTTTCATCCGAAAATTTATTTTTTGGACTGTACCAAAAATGATTCAAAATGTCAATTGGATCATGCCTCATGTTGAATAACCACTTTTTAAACCCTCACAGTGACCAAAATTGCCATTTTTACAGAGTTTTGCTTACTCAAAAGCTTCAATTTTGACCCGTTTAAGGCACAGAAATGACTTTAAACACACTTATTTTAGTTAACAAAGTCATAATTCACATCCAACAGTCATTTATAGTCAAGAGATTAAATGTTGAAATTTCATCATTATAGACCATTTTGGGATCGTTCGACAGGTCCGGAGTCATCGTTTTTCATCCGAAAATTGATTTTTTGGACTGTACCAAAAATGATTCAAAATGTCAATTGGATCATGCCTCATGTTGAATAACCACTTTTTAAACCCTCACAGTGACCATAATTGCCATTTTTACAGAGTTTTGCTTACTCAAAAGCTTCCATTTTGACCCGTTTCAGGCACAGAAATGACTTTAAACACACTTATTTTAGTTGACCATGTCATAATTCACATCCAACAGTCATTTAGAGTCAAAAGATTAAATGTTAAAATTTCATCCATATTGACCATTTTGGGATTGTTTGACAGGTCCGGAGTCATCGTTTTTCATCCGAAAATTGATTTTTTGGACTGTACCAAAAATGATTCAAAATGTCAATTGGATCATGCCTCATGTTGAATAACCACTTTTTAAACCCTCACAGTGACCAAAATTGCCATTTTTACAGAGTCTTGCTTACTCAAAAGCTTCAATTTTGACCCGTTTCAGGCACAGAAATGACTTTAAACACACTTATTTTAGTTGACAAAGTCATAATTCACATCCAACAGTCATTTAGAGTCAAAAGATTAAATGTTAAAATGTCATAATTATAGAGCATTTTGGGATCGTTCGACAGGTCCGGAGTCATCGTTTTTCATCCGAAAATTGATTTTTTGGACTGTACCAAAAATGATTTAAAATGTCAATTGGATCGTGCCTCATGTTGAATAACCACTTTTTCAACCCTCACAGTGACCAAAATTCCATTTTTACAGAGTTTTGCTTACTTAAAAGCTTCAATTTTGACCCGTTTCAGGCACAGAAATGACTTTAAACACACTTATTCTAGTTGACAAAGTCATAATTCACATCCAACAGTCATTTAGAGTCAAAAGATTAAATGTTAAAATGTCATCATTATAGACCATTTTGGGATCGTTCGACAGGTCCGGAGTCATCGTTTTTCATCTGAAAATTGATTTTTTGGACTGTACCAAAAATGATTCAAAATGTCAATTGGATCATGCCTCATGTTGAATAACCACTTTTTAAACCCTCACAGTGACCAAAATTGCCATTTTTACAGAGTTTTGCTTACTCAAAAGCTTCCATTTTGACCCGTTTCAGGCACAGAAATGACTTTAAACACACTTATTCTAGTTGACAAAGTCATAATTCACATCCAACAGTCATTTAGAGTCAAAAGCCTAAATGTTAAAATTTCATCCATATTGACCATTTTGGGATCGTTCGACAGGTCCGGAGTCATCGTTTTTCATCCTAAAATTGATTTTTTGGACTGTACCAAAAATGATTCAAAATGTCAATTGGATCATGCCTCATGTTGAATAGCCACTTTTTAAACCCTCACAGTGACCAAAATTGCCATTTTTACAGAGTTTTGCTTACTCAAAAGCTTCAATTTTGACCCGTTTCAGGCACAGAAATGACTTTAAACACACTTATTTTAGTTGACAAAGTCATAATTCACATCCAACAGTCATTTAGAGTCAAAAGATTAAATGTTGAAAATTCACCCATATTGACCATTTTGGGATCGTTCGACAGGTCCGGAGTCATCGTTTTACATCCGAAAATTGATTTTTTGGACTGTACCAAAAATGATTCAAAATGTCAATTGGATCATGCCTCATGTTGAATAACCACTTTTTAAACCCTCACAGTGACCAAAATTGCCATTTTTACAGAGTTTTGCTTACTCAAAAGCTTCAATTTTGACCCGTTTCAGGCACAGAAATGACTTTAAACACACTTATTTTAGTTGACAAAGTCATAATTCACATTCAACAGTCATTTATAGTCAAAAGATTAAATGTTGAAATTTCATCATTATAGACCATTTTGGGATCGTTTGACAGGTCCGGAGTCATCGTTTTTCATCCGAAAATAGATTTTTTGGACTGTACCAAAAATGATTCAAAATGTCAATTGGATCATGCCTCATGTTGAATAACCACTTTTTAAACCCACACAGTGACCAAAATTGCCATTTTTAACAGAGTTTTGCTTACTCAAAAGCTTCAATTTTGACCCGTTTCAGGCACAGAAATGACTTTAAACACACTTATTTTAGTTGACAAAGTCATAATTCACATCCAACAGTCATTTAGAGTCAAAAGATTAAATGTTGAAATTTCATCCATATTGACCATTTTGGGATTGTTCGACAGGTCCGGAGTCATCGTTTTTCATCCGAAAATTGATTTTTTGGGCAGTACCAAAAATGATTCAAAATGTTAATTGGATCATGCCTCATGTTGAATAACCACTTTTTAAACCCTCACAGTGACCAAAATTGCCATTTTTACAGAGTTTTGCTTACTCAAAAGCTTCAATTTTGACCCGTTTCAGGCACAGAAATGACTTTAAACACACTTATTTTAGTTGACAAAGTCATAATTCACATCCAACAGTCATTTAGAGTCAAAAGATTAAATGTTGAAATTTCATCCATATTGACCATTTTGGGATCGTTCGACAGGTCCGGAGTCATCGTTTTTCATCCGAAAATTGATTTTTTGGACTGTACCAAAAATGATTCAAAATGTCAATTGGATCGTGCCTCATGTTGAATAACCACTTTTTAAACCCTCACAGTGACAAAAATTGCCATTTTTACAGAGTTTTGCTTACTCAAAAGCTTCAATTTTGACCCGTTTCAGGCACAGAAATGACTTTAAACACACTTATTCTAGTTGACAAAGTCATAATTCACATCCAACAGTCATTTAGAGTCAAAAGATTAAATGTTAAAATGTCATCATTATAGACCATTTTGGGATCGTTCGACAGGTCCGGAGTCATCGTTTTTCATCCGAAAATTGATTTTTTGGACTGTACCAAAAATGATTCAAAATGTCAATTGGATCATGCCTCATGTTGAATAACCACTTTTTAAACCCTCACAGTGACCAAAATTGCCATTTTTACAGAGTTGTGCTTACTCAAAAGCTTCCATTTTGACCCGTTTCAGGCACAGAAATGACTTTAAACACACTTATTTTAGTTGACAATGTCATAATTCACATCCAACAGTCATTTAGAGTCAAAAGATTAAATGTTAAAATTTCATCCATATTGACCATTTTGGGATCGTTTGACAGGTCCGGAGTCATCGTTTTTCATCCGAAAATTGATTTTTTGGACTGTACCAAAAATGATTCAAAATGTCAATTGGATCGTGCCTCATGTTGAATAACCACTTTTTAAACCCTCACAGTGACCAAAATTGCCATTTTTACAGAGTTTTGCTTACTCAAAAGCTTCAATTTTGACCCGTTTCAGGCACAGAAATGACTTTAAACACACTTATTTTAGTTGACAAAGTCATAATTCACATCCAACAGTCATTTAGAGTCAAAAGATTAAATGTTAAAATGTCATCATTATAGACCATTTTGGGATCGTTCGACAGGTCCAGAGTCATCGTTTTTCATCTGAAAATTGATTTTTTGGACTGTACCAAAAATGATTCAAAATGTCAATTGGATCATGCCTCATGTTGAATAACCACTTTTTAAACCCTCACAGTGACCAAAATTGCCATTTTTACAGAGTTTTGCTTACTCAAAAGCTTCCATTTTGACCCGTTTCAGGCAAAGAAATGACTTTAAACACACTCATTTTAGTTGACAAAGTCATAATTCACATCCAACAGTCATTTAGAGTCAAAAGATTAAATGTTAAAATTTCATCCATATTGACCATTTTGGGATCGTTCGACAGGTCCGGAGTCATCGTTTTTCATCCGAAAATTGATTTTTTGGACTGTACCAAAAATGATTCAAAATGTCAATTGGATCATGCCTCATGTTGAATAACCACTTTTTAAACCCTCACAGTGACCAAAATTGCCATTTTTACAGAGTTTTGCTAACTCAAAAGCTTCAATTTTGACCCGTTTCAGGCACAGAAATGACTTTAAACACACTTATTTTAGTTGAAGAAGTCATAATTCACATCCAACAGTTATTTAGAGTCAAAAGATTAAATGTTGAAATTTCATCCATATTGACCATTTTGGGATCGTTCGACAGGTCCGGAGTCATCGTTTTTCATCCGAAAATTGATTTTTCGGACTGTACCAAAGATGATTCAAAATGTCAATTGGATCGTGCCTCATGTTGAATAACCACTTTTTAAACCCTCACAGTGACCAAAATTGCCATTTTTACAGAGTTTTGCTTACTCAAAAGCTTCCATTTTGACCCGTTTCAGGCACAGAAATGACTTTAAACACACTTATTCTAGTTGACAAAGTCATAATTCACATCCAACAGTCATTTATAGTCAAGAGATTAAATGTTGAAATTTCATCATTATAGACCATTTTGGGATCGTTCGACAGGTCCGGAGTCATCGTTTTTCATCCGAAAATTGATTTTTTGGACTGTACCAAAAATGATTCAAAATGTCAATTGGATCATGCCTCATGTTGAATAACCACTTTTTAAACCCTCACAGTGACCAAAATTGCCATTTTTACAGAGTTTTGCTTACTCAAAAGCTTCAATTTTGACCCGTTTCAGGCACAGAAATGACTTTAAACACACTTATTTTAGTTGACAAAGTCATAATTCACATCCAACAGTCATTTAGAGTCAAAAGATTAAATGTTGAAATTTCATCCATATTGACCATTTTGGGATCGTTCGACAGGTCCGGAGTCATCGTTTTTCATCCGAAAATTGATTTTTTGGACTGTACCAAAAATGATTCAAAATGTCAATTTGATCGTGCCTCATGTTGAATAACCACTTTTTAAACCCTCACAGTGACCAAAATTGCCATTTTTACAGAGTTTTGCTTACTCAAAAGCTTCAATTTTGACCCGTTTCAGGCACAGAAATGACTTTAAACACACTTATTTTAGTTGACAAAGTCATAATTCACATCCAACAGTCATTTAGAGTCAAAAGATTAAATGTTGAAATTTCATCCATATTGACCATTTTGGGATCGTTCGACAGGTCCGGAGTCATCGTTTTTCATCCGAAAATTGATTTTTTGGACTGTACCAAAAATGATTCAAAATGTCAATTGGATCATGCCTCATGTTGAATAACCACTTTTTAAACCCTCACAGTGACCAAAATTGCCATTTTTACAGAGTTTTGCTTACTCAAAAGCTTCAATTTTGACCCGTTTCAGGCACAGAAATGACTTTAAACACACTTATTTTAGTTAACAAAGTCATAATTCACATCCAACCGTCATTTATAGTCAATAGATTAAATGTTGAAATTTTATCATTATAGACCATTTTGGGATCGTTCGACAGGTCCGGAGTCATCGTTTTTCATCCGAAAATTGATTTTTTGGACTTTACCAAAAATGATTCAAAATGTCAATTGGATCATGCCTCATGTTGAATAACCACTTTTTAAACCCTCACAGTGACCAAAATTGCCATTTTAACAGAGTTTTGCTTACTCAAAAGCTTCAATTTTGACCCGTTTCAGGCACAGAAATGACTTTAAACACACTTATTTTAGTTGACAAAGTCATAATTCACATCCAACAGTCATATAGAGTCAAAAGATTAACTGTTGAAATTTCATCCATATTGACCATTTTGGGATCGTTCGACAGGTCCGGAGTCATCGTTTTTCATCCGAAAATTGATTTTTTGGACTGTACCAAAAATGATTCAAAATGTCAATTGGATCATGCCTCATGTTGAATAACCACTTTTTAAACCCTCACAGTGACCAAAATTGCCATTTTTACAGAGTTTTGCTTACTCAAAAGCTTCAATTTTGACCCGTTTCAGGCACAGAAATGACTTTAAACACACTTATTTTAGTTGACAAAGTCATAATTCACATCCAACAGTCATTTAGAGTCAAAAGATTAAATGTTGAAATTTCATCCATATTGACCATTTTGGGATCGTTCGACAGGTCCGGAGTCATCGTTTTTCATCCGAAAATTGATTTTTTGGACTGTACCAAAAATGATTCAAAATGTCAATTGGATCGTGCCTCATGTTGAATAACCACTTTTTAAACCCTCACAGTGACAAAAATTGCAATTTTTACAGAGTTTTGCTTACTCAAAAGCTTCAATTTTGACCCGTTTCAGGCACAGAAATGACTTTAAACACACTTATTCTAGTTGACAAAGTCATAATTCACATCCAACAGTCATTTAGAGTCAAAAGATTAAATGTTAAAATGTCATCATTATAGACCATTTTGGGATCGTTCGACAGGGCCGGAGTCATCGTTTTTCATCCGAAAATTGATTTTTTTGGACTGTACCAAAAATGATTCAAAATGTCAATTGGATCATGCCTCATGTTGAATAACCACTTTTTAAACCCTCACAGTGACCAAAATTGCCATTTTTACAGAGTTTTGCTTACTCAAAAGCTTCAATTTTGACCCGTTTCAGGCACAGAAATGACTTTAAACACACTTATTTTAGTTAACAAAGTCATAATTCACATCCAACAGTCATTTAGAGTCAAAAGATTAAATGTTAAAATTTCATCCATATTGACCATTTTGGGATCGTTCGACAGGTCCGGAGTCATCGTTTTTCATCCGAAAATTGATTTTTTGGGCAGTACCAAAAATGATTCAAAATGTGAATTGGATCATGCCTCATGTTGAATAACCACTTTTTAAACCCTCACAGTGACCAAAATTGCCATTTTTACAGAGTTTTGCTTACTCAAAAGCTTCAATTTTGACCCGTTTCAGGCACAGAAATGACTTTAAACACACTTATTTTAGTTGACAAAGTCATAATTCACATCCAACAGTCATTTAGAGTCAAAAGATTAAATGTTGAAATTTCATCCATATTGACCATTTTGGGATCGTTCGACAGGTCCGGAGTCATCGTTTTTCATCCGAAAATTGATTTTTTGGACTGTACCAAAAATGATTCAAAATGTCAATTGGATCATGCCTCATGTTGAATAACCACTTTTTAAACCCTCACAGTGACCAAAATTGCCATTTTTACAGAGTTTTGCTTACTCAAAAGCTTCAATTTTGACCCGTTTAAGGCACAGAAATGACTTTAAACACACTTATTTTAGTTAACAAAGTCATAATTCACATCCAACAGTCATTTATAGTCAAGAGATTAAATGTTGAAATTTCATCATTATAGACCATTTTGGGATCGTTCGACAGGTCCGGAGTCATCGTTTTTCATCCGAAAATGGATTTTTTGGACTGTACCAAAAATGATTCAAAATGTCAATTGGATCATGCCTCATGTTGAATAACCACTTTTTAAACCCTCACAGTGACCATAATTGCCATTTTTACAGAGTTTTGCTTACTCAAAAGCTTCCATTTTGACCCGTTTCAGGCACAGAAATGACTTTAAACACACTTATTTTAGTTGACCATGTCATAATTCACATCCAACAGTCATTTAGAGTCAAAAGATTAAATGTTAAAATTTCATCCATATTGACCATTTTGGGATTGTTTGACAGGTCCGGAGTCATCGTTTTTCATCCGAAAATTGATTTTTTGGACTGTACCAAAAATGATTCAAAATGTCAATTGGATCATGCCTCATGTTGAATAACCACTTTTTAAACCCTCACAGTGACCAAAATTGCCATTTTTACAGAGTCTTGCTTACTCAAAAGCTTCAATTTTGACCCGTTTCAGGCACAGAAATGACTTTAAACACACTTATTTTAGTTGACAAAGTCATAATTCACATCCAACAGTCATTTAGAGTCAAAAGATTAAATGTTAAAATGTCATAATTATAGAGCATTTTGGGATCGTTCGACAGGTCCGGAGTCATCGTTTTTCATCCGAAAATTGATTTTTTGGACTGTACCAAAAATGATTTAAAATGTCAATTGGATCGTGCCTCATGTTGAATAACCACTTTTTCAACCCTCACAGTGACCAAAATTCCATTTTTACAGAGTTTTGCTTACTTAAAAGCTTCAATTTTGACCCGTTTCAGGCACAGAAATGACTTTAAACACACTTATTCTAGTTGACAAAGTCATAATTCACATCCAACAGTCATTTAGAGTCAAAAGATTAAATGTTAAAATGTCATCATTATAGACCATTTTGGGATCGTTCGACAGGTCCGGAGTCATCGTTTTTCATCTGAAAATTGATTTTTTGGACTGTACCAAAAATGATTCAAAATGTCAATTGGATCATGCCTCATGTTGAATAACCACTTTTTAAACCCTCACAGTGACCAAAATTGCCATTTTTACAGAGTTTTGCTTACTCAAAAGCTTCCATTTTGACCCGTTTCAGGCACAGAAATGACTTTAAACACACTTATTCTAGTTGACAAAGTCATAATTCACATCCAACAGTCATTTAGAGTCAAAAGCCTAAATGTTAAAATTTCATCCATATTGACCATTTTGGGATCGTTCGACAGGTCCGGAGTCATCGTTTTTCATCCTAAAATTGATTTTTTGGACTGTACCAAAAATGATTCAAAATGTCAATTGGATCATGCCTCATGTTGAATAGCCACTTTTTAAACCCTCACAGTGACCAAAATTGCCATTTTTACAGAGTTTTGCTTACTCAAAAGCTTCAATTTTGACCCGTTTCAGGCACAGAAATGACTTTAAACACACTTATTTTAGTTGACAAAGTCATAATTCACATCCAACAGTCATTTAGAGTCAAAAGATTAAATGTTGAAAATTCACCCATATTGACCATTTTGGGATCGTTCGACAGGTCCGGAGTCATCGTTTTACATCCGAAAATTGATTTTTTGGACTGTACCAAAAATGATTCAAAATGTCAATTGGATCATGCCTCATGTTGAATAACCACTTTTTAAACCCTCACAGTGACCAAAATTGCCATTTTTACAGAGTTTTGCTTACTCAAAAGCTTCAATTTTGACCCGTTTCAGGCACAGAAATGACTTTAAACACACTTATTTTAGTTGACAAAGTCATAATTCACATTCAACAGTCATTTATAGTCAAAAGATTAAATGTTGAAATTTCATCATTATAGACCATTTTGGGATCGTTTGACAGGTCCGGAGTCATCGTTTTTCATCCGAAAATAGATTTTTTGGACTGTACCAAAAATGATTCAAAATGTCAATTGGATCATGCCTCATGTTGAATAACCACTTTTTAAACCCACACAGTGACCAAAATTGCCATTTTTAACAGAGTTTTGCTTACTCAAAAGCTTCAATTTTGACCCGTTTCAGGCACAGAAATGACTTTAAACACACTTATTTTAGTTGACAAAGTCATAATTCACATCCAACAGTCATTTAGAGTCAAAAGATTAAATGTTGAAATTTCATCCATATTGACCATTTTGGGATTGTTCGACAGGTCCGGAGTCATCGTTTTTCATCCGAAAATTGATTTTTTGGGCAGTACCAAAAATGATTCAAAATGTTAATTGGATCATGCCTCATGTTGAATAACCACTTTTTAAACCCTCACAGTGACCAAAATTGCCATTTTTACAGAGTTTTGCTTACTCAAAAGCTTCAATTTTGACCCGTTTCAGGCACAGAAATGACTTTAAACACACTTATTTTAGTTGACAAAGTCATAATTCACATCCAACAGTCATTTAGAGTCAAAAGATTAAATGTTGAAATTTCATCCATATTGACCATTTTGGGATCGTTCGACAGGTCCGGAGTCATCGTTTTTCATCCGAAAATTGATTTTTTGGACTGTACCAAAAATGATTCAAAATGTCAATTGGATCGTGCCTCATGTTGAATAACCACTTTTTAAACCCTCACAGTGACAAAAATTGCCATTTTTACAGAGTTTTGCTTACTCAAAAGCTTCAATTTTGACCCGTTTCAGGCACAGAAATGACTTTAAACACACTTATTCTAGTTGACAAAGTCATAATTCACATCCAACAGTCATTTAGAGTCAAAAGATTAAATGTTAAAATGTCATCATTATAGACCATTTTGGGATCGTTCGACAGGTCCGGAGTCATCGTTTTTCATCCGAAAATTGATTTTTTGGACTGTACCAAAAATGATTCAAAATGTCAATTGGATCATGCCTCATGTTGAATAACCACTTTTTAAACCCTCACAGTGACCAAAATTGCCATTTTTACAGAGTTGTGCTTACTCAAAAGCTTCCATTTTGACCCGTTTCAGGCACAGAAATGACTTTAAACACACTTATTTTAGTTGACAATGTCATAATTCACATCCAACAGTCATTTAGAGTCAAAAGATTAAATGTTAAAATTTCATCCATATTGACCATTTTGGGATCGTTTGACAGGTCCGGAGTCATCGTTTTTCATCCGAAAATTGATTTTTTGGACTGTACCAAAAATGATTCAAAATGTCAATTGGATCGTGCCTCATGTTGAATAACCACTTTTTAAACCCTCACAGTGACCAAAATTGCCATTTTTACAGAGTTTTGCTTACTCAAAAGCTTCAATTTTGACCCGTTTCAGGCACAGAAATGACTTTAAACACACTTATTTTAGTTGACAAAGTCATAATTCACATCCAACAGTCATTTAGAGTCAAAAGATTAAATGTTAAAATGTCATCATTATAGACCATTTTGGGATCGTTCGACAGGTCCAGAGTCATCGTTTTTCATCTGAAAATTGATTTTTTGGACTGTACCAAAAATGATTCAAAATGTCAATTGGATCATGCCTCATGTTGAATAACCACTTTTTAAACCCTCACAGTGACCAAAATTGCCATTTTTACAGAGTTTTGCTTACTCAAAAGCTTCAATTTTGACCCGTTTCAGGCACAGAAATGACTTTAAACACACTTATTTTAGTTGACAAAGTCATAATTCACATCCAACAGTCATTTAGAGTCAAAAGATTAAATGTTAAAATGTCATCATTATAGACCATTTTGGGATCGTTCGACAGGTCCAGAGTCATCGTTTTTCATCTGAAAATTGATTTTTTGGACTGTACCAAAAATGATTCAAAATGTCAATTGGATCATGCCTCATGTTGAATAACCACTTTTTAAACCCTCACAGTGACCAAAATTGCCATTTTTACAGAGTTTTGCTTACTCAAAAGCTTCCATTTTGACCCGTTTCAGGCAAAGAAATGACTTTAAACACACTCATTTTAGTTGACAAAGTCATAATTCACATCCAACAGTCATTTAGAGTCAAAAGATTAAATGTTAAAATTTCATCCATATTGACCATTTTGGGATCGTTCGACAGGTCCGGAGTCATCGTTTTTCATCCGAAAATTGATTTTTTGGACTGTACCAAAAATGATTCAAAATGTCAATTGGATCATGCCTCATGTTGAATAACCACTTTTTAAACCCTCACAGTGACCAAAATTGCCATTTTTACAGAGTTTTGCTAACTCAAAAGCTTCAATTTTGACCCGTTTCAGGCACAGAAATGACTTTAAACACACTTATTTTAGTTGAAGAAGTCATAATTCACATCCAACAGTTATTTAGAGTCAAAAGATTAAATGTTGAAATTTCATCCATATTGACCATTTTGGGATCGTTCGACAGGTCCGGAGTCATCGTTTTTCATCCGAAAATTGATTTTTCGGACTGTACCAAAGATGATTCAAAATGTCAATTGGATCGTGCCTCATGTTGAATAACCACTTTTTAAACCCTCACAGTGACCAAAATTGCCATTTTTACAGAGTTTTGCTTACTCAAAAGCTTCCATTTTGACCCGTTTCAGGCACAGAAATGACTTTAAACACACTTATTCTAGTTGACAAAGTCATAATTCACATCCAACAGTCATTTAGAGTCAAAAGATTAAATGTTGAAATTTCATCCATATTGACCATTTTGGGATCGTTCGACAGGTCCGGAGTCATCGTTTTTCATCCGAAAATTGATTTTTTGGACTGTACCAAAAATGATTCAAAATGTCAATTGGATCGTGCCTCATGTTGAATAACCACTTTTTAAACCCTCACAGTGACAAAAATTGCCATTTTTACAGAGTTTTGCTTACTCAAAAGCTTCAATTTTGACCCGTTTCAGGCACAGAAATTACTTTAAACACACTTATTCTAGTTGACAAAGTCATAATTCACATCCAACAGTCATTTAGAGTCAAAAGATTAAATGTTAAAATGTCATCATTATAGACCATTTTGGGATCGTTCGACAGGTCCGGAGTCATCGTTTTTCATCCCAAAATTGATTTTTTGGACTGTACCAAAAATGATTCAAAATGTCAATTGGATCGTGCCTCATGTTGAATAACCACTTTTTAAACCCTCACAGTGACAAAAATTGCCATTTTTACAGAGTTTTGCTTACTCAAAAGCTTCAATTTTGACCCGTTTCAGGCACAGAAATGACTTTAAACACACTTATTTTAGTTAACAAAGTCATAATTCACATCTAACAGTCATTTAGAGTCAAAAGATTAAATGTTGAAATTTCATCCATATTGACCATTTTGGGATCGTTCGACAGGTCCGGAGTCATCGTTTTTCATCCGAAAATTGATTTTTTGGGCAGTACCAAAAATGATTCAAAATGTGAATTGGATCATGCCTCATGTTGAATAACCACTTTTTAAACCCTCACAGTGACAAAAATTGCCATTTTTACAGAGTTTTGCTTACTCAAAAGCTTCAATTTTGACCCGTTTCAGGCACAGAAATGACTTTAAACACACTTATTCTAGTTGACAAAGTCATAATTCACATCCAACAGTCATTTAGAGTCAAAAGATTAAATGTTAAAATGTCATCATTATAGACCATTTTGGGATCGTTCGACAGGTCCGGAGTCATCGTTTTTCATCCGAAAATTGATTTTTTGGACTGTACCAAAAATGATTCAAAATGTCAATTGGATCATGCCTCATGTTGAATAACCACTTTTTAAACCCTCACAGTGACCAAAATTGCCATTTTTACAGAGTTGTGCTTACTCAAAAGCTTCCATTTTGACCCGTTTCAGGCACAGAAATGACTTTAAACACACTTATTTTAGTTGACAATGTCATAATTCACATCCAACAGTCATTTAGAGTCAAAAGATTAAATGTTAAAATTTCATCCATATTGACCATTTTGGGATCGTTTGACAGGTCCGGAGTCATCGTTTTTCATCCGAAAATTGATTTTTTGGACTGTACCAAAAATGATTCAAAATGTCAATTGGATCGTGCCTCATGTTGAATAACCACTTTTTAAACCCTCACAGTGACCAAAATTGCCATTTTTACAGAGTTTTGCTTACTCAAAAGCTTCAATTTTGACCCGTTTCAGGCACAGAAATGACTTTAAACACACTTATTTTAGTTGACAAAGTCATAATTCACATCCAACAGTCATTTAGAGTCAAAAGATTAAATGTTAAAATGTCATCATTATAGACCATTTTGGGATCGTTCGACAGGTCCAGAGTCATCGTTTTTCATCTGAAAATTGATTTTTTGGACTGTACCAAAAATGATTCAAAATGTCAATTGGATCATGCCTCATGTTGAATAACCACTTTTTAAACCCTCACAGTGACCAAAATTGCCATTTTTACAGAGTTTTGCTTACTCAAAAGCTTCCATTTTGACCCGTTTCAGGCAAAGAAATGACTTTAAACACACTCATTTTAGTTGACAAAGTCATAATTCACATCCAACAGTCATTTAGAGTCAAAAGATTAAATGTTAAAATTTCATCCATATTGACCATTTTGGGATCGTTCGACAGGTCCGGAGTCATCGTTTTTCATCCGAAAATTGATTTTTTGGACTGTACCAAAAATGATTCAAAATGTCAATTGGATCATGCCTCATGTTGAATAACCACTTTTTAAACCCTCACAGTGACCAAAATTGCCATTTTTACAGAGTTTTGCTAACTCAAAAGCTTCAATTTTGACCCGTTTCAGGCACAGAAATGACTTTAAACACACTTATTTTAGTTGAAGAAGTCATAATTCACATCCAACAGTTATTTAGAGTCAAAAGATTAAATGTTGAAATTTCATCCATATTGACCATTTTGGGATCGTTCGACAGGTCCGGAGTCATCGTTTTTCATCCGAAAATTGATTTTTCGGACTGTACCAAAGATGATTCAAAATGTCAATTGGATCGTGCCTCATGTTGAATAACCACTTTTTAAACCCTCACAGTGACCAAAATTGCCATTTTTACAGAGTTTTGCTTACTCAAAAGCTTCCATTTTGACCCGTTTCAGGCACAGAAATGACTTTAAACACACTTATTCTAGTTGACAAAGTCATAATTCACATCCAACAGTCATTTATAGTCAAGAGATTAAATGTTGAAATTTCATCATTATAGACCATTTTGGGATCGTTCGACAGGTCCGGAGTCATCGTTTTTCATCCGAAAATTGATTTTTTGGACTGTACCAAAAATGATTCAAAATGTCAATTGGATCATGCCTCATGTTGAATAACCACTTTTTAAACCCTCACAGTGACCAAAATTGCCATTTTTACAGAGTTTTGCTTACTCAAAAGCTTCAATTTTGACCCGTTTCAGGCACAGAAATGACTTTAAACACACTTATTTTAGTTGACAAAGTCATAATTCACATCCAACAGTCATTTAGAGTCAAAAGATTAAATGTTGAAATTTCATCCATATTGACCATTTTGGGATCGTTCGACAGGTCCGGAGTCATCGTTTTTCATCCGAAAATTGATTTTTTGGACTGTACCAAAAATGATTCAAAATGTCAATTTGATCGTGCCTCATGTTGAATAACCACTTTTTAAACCCTCACAGTGACCAAAATTGCCATTTTTACAGAGTTTTGCTTACTCAAAAGCTTCAATTTTGACCCGTTTCAGGCACAGAAATGACTTTAAACACACTTATTTTAGTTGACAAAGTCATAATTCACATCCAACAGTCATTTAGAGTCAAAAGATTAAATGTTGAAATTTCATCCATATTGACCATTTTGGGATCGTTCGACAGGTCCGGAGTCATCGTTTTTCATCCGAAAATTGATTTTTTGGACTGTACCAAAAATGATTCAAAATGTCAATTGGATCATGCCTCATGTTGAATAACCACTTTTTAAACCCTCACAGTGACCAAAATTGCCATTTTTACAGAGTTTTGCTTACTCAAAAGCTTCAATTTTGACCCGTTTCAGGCACAGAAATGACTTTAAACACACTTATTTTAGTTAACAAAGTCATAATTCACATCCAACCGTCATTTATAGTCAAGAGATTAAATGTTGAAATTTTATCATTATAGACCATTTTGGGATCGTTCGACAGGTCCGGAGTCATCGTTTTTCATCCGAAAATTGATTTTTTGGACTTTACCAAAAATGATTCAAAATGTCAATTGGATCATGCCTCATGTTGAATAACCACTTTTTAAACCCTCACAGTGACCAAAATTGCCATTTTAACAGAGTTTTGCTTACTCAAAAGCTTCAATTTTGACCCGTTTCAGGCACAGAAATGACTTTAAACACACTTATTTTAGTTGACAAAGTCATAATTCACATCCAACAGTCATATAGAGTCAAAAGATTAACTGTTGAAATTTCATCCATATTGACCATTTTGGGATCGTTCGACAGGTCCGGAGTCATCGTTTTTCATCCGAAAATTGATTTTTTGGACTGTACCAAAAATGATTCAAAATGTCAATTGGATCATGCCTCATGTTGAATAACCACTTTTTAAACCCTCACAGTGACCAAAATTGCCATTTTTACAGAGTTTTGCTTACTCAAAAGCTTCAATTTTGACCCGTTTCAGGCACAGAAATGACTTTAAACACACTTATTTTAGTTGACAAAGTCATAATTCACATCCAACAGTCATTTAGAGTCAAAAGATTAAATGTTGAAATTTCATCCATATTGACCATTTTGGGATCGTTCGACAGGTCCGGAGTCATCGTTTTTCATCCGAAAATTGATTTTTTGGACTGTACCAAAAATGATTCAAAATGTCAATTGGATCGTGCCTCATGTTGAATAACCACTTTTTAAACCCTCACAGTGACAAAAATTGCAATTTTTACAGAGTTTTGCTTACTCAAAAGCTTCAATTTTGACCCGTTTCAGGCACAGAAATGACTTTAAACACACTTATTCTAGTTGACAAAGTCATAATTCACATCCAACAGTCATTTAGAGTCAAAAGATTAAATGTTAAAATGTCATCATTATAGACCATTTTGGGATCGTTCGACAGGGCCGGAGTCATCGTTTTTCATCCGAAAATTGATTTTTTTGGACTGTACCAAAAATGATTCAAAATGTCAATTGGATCATGCCTCATGTTGAATAACCACTTTTTAAACCCTCACAGTGACCAAAATTGCCATTTTTACAGAGTTTTGCTTACTCAAAAGCTTCAATTTTGACCCGTTTCAGGCACAGAAATGACTTTAAACACACTTATTTTAGTTAACAAAGTCATAATTCACATCCAACAGTCATTTAGAGTCAAAAGATTAAATGTTAAAATTTCATCCATATTGACCATTTTGGGATCGTTCGACAGGTCCGGAGTCATCGTTTTTCATCCGAAAATTGATTTTTTGGGCAGTACCAAAAATGATTCAAAATGTGAATTGGATCATGCCTCATGTTGAATAACCACTTTTTAAACCCTCACAGTGACCAAAATTGCCATTTTTACAGAGTTTTGCTTACTCAAAAGCTTCAATTTTGACCCGTTTCAGGCACAGAAATGACTTTAAACACACTTATTTTAGTTAACAAAGTCATAATTCACATCCAACAGTCATTTAGAGTCAAAAGATTAAATGTTAAAATTTCATCCATATTGACCATTTTGGGATCGTTCGACAGGTCCGGAGTCATCGTTTTTCATCCGAAAATTGATTTTTTGGGCAGTACCAAAAATGATTCAAAATGTGAATTGGATCATGCCTCATGTTGAATAACCACTTTTTAAACCCTCACAGTGACCAAAATTGCCATTTTTACAGAGTTTTGCTTACTCAAAAGCTTCAATTTTGACCCGTTTAAGGCACAGAAATGACTTTAAACACACTTATTTTAGTTAACAAAGTCATAATTCACATCCAACAGTCATTTATAGTCAAGAGATTAAATGTTGAAATTTCATCATTATAGACCATTTTGGGATCGTTCGACAGGTCCGGAGTCATCGTTTTTCATCCGAAAATTGATTTTTTGGACTGTACCAAAAATGATTCAAAATGTCAATTGGATCATGCCTCATGTTGAATAACCACTTTTTAAACCCTCACAGTGACCATAATTGCCATTTTTACAGAGTTTTGCTTACTCAAAAGCTTCCATTTTGACCCGTTTCAGGCACAGAAATGACTTTAAACACACTTATTTTAGTTGACCATGTCATAATTCACATCCAACAGTCATTTAGAGTCAAAAGATTAAATGTTAAAATTTCATCCATATTGACCATTTTGGGATTGTTTGACAGGTCCGGAGTCATCGTTTTTCATCCGAAAATTGATTTTTTGGACTGTACCAAAAATGATTCAAAATGTCAATTGGATCATGCCTCATGTTGAATAACCACTTTTTAAACCCTCACAGTGACCAAAATTGCCATTTTTACAGAGTCTTGCTTACTCAAAAGCTTCAATTTTGACCCGTTTCAGGCACAGAAATGACTTTAAACACACTTATTTTAGTTGACAAAGTCATAATTCACATCCAACAGTCATTTAGAGTCAAAAGATTAAATGTTAAAATGTCATAATTATAGAGCATTTTGGGATCGTTCGACAGGTCCGGAGTCATCGTTTTTCATCCGAAAATTGATTTTTTGGACTGTACCAAAAATGATTTAAAATGTCAATTGGATCGTGCCTCATGTTGAATAACCACTTTTTCAACCCTCACAGTGACCAAAATTCCATTTTTACAGAGTTTTGCTTACTTAAAAGCTTCAATTTTGACCCGTTTCAGGCACAGAAATGACTTTAAACACACTTATTCTAGTTGACAAAGTCATAATTCACATCCAACAGTCATTTAGAGTCAAAAGATTAAATGTTAAAATGTCATCATTATAGACCATTTTGGGATCGTTCGACAGGTCCGGAGTCATCGTTTTTCATCTGAAAATTGATTTTTTGGACTGTACCAAAAATGATTCAAAATGTCAATTGGATCATGCCTCATGTTGAATAACCACTTTTTAAACCCTCACAGTGACCAAAATTGCCATTTTTACAGAGTTTTGCTTACTCAAAAGCTTCCATTTTGACCCGTTTCAGGCACAGAAATGACTTTAAACACACTTATTCTAGTTGACAAAGTCATAATTCACATCCAACAGTCATTTAGAGTCAAAAGCCTAAATGTTAAAATTTCATCCATATTGACCATTTTGGGATCGTTCGACAGGTCCGGAGTCATCGTTTTTCATCCTAAAATTGATTTTTTGGACTGTACCAAAAATGATTCAAAATGTCAATTGGATCATGCCTCATGTTGAATAGCCACTTTTTAAACCCTCACAGTGACCAAAATTGCCATTTTTACAGAGTTTTGCTTACTCAAAAGCTTCAATTTTGACCCGTTTCAGGCACAGAAATGACTTTAAACACACTTATTTTAGTTGACAAAGTCATAATTCACATCCAACAGTCATTTAGAGTCAAAAGATTAAATGTTGAAAATTCACCCATATTGACCATTTTGGGATCGTTCGACAGGTCCGGAGTCATCGTTTTACATCCGAAAATTGATTTTTTGGACTGTACCAAAAATGATTCAAAATGTCAATTGGATCATGCCTCATGTTGAATAACCACTTTTTAAACCCTCACAGTGACCAAAATTGCCATTTTTACAGAGTTTTGCTTACTCAAAAGCTTCAATTTTGACCCGTTTCAGGCACAGAAATGACTTTAAACACACTTATTTTAGTTGACAAAGTCATAATTCACATTCAACAGTCATTTATAGTCAAAAGATTAAATGTTGAAATTTCATCATTATAGACCATTTTGGGATCGTTTGACAGGTCCGGAGTCATCGTTTTTCATCCGAAAATAGATTTTTTGGACTGTACCAAAAATGATTCAAAATGTCAATTGGATCATGCCTCATGTTGAATAACCACTTTTTAAACCCACACAGTGACCAAAATTGCCATTTTTAACAGAGTTTTGCTTACTCAAAAGCTTCAATTTTGACCCGTTTCAGGCACAGAAATGACTTTAAACACACTTATTTTAGTTGACAAAGTCATAATTCACATCCAACAGTCATTTAGAGTCAAAAGATTAAATGTTGAAATTTCATCCATATTGACCATTTTGGGATTGTTCGACAGGTCCGGAGTCATCGTTTTTCATCCGAAAATTGATTTTTTGGGCAGTACCAAAAATGATTCAAAATGTTAATTGGATCATGCCTCATGTTGAATAACCACTTTTTAAACCCTCACAGTGACCAAAATTGCCATTTTTACAGAGTTTTGCTTACTCAAAAGCTTCAATTTTGACCCGTTTCAGGCACAGAAATGACTTTAAACACACTTATTTTAGTTGACAAAGTCATAATTCACATCCAACAGTCATTTAGAGTCAAAAGATTAAATGTTGAAATTTCATCCATATTGACCATTTTGGGATCGTTCGACAGGTCCGGAGTCATCGTTTTTCATCCGAAAATTGATTTTTTGGACTGTACCAAAAATGATTCAAAATGTCAATTGGATCGTGCCTCATGTTGAATAACCACTTTTTAAACCCTCACAGTGACAAAAATTGCCATTTTTACAGAGTTTTGCTTACTCAAAAGCTTCAATTTTGACCCGTTTCAGGCACAGAAATGACTTTAAACACACTTATTCTAGTTGACAAAGTCATAATTCACATCCAACAGTCATTTAGAGTCAAAAGATTAAATGTTAAAATGTCATCATTATAGACCATTTTGGGATCGTTCGACAGGTCCGGAGTCATCGTTTTTCATCCGAAAATTGATTTTTTGGACTGTACCAAAAATGATTCAAAATGTCAATTGGATCATGCCTCATGTTGAATAACCACTTTTTAAACCCTCACAGTGACCAAAATTGCCATTTTTACAGAGTTGTGCTTACTCAAAAGCTTCCATTTTGACCCGTTTCAGGCACAGAAATGACTTTAAACACACTTATTTTAGTTGACAATGTCATAATTCACATCCAACAGTCATTTAGAGTCAAAAGATTAAATGTTAAAATTTCATCCATATTGACCATTTTGGGATCGTTTGACAGGTCCGGAGTCATCGTTTTTCATCCGAAAATTGATTTTTTGGACTGTACCAAAAATGATTCAAAATGTCAATTGGATCGTGCCTCATGTTGAATAACCACTTTTTAAACCCTCACAGTGACCAAAATTGCCATTTTTACAGAGTTTTGCTTACTCAAAAGCTTCAATTTTGACCCGTTTCAGGCACAGAAATGACTTTAAACACACTTATTTTAGTTGACAAAGTCATAATTCACATCCAACAGTCATTTAGAGTCAAAAGATTAAATGTGAAAATGTCATCATTATAGACCATTTTGGGATCGTTCGACAGGTCCAGAGTCATCGTTTTTCATCTGAAAATTGATTTTTTGGACTGTACCAAAAATGATTCAAAATGTCAATTGGATCATGCCTCATGTTGAATAACCACTTTTTAAACCCTCACAGTGACCAAAATTGCCATTTTTACAGAGTTTTGCTTACTCAAAAGCTTCAATTTTGACCCGTTTCAGGCACAGAAATGACTTTAAACACACTTATTTTAGTTGACAAAGTCATAATTCACATCCAACAGTCATTTAGAGTCAAAAGATTAAATGTTAAAATGTCATCATTATAGACCATTTTGGGATCGTTCGACAGGTCCAGAGTCATCGTTTTTCATCTGAAAATTGATTTTTTGGACTGTACCAAAAATGATTCAAAATGTCAATTGGATCATGCCTCATGTTGAATAACCACTTTTTAAACCCTCACAGTGACCAAAATTGCCATTTTTACAGAGTTTTGCTTACTCAAAAGCTTCCATTTTGACCCGTTTCAGGCAAAGAAATGACTTTAAACACACTCATTTTAGTTGACAAAGTCATAATTCACATCCAACAGTCATTTAGAGTCAAAAGATTAAATGTTAAAATTTCATCCATATTGACCATTTTGGGATCGTTCGACAGGTCCGGAGTCATCGTTTTTCATCCGAAAATTGATTTTTTGGACTGTACCAAAAATGATTCAAAATGTCAATTGGATCATGCCTCATGTTGAATAACCACTTTTTAAACCCTCACAGTGACCAAAATTGCCATTTTTACAGAGTTTTGCTAACTCAAAAGCTTCAATTTTGACCCGTTTCAGGCACAGAAATGACTTTAAACACACTTATTTTAGTTGAAGAAGTCATAATTCACATCCAACAGTTATTTAGAGTCAAAAGATTAAATGTTGAAATTTCATCCATATTGACCATTTTGGGATCGTTCGACAGGTCCGGAGTCATCGTTTTTCATCCGAAAATTGATTTTTCGGACTGTACCAAAGATGATTCAAAATGTCAATTGGATCGTGCCTCATGTTGAATAACCACTTTTTAAACCCTCACAGTGACCAAAATTGCCATTTTTACAGAGTTTTGCTTACTCAAAAGCTTCCATTTTGACCCGTTTCAGGCACAGAAATGACTTTAAACACACTTATTCTAGTTGACAAAGTCATAATTCACATCCAACAGTCATTTAGAGTCAAAAGATTAAATGTTGAAATTTCATCCATATTGACCATTTTGGGATCGTTCGACAGGTCCGGAGTCATCGTTTTTCATCCGAAAATTGATTTTTTGGACTGTACCAAAAATGATTCAAAATGTCAATTGGATCGTGCCTCATGTTGAATAACCACTTTTTAAACCCTCACAGTGACAAAAATTGCCATTTTTACAGAGTTTTGCTTACTCAAAAGCTTCAATTTTGACCCGTTTCAGGCACAGAAATTACTTTAAACACACTTATTCTAGTTGACAAAGTCATAATTCACATCCAACAGTCATTTAGAGTCAAAAGATTAAATGTTAAAATGTCATCATTATAGACCATTTTGGGATCGTTCGACAGGTCCGGAGTCATCGTTTTTCATCCCAAAATTGATTTTTTGGACTGTACCAAAAATGATTCAAAATGTCAATTGGATCGTGCCTCATGTTGAGTAACCACTTTTTAAACCCTCACAGTGACAAAAATTGCCATTTTTACAGAGTTTTGCTTACTCAAAAGCTTCAATTTTGACCCGTTTCAGGCACAGAAATGACTTTAAACACACTTATTTTAGTTAACAAAGTCATAATTCACATCTAACAGTCATTTAGAGTCAAAAGATTAAATGTTGAAATTTCATCCATATTGACCATTTTGGGATCGTTCGACAGGTCCGGAGTCATCGTTTTTCATCCGAAAATTGATTTTTTGGGCAGTACCAAAAATGATTCAAAATGTGAATTGGATCATGCCTCATGTTGAATAACCACTTTTTAAACCCTCACAGTGACAAAAATTGCCATTTTTACAGAGTTTTGCTTACTCAAAAGCTTCAATTTTGACCCGTTTCAGGCACAGAAATGACTTTAAACACACTTATTCTAGTTGACAAAGTCATAATTCACATCCAACAGTCATTTAGAGTCAAAAGATTAAATGTTAAAATGTCATCATTATAGACCATTTTGGGATCGTTCGACAGGTCCGGAGTCATCGTTTTTCATCCGAAAATTGATTTTTTGGACTGTACCAAAAATGATTCAAAATGTCAATTGGATCATGCCTCATGTTGAATAACCACTTTTTAAACCCTCACAGTGACCAAAATTGCCATTTTTACAGAGTTTTGCTTACTTAAAAGCTTCCATTTTGACCCGTTTCAGGCACAGAAATGACTTTAAACACACTTATTTTAGTTGACAATGTCATAATTCACATCCAACAGTCATTTAGAGTCAAAAGATTAAATGTTAAAATTTCATCCATATTGACTATTTTGGGATCGTTTGACAGGTCTGGAGTCATCGTTTTTCATCCGAAAATTGATTTTTTGGACTGTACCAAAAATGATTCAAAATGTCAATTGGATCGTGCCTCATGTTGAATAACCACTTTTTAAACCCTCACAGTGACCAAAATTGCCATTTTTACAGAGTTTTGCTTACTCAAAAGCTTCAATTTTGACCCGTTTCAGGCACAGAAATGACTTTAAACACACTTATTTTAGTTGACAAAGTCATAATTCACATCCAACAGTCATTTAGAGTCAAAAGATTAAATGTTAAAATTTCATCCATATTGACCATTTTGGGATCGTTTGACAGGTCCGGAGTCATCGTTTTTCATCCGTAAATTGATTTTTTGGACTGTACCAAAAATGATTCAAAATGTCAATTGGATCGTGCCTCATGTTGAATAACCACTTTTTAAACCCTCACAGTGACCAAAATTGCCATTTTTACAGAGTTTTGCTTACTCAAAAGCTTCAATTTTGACCCGTTTCAGGCACAGAAATGACTTTAAACACACTTATTTTAGTTGACAAAGTCATAATTCACATCCAACAGTCATTTAGAGTCAAAAGATTAAATGTTAAAATGTCATCATTATAGACCATTTTGGGATCGTTCGACAGGTCCAGAGTCATCGTTTTTCATCTGAAAATTGATTTTTTGGACTGTACCAAAAATGATTCAAAATGTCAATTGGATCATGCCTCATGTTGAATAACCACTTTTTAAACCCTCACAGTGACCAAAATTGCCATTTTTACAGAGTTTTGCTAACTCAAAAGCTTCAATTTTGACCCGTTTCAGGCACAGAAATGACTTTAAACACACTTATTTTAGTTGAAGAAGTCATAATTCACATCCAACAGTTATTTAGAGTCAAAAGATTAAATGTTGAAATTTCATCCATATTGACCATTTTGGGATCGTTCGACAGGTCCGGAGTCATCGTTTTTCATCCGAAAATTGATTTTTCGGACTGTACCAAAGATGATTCAAAATGTCAATTGGATCGTGCCTCATGTTGAATAACCACTTTTTAAACCCTCACAGTGACCAAAATTGCCATTTTTACAGAGTTTTGCTTACTCAAAAGCTTCCATTTTGACCCGTTTCAGGCACAGAAATGACTTTAAACACACTTATTCTAGTTGACAAAGTCATAATTCACATCCAACAGTCATTTAGAGTCAAAAGATTAAATGTTGAAATTTCATCCATATTGACCATTTTGGGATCGTTCGACAGGTCCGGAGTCATCGTTTTTCATCCGAAAATTGATTTTTTGGACTGTACCAAAAATGATTCAAAATGTCAATTGGATCGTGCCTCATGTTGAATAACCACTTTTTAAACCCTCACAGTGACCAAAATTGCCATTTTTACAGAGTTGTGCTTACTCAAAAGCTTCCATTTTGACCCGTTTCAGGCACAGAAATGACTTTAAACACACTTATTTTAGTTGACAATGTCATAATTCACATCCAACAGTCATTTAGAGTCAAAAGATTAAATGTTAAAATTTCATCCATATTGACCATTTTGGGATCGTTTGACAGGTCCGGAGTCATCGTTTTTCATCCGAAAATTGATTTTTTGGACTGTACCAAAAATGATTCAAAATGTCAATTGGATCGTGCCTCATGTTGAATAACCACTTTTTAAACCCTCACAGTGACCAAAATTGCCATTTTTACAGAGTTTTGCTTACTCAAAAGCTTCAATTTTGACCCGTTTCAGGCACAGAAATGACTTTAAACACACTTATTTTAGTTGACAAAGTCATAATTCACATCCAACAGTCATTTAGAGTCAAAAGATTAAATGTTAAAATGTCATCATTATAGACCATTTTGGGATCGTTCGACAGGTCCAGAGTCATCGTTTTTCATCTGAAAATTGATTTTTTGGACTGTACCAAAAATGATTCAAAATGTCAATTGGATCATGCCTCATGTTGAATAACCACTTTTTAAACCCTCACAGTGACCAAAATTGCCATTTTTACAGAGTTTTGCTTACTCAAAAGCTTCCATTTTGACCCGTTTCAGGCAAAGAAATGACTTTAAACACACTCATTTTAGTTGACAAAGTCATAATTCACATCCAACAGTCATTTAGAGTCAAAAGATTAAATGTTAAAATTTCATCCATATTGACCATTTTGGGATCGTTCGACAGGTCCGGAGTCATCGTTTTTCATCCGAAAATTGATTTTTTGGACTGTACCAAAAATGATTCAAAATGTCAATTGGATCATGCCTCATGTTGAATAACCACTTTTTAAACCCTCACAGTGACCAAAATTGCCATTTTTACAGAGTTTTGCTAACTCAAAAGCTTCAATTTTGACCCGTTTCAGGCACAGAAATGACTTTAAACACACTTATTTTAGTTGAAGAAGTCATAATTCACATCCAACAGTTATTTAGAGTCAAAAGATTAAATGTTGAAATTTCATCCATATTGACCATTTTGGGATCGTTCGACAGGTCCGGAGTCATCGTTTTTCATCCGAAAATTGATTTTTCGGACTGTACCAAAGATGATTCAAAATGTCAATTGGATCGTGCCTCATGTTGAATAACCACTTTTTAAACCCTCACAGTGACCAAAATTGCCATTTTTACAGAGTTTTGCTTACTCAAAAGCTTCCATTTTGACCCGTTTCAGGCACAGAAATGACTTTAAACACACTTATTCTAGTTGACAAAGTCATAATTCACATCCAACAGTCATTTAGAGTCAAAAGATTAAATGTTGAAATTTCATCCATATTGACCATTTTGGGATCGTTCAACAGGTCCGGAGTCATCGTTTTTCATCCGAAAATTGATTTTTTGGACTGTACCAAAAATGATTCAAAATGTCAATTGGATCATGCCTCATGTTGAATAACCACTTTTTAAACCCTCACAGTGACCAAAATTGCCATTTTTACAGAGTTTTGCTTACTCAAAAGCTTCAATTTTGACCCGTTTCAGGCACAGAAATGACTTTAAACACACTTATTTTAGTTAACAAAGTCATAATTCACATCCAACCGTCATTTATAGTCAAGAGATTAAATGTTGAAATTTTATCATTATAGACCATTTTGGGATCGTTCGACAGGTCCGGAGTCATCTTTTTTCATCCGAAAATTGATTTTTTGGACTTTACCAAAAATAATTCAAATTGTCAATTGGATCATGCCTCATGTTGAATAACCACTTTTTAAACCCTCACAGTGACCAAAATTGCCATTTTAACAGAGTTTTGCTTACTCAAAAGCTTCAATTTTGACCCGTTTCAGGCACAGAAATGACTTTAAACACACTTATTTTAGTTGACAAAGTCATAATTCACATCCAACAGTCATATAGAGTCAAAAGATTAACTGTTGAAATTTCATCCATATTGACCATTTTGGGATCGTTCGACAGGTCCGGAGTCATCGTTTTTCATCCGAAAATTGATTTTTTGGACTGTACCAAAAATGATTCAAAATGTCAATTGGATCATGCCTCATGTTGAATAACCACTTTTTAAACCCTCACAGTGACCAAAATTGCCATTTTTACAGAGTTTTGCTTACTCAAAAGCTTCAATTTTGACCCGTTTCAGGCACAGAAATGACTTTAAACACACTTATTTTAGTTGACAAAGTCATAATTCACATCCAACAGTCATTTAGAGTCAAAAGATTAAATGTTGAAATTTCATCCATATTGACCATTTTGGGATCGTTCGACAGGTCCGGAGTCATCGTTTTTCATCCGAAAATTGATTTTTTGGACTGTACCAAAAATGATTCAAAATGTCAATTGGATCGTGCCTCATGTTGAATAACCACTTTTTAAACCCTCACAGTGACAAAAATTGCAATTTTTACAGAGTTTTGCTTACTCAAAAGCTTCAATTTTGACCCGTTTCAGGCACAGAAATGACTTTAAACACACTTATTCTAGTTGACAAAGTCATAATTCACATCCAACAGTCATTTAGAGTCAAAAGATTAAATGTTAAAATGTCATCATTATAGACCATTTTGGGATCGTTCGACAGGGCCGGAGTCATCGTTTTTCATCCGAAAATTGATTTTTTTGGACTGTACCAAAAATGATTCAAAATGTCAATTGGATCATGCCTCATGTTGAATAACCACTTTTTAAACCCTCACAGTGACCAAAATTGCCATTTTTACAGAGTTTTGCTTACTCAAAAGCTTCAATTTTGACCCGTTTCAGGCACAGAAATGACTTTAAACACACTTATTTTAGTTAACAAAGTCATAATTCACATCCAACAGTCATTTAGAGTCAAAAGATTAAATGTTAAAATTTCATCCATATTGACCATTTTGGGATCGTTCGACAGGTCCGGAGTCATCGTTTTTCATCCGAAAATTGATTTTTTGGGCAGTACCAAAAATGATTCAAAATGTGAATTGGATCATGCCTCATGTTGAATAACCACTTTTTAAACCCTCACAGTGACCAAAATTGCCATTTTTACAGAGTTTTGCTTACTCAAAAGCTTCAATTTTGACCCGTTTCAGGCACAGAAATGACTTTAAACACACTTATTTTAGTTGACAAAGTCATAATTCACATCCAACAGTCATTTAGAGTCAAAAGATTAAATGTTGAAATTTCATCCATATTGACCATTTTGGGATCGTTCGACAGGTCCGGAGTCATCGTTTTTCATCCGAAAATTGATTTTTTGGACTGTACCAAAAATGATTCAAAATGTCAATTGGATCATGCCTCATGTTGAATAACCACTTTTTAAACCCTCACAGTGACCAAAATTGCCATTTTTACAGAGTTTTGCTTACTCAAAAGATTCAATTTTGACCCGTTTAAGGCACAGAAATGACTTTAAACACACTTATTTTAGTTAACAAAGTCATAATTCACATCCAACAGTCATTTATAGTCAAGAGATTAAATGTTGAAATTTCATCATTATAGACCATTTTGGGATCGTTCGACAGGTCCGGAGTCATCGTTTTTCATCCGAAAATTGATTTTTTGGACTGTACCAAAAATGATTCAAAATGTCAATTGGATCATGCCTCATGTTGAATAACCACTTTTTAAACCCTCACAGTGACCATAATTGCCATTTTTACAGAGTTTTGCTTACTCAAAAGCTTCCATTTTGACCCGTTTCAGGCACAGAAATGACTTTAAACACACTTATTTTAGTTGACCATGTCATAATTCACATCCAACAGTCATTTAGAGTCAAAAGATTAAATGTTAAAATTTCATCCATATTGACCATTTTGGGATTGTTTGACAGGTCCGGAGTCATCGTTTTTCATCCGAAAATTGATTTTTTGGACTGTACCAAAAATGATTCAAAATGTCAATTGGATCATGCCTCATGTTGAATAACCACTTTTTAAACCCTCACAGTGACCAAAATTGCCATTTTTACAGAGTCTTGCTTACTCAAAAGCTTCAATTTTGACCCGTTTCAGGCACAGAAATGACTTTAAACACACTTATTTTAGTTGACAAAGTCATAATTCACATCCAACAGTCATTTAGAGTCAAAAGATTAAATGTTAAAATGTCATAATTATAGAGCATTTTGGGATCGTTCGACAGGTCCGGAGTCATCGTTTTTCATCCGAAAATTGATTTTTTGGACTGTACCAAAAATGATTTAAAATGTCAATTGGATCGTGCCTCATGTTGAATAACCACTTTTTCAACCCTCACAGTGACCAAAATTCCATTTTTACAGAGTTTTGCTTACTTAAAAGCTTCAATTTTGACCCGTTTCAGGCACAGAAATGACTTTAAACACACTTATTCTAGTTGACAAAGTCATAATTCACATCCAACAGTCATTTAGAGTCAAAAGATTAAATGTTAAAATGTCATCATTATAGACCATTTTGGGATCGTTCGACAGGTCCGGAGTCATCGTTTTTCATCTGAAAATTGATTTTTTGGACTGTACCAAAAATGATTCAAAATGTCAATTGGATCATGCCTCATGTTGAATAACCACTTTTTAAACCCTCACAGTGACCAAAATTGCCATTTTTACAGAGTTTTGCTTACTCAAAAGCTTCCATTTTGACCCGTTTCAGGCACAGAAATGACTTTAAACACACTTATTCTAGTTGACAAAGTCATAATTCACATCCAACAGTCATTTAGAGTCAAAAGCCTAAATGTTAAAATTTCATCCATATTGACCATTTTGGGATCGTTCGACAGGTCCGGAGTCATCGTTTTTCATCCTAAAATTGATTTTTTGGACTGTACCAAAAATGATTCAAAATGTCAATTGGATCATGCCTCATGTTGAATAGCCACTTTTTAAACCCTCACAGTGACCAAAATTGCCATTTTTACAGAGTTTTGCTTACTCAAAAGCTTCAATTTTGACCCGTTTCAGGCACAGAAATGACTTTAAACACACTTATTTTAGTTGACAAAGTCATAATTCACATCCAACAGTCATTTAGAGTCAAAAGATTAAATGTTGAAAATTCACCCATATTGACCATTTTGGGATCGTTCGACAGGTCCGGAGTCATCGTTTTACATCCGAAAATTGATTTTTTGGACTGTACCAAAAATGATTCAAAATGTCAATTGGATCATGCCTCATGTTGAATAACCACTTTTTAAACCCTCACAGTGACCAAAATTGCCATTTTTACAGAGTTTTGCTTACTCAAAAGCTTCAATTTTGACCCGTTTCAGGCACAGAAATGACTTTAAACACACTTATTTTAGTTGACAAAGTCATAATTCACATTCAACAGTCATTTATAGTCAAAAGATTAAATGTTGAAATTTCATCATTATAGACCATTTTGGGATCGTTTGACAGGTCCGGAGTCATCGTTTTTCATCCGAAAATAGATTTTTTGGACTGTACCAAAAATGATTCAAAATGTCAATTGGATCATGCCTCATGTTGAATAACCACTTTTTAAACCCACACAGTGACCAAAATTGCCATTTTTAACAGAGTTTTGCTTACTCAAAAGCTTCAATTTTGACCCGTTTCAGGCACAGAAATGACTTTAAACACACTTATTTTAGTTGACAAAGTCATAATTCACATCCAACAGTCATTTAGAGTCAAAAGATTAAATGTTGAAATTTCATCCATATTGACCATTTTGGGATCGTTCGACAGGTCCGGAGTCATCGTTTTTCATCCGAAAATTGATTTTTTGGACTGTACCAAAAATGATTCAAAATGTCAATTGGATCGTGCCTCATGTTGAATAACCACTTTTTAAACCCTCACAGTGACAAAAATTGCCATTTTTACAGAGTTTTGCTTACTCAAAAGCTTCAATTTTGACCCGTTTCAGGCACAGAAATGACTTTAAACACACTTATTCTAGTTGACAAAGTCATAATTCACATCCAACAGTCATTTAGAGTCAAAAGATTAAATGTTAAAATGTCATCATTATAGACCATTTTGGGATCGTTCGACAGGTCCGGAGTCATCGTTTTTCATCCGAAAATTGATTTTTTGGACTGTACCAAAAATGATTCAAAATGTCAATTGGATCATGCCTCATGTTGAATAACCACTTTTTAAACCCTCACAGTGACCAAAATTGCCATTTTTACAGAGTTGTGCTTACTCAAAAGCTTCCATTTTGACCCGTTTCAGGCACAGAAATGACTTTAAACACACTTATTTTAGTTGACAATGTCATAATTCACATCCAACAGTCATTTAGAGTCAAAAGATTAAATGTTAAAATTTCATCCATATTGACCATTTTGGGATCGTTTGACAGGTCCGGAGTCATCGTTTTTCATCCGAAAATTGATTTTTTGGACTGTACCAAAAATGATTCAAAATGTCAATTGGATCGTGCCTCATGTTGAATAACCACTTTTTAAACCCTCACAGTGACCAAAATTGCCATTTTTACAGAGTTTTGCTTACTCAAAAGCTTCAATTTTGACCCGTTTCAGGCACAGAAATGACTTTAAACACACTTATTTTAGTTGACAAAGTCATAATTCACATCCAACAGTCATTTAGAGTCAAAAGATTAAATGTTAAAATGTCATCATTATAGACCATTTTGGGATCGTTCGACAGGTCCAGAGTCATCGTTTTTCATCTGAAAATTGATTTTTTGGACTGTACCAAAAATGATTCAAAATGTCAATTGGATCATGCCTCATGTTGAATAACCACTTTTTAAACCCTCACAGTGACCAAAATTGCCATTTTTACAGAGTTTTGCTTACTCAAAAGCTTCAATTTTGACCCGTTTCAGGCACAGAAATGACTTTAAACACACTTATTTTAGTTGACAAAGTCATAATTCACATCCAACAGTCATTTAGAGTCAAAAGATTAAATGTTAAAATGTCATCATTATAGACCATTTTGGGATCGTTCGACAGGTCCAGAGTCATCGTTTTTCATCTGAAAATTGATTTTTTGGACTGTACCAAAAATGATTCAAAATGTCAATTGGATCATGCCTCATGTTGAATAACCACTTTTTAAACCCTCACAGTGACCAAAATTGCCATTTTTACAGAGTTTTGCTTACTCAAAAGCTTCCATTTTGACCCGTTTCAGGCAAAGAAATGACTTTAAACACACTCATTTTAGTTGACAAAGTCATAATTCACATCCAACAGTCATTTAGAGTCAAAAGATTAAATGTTAAAATTTCATCCATATTGACCATTTTGGGATCGTTCGACAGGTCCGGAGTCATCGTTTTTCATCCGAAAATTGATTTTTTGGACTGTACCAAAAATGATTCAAAATGTCAATTGGATCATGCCTCATGTTGAATAACCACTTTTTAAACCCTCACAGTGACCAAAATTGCCATTTTTACAGAGTTTTGCTAACTCAAAAGCTTCAATTTTGACCCGTTTCAGGCACAGAAATGACTTTAAACACACTTATTTTAGTTGAAGAAGTCATAATTCACATCCAACAGTTATTTAGAGTCAAAAGATTAAATGTTGAAATTTCATCCATATTGACCATTTTGGGATCGTTCGACAGGTCCGGAGTCATCGTTTTTCATCCGAAAATTGATTTTTCGGACTGTACCAAAGATGATTCAAAATGTCAATTGGATCGTGCCTCATGTTGAATAACCACTTTTTAAACCCTCACAGTGACCAAAATTGCCATTTTTACAGAGTTTTGCTTACTCAAAAGCTTCCATTTTGACCCGTTTCAGGCACAGAAATGACTTTAAACACACTTATTCTAGTTGACAAAGTCATAATTCACATCCAACAGTCATTTAGAGTCAAAAGATTAAATGTTGAAATTTCATCCATATTGACCATTTTGGGATCGTTCGACAGGTCCGGAGTCATCGTTTTTCATCCGAAAATTGATTTTTTGGACTGTACCAAAAATGATTCAAAATGTCAATTGGATCGTGCCTCATGTTGAATAACCACTTTTTAAACCCTCACAGTGACAAAAATTGCCATTTTTACAGAGTTTTGCTTACTCAAAAGCTTCAATTTTGACCCGTTTCAGGCACAGAAATTACTTTAAACACACTTATTCTAGTTGACAAAGTCATAATTCACATCCAACAGTCATTTAGAGTCAAAAGATTAAATGTTAAAATGTCATCATTATAGACCATTTTGGGATCGTTCGACAGGTCCGGAGTCATCGTTTTTCATCCCAAAATTGATTTTTTGGACTGTACCAAAAATGATTCAAAATGTCAATTGGATCGTGCCTCATGTTGAATAACCACTTTTTAAACCCTCACAGTGACAAAAATTGCCATTTTTACAGAGTTTTGCTTACTCAAAAGCTTCAATTTTGACCCGTTTCAGGCACAGAAATGACTTTAAACACACTTATTTTAGTTAACAAAGTCATAATTCACATCTAACAGTCATTTAGAGTCAAAAGATTAAATGTTGAAATTTCATCCATATTGACCATTTTGGGATCGTTCGACAGGTCCGGAGTCATCGTTTTTCATCCGAAAATTGATTTTTTGGGCAGTACCAAAAATGATTCAAAATGTGAATTGGATCATGCCTCATGTTGAATAACCACTTTTTAAACCCTCACAGTGACAAAAATTGCCATTTTTACAGAGTTTTGCTTACTCAAAAGCTTCAATTTTGACCCGTTTCAGGCACAGAAATGACTTTAAACACACTTATTCTAGTTGACAAAGTCATAATTCACATCCAACAGTCATTTAGAGTCAAAAGATTAAATGTTAAAATGTCATCATTATAGACCATTTTGGGATCGTTCGACAGGTCCGGAGTCATCGTTTTTCATCCGAAAATTGATTTTTTGGACTGTACCAAAAATGATTCAAAATGTCAATTGGATCATGCCTCATGTTGAATAACCACTTTTTAAACCCTCACAGTGACCAAAATTGCCATTTTTACAGAGTTTTGCTTACTTAAAAGCTTCCATTTTGACCCGTTTCAGGCACAGAAATGACTTTAAACACACTTATTTTAGTTGACAATGTCATAATTCACATCCAACAGTCATTTAGAGTCAAAAGATTAAATGTTAAAATTTCATCCATATTGACTATTTTGGGATCGTTTGACAGGTCTGGAGTCATCGTTTTTCATCCGAAAATTGATTTTTTGGACTGTACCAAAAATGATTCAAAATGTCAATTGGATCGTGCCTCATGTTGAATAACCACTTTTTAAACCCTCACAGTGACCAAAATTGCCATTTTTACAGAGTTTTGCTTACTCAAAAGCTTCAATTTTGACCCGTTTCAGGCACAGAAATGACTTTAAACACACTTATTTTAGTTGACAAAGTCATAATTCACATCCAACAGTCATTTAGAGTCAAAAGATTAAATGTTAAAATTTCATCCATATTGACCATTTTGGGATCGTTTGACAGGTCCGGAGTCATCGTTTTTCATCCGTAAATTGATTTTTTGGACTGTACCAAAAATGATTCAAAATGTCAATTGGATCGTGCCTCATGTTGAATAACCACTTTTTAAACCCTCACAGTGACCAAAATTGCCATTTTTACAGAGTTTTGCTTACTCAAAAGCTTCAATTTTGACCCGTTTCAGGCACAGAAATGACTTTAAACACACTTATTTTAGTTGACAAAGTCATAATTCACATCCAACAGTCATTTAGAGTCAAAAGATTAAATGTTAAAATGTCATCATTATAGACCATTTTGGGATCGTTCGACAGGTCCAGAGTCATCGTTTTTCATCTGAAAATTGATTTTTTGGACTGTACCAAAAATGATTCAAAATGTCAATTGGATCATGCCTCATGTTGAATAACCACTTTTTAAACCCTCACAGTGACCAAAATTGCCATTTTTACAGAGTTTTGCTAACTCAAAAGCTTCAATTTTGACCCGTTTCAGGCACAGAAATGACTTTAAACACACTTATTTTAGTTGAAGAAGTCATAATTCACATCCAACAGTTATTTAGAGTCAAAAGATTAAATGTTGAAATTTCATCCATATTGACCATTTTGGGATCGTTCGACAGGTCCGGAGTCATCGTTTTTCATCCGAAAATTGATTTTTCGGACTGTACCAAAGATGATTCAAAATGTCAATTGGATCGTGCCTCATGTTGAATAACCACTTTTTAAACCCTCACAGTGACCAAAATTGCCATTTTTACAGAGTTTTGCTTACTCAAAAGCTTCCATTTTGACCCGTTTCAGGCACAGAAATGACTTTAAACACACTTATTCTAGTTGACAAAGTCATAATTCACATCCAACAGTCATTTAGAGTCAAAAGATTAAATGTTGAAATTTCATCCATATTGACCATTTTGGGATCGTTCGACAGGTCCGGAGTCATCGTTTTTCATCCGAAAATTGATTTTTTGGACTGTACCAAAAATGATTCAAAATGTCAATTGGATCGTGCCTCATGTTGAATAACCACTTTTTAAACCCTCACAGTGACCAAAATTGCCATTTTTACAGAGTTGTGCTTACTCAAAAGCTTCCATTTTGACCCGTTTCAGGCACAGAAATGACTTTAAACACACTTATTTTAGTTGACAATGTCATAATTCACATCCAACAGTCATTTAGAGTCAAAAGATTAAATGTTAAAATTTCATCCATATTGACCATTTTGGGATCGTTCGACAGGTCCGGAGTCATCGTTTTTCATCCGAAAATTGATTTTTTGGACTGTACCAAAAATGATTCAAAATGTCAATTGGATCGTGCCTCATGTTGAATAACCACTTTTTAAACCCTCACAGTGACCAAAATTGCCATTTTTACAGAGTTTTGCTTACTCAAAAGCTTCAATTTTGACCCGTTTCAGGCACAGAAATGACTTTAAACACACTTATTTTAGTTGACAAAGTCATAATTCACATCCAACAGTCATTTAGAGTCAAAAGATTAAATGTTAAAATGTCATCATTATAGACCATTTTGGGATCGTTCGACAGGTCCAGAGTCATCGTTTTTCATCTGAAAATTGATTTTTTGGACTGTACCAAAAATGATTCAAAATGTCAATTGGATCATGCCTCATGTTGAATAACCACTTTTTAAACCCTCACAGTGACCAAAATTGCCATTTTTACAGAGTTTTGCTTACTCAAAAGCTTCCATTTTGACCCGTTTCAGGCAAAGAAATGACTTTAAACACACTCATTTTAGTTGACAAAGTCATAATTCACATCCAACAGTCATTTAGAGTCAAAAGATTAAATGTTAAAATTTCATCCATATTGACCATTTTGGGATCGTTCGACAGGTCCGGAGTCATCGTTTTTCATCCGAAAATTGATTTTTTGGACTGTACCAAAAATGATTCAAAATGTCAATTGGATCATGCCTCATGTTGAATAACCACTTTTTAAACCCTCACAGTGACCAAAATTGCCATTTTTACAGAGTTTTGCTAACTCAAAAGCTTCAATTTTGACCCGTTTCAGGCACAGAAATGACTTTAAACACACTTATTTTAGTTGAAGAAGTCATAATTCACATCCAACAGTTATTTAGAGTCAAAAGATTAAATGTTGAAATTTCATCCATATTGACCATTTTGGGATCGTTCGACAGGTCCGGCCGGAGTCATCGTTTTTCATCCGAAAATTGATTTTTCGGACTGTACCAAAGATGATTCAAAATGTCAATTGGATCGTGCCTCATGTTGAATAACCACTTTTTAAACCCTCACAGTGACCAAAATTGCCATTTTTACAGAGTTTTGCTTACTCAAAAGCTTCCATTTTGACCCGTTTCAGGCACAGAAATGACTTTAAACACACTTATTCTAGTTGACAAAGTCATAATTCACATCCAACAGTCATTTAGAGTCAAAAGATTAAATGTTGAAATTTCATCCATATTGACCATTTTGGGATCGTTCGACAGGTCCGGAGTCATCGTTTTTCATCCGAAAATTGATTTTTTGGACTGTACCAAAAATGATTCAAAATGTCAATTGGATCGTGCCTCATGTTGAATAACCACTTTTTAAACCCTCACAGTGACAAAAATTGCCATTTTTACAGAGTTTTGCTTACTCAAAAGCTTCAATTTTGACCCGTTTCAGGCACAGAAATTACTTTAAACACACTTATTCTAGTTGACAAAGTCATAATTCACATCCAACAGTCATTTAGAGTCAAAAGATTAAATGTTGAAATTTCATCCATATTGACCATTTTGGGATCGTTCGACAGGTCCGGAGTCATCGTTTTTCATCCGAAAATTGATTTTTTGGGCAGTACCAAAAATGATTCAAAATGTGAATTGGATCATGCCTCATGTTGAATAACCACTTTTTAAACCCTCACAGTGACCAAAATTGCCATTTTTACAGAGTTTTGCTTACTCAAAAGCTTCAATTTTGACCCGTTTCAGGCACAGAAATGACTTTAAACACACTTATTTTAGTTGACAAAGTCATAATTCACATCCAACAGTCATTTAGAGTCAAAAGATTAAATGTTGAAATTTCATCCATATTGACCATTTTGGGATCGTTCGACAGGTCCGGAGTCATCGTTTTTCATCCGAAAATTTATTTTTTGGACTGTACCAAAAATGATTCAAAATGTCAATTGGATCATGCCTCATGTTGAATAACCACTTTTTAAACCCTCACAGTGACCAAAATTGCCATTTTTACAGAGTTTTGCTTACTCAAAAGCTTCAATTTTGACCCGTTTCAGGCACAGAAATGACTTTAAACACACTTATTTTAGTTAACAAAGTCATAATTCACATCCAACAGTCATTTATAGTCAAGAGATTAAATGTTGAAATTTCATCATTATAGACCATTTTGGGATCGTTCGACAGGTCCGGAGTCATCGTTTTTCATCCGAAAATTGATTTTTTGGACTGTACCAAAAATGATTCAAAATGTCAATTGGATCATGCCTCATGTTGAATAACCACTTTTTAAACCCTCACAGTGACCATAATTGCCATTTTTACAGAGTTTTGCTTACTCAAAAGCTTCCATTTTGACCCGTTTCAGGCACAGAAATGACTTTAAACACACTTATTTTAGTTGACCATGTCATAATTCACATCCAACAGTCATTTAGAGTCAAAAGATTAAATGTTAAAATTTCATCCATATTGACCATTTTGGGATCGTTTGACAGGTCCGGAGTCATCGTTTTTCATCCGAAAATTGATTTTTTGGACTGTACCAAAAATGATTCAAAATGTCAATTGGATCATGCCTCATGTTGAATAACCACTTTTTAAACCCTCACAGTGACCAAAATTGCCATTTTTACAGAGTCTTGCTTACTCAAAAGCTTCAATTTTGACCCGTTTCAGGCACAGAAATGACTTTAAACACACTTATTTTAGTTGACAAAGTCATAATTCACATCCAACAGTCATTTAGAGTCAAAAGATTAAATGTTAAAATGTCATAATTATAGAGCATTTTGGGATCGTTCGACAGGTCCGGAGTCATCGTTTTTCATCCGAAAATTGATTTTTTGGACTGTACCAAAAATGATTTAAAATGTCAATTGGATCGTGCCTCATGTTGAATAACCACTTTTTCAACCCTCACAGTGACCAAAATTCCATTTTTACAGAGTTTTGCTTACTTAAAAGCTTCAATTTTGACCCGTTTCAGGCACAGAAATGACTTTAAACACACTTATTCTAGTTGACAAAGTCATAATTCACATCCAACAGTCATTTAGAGTCAAAAGATTAAATGTTAAAATGTCATCATTATAGACCATTTTGGGATCGTTCGACAGGTCCGGAGTCATCGTTTTTCATCTGAAAATTGATTTTTTGGACTGTACCAAAAATGATTCAAAATGTCAATTGGATCATGCCTCATGTTGAATAACCACTTTTTAAACCCTCACAGTGACCAAAATTGCCATTTTTACAGAGTTTTGCTTACTCAAAAGCTTCCATTTTGACCCGTTTCAGGCACAGAAATGACTTTAAACACACTTATTCTAGTTGACAAAGTCATAATTCACATCCAACAGTCATTTAGAGTCAAAAGCCTAAATGTTAAAATTTCATCCATATTGACCATTTTGGGATCGTTCGACAGGTCCGGAGTCATCGTTTTTCATCCTAAAATTGATTTTTTGGACTGTACCAAAAATGATTCAAAATGTCAATTGGATCATGCCTCATGTTGAATAGCCACTTTTTAAACCCTCACAGTGACCAAAATTGCCATTTTTACAGAGTTTTGCTTACTCAAAAGCTTCAATTTTGACCCGTTTCAGGCACAGAAATGACTTTAAACACACTTATTTTAGTTGACAAAGTCATAATTCACATCCAACAGTCATTTAGAGTCAAAAGATTAAATGTTGAAAATTCACCCATATTGACCATTTTGGGATCGTTCGACAGGTCCGGAGTCATCGTTTTACATCCGAAAATTGATTTTTTGGACTGTACCAAAAATGATTCAAAATGTCAATTGGATCATGCCTCATGTTGAATAACCACTTTTTAAACCCTCACAGTGACCAAAATTGCCATTTTTACAGAGTTTTGCTTACTCAAAAGCTTCCATTTTGACCCGTTTCAGGCACAGAAATGACTTTAAACACACTTATTCTAGTTGACAAAGTCATAATTCACATCCAACAGTCATTTAGAGTCAAAAGCCTAAATGTTAAAATTTCATCCATATTGACCATTTTGGGATCGTTCGACAGGTCCGGAGTCATCGTTTTTCATCCTAAAATTGATTTTTTGGACTGTACCAAAAATGATTCAAAATGTCAATTGGATCATGCCTCATGTTGAATAGCCACTTTTTAAACCCTCACAGTGACCAAAATTGCCATTTTTACAGAGTTTTGCTTACTCAAAAGCTTCAATTTTGACCCGTTTCAGGCACAGAAATGACTTTAAACACACTTATTTTAGTTGACAAAGTCATAATTCACATCCAACAGTCATTTAGAGTCAAAAGATTAAATGTTGAAAATTCACCCATATTGACCATTTTGGGATCGTTCGACAGGTCCGGAGTCATCGTTTTACATCCGAAAATTGATTTTTTGGACTGTACCAAAAATGATTCAAAATGTCAATTGGATCATGCCTCATGTTGAATAACCACTTTTTAAACCCTCACAGTGACCAAAATTGCCATTTTTACAGAGTTTTGCTTACTCAAAAGCTTCAATTTTGACCCGTTTCAGGCACAGAAATGACTTTAAACACACTTATTTTAGTTGACAAAGTCATAATTCACATTCAACAGTCATTTATAGTCAAAAGATTAAATGTTGAAATTTCATCATTATAGACCATTTTGGGATCGTTTGACAGGTCCGGAGTCATCGTTTTTCATCCGAAAATAGATTTTTTGGACTGTACCAAAAATGATTCAAAATGTCAATTGGATCATGCCTCATGTTGAATAACCACTTTTTAAACCCACACAGTGACCAAAATTGCCATTTTTAACAGAGTTTTGCTTACTCAAAAGCTTCAATTTTGACCCGTTTCAGGCACAGAAATGACTTTAAACACACTTATTTTAGTTGACAAAGTCATAATTCACATCCAACAGTCATTTAGAGTCAAAAGATTAAATGTTGAAATTTCATCCATATTGACCATTTTGGGATTGTTCGACAGGTCCGGAGTCATCGTTTTTCATCCGAAAATTGATTTTTTGGGCAGTACCAAAAATGATTCAAAATGTTAATTGGATCATGCCTCATGTTGAATAACCACTTTTTAAACCCTCACAGTGACCAAAATTGCCATTTTTACAGAGTTTTGCTTACTCAAAAGCTTCAATTTTGACCCGTTTCAGGCACAGAAATGACTTTAAACACACTTATTTTAGTTGACAAAGTCATAATTCACATCCAACAGTCATTTAGAGTCAAAAGATTAAATGTTGAAATTTCATCCATATTGACCATTTTGGGATCGTTCGACAGGTCCGGAGTCATCGTTTTTCATCCGAAAATTGATTTTTTGGACTGTACCAAAAATGATTCAAAATGTCAATTGGATCGTGCCTCATGTTGAATAACCACTTTTTAAACCCTCACAGTGACAAAAATTGCCATTTTTACAGAGTTTTGCTTACTCAAAAGCTTCAATTTTGACCCGTTTCAGGCACAGAAATGACTTTAAACACACTTATTCTAGTTGACAAAGTCATAATTCACATCCAACAGTCATTTAGAGTCAAAAGATTAAATGTTAAAATGTCATCATTATAGACCATTTTGGGATCGTTCGACAGGTCCGGAGTCATCGTTTTTCATCCGAAAATTGATTTTTTGGACTGTACCAAAAATGATTCAAAATGTCAATTGGATCATGCCTCATGTTGAATAACCACTTTTTAAACCCTCACAGTGACCAAAATTGCCATTTTTACAGAGTTGTGCTTACTCAAAAGCTTCCATTTTGACCCGTTTCAGGCACAGAAATGACTTTAAACACACTTATTTTAGTTGACAATGTCATAATTCACATCCAACAGTCATTTAGAGTCAAAAGATTAAATGTTAAAATTTCATCCATATTGACCATTTTGCGATCGTTTGACAGGTCCGGAGTCATCGTTTTTCATCCGAAAATTGATTTTTTGGACTGTACCAAAAATGATTCAAAATGTCAATTGGATCGTGCCTCATGTTGAATAACCACTTTTTAAACCCTCACAGTGACCAAAATTGCCATTTTTACAGAGTTTTGCTTACTCAAAAGCTTCAATTTTGACCCGTTTCAGGCACAGAAATGACTTTAAACACACTTATTTTAGTTGACAAAGTCATAATTCACATCCAACAGTCATTTAGAGTCAAAAGATTAAATGTTAAAATGTCATCATTATAGACCATTTTGGGATCGTTCGACAGGTCCAGAGTCATCGTTTTTCATCTGAAAATTGATTTTTTGGACTGTACCAAAAATGATTCAAAATGTCAATTGGATCATGCCTCATGTTGAATAACCACTTTTTAAACCCTCACAGTGACCAAAATTGCCATTTTTACAGAGTTTTGCTTACTCAAAAGCTTCCATTTTGACCCGTTTCAGGCAAAGAAATGACTTTAAACACACTCATTTTAGTTGACAAAGTCATAATTCACATCCAACAGTCATTTAGAGTCAAAAGATTAAATGTTAAAATTTCATCCATATTGACCATTTTGGGATCGTTCGACAGGTCCGGAGTCATCGTTTTTCATCCGAAAATTGATTTTTTGGACTGTACCAAAAATGATTCAAAATGTCAATTGGATCATGCCTCATGTTGAATAACCACTTTTTAAACCCTCACAGTGACCAAAATTGCCATTTTTACAGAGTTTTGCTAACTCAAAAGCTTCAATTTTGACCCGTTTCAGGCACAGAAATGACTTTAAACACACTTATTTTAGTTGAAGAAGTCATAATTCACATCCAACAGTTATTTAGAGTCAAAAGATTAAATGTTGAAATTTCATCCATATTGACCATTTTGGGATCGTTCGACAGGTCCGGAGTCATCGTTTTTCATCCGAAAATTGATTTTTCGGACTGTACCAAAGATGATTCAAAATGTCAATTGGATCGTGCCTCATGTTGAATAACCACTTTTTAAACCCTCACAGTGACCAAAATTGCCATTTTTACAGAGTTTTGCTTACTCAAAAGCTTCCATTTTGACCCGTTTCAGGCACAGAAATGACTTTAAACACACTTATTCTAGTTGACAAAGTCATAATTCACATCCAACAGTCATTTAGAGTCAAAAGATTAAATGTTGAAATTTCATCCATATTGACCATTTTGGGATCGTTCGACAGGTCCGGAGTCATCGTTTTTCATCCGAAAATTGATTTTTTGGACTGTACCAAAAATGATTCAAAATGTCAATTGGATCGTGCCTCATGTTGAATAACCACTTTTTAAACCCTCACAGTGACAAAAATTGCCATTTTTACAGAGTTTTGCTTACTCAAAAGCTTCAATTTTGACCCGTTTCAGGCACAGAAATTACTTTAAACACACTTATTCTAGTTGACAAAGTCATAATTCACATCCAACAGTCATTTAGAGTCAAAAGATTAAATGTTAAAATGTCATCATTATAGACCATTTTGGGATCGTTCGACAGGTCCGGAGTCATCGTTTTTCATCCCAAAATTGATTTTTTGGACTGTACCAAAAATGATTCAAAATGTCAATTGGATCGTGCCTCATGTTGAATAACCACTTTTTAAACCCTCACAGTGACAAAAATTGCCATTTTTACCGAGTTTTGCTTACTCAAAAGCTTCAATTTTGACCCGTTTCAGGCACAGAAATGACTTTAAACACACTTATTTTAGTTAACAAAGTCATAATTCACATCTAACAGTCATTTAGAGTCAAAAGATTAAATGTTGAAATTTCATCCATATTGACCATTTTGGGATCGTTCGACAGGTCCGGAGTCATCGTTTTTCATCCGAAAATTGATTTTTTGGGCAGTACCAAAAATGATTCAAAATGTGAATTGGATCATGCCTCATGTTGAATAACCACTTTTTAAACCCTCACAGTGACAAAAATTGCCATTTTTACAGAGTTTTGCTTACTCAAAAGCTTCAATTTTGACCCGTTTCAGGCACAGAAATGACTTTAAACACACTTATTCTAGTTGACAAAGTCATAATTCACATCCAACAGTCATTTAGAGTCAAAAGATTAAATGTTAAAATGTCATCATTATAGACCATTTTGGGATCGTTCGACAGGTCCGGAGTCATCGTTTTTCATCCGAAAATTGATTTTTTGGACTGTACCAAAAATGATTCAAAATGTCAATTGGATCATGCCTCATGTTGAATAACCACTTTTTAAACCCTCACAGTGACCAAAATTGCCATTTTTACAGAGTTTTGCTTACTTAAAAGCTTCCATTTTGACCCGTTTCAGGCACAGAAATGACTTTAAACACACTTATTTTAGTTGACAATGTCATAATTCACATCCAACAGTCATTTAGAGTCAAAAGATTAAATGTTAAAATTTCATCCATATTGACCATTTTGGGATCGTTTGACAGGTCTGGAGTCATCGTTTTTCATCCGAAAATTGATTTTTTGGACTGTACCAAAAATGATTCAAAATGTCAATTGGATCGTGCCTCATGTTGAATAACCACTTTTTAAACCCTCACAGTGACCAAAATTGCCATTTTTACAGAGTTTTGCTTACTCAAAAGCTTCAATTTTGACCCGTTTCAGGCACAGAAATGACTTTAAACACACTTATTTTAGTTGACAAAGTCATAATTCACATCCAACAGTCATTTAGAGTCAAAAGATTAAATGTTAAAATTTCATCCATATTGACCATTTTGGGATCGTTTGACAGGTCCGGAGTCATCGTTTTTCATCCGAAAATTGATTTTTTGGACTGTACCAAAAATGATTCAAAATGTCAATTGGATCGTGCCTCATGTTGAATAACCACTTTTTAAACCCTCACAGTGACCAAAATTGCCATTTTTACAGAGTTTTGCTTACTCAAAAGCTTCAATTTTGACCCGTTTCAGGCACAGAAATGACTTTAAACACACTTATTTTAGTTGACAAAGTCATAATTCACATCCAACAGTCATTTAGAGTCAAAAGATTAAATGTTAAAATGTCATCATTATAGACCATTTTGGGATCGTTCGACAGGTCCAGAGTCATCGTTTTTCATCTGAAAATTGATTTTTTGGACTGTACCAAAAATGATTCAAAATGTCAATTGGATCATGCCTCATGTTGAATAACCACTTTTTAAACCCTCACAGTGACCAAAATTGCCATTTTTACAGAGTTTTGCTTACTCAAAAGCTTCCATTTTGACCCGTTTCAGGCAAAGAAATGACTTTAAACACACTCATTTTAGTTGACAAAGTCATAATTCACATCCAACAGTCATTTAGAGTCAAAAGATTAAATGTTAAAATTTCATCCATATTGACCATTTTGGGATCGTTCGACAGGTCCGGAGTCATCGTTTTTCATCCGAAAATTGATTTTTTGGACTGTACCAAAAATGATTCAAAATGTCAATTGGATCATGCCTCATGTTGAATAACCACTTTTTAAACCCTCACAGTGACCAAAATTGCCATTTTTACAGAGTTTTGCTAACTCAAAAGCTTCAATTTTGACCCGTTTCAGGCACAGAAATGACTTTAAACACACTTATTTTAGTTGAAGAAGTCATAATTCACATCCAACAGTTATTTAGAGTCAAAAGATTAAATGTTGAAATTTCATCCATATTGACCATTTTGGGATCGTTCGACAGGTCCGGAGTCATCGTTTTTCATCCGAAAATTGATTTTTCGGACTGTACCAAAGATGATTCAAAATGTCAATTGGATCGTGCCTCATGTTGAATAACCACTTTTTAAACCCTCACAGTGACCAAAATTGCCATTTTTACAGAGTTTTGCTTACTCAAAAGCTTCCATTTTGACCCGTTTCAGGCACAGAAATGACTTTAAACACACTTATTCTAGTTGACAAAGTCATAATTCACATCCAACAGTCATTTAGAGTCAAAAGATTAAATGTTGAAATTTCATCCATATTGACCATTTTGGGATCGTTCGACAGGTCCGGAGTCATCGTTTTTCATCCGAAAATTGATTTTTTGGACTGTACCAAAAATGATTCAAAATGTCAATTGGATCGTGCCTCATGTTGAATAACCACTTTTTAAACCCTCACAGTGACCAAAATTGCCATTTTTACAGAGTTGTGCTTACTCAAAAGCTTCCATTTTGACCCGTTTCAGGCACAGAAATGACTTTAAACACACTTATTTTAGTTGACAATGTCATAATTCACATCCAACAGTCATTTAGAGTCAAAAGATTAAATGTTAAAATTTCATCCATATTGACCATTTTGGGATCGTTTGACAGGTCCGGAGTCATCGTTTTTCATCCGAAAATTGATTTTTTGGACTGTACCAAAAATGATTCAAAATGTCAATTGGATCGTGCCTCATGTTGAATAACCACTTTTTAAACCCTCACAGTGACCAAAATTGCCATTTTTACAGAGTTTTGCTTACTCAAAAGCTTCAATTTTGACCCGTTTCAGGCACAGAAATGACTTTAAACACACTTATTTTAGTTGACAAAGTCATAATTCACATCCAACAGTCATTTAGAGTCAAAAGATTAAATGTTAAAATGTCATCATTATAGACCATTTTGGGATCGTTCGACAGGTCCAGAGTCATCGTTTTTCATCTGAAAATTGATTTTTTGGACTGTACCAAAAATGATTCAAAATGTCAATTGGATCATGCCTCATGTTGAATAACCACTTTTTAAACCCTCACAGTGACCAAAATTGCCATTTTTACAGAGTTTTGCTTACTCAAAAGCTTCCATTTTGACCCGTTTCAGGCACAGAAATGACTTTAAACACACTTATTCTAGTTGACAAAGTCATAATTCACATCCAACAGTCATTTAGAGTCAAAAGATTAAATGTTGAAATTTCATCCATATTGACCATTTTGGGATCGTTCGACAGGTCCGGAGTCATCGTTTTTCATCCGAAAATTGATTTTTTGGACTGTACCAAAAATGATTCAAAATGTCAATTGGATCGTGCCTCATGTTGAATAACCACTTTTTAAACCCTCACAGTGACAAAAATTGCCATTTTTACAGAGTTTTGCTTACTCAAAAGCTTCAATTTTGACCCGTTTCAGGCACAGAAATTACTTTAAACACACTTATTCTAGTTGACAAAGTCATAATTCACATCCAACAGTCATTTAGAGTCAAAAGATTAAATGTTAAAATGTCATCATTATAGACCATTTTGGGATCGTTCGACAGGTCCGGAGTCATCGTTTTTCATCCCAAAATTGATTTTTTGGACTGTACCAAAAATGATTCAAAATGTCAATTGGATCGTGCCTCATGTTGAATAACCACTTTTTAAACCCTCACAGTGACAAAAATTGCCATTTTTACAGAGTTTTGCTTACTCAAAAGCTTCAATTTTGACCCGTTTCAGGCACAGAAATGACTTTAAACACACTTATTTTAGTTAACAAAGTCATAATTCACATCTAACAGTCATTTAGAGTCAAAAGATTAAATGTTGAAATTTCATCCATATTGACCATTTTGGGATCGTTCGACAGGTCCGGAGTCATCGTTTTTCATCCGAAAATTGATTTTTTGGGCAGTACCAAAAATGATTCAAAATGTGAATTGGATAATGCCTCATGTTGAATAACCACTTTTTAAACCCTCACAGTGACAAAAATTGCCATTTTTACAGAGTTTTGCTTACTCAAAAGCTTCAATTTTGACCCGTTTCAGGCACAGAAATGACTTTAAACACACTTATTTTAGTTGACAAAGTCATAATTCACATCCAACAGTCATTTAGAGTCAAAAGATTAAATGTTAAAATGTCATTATTATAGACCATTTTGGGATCGTTCGACAGGTCCGGAGTCATCGTTTTTCAGCCGAAAATTGATTTTTTGGACTGTACCAAAAATGATTCAAAATGTCAATTGGATCATGCCTCATGTTGAATAACCACTTTTTAAACCCTCACAGTGACCAAAATTGCCATTTTTACAGAGTTTTGCTTACTTAAAAGCTTCCATTTTGACCCGTTTCAGGCACAGAAATGACTTTAAACACACTTATTTTAGTTGACAAAGTCATAATTCACATCCAACAGTCATTTAGAGTCAAAAGATTAAATGTTAAAATTTCATCCATATTGACCATTTTGGGATCGTTTGACAGGTCCGGAGTCATCGTTTTTCATCCGAAAATAGATTTTTTGGACTGTACCAAAAATGATTCAAAATGTCAATTGGATCATGCCTCATGTTGAATAACCACTTTTTAAACCCACACAGTGACCAAAATTGCCATTTTTAACAGAGTTTTGCTTACTCAAAAGCTTCAATTTTGACCCGTTTCAGGCACAGAAATGACTTTAAACACACTTATTTTAGTTGACAAAGTCATAATTCACATCCAACAGTCATTTAGAGTCAAAAGATTAAATGTTGAAATTTCATCCATATTGACCATTTTGGGATCGTTCGACAGGTCCGGAGTCATCGTTTTTCATCCGAAAATTGATTTTTTGGACTGTACCAAAAATGATTCAAAATGTCAATTGGATCGTGCCTCATGTTGAATAACCACTTTTTAAACCCTCACAGTGACAAAAATTGCCATTTTTACAGAGTTTTGCTTACTCAAAAGCTTCAATTTTGACCCGTTTCAGGCACAGAAATGACTTTAAACACACTTATTCTAGTTGACAAAGTCATAATTCACATCCAACAGTCATTTAGAGTCAAAAGATTAAATGTTAAAATGTCATCATTATAGACCATTTTGGGATCGTTCGACAGGTCCGGAGTCATCGTTTTTCATCCGAAAATTGATTTTTTGGACTGTACCAAAAATGATTCAAAATGTCAATTGGATCATGCCTCATGTTGAATAACCACTTTTTAAACCCTCACAGTGACCAAAATTGCCATTTTTACAGAGTTGTGCTTACTCAAAAGCTTCCATTTTGACCCGTTTCAGGCACAGAAATGACTTTAAACACACTTATTTTAGTTGACAATGTCATAATTCACATCCAACAGTCATTTAGAGTCAAAAGATTAAATGTTAAAATTTCATCCATATTGACCATTTTGGGATCGTTTGACAGGTCCGGAGTCATCGTTTTTCATCCGAAAATTGATTTTTTGGACTGTACCAAAAATGATTCAAAATGTCAATTGGATCGTGCCTCATGTTGAATAACCACTTTTTAAACCCTCACAGTGACCAAAATTGCCATTTTTACAGAGTTTTGCTTACTCAAAAGCTTCAATTTTGACCCGTTTCAGGCACAGAAATGACTTTAAACACACTTATTTTAGTTGACAAAGTCATAATTCACATCCAACAGTCATTTAGAGTCAAAAGATTAAATGTTAAAATGTCATCATTATAGACCATTTTGGGATCGTTCGACAGGTCCAGAGTCATCGTTTTTCATCTGAAAATTGATTTTTTGGACTGTACCAAAAATGATTCAAAATGTCAATTGGATCATGCCTCATGTTGAATAACCACTTTTTAAACCCTCACAGTGACCAAAATTGCCATTTTTACAGAGTTTTGCTTACTCAAAAGCTTCAATTTTGACCCGTTTCAGGCACAGAAATGACTTTAAACACACTTATTTTAGTTGACAAAGTCATAATTCACATCCAACAGTCATTTAGAGTCAAAAGATTAAATGTTAAAATGTCATCATTATAGACCATTTTGGGATCGTTCGACAGGTCCAGAGTCATCGTTTTTCATCTGAAAATTGATTTTTTGGACTGTACCAAAAATGATTCAAAATGTCAATTGGATCATGCCTCATGTTGAATAACCACTTTTTAAACCCTCACAGTGACCAAAATTGCCATTTTTACAGAGTTTTGCTTACTCAAAAGCTTCCATTTTGACCCGTTTCAGGCAAAGAAATGACTTTAAACACACTCATTTTAGTTGACAAAGTCATAATTCACATCCAACAGTCATTTAGAGTCAAAAGATTAAATGTTAAAATTTCATCCATATTGACCATTTTGGGATCGTTCGACAGGTCCGGAGTCATCGTTTTTCATCCGAAAATTGATTTTTTGGACTGTACCAAAAATGATTCAAAATGTCAATTGGATCATGCCTCATGTTGAATAACCACTTTTTAAACCCTCACAGTGACCAAAATTGCCATTTTTACAGAGTTTTGCTAACTCAAAAGCTTCAATTTTGACCCGTTTCAGGCACAGAAATGACTTTAAACACACTTATTTTAGTTGAAGAAGTCATAATTCACATCCAACAGTTATTTAGAGTCAAAAGATTAAATGTTGAAATTTCATCCATATTGACCATTTTGGGATCGTTCGACAGGTCCGGAGTCATCGTTTTTCATCCGAAAATTGATTTTTCGGACTGTACCAAAGATGATTCAAAATGTCAATTGGATCGTGCCTCATGTTGAATAACCACTTTTTAAACCCTCACAGTGACCAAAATTGCCATTTTTACAGAGTTTTGCTTACTCAAAAGCTTCCATTTTGACCCGTTTCAGGCACAGAAATGACTTTAAACACACTTATTCTAGTTGACAAAGTCATAATTCACATCCAACAGTCATTTAGAGTCAAAAGATTAAATGTTGAAATTTCATCCATATTGACCATTTTGGGATCGTTCGACAGGTCCGGAGTCATCGTTTTTCATCCGAAAATTGATTTTTTGGACTGTACCAAAAATGATTCAAAATGTCAATTGGATCGTGCCTCATGTTGAATAACCACTTTTTAAACCCTCACAGTGACAAAAATTGCCATTTTTACAGAGTTTTGCTTACTCAAAAGCTTCAATTTTGACCCGTTTCAGGCACAGAAATTACTTTAAACACACTTATTCTAGTTGACAAAGTCATAATTCACATCCAACAGTCATTTAGAGTCAAAAGATTAAATGTTAAAATGTCATCATTATAGACCATTTTGGGATCGTTCGACAGGTCCGGAGTCATCGTTTTTCATCCCAAAATTGATTTTTTGGACTGTACCAAAAATGATTCAAAATGTCAATTGGATCGTGCCTCATGTTGAATAACCACTTTTTAAACCCTCACAGTGACAAAAATTGCCATTTTTACAGAGTTTTGCTTACTCAAAAGCTTCAATTTTGACCCGTTTCAGGCACAGAAATGACTTTAAACACACTTATTTTAGTTAACAAAGTCATAATTCACATCTAACAGTCATTTAGAGTCAAAAGATTAAATGTTGAAATTTCATCCATATTGACCATTTTGGGATCGTTCGACAGGTCCGGAGTCATCGTTTTTCATCCGAAAATTGATTTTTTGGGCAGTACCAAAAATGATTCAAAATGTGAATTGGATCATGCCTCATGTTGAATAACCACTTTTTAAACCCTCACAGTGACAAAAATTGCCATTTTTACAGAGTTTTGCTTACTCAAAAGCTTCAATTTTGACCCGTTTCAGGCACAGAAATGACTTTAAACACACTTATTCTAGTTGACAAAGTCATAATTCACATCCAACAGTCATTTAGAGTCAAAAGATTAAATGTTAAAATGTCATCATTATAGACCATTTTGGGATCGTTCGACAGGTCCGGAGTCATCGTTTTTCATCCGAAAATTGATTTTTTGGACTGTACCAAAAATGATTCAAAATGTCAATTGGATCATGCCTCATGTTGAATAACCACTTTTTAAACCCTCACAGTGACCAAAATTGCCATTTTTACAGAGTTTTGCTTACTCAAAAGCTTCAATTTTGACCCGTTTCAGGCACAGAAATGACTTTAAACACACTTATTTTAGTTGACAAAGTCATAATTCACATCCAACAGTCATTTAGAGTCAAAAGATTAAATGTTAAAATTTCATCCATATTGACCATTTTGGGATCGTTTGACAGGTCCGGAGTCATCGTTTTTCATCCGTAAATTGATTTTTTGGACTGTACCAAAAATGATTCAAAATGTCAATTGGATCGTGCCTCATGTTGAATAACCACTTTTTAAACCCTCACAGTGACCAAAATTGCCATTTTTACAGAGTTTTGCTTACTCAAAAGCTTCAATTTTGACCCGTTTCAGGCACAGAAATGACTTTAAACACACTTATTTTAGTTGACAAAGTCATAATTCACATCCAACAGTCATTTAGAGTCAAAAGATTAAATGTTAAAATGTCATCATTATAGACCATTTTGGGATCGTTCGACAGGTCCAGAGTCATCGTTTTTCATCTGAAAATTGATTTTTTGGACTGTACCAAAAATGATTCAAAATGTCAATTGGATCATGCCTCATGTTGAATAACCACTTTTTAAACCCTCACAGTGACCAAAATTGCCATTTTTACAGAGTTTTGCTAACTCAAAAGCTTCAATTTTGACCCGTTTCAGGCACAGAAATGACTTTAAACACACTTATTTTAGTTGAAGAAGTCATAATTCACATCCAACAGTTATTTAGAGTCAAAAGATTAAATGTTGAAATTTCATCCATATTGACCATTTTGGGATCGTTCGACAGGTCCGGAGTCATCGTTTTTCATCCGAAAATTGATTTTTCGGACTGTACCAAAGATGATTCAAAATGTCAATTGGATCGTGCCTCATGTTGAATAACCACTTTTTAAACCCTCACAGTGACCAAAATTGCCATTTTTACAGAGTTTTGCTTACTCAAAAGCTTCCATTTTGACCCGTTTCAGGCACAGAAATGACTTTAAACACACTTATTCTAGTTGACAAAGTCATAATTCACATCCAACAGTCATTTAGAGTCAAAAGATTAAATGTTGAAATTTCATCCATATTGACCATTTTGGGATCGTTCGACAGGTCCGGAGTCATCGTTTTTCATCCGAAAATTGATTTTTTGGACTGTACCAAAAATGATTCAAAATGTCAATTGGATCGTGCCTCATGTTGAATAACCACTTTTTAAACCCTCACAGTGACCAAAATTGCCATTTTTACAGAGTTGTGCTTACTCAAAAGCTTCCATTTTGACCCGTTTCAGGCACAGAAATGACTTTAAACACACTTATTTTAGTTGACAATGTCATAATTCACATCCAACAGTCATTTAGAGTCAAAAGATTAAATGTTAAAATTTCATCCATATTGACCATTTTGGGATCGTTTGACAGGTCCGGAGTCATCGTTTTTCATCCGAAAATTGATTTTTTGGACTGTACCAAAAATGATTCAAAATGTCAATTGGATCGTGCCTCATGTTGAATAACCACTTTTTAAACCCTCACAGTGACCAAAATTGCCATTTTTACAGAGTTTTGCTTACTCAAAAGCTTCAATTTTGACCCGTTTCAGGCACAGAAATGACTTTAAACACACTTATTTTAGTTGACAAAGTCATAATTCACATCCAACAGTCATTTAGAGTCAAAAGATTAAATGTTAAAATGTCATCATTATAGACCATTTTGGGATCGTTCGACAGGTCCAGAGTCATCGTTTTTCATCTGAAAATTGATTTTTTGGACTGTACCAAAAATGATTCAAAATGTCAATTGGATCATGCCTCATGTTGAATAACCACTTTTTAAACCCTCACAGTGACCAAAATTGCCATTTTTACAGAGTTTTGCTTACTCAAAAGCTTCCATTTTGACCCGTTTCAGGCAAAGAAATGACTTTAAACACACTCATTTTAGTTGACAAAGTCATAATTCACATCCAACAGTCATTTAGAGTCAAAAGATTAAATGTTAAAATTTCATCCATATTGACCATTTTGGGATCGTTCGACAGGTCCGGAGTCATCGTTTTTCATCCGAAAATTGATTTTTTGGACTGTACCAAAAATGATTCAAAATGTCAATTGGATCATGCCTCATGTTGAATAACCACTTTTTAAACCCTCACAGTGACCAAAATTGCCATTTTTACAGAGTTTTGCTAACTCAAAAGCTTCAATTTTGACCCGTTTCAGGCACAGAAATGACTTTAAACACACTTATTTTAGTTGAAGAAGTCATAATTCACATCCAACAGTTATTTAGAGTCAAAAGATTAAATGTTGAAATTTCATCCATATTGACCATTTTGGGATCGTTCGACAGGTCCGGCCGGAGTCATCGTTTTTCATCCGAAAATTGATTTTTCGGACTGTACCAAAGATGATTCAAAATGTCAATTGGATCGTGCCTCATGTTGAATAACCACTTTTTAAACCCTCACAGTGACCAAAATTGCCATTTTTACAGAGTTTTGCTTACTCAAAAGCTTCCATTTTGACCCGTTTCAGGCACAGAAATGACTTTAAACACACTTATTCTAGTTGACAAAGTCATAATTCACATCCAACAGTCATTTAGAGTCAAAAGATTAAATGTTGAAATTTCATCCATATTGACCATTTTGGGATCGTTCGACAGGTCCGGAGTCATCGTTTTTCATCCGAAAATTGATTTTTTGGACTGTACCAAAAATGATTCAAAATGTCAATTGGATCGTGCCTCATGTTGAATAACCACTTTTTAAACCCTCACAGTGACAAAAATTGCCATTTTTACAGAGTTTTGCTTACTCAAAAGCTTCAATTTTGACCCGTTTCAGGCACAGAAATTACTTTAAACACACTTATTCTAGTTGACAAAGTCATAATTCACATCCAACAGTCATTTAGAGTCAAAAGATTAAATGTTGAAATTTCATCCATATTGACCATTTTGGGATCGTTCGACAGGTCCGGAGTCATCGTTTTTCATCCGAAAATTGATTTTTTGGGCAGTACCAAAAATGATTCAAAATGTGAATTGGATCATGCCTCATGTTGAATAACCACTTTTTAAACCCTCACAGTGACCAAAATTGCCATTTTTACAGAGTTTTGCTTACTCAAAAGCTTCAATTTTGACCCGTTTCAGGCACAGAAATGACTTTAAACACACTTATTTTAGTTAACAAAGTCATAATTCACATCCAACAGTCATTTATAGTCAAGAGATTAAATGTTGAAATTTCATCATTATAGACCATTTTGGGATCGTTCGACAGGTCCGGAGTCATCGTTTTTCATCCGAAAATTGATTTTTTGGACTGTACCAAAAATGATTCAAAATGTCAATTGGATCATGCCTCATGTTGAATAACCACTTTTTAAACCCTCACAGTGACCATAATTGCCATTTTTACAGAGTTTTGCTTACTCAAAAGCTTCCATTTTGACCCGTTTCAGGCACAGAAATGACTTTAAACACACTTATTTTAGTTGACCATGTCATAATTCACATCCAACAGTCATTTAGAGTCAAAAGATTAAATGTTAAAATTTCATCCATATTGACCATTTTGGGATCGTTTGACAGGTCCGGAGTCATCGTTTTTCATCCGAAAATTGATTTTTTGGACTGTACCAAAAATGATTCAAAATGTCAATTGGATCATGCCTCATGTTGAATAACCACTTTTTAAACCCTCACAGTGACCAAAATTGCCATTTTTACAGAGTCTTGCTTACTCAAAAGCTTCAATTTTGACCCGTTTCAGGCACAGAAATGACTTTAAACACACTTATTTTAGTTGACAAAGTCATAATTCACATCCAACAGTCATTTAGAGTCAAAAGATTAAATGTTAAAATGTCATAATTATAGAGCATTTTGGGATCGTTCGACAGGTCCGGAGTCATCGTTTTTCATCCGAAAATTGATTTTTTGGACTGTACCAAAAATGATTTAAAATGTCAATTGGATCGTGCCTCATGTTGAATAACCACTTTTTCAACCCTCACAGTGACCAAAATTCCATTTTTACAGAGTTTTGCTTACTTAAAAGCTTCAATTTTGACCCGTTTCAGGCACAGAAATGACTTTAAACACACTTATTCTAGTTGACAAAGTCATAATTCACATCCAACAGTCATTTAGAGTCAAAAGATTAAATGTTAAAATGTCATCATTATAGACCATTTTGGGATCGTTCGACAGGTCCGGAGTCATCGTTTTTCATCTGAAAATTGATTTTTTGGACTGTACCAAAAATGATTCAAAATGTCAATTGGATCATGCCTCATGTTGAATAACCACTTTTTAAACCCTCACAGTGACCAAAATTGCCATTTTTACAGAGTTTTGCTTACTCAAAAGCTTCCATTTTGACCCGTTTCAGGCACAGAAATGACTTTAAACACACTTATTCTAGTTGACAAAGTCATAATTCACATCCAACAGTCATTTAGAGTCAAAAGCCTAAATGTTAAAATTTCATCCATATTGACCATTTTGGGATCGTTCGACAGGTCCGGAGTCATCGTTTTTCATCCTAAAATTGATTTTTTGGACTGTACCAAAAATGATTCAAAATGTCAATTGGATCATGCCTCATGTTGAATAGCCACTTTTTAAACCCTCACAGTGACCAAAATTGCCATTTTTACAGAGTTTTGCTTACTCAAAAGCTTCAATTTTGACCCGTTTCAGGCACAGAAATGACTTTAAACACACTTATTTTAGTTGACAAAGTCATAATTCACATCCAACAGTCATTTAGAGTCAAAAGATTAAATGTTGAAAATTCACCCATATTGACCATTTTGGGATCGTTCGACAGGTCCGGAGTCATCGTTTTACATCCGAAAATTGATTTTTTGGACTGTACCAAAAATGATTCAAAATGTCAATTGGATCATGCCTCATGTTGAATAACCACTTTTTAAACCCTCACAGTGACCAAAATTGCCATTTTTACAGAGTTTTGCTTACTCAAAAGCTTCAATTTTGACCCGTTTCAGGCACAGAAATGACTTTAAACACACTTATTTTAGTTGACAAAGTCATAATTCACATTCAACAGTCATTTATAGTCAAAAGATTAAATGTTGAAATTTCATCATTATAGACCATTTTGGGATCGTTTGACAGGTCCGGAGTCATCGTTTTTCATCCGAAAATAGATTTTTTGGACTGTACCAAAAATGATTCAAAATGTCAATTGGATCATGCCTCATGTTGAATAACCACTTTTTAAACCCACACAGTGACCAAAATTGCCATTTTTAACAGAGTTTTGCTTACTCAAAAGCTTCAATTTTGACCCGTTTCAGGCACAGAAATGACTTTAAACACACTTATTTTAGTTGACAAAGTCATAATTCACATCCAACAGTCATTTAGAGTCAAAAGATTAAATGTTGAAATTTCATCCATATTGACCATTTTGGGATTGTTCGACAGGTCCGGAGTCATCGTTTTTCATCCGAAAATTGATTTTTTGGGCAGTACCAAAAATGATTCAAAATGTTAATTGGATCATGCCTCATGTTGAATAACCACTTTTTAAACCCTCACAGTGACCAAAATTGCCATTTTTACAGAGTTTTGCTTACTCAAAAGCTTCAATTTTGACCCGTTTCAGGCACAGAAATGACTTTAAACACACTTATTTTAGTTGACAAAGTCATAATTCACATCCAACAGTCATTTAGAGTCAAAAGATTAAATGTTGAAATTTCATCCATATTGACCATTTTGGGATCGTTCGACAGGTCCGGAGTCATCGTTTTTCATCCGAAAATTGATTTTTTGGACTGTACCAAAAATGATTCAAAATGTCAATTGGATCGTGCCTCATGTTGAATAACCACTTTTTAAACCCTCACAGTGACAAAAATTGCCATTTTTACAGAGTTTTGCTTACTCAAAAGCTTCAATTTTGACCCGTTTCAGGCACAGAAATGACTTTAAACACACTTATTCTAGTTGACAAAGTCATAATTCACATCCAACAGTCATTTAGAGTCAAAAGATTAAATGTTAAAATGTCATCATTATAGACCATTTTGGGATCGTTCGACAGGTCCGGAGTCATCGTTTTTCATCCGAAAATTGATTTTTTGGACTGTACCAAAAATGATTCAAAATGTCAATTGGATCATGCCTCATGTTGAATAACCACTTTTTAAACCCTCACAGTGACCAAAATTGCCATTTTTACAGAGTTGTGCTTACTCAAAAGCTTCCATTTTGACCCGTTTCAGGCACAGAAATGACTTTAAACACACTTATTTTAGTTGACAATGTCATAATTCACATCCAACAGTCATTTAGAGTCAAAAGATTAAATGTTAAAATTTCATCCATATTGACCATTTTGCGATCGTTTGACAGGTCCGGAGTCATCGTTTTTCATCCGAAAATTGATTTTTTGGACTGTACCAAAAATGATTCAAAATGTCAATTGGATCGTGCCTCATGTTGAATAACCACTTTTTAAACCCTCACAGTGACCAAAATTGCCATTTTTACAGAGTTTTGCTTACTCAAAAGCTTCAATTTTGACCCGTTTCAGGCACAGAAATGACTTTAAACACACTTATTTTAGTTGACAAAGTCATAATTCACATCCAACAGTCATTTAGAGTCAAAAGATTAAATGTTAAAATGTCATCATTATAGACCATTTTGGGATCGTTCGACAGGTCCAGAGTCATCGTTTTTCATCTGAAAATTGATTTTTTGGACTGTACCAAAAATGATTCAAAATGTCAATTGGATCATGCCTCATGTTGAATAACCACTTTTTAAACCCTCACAGTGACCAAAATTGCCATTTTTACAGAGTTTTGCTTACTCAAAAGCTTCCATTTTGACCCGTTTCAGGCAAAGAAATGACTTTAAACACACTCATTTTAGTTGACAAAGTCATAATTCACATCCAACAGTCATTTAGAGTCAAAAGATTAAATGTTAAAATTTCATCCATATTGACCATTTTGGGATCGTTCGACAGGTCCGGAGTCATCGTTTTTCATCCGAAAATTGATTTTTTGGACTGTACCAAAAATGATTCAAAATGTCAATTGGATCATGCCTCATGTTGAATAACCACTTTTTAAACCCTCACAGTGACCAAAATTGCCATTTTTACAGAGTTTTGCTAACTCAAAAGCTTCAATTTTGACCCGTTTCAGGCACAGAAATGACTTTAAACACACTTATTTTAGTTGAAGAAGTCATAATTCACATCCAACAGTTATTTAGAGTCAAAAGATTAAATGTTGAAATTTCATCCATATTGACCATTTTGGGATCGTTCGACAGGTCCGGAGTCATCGTTTTTCATCCGAAAATTGATTTTTCGGACTGTACCAAAGATGATTCAAAATGTCAATTGGATCGTGCCTCATGTTGAATAACCACTTTTTAAACCCTCACAGTGACCAAAATTGCCATTTTTACAGAGTTTTGCTTACTCAAAAGCTTCCATTTTGACCCGTTTCAGGCACAGAAATGACTTTAAACACACTTATTCTAGTTGACAAAGTCATAATTCACATCCAACAGTCATTTAGAGTCAAAAGATTAAATGTTGAAATTTCATCCATATTGACCATTTTGGGATCGTTCGACAGGTCCGGAGTCATCGTTTTTCATCCGAAAATTGATTTTTTGGACTGTACCAAAAATGATTCAAAATGTCAATTGGATCGTGCCTCATGTTGAATAACCACTTTTTAAACCCTCACAGTGACAAAAATTGCCATTTTTACAGAGTTTTGCTTACTCAAAAGCTTCAATTTTGACCCGTTTCAGGCACAGAAATTACTTTAAACACACTTATTCTAGTTGACAAAGTCATAATTCACATCCAACAGTCATTTAGAGTCAAAAGATTAAATGTTAAAATGTCATCATTATAGACCATTTTGGGATCGTTCGACAGGTCCGGAGTCATCGTTTTTCATCCCAAAATTGATTTTTTGGACTGTACCAAAAATGATTCAAAATGTCAATTGGATCGTGCCTCATGTTGAATAACCACTTTTTAAACCCTCACAGTGACAAAAATTGCCATTTTTACCGAGTTTTGCTTACTCAAAAGCTTCAATTTTGACCCGTTTCAGGCACAGAAATGACTTTAAACACACTTATTTTAGTTAACAAAGTCATAATTCACATCTAACAGTCATTTAGAGTCAAAAGATTAAATGTTGAAATTTCATCCATATTGACCATTTTGGGATCGTTCGACAGGTCCGGAGTCATCGTTTTTCATCCGAAAATTGATTTTTTGGGCAGTACCAAAAATGATTCAAAATGTGAATTGGATCATGCCTCATGTTGAATAACCACTTTTTAAACCCTCACAGTGACAAAAATTGCCATTTTTACAGAGTTTTGCTTACTCAAAAGCTTCAATTTTGACCCGTTTCAGGCACAGAAATGACTTTAAACACACTTATTCTAGTTGACAAAGTCATAATTCACATCCAACAGTCATTTAGAGTCAAAAGATTAAATGTTAAAATGTCATCATTATAGACCATTTTGGGATCGTTCGACAGGTCCGGAGTCATCGTTTTTCATCCGAAAATTGATTTTTTGGACTGTACCAAAAATGATTCAAAATGTCAATTGGATCATGCCTCATGTTGAATAACCACTTTTTAAACCCTCACAGTGACCAAAATTGCCATTTTTACAGAGTTTTGCTTACTTAAAAGCTTCCATTTTGACCCGTTTCAGGCACAGAAATGACTTTAAACACACTTATTTTAGTTGACAATGTCATAATTCACATCCAACAGTCATTTAGAGTCAAAAGATTAAATGTTAAAATTTCATCCATATTGACCATTTTGGGATCGTTTGACAGGTCTGGAGTCATCGTTTTTCATCCGAAAATTGATTTTTTGGACTGTACCAAAAATGATTCAAAATGTCAATTGGATCGTGCCTCATGTTGAATAACCACTTTTTAAACCCTCACAGTGACCAAAATTGCCATTTTTACAGAGTTTTGCTTACTCAAAAGCTTCAATTTTGACCCGTTTCAGGCACAGAAATGACTTTAAACACACTTATTTTAGTTGACAAAGTCATAATTCACATCCAACAGTCATTTAGAGTCAAAAGATTAAATGTTAAAATTTCATCCATATTGACCATTTTGGGATCGTTTGACAGGTCCGGAGTCATCGTTTTTCATCCGAAAATTGATTTTTTGGACTGTACCAAAAATGATTCAAAATGTCAATTGGATCGTGCCTCATGTTGAATAACCACTTTTTAAACCCTCACAGTGACCAAAATTGCCATTTTTACAGAGTTTTGCTTACTCAAAAGCTTCAATTTTGACCCGTTTCAGGCACAGAAATGACTTTAAACACACTTATTTTAGTTGACAAAGTCATAATTCACATCCAACAGTCATTTAGAGTCAAAAGATTAAATGTTAAAATGTCATCATTATAGACCATTTTGGGATCGTTCGACAGGTCCAGAGTCATCGTTTTTCATCTGAAAATTGATTTTTTGGACTGTACCAAAAATGATTCAAAATGTCAATTGGATCATGCCTCATGTTGAATAACCACTTTTTAAACCCTCACAGTGACCAAAATTGCCATTTTTACAGAGTTTTGCTTACTCAAAAGCTTCCATTTTGACCCGTTTCAGGCAAAGAAATGACTTTAAACACACTCATTTTAGTTGACAAAGTCATAATTCACATCCAACAGTCATTTAGAGTCAAAAGATTAAATGTTAAAATTTCATCCATATTGACCATTTTGGGATCGTTCGACAGGTCCGGAGTCATCGTTTTTCATCCGAAAATTGATTTTTTGGACTGTACCAAAAATGATTCAAAATGTCAATTGGATCATGCCTCATGTTGAATAACCACTTTTTAAACCCTCACAGTGACCAAAATTGCCATTTTTACAGAGTTTTGCTAACTCAAAAGCTTCAATTTTGACCCGTTTCAGGCACAGAAATGACTTTAAACACACTTATTTTAGTTGAAGAAGTCATAATTCACATCCAACAGTTATTTAGAGTCAAAAGATTAAATGTTGAAATTTCATCCATATTGACCATTTTGGGATCGTTCGACAGGTCCGGAGTCATCGTTTTTCATCCGAAAATTGATTTTTCGGACTGTACCAAAGATGATTCAAAATGTCAATTGGATCGTGCCTCATGTTGAATAACCACTTTTTAAACCCTCACAGTGACCAAAATTGCCATTTTTACAGAGTTTTGCTTACTCAAAAGCTTCCATTTTGACCCGTTTCAGGCACAGAAATGACTTTAAACACACTTATTCTAGTTGACAAAGTCATAATTCACATCCAACAGTCATTTAGAGTCAAAAGATTAAATGTTGAAATTTCATCCATATTGACCATTTTGGGATCGTTCGACAGGTCCGGAGTCATCGTTTTTCATCCGAAAATTGATTTTTTGGACTGTACCAAAAATGATTCAAAATGTCAATTGGATCGTGCCTCATGTTGAATAACCACTTTTTAAACCCTCACAGTGACCAAAATTGCCATTTTTACAGAGTTGTGCTTACTCAAAAGCTTCCATTTTGACCCGTTTCAGGCACAGAAATGACTTTAAACACACTTATTTTAGTTGACAATGTCATAATTCACATCCAACAGTCATTTAGAGTCAAAAGATTAAATGTTAAAATTTCATCCATATTGACCATTTTGGGATCGTTTGACAGGTCCGGAGTCATCGTTTTTCATCCGAAAATTGATTTTTTGGACTGTACCAAAAATGATTCAAAATGTCAATTGGATCGTGCCTCATGTTGAATAACCACTTTTTAAACCCTCACAGTGACCAAAATTGCCATTTTTACAGAGTTTTGCTTACTCAAAAGCTTCAATTTTGACCCGTTTCAGGCACAGAAATGACTTTAAACACACTTATTTTAGTTGACAAAGTCATAATTCACATCCAACAGTCATTTAGAGTCAAAAGATTAAATGTTAAAATGTCATCATTATAGACCATTTTGGGATCGTTCGACAGGTCCAGAGTCATCGTTTTTCATCTGAAAATTGATTTTTTGGACTGTACCAAAAATGATTCAAAATGTCAATTGGATCATGCCTCATGTTGAATAACCACTTTTTAAACCCTCACAGTGACCAAAATTGCCATTTTTACAGAGTTTTGCTTACTCAAAAGCTTCCATTTTGACCCGTTTCAGGCACAGAAATGACTTTAAACACACTTATTCTAGTTGACAAAGTCATAATTCACATCCAACAGTCATTTAGAGTCAAAAGATTAAATGTTGAAATTTCATCCATATTGACCATTTTGGGATCGTTCGACAGGTCCGGAGTCATCGTTTTTCATCCGAAAATTGATTTTTTGGACTGTACCAAAAATGATTCAAAATGTCAATTGGATCGTGCCTCATGTTGAATAACCACTTTTTAAACCCTCACAGTGACAAAAATTGCCATTTTTACAGAGTTTTGCTTACTCAAAAGCTTCAATTTTGACCCGTTTCAGGCACAGAAATTACTTTAAACACACTTATTCTAGTTGACAAAGTCATAATTCACATCCAACAGTCATTTAGAGTCAAAAGATTAAATGTTAAAATGTCATCATTATAGACCATTTTGGGATCGTTCGACAGGTCCGGAGTCATCGTTTTTCATCCCAAAATTGATTTTTTGGACTGTACCAAAAATGATTCAAAATGTCAATTGGATCGTGCCTCATGTTGAATAACCACTTTTTAAACCCTCACAGTGACAAAAATTGCCATTTTTACAGAGTTTTGCTTACTCAAAAGCTTCAATTTTGACCCGTTTCAGGCACAGAAATGACTTTAAACACACTTATTTTAGTTAACAAAGTCATAATTCACATCTAACAGTCATTTAGAGTCAAAAGATTAAATGTTGAAATTTCATCCATATTGACCATTTTGGGATCGTTCGACAGGTCCGGAGTCATCGTTTTTCATCCGAAAATTGATTTTTTGGGCAGTACCAAAAATGATTCAAAATGTGAATTGGATAATGCCTCATGTTGAATAACCACTTTTTAAACCCTCACAGTGACAAAAATTGCCATTTTTACAGAGTTTTGCTTACTCAAAAGCTTCAATTTTGACCCGTTTCAGGCACAGAAATGACTTTAAACACACTTATTTTAGTTGACAAAGTCATAATTCACATCCAACAGTCATTTAGAGTCAAAAGATTAAATGTTAAAATGTCATTATTATAGACCATTTTGGGATCGTTCGACAGGTCCGGAGTCATCGTTTTTCAGCCGAAAATTGATTTTTTGGACTGTACCAAAAATGATTCAAAATGTCAATTGGATCATGCCTCATGTTGAATAACCACTTTTTAAACCCTCACAGTGACCAAAATTGCCATTTTTACAGAGTTTTGCTTACTTAAAAGCTTCCATTTTGACCCGTTTCAGGCACAGAAATGACTTTAAACACACTTATTTTAGTTGACAAAGTCATAATTCACATCCAACAGTCATTTAGAGTCAAAAGATTAAATGTTAAAATTTCATCCATATTGACCATTTTGGGATCGTTTGACAGGTCCGGAGTCATCGTTTTTCATCCGAAAATTGATTTTTTGGACTGTACCAAAAATGATTCAAAATGTCAATTGGATCGTGCCTCATGTTGAATAACCACTTTTTAAACCCTCACAGTGACCAAAATTGCCATTTTTACAGAGTTTTGCTTACTCAAAAGCTTCAATTTTGACCCGTTTCAGGCACAGAAATGACTTTAAACACACTTATTTTAGTTGACAAAGTCATAATTCACATCCAACAGTCATTTAGAGTCAAAAGATTAAATGTTAAAATGTCATCATTATAGACCATTTTGGGATCGTTCGACAGGTCCAGAGTCATCGTTTTTCATCTGAAAATTGATTTTTTGGACTGTACCAAAAATGATTCAAAATGTCAATTGGATCATGCCTCATGTTGAATAACCACTTTTTAAACCCTCACAGTGACCAAAATTGCCATTTTTACAGAGTTTTGCTTACTCAAAAGCTTCCATTTTGACCCGTTTCAGGCAAAGAAATGACTTTAAACACACTCATTTTAGTTGACAAAGTCATAATTCACATCCAACAGTCATTTAGAGTCAAAAGATTAAATGTTAAAATTTCATCCATATTGACCATTTTGGGATCGTTCGACAGGTCCGGAGTCATCGTTTTTCATCCGAAAATTGATTTTTTGGACTGTACCAAAAATGATTCAAAATGTCAATTGGATCATGCCTCATGTTGAATAACCACTTTTTAAACCCTCACAGTGACCAAAATTGCCATTTTTACAGAGTTTTGCTAACTCAAAAGCTTCAATTTTGACCCGTTTCAGGCACAGAAATGACTTTAAACACACTTATTTTAGTTGAAGAAGTCATAATTCACATCCAACAGTTATTTAGAGTCAAAAGATTAAATGTTGAAATTTCATCCATATTGACCATTTTGGGATCGTTCGACAGGTCCGGAGTCATCGTTTTTCATCCGAAAATTGATTTTTCGGACTGTACCAAAGATGATTCAAAATGTCAATTGGATCGTGCCTCATGTTGAATAACCACTTTTTAAACCCTCACAGTGACCAAAATTGCCATTTTTACAGAGTTTTGCTTACTCAAAAGCTTCCATTTTGACCCGTTTCAGGCACAGAAATGACTTTAAACACACTTATTCTAGTTGACAAAGTCATAATTCACATCCAACAGTCATTTAGAGTCAAAAGATTAAATGTTGAAATTTCATCCATATTGACCATTTTGGGATCGTTCGACAGGTCCGGAGTCATCGTTTTTCATCCGAAAATTGATTTTTTGGACTGTACCAAAAATGATTCAAAATGTCAATTGGATCGTGCCTCATGTTGAATAACCACTTTTTAAACCCTCACAGTGACCAAAATTGCCATTTTTACAGAGTTTTGCTTACTCAAAAGCTTCAATTTTGACCCGTTTCAGGCACAGAAATGACTTTAAACACACTTATTTTAGTTGACAAAGTCATAATTCACATCCAACAGTCATTTAGAGTCAAAAGATTAAATGTTAAAATGTCATCATTATAGACCATTTTGGGATCGTTCGACAGGTCCAGAGTCATCGTTTTTCATCTGAAAATTGATTTTTTGGACTGTACCAAAAATGATTCAAAATGTCAATTGGATCATGCCTCATGTTGAATAACCACTTTTTAAACCCTCACAGTGACCAAAATTGCCATTTTTACAGAGTTTTGCTTACTCAAAAGCTTCCATTTTGACCCGTTTCAGGCAAAGAAATGACTTTAAACACACTCATTTTAGTTGACAAAGTCATAATTCACATCCAACAGTCATTTAGAGTCAAAAGATTAAATGTTAAAATTTCATCCATATTGACCATTTTGGGATCGTTCGACAGGTCCGGAGTCATCGTTTTTCATCCGAAAATTGATTTTTTGGACTGTACCAAAAATGATTCAAAATGTCAATTGGATCATGCCTCATGTTGAATAACCACTTTTTAAACCCTCACAGTGACCAAAATTGCCATTTTTACAGAGTTTTGCTAACTCAAAAGCTTCAATTTTGACCCGTTTCAGGCACAGAAATGACTTTAAACACACTTATTTTAGTTGAAGAAGTCATAATTCACATCCAACAGTTATTTAGAGTCAAAAGATTAAATGTTGAAATTTCATCCATATTGACCATTTTGGGATCGTTCGACAGGTCCGGAGTCATCGTTTTTCATCCGAAAATTGATTTTTCGGACTGTACCAAAGATGATTCAAAATGTCAATTGGATCGTGCCTCATGTTGAATAACCACTTTTTAAACCCTCACAGTGACCAAAATTGCCATTTTTACAAAGTTTTGCTTACTCAAAAGCTTCCATTTTGACCCGTTTCAGGCACAGAAATGACTTTAAACACACTTATTCTAGTTGACAAAGTCATAATTCACATCCAACAGTCATTTAGAGTCAAAAGATTAAATGTTGAAATTTCATCCATATTGACCATTTTGGGATCGTTCGACAGGTCCGGAGTCATCGTTTTTCATCCGAAAATTGATTTTTTGGACTGTACCAAAAATGATTCAAAATGTCAATTGGATCGTGCCTCATGTTGAATAACCACTTTTTAAACCCTCACAGTGACCAAAATTGCCATTTTTACAGAGTTGTGCTTACTCAAAAGCTTCCATTTTGACCCGTTTCAGGCACAGAAATGACTTTAAACACACTTATTTTAGTTGACAATGTCATAATTCACATCCAACAGTCATTTAGAGTCAAAAGATTAAATGTTAAAATTTCATCCATATTGACCATTTTGGGATCGTTTGACAGGTCCGGAGTCATCGTTTTTCATCCGAAAATTGATTTTTTGGACTGTACCAAAAATGATTCAAAATGTCAATTGGATCGTGCCTCATGTTGAATAACCACTTTTTAAACCCTCACAGTGACCAAAATTGCCATTTTTACAGAGTTTTGCTTACTCAAAAGCTTCAATTTTGACCCGTTTCAGGCACAGAAATGACTTTAAACACACTTATTTTAGTTGACAAAGTCATAATTCACATCCAACAGTCATTTAGAGTCAAAAGATTAAATGTTAAAATGTCATCATTATAGACCATTTTGGGATCGTTCGACAGGTCCAGAGTCATCGTTTTTCATCTGAAAATTGATTTTTTGGACTGTACCAAAAATGATTCAAAATGTCAATTGGATCATGCCTCATGTTGAATAACCACTTTTTAAACCCTCACAGTGACCAAAATTGCCATTTTTACAGAGTTTTGCTAACTCAAAAGCTTCAATTTTGACCCGTTTCAGGCACAGAAATGACTTTAAACACACTTATTTTAGTTGAAGAAGTCATAATTCACATCCAACAGTTATTTAGAGTCAAAAGATTAAATGTTGAAATTTCATCCATATTGACCATTTTGGGATCGTTCGACAGGTCCGGAGTCATCGTTTTTCATCCGAAAATTGATTTTTCGGACTGTACCAAAGATGATTCAAAATGTCAATTGGATCGTGCCTCATGTTGAATAACCACTTTTTAAACCCTCACAGTGACCAAAATTGCCATTTTTACAGAGTTTTGCTTACTCAAAAGCTTCCATTTTGACCCGTTTCAGGCACAGAAATGACTTTAAACACACTTATTCTAGTTGACAAAGTCATAATTCACATCCAACAGTCATTTAGAGTCAAAAGATTAAATGTTGAAATTTCATCCATATTGACCATTTTGGGATCGTTCGACAGGTCCGGAGTCATCGTTTTTCATCCGAAAATTGATTTTTTGGACTGTACCAAAAATGATTCAAAATGTCAATTGGATCGTGCCTCATGTTGAATAACCACTTTTTAAACCCTCACAGTGACAAAAATTGCCATTTTTACAGAGTTTTGCTTACTCAAAAGCTTCAATTTTGACCCGTTTCAGGCACAGAAATTACTTTAAACACACTTATTCTAGTTGACAAAGTCATAATTCACATCCAACAGTCATTTAGAGTCAAAAGATTAAATGTTAAAATGTCATCATTATAGACCATTTTGGGATCGTTCGACAGGTCCGGAGTCATCGTTTTTCATCCCAAAATTGATTTTTTGGACTGTACCAAAAATGATTCAAAATGTCAATTGGATCATGCCTCATGTTGAATAACCACTTTTTAAACCCTCACAGTGACCAAAATTGCCATTTTTACAGAGTTTTGCTTACTCAAAAGCTTCAATTTTGACCCGTTTCAGGCACAGAAATGACTTTAAACACACTTATTTTAGTTAACAAAGTCATAATTCACATCTAACAGTCATTTAGAGTCAAAAGATTAAATGTTGAAATTTCATCCATATTGACCATTTTGGGATCGTTCGACAGGTCCGGAGTCATCGTTTTTCATCCGAAAATTGATTTTTTGGGCAGTACCAAAAATGATTCAAAATGTGAATTGGATCATGCCTCATGTTGAATAACCACTTTTTAAACCCTCACAGTGACAAAAATTGCCATTTTTACAGAGTTTTGCTTACTCAAAAGCTTCAATTTTGACCCGTTTCAGGCACAGAAATGACTTTAAACACACTTATTCTAGTTGACAAAGTCATAATTCACATCCAACAGTCATTTAGAGTCAAAAGATTAAATGTTAAAATGTCATTATTATAGACCATTTTGGGATCGTTCGACAGGTCCGGAGTCATCGTTTTTCATCCGAAAATTGATTTTTTGGACTGTACCAAAAATGATTCAAAATGTCAATTGGATCATGCCTCATGTTGAATAACCACTTTTTAAACCCTCACAGTGACCAAAATTGCCATTTTTACAGAGTTTTGCTTACTTAAAAGCTTCCATTTTGACCCGTTTCAGGCACAGAAATGACTTTAAACACACTTATTTTAGTTGACAATGTCATAATTCACATCCAACAGTCATTTAGAGTCAAAAGATTAAATGTTAAAATTTCATCCATATTGACCATTTTGGGATCGTTTGACAGGTCTGGAGTCATCGTTTTTCATCCGAAAATTGATTTTTTGGACTGTACCAAAAATGATTCAAAATGTCAATTGGATCGTGCCTCATGTTGAATAACCACTTTTTAAACCCTCACAGTGACCAAAATTGCCATTTTTACAGAGTTTTGCTTACTCAAAAGCTTCAATTTTGACCCGTTTCAGGCACAGAAATGACTTTAAACACACTTATTTTAGTTGACAAAGTCATAATTCACATCCAACAGTCATTTAGAGTCAAAAGATTAAATGTTAAAATTTCATCCATATTGACCATTTTGGGATCGTTTGACAGGTCCGGAGTCATCGTTTTTCATCCGAAAATTGATTTTTTGGACTGTACCAAAAATGATTCAAAATGTCAATTGGATCGTGCCTCATGTTGAATAACCACTTTTTAAACCCTCACAGTGACCAAAATTGCCATTTTTACAGAGTTTTGCTTACTCAAAAGCTTCAATTTTGACCCGTTTCAGGCACAGAAATGACTTTAAACACACTTATTTTAGTTGACAAAGTCATAATTCACATCCAACAGTCATTTAGAGTCAAAAGATTAAATGTTAAAATGTCATCATTATAGACCATTTTGGGATCGTTCGACAGGTCCAGAGTCATCGTTTTTCATCTGAAAATTGATTTTTTGGACTGTACCAAAAATGATTCAAAATGTCAATTGGATCATGCCTCATGTTGAATAACCACTTTTTAAACCCTCACAGTGACCAAAATTGCCATTTTTACAGAGTTTTGCTTACTCAAAAGCTTCCATTTTGACCCGTTTCAGGCAAAGAAATGACTTTAAACACACTCATTTTAGTTGACAAAGTCATAATTCACATCCAACAGTCATTTAGAGTCAAAAGATTAAATGTTAAAATTTCATCCATATTGACCATTTTGGGATCGTTCGACAGGTCCGGAGTCATCGTTTTTCATCCGAAAATTGATTTTTTGGACTGTACCAAAAATGATTCAAAATGTCAATTGGATCATGCCTCATGTTGAATAACCACTTTTTAAACCCTCACAGTGACCAAAATTGCCATTTTTACAGAGTTTTGCTAACTCAAAAGCTTCAATTTTGACCCGTTTCAGGCACAGAAATGACTTTAAACACACTTATTTTAGTTGAAGAAGTCATAATTCACATCCAACAGTTATTTAGAGTCAAAAGATTAAATGTTGAAATTTCATCCATATTGACCATTTTGGGATCGTTCGACAGGTCCGGAGTCATCGTTTTTCATCCGAAAATTGATTTTTCGGACTGTACCAAAGATGATTCAAAATGTCAATTGGATCGTGCCTCATGTTGAATAACCACTTTTTAAACCCTCACAGTGACCAAAATTGCCATTTTTACAGAGTTTTGCTTACTCAAAAGCTTCCATTTTGACCCGTTTCAGGCACAGAAATGACTTTAAACACACTTATTCTAGTTGACAAAGTCATAATTCACATCCAACAGTCATTTAGAGTCAAAAGATTAAATGTTGAAATTTCATCCATATTGACCATTTTGGGATCGTTCGACAGGTCCGGAGTCATCGTTTTTCATCCGAAAATTGATTTTTTGGACTGTACCAAAAATGATTCAAAATGTCAATTGGATCGTGCCTCATGTTGAATAACCACTTTTTAAACCCTCACAGTGACAAAAATTGCCATTTTTACAGAGTTTTGCTTACTCAAAAGCTTCAATTTTGACCCGTTTCAGGCACAGAAATTACTTTAAACACACTTATTCTAGTTGACAAAGTCATAATTCACATCCAACAGTCATTTAGAGTCAAAAGATTAAATGTTAAAATGTCATCATTATAGACCATTTTGGGATCGTTCGACAGGTCCGGAGTCATCGTTTTTCATCCCAAAATTGATTTTTTGGACTGTACCAAAAATGATTCAAAATGTCAATTGGATCGTGCCTCATGTTGAATAACCACTTTTTAAACCCTCACAGTGACAAAAATTGCCATTTTTACAGAGTTTTGCTTACTCAAAAGCTTCAATTTTGACCCGTTTCAGGCACAGAAATGACTTTAAACACACTTATTTTAGTTAACAAAGTCATAATTCACATCTAACAGTCATTTAGAGTCAAAAGATTAAATGTTGAAATTTCATCCATATTGACCATTTTGGGATCGTTCGACAGGTCCGGAGTCATCGTTTTTCATCCGAAAATTGATTTTTTGGGCAGTACCAAAAATGATTCAAAATGTGAATTGGATCATGCCTCATGTTGAATAACCACTTTTTAAACCCTCACAGTGACAAAAATTGCCATTTTTACAGAGTTTTGCTTACTCAAAAGCTTCAATTTTGACCCGTTTCAGGCACAGAAATGACTTTAAACACACTTATTCTAGTTGACAAAGTCATAATTCACATCCAACAGTCATTTAGAGTCAAAAGATTAAATGTTAAAATGTCATCATTATAGACCATTTTGGGATCGTTCGACAGGTCCGGAGTCATCGTTTTTCATCCGAAAATTGATTTTTTGGACTGTACCAAAAATGATTCAAAATGTCAATTGGATCATGCCTCATGTTGAATAACCACTTTTTAAACCCTCACAGTGACCAAAATTGCCATTTTTACAGAGTTTTGCTTACTTAAAAGCTTCCATTTTGACCCGTTTCAGGCACAGAAATGACTTTAAACACACTTATTTTAGTTGACAATGTCATAATTCACATCCAACAGTCATTTAGAGTCAAAAGATTAAATGTTAAAATTTCATCCATATTGACCATTTTGGGATCGTTTGACAGGTCTGGAGTCATCGTTTTTCATCCGAAAATTGATTTTTTGGACTGTACCAAAAATGATTCAAAATGTCAATTGGATCGTGCCTCATGTTGAATAACCACTTTTTAAACCCTCACAGTGACCAAAATTGCCATTTTTACAGAGTTTTGCTTACTCAAAAGCTTCAATTTTGACCCGTTTCAGGCACAGAAATGACTTTAAACACACTTATTTTAGTTGACAAAGTCATAATTCACATCCAACAGTCATTTAGAGTCAAAAGATTAAATGTTAAAATTTCATCCATATTGACCATTTTGGGATCGTTTGACAGGTCCGGAGTCATCGTTTTTCATCCGAAAATTGATTTTTTGGACTGTACCAAAAATGATTCAAAATGTCAATTGGATCGTGCCTCATGTTGAATAACCACTTTTTAAACCCTCACAGTGACCAAAATTGCCATTTTTACAGAGTTTTGCTTACTCAAAAGCTTCAATTTTGACCCGTTTCAGGCACAGAAATGACTTTAAACACACTTATTTTAGTTGACAAAGTCATAATTCACATCCAACAGTCATTTAGAGTCAAAAGATTAAATGTTAAAATGTCATCATTATAGACCATTTTGGGATCGTTCGACAGGTCCAGAGTCATCGTTTTTCATCTGAAAATTGATTTTTTGGACTGTACCAAAAATGATTCAAAATGTCAATTGGATCATGCCTCATGTTGAATAACCACTTTTTAAACCCTCACAGTGACCAAAATTGCCATTTTTACAGAGTTTTGCTTACTCAAAAGCTTCCATTTTGACCCGTTTCAGGCAAAGAAATGACTTTAAACACACTCATTTTAGTTGACAAAGTCATAATTCACATCCAACAGTCATTTAGAGTCAAAAGATTAAATGTTAAAATTTCATCCATATTGACCATTTTGGGATCGTTCGACAGGTCCGGAGTCATCGTTTTTCATCCGAAAATTGATTTTTTGGACTGTACCAAAAATGATTCAAAATGTCAATTGGATCATGCCTCATGTTGAATAACCACTTTTTAAACCCTCACAGTGACCAAAATTGCCATTTTTACAGAGTTTTGCTAACTCAAAAGCTTCAATTTTGACCCGTTTCAGGCACAGAAATGACTTTAAACACACTTATTTTAGTTGAAAAGTCATAATTCACATCCAACAGTTATTTAGAGTCAAAAGATTAAATGTTGAAATTTCATCCATATTGACCATTTTGGGATCGTTCGACAGGTCCGGAGTCATCGTTTTTCATCCGAAAATTGATTTTTCGGACTGTACCAAAGATGATTCAAAATGTCAATTGGATCGTGCTTCATGTTGAATAACCACTTTTTAAACCCTCACAGTGACCAAAATTGCCATTTTTACAGAGTTTTGCTTACTCAAAAGCTTCCATTTTGACCCGTTTCAGGCACAGAAATGACTTTAAACACACTTATTCTAGTTGACAAAGTCATAATTCACATCCAACAGTCATTTAGAGTCAAAAGATTAAATGTTGAAATTTCATCCATATTGACCATTTTGGGATAGTTCGACAGGTCCGGAGTCATCGTTTTTCATCCGAAAATTGATTTTTTGGACTGTACCAAAAATGATTCAAAATGTCAATTGGATCGTGCCTCATGTTGAATAACCACTTTTTAAACCCTCACAGTGACAAAAATTGCCATTTTTACAGAGTTTTGCTTACTCAAAAGCTTCAATTTTGACCCGTTTCAGGCACAGAAATTACTTTAAACACACTTATTCTAGTTGACAAAGTCATAATTCACATCCAACAGTCATTTAGAGTCAAAAGATTAAATGTTAAAATGTCATCATTATAGACCATTTTGGGATTGTTCGACAGGTCCGGAGTCATCGTTTTTCATCCGAAAATTGATTTTTTGGACTGTACCAAAAATGATTCAAAATGTCAATTGGATCGTGCCTCATGTTGAATAACCACTTTTTAAACCCTCACAATGACAAAAATTGCCATTTTTACAGAGTTTTGCTTACTCAAAAGCTTCAATTTTGACCCGTTTCAGGCACAGAAATGACTTTAAACACACTTATTTTAGTTAACAAAGTCATAATTCACATCCAACAGTCATTTAGAGTCAAAAGATTAAATGTTGAAATTTCATCCATATTGACCATTTTGGGATCGTTCGACAGGTCCGGAGTCATCGTTTTTCATCCGAAAATTGATTTTTTGGGCAGTACCAAAAATGATTCAAAATGTGAATTGGATCATGCCTCATGTTGAATAACCACTTTTTAAACCCTCACAATGACCAAAATTGCCATTTTCACAGAGTTTTGCTTACTCAAAAGCTTCAATTTTGACCCGTTTCAGGCACAGAAATGACTTTAAACACACTTATTCTAGTTGACAAAGTCATAATTCACATCCAACAGTCATTTAGAGTCAAAAGATTAAATGTTAAAATGTCATCATTATAGACCATTTTGGGATCGTTCGACAGGTCCGGAGTCATCGTTTTTCATCCGAAAATTGATTTTTTTGGACTGTACCAAAAATGATTCAAAATGTCAATTGGATCATGCCTCATGTTGAATAACCACTTTTTAAACCCTCACAGTGACCAAAATTGCCATTTTTACAGAGTTTTGCTTACTCAAAAGCTTCCATTTTGACCCGTTTCAGGCACAGAAATGACTTTAAACACACTTATTCTAGTTGACAAAGTCATAATTCACATCCAACAGTCATTTAGAGTCAAAAGATTAAATGTTGAAATTTCATCCATATTGACCATTTTGGGATCGTTCGACAGGTCCGGAGTCATCGTTTTTCATCCGAAAATTGATTTTTTGGACTGTACCAAAAATGATTCAAAATGTCAATTGGATCGTGCCTCATGTTGAATAACCACTTTTTAAACCCTCACAGTGACAAAAATTGCCATTTTTACAGAGTTGTGCTTACTCAAAAGCTTCAATTTTGACCCGTTTCAGGCACAGAAATTACTTTAAACACACTTATTCTAGTTGACAAAGTCATAATTCACATCCAACAGTCATTTAGAGTCAAAAGATTAAATGTTAAAATGTCATCATTATAGACCATTTTGGGATCGTTCGACAGGTCCGGAGTCATCGTTTTTCATCCGAAAATTGATTTTTTGGACTGTACCAAAAATGATTCAAAATGTGAATTGGATCATGCCTCATGTTGAATAACCACTTTTTAAACCCTCACAGTGACCAAAATTGCCATTTTCACAGAGTTTTGCTTACTCAAAAGCTTCAATTTTGACCCGTTTCAGGCACAGAAATGACTTTAAACACACTTATTCTAGTTGACAAAGTCATAATTCACATCCAACAGTCATTTAGAGTCAAAAGATTAAATGTTAAAATGTCATCATTATAGACCATTTTGGGATCGTTCGACAGGTCCGGAGTCATCGTTTTTCATCCGAAAATTGATTTTTTTGGACTGTACCAAAAATGATTCAAAATGTCAATTGGATCATGCCTCATGTTGAATAACCACTTTTTAAACCCTCACAGTGACCAAAATTGCCATTTTTACAGAGTTTTGCTTACTCAAAAGCTTCCATTTTGACCCGTTTCAGGCACAGAAATGACTTTAAACACACTTATTTTAGTTGACAATGTCATAATTCACATCCAACAGTCATTTAGAGTCAAAAGATTAAATGTTAAAATTTCATCCATATTGACCATTTTGGGATCGTTTGACAGGTCCGGAGTCATCGTTTTTCATCCGAAAATTGATTTTTTGGACTGTACCAAAAATGATTCAAAATGTCAATTGGATCGTGCCTCATGTTGAATAACCACTTTTTAAACCCTCACAGTGACCAAAATTGCCATTTTTACAGAGTTTTGCTTACTCAAAAGCTTCAATTTTGACCCGTTTCAGGCACAGAAATGACTGTAAACACACTTATTTTAGTTGACAAAGTCATAATTCACATCCAACAGTCATTTAGAGTCAAAAGATTAAATGTTAAAATGTCATCATTATAGACCATTTTGGGATCGTTCGACAGGTCCAGAGTCATCGTTTTTCATCTGAAAATTGATTTTTTGGACTTTACCAAAAATGATTCAAAATGTCAATTGGATCATGCCTCATGTTGAATAACCACTTTTTAAACCCTCACAGTGACCAAAATTGCCATTTTTACAGAGTTTTGCTTACTCAAAAGCTTCCATTTTGACCCGTTTCAGGCAAAGAAATGACTTTAAACACACTCATTTTAGTTGACAAAGTCATAATTCACATCCAACAGTCATTTAGAGTCAAAAGATTAAATGTTAAAATTTCATCCATATTGACCATTTTGGGATCGTTCGACAGGTCCGGAGTCATCGTTTTTCATCCGAAAATTGATTTTTTGGACTGTTCCAAAAATGATTCAAAATGTCAATTGGATCATGCCTCTTGTTGAATAACCACTTTTTAAACCCTCACAGTGACCAAAATTGCCATTTTTACAGAGTTTTGCTAACTCAAAAGCTTCAATTTTGACCCGTTTCAGGCACAGAAATGACTTTAAACACACTTATTTTAGTTGAAGAAGTCATAATTCACATCCAACAGTTATTTAGAGTCAAAAGATTAAATGTTGAAATTTCATCCATATTGACCATTTTGGGATCGTTCGACAGGTCCGGAGTCATCGTTTTTCATCCGAAAATTGATTTTTCGGACTGTACCAAAGATGATTCAAAATGTCAATTGGATCGTGCCTCATGTTGAATAACCACTTTTTAAACCCTCACAGTGACCAAAATTGCCATTTTTACAGAGTTTTGCTTACTCAAAAGCTTCAATTTTGACCCGTTTCAGGCACAGAAATGACTTTAAACACACTTATTCTAGTTGACAAAGTCATAATTCACATCCAACAGTCATTTAGAGTCAAAAGATTAAATGTTAAAATGTCATCATTATAGACCATTTTGGGATCGTTCGACAGGTCCGGAGTCATCGTTTTTCATCCGAAAATTGATTTTTTGGACTGTACCAAAAATGATTCAAAATGTCAATTGGATCATGCCTCATGTTGAATAACCACTTTTTAAACCCTCACAGTGACCAAAATTGCCATTTTTACAGAGTTTTGCTTACTCAAAAGCTTCAATTTTGACCCGTTCCAGGCACAGAAATGACTTTAAACACACTTATTTTAGTTAACAAAGTCATAATTCACATCCAACAGTCATTTATAGTCAAGAGATTAAATGTTGAAATTTCATCATTATAGACCATTTTGGGATCGTTCGACAGGTCCGGAGTCATCGTTTTTCATCCGAAAATTGATTTTTTGGACTGTACCAAAAATGATTCAAAATGTCAATTGGATCATGCCTCATGTTGAATAACCACTTTTTAAACCCTCACAGTGACCATAATTGCCATTTTTACAGAGTTTTGCTTACTCAAAAGCTTCCATTTTGACCCGTTTCAGGCACAGAAATGACTTTAAACACACTTATTTTAGTTGACAATGTCATAATTCACATCCAACAGCCATTTAGAGTCAAAAGATTAAATATTAAAATTTCATCCATATTGACCATTTTGGGATCGTTTGACAGGTCCGGAGTCATTGTTTTTCATCCGAAAATTGATTTTTTGGACTGTACCAAAAATGATTCAAAATGTCAACTGGATCATGCCTCATGTTGAATAACCACTTTTTAAACCCTCACAGTGACCAACATTGCCATTTTTACAGAGTCTTGCTTACTCAAAAGCTTCAATTTTGACCCGTTTCAGGCACAGAAATGACTTTAAACACACTTATTTTAGTTGACAAAGTCATAATTCACATCCAACAGTCATTTAGAGTCAAAAGATTAAATGTTAAAATGTCATAATTATAGAGCATTTTGGGATCGTTCGACAGGTCCGGAGTCATCGTTTTTCATCCGAAAATTGATTTTTTGGACCGTACCAAAAATGATTTAAAATGTCAATTGGATCGTGCCTCATGTTGAATAACCACTTTTTCAACCCTCACAGTGACCAAAATTGCCATTTTTACAGAGTTTTGCTTACTTAAAAGCTTCAATTTTGACCCGTTTCAGGCACAGAAATGACTTTAAACACACTTATTCTAGTTGACAAAGTCATAATTCACATCCAACAGTCATTTAGAGTCAAAAGATTAAATGTTAAAATGTCATCATTATAGACCATTTTGGGATCGTTCGACAGGTCCGGAGTCATCGTTTTTCATCTGAAAATTGATTTTTTGGACTGTACCAAAAATGATTCAAAATGTCAATTGGATCATGCCTCATGTTGAATAACCACTTTTTAAACCCTCACAGTGACCAAAATTGCCATTTTTACAGAGTTTTGCTTACTCAAAAGCTTCCATTTTGACCCGTTTCAGGCACAGAAATGACTTTAAACACACTTATTCTAGTTGACAAAGTCATAATTCACATCCAACAGTCATTTAGAGTCAAAAGCCTAAATGTTAAAATTTCATCCATATTGACCATTTTGGGATCGTTCGACAGGTCCGGAGTCAGCGTTTTTCATCCTAAAATTGATTTTTTGGACTGTACCAAAAATGATTCAAAATGTCAATTGGATCATGCCTCATGTTGAATAGCCACTTTTTAAACCCTCACAGTGACCAAAATTGCCATTTTTACAGAGTTTTGCTTACTCAAAAGCTTCAATTTTGACCCGTTTCAGGCACAGAAATGACTTTCAACACACTTATTTTAGTTGACAAAGTCATAATTCACATCCAACAGTCATTTAGAGTCAAAAGATTAAATGTTGAAATTTCACCCATATTGACCATTTTGGGATCGTTCGACAGGTCCGGAGTCATCGTTTTACATCCGAAAATTGATTTTTTGGACTGTACCAAAAATGATTCAAAATGTCAATTGGATCATGCCTCATGTTGAATAACCACTTTTTAAACCCTCACAGTGACCAAAATTGCCATTTTTACAGAGTTTTGCTTACTCAAAAGCTTCAATTTTGACCCGTTTCAGGCACAGAAATGACTTTAAACACACTTATTTTAGTTGACAAAGTCATAATTCACATTCAACAGTCATTTATAGTCAAAAGATTAAATGTTGAAATTTCATCATTATAGACCATTTTGGGATCGTTCGACAGGTCCGGAGTCATCGTTTTTCATCCGAAAATAGATTTTTTGGACTGTACCAAAAATGATTCAAAATGTCAATTGGATCATGTCTCATGTTGAATAACCACTTTTTAAACCCACACAGTGACCAAAATCGCCATTTTTAACAGAGTTTTGCTTACTCAAAAGCTTCAATTTTGACCCGTTTCAGGCACAGAAATGACTTTAAACACACTTATTTTAGTTGACAAAGTCATAATTCACATCCAACAGTCATTTAGAGTCAAAAGATTAAATGTTGAAATTTCATCCATATTGACCATTTTGGGATTGTTCGACAGGTCCGGAGTCATCGTTTTTCATCCGAAAATTGATTTTTTGGGCAGTACCAAAAATGATTCAAAATGTGAATTGGATCATGCCTCATGTTGAATAACCACTTTTTAAACCCTCACAGTGACCAAAATTGCCATTTTTACAGAGTTTTGCTTACTCAAAAGCTTCCATTTTGACCCGTTTCAGGCACAGAAATGACTTTAAACACACTTATTTTAGTTGACAATGTCATAATTCACATCCAACAGTCATTTAGAGTCAAAAGATTAAATGTTAAAATTTCATCCATATTGACCATTTTGGGATCGTTTGACAGGTCCGGAGTCATCGTTTTTCATCCGAAAATTGATTTTTTGGACTGTACCAAAAATGATTCAAAATGTCAATTGGATCGTGCCTCATGTTGAATAACCACTTTTTAAACCCTCACAGTGACCAAAATTGCCATTTTTACAGAGTTTTGCTTACTCAAAAGCTTCAATTTTGACCCGTTTCAGGCACAGAAATGACTGTAAACACACTTATTTTAGTTGACAAAGTCATAATTCACATCCAACAGTCATTTAGAGTCAAAAGATTAAATGTTAAAATGTCATCATTATAGACCATTTTGGGATCGTTCGACAGGTCCAGAGTCATCGTTTTTCATCTGAAAATTGATTTTTTGGACTTTACCAAAAATGATTCAAAATGTCAATTGGATCATGCCTCATGTTGAATAACCACTTTTTAAACCCTCACAGTGACCAAAATTGCCATTTTTACAGAGTTTTGCTTACTCAAAAGCTTCCATTTTGACCCGTTTCAGGCAAAGAAATGACTTTAAACACACTCATTTTAGTTGACAAAGTCATAATTCACATCCAACAGTCATTTAGAGTCAAAAGATTAAATGTTAAAATTTCATCCATATTGACCATTTTGGGATCGTTCGACAGGTCCGGAGTCATCGTTTTTCATCCGAAAATTGATTTTTTGGACTGTTCCAAAAATGATTCAAAATGTCAATTGGATCATGCCTCTTGTTGAATAACCACTTTTTAAACCCTCACAGTGACCAAAATTGCCATTTTTACAGAGTTTTGCTAACTCAAAAGCTTCAATTTTGACCCGTTTCAGGCACAGAAATGACTTTAAACACACTTATTTTAGTTGAAGAAGTCATAATTCACATCCAACAGTTATTTAGAGTCAAAAGATTAAATGTTGAAATTTCATCCATATTGACCATTTTGGGATCGTTCGACAGGTCCGGAGTCATCGTTTTTCATCCGAAAATTGATTTTTCGGACTGTACCAAAGATGATTCAAAATGTCAATTGGATCGTGCCTCATGTTGAATAACCACTTTTTAAACCCTCACAGTGACCAAAATTGCCATTTTTACAGAGTTTTGCTTACTCAAAAGCTTCAATTTTGACCCGTTTCAGGCACAGAAATGACTTTAAACACACTTATTCTAGTTGACAAAGTCATAATTCACATCCAACAGTCATTTAGAGTCAAAAGATTAAATGTTAAAATGTCATCATTATAGACCATTTTGGGATCGTTCGACAGGTCCGGAGTCATCGTTTTTCATCCGAAAATTGATTTTTTGGACTGTACCAAAAATGATTCAAAATGTCAATTGGATCATGCCTCATGTTGAATAACCACTTTTTAAACCCTCACAGTGACCAAAATTGCCATTTTTACAGAGTTTTGCTTACTCAAAAGCTTCAATTTTGACCCGTTCCAGGCACAGAAATGACTTTAAACACACTTATTTTAGTTAACAAAGTCATAATTCACATCCAACAGTCATTTATAGTCAAGAGATTAAATGTTGAAATTTCATCATTATAGACCATTTTGGGATCGTTCGACAGGTCCGGAGTCATCGTTTTTCATCCGAAAATTGATTTTTTGGACTGTACCAAAAATGATTCAAAATGTCAATTGGATCATGCCTCATGTTGAATAACCACTTTTTAAACCCTCACAGTGACCATAATTGCCATTTTTACAGAGTTTTGCTTACTCAAAAGCTTCCATTTTGACCCGTTTCAGGCACAGAAATGACTTTAAACACACTTATTTTAGTTGACAATGTCATAATTCACATCCAACAGCCATTTAGAGTCAAAAGATTAAATATTAAAATTTCATCCATATTGACCATTTTGGGATCGTTTGACAGGTCCGGAGTCATTGTTTTTCATCCGAAAATTGATTTTTTGGACTGTACCAAAAATGATTCAAAATGTCAACTGGATCATGCCTCATGTTGAATAACCACTTTTTAAACCCTCACAGTGACCAAAATTGCCATTTTTACAGAGTCTTGCTTACTCAAAAGCTTCAATTTTGACCCGTTTCAGGCACAGAAATGACTTTAAACACACTTATTTTAGTTGACAAAGTCATAATTCACATCCAACAGTCATTTAGAGTCAAAAGATTAAATGTTAAAATGTCATAATTATAGAGCATTTTGGGATCGTTCGACAGGTCCGGAGTCATCGTTTTTCATCCGAAAATTGATTTTTTGGACTGTACCAAAAATGATTTAAAATGTCAATTGGATCGTGCCTCATGTTGAATAACCACTTTTTCAACCCTCACAGTGACCAAAATTGCCATTTTTACAGAGTTTTGCTTACTTAAAAGCTTCAATTTTGACCCGTTTCAGGCACAGAAATGACTTTAAACACACTTATTCTAGTTGACAAAGTCATAATTCACATCCAACAGTCATTTAGAGTCAAAAGATTAAATGTTAAAATGTCATCATTATAGACCATTTTGGGATCGTTCGACAGGTCCGGAGTCATCGTTTTTCATCTGAAAATTGATTTTTTGGACTGTACCAAAAATGATTCAAAATGTCAATTGGATCATGCCTCATGTTGAATAACCACTTTTTAAACCCTCACAGTGACCAAAATTGCCATTTTTACAGAGTTTTGCTTACTCAAAAGCTTCCATTTTGACCCGTTTCAGGCACAGAAATGACTTTAAACACACTTATTCTAGTTGACAAAGTCATAATTCACATCCAACAGTCATTTAGAGTCAAAAGCCTAAATGTTAAAATTTCATCCATATTGACCATTTTGGGATCGTTCGACAGGTCCGGAGTCAGCGTTTTTCATCCTAAAATTGATTTTTTGGACTGTACCAAAAATGATTCAAAATGTCAATTGGATCATGCCTCATGTTGAATAGCCACTTTTTAAACCCTCACAGTGACCAAAATTGCCATTTTTACAGAGTTTTGCTTACTCAAAAGCTTCAATTTTGACCCGTTTCAGGCACAGAAATGACTTTCAACACACTTATTTTAGTTGACAAAGTCATAATTCACATCCAACAGTCATTTAGAGTCAAAAGATTAAATGTTGAAATTTCACCCATATTGACCATTTTGGGATCGTTCGACAGGTCCGGAGTCATCGTTTTACATCCGAAAATTGATTTTTTGGACTGTACCAAAAATGATTCAAAATGTCAATTGGATCATGCCTCATGTTGAATAACCACTTTTTAAACCCTCACAGTGACCAAAATTGCCATTTTTACAGAGTTTTGCTTACTCAAAAGCTTCAATTTTGACCCGTTTCAGGCACAGAAATGACTTTAAACACACTTATTTTAGTTGACAAAGTCATAATTCACATTCAACAGTCATTTATAGTCAAAAGATTAAATGTTGAAATTTCATCATTATAGACCATTTTGGGATCGTTCGACAGGTCCGGAGTCATCGTTTTTCATCCGAAAATAGATTTTTTGGACTGTACCAAAAATGATTCAAAATGTCAATTGGATCATGTCTCATGTTGAATAACCACTTTTTAAACCCACACAGTGACCAAAATCGCCATTTTTAACAGAGTTTTGCTTACTCAAAAGCTTCAATTTTGACCCGTTTCAGGCACAGAAATGACTTTAAACACACTTATTTTAGTTGACAAAGTCATAATTCACATCCAACAGTCATTTAGAGTCAAAAGATTAAATGTTGAAATTTCATCCATATTGACCATTTTGGGATTGTTCGACAGGTCCGGAGTCATCGTTTTTCATCCGAAAATTGATTTTTTGGGCAGTACCAAAAATGATTCAAAATGTGAATTGGATCATGCCTCATGTTGAATAACCACTTTTTAAACCCTCACAGTGACCAAAATTGCCATTTTTACAGAGTTTTGCTTACTCAAAAGCTTCAATTTTGACCCGTTTCAGGCACAGAAATGACTTTAAACACACTTATTTTAGTTGACAAAGTCATAATTCACATCCAACAGTCATTTAGAGTCAAAAGATTAAATGTTGAAATTTCATCCATATTGACCATTTTGGGATCGTTCGACAGGTCCGGAGTCATCGTTTTTCATCCGAAAATTGATTTTTTGGACTGTACCAAAAATGATTCAAAATGTCAATTGGATCATGCCTCATGTTGAATAACCACTTTTTAAACCCTCACAGTGACCAAAATTGCCATTTTTACAGAGTTTTGCTTACTCAAAAGCTTCAATTTTGACCTGTTTCAGGCACAGAAATTACTTTAAACACACTTATTTTAGTTAACAAAGTCATAATTCACATCCAACAGTCATTTATAGTCAAGAGATTAAATGTTGAAATTTCATCATTATAGACCATTTTGGGATCGTTCGACAGGTCCGGAGTCATCGTTTTTCATCCGAAAATTGATTTTTTGGACTGTACCAAAAATGATTCAAAATGTCAATTGGATCATGCCTCATGTTGAATAACCACTTTTTAAACCCTCACAGTGACCAAAATTGCCATTTTTACAGAGTTTTGCTTACTCAAAAGCTTCCATTTTGACCCGTTTCAGGCACAGAAATGACTTTAAACACACTTATTTTAGTTGACAATGTCATAATTCACATCCAACAGTCATTTAGAGTCAAAAGATTAAATGTTAAAATTTCATCCATATTGACCATTTTGGGATCGTTTGACAGGTCCGGAGTCATCGTTTTTCATCCGAAAATTGATTTTTCGGACTGTACCAAAAATGATTCAAAATGTCAATTGGATCATGCCTCATGTTGAATAACCACTTTTTAAACCCTCACAGTGACCAAAATTGCCATTTTTACAGAGTTTTGCTTACTCAAAAGCTTCAATTTTGACCCGTTTCAGGCACAGAAATGACTTTAAACACACTTATTTTAGTTGACAAAGTCATAATTCACATCCAACAGTCATTTAGAGTCAAAAGATTAAATGTTAAAATGTCATCATTATAGACCGTTTTGGGATCGTTCGACAGGTCCGGAGTCATCGTTTTTCATCCGAAAATTGATTTTTTGGACTGTACCAAAAATGATTCAAAATGTCAATTGGATCATGCCTCATGTTGAATAACCACTTTTTAAACCCTCACAGTGACCAAAATTGCCATTTTTACAGAGTTTTGCTAACTCAAAAGCTTCAATTTTGACCCGTTTCAGGCACAGAAATGACTTTAAACACACTTATTTTAGTTGAAGAAGTCATAATTCACATCCAACAGTTATTTAGAGTCAAAAGATTAAATGTTGAAATTTCATCCATATTGACCATTTTGGGATCGTTCGACAGGTCCGGAGTCATCGTTTTTCATCCGAAAATTGATTTTTCGGACTGTACCAAAGATGATTCAAAATGTCAATTGGATCGTGCCTCATGTTGAATAACCACTTTTTAAACCCTCACAGTGACCAAAATTGCCATTTTTACAGAGTTTTGCTTACTCAAAAGGTTCAATTTTGACCCGTTTCAGGCACAGAAATGACTTTAAACACACTTATTTTAGTTGACAAAGTCATAATTCACATCCAACAGTCATTTAGAGTCAAAAGATTAAATGTTAAAATGTCATCATTATAGACCATTTTGGGATCGTTCGACAGGTCCAGAGTCATCGTTTTTCATCTGAAAATTGATTTTTTGGACTGTACCAAAAATGATTCAAAATGTCAATTGGATCATGCCTCATGTTGAATAACCACTTTTTAAACCCTCACAGTGACCAAAATTGCCATTTTTACAGAGTTTTGCTTACTCAAAAGCTTCCATTTTGACCCGTTTCAGGCAAAGAAATGACTTTAAATACACTCTTTTTAGTTGACAAAGTCATAATTCACATCCAACAGTCATTTAGAGTCAAAAGATTAAATGTTAAAATTTCACCCATATTGACCATTTTGGGATCGTTCGACAGGTCCGGAGTCATCGTTTTTCATCCGAAAATTGATTTTTTGGACTGTACCAAAAATGATTCAAAATGTCAATTGGATCATGCCTCATGTTGAATAACCACTTTTTAAACCCTCACAGTGACCAAAATTGCCATTTTTACAGAGTTTTGCTTACTCAAAAGCTTCAATTTTGACCCGTTTCAGGCACAGAAATGACTTTAAACACACTTATTTTAGTTAACAAAGTCATAATTCACATCCAACAGTCATTTATAGTCAAGAGATTAAATGTTGAAATTTCATCATTATAGACCATTTTGGGATCGTTCGACAGGTCCGGAGTCATCGTTTTTCATCCGAAAATTGATTTTTTGGACTGTACCAAAAATGATTCAAAATGTCAATTGGATCATGCCTCATGTTGAATAACCACTTTTTAAACCCTCACAGTGACCATAATTGCCATTTTTACAGAGTTTTGCTTACTCAAAAGCTTCCATTTTGACCCGTTTCAGGCACAGAAATGACTTTAAACACACTTATTTTAGTTGACCATGTCATAATTCACATCCAACAGTCATTTAGAGTCAAAAGATTAAATGTTAAAATTTCATCCATATTGACCATTTTGGGATCGTTTGACAGGTCCGGAGTCATCGTTTTTCATCCGAAAATTGATTTTTTGGACTGTACCAAAAATGATTCAAAATGTCAATTGGATCATGCCTCATGTTGAATAACCACTTTTTAAACCCTCACAGTGACCAAAATTGCCATTTTTACAGAGTCTTGCTTACTCAAAAGCTTCAATTTTGACCCGTTTCAGGCACAGAAATGACTTTAAACACACTTATTTTAGTTGACAAAGTCATAATTCACATCCAACAGTCATTTAGAGTCAAAAGATTAAATGTTAAAATGTCATAATTATAGAGCATTTTGGGATCGTTCGACAGGTCCGGAGTCATCGTTTTTCATCCGAAAATTGATTTTTTGGACTGTACCAAAAATGATTTAAAATGTCAATTGGATCGTGCCTCATGTTGAATAACCACTTTTTCAACCCTCACAGTGACCAAAATTCCATTTTTACAGAGTTTTGCTTACTTAAAAGCTTCAATTTTGACCCGTTTCAGGCACAGAAATGACTTTAAACACACTTATTCTAGTTGACAAAGTCATAATTCACATCCAACAGTCATTTAGAGTCAAAAGATTAAATGTTAAAATGTCATCATTATAGACCATTTTGGGATCGTTCGACAGGTCCGGAGTCATCGTTTTTCATCTGAAAATTGATTTTTTGGACTGTACCAAAAATGATTCAAAATGTCAATTGGATCATGCCTCATGTTGAATAACCACTTTTTAAACCCTCACAGTGACCAAAATTGCCATTTTTACAGAGTTTTGCTTACTCAAAAGCTTCCATTTTGACCCGTTTCAGGCACAGAAATGACTTTAAACACACTTATTCTAGTTGACAAAGTCATAATTCACATCCAACAGTCATTTAGAGTCAAAAGCCTAAATGTTAAAATTTCATCCATATTGACCATTTTGGGATCGTTCGACAGGTCCGGAGTCATCGTTTTTCATCCTAAAATTGATTTTTTTGGACTGTACCAAAAATGATTCAAAATGTCAATTGGATCATGCCTCATGTTGAATAGCCACTTTTTAAACCCTCACAGTGACCAAAATTGCCATTTTTACAGAGTTTTGCTTACTCAAAAGCTTCAATTTTGACCCGTTTCAGGCACAGAAATGACTTTAAACACACTTATTTTAGTTGACAAAGTCATAATTCACATCCAACAGTCATTTAGAGTCAAAAGATTAAATGTTGAAAATTCACCCATATTGACCATTTTGGGATCGTTCGACAGGTCCGGAGTCATCGTTTTACATCCGAAAATTGATTTTTTGGACTGTACCAAAAATGATTCAAAATGTCAATTGGATCATGCCTCATGTTGAATAACCACTTTTTAAACCCTCACAGTGACCAAAATTGCCATTTTTACAGAGTTTTGCTTACTCAAAAGCTTCAATTTTGACCCGTTTCAGGCACAGAAATGACTTTAAACACACTTATTTTAGTTGACAAAGTCATAATTCACATTCAACAGTCATTTATAGTCAAAAGATTAAATGTTGAAATTTCATCATTATAGACCATTTTGGGATCGTTTGACAGGTCCGGAGTCATCGTTTTTCATCCGAAAATAGATTTTTTGGACTGTACCAAAAATGATTCAAAATGTCAATTGGATCATGCCTCATGTTGAATAACCACTTTTTAAACCCACACAGTGACCAAAATTGCCATTTTTAACAGAGTTTTGCTTACTCAAAAGCTTCAATTTTGACCCGTTTCAGGCACAGAAATGACTTTAAACACACTTATTTTAGTTGACAAAGTCATAATTCACATCCAACAGTCATTTAGAGTCAAAAGATTAAATGTTGAAATTTCATCCATATTGACCATTTTGGGATTGTTCGACAGGTCCGGAGTCATCGTTTTTCATCCGAAAATTGATTTTTTGGGCAGTACCAAAAATGATTCAAAATGTTAATTGGATCATGCCTCATGTTGAATAACCACTTTTTAAACCCTCACAGTGACCAAAATTGCCATTTTTACAGAGTTTTGCTTACTCAAAAGCTTCAATTTTGACCCGTTTCAGGCACAGAAATGACTTTAAACACACTTATTTTAGTTGACAAAGTCATAATTCACATCCAACAGTCATTTAGAGTCAAAAGATTAAATGTTGAAATTTCATCCATATTGACCATTTTGGGATCGTTCGACAGGTCCGGAGTCATCGTTTTTCATCCGAAAATTGATTTTTTGGACTGTACCAAAAATGATTCAAAATGTCAATTGGATCGTGCCTCATGTTGAATAACCACTTTTTAAACCCTCACAGTGACAAAAATTGCCATTTTTACAGAGTTTTGCTTACTCAAAAGCTTCAATTTTGACCCGTTTCAGGCACAGAAATGACTTTAAACACACTTATTCTAGTTGACAAAGTCATAATTCACATCCAACAGTCATTTAGAGTCAAAAGATTAAATGTTAAAATGTCATCATTATAGACCATTTTGGGATCGTTCGACAGGTCCGGAGTCATCGTTTTTCATCCGAAAATTGATTTTTTGGACTGTACCAAAAATGATTCAAAATGTCAATTGGATCATGCCTCATGTTGAATAACCACTTTTTAAACCCTCACAGTGACCAAAATTGCCATTTTTACAGAGTTTTGCTTACTCAAAAGCTTCCATTTTGACCCGTTTCAGGCACAGAAATGACTTTAAACACACTTATTTTAGTTGACAATGTCATAATTCACATCCAACAGTCATTTAGAGTCAAAAGATTAAATGTTAAAATTTCATCCATATTGACCATTTTGGGATCGTTTGACAGGTCCGGAGTCATCGTTTTTCATCCGAAAATTGATTTTTTGGACTGTACCAAAAATGATTCAAAATGTCAATTGGATCGTGTCTCATGTTGAATAACCACTTTTTAAACCCTCACAGTGACCAAAATTGCCATTTTTACAGAGTTTTGCTTACTCAAAAGCTTCAATTTTGACCCGTTTCAGGCACAGAAATGACTTTAAACACACTTATTTTAGTTGACAAAGTCATAATTCACATCCAACAGTCATTTAGAGTCAAAAGATTAAATGTTAAAATGTCATCATTATAGACCATTTTGGGATCGTTCGACAGGTCCAGAGTCATCGTTTTTCATCTGAAAATTGATTTTTTGGACTGTACCAAAAATGATTCAAAATGTCAATTGGATCATGCCTCATGTTGAATAACCACTTTTTAAACCCTCACAGTGACCAAAATTGCCATTTTTACAGAGTTTTGCTTACTCAAAAGCTTCCATTTTGACCCGTTTCAGGCAAAGAAATGACTTTAAACACACTCATTTTAGTTGACAAAGTCATAATTCACATCCAACAGTCATTTAGAGTCAAAAGATTAAATGTTAAAATTTCATCCATATTGACCATTTTGGGATCGTTCGACAGGTCCGGAGTCATCGTTTTTCATCCGAAAATTGATTTTTTGGACTGTACCAAAAATGATTCAAAATGTCAATTGGATCATGCCTCATGTTGAATAACCACTTTTTAAACCCTCACAGTGACCAAAATTGCCATTTTTACAGAGTTTTGCTAACTCAAAAGCTTCAATTTTGACCCGTTTCAGGCACAGAAATGACTTTAAACACACTTATTTTAGTTGAAGAAGTCATAATTCACATCCAACAGTTATTTAGAGTCAAAAGATTAAATGTTGAAATTTCATCCATATTGACCATTTTGGGATCGTTCGACAGGTCCGGAGTCATCGTTTTTCATCCGAAAATTGATTTTTCGGACTGTACCAAAGATGATTCAAAATGTCAATTGGATCGTGCCTCATGTTGAATAACCACTTTTTAAACCCTCACAGTGACCAAAATTGCCATTTTTACAGAGTTTTGCTTACTCAAAAGCTTCCATTTTGACCCGTTTCAGGCACAGAAATGACTTTAAACACACTTATTCTAGTTGACAAAGTCATAATTCACATCCAACAGTCATTTAGAGTCAAAAGATTAAATGTTGAAATTTCATCCATATTGACCATTTTGGGATCGTTCGACAGGTCCGGAGTCATCGTTTTTCATCCGAAAATTGATTTTTTGGACTGTACCAAAAATGATTCAAAATGTCAATTGGATCGTGCCTCATGTTGAATAACCACTTTTTAAACCCTCACAGTGACAAAAATTGCCATTTTTACAGAGTTTTGCTTACTCAAAAGCTTCAATTTTGACCCGTTTCAGGCACAGAAATTACTTTAAACACACTTATTCTAGTTGACAAAGTCATAATTCACATCCAACAGTCATTTAGAGTCAAAAGATTAAATGTTAAAATGTCATCATTATAGACCATTTTGGGATCGTTCGACAGGTCCGGAGTCATCGTTTTTCATCCGAAAATTGATTTTTTGGACTGTACCAAAAATGATTCAAAATGTCAATTGGATCGTGCCTCATGTTGAATAACCACTTTTTAAACCCTCACAGTGACAAAAATTGCCATTTTTACAGAGTTTTGCTTACTCAAAAGCTTCAATTTTGACCCGTTTCAGGCACAGAAATGACTTTAAACACACTTATTTTAGTTAACAGTCATAATTCACATCCAACAGTCATTTAGAGTCAAAAGATTAAATGTTGAAATTTCATCCATATTGACCATTTTGGGATCGTTCGACAGGTCCGGAGTCATCGTTTTTCATCCGAAAATTGATTTTTTGGGCAGTACCAAAAATGATTCAAAATGTGAATTGGATCATGCCTCATGTTGAATAACCACTTTTTAAACCCTCACAGTGACAAAAATTGCCATTTTTACAGAGTTTTGCTTACTCAAAAGCTTCAATTTTGACCCGTTTCAGGCACAGAAATGACTTTAAACACACTTATTCTAGTTGACAAAGTCATAATTCACATCCAACAGTCATTTAGAGTCAAAAGATTAAATGTTAAAATGTCATCATTATAGACCATTTTGGGATCGTTCGACAGGTCCGGAGTCATCGTTTTTCATCCGAAAATTGATTTTTTGGACTGTACCAAAAATGATTCAAAATGTCAATTGGATCATGCCTCATGTTGAATAACCACTTTTTAAACCCTCACAGTGACCAAAATTGCCATTTTTACAGAGTTTTGCTTACTTAAAAGCTTCCATTTTGACCCGTTTCAGGCACAGAAATGACTTTAAACACACTTATTTTAGTTGACAATGTCATAATTCACATCCAACAGTCATTTAGAGTCAAAAGATTAAATGTTAAAATTTCATCCATATTGACCATTTTGGGATCGTTTGACAGGTCTGGAGTCATCGTTTTTCATCCGAAACTTGATTTTTTGGACTGTACCAAAAATGATTCAAAATGTCAATTGGATCGTGCCTCATGTTGAATAACCACTTTTTAAACCCTCACAGTGACCAAAATTGCCATTTTTACAGAGTTTTGCTTACTCAAAAGCTTCAATTTTGACCCGTTTCAGGCACAGAAATGACTTTAAACACACTTATTTTAGTTGACAAAGTCATAATTCACATCCAACAGTCATTTAGAGTCAAAAGATTAAATGTTAAAATGTCATCATTATAGACCATTTTGGGATCGTTCGACAGGTCCAGAGTCATCGTTTTTCATCTGAAAATTGATTTTTTGGACTGTACCAAAAATGATTCAAAATGTCAATTGGATCATGCCTCATGTTGAATAACCACTTTTTAAACCCTCACAGTGACCAAAATTGCCATTTTTACAGAGTTTTGCTTACTCAAAAGCTTCCATTTTGACCCGTTTCAGGCAAAGAAATGACTTTAAACACACTCATTTTAGTTGACAAAGTCATAATTCACATCCAACAGTCATTTAGAGTCAAAAGATTAAATGTTAAAATTTCATCCATATTGACCATTTTGGGATCGTTCGACAGGTCCGGAGTCATCGTTTTTCATCCGAAAATTGATTTTTTGGACTGTACCAAAAATGATTCAAAATGTCAATTGGATCATGCCTCATGTTGAATAACCACTTTTTAAACCCTCACAGTGACCAAAATTGCCATTTTTACAGAGTTTTGCTAACTCAAAAGCTTCAATTTTGACCCGTTTCAGGCACAGAAATGACTTTAAACACACTTATTTTAGTTGAAAAGTCATAATTCACATCCAACAGTTATTTAGAGTCAAAAGATTAAATGTTGAAATTTCATCCATATTGACCATTTTGGGATCGTTCGACAGGTCCGGAGTCATCGTTTTTCATCCGAAAATTGATTTTTCGGACTGTACCAAAGATGATTCAAAATGTCAATTGGATCGTGCCTCATGTTGAATAACCACTTTTTAAACCCTCACAGTGACCAAAATTGCCATTTTTACAGAGTTTTGCTTACTCAAAAGCTTCCATTTTGACCCGTTTCAGGCACAGAAATGACTTTAAACACACTTATTCTAGTTGACAAAGTCATAATTCACATCCAACAGTCATTTAGAGTCAAAAGATTAAATGTTGAAATTTCATCCATATTGACCATTTTGGGATCGTTCGACAGGTCCGGAGTCATCGTTTTTCATCCGAAAATTGATTTTTTGGACTGTACCAAAAATGATTCAAAATGTCAATTGGATCGTGCCTCGTGTTGAATAACCACTTTTTAAACCCTCACAGTGACAAAAATTGCCATTTTTACAGAGTTTTGCTTACTCAAAAGCTTCAATTTTGACCCGTTTCAGGCACAGAAATTACTTTAAACACACTTATTCTAGTTGACAAAGTCATAATTCACATCCAACAGTCATTTAGAGTCAAAAGATTAAATGTTAAAATGTCATCATAATAGACCATTTTGGGATCGTTCGACAGGTCCGGAGTCATCGTTTTTCATCCGAAAATTGATTTTGTGGACTGTACCAAAAATGATTCAAAATGTCAATTGGATCGTGCCTCATGTTGAATAACCAATTTTTAAACCCTCACAATGACAAAAATTGCCATTTTTACAGAGTTTTGCTTACTCAAAAGCTTCAATTTTGACCCGTTTCAGGCACAGAAATGACTTTAAACACACTTATTTTAGTTAACAAAGTCATAATTCACATCCAACAGTCATTTAGAGTCAAAAGATTAAATGTTGAAATTTCATCCATATTGACCATTTTGGGATCGTTCGACAGGTCCGGAGTCATCGTTTTTCATCCGAAAATTGATTTTTTGGGCAGTACCAAAAATGATTCAAAATGTGAATTGGATCATGCCTCATGTTGAATAACCACTTTTTAAACCCTCACAGTGACCAAAATTGCCATTTTCACAGAGTTTTGCTTACTCAAAAGCTTCAATTTTGACCCGTTTCAGGCACAGAAATGACTTTAAACACACTTATTCTAGTTGACAAAGTCATAATTCACATCCAACAGTCATTTAGAGTCAAAAGATTAAATGTTAAAATGTCATCATTATAGACCATTTTGGGATCGTTCGACAGGTCCGGAGTCATCGTTTTTCATCCGAAAATTGATTTTTTTGGACTGTACCAAAAATGATTCAAAATGTCAATTGGATCATGCCTCATGTTGAATAACCACTTTTTAAACCCTCACAGTGACCAAAATTGCCATTTTTACAGAGTTTTGCTTACTCAAAAGCTTCCATTTTGACCCGTTTCAGGCACAGAAATGACTTTAAACACACTTATTTTAGTTGACAATGTCATAATTCACATCCAACAGTCATTTAGAGTCAAAAGATTAAATGTTAAAATTTCATCCATATTGACCATTTTGGGATCGTTTGACAGGTCCGGAGTCATCGTTTTTCATCCGAAAATTGATTTTTTGGACTGTACCAAAAATGATTCAAAATGTCAATTGGATCGTGCCTCATGTTGAATAACCACTTTTTAAACCCTCACAGTGACCAAAATTGCCATTTTCACAGAGTTTTGCTTACTCAAAAGCTTCAATTTTGACCCGTTTCAGGCACAGAAATGACTGTAAACACACTTATTTTAGTTGACAAAGTCATAATTCACATCCAACAGTCATTTAGAGTCAAAAGATTAAATGTTAAAATGTCATCATTATAGACCATTTTGGGATCGTTCGACAGGTCCAGAGTCATCGTTTTTCATCTGAAAATTGATTTTTTGGACTTTACCAAAAATGATTCAAAATGTCAATTGGATCATGCCTCATGTTGAATAACCACTTTTTAAACCCTCACAGTGACCAAAATTGCCATTTTTACAGAGTTTTGCTTACTCAAAAGCTTCCATTTTGACCCGTTTCAGGCAAAGAAATGACTTTAAACACACTCATTTTAGTTGACAAAGTCATAATTCACATCCAACAGTCATTTAGAGTCAAAAGATTAAATGTTAAAATTTCATCCATATTGACCATTTTGGGATCGTTCGACAGGTCCGGAGTCATCGTTTTTCATCCGAAAATTGATTTTTTGGACTGTTCCAAAAATGATTCAAAATGTCAATTGGATCATGCCTCATGTTGAATAACCACTTTTTAAACCCTCACAGTGACCAAAATTGCCATTTTTACAGAGTTTTGCTAACTCAAAAGCTTCAATTTTGACCCGTTTCAGGCACAGAAATGACTTTAAACACACTTATTTTAGTTGAAGAAGTCATAATTCACATCCAACAGTTATTTAGAGTCAAAAGATTAAATGTTGAAATTTCATCCATATTGACCATTTTGGGATCGTTCGACAGGTCCGGAGTCATCGTTTTTCATCCGAAAATTGATTTTTCGGACTGTACCAAAGATGATTCAAAATGTCAATTGGATCGTGCCTCATGTTGAATAACCACTTTTTAAACCCTCACAGTGACCAAAATTGCCATTTTTACAGAGTTTTGCTTACTCAAAAGCTTCAATTTTGACCCGTTTCAGGCACAGAAATGACTTTAAACACACTTATTCTAGTTGACAAAGTCATAATTCACATCCAACAGTCATTTAGAGTCAAAAGATTAAATGTTAAAATGTCATCATTATAGACCATTTTGGGATCGTTCGACAGGTCCGGAGTCATCGTTTTTCATCCGAAAATTGATTTTTTGGACTGTACCAAAAATGATTCAAAATGTCAATTGGATCATGCCTCATGTTGAATAACCACTTTTTAAACCCTCACAGTGTCCAAAATTGCCATTTTTACAGAGTTTTGCTTACTCAAAAGCTTCAATTTTGACCCGTTCCAGGCACAGAAATGACTTTAAACACACTTATTTTAGTTAACAAAGTCATAATTCACATCCAACAGTCATTTATAGTCAAGAGATTAAATGTTGAAATTTCATCATTATAGACCATTTTGGGATCGTTCGACAGGTCCGGAGTCATCGTTTTTCATCCAAAAATTGATTTTTTGGACTGTACCAAAAATGATTCAAAATGTCAATTGGATCATGCCTCATGTTGAATAACCACTTTTTAAACCCTCACAGTGACCATAATTGCCATTTTTACAGAGTTTTGCTTACTCAAAAGCTTCCATTTTGACCCGTTTCAGGCACAGAAATGACTTTAAACACACTTATTTTAGTTGACAATGTCATAATTCACATCCAACAGCCATTTAGAGTCAAAAGATTAAATATTAAAATTTCATCCATATTGACCATTTTGGGATCGTTTGACAGGTCCGGAGTCATTGTTTTTCATCCGAAAATTGATTTTTTGGACTGTACCAAAAATGATTCAAAATGTCAACTGGATCATGCCTCATGTTGAATAACCACTTTTTAAACCCTCACAGTGACCAAAATTGCCATTTTTACAGAGTCTTGCTTACTCAAAAGCTTCAATTTTGACCCGTTTCAGGCACAGAAATGACTTTAAACACACTTATTTTAGTTGACAAAGTCATAATTCACATCCAACAGTCATTTAGAGTCAAAAGATTAAATGTTAAAATGTCATAATTATAGAGCATTTTGGGATCGTTCGACAGGTCCGGAGTCATCGTTTTTCATCCGAAAATTGATTTTTTGGACTGTACCAAAAATGATTTAAAATGTCAATTGGATCGTGCCTCATGTTGAATAACCACTTTTTCAACCCTCACAGTGACCAAAATTGCCATTTTTACAGAGTTTTGCTTACTTAAAAGCTTCAATTTTGACCCGTTTCAGGCACAGAAATGACTTTAAACACACTTATTCTAGTTGACAAAGTCATAATTCACATCCAACAGTCATTTAGAGTCAAAAGATTAAATGTTAAAATGTCATCATTATAGACCATTTTGGGATCGTTCGACAGGTCCGGAGTCATCGTTTTTCATCTGAAAATTGATTTTTTGGACTGTACCAAAAATGATTCAAAATGTCAATTGGATCATGCCTCATGTTGAATAACCACTTTTTAAACCCTCACAGTGACCAAAATTGCCATTTTTACAGAGTTTTGCTTACTCAAAAGCTTCCATTTTGACCCGTTTCAGGCACAGAAATGACTTTAAACACACTTATTCTAGTTGACAAAGTCATAATTCACATCCAACAGTCATTTAGAGTCAAAAGCCTAAATGTTAAAATTTCATCCATATTGACCATTTTGGGATCGTTCGACAGGTCCGGAGTCAGCGTTTTTCATCCTAAAATTGATTTTTTGGACTGTACCAAAAATGATTCAAAATGTCAATTGGATCATGCCTCATGTTGAATAGCCACTTTTTAAACCCTCACAGTGACCAAAATTGCCATTTTTACAGAGTTTTGCTTACTCAAAAGCTTCAATTTTGACCCGTTTCAGGCACAGAAATGACTTTAAACACACTTATTTTAGTTGACAAAGTCATAATTCACATCCAACAGTCATTTAGAGTCAAAAGATTAAATGTTGAAATTTCACCCATATTGACCATTTTGGGATCGTTCGACAGGTCCGGAGTCATCGTTTTACATCCGAAAATTGATTTTTTGGACTGTACCAAAAATGATTCAAAATGTCAATTGGATCATGCCTCATGTTGAATAACCACTTTTTAAACCCTCACAGTGACCAAAATTGCCATTTTTACAGAGTTTTGCTTACTCAAAAGCTTCAATTTTGACCCGTTTCAGGCACAGAAATGACTTTAAACACACTTATTTTAGTTGACAAAGTCATAATTCACATTCAACAGTCATTTATAGTCAAAAGATTAAATGTTGAAATTTCATCATTATAGACCATTTTGGGATCGTTCGACAGGTCCGGAGTCATCGTTTTTCATCCGAAAATAGATTTTTTGGACTGTACCAAAAATGATTCAAAATGTCAATTGGATCATGTCTCATGTTGAATAACCACTTTTTAAACCCACACAGTGACCAAAATCGCCATTTTTAACAGAGTTTTGCTTACTCAAAAGCTTCAATTTTGACCCGTTTCAGGCACAGAAATGACTTTAAACACACTTATTTTAGTTGACAAAGTCATAATTCACATCCAACAGTCATTTAGAGTCAAAAGATTAAATGTTGAAATTTCATCCATATTGACCATTTTGGGATTGTTCGACAGGTCCGGAGTCATCGTTTTTCATCCGAAAATTGATTTTTTGGGCAGTACCAAAAATGATTCAAAATGTGAATTGGATCATGCCTCATGTTGAATAACCACTTTTTAAACCCTCACAGTGACCAAAATTGCCATTTTTACAGAGTTTTGCTTACTCAAAAGCTTCAATTTTGACCCGTTTCAGGCACAGAAATGACTTTAAACACACTTATTTTAGTTGACAAAGTCATAATTCACATCCAACAGTCATTTAGAGTCAAAAGATTAAATGTTGAAATTTCATCCATATTGACCATTTTGGGATCGTTCGACAGGTCCGGAGTCATCGTTTTTCATCCGAAAATTGATTTTTTGGACTGTACCAAAAATGTTTCAAAATGTCAATTGGATCGTGCCTCATGTTGAATAACCACTTTTTAAACCCTCACAGTGACAAAAATTGCCATTTTTACAGAGTTTTGCTTACTCAAAAGCTTCAATTTTGACCCGTTTCAGGCACAGAAATGACTTTAAACACACTTATTCTAGTTGACAAAGTCATAATTCACATCCAACAGTCATTTAGAGTCAAAAGATTAAATGTTAAAATGTCATCATTATAGACCATTTTGGGATCGTTCGACAGGTCCGGAGTCATCGTTTTTCATCCGAAAATTGATTTTTTGGACTGTACCAAAAATGATTCAAAATGTCAATTGGATCATGCCTCATGTTGAATAACCACTTTTTAAACCCTCACAGTGACCAAAATTGCCATTTTTACAGAGTTTTGCTTACTCAAAGGCTTCCATTTTGACCCGTTTCAGGCACAGAAATGACTTTAAACACACTTATTTTAGTTGACAATGTCATAATTCACATCCAACAGCCATTTAGAGTCAAAAGATTAAATGTTAAAATTTCATCCATATTGACCATTTTGGGATCGTTTGACAGGTCCGGAGTCATCGTTTTTCATCCGAAAATTGATTTTTTGGACTGTACCAAAAATGATTCAAAATGTCAATTGGATCGTGCCTCATGTTGAATAACCACTTTTTAAACCCTCACAGTGACCAAAATTGCCATTTTTACAGAGTTTTGCTTACTCAAAAGGTTCAATTTTGACCCGTTTCAGGCACAGAAATGACTTTAAACACACTTATTTTAGTTGACAAAGTCATAATTCACATCCAACAGTCATTTAGAGTCAAAAGATTAAATGTTAAAATGTCATCATTATAGACCATTTTGGGATCGTTCGACAGGTCCAGAGTCATCGTTTTTCATCTGAAAATTGATTTTTTGGACTGTACCAAAAATGATTCAAAATGTCAATTGGATCATGCCTCATGTTGAATAACCACTTTTTAAACCCTCACAGTGACCAAAATTGCCATTTTTACAGAGTTTTGCTTACTCAAAAGCTTCCATTTTGACCCGTTTCAGGCAAAGAAATGACTTTAAACACACTCTTTTTAGTTGACAAAGTCATAATTCACATCCAACAGTCATTTAGAGTCAAAAGATTAAATGTTAAAATTTCATCCATATTGACCATTTTGGGATCGTTCGACAGGTCCGGAGTCATCGTTTTTCATCCGAAAATTGATTTTTTGGACTGTACCAAAAATGATTCAAAATGTCAATTGGATCGTGCCTCATGTTGAATAACCACTTTTTAAACCCTCACAGTGACAAAAATTGCCATTTTTACAGAGTTTTGCTTACTCAAAAGCTTCAATTTTGATCCGTTTCAGGCACAGAAATGACTTTAAACACACTTATTCTAGTTGACAAAGTCATAATTCACATCCAACAGTCATTTAGAGTCAAAAGATTAAATGTTAAAATGTCATCATTATAGACCATTTTGGGATCGTTCGACAGGTCCGGAGTCATCGTTTTTCATCCGAAAATTGATTTTTTGGACTGTACCAAAAATGATTCAAAATGTCAATTGGATCATGCCTCATGTTGAATAACCACTTTTTAAACCCTCACAGTGACCAAAATTGCCATTTTTACAGAGTTTTGCTTACTCAAAGGCTTCCATTTTGACCCGTTTCAGGCACAGAAATGACTTTAAACACACTTATTTTAGTTGACAATGTCATAATTCACATCCAACAGCCATTTAGAGTCAAAAGATTAAATGTTAAAATTTCATCCATATTGACCATTTTGGGATCGTTTGACAGGTCCGGAGTCATCGTTTTTCATCCGAAAATTGATTTTTTGGACTGTACCAAAAATGATTCAAAATGTCAATTGGATCGTGCCTCATGTTGAATAACCACTTTTTAAACCCTCACAGTGACCAAAATTGCCATTTTTACAGAGTTTTGCTTACTCAAAAGGTTCAATTTTGACCCGTTTCAGGCACAGAAATGACTTTAAACACACTTATTTTAGTTGACAAAGTCATAATTCACATCCAACAGTCATTTAGAGTCAAAAGATTAAATGTTAAAATGTCATCATTATAGACCATTTTGGGATCGTTCGACAGGTCCAGAGTCATCGTTTTTCATCTGAAAATTGATTTTTTGGACTGTACCAAAAATGATTCAAAATGTCAATTGGATCATGCCTCATGTTGAATAACCACTTTTTAAACCCTCACAGTGACCAAAATTGCCATTTTTACAGAGTTTTGCTTACTCAAAAGCTTCCATTTTGACCCGTTTCAGGCAAAGAAATGACTTTAAACACACTCTTTTTAGTTGACAAAGTCATAATTCACATCCAACAGTCATTTAGAGTCAAAAGATTAAATGTTAAAATTTCATCCATATTGACCATTTTGGGATCGTTCGACAGGTCCGGAGTCATCGTTTTTCATCCGAAAATTGATTTTTCAGACTGTACCAAAGATGATTCAAAATGTCAATTGGATCGTGCCTCATGTTGAATAACCACTTTTTAAACCCTCACAGTGACCAAAATTGCCATTTTTACAGAGTTTTGCTTACTCAAAAGCTTCCATTTTGACCCGTTTCAGGCACAGAAATGACTTTAAACACACTTATTCTAGTTGACAAAGTCATAATTCACATCCAACAGTCATTTAGAGTCAAAAGATTAAATGTTGAAATTTCATCCATATTGACCATTTTGGGATCGTTCGACAGGTCCGGAGTCATCGTTTTTCATCCGAAAATTGATTTTTTGGACTGTACCAAAAATGATTCAAAATGTCAATTGGATCGTGCCTCATGTTGAATAACCACTTTTTAAACCCTCACAGTGACAAAAATTGCCATTTTCACAGAGTTTTGCTTACTCAAAAGCTTCAATTTTGACCCGTTTCAGGCACAGAAATGACTTTAAACACACTTATTCTAGTTGACAAAGTCATAATTCACATCCAACAGTCATTTAGAGTCAAAAGATTAAATGTTAAAATGTCATCATTATAGACCATTTTGGGATCGTTCGACAGGTCCGGAGTCATCGTTTTTCATCCGAAAATTGATTTTTTGGACTGTACCAAAAATGATTCAAAATGTCAATTGGATCATGCCTCATGTTGAATAACCACTTTTTAAACCCTCACAGTGACCAAAATTGCCATTTTTACAGAGTTTTGCTTACTCAAAAGCTTCCATTTTGACCCGTTTCAGGCACAGAAATGACTTTAAACACACTTATTTTAGTTGACAATGTCATAATTCACATCCAACAGTCATTTAGAGTCAAAAGATTAAATGTTAAAATTTCATCCATATTGACCATTTTGGGATCGTTTGACAGGTCCGGAGTCATCGTTTTTCATCCGAAAATTGATTTTTTGGACTGTACCAAAAATGATTTAAAATGTCAATTGGATCGTGCCTCATGTTGAATAACCACTTTTTAAACCCTCACAGTGACCAAAATTGCCATTTTTACAGAGTTTTGCTTACTCAAAAGCTTCAATTTTGACCCGTTTCAGGCACAGAAATGACTTTAAACACACTTATTTTAGTTGACAAAGTCATAATTCACATCCAACAGTCATTTAGAGTCAAAAGATTAAATGTTAAAATGTCATCATTATAGACCATTTTGGGATCGTTCGACAGGTCCAGAGTCATCGTTTTTCATCCGAAAATTGATTTTTCGGACTGTACCAAAGATGATTCAAAATGTCAATTGGATCGTGCCTCATGTTGAATAACCACTTTTTAAACCCTCACAGTGACCAAAATTGCCATTTTTACAGAGTTTTGCTTACTCAAAAGCTTCCATTTTGACCCGTTTCAGGCACAGAAATGACTTTAAACACACTTATTCTAGTTGACAAAGTCATAATTCACATCCAACAGTCATTTAGAGTCAAAAGATTAAATGTTGAAATTTCATCCATATTGACCATTTTGGGATCGTTCGACAGGTCCGGAGTCATCGTTTTTCATCCGAAAATTGATTTTTTGGACTGTACCAAAAATGATTCAAAATGTCAATTGGATCATGCCTCATGTTGAATAACCACTTTTTAAACCCTCACAGTGACCAAAATTGCCATTTTTACAGAGTTTTGCTTACTCAAAAGCTTCAATTTTGACCCGTTTCAGGCACAGAAATGACTTTAAACACACTTATTCTAGTTGACAAAGTCATAATTCACATCCAACAGTCATTTAGAGTCAAAAGATTAAATGTTAAAATGTCATCATTATAGACCATTTTGGGATCGTTCGACAGGTCCGGAGTCATCGTTTTTCATCCGAAAATTGATTTTTTGGACTGTACCAAAAATGATTCAAAATGTCAATTGGATCATGCCTCATGTTGAATAACCACTTTTTAAACCCTCACAGTGACCAAAATTGCCATTTTTACAGAGTTTTGCTTACTCAAAAGCTTCAATTTTGACCCGTTTCAGGCACAGAAATGACTTTAAACACACTTATTTTAGTTAACAAAGTCATAATTCACATCCAACAGTCATTTATAGTCAAGAGATTAAATGTTGAAATTTCATCATTATAGACCATTTTGGGATCGTTCGACAGGTCCGGAGTCATCGTTTTTCATCCGAAAATTGATTTTTTGGACTGTACCAAAAATGATTCAAAATGTCAATTGGATCATGCCTCATGTTGAATAACCACTTTTTAAACCCTCACAGTGACCATAATTGCCATTTTTACAGAGTTTTGCTTACTCAAAAGCTTCCATTTTGACCCGTTTCAGGCACAGAAATGACTTTAAACACACTTATTTTAGTTGACAATGTCATAATTCACATCCAACAGTCATTTAGAGTCAAAAGATTAAATGTTAAAATTTCATCCATATTGACCATTTTGGGATCGTTTGACAGGTCCGGAGTCATTGTTTTTCATCCGAAAATTGATTTTTTGGACTGTACCAAAAATGATTCAAAATGTCAATTGGATCATGCCTCATGTTGAATAACCACTTTTTAAACCCTCACAGTGACCAAAATTGCCATTTTTACAGAGTCTTGCTTACTCAAAAGCTTCAATTTTGACCCGTTTCAGGCACAGAAATGACTTTAAACACACTTATTTTAGTTCACAAAGTCATAATTCACATCCAACAGTCATTTAGAGTCAAAAGATTAAATGTTAAAATGTCATAATTATAGAGCATTTTGGGATCGTTCGACAGGTCCGGAGTCATCGTTTTTCATCCGAAAATTGATTTTTTGGACTGTACCAAAAATGATTTAAAATGTCAATTGGATCGTGCCTCATGTTGAATAACCACTTTTTCAACCCTCACAGTGACCAAAATTGCCATTTTTACAGAGTTTTGCTTACTTAAAAGCTTCAATTTTGACCCGTTTCAGGCACAGAAATGACTTTAAACACACTTATTCTAGTTGACAAAGTCATAATTCACATCCAACAGTCATTTAGAGTCAAAAGCCTAAATGTTAAAATTTCATCCATATTGACCATTTTGGGATCGTTCGACAGGTCCGGAGTCATCGTTTTTCATCCTAAAATTGATTTTTTGGACTGTACCAAAAATGATTCAAAATGTCAATTGGATCATGCCTCATGTTGAATAGCCACTTTTTAAACCCTCACAGTGACCAAAATTGCCATTTTTACAGAGTTTTGCTTACTCAAAAGCTTCAATTTTGACCCGTTTCAGGCACAGAAATGACTTTAAACACACTTATTTTAGTTGACAAAGTCATAATTCACATCCAACAGTCATTTAGAGTCAAAAGATTAAATGTTGAAATTTCACCCATATTGACCATTTTGGGATCGTTCGACAGGTCCGGAGTCATCGTTTTACATCCGAAAATTGATTTTTTGGACTGTACCAAAAATGATTCAAAATGTCAATTGGATCATGCCTCATGTTGAATAACCACTTTTTAAACCCTCACAGTGACCAAAATTGCCATTTTTACAGAGTTTTGCTTACTCAAAAGCTTCAATTTTGACCCGTTTCAGGCACAGAAATGACTTTAAACACACTTATTTTAGTTGACAAAGTCATAATTCACATTCAACAGTCATTTATAGTCAAAAGATTAAATGTTGAAATTTCATCATTATAGACCATTTTGGGATCGTTCGACAGGTCCGGAGTCATCGTTTTTCATCCGAAAATAGATTTTTTGGACTGTACCAAAAATGATTCAAAATGTCAATTGGATCATGCCTCATGTTGAATAACCACTTTTTAAACCCTCACAGTGACCAAAATTGCCATTTTTACAGAGTTTTGCTTACTTAAAAGCTTCAATTTTGACCCGTTTCAGGCACAGAAATGACTTTAAACACACTTATTTTAGTTGACAAAGTCATAATTCACATCCAACAGTCATTTAGAGTCAAAAGATTAAATGTTGAAATTTCATCCATATTGACCATTTTGGGATTGTTCGACAGGTCCGGACTCATCGTTTTTCATCCGAAAATTGATTTTTTGGCCAGTACCAAAAATGATTCAAAATGTGAATTGGATCATGCCTCATGTTGAATAACCACTTTTTAAACCCTCACAGTGACCAAAATTGCCATTTTTACAGAGTTTTGCTTACTCAAAAGCTTCAATTTTGACCCGTTTCAGGCACAGAAATGACTTTAAACACACTTATTCTAGTTGACAAAGTCATAATTCACATCCAACAGTCATTTAGAGTCAAAAGATTAAATGTTAAAATGTCATCATTATAGACCATTTTGGGATCGTTCGACAGGTCCGGAGTCATCGTTTTTCATCCGAAAATTGATTTTTTGGACTGTACCAAAAATGATTCAAAATGTCAATTGGATCATGCCTCATGTTGAATAACCACTTTTTAAACCCTCACAGTGACCAAAATTGCCATTTTTACAGAGTTTTGCTTACTCAAAAGCTTCCATTTTGACCCGTTTCAGGCACAGAAATGACTTTAAACACACTTATTTTAGTTGACAATGTCATAATTCACATCCAACAGTCATTTAGAGTCAAAAGATTAAATGTTAAAATTTCATCCATATTGACCATTTTGGGATCGTTTGACAGGTCCGGAGTCATCGTTTTTCATCCGAAAATTGATTTTTTGGACTGTACCAAAAATGATTCAAAATGTCAATTGGATCGTGCCTCATGTTGAATAACCACTTTTTAAACCCTCACAGTGACCAAAATTGCCATTTTTACAGAGTTTTGCTTACTCAAAAGCTTCAATTTTGACCCGTTTCAGGCACAGAAATGACTTTAAACACACTTATTTTAGTTGACAAAGTCATAATTCACATCCAACAGTCATTTAGAGTCAAAAGATTAAATGTTAAAATGTCATCATTATAGACCATTTTGGGATCGTTCGACAGGTCCAGAGTCATCGTTTTTCATCTGAAAATTGATTTTTTGGACTGTACCAAAAATTATTCAAAATGTCAATTGGATCATGCCTCATGTTGAATAACCACTTTTTAAACCCTCACAGTGACCAAAATTGCCATTTTTACAGAGTTTTGCTTACTCAAAAGCTTCCATTTTGACCCGTTTCAGGCAAAGAAATGACTTTAAACACACTCATTTTAGTTGACAAAGTCATAATTCACATCCATCAGTCATTTAGAGTCAAAAGATTAAATGTTAAAATTTCATCCATATTGACCATTTTGGGATCGTTCGACAGGTCCGGAGTCATCGTTTTTAATCCGAAAATTGATTTTTTGGACTGTACCAAAAATGATTCAAAATGTCAATTGGATCATGCCTCATGTTGAATAACCACTTTTTAAACCCTCACAGTGACCAAAATTGCCATTTTTACAGAGTTTTGCTAACTCAAAAGCTTCAATTTTGACCCGTTTCAGGCACAGAAATGACTTTAAACACACTTATTTTAGTTGAAGAAGTCATAATTCACATCCAACAGTTATTTAGAGTCAAAAGATTAAATGTTGAAATTTCATCCATATTGACCATTTTGGGATCGTTCTTCAGGTCCGGAGTCATCGTTTTTCATCCGAAAATTGATTTTTCAGACTGTACCAAAGATGATTCAAAATGTCAATTGGATCGTGCCTCATGTTGAATAACCACTTTTTAAACCCTCACAGTGACCAAAATTGCCATTTTTACAGAGTTTTGCTTACTCAAAAGCTTCCATTTTGACCCGTTTCAGGCACAGAAATGACTTTAAACACACTTATTCTAGTTGACAAAGTCATAATTCACATCCAACAGTCATTTAGAGTCAAAAGATTAAATGTTGAAATTTCATCCATATTGACCATTTTGGGATCGTTCGACAGGTCCGGAGTCATCGTTTTTTATCCGAAAATTGATTTTTTGGACTGTACCAAAAATGATTCAAAATGTCAATTGGATCATGCCTCATGTTGAATAACCACTTTTTAAACCCTCACAGTGACCAAAATTGCCATTTTTACAGAGTTTTGCTTACTCAAAAGCTTCAATTTTGACCCGTTTCAGGCACAGAAATGACTTTAAACACACTTATTTTAGTTGACAAAGTCATAATTCACATCCAACAGTCATTTAGAGTCAAAAGATTAAATGTTAAAATGTCATCATTATAGACCATTTTGGGATCGTTCGACAGGTCCAGAGTCATCGTTTTTCATCTGAAAATTGATTTTTTGGACTGTACCAAAAATGATTCAAAATGTCAATTGGATCATGCCTCATGTTGAATAACCACTTTTTAAACCCTCACAGTGACCAAAATTGCCATTTTTACAGAGTTTTGCTTACTCAAAAGCTTCCATTTTGACCCGTTTCAGGCAAAGAAATGACTTTAAACACACTCATTTTAGTTGACAAAGTCATAATTCACATCCAACAGTCATTTAGAGTCAAAAGATTAAATGTTAAAATTTCATCCATATTGACCAATTTGGGATCGTTCGACAGGTCCGGAGTCATCGTTTTTCATCCGAAAATTGATTTTTTGGACTGTACCAAAAATGATTCAAAATGTCAATTGGATCATGCCTCATGTTGAATAACCACTTTTTAAACCCTCACAGTGACCAAAATTGCCATTTTTACAGAGTTTTGCTAACTCAAAAGCTTCAATTTTGACCCGTTTCAGGCACAGAAATGACTTTAAACACACTTATTTTAGTTGAAAAGTCATAATTCACATCCAACAGTTATTTAGAGTCAAAAGATTAAATGTTGAAATTTCATCCATATTGACCATTTTGGGATCGTTCGACAGGTCCGGAGTCATCGTTTTTCATCCGAAAATTGATTTTTCGGACTGTACCAAAGATGATTCAAAATGTCAATTGGATCGTGCCTCATGTTGAATAACCACTTTTTAAACCCTCACAGTGACCAAAATTGCCATTTTTACAGAGTTTTGCTTACTCAAAAGCTTCCATTTTGACCCGTTTCAGGCACAGAAATGACTTTAAACACACTTATTCTAGTTGACAAAGTCATAATTCACATCCAACAGTCATTTAGAGTCAAAAGATTAAATGTTGAAATTTCATCCATATTGACCATTTTGGGATCGTTCGACAGGTCTGGAGTCATCGTTTTTCATCCGAAAATTGATTTTTTGGACTGTACCAAAAATGATTCAAAATGTCAATTGGATCGTGCCTCATGTTGAATAACCACTTTTTAAACCCTCACAGTGACAAAAATTGCCATTTTTACAGAGTTTTGCTTACTCAAAAGCTTCAATTTTGACCCGTTTCAGGCACAGAAATTACTTTAAACACACTTATTCTAGTTGACAAAGTCATAATTCACATCCAACAGTCATTTAGAGTCAAATGATTAAATGTTAAAATGTCATCATTATAGACCATTTTGGAATCGTTCGACAGGTCCGGAGTCATCGTTTTTCATCCGAAAATTGATTTTTTGGACTGTACCAAAAATGATTCAAAATGTCAATTGGATCGTGCCTCATGTTGAATAACCACTTTTTAAACCCTCACAATGACAAAAATTGCCATTTTTACAGAGTTTTGCTTACTCAAAAGCTTCAATTTTGACCCGTTTCAGGCACAGAAATGACTTTAAACACACTTATTTTAGTTAACAAAGTCATAATTCACATCCAACAGTCATTTAGAGTCAAAAGATTAAATGTTGAAATTTCATCCATATTGACCATTTTGGGATCGTTCGACAGGTCCGGAGTCATCGTTTTTCATCCGAAAATTGATTTTTTGGGCAGTACCAAAAATGATTCAAAATGTGAATTGGATCATGCCTCATGTTGAATAACCACTTTTTAAACCCTCACAGTGACCAAAATTGCCATTTTCACAGAGTTTTGCTTACTCAAAAGCTTCAATTTTGACCCGTTTCAGGCACAGAAATGACTTTAAACACACTTATTCTAGTTGACAAAGTCATAATTCACATCCAACAGTCATTTAGAGTCAAAAGATTAAATGTTAAAATGTCATCATTATAGACCATTTTGGGATCGTTCGACAGGTCCGAAGTCATCGTTTTTCATCCGAAAATTGATTTTTTTGGACTGTACCAAAAATGATTCAAAATGTCAATTGGATCATGCCTCATGTTGAATAACCACTTTTTAAACCCTCACAGTGACCAAAATTGCCATTTTTACAGAGTTTTGCTTACTCAAAAGCTTCCATTTTGACCCGTTTCAGGCACAGAAATGACTTTAAACACACTTATTTTAGTTGACAATGTCATAATTCACATCCAACAGTCATTTAGAGTCAAAAGATTAAATGTTAAAATTTCATCCATATTGACCATTTTGGGATCGTTTGACAGGTCCGGAGTCATCGTTTTTCATCCGAAAATTGATTTTTTGGACTGTACCAAAAATGATTCAAAATGTCAATTGGATCGTGCCTCATGTTGAATAACCACTTTTTAAACCCTCACAGTGACCAAAATTGCCATTTTTACAGAGTTTTGCTTACTCAAAAGCTTCAATTTTGACCCGTTTCAGGCACAGAAATGACTGTAAACACACTTATTTTAGTTGACAAAGTCATAATTCACATCCAACAGTCATTTAGAGTCAAAAGATTAAATGTTAAAATGTCATCATTATAGACCATTTTGGGATCGTTCGACAGGTCCAGAGTCATCGTTTTTCATCTGAAAATTGATTTTTTGGACTTTACCAAAAATGATTCAAAATGTCAATTGGATCATGCCTCATGTTGAATAACCACTTTTTAAACCCTCACAGTGACCAAAATTGCCATTTTTACAGAGTTTTGCTTACTCAAAAGCTTCCATTTTGACCCGTTTCAGGCAAAGAAATGACTTTAAACACACTCATTTTAGTTGACAAAGTCATAATTCACATCCAACAGTCATTTAGAGTCAAAAGATTAAATGTTAAAATTTCATCCATATTGACCATTTTGGGATCGTTCGACAGGTCCGGAGTCATCGTTTTTCATCCGAAAATTGATTTTTTGGACTGTTCCAAAAATGATTCAAAATGTCAATTGGATCATGCCTCATGTTGAATAACCACTTTTTAAACCCTCACAGTGACCAAAATTGCCATTTTTACAGAGTCTTGCTTACTCAAAAGCTTCAATTTTGACCCGTTTCAGGCACAGAAATGACTTTAAACACACTTATTTTAGTTGACAAAGTCATAATTCACATCCAACAGTCATTTAGAGTCAAAAGATTAAATGTTAAAATGTCATAATTATAGAGCATTTTGGGATCGTTCGACAGGTCCGAAGTCATCGTTTTTCATCCGAAAATTGATTTTTTGGACTGTACCAAAAATGATTTAAAATGTCAATTGGATCGTGCCTCATGTTGAATAACCACTTTTTCAACCCTCACAGTGACCAAAATTGCCATTTTTACAGAGTTTTGCTTACTTAAAAGCTTCAATTTTGACCCGTTTCAGGCACAGAAATGACTTTAAACACACTTATTCTAGTTGACAAAGTCATAATTCACATCCAACAGTCATTTAGAGTCAAAAGATTAAATGTTAAAATGTCATCATTATAGACCATTTTGGGATCGTTCGACAGGTCCGGAGTCATCGTTTTTCATCTGAAAATTGATTTTTTGGACTGTACCAAAAATGATTCAAAATGTCAATTGGATCATGCCTCATGTTGAATAACCACTTTTTAAACCCTCACAGTGACCAAAATTGCCATTTTTACAGAGTTTTGCTTACTCAAAAGCTTCCATTTTGACCCGTTTCAGGCACAGAAATGACTTTAAACACACTTATTCTAGTTGACAAAGTCATAATTCACATCCAACAGTCATTTAGAGTCAAAAGCCTAAATGTTAAAATTTCATCCATATTGACCATTTTGGGATCGTTCGACAGGTCCGGAGTCAGCGTTTTTCATCCTAAAATTGATTTTTTGGACTGTACCAAAAATGATTCAAAATGTCAATTGGATCGTGCCTCATGTTGAATAACCACTTTTTAAACCCTCACAGTGACCAAAATTGCCATTTTTACAGAGTTTTGCTTACTCAAAAGCTTCAATTTTGACCCGTTTCAGGCACAGAAATGACTGTAAACACACTTATTTTAGTTGACAAAGTCATAATTCACATCCAACAGTCATTTAGAGTCAAAAGATTAAATGTTAAAATGTCATCATTATAGACCATTTTGGGATCGTTCGACAGGTCCAGAGTCATCGTTTTTCATCTGAAAATTGATTTTTTGGACTTTACCAAAAATGATTCAAAATGTCAATTGGATCATGCCTCATGTTGAATAACCACTTTTTAAACCCTCACAGTGACCAAAATTGCCATTTTTACAGAGTTTTGCTTACTCAAAAGCTTCCATTTTGACCCGTTTCAGGCAAAGAAATGACTTTAAACACACTCATTTTAGTTGACAAAGTCATAATTCACATCCAACAGTCATTTAGAGTCAAAAGATTAAATGTTAAAATTTCATCCATATTGACCATTTTGGGATCGTTCGACAGGTCCGGAGTCATCGTTTTTCATCCGAAAATTGATTTTTTGGACTGTTCCAAAAATGATTCAAAATGTCAATTGGATCATGCCTCATGTTGAATAACCACTTTTTAAACCCTCACAGTGACCAAAATTGCCATTTTTACAGAGTCTTGCTTACTCAAAAGCTTCAATTTTGACCCGTTTCAGGCACAGAAATGACTTTAAACACACTTATTTTAGTTGACAAAGTCATAATTCACATCCAACAGTCATTTAGAGTCAAAAGATTAAATGTTAAAATGTCATAATTATAGAGCATTTTGGGATCGTTCGACAGGTCCGAAGTCATCGTTTTTCATCCGAAAATTGATTTTTTGGACTGTACCAAAAATGATTTAAAATGTCAATTGGATCGTGCCTCATGTTGAATAACCACTTTTTCAACCCTCACAGTGACCAAAATTGCCATTTTTACAGAGTTTTGCTTACTTAAAAGCTTCAATTTTGACCCGTTTCAGGCACAGAAATGACTTTAAACACACTTATTCTAGTTGACAAAGTCATAATTCACATCCAACAGTCATTTAGAGTCAAAAGATTAAATGTTAAAATGTCATCATTATAGACCATTTTGGGATCGTTCGACAGGTCCGGAGTCATCGTTTTTCATCTGAAAATTGATTTTTTGGACTGTACCAAAAATGATTCAAAATGTCAATTGGATCATGCCTCATGTTGAATAACCACTTTTTAAACCCTCACAGTGACCAAAATTGCCATTTTTACAGAGTTTTGCTTACTCAAAAGCTTCCATTTTGACCCGTTTCAGGCACAGAAATGACTTTAAACACACTTATTCTAGTTGACAAAGTCATAATTCACATCCAACAGTCATTTAGAGTCAAAAGCCTAAATGTTAAAATTTCATCCATATTGACCATTTTGGGATCGTTCGACAGGTCCGGAGTCAGCGTTTTTCATCCTAAAATTGATTTTTTGCACTGTACCAAAAATGATTCAAAATGTCAATTGGATCATGCCTCATGTTGAATAGCCACTTTTTAAACCCTCACAGTGACCAAAATTGCCATTTTTACAGAGTTTTGCTTACTCAAAAGCTTCAATTTTGACCCGTTTCAGGCACAGAAATGACTTTAAACACACTTATTTTAGTTGACAAAGTCATAATTCACATCCAACAGTCATTTAGAGTCAAAAGATTAAATGTTGAAATTTCACCCATATTGACCATTTTGGGATCGTTCGACAGGTCCGGAGTCATCGTTTTACATCCGAAAATTGATTTTTTGGACTGTACCAAAAATGATTCAAAATGTCAATTGGATCATGCCTCATGTTGAATAACCACTTTTTAAACCCTCACAGTGACCAAAATTGCCATTTTTACAGAGTTTTGCTTACTCAAAAGCTTCAATTTTGACCCGTTTCAGGCACAGAAATGACTTTAAACACACTTATTTTAGTTGACAAAGTCATAATTCACATTCAACAGTCATTTATAGTCAAAAGATTAAATGTTGAAATTTCATCATTATAGACTATTTTGGGATCGTTCGACAGGTCCGGAGTCATCGTTTTTCATCCGAAAATTGATTTTTTGGACTGTACCAAAAATGATTCAAAATGTCAATTGGATCATGCCTCATGTTGAATAACCACTTTTTAAACCCTCACAGTGACCAAAATTGCCATTTTTACAGAGTTTTGCTTACTCAAAAGCTTCCATTTTGACCCGTTTCAGGCACAGAAATGACTTTAAACACACTTATTTTAGTTGACAATGTCATAATTCACATCCAACAGCCATTTAGAGTCAAAAGATTAAATGTTAAAATTTCATCCATATTCACCATTTTGGGATCGTTTGACAGGTCCGGAGTCATCGTTTTTCATCCGAAAATTGATTTTTTGGACTGTACCAAAAATGATTCAAAATGTCAATTGGATCGTGCCTCATGTTGAATAACCACTTTTTAAACCCTCACAGTGACCAAAATTGCCATTTTTACAGAGTTTTGCTTACTCAAAAGGTTCAATTTTGACCCGTTTCAGGCACAGAAATGACTTTAAACACACTTATTTTAGTTGACAAAGTCATAATTCACATCCAACAGTCATTTAGAGTCAAAAGATTAAATGTTAAAATGTCATCATTATAGACCATTTTGGGATCGTTCGACAGGTCCAGAGTCATCGTTTTTCATCTGAAAATTGATTTTTTGGACTGTACCAAAAATGATTCAAAATGTCAATTGGATCATGCCTCATGTTGAATAACCACTTTTTAAACCCTCACAGTGACCAAAATTGCCATTTTTACAGAGTTTTGCTTACTCAAAAGCTTCCATTTTGACCCGTTTCAGGCAAAGAAATGACTTTAAACACACTCATTTTAGTTGACAAAGTCATAATTCACATCCAACAGTCATTTAGAGTCAAAAGATTAAATGTTAAAATTTCATCCATATTGACCATTTTGGGATCGTTCGACAGGTCCGGAGTCATCGTTTTTCATCCGAAAATTGATTTTTTGGACTGTACCAAAAATGATTCAAAATGTCAATTGGATCATGCCTCATGTTGAATAACCACTTTTTAAACCCTCACAGTGACCAAAATTGCCATTTTTACAGAGTTTTGCTAACTCAAAAGCTTCAATTTTGACCCGTTTCAGGCACAGAAATGACTTTAAACACACTTATTTTAGTTGAAGAAGTCATAATTCACATCCAACAGTTATTTAGAGTCAAAAGATTAAATGTTGAAATTTCATCCATATTGACCATTTTGGGATCGTTCGACAGGTCCGGAGTCATCGTTTTTCATCCGAAAATTGATTTTTCGGACTGTACCAAAGATGATTCAAAATGTCAATTGGATCGTGCCTCATGTTGAATAACCACTTTTTAAACCCTCACAGTGACCAAAATTGCCATTTTCACAGAGTTTTGCTTACTCAAAGCTTCAATTTTGACCCGTTTCAGGCACAGAAATGACTTTAAACACACTTATTCTAGTTGACAAAGTCATAATTCACATCCAACAGTCATTTAGAGTCAAAAGATTAAATGTTAAAATGTCATCATTATAGACCATTTTGGGATCGTTCGACAGGTCCGGAGTCATCGTTTTTCATCCGAAAATTGATTTTTTGGACTGTACCAAAAATGATTCAAAATGTCAATTGGATCATGCCTCATGTTGAATAACCACTTTTTAAACCCTCACAGTGACCAAAATTGCCATTTTTACAGAGTTTTGCTTACTCAAAAGCTTCCATTTTGACCCGTTTCAGGCACAGAAATGACTTTAAACACACTTATTTTAGTTGACAATGTCATAATTCACATCCAACAGTCATTTAGAGTCAAAAGATTAAATGTTAAAATTTCATCCATATTGACCATTTTGGGATCGTTTGACAGGTCCGGAGTCATCGTTTTTCATCCGAAAATTGATTTTTTGGACTGTACCAAAAATGATTCAAAATGTCAATTGGATCGTGCCTCATGTTGAATAACCACTTTTTAAACCCTCACAGTGACCAAAATTGCCATTTTTACAGAGTTTTGCTTACTCAAAAGCTTCAATTTTGACCCGTTTCAGGCACAGAAATGACTTTAAACACACTTATTTTAGTTGACAAAGTCATAATTCACATCCAACAGTCATTTAGAGTCAAAAGATTAAATGTTAAAATTTCATCCATATTGACCATTTTGGGATCGTTTGACAGGTCCGGAGTCATCGTTTTTCATCCGAAAATTGATTTTTTGGACTGTACCAAAAATGATTCAAAATGTCAATTGGATCGTGCCTCATGTTGAATAACCACTTTTTAAACCCTCACAGTGACCAAAATTGCCATTTTTACAGAGTTTTGCTTACTCAAAAGCTTCAATTTTGACCCGTTTCAGGCACAGAAATGACTTTAAACACACTTATTTTAGTTGACAAAGTCATAATTCACATCCAACAGTCATTTAGAGTCAAAAGATTAAATGTTAAAATGTCATCATTATAGACCATTTTGGGATCGTTCGACAGGTCCAGAGTCATCGTTTTTCATCTGAAAATTGATTTTTTGGACTGTACCAAAAATGATTCAAAATGTCAATTGGATCATGCCTCATGTTGAATAACCACTTTTTAAACCCTCACAGTGACCAAAATTGCCATTTTTACAGAGTTTTGCTTACTCAAAAGCTTCCATTTTGACCCGTTTCAGGCAAAGAAATGACTTTAAACACACTCATTTTAGTTGACAAAGTCATAATTCACATCCAACAGTCATTTAGAGTCAAAAGATTAAATGTTAAAATTTCATCCATATTGACCATTTTGGGATCGTTCGACAGGTCCGGAGTCATCGTTTTTCATCCGAAAATTGATTTTTTGGACTGTACCAAAAATGATTAAAAATGTCAATTGGATCATGCCTCATGTTGAATAACCACTTTTTAAACCCTCACAGTGACCAAAATTGCCATTTTTACAGAGTTTTGCTAACTCAAAAGCTTCAATTTTGACCCGTTTCAGGCACAGAAATGACTTTAAACACACTTATTTTAGTTGAAGAAGTCATAATTCACATCCAACAGTTATTTAGAGTCAAAAGATTAAATGTTGAAATTTCATCCATATTGACCATTTTGGGATCGTTCGACAGGTCCGGAGTCATCGTTTTTCATCCGAAAATTGATTTTTCGGACTGTACCAAAGATGATTCAAAATGTCAATTGGATCGTGCCTCATGTTGAATAACCACTTTTTAAACCCTCACAGTGACCAAAATTGCCATTTTTACAGAGTTTTGCTTACTCAAAAGCTTCCATTTTGACCCGTTTCAGGCACAGAAATGACTTTAAACACACTTATTCTAGTTGACAAAGTCATAATTCACATCCAACAGTCATTTAGAGTCAAAAGATTAAATGTTGAAATTTCATCCATATTGACCATTTTGGGATCGTTCGACAGGTCCGGAGTCATCGTTTTTCATCCGAAAATTGATTTTTTGGACTGTACCAAAAATGATTCAAAATGTCAATTGGATCGTGCCTCATGTTGAATAACCACTTTTTAAACCCTCACAGTGACAAAAATTGCCATTTTTACAGAGTTTTGCTTACTCAAAAGCTTCAATTTTGACCCGTTTCAGGCACAGAAATTACTTTAAACACACTTATTCTAGTTGACAAAGTCATAATTCACATCCAACAGTCATTTAGAGTCAAAAGATTAAATGTTAAAATGTCATCATTATAGACCATTTTGGGATCGTTCGACAGGTCCGGAGTCATCGTTTTTCATCCGAAAATTGATTTTTTGGACTGTACCAAAAATGATTCAAAATGTCAATTGGATCGTGCCTCATGTTGAATAACCACTTTTTAAACCCTCACAGTGACAAAAATTGCCATTTTTACAGAGTTTTGCTTACTCAAAAGCTTCAATTTTGACCCGTTTCAGGCACAGAAATGACTTTAAACACACTCATTTTAGTTAACAAAGTCATAATTCACATCCAACAGTCATTTAGAGTCAAAAGATTAAATGTTGAAATTTCATCCATATTGACCATTTTGGGATCGTTCGACAGGTCCGGAGTCATCGTTTTTCATCCGAAAATTGATTTTTTGGGCAGTACCAAAAATGATTCAAAATGTGAATTGGATCATGCCTCATGTTGAATAACCACTTTTTAAACCCTCACAGTGACCAAAATTGCCATTTTCACAGAGTTTTGCTTACTCAAAAGCTTCAATTTTGACCCGTTTCAGGCACAGAAATGACTTTAAACACACTTATTCTAGTTGACAAAGTCATAATTCACATCCAACAGTCATTTAGAGTCAAAAGATTAAATGTTAAAATGTCATCATTATAGACCATTTTGGGATCGTTCGACAGGTCCGGAGTCATCGTTTTTCATCCGAAAATTGATTTTTTGGACTGTACCAAAAATGATTCAAAATGTCAATTGGATCATGCCTCATGTTGAATAACCACTTTTTAAACCCTCACAGTGACCAAAATTGCCATTTTTACAGAGTTTTGCTTACTCAAAAGCTTCCATTTTGACCCGTTTCAGGCACAGAAATGACTTTAAACACACTTATTTTAGTTGACAATGTCATAATTCACATCCAACAGTCATTTAGAGTCAAAAGATTAAATGTTAAAATTTCATCCATATTGACCATTTTGGGATCGTTTGACAGGTCCGGAGTCATCGTTTTTCATCCGAAAATTGATTTTTTGGACTGTACCAAAAATGATTCAAAATGTCAATTGGATCGTGCCTCATGTTGAATAACCACTTTTTAAACCCTCACAGTGACCAAAATTGCCATTTTTACAGAGTTTTGCTTACTCAAAAGCTTCAATTTTGACCCGTTTCAGGCACAGAAATGACTTTAAACACACTTATTTTAGTTGACAAAGTCATAATTCACATCCAACAGTCATTTAGAGTCAAAAGATTAAATGTTAAAATGTCATCATTATAGACCATTTTGGGATCGTTCGACAGGTCCAGAGTCATCGTTTTTCATCTGAAAATTGATTTTTTGGACTGTACCAAAAATGATTCAAAATGTCAATTGGATCATGCCTCATGTTGAATAACCACTTTTTAAACCCTCACAGTGACCAAAATTGCCATTTTTACAGAGTTTTGCTAACTCAAAAGCTTCAATTTTGACCCGTTTCAGGCACAGAAATGACTTTAAACACACTTATTTTAGTTGAAGAAGTCATAATTCACATCCAACAGTTATTTAGAGTCAAAAGATTAAATGTTGAAATTTCATCCATATTGACCATTTTGGGATCGTTCGACAGGTCCGGAGTCATCGTTTTTCATCCGAAAATTGATTTTTCGGACTGTACCAAAGATGATTCAAAATGTCAATTGGATCGTGCCTCATGTTGAATAACCACTTTTTAAACCCTCACAGTGACCAAAATTGCCATTTTTACAGAGTTTTGCTTACTCAAAAGCTTCCATTTTGACCCGTTTCAGGCACAGAAATGACTTTAAACACACTTATTCTAGTTGACAAAGTCATAATTCACATCCAACAGTCATTTAGAGTCAAAAGATTAAATGTTGAAATTTCATCCATATTGACCATTTTGGGATCGTTCGACAGGTCCGGAGTCATCGTTTTTCATCCGAAAATTGATTTTTTGGACTGTACCAAAAATGATTCAAAATGTCAATTGGATCATGCCTCATGTTGAATAACCACTTTTTAAACCCTCACAGTGACCAAAATTGCCATTTTTACAGAGTTTTGCTTACTCAAAAGCTTCAATTTTGACCCGTTTCAGGCACAGAAATGACTTTAAACACACTTATTCTATTTGACAAAGTCATAATTCACATCCAACAGTCATTTAGAGTCAAAAGATTAAATGTTAAAATGTCATCATTATAGACCATTTTGGGATCGTTCGACAGGTCCGGAGTCATCGTTTTTCATCCGAAAATTGATTTTTTGGACTGTACCAAAAATGATTCAAAATGTCAATTGGATCATGCCTCATGTTGAATAACCACTTTTTAAACCCTCACAGTGACCAAAATTGCCATTTTTACAGAGTTTTGCTTACTCAAAAGCTTCAATTTTGACCCGTTTCAGGCACAGAAATGACTTTAAACACACTTATTTTAGTTAACAAAGTCATAATTCACATCCAACAGTCATTTATAGTCAAGAGATTAAATGTTGAAATTTCATCATTATAGACCATTTTGGGATCGTTCGACAGGTCCGGAGTCATCGTTTTTCATCCGAAAATTGATTTTTTGGACTGTACCAAAAATGATTCAAAATGTCAATTGGATCATGCCTCATGTTGAATAACCACTTTTTAAACCCTCACAGTGACCATAATTGCCATTTTTACAGAGTTTTGCTTACTCAAAAGCTTCCATTTTGACCCGTTTCAGGCACAGAAATGACTTTAAACACACTTATTTTAGTTGACAATGTCATAATTCACATCCAACAGTCATTTAGAGTCAAAAGATTAAATGTTAAAATTTCATCCATATTGACCATTTTGGGATCGTTTGACAGGTCCGGAGTCATTGTTTTTCATCCGAAAATTGATTTTTTGGACTGTACCAAAAATGATTCAAAATGTCAATTGGATCATGCCTCATGTTGAATAACCACTTTTTAAACCCTCACAGTGACCAAAATTGCCATTTTTACAGAGTCTTGCTTACTCAAAAGCTTCAATTTTGACCCGTTTCAGGCACAGAAATGACTTTAAACACACTTATTTTAGTTGACAAAGTCATAATTCACATCCAACAGTCATTTAGAGTCAAAAGATTAAATGTTGAAATTTCACCCATATTGACCATTTTGGGATCGTTCGACAGGTCCGGAGTCATCGTTTTACATCCGAAAATTGATTTTTTGGACTGTACCAAAAATGATTCAAAATGTCAATTGGATCATGCCTCATGTTGAATAACCACTTTTTAAACCCTCACAGTGACCAAAATTGCCATTTTTACAGAGTTTTGCTTACTCAAAAGCTTCAATTTTGACCCGTTTCAGGCACAGAAATGACTTTAAACACACTTATTTTAGTTGACAAAGTCATAATTCACATTCAACAGTCATTTATAGTCAAAAGATTAAATGTTGAAATTTCATCATTATAGACTATTTTGGGATCGTTCGACAGGTCCGGAGTCATCGTTTTTCATCCGAAAATAGATTTTTTGGACTGTACCAAAAATGATTCAAAATGTCAATTGGATCATGCCTCATGTTGAATAACCACTTTTTAAACCCACACAGTGACCAAAATCGCCATTTTTAACAGAGTTTTGCTTACTCAAAAGCTTCAATTTTGACCCGTTTCATGCACAGAAATGACTTTAAACACACTTATTTTAGTTGACAAAGTCATAATTCACATCCAACAGTCATTTAGAGTCAAAAGATTAAATGTTGAAATTTCATCCATATTGACCATTTTGGGATTGTTCGACAGGTCCGGAGTCATCGTTTTTCATCCGAAAATTGATTTTTTGGGCAGTACCAAAAATGATTCAAAATGTGAATTGGATCATGCCTCATGTTGAATAACCACTTTTTAAACCCTCACAGTGACCAAAATTGCCATTTTTACAGAGTTTTGCTTACTCAAAAGCTTCAATTTTGACCCGTTTCAGGCACAGAAATGACTTTAAACACACTTATTTTAGTTGACAAAGTCATAATTCACATCCAACAGTCATTTAGAGTCAAAAGATTAAATGTTGAAATTTCATCCATATTGACCATTTTGGGATCGTTCGACAGGTCCGGAGTCATCGTTTTTCATCCGAAAATTGATTTTTTGGACTGTACCAAAAATGTTTCAAAATGTCAATTGGATCGTGCCTCATGTTGAATAACCACTTTTTAAACCCTCACAGTGACAAAAATTGCCATTTTTACAGAGTTTTGCTTACTCAAAAGCTTCAATTTTGACCCGTTTCAGGCACAGAAATGACTTTAAACACACTTATTTTAGTTAACAAAGTCATAATTCACATCCAACAGTCATTTATAGTCAAGAGATTAAATGTTGAAATTTCATCATTATAGACCATTTTGGGATCGTTCGACAGGTCCGGAGTCATCGTTTTTCATCCGAAAATTGATTTTTTGGACTGTACCAAAAATGATTCAAAATGTCAATTGGATCATGCCTCATGTTGAATAACCACTTTTTAAACCCTCACAGTGACCATAATTGCCATTTTTACAGAGTTTTGCTTACTCAAAAGCTTCCATTTTGACCCGTTTCAGGCACAGAAATGACTTTAAACACACTTATTTTAGTTGACAATGTCATAATTCACATCCAACAGTCATTTAGAGTCAAAAGATTAAATGTTAAAATTTCATCCATATTGACCATTTTGGGATCGTTTGACAGGTCCGGAGTCATTGTTTTTCATCCGAAAATTGATTTTTTGGACTGTACCAAAAATGATTCAAAATGTCAATTGGATCATGCCTCATGTTGAATAACCACTTTTTAAACCCTCACAGTGACCAAAATTGCCATTTTTACAGAGTCTTGCTTACTCAAAAGCTTCAATTTTGACCCGTTTCAGGCACAGAAATGACTTTAAACACACTTATTTTAGTTGACAAAGTCATAATTCACATCCAACAGTCATTTAGAGTCAAAAGATTAAATGTTGAAATTTCACCCATATTGACCATTTTGGGATCGTTCGACAGGTCCGGAGTCATCGTTTTACATCCGAAAATTGATTTTTTGGACTGTACCAAAAATGATTCAAAATGTCAATTGGATCATGCCTCATGTTGAATAACCACTTTTTAAACCCTCACAGTGACCAAAATTGCCATTTTTACAGAGTTTTGCTTACTCAAAAGCTTCAATTTTGACCCGTTTCAGGCACAGAAATGACTTTAAACACACTTATTTTAGTTGACAAAGTCATAATTCACATTCAACAGTCATTTATAGTCAAAAGATTAAATGTTGAAATTTCATCATTATAGACTATTTTGGGATCGTTCGACAGGTCCGGAGTCATCGTTTTTCATCCGAAAATAGATTTTTTGGACTGTACCGAAAATGATTCAAAATGTCAATTGGATCATGCCTCATGTTGAATAACCACTTTTTAAACCCACACAGTGACCAAAATCGCCATTTTTAACAGAGTTTTGCTTACTCAAAAGCTTCAATTTTGACCCGTTTCATGCACAGAAATGACTTTAAACACACTTATTTTAGTTGACAAAGTCATAATTCACATCCAACAGTCATTTAGAGTCAAAAGATTAAATGTTGAAATTTCATCCATATTGACCATTTTGGGATTGTTCGACAGGTCCGGAGTCATCGTTTTTCATCCGAAAATTGATTTTTTGGGCAGTACCAAAAATGATTCAAAATGTGAATTGGATCATGCCTCATGTTGAATAACCACTTTTTAAACCCTCACAGTGACCAAAATTGCCATTTTTACAGAGTTTTGCTTACTCAAAAGCTTCAATTTTGACCCGTTTCAGGCACAGAAATGACTTTAAACACACTTATTTTAGTTGACAAAGTCATAATTCACATCCAACAGTCATTTAGAGTCAAAAGATTAAATGTTGAAATTTCATCCATATTGACCATTTTGGGATCGTTCGACAGGTCCGGAGTCATCGTTTTTCATCCGAAAATTGATTTTTTGGACTGTACCAAAAATGTTTCAAAATGTCAATTGGATCGTGCCTCATGTTGAATAACCACTTTTTAAACCCTCACAGTGACAAAAATTGCCATTTTTACAGAGTTTTGCTTACTCAAAAGCTTCAATTTTGACCCGTTTCAGGCACAGAAATGACTTTAAACACACTTATTCTAGTTGACAAAGTCATAATTCACATCCAACAGTCATTTAGAGTCAAAAGATTAAATGTTAAAATGTCATCATTATAGACCATTTTGGGATCGTTCGACAGGTCCGGAGTCATCGTTTTTCATCCGAAAATTGATTTTTTGGACTGTACCAAAAATGATTCAAAATGTCAATTGGATCATGCCTCATGTTGAATAACCACTTTTTAAACCCTCACAGTGACCAAAATTGCCATTTTTACAGAGTTTTGCTTACTCAAAAGCTTCCATTTTGACCCGTTTCAGGCACAGAAATGACTTTAAACACACTTATTTTAGTTGACAATGTCATAATTCACATCCAACAGCCATTTAGAGTCAAAAGATTAAATGTTAAAATTTCATCCATATTCACCATTTTGGGATCGTTTGACAGGTCCGGAGTCATCGTTTTTCATCCGAAAATTGATTTTTTGGACTGTACCAAAAATGATTCAAAATGTCAATTGGATCGTGCCTCATGTTGAATAACCACTTTTTAAACCCTCACAGTGACCAAAATTGCCATTTTTACAGAGTTTTGCTTACTCAAAAGGTTCAATTTTGACCCGTTTCAGGCACAGAAATGACTTTAAACACACTTATTTTAGTTGACAAAGTCATAATTCACATCCAACAGTCATTTAGAGTCAAAAGATTAAATGTTAAAATGTCATCATTATAGACCATTTTGGGATCGTTCGACAGGTCCAGAGTCATCGTTTTTCATCTGAAAATTGATTTTTTGGACTGTACCAAAAATGATTCAAAATGTCAATTGGATCATGCCTCATGTTGAATAACCACTTTTTAAACCCTCACAGTGACCAAAATTGCCATTTTTACAGAGTTTTGCTAACTCAAAAGCTTCAATTTTGACCCGTTTCAGGCACAGAAATGACTTTAAACACACTTATTTTAGTTGAAGAAGTCATAATTCACATCCAACAGTTATTTAGAGTCAAAAGATTAAATGTTGAAATTTCATCCATATTGACCATTTTGGGATCGTTCGACAGGTCCGGAGTCATCGTTTTTCATCCGAAAATTGATTTTTCGGACTGTACCAAAGATGATTCAAAATGTCAATTGGATCGTGCCTCATGTTGAATAACCACTTTTTAAACCCTCACAGTGACCAAAATTGCCATTTTCACAGAGTTTTGCTTACTCAAAGCTTCAATTTTGACCCGTTTCAGGCACAGAAATGACTTTAAACACACTTATTCTAGTTGACAAAGTCATAATTCACATCCAACAGTCATTTAGAGTCAAAAGATTAAATGTTAAAATGTCATCATTATAGACCATTTTGGGATCGTTCGACAGGTCCGGAGTCATCGTTTTTCATCCGAAAATTGATTTTTTGGACTGTACCAAAAATGATTCAAAATGTCAATTGGATCATGCCTCATGTTGAATAACCACTTTTTAAACCCTCACAGTGACCAAAATTGCCATTTTTACAGAGTTTTGCTTACTCAAAAGCTTCCATTTTGACCCGTTTCAGGCACAGAAATGACTTTAAACACACTTATTTTAGTTGACAATGTCATAATTCACATCCAACAGTCATTTAGAGTCAAAAGATTAAATGTTAAAATTTCATCCATATTGACCATTTTGGGATCGTTTGACAGGTCCGGAGTCATCGTTTTTCATCCGAAAATTGATTTTTTGGACTGTACCAAAAATGATTCAAAATGTCAATTGGATCGTGCCTCATGTTGAATAACCACTTTTTAAACCCTCACAGTGACCAAAATTGCCATTTTTACAGAGTTTTGCTTACTCAAAAGCTTCAATTTTGACCCGTTTCAGGCACAGAAATGACTTTAAACACACTTATTTTAGTTGACAAAGTCATAATTCACATCCAACAGTCATTTAGAGTCAAAAGATTAAATGTTAAAATTTCATCCATATTGACCATTTTGGGATCGTTTGACAGGTCCGGAGTCATCGTTTTTCATCCGAAAATTGATTTTTTGGACTGTACCAAAAATGATTCAAAATGTCAATTGGATCGTGCCTCATGTTGAATAACCACTTTTTAAACCCTCACAGTGACCAAAATTGCCATTTTTACAGAGTTTTGCTTACTCAAAAGCTTCAATTTTGACCCGTTTCAGGCACAGAAATGACTTTAAACACACTTATTTTAGTTGACAAAGTCATAATTCACATCCAACAGTCATTTAGAGTCAAAAGATTAAATGTTAAAATGTCATCATTATAGACCATTTTGGGATCGTTCGACAGGTCCAGAGTCATCGTTTTTCATCTGAAAATTGATTTTTTGGACTGTACCAAAAATGATTCAAAATGTCAATTGGATCATGCCTCATGTTGAATAACCACTTTTTAAACCCTCACAGTGACCAAAATTGCCATTTTTACAGAGTTTTGCTTACTCAAAAGCTTCCATTTTGACCCGTTTCAGGCAAAGAAATGACTTTAAACACACTCATTTTAGTTGACAAAGTCATAATTCACATCCAACAGTCATTTAGAGTCAAAAGATTAAATGTTAAAATTTCATCCATATTGACCATTTTGGGATCGTTCGACAGGTCCGGAGTCATCGTTTTTCATCCGAAAATTGATTTTTTGGACTGTACCAAAAATGATTAAAAATGTCAATTGGATCATGCCTCATGTTGAATAACCACTTTTTAAACCCTCACAGTGACCAAAATTGCCATTTTTACAGAGTTTTGCTAACTCAAAAGCTTCAATTTTGACCCGTTTCAGGCACAGAAATGACTTTAAACACACTTATTTTAGTTGAAGAAGTCATAATTCACATCCAACAGTTATTTAGAGTCAAAAGATTAAATGTTGAAATTTCATCCATATTGACCATTTTGGGATCGTTCGACAGGTCCGGAGTCATCGTTTTTCATCCGAAAATTGATTTTTCGGACTGTACCAAAGATGATTCAAAATGTCAATTGGATCGTGCCTCATGTTGAATAACCACTTTTTAAACCCTCACAGTGACCAAAATTGCCATTTTTACAGAGTTTTGCTTACTCAAAAGCTTCCATTTTGACCCGTTTCAGGCACAGAAATGACTTTAAACACACTTATTCTAGTTGACAAAGTCATAATTCACATCCAACAGTCATTTAGAGTCAAAAGATTAAATGTTGAAATTTCATCCATATTGACCATTTTGGGATCGTTCGACAGGTCCGGAGTCATCGTTTTTCATCCGAAAATTGATTTTTTGGACTGTACCAAAAATGATTCAAAATGTCAATTGGATCGTGCCTCATGTTGAATAACCACTTTTTAAACCCTCACAGTGACAAAAATTGCCATTTTTACAGAGTTTTGCTTACTCAAAAGCTTCAATTTTGACCCGTTTCAGGCACAGAAATTACTTTAAACACACTTATTCTAGTTGACAAAGTCATAATTCACATCCAACAGTCATTTAGAGTCAAAAGATTAAATGTTAAAATGTCATCATTATAGACCATTTTGGGATCGTTCGACAGGTCCGGAGTCATCGTTTTTCATCCGAAAATTGATTTTTTGGACTGTACCAAAAATGATTCAAAATGTCAATTGGATCGTGCCTCATGTTGAATAACCACTTTTTAAACCCTCACAGTGACAAAAATTGCCATTTTTACAGAGTTTTGCTTACTCAAAAGCTTCAATTTTGACCCGTTTCAGGCACAGAAATGACTTTAAACACACTCATTTTAGTTAACAAAGTCATAATTCACATCCAACAGTCATTTAGAGTCAAAAGATTAAATGTTGAAATTTCATCCATATTGACCATTTTGGGATCGTTCGACAGGTCCGGAGTCATCGTTTTTCATCCGAAAATTGATTTTTTGGGCAGTACCAAAAATGATTCAAAATGTGAATTGGATCATGCCTCATGTTGAATAACCACTTTTTAAACCCTCACAGTGACCAAAATTGCCATTTTCACAGAGTTTTGCTTACTCAAAAGCTTCAATTTTGACCCGTTTCAGGCACAGAAATGACTTTAAACACACTTATTCTAGTTGACAAAGTCATAATTCACATCCAACAGTCATTTAGAGTCAAAAGATTAAATGTTAAAATGTCATCATTATAGACCATTTTGGGATCGTTCGACAGGTCCGGAGTCATCGTTTTTCATCCGAAAATTGATTTTTTGGACTGTACCAAAAATGATTCAAAATGTCAATTGGATCATGCCTCATGTTGAATAACCACTTTTTAAACCCTCACAGTGACCAAAATTGCCATTTTTACAGAGTTTTGCTTACTCAAAAGCTTCCATTTTGACCCGTTTCAGGCACAGAAATGACTTTAAACACACTTATTTTAGTTGACAATGTCATAATTCACATCCAACAGTCATTTAGAGTCAAAAGATTAAATGTTAAAATTTCATCCATATTGACCATTTTGGGATCGTTTGACAGGTCCGGAGTCATCGTTTTTCATCCGAAAATTGATTTTTTGGACTGTACCAAAAATGATTCAAAATGTCAATTGGATCGTGCCTCATGTTGAATAACCACTTTTTAAACCCTCACAGTGACCAAAATTGCCATTTTTACAGAGTTTTGCTTACTCAAAAGCTTCAATTTTGACCCGTTTCAGGCACAGAAATGACTTTAAACACACTTATTTTAGTTGACAAAGTCATAATTCACATCCAACAGTCATTTAGAGTCAAAAGATTAAATGTTAAAATGTCATCATTATAGACCATTTTGGGATCGTTCGACAGGTCCAGAGTCATCGTTTTTCATCTGAAAATTGATTTTTTGGACTGTACCAAAAATGATTCAAAATGTCAATTGGATCATGCCTCATGTTGAATAACCACTTTTTAAACCCTCACAGTGACCAAAATTGCCATTTTTACAGAGTTTTGCTAACTCAAAAGCTTCAATTTTGACCCGTTTCAGGCACAGAAATGACTTTAAACACACTTATTTTAGTTGAAGAAGTCATAATTCACATCCAACAGTTATTTAGAGTCAAAAGATTAAATGTTGAAATTTCATCCATATTGACCATTTTGGGATCGTTCGACAGGTCCGGAGTCATCGTTTTTCATCCGAAAATTGATTTTTCGGACTGTACCAAAGATGATTCAAAATGTCAATTGGATCGTGCCTCATGTTGAATAACCACTTTTTAAACCCTCACAGTGACCAAAATTGCCATTTTTACAGAGTTTTGCTTACTCAAAAGCTTCCATTTTGACCCGTTTCAGGCACAGAAATGACTTTAAACACACTTATTCTAGTTGACAAAGTCATAATTCACATCCAACAGTCATTTAGAGTCAAAAGATTAAATGTTGAAATTTCATCCATATTGACCATTTTGGGATCGTTCGACAGGTCCGGAGTCATCGTTTTTCATCCGAAAATTGATTTTTTGGACTGTACCAAAAATGATTCAAAATGTCAATTGGATCATGCCTCATGTTGAATAACCACTTTTTAAACCCTCACAGTGACCAAAATTGCCATTTTTACAGAGTTTTGCTTACTCAAAAGCTTCCATTTTGACCCGTTTCAGGCACAGAAATGACTTTAAACACACTTATTTTAGTGGACAATGTCATAATTCACATCCAACAGTCATTTAGAGTCAAAAGATTAAATCTTAAAATTTCATCCATATTGACCATTTTGGGATCGTTTGACAGGTCCGGAGTCATCGTTTTTCATCCGAAAATTGATTTTTTGGACTGTACCAAAAATGATTCAAAATGTCAATTGGATCGTGCCTCATGTTGAATAACCACTTTTTAAACCCTCACAGTGACCAAAATTGCCATTTTTACAGAGTTTTGCTTACTCAAAAGCTTCAATTTTGACCCGTTTCAGGCACAGAAATGACTTTAAACACACTTATTTTAGTTGACAAAGTCATAATTCACATCCAACAGTCATTTAGAGTCAAAAGATTAAATGTTAAAATGTCATCATTGTAGACCATTTTGGGATCGTTCGACAGGTCCAGAGTCATCGTTTTTCATCTGAAAATTGATTTTTTGGACTGTACCAAAAATGATTCAAAATGTCAATTGGATCATGCCTCATGTTGAATAACCACTTTTTAAACCCTCACAGTGACCAAAATTGCCATTTTTACAGAGTTTTGCTTACTCAAAAGCTTCCATTTTGACCCGTTTCAGGCAAAGAAATGACTTTAAACACACTCATTTTAGTTGACAAAGTCATAATTCACATCCAACAGTCATTTAGAGTCAAAAGATTAAATGTTAAAATTTCATCCATATTGACCATTTTGGGATCGTTCGACAGGTCCGGAGTCATCGTTTTTCATCCGAAAATTGATTTTTTGGACTGTACCAAAAATGATTCAAAATGTCAATTGGATCATGCCTCATGTTGAATAACCACTTTTTAAACCCTCACAGTGACCAAAATTGCCATTTTTACAGAGTTTTGCTAACTCAAAAGCTTCAATTTTGACCCGTTTCAGGCACAGAAATGACTTTAAACACACTTATTTTAGTTGACAAAGTCATAATTCACATCCAACAGTCATTTAGAGTCAAAAGATTAAATGTTGAAATTTCATCCATATTGACCATTTTGGGATCGTTCGACAGGTCCGGAGTCATCGTTTTTTATCCGAAAATTGATTTTTTGGACTGTACCAAAAATGATTCAAAATGTCAATTGGATCATGCCTCATGTTGAATAACCACTTTTTAAACCCTCACAGTGACCAAAATTGCCATTTTTACAGAGTTTTGCTTACTCAAAAGCTTCAATTTTGACCCGTTTCAGGCACAGAAATGACTTTAAACACACTTATTCTAGTTGACAAAGTCATAATTCACATCCAACAGTCATTTAGAGTCAAAAGATTAAATGTTAAAATGTCATCATTATAGACCATTTTGGGATCGTTCGACAGGTCCGGAGTCATCGTTTTTCATCCGAAAATTGATTTTTTGGACTGTACCAAAAATGATTCAAAATGTCAATTGGATCATGCCTCATGTTGAATAACCACTTTTTAAACCCTCACAGTGACCAAAATTGCCATTTTTACAGAGTTTTGCTTACTCAAAAGCTTCAATTTTGACCCGTTCCAGGCACAGAAATGACTTTAAACACACTTATTTTAGTTAACAAAGTCATAATTCACATCCAACAGTCATATATAGTCAAGAGATTAAATGTTGAAATTTCATCATTATAGACCATTTTGGGATCGTTCGACAGGTCCGGAGTCATCGTTTTTCATCCGAAAATTGATTTTTTGGACTGTACCAAAAATGATTCAAAATGTCAATTGGATCATGCCTCATGTTGAATAACCACTTTTTAAACCCTCACAGTGACCATAATTGCCATTTTTACAGAGTTTTGCTTACTCAAAAGCTTCCATTTTGACCCGTTTCAGGCACAGAAATGACTTTAAACACACTTATTTTAGTTGACAATGTCATAATTCACATCCAACAGTCATTTAGAGTCAAAAGATTAAATGTTAAAATTTCATCCATATTGACCATTTTGGGATCGTTTGACAGGTCCGGAGTCATTGTTTTTCATCCGAAAATTGATTTTTTGGACTGTACCAAAAATGATTCAAAATGTCAACTGGATCATGCCTCATGTTGAATAACCACTTTTTAAACCCTCACAGTGACCAAAATTGCCATTTTTACAGAGTCTTGCTTACTCAAAAGCTTCAATTTTGACCCGTTTCAGGCACAGAAATGACTTTAAACACACTTATTTTAGTTGACAAAGTCATAATTCACATCCAACAGTCATTTAGAGTCAAAAGATTAAATGTTAAAATGTCATAATTATAGAGCATTTTGGGATCGTTCGACAGGTCCGGAGTCATCGTTTTTCATCCGAAAATTGATTTTTTGGACTGTACCAAAAATGATTTAAAATGTCAATTGGATCGTGCCTCATGTTGAATAACCACTTTTTCAACCCTCACAGTGACCAAAATTGCCATTTTTACAGAGTTTTGCTTACTCAAAAGCTTCCATTTTGACCCGTTTCAGGCACAGAAATGACTTTAAACACACTTATTCTAGTTGACAAAGTCATAATTCACATCCAACAGTCATTTAGAGTCAAAAGATTAAATGTTGAAATTTCATCCATATTGACCATTTTGGGATCGTTCGACAGGTCCGGAGTCATCGTTTTTCATCCGAAAATTGATTTTTTGGACTGTACCAAAAATGATTCAAAATGTCAATTGGATCGTGCCTCATGTTGAATAACCACTTTTTAAACCCTCACAGTGACAAAAATTGCCATTTTTACAGAGTTTTGCTTACTCAAAAGCTTCAATTTTGACCCGTTTCAGGCACAGAAATGACTTTAAACACACTTATTTTAGTTAACAAAGTCATAATTCACATCCAACAGTCATTTAGAGTCAAAAGATTAAATGTTGAAATTTCATCCATATTGACCATTTTGGGATCGTTCGACAGGTCCGGAGTCATCGTTTTTCATCCGAAAATTGATTTTTTGGGCAGTACCAAAAATGATTCAAAATGTGAATTGGATCATGCCTCATGTTGAATAACCACTTTTTAAACCCTCACAGTGACCAAAATTGCCATTTTCACAGAGTTTTGCTTACTCAAAAGCTTCAATTTTGACCCGTTTCAGGCACAGAAATGACTTTAAACACACTTATTCTGGTTGACAAAGTCATAATTCACACCCAACAGTCATTTAGAGTCAAAAGATTAAATGTTAAAATGTCATCATTATAGACCATTTTGGGATCGTTCGACAGGTCCGGAGTCATCGTTTTTCATCCGAAAATTGATTTTTTGGACTGTACCAAAAATGATTCAAAATGTCAATTGGATCATGCCTCATGTTGAATAACCACTTTTTAAACCCTCACAGTGACCAAAATTGCCATTTTTACAGAGTTTTGCTTACTCAAAAGCTTCCATTTTGACCCGTTTCAGGCACAGAAATGACTTTAAACACACTTATTTTAGTTGACAATGTCATAAATCACATCCAACAGTCATTTAGAGTCAAAAGATTAAATGTTAACATTTCATCCATATTGACCATTTTGGGATCGTTTGACAGGTCCGGAGTCATCGTTTTTCATCCGAAAATTGATTTTTTGGACTGTACCAAAAATGATTCAAAATGTCAATTGGATCGTGCCTCATGTTGAATAACCACTTTTTAAACCCTCACAGTGACCAAAATTGCCATTTTTACAGAGTTTTGCTTACTCAAAAGCTTCAATTTTGACCCGTTTCAGGCACAGAAATGACTTTAAACACACTTATTTTAGTTGACAAAGTCATAATTCACATCCAACAGTCATTTAGAGTCAAAAGATTAAATGTTAAAATTTCATCCATATTGACCATTTTGGGATCGTTTGACAGGTCCGGATTCATCGTTTTTCATCCGAAAATTGATTTTTTGGACTGTACCAAAAATGATTCAAAATGTCAATTGGATCGTGCCTCATGTTGAATAACCACTTTTTAAACCCTCACAGTGACCAAAATTGCCATTTTTACAGAGTTTTGCTTACTCAAAAGCTTCAATTTTGACCCGTTTCAGGCACAGAAATGACTTTAAACACACTTATTTTAGTTGACAAAGTCATAATTCACATCCAACAGTCATTTAGAGTCAAAAGATTAAATGTTAAAATGTCATCATTATAGACCATTTTGGGATCGGTCGACAGGTCCAGAGTCATCGTTTTTCATCTGAAAATTGATTTTTTGGACTGTACCAAAAATGATTCAAAATGTCAATTGGATCATGCCTCATGTTGAATAACCACTTTTTAAACCCTCACAGTGACCAAAATTGCCATTTTTACAGAGTTTTGCTTACTCAAAAGCTTCCATTTTGACCCTTTTCAGGCACAGAAATGACTTTAAACACACTTATTTTAGTTGACAAAGTCATAATTCACATCCAACAGTCATTTAGAGTCAAAAGATTAAATGTTGAAATTTCATCCATATTGACCATTTTGGGATCGTTCGACAGGTCCGGAGTCATCGTTTTTCATCCGAAAATTGATTTTTTGGGCAGTACCAAAAATGATTCAAAATGTGAATTGGATCATGCCTCATGTTGAATAACCACTTTTTAAACCCTCACAGTGACCAAAATTGCCATTTTCACAGAGTTTTGCTTACTCAAAAGCTTCAATTTTGACCCGTTTCAGGCACAGAAATGACTTTAAACACACTTATTCTAGTTGACAAAGTCATAATTCACATCCAACAGTCATTTAGAGTCAAAAGATTAAATGTTGAAATTTCATCCATATTGACCATTTTGGGATCGTTCGACAGGTCCGGAGTCATCGTTTTTCATCCGAAAATTGATTTTTTGGACTGTACCAAAAATGATTCAAAATGTCAATTGGATCGTGCCTCATGTTGAATAACCACTTTTTAAACCCTCACAGTGACAAAAATTGCCATTTTTACAGAGTTTTGCTTACTCAAAAGCTTCAATTTTGACCCGTTTCAGGCACAGAAATGACTTTAAACACACTTATTTTAGTTAACAAAGTCATAATTCACATCCAACAGTCATTTAGAGTCAAAAGATTAAATGTTGAAATTTCATCCATATTGACCATTTTGGGATCGTTCGACAGGTCCGGAGTCATCGTTTTTCATCCGAAAATTGATTTTTTGGGCAGTACCAAAAATGATTCAAAATGTGAATTGGATCATGCCTCATGTTGAATAACCACTTTTTAAACCCTCACAGTGACCAAAATTGCCATTTTCACAGAGTTTTGCTTACTCAAAAGCTTCAATTTTGACCCGTTTCAGGCACAGAAATGACTTTAAACACACTTATTCTGGTTGACAAAGTCATAATTCACACCCAACAGTCATTTAGAGTCAAAAGATTAAATGTTGAAATTTCATCCATATTGACCATTTTGGGATCGTTCGACAGGTCCGGAGTCATCGTTTTTTATCCGAAAATTGATTTTTTGGACTGTACCAAAAATGATTCAAAATGTCAATTGGATCATGCCTCATGTTGAATAACCACTTTTTAAACCCTCACAGTGACCAAAATTGCCATTTTTACAGAGTTTTGCTTACTCAAAAGCTTCAATTTTGACCCGTTTCAGGCACAGAAATGACTTTAAACACACTTATTCTAGTTGACAAAGTCATAATTCACATCCAACAGTCATTTAGAGTCAAAAGATTAAATGTTAAAATGTCATCATTATAGACCATTTTGGGATCGTTCGACAGGTCCGGAGTCATCGTTTTTCATCCGAAAATTGATTTTTTGGACTGTACCAAAAATGATTCAAAATGTCAATTGGATCATGCCTCATGTTGAATAACCACTTTTTAAACCCTCACAGTGACCAAAATTGCCATTTTTACAGAGTTTTGCTTACTCAAAAGCTTCAATTTTGACCCGTTCCAGGCACAGAAATGACTTTAAACACACTTATTTTAGTTAACAAAGTCATAATTCACATCCAACAGTCATATATAGTCAAGAGATTAAATGTTGAAATTTCATCATTATAGACCATTTTGGGATCGTTCGACAGGTCCGGAGTCATCGTTTTTCATCCGAAAATTGATTTTTTGGACTGTACCAAAAATGATTCAAAATGTCAATTGGATCATGCCTCATGTTGAATAACCACTTTTTAAACCCTCACAGTGACCATAATTGCCATTTTTACAGAGTTTTGCTTACTCAAAAGCTTCCATTTTGACCCGTTTCAGGCACAGAAATGACTTTAAACACACTTATTTTAGTTGACAATGTCATAATTCACATCCAACAGTCATTTAGAGTCAAAAGATTAAATGTTAAAATTTCATCCATATTGACCATTTTGGGATCGTTTGACAGGTCCGGAGTCATTGTTTTTCATCCGAAAATTGATTTTTTGGACTGTACCAAAAATGATTCAAAATGTCAACTGGATCATGCCTCATGTTGAATAACCACTTTTTAAACCCTCACAGTGACCAAAATTGCCATTTTTACAGAGTCTTGCTTACTCAAAAGCTTCAATTTTGACCCGTTTCAGGCACAGAAATGACTTTAAACACACTTATTTTAGTTGACAAAGTCATAATTCACATCCAACAGTCATTTAGAGTCAAAAGATTAAATGTTAAAATGTCATAATTATAGAGCATTTTGGGATCGTTCGACAGGTCCGGAGTCATCGTTTTTCATCCGAAAATTGATTTTTTGGACTGTACCAAAAATGATTTAAAATGTCAATTGGATCGTGCCTCATGTTGAATAACCACTTTTTCAACCCTCACAGTGACCAAAATTGCCATTTTTACAGAGTTTTGCTTACTCAAAAGCTTCCATTTTGACCCGTTTCAGGCACAGAAATGACTTTAAACACACTTATTCTAGTTGACAAAGTCATAATTCACATCCAACAGTCATTTAGAGTCAAAAGATTAAATGTTGAAATTTCATCCATATTGACCATTTTGGGATCGTTCGACAGGTCCGGAGTCATCGTTTTTCATCCGAAAATTGATTTTTTGGACTGTACCAAAAATGATTCAAAATGTCAATTGGATCGTGCCTCATGTTGAATAACCACTTTTTAAACCCTCACAGTGACAAAAATTGCCATTTTTACAGAGTTTTGCTTACTCAAAAGCTTCAATTTTGACCCGTTTCAGGCACAGAAATGACTTTAAACACACTTATTTTAGTTAACAAAGTCATAATTCACATCCAACAGTCATTTAGAGTCAAAAGATTAAATGTTGAAATTTCATCCATATTGACCATTTTGGGATCGTTCGACAGGTCCGGAGTCATCGTTTTTCATCCGAAAATTGATTTTTTGGGCAGTACCAAAAATGATTCAAAATGTGAATTGGATCATGCCTCATGTTGAATAACCACTTTTTAAACCCTCACAGTGACCAAAATTGCCATTTTCACAGAGTTTTGCTTACTCAAAAGCTTCAATTTTGACCCGTTTCAGGCACAGAAATGACTTTAAACACACTTATTCTGGTTGACAAAGTCATAATTCACACCCAACAGTCATTTAGAGTCAAAAGATTAAATGTTAAAATGTCATCATTATAGACCATTTTGGGATCGTTCGACAGGTCCGGAGTCATCGTTTTTCATCCGAAAATTGATTTTTTGGACTGTACCAAAAATGATTCAAAATGTCAATTGGATCATGCCTCATGTTGAATAACCACTTTTTAAACCCTCACAGTGACCAAAATTGCCATTTTTACAGAGTTTTGCTTACTCAAAAGCTTCCATTTTGACCCGTTTCAGGCACAGAAATGACTTTAAACACACTTATTTTAGTTGACAATGTCATAAATCACATCCAACAGTCATTTAGAGTCAAAAGATTAAATGTTAACATTTCATCCATATTGACCATTTTGGGATCGTTTGACAGGTCCGGAGTCATCGTTTTTCATCCGAAAATTGATTTTTTGGACTGTACCAAAAATGATTCAAAATGTCAATTGGATCATGCCTCATGTTGAATAACCACTTTTTAAACCCTCACAGTGACCAAAATTGCCATTTTTACAGAGTTTTGCTTACTCAAAAGCTTCAATTTTGACCCGTTTCAGGCACAGAAATGACTTTAAACACACTTATTTTAGTTGACAAAGTCATAATTCACATCCAACAGTCATTTAGAGTCAAAAGATTAAATGTTAAAATTTCATCCATATTGACCATTTTGGGATCGTTTGACAGGTCCGGATTCATCGTTTTTCATCCGAAAATTGATTTTTTGGACTGTACCAAAAATGATTCAAAATGTCAATTGGATCGTGCCTCATGTTGAATAACCACTTTTTAAACCCTCACAGTGACCAAAATTGCCATTTTTACAGAGTTTTGCTTACTCAAAAGCTTCAATTTTGACCCGTTTCAGGCACAGAAATGACTTTAAACACACTTATTTTAGTTGACAAAGTCATAATTCACATCCAACAGTCATTTAGAGTCAAAAGATTAAATGTTAAAATGTCATCATTATAGACCATTTTGGGATCGGTCGACAGGTCCAGAGTCATCGTTTTTCATCTGAAAATTGATTTTTTGGACTGTACCAAAAATGATTCAAAATGTCAATTGGATCATGCCTCATGTTGAATAACCACTTTTTAAACCCTCACAGTGACCAAAATTGCCATTTTTACAGAGTTTTGCTTACTCAAAAGCTTCCATTTTGACCCTTTTCAGGCACAGAAATGACTTTAAACACACTTATTTTAGTTGACAAAGTCATAATTCACATCCAACAGTCATTTAGAGTCAAAAGATTAAATGTTGAAATTTCATCCATATTGACCATTTTGGGATCGTTCGACAGGTCCGGAGTCATCGTTTTTCATCCGAAAATTGATTTTTTGGGCAGTACCAAAAATGATTCAAAATGTGAATTGGATCATGCCTCATGTTGAATAACCACTTTTTAAACCCTCACAGTGACCAAAATTGCCATTTTCACAGAGTTTTGCTTACTCAAAAGCTTCAATTTTGACCCGTTTCAGGCACAGAAATGACTTTAAACACACTTATTCTAGTTGACAAAGTCATAATTCACATCCAACAGTCATTTAGAGTCAAAAGATTAAATGTTGAAATTTCATCCATATTGACCATTTTGGGATCGTTCGACAGGTCCGGAGTCATCGTTTTTCATCCGAAAATTGATTTTTTGGACTGTACCAAAAATGATTCAAAATGTCAATTGGATCGTGCCTCATGTTGAATAACCACTTTTTAAACCCTCACAGTGACAAAAATTGCCATTTTTACAGAGTTTTGCTTACTCAAAAGCTTCAATTTTGACCCGTTTCAGGCACAGAAATGACTTTAAACACACTTATTTTAGTTAACAAAGTCATAATTCACATCCAACAGTCATTTAGAGTCAAAAGATTAAATGTTGAAATTTCATCCATATTGACCATTTTGGGATCGTTCGACAGGTCCGGAGTCATCGTTTTTCATCCGAAAATTGATTTTTTGGGCAGTACCAAAAATGATTCAAAATGTGAATTGGATCATGCCTCATGTTGAATAACCACTTTTTAAACCCTCACAGTGACCAAAATTGCCATTTTCACAGAGTTTTGCTTACTCAAAAGCTTCAATTTTGACCCGTTTCAGGCACAGAAATGACTTTAAACACACTTATTCTGGTTGACAAAGTCATAATTCACACCCAACAGTCATTTAGAGTCAAAAGATTAAATGTTAAAATGTCATCATTATAGACCATTTTGGGATCGTTCGACAGGTCCGGAGTCATCGTTTTTCATCCGAAAATTGATTTTTTGGACTGTACCAAAAATGATTCAAAATGTCAATTGGATCATGCCTCATGTTGAATAACCACTTTTTAAACCCTCACAGTGACCAAAATTGCCATTTTTACAGAGTTTTGCTTACTCAAAAGCTTCCATTTTGACTCGTTTCAGGCACAGAAATGACTTTAAACACACTTATTTTAGTTGACAATGTCATAAATCACATCCAACAGTCATTTAGAGTCAAAAGATTAAATGTTAACATTTCATCCATATTGACCATTTTGGGATCGTTTGACAGGTCCGGAGTCATCGTTTTTCATCCGAAAATTGATTTTTTGGACTGTACCAAAAATGATTCAAAATGTCAATTGGATCGTGCCTCATGTTGAATAACCACTTTTTAAACCCTCACAGTGACCAAAATTGCCATTTTTACAGAGTTTTGCTTACTCAAAAGCTTCAATTTTGACCCGTTTCAGGCACAGAAATGACTTTAAACACACTTATTTTAGTTGACAAAGTCATAATTCACATCCAACAGTCATTTAGAGTCAAAAGATTAAATGTTAAAATTTCATCCATATTGACCATTTTGGGATCGTTTGACAGGTCCGGATTCATCGTTTTTCATCCGAAAATTGATTTTTTGGACTGTACCAAAAATGATTCAAAATGTCAATTGGATCGTGCCTCATGTTGAATAACCACTTTTTAAACCCTCACAGTGACCAAAATTGCCATTTTTACAGAGTTTTGCTTACTCAAAAGCTTCAATTTTGACCCGTTTCAGGCACAGAAATGACTTTAAACACACTTATTTTAGTTGACAAAGTCATAATTCACATCCAACAGTCATTTAGAGTCAAAAGATTAAATGTTAAAATGTCATCATTATAGACCATTTTGGGATCGGTCGACAGGTCCAGAGTCATCGTTTTTCATCTGAAAATTGATTTTTTGGACTGTACCAAAAATGATTCAAAATGTCAATTGGATCATGCCTCATGTTGAATAACCACTTTTTAAACCCTCACAGTGACCAAAATTGCCATTTTTACAGAGTTTTGCTTACTCAAAAGCTTCCATTTTGACCCTTTTCAGGCACAGAAATGACTTTAAACACACTTATTTTAGTTGACAATGTCATAATTCACATCCAACAGTCATTTAGAGTCAAAAGATTAAATGTTAAAATTTCATCCATATTGACCATTTTGGGATCGTTTGACAGGTCCGGAGTCATCGTTTTTCATCCGAAAATTGATTTTTTGGACTGTACCAAAAATGATTCAAAATGTCAATTGGATCGTGCCTCATGTTGAATAACCACTTTTTAAACCCTCACAGTGACCAAAATTGCCATTTTTACAGAGTTTTGCTTACTCAAAAGCTTCAATTTTGACCCGTTTCAGGCACAGAAATGACTTTAAACACACTTATTTTAGTTGACAAAGTCATAATTCACATCCAACAGTCATTTAGAGTCAAAAGATTAAATGTTAAAATTTCATCCATATTGACCATTTTGGGATCGTTCGACAGGTCCGGAGTCATCGTTTTTCATCCGAAAATTGATTTTTTGGACTGTACCAAAAATGATTCAAAATGTCAATTGGATCATGCCTCATGTTGAATAACCACTTTTTAAACCCTCACAGTGACCAAAATTGCCATTTTTACAGAGTTTTGCTAACTCAAAAGCTTCAATTTTGACCCGTTTCAGGCACAGAAATGACTTTAAACACACGTATTTTAGTTGAAGAAGTCATAATTCACATCCAACAGTTATTTAGAGTCAAAAGATTAAATGTTGAAATTTCATCCATATTGACCATTTTGGGATCGTTCGACAGGTCCGGAGTCATCGTTTTTCATCCGAAAATTGATTTTTCGGACTGTACCAAAGATGATTCAAAATGTCAATTGGATCGTGCCTCATGTTGAATAACCACTTTTTAAACCCTCACAGTGACCAAAATTGCCATTTTTACAGAGTTTTGCTTACTCAAAAGCTTCCATTTTGACCCGTTTCAGGCACAGAAATGACTTTAAACACACTTATTCTAGTTGACAAAGTCATAATTCACATCCAACAGTCATTTAGAGTCAAAAGATTAAATGTTGAAATTTCATCCATATTGACCATTTTGGGATCGTTCGACAGGTCCGGAGTCATCGTTTTTCATCCGAAAATTGATTTTTTGGACTGTACCAAAAATGATTCAAAATGTCAATTGGATCGTGCCTCATGTTGAATAACCACTTTTTAAACCCTCACAGTGACCAAAATTGCCATTTTTACAGAGTTTTGCTTACTCAAAAGCTTCAATTTTGACCCGTTTCAGGCACAGAAATTACTTTAAACACACTTATTCTAGTTGACAAAGTCATAATTCACATCCAACAGTCATTTAGAGTCAAAAGATTAAATGTTAAAATGTCATCATTATAGACCATTTTGGGATCGTTCGACAGGTCCGGAGTCATCGTTTTTCACCCGAAAATTGATTTTTTGGACTGTACCAAAAATGATTCAAAATGTCAATTGGATCGTGCCTCATGTTGAATAACCACTTTTTAAACCCTCACAGTGACAAAAATTGCCATTTTTACAGAGTTTTGCTTACTCAAAAGCTTCAATTTTGACCCGTTTCAGGCACAGAAATGACTTTAAACACACTTATTTTAGTTAACAAAGTCATAATTCACATCCAACAGTCATTTAGAGTCAAAAGATTAAATGTTGAAATTTCATCCATATTGACCATTTTGGGATCGTTCGACAGGTCCGGAGTCATCGTTTTTCATCCGAAAATTGATTTTTTGGGCAGTACCAAAAATGATTCAAAATGTGAATTGGATCATGCCTCATGTTGAATAACCACTTTTTAAACCCTCACAGTGACCAAAATTGCCATTTTCACAGAGTTTTGCTTACTCAAAAGCTTCAATTTTGACCCGTTTCAGGCACAGAAATGACTTTAAACACACTTATTCTAGTTGACAAAGTCATAATTCACATCCAACAGTCATTTAGAGTCAAAAGATGAAATGTTAAAATGTCATCATTATAGACCATTTTGGGATCGTTCGACAGGTCCGGAGTCATCGGTTTTCATCCGAAAATTGATTTTTTGGACTGTACCAAAAATGATTCAAAATGTCAATTGGATCATGCCTCATGTTGAATAACCACTTTTTAAACCCTCACAGTGACCAAAATTGCCATTTTTACAGAGTTTTGCTAACTCAAAAGCTTCAATTTTGACCCGTTTCAGGCACAGAAATGACTTTAAACACACTTATTTTAGTTGAAGAAGTCATAATTCACATCCAACAGTTATTTAGAGTCAAAAGATTAAATGTTGAAATTTCATCCATATTGACCATTTTGGGATCGTTCGACAGGTCCGGAGTCATCGTTTTTCATCCGAAAATTGATTTTTCGGACTGTACCAAAGATGATTCAAAATGTCAATTGGATCGTGCCTCATGTTGAATAACCACTTTTTAAACCCTCACAGTGACCAAAATTGCCATTTTTACAGAGTTTTGCTTACTCAAAAGCTTCCATTTTGACCCGTTTCAGGCACAGAAATGACTTTAAACACACTTATTCTAGTTGACAAAGTCATAATTCACATCCAACAGTCATTTAGAGTCAAAAGATTAAATGTTGAAATTTCATCCATATTGACCATTTTGGGATCGTTCGACAGGTCCGGAGTCATCGTTTTTCATCCGAAAATTGATTTTTTGGACTGTACCAAAAATGATTCAAAATGTCAATTGGATCATGCCTCATGTTGAATAACCACTTTTTAAACCCTCACAGTGACCAAAATTGCCATTTTTACAGAGTTTTGCTTACTCAAAAGCTTCAATTTTGACCCGTTTCAGGCACAGAAATGACTTTAAACACACTTATTCTATTTGACAAAGTCATAATTCACATCCAACAGTCATTTAGAGTCAAAAGATTAAATGTTAAAATGTCATCATTATAGACCATTTTGGGATCGTTCGACAGGTCCGGAGTCATCGTTTTTCATCCGAAAATTGATTTTTTGGACTGTACCAAAAATGATTCAAAATGTCAATTGGATCATGCCTCATGTTGAATAACCACTTTTTAAACCCTCACAGTGACCAAAATTGCCATTTTTACAGAGTTTTGCTTACTCAAAAGCTTCAATTTTGACCCGTTTCAGGCACAGAAATGACTTTAAACACACTTATTTTAGTTAACAAAGTCATAATTCACATCCAACAGTCATTTATAGTCAAGAGATTAAATGTTGAAATTTCATCATTATAGACCATTTTGGGATCGTTCGACAGGTCCGGAGTCATCGTTTTTCATCCGAAAATTGATTTTTTGGACTGTACCAAAAATGATTCAAAATGTCAATTGGATCATGCCTCATGTTGAATAACCACTTTTTAAACCCTCACAGTGACCATAATTGCCATTTTTACAGAGTTTTGCTTACTCAAAAGCTTCCATTTTGACCCGTTTCAGGCACAGAAATGACTTTAAACACACTTATTTTAGTTGACAATGTCATAATTCACATCCAACAGTCATTTAGAGTCAAAAGATTAAATGTTAAAATTTCATCCATATTGACCATTTTGGGATCGTTTGACAGGTCCGGAGTCATTGTTTTTCATCCGAAAATTGATTTTTTGGACTGTACCAAAAATGATTCAAAATGTCAATTGGATCATGCCTCATGTTGAATAACCACTTTTTAAACCCTCACAGTGACCAAAATTGCCATTTTTACAGAGTCTTGCTTACTCAAAAGCTTCAATTTTGACCCGTTTCAGGCACAGAAATGACTTTAAACACACTTATTTTAGTTGACAAAGTCATAATTCACATCCAACAGTCATTTAGAGTCAAAAGATTAAATGTTGAAATTTCACCCATATTGACCATTTTGGGATCGTTCGACAGGTCCGGAGTCATCGTTTTACATCCGAAAATTGATTTTTTGGACTGTACCAAAAATGATTCAAAATGTCAATTGGATCATGCCTCATGTTGAATAACCACTTTTTAAACCCACACAGTGACCAAAATTGCCATTTTTAACAGAGTTTTGCTTACTCAAAAGCTTCAATTTTGACCCGTTTCAGGCACAGAAATGACTTTAAACACACTTATTTTAGTTGACAAAGTCATAATTCACATCCAACAGTCATTTAGAGTCAAAAGATTAAATGTTGAAATTTCATCCATATTGACCATTTTGGGATTGTTCGACAGGTCCGGAGTCATCGTTTTTCATCCGAAAATTGATTTTTTGGGCAGTACCAAAAATGATTCAAAATGTGAATTGGATCATGCCTCATGTTGAATAACCACTTTTTAAACCCTCACAGTGACCAAAATTGCCATTTTTACAGAGTTTTGCTTACTCAAAAGCTTCAATTTTGACCCGTTTCAGGCACAGAAATGACTTTAAACACACTTATTTTAGTTGACAAAGTCATAATTCACATCCAACAGTCATTTAGAGTCAAAAGATTAAATGTTAAAATGTCATCATTATAGACCATTTTGGGATCGTTCGACAGGTCCGGAGTCATCGTTTTTCATCCGAAAATTGATTTTTTGGACTGTACCAAAAATGATTCAAAATGTCAATTGGATCGTGCCTCATGTTGAATAACCACTTTTTAAACCCTCACAGTGACCAAAATTGCCATTTTTACAGAGTTTTGCTTACTCAAAAGCTTCAATTTTGACCTGTTTCAGGCACAGAAATGACTTTAAACACACTTATTCTAGTTGACAAAGTCATAATTCACATCCAACAGTCATTTAGAGTCAAAAGATTAAATGTTAAAATGTCATCATTGTAGACCATTTTGGGATCGTTCGACAGGTCCAGAGTCATCGTTTTTCATCTGAAAATTGATTTTTTGGACTGTACCAAAAATGATTCAAAATGTCAATTGGATCATGCCTCATGTTGAATAACCACTTTTTAAACCCTCACAGTGACCAAAATTGCCATTTTTACAGAGTTTTGCTTACTCAAAAGCTTCCATTTTGACCCGTTTCAGGCAAAGAAATGACTTTAAACACACTCATTTTAGTTGACAAAGTCATAATTCACATCCAACAGTCATTTAGAGTCAAAAGATTAAATGTTAAAATTTCATCCATATTGACCATTTTGGGATCGTTCGACAGGTCCGGAGTCATCGTTTTTCATCCGAAAATTGATTTTTTGGACTGTACCAAAAATGATTCAAAATGTCAATTGGATCATGCCTCATGTTGAATAACCACTTTTTAAACCCTCACAGTGACCAAAATTGCCATTTTTACAGAGTTTTGCTAACTCAAAAGCTTCAATTTTGACCCGTTTCAGGCACCGAAATGACTTTAAACACACTTATTTTAGTTGAAGAAGTCATAATTCACATCCAACAGTTATTTAGAGTCAAAAGATTAAATGTTGAAATTTCATCCATATTGACCATTTTGGGATCGTTCGACAGGTCCGGAGTCATCGTTTTTCATCCGAAAATTGATTTTTCGGACTGTACCAAAGATGATTCAAAATGTCAATTGGATCGTGCCTCATGTTGAATAACCACTTTTTAAACCCTCACAGTGACCAAAATTGCCATTTTTACAGAGTTTTGCTTACTCAAAAGCTTCCATTTTGACCCGTTTCAGGCACAGAAATGACTTTAAACACACTTATTCTAGTTGACAAAGTCATAATTCACATCCAACAGTCATTTAGAGTCAAAAGATTAAATGTTGAAATTTCATCCATATTGACCATTTTGGGATCGTTCGACAGGTCCGGAGTCATCGTTTTTTATCCGAAAATTGATTTTTTGGACTGTACCAAAAATGATTCAAAATGTCAATTGGATCATGCCTCATGTTGAATAACCACTTTTTAAACCCTCACAGTGACCAAAATTGCCATTTTTACAGAGTTTTGCTTACTCAAAAGCTTCAATTTTGACCCGTTTCAGGCACAGAAATGACTTTAAACACACTTATTCTAGTTGACAAAGTCATAATTCACATCCAACAGTCATTTAGAGTCAAAAGATTAAATGTTAAAATGTCATCATTATAGACCATTTTGGGATCGTTCGACAGGTCCGGAGTCATCGTTTTTCATCCGAAAATTGATTTTTTGGACTGTACCAAAAATGATTCAAAATGTCAATTGGATCATGCCTCATGTTGAATAACCACTTTTTAAACCCTCACAGTGACCAAAATTGCCATTTTTACAGAGTTTTGCTTACTCAAAAGCTTCAATTTTGACCCGTTCCAGGCACAGAAATGACTTTAAACACACTTATTTTAGTTAACAAAGTCATAATTCACATCCAACAGTCATTTATAGTCAAGAGATTAAATGTTGAAATTTCATCATTATAGACCATTTTGGGATCGTTCGACAGGTCCGGAGTCATCGTTTTTCATCCGAAAATTGATTTTTTGGACTGTACCAAAAATGATTCAAAATGTCAATTGGATCATGCCTCATGTTGAATAACCACTTTTTAAACCCTCACAGTGACCATAATTGCCATTTTTACAGAGTTTTGCTTACTCAAAAGCTTCCATTTTGACCCGTTTCAGGCACAGAAATGACTTTAAACACACTTATTTTAGTTGACAATGTCATAATTCACATCCAACAGTCATTTAGAGTCAAAAGATTAAATGTTAAAATTTCATCCATATTGACCATTTTGGGATCGTTTGACAGGTCCGGAGTCATTGTTTTTCATCCGAAAATTGATTTTTTGGACTGTACCAAAAATGATTCAAAATGTCAACTGGATCATGCCTCATGTTGAATAACCACTTTTTAAACCCTCACAGTGACCAAAATTGCCATTTTTACAGAGTCTTGCTTACTCAAAAGCTTCAATTTTGACCCGTTTCAGGCACAGAAATGACTTTAAACACACTTATTTTAGTTGACAAAGTCATAATTCACATCCAACAGTCATTTAGAGTCAAAAGATTAAATGTTGAAATTTCATCCATATTGACCATTTTGGGATCGTTCGACAGGTCCGGAGTCATCGTTTTTCATCCGAAAATTGATTTTTTGGACTGTACCAAAAATGATTCAAAATGTCAATTGGATCGTGCCTCATGTTGAATAACCACTTTTTAAACCCTCACAGTGACAAAAATTGCCATTTTTACAGAGTTTTGCTTACTCAAAAGCTTCAATTTTGACCCGTTTCAGGCACAGAAATGACTTTAAACACACTTATTTTAGTTAACAAAGTCATAATTCACATCCAACAGTCATTTAGAGTCAAAAGATTAAATGTTGAAATTTCATCCATATTGACCATTTTGGGATCGTTCGACAGGTCCGGAGTCATCGTTTTTCATCTGAAAATTGATTTTTTGGGCAGTACCAAAAATGATTCAAAATGTGAATTGGATCATGCCTCATGTTGAATAACCACTTTTTAAACCCTCACAGTGACCAAAATTGCCATTTTCACAGAGTTTTGCTTACTCAAAAGCTTCAATTTTGACCCGTTTCAGGCACAGAAATGACTTTAAACACACTTATTCTGGTTGACAAAGTCATAATTCACACCCAACAGTCATTTAGAGTCAAAAGATTAAATGTTAAAATGTCATCATTATAGACCATTTTGGGATCGTTCGACAGGTCCGGAGTCATCGTTTTTCATCCGAAAATTGATTTTTTGGACTGTACCAAAAATGATTCAAAATGTCAATTGGATCATGCCTCATGTTGAATAACCACTTTTTAAACCCTCACAGTGACCAAAATTGCCATTTTTACAGAGTTTTGCTTACTCAAAAGCTTCCATTTTGACCCGTTTCAGGCACAGAAATGACTTTAAACACACTTATTTTAGTTGACAATGTCATAAATCACATCCAACAGTCATTTAGAGTCAAAAGATTAAATGTTAACATTCCATCCATATTGACCATTTTGGGATCGTTTGACAGGTCCGGAGTCATCGTTTTTCATCCGAAAATTGATTTTTTGGACTGTACCAAAAATGATTCAAAATGTCAATTGGATCGTGCCTCATGTTGAATAACCACTTTTTAAACCCTCACAGTGACCAAAATTGCCATTTTTACAGAGTTTTGCTTACTCAAAAGCTTCAATTTTGACCCGTTTCAGGCACAGAAATGACTTTAAACACACTTATTTTAGTTGACAAAGTCATAATTCACATCCAACAGTCATTTAGAGTCAAAAGATTAAATGTTAAAATTTCATCCATATTGACCATTTTGGGATCGTTTGACAGGTCCGGATTCATCGTTTTTCATCCGAAAATTGATTTTTTGGACTGTACCAAAAATGATTCAAAATGTCAATTGGATCGTGCCTCATGTTGAATAACCACTTTTTAAACCCTCACAGTGACCAAAATTGCCATTTTTACAGAGTTTTGCTTACTCAAAAGCTTCAATTTTGACCCGTTTCAGGCACAGAAATGACTTTAAACACACTTATTTTAGTTGACAAAGTCATAATTCACATCCAACAGTCATTTAGAGTCAAAAGATTAAATGTTAAAATGTCATCATTATAGACCATTTTGGGATCGGTCGACAGGTCCAGAGTCATCGTTTTTCATCTGAAAATTGATTTTTTGGACTGTACCAAAAATGATTCAAAATGTCAATTGGATCATGCCTCATGTTGAATAACCACTTTTTAAACCCTCACAGTGACCAAAATTGCCATTTTTACAGAGTTTTGCTTACTCAAAAGCTTCCATTTTGACCCTTTTCAGGCACAGAAATGACTTTAAACACACTTATTTTAGTTGACAATGTCATAATTCACATCCAACAGTCATTTAGAGTCAAAAGATTAAATGTTAAAATTTCATCCATATTGACCATTTTGGGATCGTTTGACAGGTCCGGAGTCATCGTTTTTCATCCGAAAATTGATTTTTTGGACTGTACCAAAAATGATTCAAAATGTCAATTGGATCGTGCCTCATGTTGAATAACCACTTTTTAAACCCTCACAGTGACCAAAATTGCCATTTTTACAGAGTTTTGCTTACTCAAAAGCTTCAATTTTGACCCGTTTCAGGCACAGAAATGACTTTAAACACACTTATTTTAGTTGACAAAGTCATAATTCACATCCAACAGTCATTTAGAGTCAAAAGATTAAATGTTAAAATGTCATCATTATAGACCATTTTGGGATCGTTCGACAGGTCCAGAGTCATCGTTTTTCATCTGAAAATTGATTTTTTGGACTGTACCAAAAATGATTCAAAATGTCAATTGGATCATGCCTCATGTTGAATAACCACTTTTTAAACCCTCACAGTGACCAAAATTGCCATTTTTACAGAGTTTTGCTTACTCAAAAGCTTCCATTTTGACCCGTTTCAGGCAAAGAAATGACTTTAAACGCACTCATTTTAGTTGACAGAGTCATAATTCACATCCAACAGTCATTTAGAGTCAAAAGATTAAATGTTAAAATTTCATCCATATTGACCATTTTGGGATCGTTCGACAGGTCCGGAGTCATCGTTTTTCATCCGAAAATTGATTTTTTGGACTGTACCAAAAATGATTCAAAATGTCAATTGGATCATGCCTCATGTTGAATAACCACTTTTTAAACCCTCACAGTGACCAAAATTGCCATTTTTACAGAGTTTTGCTAACTCAAAAGCTTCAATTTTGACCCGTTTCAGGCACAGAAATGACTTTAAACACACTTATTTTAGTTGAAGAAGTCATAATTCACATCCAACAGTTATTTAGAGTCAAAAGATTAAATGTTGAAATTTCATCCATATTGACCATTTTGGGATCGTTCGACAGGTCCGGAGTCATCGTTTTTCATCCGAAAATTGATTTTTCGGACTGTACCAAAGATGATTCAAAATGTCAATTGGATCGTGCCTCATGTTGAATAACCACTTTTTAAACCCTCACAGTGACCAAAATTGCCATTTTTACAGAGTTTTGCTTACTCAAAAGCTTCCATTTTGACCCGTTTCAGGCACAGAAATGACTTTAAACACACTTATTCTAGTTGACAAAGTCATAATTCACATCCAACAGTCATTTAGAGTCAAAAGATTAAATGTTGAAATTTCATCCATATTGACCATTTTGGGATCGTTCGACAGGTCCGGAGTCATCGTTTTTCATCCGAAAATTGATTTTTTGGACTGTACCAAAAATGATTCAAAATGTCAATTGGATCGTGCCTCATGTTGAATAACCACTTTTTAAACCCTCACAGTGACCAAAATTGCCATTTTTACAGAGTTTTGCTTACTCAAAAGCTTCAATTTTGACCCGTTTCAGGCACAGAAATTACTTTAAACACACTTATTCTAGTTGACAAAGTCATAATTCACATCCAACAGTCATTTAGAGTCAAAAGATTAAATGTTAAAATGTCATCATTATAGACCATTTTGGGATCGTTCGACAGGTCCGGAGTCATCGTTTTTCACCCGAAAATTGATTTTTTGGACTGTACCAAAAATGATTCAAAATGTCAATTGGATCGTGCCTCATGTTGAATAACCACTTTTTAAACCCTCACAGTGACAAAAATTGCCATTTTTACAGAGTTTTGCTTACTCAAAAGCTTCAATTTTGACCCGTTTCAGGCACAGAAATGACTTTAAACACACTTATTTTAGTTGACAAAGTCATAATTCACATTCAACAGTCATTTATAGTCAAAAGATTAAATGTTGAAATTTCATCATTATAGACCATTTTGGGATCGTTCGACAGGTCCGGAGTCATCGTTTTTCATCCGAAAATAGATTTTTTGGACTGTACCAAAAATGATTCAAAATGTCAATTGGATCATGCCTCATGTTGAATAACCACTTTTTAAACCCACACAGTGACCAAAATCGCCATTTTTAACAGAGTTTTGCTTACTCAAAAGCTTCAATTTTGACCCGTTTCAGGCACAGAAATGACTTTAAACACACTTATTTTAGTTGACAAAGTCATAATTCACATCCAACAGTCATTTAGAGTCAAAAGATTAAATGTTGAAATTTCATCCATATTGACCATTTTGGGATTGTTCGACAGGTCCGGAGTCATCGTTTTTCATCCGAAAATTGATTTTTTGGGCAGTACCAAAAATGATTCAAAATGTGAATTGGATCATGCCTCATGTTGAATAACCACTTTTTAAACCCTCACAGTGACCAAAATTGCCATTTTTACAGAGTTTTGCTTACTCAAAAGCTTCAATTTTGACCCGTTTCAGGCACAGAAATGACTTTAAACACACTTATTTTAGTTGACAAAGTCATAATTCACATCCAACAGTCATTTAGAGTCAAAAGATTAAATGTTGAAATTTCATCCATATTGACCATTTTGGGATCGTTCGACAGGTCCGGAGTCATCGTTTTTCATCCGAAAATTGATTTTTTGGACTGTACCAAAAATATTTCAAAATGTCAATTGGATCGTGCCTCATGTTGAATAACCACTTTTTAAACCCTCACAGTGACAAAAATTGCCATTTTTACAGAGTTTTGCTTACTCAAAAGCTTCAATTTTGACCCGTTTCAGGCACAGAAATGACTTTAAACACACTTATTCTAGTTGACAAAGTCATAATTCACATCCAACAGTCATTTAGAGTCAAAAGATTAAATGTTAAAATGTCATCATTATAGACCATTTTGGGATCGTTCGACAGGTCCGGAGTCATCGTTTTTCATCCGAAAATTGATTTTTTGGACTGTACCAAAAATGATTCAAAATGTCAATTGGATCATGCCTCATGTTGAATAACCACTTTTTAAACCCTCACAGTGACCAAAATTGCCATTTTTACAGAGTTTTGCTTACTCAAAAGCTTCCATTTTGACCCGTTTCAGGCACAGAAATGACTTTAAACACACTTATTTTAGTTGACAATGTCATAATTCACATCCAACAGCCATTTAGAGTCAAAAGATTAAATGTTAAAATTTCATCCATATTGACCATTTTGGGATCGTTTGACAGGTCCGGAGTCATCGTTTTTCATCCGAAAATTGATTTTTTGGACTGTACCAAAAATGATTCAAAATGTCAATTGGATCGTGCCTCATGTTGAATAACCACTTTTTAAACCCTCACAGTGACCAAAATTGCCATTTTTACAGAGTTTTGCTTACTCAAAAGGTTCAATTTTGACCCGTTTCAGGCACAGAAATGACTTTAAACAAACTTATTTTAGTTGACAAAGTCATAATTCACATCCAACAGTCATTTAGAGTCAAAAGATTAAATGTTAAAATGTCATCATTATAGACCATTTTGGGATCGTTCGACAGGTCCAGAGTCATCGTTTTTCATCTGAAAATTGATTTTTTGGACTGTACCAAAAATGATTCAAAATGTCAATTGGATCATGCCTCATGTTGAATAACCACTTTTTAAACCCTCACAGTGACCAAAATTGCCATTTTTACAGAGTTTTGCTTACTCAAAAGCTTCCATTTTGACCCGTTTCAGGCAAAGAAATGACTTTAAACACACTCATTTTAGTTGACAAAGTCATAATTCACATCCAACAGTCATTTAGAGTCAAAAGATTAAATGTTAAAATTTCATCCATATTGACCATTTTGGGATCGTTCGACAGGTCCGGAGTCATCGTTTTTCATCCGAAAATTGATTTTTTGGACTGTACCAAAAATGATTCAAAATGTCAATTGGATCATGCCTCATGTTGAATAACCACTTTTTAAACCCTCACAGTGACCAAAATTGCCATTTTTACAGAGTTTTGCTAACTCAAAAGCTTCAATTTTGACCCGTTTCAGGCACAGAAATGACTTTAAACACACTTATTTTAGTTGAAGAAGTCATAATTCACATCCAACAGTTATTTAGAGTCAAAAGATTAAATGTTGAAATTTCATCCATATTGACCATTTTGGGATCGTTCGACAGGTCCGGAGTCATCGTTTTTCATCCGAAAATTGATTTTTCGGACTGTACCAAAGATGATTCAAAATGTCAATTGGATCGTGCCTCATGTTGAATAACCACTTTTTAAACCCTCACAGTGACCAAAATTGCCATTTTTACAGAGTTTTGTTGACTCAAAAGCTTCCATTTTGACCCGTTTCAGGCACAGAAATGACTTTAAACACACTTATTCTAGTTGACAAAGTCATAATTCACATCCAACAGTCATTTAGAGTCAAAAGATTAAATGTTAAAATATCATCATTATAGACCATTTTGGGATCGTTCGACAGGTCCGGAGTCATCGTTTTTCATCCGAAAATTGATTTTTTGGACTGTACCAAAAATGATTCAAAATGTCAATTGGATCATGCCTCATGTTGAATAACAACTTTTTAAACCCTCACAGTGACCAAAATTGCCATTTTTACAGAGTTTTGCTTACTCAAAAGCTTCCATTTTGACCCTTTTCAGTCACAGAAATGACTTTAAACACACTTATTTTAGTTGACAATGTCATAATTCACATCCAACAGTCATTTAGAGTCAAAAGATTAAATGTTAAAATTTCATCCATATTGACCATTTTGGGATCGTTTGACAGGTCCAGAGTCATCGTTTTTCATCTGAAAATTGATTTTTTGGACTGTACCAAAAATGATTCAAAATGTCAATTGGATCATGCCTCATGTTGAATAACCACTTTTTAAACCCTCACAGTGACCAAAATTGCCATTTTTACAGAGTTTTGCTTACTCAAAAGCTTCCATTTTGACCCGATTCAGGCAAAGAAATGACTTTAAACACACTCATTTTAGTTGACAAAGTCATAATTCACATCCAACAGTCATTTAGAGTCAAAAGATTAAATGTTAAAATTTCATCCATATTGACCATTTTGGGATCGTTCGACAGGTCCGGAGTCATCGTTTTTCATCCGAAAATTGATTTTTTGGACTGTACCAAAAATGATTCAAAATGTCAATTGGATCATGCCTCATGTTGAATAACCACTTTTTAAACCCTCACAGTGACCAAAATTGCCATTTTTACAGAGTTTTGCTAACTCAAAAGCTTCAATTTTGACCCGTTTCAGGCACAGAAATGACTTTAAACACACTTATTTTAGTTGAAGAAGTCATAATTCACATCCAACAGTTATTTAGAGTCAAAAGATTAAATGTTGAAATTTCATCCATATTGACCATTTTGGGATCGTTCGACAGGTCCGGAGTCATCGTTTTTCATCCGAAAATTGATTTTTCGGACTGTACCAAAGATGATTCAAAATGTCAATTGGATCGTGCCTCATGTTGAATAACCACTTTTTAAACCCTCACAGTGACCAAAATTGCCATTTTTACAGAGTTTTGCTTACTCAAAAGCTTCCATTTTGACCCGTTTCAGGCACAGAAATGACTTTAAACACACTTATTCTAGTTGACAAAGTCATAATTCACATCCAACAGTCATTTAGAGTCAAAAGATTAAATGTTGAAATTTCATCCATATTGACCATTTTGGGATCGTTCGACAGGTCCGACGTCATCGTTTTTCATCCGAAAATTGATTTTTTGGACTGTACCAAAAATGATTCAAAATGTCAATTGGATCGTGCCTCATGTTGAATAACCACTTTTTAAACCCTCACAGTGACAAAAATTGCCATTTTTACAGAGTTTTGCTTACTCAAAAGCTTCAATTTTGACCCGTTTCAGGCACAGAAATGACTTTAAACACACTTATTTTAGTTAACAAAGTCATAATTCACATCCAACAGTCATTTAGAGTCAAAAGATTAAATGTTGAAATTTCATCCATATTGACCATTTTGGGATCGTTCGACAGGTCCGGAGTCATCGTTTTTCATCCGAAAATTGATTTTTTGGGCAGTACCAAAAATGATTCAAAATGTGAATTGGATCATGCCTCATGTTGAATAACCACTTTTTAAACCCTCACAGTGACCAAAATTGCCATTTTCACAGAGTTTTGCTTACTCAAAAGCTTCAATTTTGACCCGTTTCAGGCACAGAAATGACTTTAAACACACTTATTCTGGTTGACAAAGTCATAATTCACACCCAACAGTCATTTAGAGTCAAAAGATTAAATGTTAAAATGTCATCATTATAGACCATTTTGGGATCGTTCGACAGGTCCGGAGTCATCGTTTTTCATCCGAAAATTGATTTTTTGGACTGTACCAAAAATGATTCAAAATGTCAATTGGATCATGCCTCATGTTGAATAACCACTTTTTAAACTCTCACAGTGACCAAAATTGCCATTTTTACAGAGTTTTGCTTACTCAAAAGCTTCAATTTTGACCCGTTTCAGGCACAGAAATGACTTTAAACACACTTATTTTAGTTGACAAAGTCATAATTCACATTCAACAGTCATTTATAGTCAAAAGATTAAATGTTGAAATTTCATCATTATAGACCATTTTGGGATCGTTCGACAGGTCCGGAGTCATCGTTTTTCATCCGAAAATAGATTTTTTGGACTGTACCAAAAATGATTCAAAATGTCAATTGGATCATGCCTCATGTTGAATAACCACTTTTTAAACCCACACAGTGACCAAAATCGCCATTTTTAACAGAGTTTTGCTTACTCAAAAGCTTCAATTTTGACCCGTTTCAGGCACAGAAATGACTTTAAACACACTTATTTTAGTTGACAAAGTCATAATTCACATCCAACAGTCATTTAGAGTCAAAAGATTAAATGTTGAAATTTCATCCATATTGACCATTTTGGGATTGTTCGACAGGTCCGGAGTCATCGTTTTTCATCCGAAAATTGATTTTTTGGGCAGTACCAAAAATGATTCAAAATGTGAATTGGATCATGCCTCATGTTGAATAACCACTTTTTAAACCCTCACAGTGACCAAAATTGCCATTTTTACAGAGTTTTGCTTACTCAAAAGCTTCAATTTTGACCCGTTTCAGGCACAGAAATGACTTTAAACACACTTATTTTAGTTGACAAAGTCATAATTCACATCCAACAGTCATTTAGAGTCAAAAGATTAAATGTTGAAATTTCATCCATATTGACCATTTTGGGATCGTTCGACAGGTCCGGAGTCATCGTTTTTCATCCGAAAATTGATTTTTTGGACTGTACCAAAAATATTTCAAAATGTCAATTGGATCGTGCCTCATGTTGAATAACCACTTTTTAAACCCTCACAGTGACAAAAATTGCCATTTTTACAGAGTTTTGCTTACTCAAAAGCTTCAATTTTGACCCGTTTCAGGCACAGAAATGACTTTAAACACACTTATTCTAGTTGACAAAGTCATAATTCACATCCAACAGTCATTTAGAGTCAAAAGATTAAATGTTAAAATGTCATCATTATAGACCATTTTGGGATCGTTCGACAGGTCCGGAGTCATCGTTTTTCATCCGAAAATTGATTTTTTGGACTGTACCAAAAATGATTCAAAATGTCAATTGGATCATGCCTCATGTTGAATAACCACTTTTTAAACCCTCACAGTGACCAAAATTGCCATTTTTACAGAGTTTTGCTTACTCAAAAGCTTCCATTTTGACCCGTTTCAGGCACAGAAATGACTTTAAACACACTTATTTTAGTTGACAATGTCATAATTCACATCCAACAGCCATTTAGAGTCAAAAGATTAAATGTTAAAATTTCATCCATATTGACCATTTTGGGATCGTTTGACAGGTCCGGAGTCATCGTTTTTCATCCGAAAATTGATTTTTTGGACTGTACCAAAAATGATTCAAAATGTCAATTGGATCGTGCCTCATGTTGAATAACCACATTTTAAACCCTCACAGTGACCAAAATTGCCATTTTTACAGAGTTTTGCTTACTCAAAAGGTTCAATTTTGACCCGTTTCAGGCACAGAAATGACTTTAAACAAACTTATTTTAGTTGACAAAGTCATAATTCACATCCAACAGTCATTTAGAGTCAAAAGATTAAATGTTAAAATGTCATCATTATAGACCATTTTGGGATCGTTCGACAGGTCCAGAGTCATCGTTTTTCATCTGAAAATTGATTTTTTGGACTGTACCAAAAATGATTCAAAATGTCAATTGGATCATGCCTCATGTTGAATAACCACTTTTTAAACCCTCACAGTGACCAAAATTGCCATTTTTACAGAGTTTTGCTTACTCAAAAGCTTCCATTTTGACCCGTTTCAGGCAAAGAAATGACTTTAAACACACTCATTTTAGTTGACAAAGTCATAATTCACATCCAACAGTCATTTAGAGTCAAAAGATTAAATGTTAAAATTTCATCCATATTGACCATTTTGGGATCGTTCGACAGGTCCGGAGTCATCGTTTTTCATCCGAAAATTGATTTTTTGGACTGTACCAAAAATGATTCAAAATGTCAATTGGATCATGCCTCATGTTGAATAACCACTTTTTAAACCCTCACAGTGACCAAAATTGCCATTTTTACAGAGTTTTGCTAACTCAAAAGCTTCAATTTTGACCCGTTTCAGGCACAGAAATGACTTTAAACACACTTATTTTAGTTGAAGAAGTCATAATTCACATCCAACAGTTATTTAGAGTCAAAAGATTAAATGTTGAAATTTCATCCATATTGACCATTTTGGGATCGTTCGACAGGTCCGGAGTCATCGTTTTTCATCCGAAAATTGATTTTTCGGACTGTACCAAAGATGATTCAAAATGTCAATTGGATCGTGCCTCATGTTGAATAACCACTTTTTAAACCCTCACAGTGACCAAAATTGCCATTTTTACAGAGTTTTGCTAACTCAAAAGCTTCAATTTTGACCCGTTTCAGGCACAGAAATGACTTTAAACACACTTATTTTAGTTGAAGAAGTCATAATTCACATCCAACAGTTATTTAGAGTCAAAAGATTAAATGTTGAAATTTCATCCATATTGACCATTTTGGGATCGTTCGACAGGTCCGGAGTCATCGTTTTTCATCCGAAAATTGATTTTTCGGACTGTACCAAAGATGATTCAAAATGTCAATTGGATCGTGCCTCATGTTGAATAACCACTTTTTAAACCCTCACAGTGACCAAAATTGCCATTTTTACAGAGTTTTGCTAACTCAAAAGCTTCAATTTTGACCCGTTTCAGGCACAGAAATGACTTTAAACACACTTATTCTAGTTGACAAAGTCATAATTCACATCCAACAGTCATTTAGAGTCAAAAGATTAAATGTTAAAATATCATCATTATAGACCATTTTGGGATCGTTCGACAGGTCCGGAGTCATCGTTTTTCATCCGAAAATTGATTTTTTGGACTGTACCAAAAATGATTCAAAATGTCAATTGGATCATGCCTCATGTTGAATAACAACTTTTTAAACCCTCACAGTGACCAAAATTGCCATTTTTACAGAGTTTTGCTTACTCAAAAGCTTCCATTTTGACCCTTTTCAGTCACAGAAATGACTTTAAACACACTTATTTTAGTTGACAATGTCATAATTCACATCCAACAGTCATTTAGAGTCAAAAGATTAAATGTTAAAATTTCATCCATATTGACCATTTTGGGATCGTTTGACAGGTCCAGAGTCATCGTTTTTCATCTGAAAATTGATTTTTTGGACTGTACCAAAAATGATTCAAAATGTCAATTGGATCATGCCTCATGTTGAATAACCACTTTTTAAACCCTCACGGTGACCAAAATTGCCATTTTTACAGAGTTTTGCTTACTCAAAAGCTTCCATTTTGACCCGATTCAGGCAAAGAAATGACTTTAAACACACTCATTTTAGTTGACAAAGTCATAATTCACATCCAACAGTCATTTAGAGTCAAAAGATTAAATGTTAAAATTTCATCCATATTGACCATTTTGGGATCGTTCGACAGGTCCGGAGTCATCGTTTTTCATCCGAAAATTGATTTTTTGGACTGTACCAAAAATGATTCAAAATGTCAATTGGATCATGCCTCATGTTGAATAACCACTTTTTAAACCCTCACAGTGACCAAAATTGCCATTTTTACAGAGTTTTGCTAACTCAAAAGCTTCAATTTTGACCCGTTTCAGGCACAGAAATGACTTTAAACACACTTATTTTAGTTGAAGAAGTCATAATTCACATCCAACAGTTATTTAGAGTCAAAAGATTAAATGTTGAAATTTCATCCATATTGACCATTTTGGGATCGTTCGACAGGTCCGGAGTCATCGTTTTTCATCCGAAAATTGATTTTTCGGACTGTACCAAAGATGATTCAAAATGTCAATTGGATCGTGCCTCATGTTGAATAACCACTTTTTAAACCCTCACAGTGACCAAAATTGCCATTTTTACAGAGTTTTGCTTACTCAAAAGCTTCCATTTTGACCCGTTTCAGGCACAGAAATGACTTTAAACACACTTATTCTAGTTGACAAAGTCATAATTCACATCCAACAGTCATTTAGAGTCAAAAGATTAAATGTTGAAATTTCATCCATATTGACCATTTTGGGATCGTTCGACAGGTCCGGAGTCATCGTTTTTCATCCGAAAATTGATTTTTTGGGCAGTACCAAAAATGATTCAAAATGTGAATTGGATCATGCCTCATGTTGAATAACCACTTTTTAAACCCTCACAGTGACCAAAATTGCCATTTTCACAGAGTTTTGCTTACTCAAAAGCTTCAATTTTGACCCGTTTCAGGCACAGAAATGACTTTAAACACACTTATTCTGGTTGACAAAGTCATAATTCACACCCAACAGTCATTTAGAGTCAAAAGATTAAATGTTAAAATGTCATCATTATAGACCATTTTGGGATCGTTCGACAGGTCCGGAGTCATCGTTTTTCATCCGAAAATTGATTTTTTGGACTGTACCAAAAATGATTCAAAATGTCAATTGGATCATGCCTCATGTTGAATAACCACTTTTTAAACCCTCACAGTGACCAAAATTGCCATTTTTACAGAGTTTTGCTTACTCAAAAGCTTCCATTTTGACCCGTTTCAGGCACAGAAATGACTTTAAACACACTTATTTTAGTTGACAATGTCATAAATCACATCCAACAGTCATTTAGAGTCAAAAGATTAAATGTTAACATTTCATCCATATTGACCATTTTGGGATCGTTTGACAGGTCCGGAGTCATCGTTTTTCATCCGAAAATTGATTTTTTGGACTGTACCAAAAATGATTCAAAATGTCAATTGGATCGTGCCTCATGTTGAATAACCACTTTTTAAACCCTCACAGTGACCAAAATTGCCATTTTTACAGAGTTTTGCTTACTCAAAAGCTTCAATTTTGACCCGTTTCAGGCACAGAAATGACTTTAAACACACTTATTTTAGTTGACAAAGTCATAATTCACATCCAACAGTCATTTAGAGTCAAAAGATTAAATGTTAAAATTTCATCCATATTGACCATTTTGGGATCGTTTGACAGGTCCGGATTCATCGTTTTTCATCCAAAAATTGATTTTTTGGACTGTACCAAAAATGATTCAAAATGTCAATTGGATCGTGCCTCATGTTGAATAACCACTTTTTAAACCCTCACAGTGACCAAAATTGCCATTTTTACAGAGTTTTGCTTACTCAAAAGCTTCAATTTTGACCCGTTTCAGGCACAGAAATGACTTTAAACACACTTATTTTAGTTGACAAAGTCATAATTCACATCCAACAGTCATTTAGAGTCAAAAGATTAAATGTTAAAATGTCATCATTATAGACCATTTTGGGATCGGTCGACAGGTCCAGAGTCATCGTTTTTCATCTGAAAATTGATTTTTTGGACTGTACCAAAAATGATTCAAAATGTCAATTGGATCATGCCTCATGTTGAATAACCACTTTTTAAACCCTCACAGTGACCAAAATTGCCATTTTTACAGAGTTTTGCTTACTCAAAAGCTTCCATTTTGACCCTTTTCAGGCACAGAAATGACTTTAAACACACTTATTTTAGTTGACAATGTCATAATTCACATCCAACAGTCATTTAGAGTCAAAAGATTAAATGTTAAAATTTCATCCATATTGACCATTTTGGGATCGTTTGACAGGTCCGGAGTCATCGTTTTTCATCCGAAAATTGATTTTTTGGACTGTACCAAAAATGATTCAAAATGTCAATTGGATCGTGCCTCATGTTGAATAACCACTTTTTAAACCCTCACAGTGACCAAAATTGCCATTTTTACAGAGTTTTGCTTACTCAAAAGCTTCAATTTTGACCCGTTTCAGGCACAGAAATGACTTTAAACACACTTATTTTAGTTGACAAAGTCATAATCACATCCAACAGTCATTTAGAGTCAAAAGATTAAATGTTAAAATGTCATCATTATAGACCATTTTGGGATCGTTCGACAGGTCCAGAGTCATCGTTTTTCATCTGAAAATTGATTTTTTGGACTGTACCAAAAATGATTCAAAATGTCAATTGGATCATGCCTCATGTTGAATAACCACTTTTTAAACCCTCACAGTGACCAAAATTGCCATTTTTACAGAGTTTTGCTTACTCAAAAGCTTCCATTTTGACCCGTTTCAGGCAAAGAAATGACTTTAAACACACTCATTTTAGTTGACAAAGTCATAATTCACATCCAACAGTCATTTAGAGTCAAAAGATTAAATGTTAAAATTTCATCCATATTGACCATTTTGGGATCGTTCGACAGGTCCGGAGTCATCGTTTTTCATCCGAAAATTGATTTTTTGGACTGTACCAAAAATGATTCAAAATGTCAATTGGATCGTGCCTCATGTTGAATAACCACTTTTTAAACCCTCACAGTGACCAAAATTGCCATTTTTACAGAGTTTTGCTTACTCAAAAGCTTCAATTTTGACCCGTTTCAGGCACAGAAATGACTTTAAACACACTTATTCTAGTTGACAAAGTCATAATTCACATCCAACAGTCATTTAGAGTCAAAAGATTAAATGTTAAAATGTCATCATTATAGACCATTTTGGGATCGTTCGACAGGTCCGGAGTCATCGTTTTTCATCTGAAAATTGATTTTTTGGACTGTACCAAAAATGATTCAAAATGTCAATTGGATCATGCCTCATGTTGAATAACCACTTTTTAAACCCTCACAGTGACCAAAATTGCCATTTTTACAGAGTTTTGCTTACTCAAAAGCTTCAATTTTGACCCGTTTCAGGCACAGAAATGACTTTAAACACACTTATTTTAGTTAACAAAGTCATAATTCACATCCAACAGTCATTTATAGTCAAGAGATTAAATGTTGAAATTTCATCATTATAGACCATTTTGGGATCGTTCGACAGGTCCGGAGTCATCGTTTTTCATCCGAAAATTGATTTTTTGGACTGTACCAAAAATGATTCAAAATGTCAATTGGATCATGCCTCATGTTGAATAACCACTTTTTAAACCCTCACAGTGACCAAAATTGCCATTTTTACAGAGTTTTGCTTACTCAAAAGCTTCCATTTTGACCCGTTTCAGGCACAGAAATGACTTTAAACACACTTATTTTAGTTGACAATGTCATAATTCACATCCAACAGTCATTTAGAGTCAAAAGATTAAATGTTGAAATTTCATCCATATTGACCATTTTGGGATTGTTCGACAGGTCCGGAGTCATCGTTTTTCATCTGAAAATTGATTTTTTGGACTGTACCAAAAATGATTCAAAATGTCAATTGGATCATGCCTCATGTTGAATAACCACTTTTTAAACCCTCACAGTGACCAAAATTGCCATTTTTACAGAGTTTTGCTTACTCAAAAGCTTCCATTTTGACCCTTTTCAGGCACAGAAATGACTTTAAACACACTTATTTTAGTTGACAATGTCATAATTCACATCCAACAGTCATTTAGAGTCAAAAGATTAAATGTTAAAATTTCATCCATATTGACCATTTTGGGATCGTTTGACAGGTCCGGAGTCATCGTTTTTCATCCGAAAATTGATTTTTTGGACTGTACCAAAAATGATTCAAAATGTCAATTGGATCGTGCCTCATGTTGAATAACCACTTTTTAAACCCTCACAGTGACCAAAATTGCCATTTTTACAGAGTTTTGCTTACTCAAAAGCTTCAATTTTGACCCGTTTCAGGCACAGAAATGACTTTAAACACACTTATTTTAGTTGACAAAGTCATAATTCACATCCAACAGTCATTTAGAGTCAAAAGATTAAATGTTAAAATGTCATCATTATAGACCATTTTGGGATCGTTCGACAGGTCCAGAGTCATCGTTTTTCATCTGAAAATTGATTTTTTGGACTGTACCAAAAATGATTCAAAATGTCAATTGGATCATGCCTCATGTTGAATAACCACTTTTTAAACCCTCACAGTGACCAAAATTGCCATTTTTACAGAGTTTTGCTTACTCAAAAGCTTCCATTTTGACCCGTTTCAGGCAAAGAAATGACTTTAAACACACTCATTTTAGTTGACAAAGTCATAATTCACATCCAACAGTCATTTAGAGTCAAAAGATTAAATGTTAAAATTTCATCCATATTGACCATTTTGGGATCGTTCGACAGGTCCGGAGTCATCGTTTTTCATCCGAAAATTGATTTTTTGGACTGTACCAAAAATGATTCAAAATGTCAATTGGATCGTGCCTCATGTTGAATAACCACTTTTTAAACCCTCACAGTGACCAAAATTGCCATTTTTACAGAGTTTTGCTTACTCAAAAGCTTCAATTTTGACCCGTTTCAGGCACAGAAATGACTTTAAACACACTTATTCTAGTTGACAAAGTCATAATTCACATCCAACAGTCATTAGTGAAGTAGTGTGGCTCACTGGTTAGAGGCGGCAGACCCGAGAGCAGAGGACGGCCCGGGACCAGGGTTCGATTCCCGGCGCGGCAGGTTTCTGGACCAGGGTCAGCGGACTCGATAATTCTCTCGCCTCGGTGCCCACTCTGATCAGCGATCACACTCGGCAACTCTGGGCATTAGCTTGCCTCATCTTCACTAACGGCCCCACCAGACCGCCGGGGATGCCTGGTCTCACCCTGGAGATACCCACTAAGGGACCATCTCTCAGGGAAGCCAGGAAGGGTTTCGCAGCGGTCGAAGCGCGGAGATACTCCTCCGGGAGTCGATCCTAGCGCTATATAAACTTGCAATTAATTTTTTTAATTAATTTAGAGTCAAAAGATTAAATGTTAAAATGTCATCATTATAGACCATTTTGGGATCGTTCGACAGGTCCGGAGTCATCGTTTTTCATCTGAAAATTGATTTTTTGGACTGTACCAAAAATGATTCAAAATGTCAATTGGATCATGCCTCATGTTGAATAACCACTTTTTAAACCCTCACAGTGACCAAAATTGCCATTTTTACAGAGTTTTGCTTACTCAAAAGCTTCAATTTTGACCCGTTTCAGGCACAGAAATGACTTTAAACACACTTATTTTAGTTAACAAAGTCATAATTCACATCCAACAGTCATTTATAGTCAAGAGATTAAATGTTGAAATTTCATCATTATAGACCATTTTGGGATCGTTCGACAGGTCCGGAGTCATCGTTTTTCATCCGAAAATTGATTTTTTGGACTGTACCAAAAATGATTCAAAATGTCAATTGGATCATGCCTCATGTTGAATAACCACTTTTTAAACCCTCACAGTGACCAAAATTGCCATTTTTACAGAGTTTTGCTTACTCAAAAGCTTCCATTTTGACCCGTTTCAGGCACAGAAATGACTTTAAACACACTTATTTTAGTTGACAATGTCATAATTCACATCCAACAGTCATTTAGAGTCAAAAGATTAAATGTTAAAATTTCATCCATATTGACCATTTTGGGATTGTTTGACAGGTCCGGAGTCATCGTTTTTCATCCGAAAATTGATTTTTTGGACTGTACCAAAAATGATTCAAAATGTCAATTGGATCATGCCTCATGTTGAATAACCACTTTTTAAACCCTCACAGTGACCAAAATTGCCATTTTTACAGAGTCTTGCTTACTCAAAAGCTTCAATTTTGACCCGTTTCAGGCACAGAAATGACTTTAAACACACTTATTTTAGTTGACAAAGTCATAATTCACATCCAACAGTCATTTAGAGTCAAAAGAATAAATGTTGAAATTTCATCCATATTGACCATTTTGGGATCGTTCGACAGGTCCGGAGTCATCGTTTTTCATCCGAAAATTGATTTTTTGGACTGTACCAAAAATGATTTAAAATGTCAATTGGATCGTGCCTCATGTTGAATAACCACTTTTTCAACCCTCACAGTGACCAAAATTGCCATTTTTACAGAGTTTTGCTTACTTAAAAGCTTCAATTTTGACCCGTTTCAGGCACAGAAATGACTTTAAACACACTTATTCTAGTTGACAAAGTCATAATTCACATCCAACAGTCATTTAGAGTCAAAAGATTAAATGTTAAAATGTCATCATTATAGACCATTTTGGGATCGTTCGACAGGTCCGGAGTCATCGTTTTTCATCTGAAAATTGATTTTTTGGACTGTACCAAAAATGATTCAAAATGTCAATTGGATCATGCCTCATGTTGAATAACCACTTTTTAAACCCTCACAGTGACCAAAATTGCCATTTTTACAGAGTTTTGCTTACTCAAAAGCTTCCATTTTGACCCGTTTCAGGCAAAGAAATGACTTTAAACACACTTATTTTAGTTAACAAAGTCATAATTCACATCCAACAGTCATTTAGAGTCAAAAGATTAAATGTTAAAATTTCATCCATATTGACCATTTTGGGATCGTTCGACAGGTCCGGAGTCATCGCTTTTCATCCGAAAATTGATTTTTTGGACTGTACCAAAAATGATTCAAAATGTCAATTGGATCATGCCTCATGTTGAATAACCACTTTTTAAACCCTCACAGTGACCAAAATTGCCATTTTTACAGAGTTTTGCTAACTCAAAAGCTTCAATTTTGACCCGTTTCAGGCACAGAAATGACTTTAAACACACTTATTTTAGTTGAAGAAGTCATAATTCACATCCAACAGTTATTTAGAGTCAAAAGATTAAATGTTGCAATTTCATCCATATTGACCATTTTGGGATCGTTCGACAGGTCCGGAGTCATCGTTTTTCATCCGAAAATTGATTTTTTGGACTGTACCAAAAATGATTCAAAATGTCAATTGGATCATGCCTCATGTTGAATAACCACTTTTTAAACCCTCACAGTGACCAAAATTGCCATTTTTACAGAGTTTTGCTTACTCAAAAGCTTCAATTTTGACCCGTTTCAGGCACAGAAATGACTTTAAACACACTTATTTTAGTTAACAAAGTCATAATTCACATCCAACAGTCATTTATAGTCAAGAGATTAAATGTTGAAATTTCATCATTATAGACCATTTTGGGATCGTTCGACAGGTCCGGAGTCATCGTTTTTCATCCGAAAATTGATTTTTTGGACTGTACCAAAAATGATTCAAAATGTCAATTGGATCATGCCTCATGTTGAATAACCACTTTTTAAACCCTCACAGTGACCAAAATTGCCATTTTTACAGAGTTTTGCTTACTCAAAAGCTTCAATTTTGACCCGTTTCAGGCACAGAAATGACTTTAAACACACTTATTTTAGTTAACAAAGTCATAATTCACATCCAACAGTCATTTAGAGTCAAAAGATTAAATGTTGAAATTTCATCCATATTGACCATTTTGGGATCGTTCGACAGGTCCGGAGTCATCGTTTTTCATCCGAAAATTGATTTTTTGGGCAGTACCAAAAATGATTCAAAATGTGAATTGGATCATGCCTCATGTTGAATAACCACTTTTTAAACCCTCACAGTGACCAAAATTGCCATTTTTACAGAGTTTTGCTTACTCAAAAGCTTCAATTTTGACCAGTTTCAGGCACAGAAATGACTTTAAACACACTTATTTTAGTTGACAAAGTCATAATTCACATCCAACAGTCATTTAGAGTCAAAAGATTAAATGTTGAAATTTCATCCATATTGACCATTTTGGGATCGTTCGACAGGTCCGGAGTCATCGTTTTTCATCCGAAAATTGATTTTTTGGACTGTACCAAAAATGATTCAAAATGTCAATTGGATCGTGCCTCATGTTGAATAACCACTTTTTAAACCCTCACAGTGACAAAAATTGCCATTTTTACAGAGTTTTGCTTACTCAAAAGCTTCAATTTTGACCCGTTTCAGGCACAGAAATGACTTTAAACACACTTATTCTAGTTGACAAAGTCATAATTCACATCCAACAGTCATTTAGAGTCAAAAGATTAAATGTTAAAATGTCATCATTATAGACCATTTTGGGATCGTTCGACAGGTCTGGAGTCATCGTTTTTCATCCGAAAATAGATTTTTTGGACTGTACCAAAAATGATTCAAAATGTCAATTGGATCATGCCTCATGTTGAATAACCACTTTTTAAACCCTCACAGTGACCAAAATTGCCATTTTTACAGAGTTTTGCTTACTCAAAAGCTTCAATTTTGACCCGTTTCAGGCACAGAAATGACTTTAAACACACTTATTTTAGTTAACAAAGTCATAATTCACATCCAACAGTCATTTATAGTCAAGAGATTAAATGTTGAAATTTCATCATTATAGACCATTTTGGGATCGTTCGACAGGTCCGGAGTCATCGTTTTTCATCCGAAAATTGATTTTTTGGACTGTACCAAAAATGATTCAAAATGTCAATTGGATCATGCCTCATGTTGAATAACCACTTTTTAAACCCTCACAGTGACCAAAATTGCCATTTTTACAGAGTTTTGCTTACTCAAAAGCTTCCATTTGACCCGTTTCAGGCACAGAAATGACTTTAAACACACTTATTTTAGTTGACAATGTCATAATTCACATCCAACAGTCATTTAGAGTCAAAAGATTAAATGTTAAAATTTCATCCATATTGACCATTTTGGGATTGTTTGACAGGTCCGGAGTCATCGTTTTTCATCCGAAAATTGATTTTTTGGACTGTACCAAAAATGATTCAAAATGTCAATTGGATCATGCCTCATGTTGAATAACCACTTTTTAAACCCTCACAGTGACCAAAATTGCCATTTTTACAGAGTCTTGCTTACTCAAAAGCTTCAATTTTGACCCGTTTCAGGCACAGAAATGACTTTAAACACACTTATTTTAGTTGACAAAGTCATAATTCACATCCAACAGTCATTTAGAGTCAAAAGATTAAACGTTGAAATTTCATCCATATTGACCATTTTGGGATCGTTCGACAGGTCCGGAGTCATCGTTTTTCATCCGAAAATTGATTTTTTGGACTGTACCAAAAATGATTCAAAATGTCAATTGGATCGTGCCTCATGTTGAATAACCACTTTTTAAACCCTCACAGTGACCAAAATTGCCATTTTTACAGAGTTTTGCTTACTCAAAAGCTTCAATTTTGACCCGTTTCAGGCACAGAAATGACTTTAAACACACTTATTCTAGTTGACAAAGTCATAATTCACATCCAACAGTCATTTAGAGTCAAAAGATTAAATGTTGAAATTTCATCCATATTGACCATTTTGGGATCGTTCGACAGGTCCGGAGTCATCGTTTTTCATCCGAAAATTGATTTTTTGGACTGTACCAAAAATGATTCAAAATGTCAATTGGATCGTGCCTCATGTTGAATAACCACTTTTTAAACCCTCACAGTGACCAAAATTGCCATTTTTACAGAGTTTTGCTTACTCAAAAGCTTCAATTTTGACCCGTTTCAGGCACAGAAATTACTTTAAACACACTTATTCTAGTTGACAAAGTCATAATTCACATCCAACAGTCATTTAGAGTCAAAAGATTAAATGTTAAAATGTCATCATTATAGACCATTTTGGGATCGTTCGACAGGTCCGGAGTCATCGTTTTTCACCCGAAAATTGATTTTTTGGACTGTACCAAAAATGATTCAAAATGTCAATTGGATCGTGCCTCATGTTGAATAACCACTTTTTAAACCCTCACAGTGACAAAAATTGCCATTTTTACAGAGTTTTGCTTACTCAAAAGCTTCAATTTTGACCCGTTTCAGGCACAGAAATGACTTTAAACACACTTATTTTAGTTAACAAAGTCATAATTCACATCCAACAGTCATTTAGAGTCAAAAGATTAAATGTTGAAATTTCATCCATATTGACCATTTTGGGATCGTTCGACAGGTCCGGAGTCATCGTTTTTCATCCGAAAATTGATTTTTTGGGCAGTACCAAAAATGATTCAAAATGTGAATTGGATCATGCCTCATGTTGAATAACCACTTTTTAAACCCTCACAGTGACCAAAATTGCCATTTTCACAGAGTTTTGCTTACTCAAAAGCTTCAATTTTGACCCGTTTCAGGCACAGAAATGACTTTAAACACACTTATTCTAGTTGACAAAGTCATAATTCACATCCAACAGTCATTTAGAGTCAAAAGATGAAATGTTAAAATGTCATCATTATAGACCATTTTGGGATCGTTCGACAGGTCCGGAGTCATCGTTTTTCATCCGAAAATTGATTTTTTGGACTGTACCAAAAATGATTCAAAATGTCAATTGGATCATGCCTCATGTTGAATAACCACTTTTTAAACCCTCACAGTGACCAAAATTGCCATTTTTACAGAGTTTTGCTTACTCAAAAGCTTCAATTTTGACCCGTTTCAGGCACAGAAATGACTTTAAACACACTTATTTTAGTTGACAAAGTCATAATTCACATTCAACAGTCATTTATAGTCAAAAGATTAAATGTTGAAATTTCATCATTATAGACCATTTTGGGATCGTTCGACAGGTCCGGAGTCATCGTTTTTCATCCGAAAATAGATTTTTTGGACTGTACCAAAAATGATTCAAAATGTCAATTGGATCATGCCTCATGTTGAATAACCACTTTTTAAACCCACACAGTGACCAAAATCGCCATTTTTAACAGAGTTTTGCTTACTCAAAAGCTTCAATTTTGACCCGTTTCAGGCACAGAAATGACTTTAAACACACTTATTTTAGTTGACAAAGTCATAATTCACATCCAACAGTCATTTAGAGTCAAAAGATTAAATGTTGAAATTTCATCCATATTGACCATTTTGGGATTGTTCGACAGGTCCGGAGTCATCGTTTTTCATCCGAAAATTGATTTTTTGGGCAGTACCAAAAATGATTCAAAATGTGAATTGGATCATGCCTCATGTTGAATAACCACTTTTTAAACCCTCACAGTGACCAAAATTGCCATTTTTACAGAGTTTTGCTTACTCAAAAGCTTCAATTTTGACCCGTTTCAGGCACAGAAATGACTTTAAACACACTTATTTTAGTTGACAAAGTCATAATTCACATCCAACAGTCATTTAGAGTCAAAAGATTAAATGTTGAAATTTCATCCATATTGACCATTTTGGGATCGTTCGACAGGTCCGGAGTCATCGTTTTTCATCCGAAAATTGATTTTTTGGACTGTACCAAAAATATTTCAAAATGTCAATTGGATCGTGCCTCATGTTGAATAACCACTTTTTAAACCCTCACAGTGACAAAAATTGCCATTTTTACAGAGTTTTGCTTACTCAAAAGCTTCAATTTTGACCCGTTTCAGGCACAGAAATGACTTTAAACACACTTATTCTAGTTGACAAAGTCATAATTCACATCCAACAGTCATTTAGAGTCAAAAGATTAAATGTTAAAATGTCATCATTATAGACCATTTTGGGATCGTTCGACAGGTCCGGAGTCATCGTTTTTCATCCGAAAATTGATTTTTTGGACTGTACCAAAAATGATTCAAAATGTCAATTGGATCATGCCTCATGTTGAATAACCACTTTTTAAACCCTCACAGTGACCAAAATTGCCATTTTTACAGAGTTTTGCTTACTCAAAAGCTTCCATTTTGACCCGTTTCAGGCACAGAAATGACTTTAAACACACTTATTTTAGTTGACAATGTCATAATTCACATCCAACAGCCATTTAGAGTCAAAAGATTAAATGTTAAAATTTCATCCATATTGACCATTTTGGGATCGTTTGACAGGTCCGGAGTCATCGTTTTTCATCCGAAAATTGATTTTTTGGACTGTACCAAAAATGATTCAAAATGTCAATTGGATCGTGCCTCATGTTGAATAACCACTTTTTAAACCCTCACAGTGACCAAAATTGCCATTTTTACAGAGTTTTGCTTACTCAAAAGGTTCAATTTTGACCCGTTTCAGGCACAGAAATGACTTTAAACAAACTTATTTTAGTTGACAAAGTCATAATTCACATCCAACAGTCATTTAGAGTCAAAAGATTAAATGTTAAAATGTCATCATTATAGACCATTTTGGGATCGTTCGACAGGTCCAGAGTCATCGTTTTTCATCTGAAAATTGATTTTTTGGACTGTACCAAAAGTGATTCAAAATGTCAATTGGATCATGCCTCATGTTGAATAACCACTTTTTAAACCCTCACAGTGACCAAAATTGCCATTTTTACAGAGTTTTGCTTACTCAAAAGCTTCCATTTTGACCCGTTTCAGGCAAAGAAATGACTTTAAACACACTCATTTTAGTTGACAAAGTCATAATTCACATCCAACAGTCATTTAGAGTCAAAAGATTAAATGTTAAAATTTCATCCATATTGACCATTTTGGGATCGTTCGACAGGTCCGGAGTCATCGTTTTTCATCCGAAAATTGATTTTTTGGACTGTACCAAAAATGATTCAAAATGTCAATTGGATCATGCCTCATGTTGAATAACCACTTTTTAAACCCTCACAGTGACCAAAATTGCCATTTTTACAGAGTTTTGCTAACTCAAAAGCTTCAATTTTGACCCGTTTCAGGCACAGAAATGACTTTAAACACACTTATTTTAGTTGAAGAAGTCATAATTCACATCCAACAGTTATTTAGAGTCAAAAGATTAAATGTTGAAATTTCATCCATATTGACCATTTTGGGATCGATCGACAGGTCCGGAGTCATCGTTTTTCATCCGAAAATTGATTTTTCGGACTGTACCAAAGATGATTCAAAATGTCAATTGGATCGTGCCTCATGTTGAATAACCACTTTTTAAACCCTCACAGTGACCAAAATTGCCATTTTTACAGAGTTTTGTTGACTCAAAAGCTTCCATTTTGACCCGTTTCAGGCACAGAAATGACTTTAAACACACTTATTCTAGTTGACAAAGTCATAATTCACATCCAACAGTCATTTAGAGTCAAAAGATTAAATGTTAAAATATCATCATTATAGACCATTTTGGGATCGTTCGACAGGTCCGGAGTCATGGTTTTTCATCCGAAAATTGATTTTTTGGACTGTACCAAAAATGATTCAAAATGTCAATTGGATCATGCCTCATGTTGAATAACAACTTTTTAAACCCTCACAGTGACCAAAATTGCCATTTTTACAGAGTTTTGCTTACTCAAAAGCTTCCATTTTGACCCTTTTCAGTCACAGAAATGACTTTAAACACACTTATTTTAGTTGACAATGTCATAATTCACATCCAACAGTCATTTAGAGTCAAAAGATTAAATGTTAAAATTTCATCCATATTGACCATTTTGGGATCGTTTGACAGGTCCAGAGTCATCGTTTTTCATCTGAAAATTGATTTTTTGGACTGTACCAAAAATGATTCAAAATGTCAATTGGATCATGCCTCATGTTGAATAACCACTTTTTAAACCCTCACAGTGACCAAAATTGCCATTTTTACAGAGTTTTGCTTACTCAAAAGCTTCCATTTTGACCCGATTCAGGCAAAGAAATGACTTTAAACACACTCATTTTAGTTGACAAAGTCATAATTCACATCCAACAGTCATTTAGAGTCAAAAGATTAAATGTTAAAATTTCATCCATATTGACCATTTTGGGATCGTTCGACAGGTCCGGAGTCATCGTTTTTCATCCGAAAATTGATTTTTTGGACTGTACCAAAAATGATTCAAAATGTCAATTGGATCATGCCTCATGTTGAATAACCACTTTTTAAACCCTCACAGTGACCAAAATTGCCATTTTTACAGAGTTTTGCTAACTCAAAAGCTTCAATTTTGACCCGTTTCAGGCACAGAAATGACTTTAAACACACTTATTTTAGTTGAAGAAGTCATAATTCACATCCAACAGTTATTTAGAGTCAAAAGATTAAATGTTGAAATTTCATCCATATTGACCATTTTGGGATCGTTCGACAGGTCCGGAGTCATCGTTTTTCATCCGAAAATTGATTTTTCGGACTGTACCAAAGATGATTCAAAATGTCAATTGGATCGTGCCTCATGTTGAATAACCACTTTTTAAACCCTCACAGTGACCAAAATTGCCATTTTTACAGAGTTTTGCTTACTCAAAAGCTTCCATTTTGACCCGTTTCAGGCACAGAAATGACTTTAAACACACTTATTCTAGTTGACAAAGTCATAATTCACATCCAACAGTCATTTAGAGTCAAAAGATTAAATGTTGAAATTTCATCCATATTGACCATTTTGGGATCGTTCGACAGGTCCGGAGTCATCGTTTTTCATCCGAAAATTGATTTTTTGGACTGTACCAAAAATGATTCAAAATGTCAATTGGATCGTGCCTCATGTTGAATAACCACTTTTTAAACCCTCACAGTGACAAAAATTGCCATTTTTACAGAGTTTTGCTTACTCAAAAGCTTCAATTTTGACCCGTTTCAGGCACAGAAATGACTTTAAACACACTTATTTTAGTTAACAAAGTCATAATTCACATCCAACAGTCATTTAGAGTCAAAAGATTAAATGTTGAAATTTCATCCATATTGACCATTTTGGGATCGTTCGACAGGTCCGGAGTCATCGTTTTTCATCCGAAAATTGATTTTTTGGGCAGTACCAAAAATGATTCAAAATGTGAATTGGATCATGCCTCATGTTGAATAACCACTTTTTAAACCCTCACAGTGACCAAAATTGCCATTTTCACAGAGTTTTGCTTACTCAAAAGCTTCAATTTTGACCCGTTTCAGGCACAGAAATGACTTTAAACACACTTATTCTGGTTGACAAAGTCATAATTCACACCCAACAGTCATTTAGAGTCAAAAGATTAAATGTTAAAATGTCATCATTATAGACCATTTTGGGATCGTTCGACAGGTCCGGAGTCATCGTTTTTCATCCGAAAATTGATTTTTTGGACTGTACCAAAAATGATTCAAAATGTCAATTGGATCATGCCTCATGTTGAATAACCACTTTTTAAACCCTCACAGTGACCAAAATTGCCATTTTTACAGAGTTTTGCTTACTCAAAAGCTTCCATTTTGACCCGTTTCAGGCACAGAAATGACTTTAAACACACTTATTTTAGTTGACAATGTCATAAATCACACCCAACAGTCATTTAGAGTCAAAAGATTAAATGTTAACATTTCATCCATATTGACCATTTTGGGATCGTTTGACAGGTCCGGAGTCATCGTTTTTCATCCGAAAATTGATTTTTTGGACTGTACCAAAAATGATTCAAAATGTCAATTGGATCGTGCCTCATGTTGAATAACCACTTTTTAAACCCTCACAGTGACCAAAATTGCCATTTTTACAGAGTTTTGCTTACTCAAAAGCTTCAATTTTGACCCGTTTCAGGCACAGAAATGACTTTAAACACACTTATTTTAGTTGACAAAGTCATAATTCACATCCAACAGTCATTTAGAGTCAAAAGATTAAATGTTAAAATTTCATCCATATTGACCATTTTGGGATCGTTTGACAGGTCCGGATTCATCGTTTTTCATCCGAAAATTGATTTTTTGGACTGTACCAAAAATGATTCAAAATGTCAATTGGATCGTGCCTCATGTTGAATAACCACTTTTTAAACCCTCACAGTGACCAAAATTGCCATTTTTACAGAGTTTTGCTTACTCAAAAGCTTCAATTTTGACCCGTTTCAGGCACAGAAATGACTTTAAACACACTTATTTTAGTTGACAAAGTCATAATTCACATCCAACAGTCATTTAGAGTCAAAAGATTAAATGTTAAAATGTCATCATTATAGACCATTTTGGGATCGGTTGACAGGTCCAGAGTCATCGTTTTTCATCTGAAAATAGATTTTTTGGACTGTACCAAAAATGATTCAAAATGTCAATTGGATCATGCCTCATGTTGAATAACCACTTTTTAAACCCTCACAGTGACCAAAATTGCCATTTTTACAGAGTTTTGCTTACTCAAAAGCTTCAATTTTGACCCTTTTCAGGCACAGAAATGACTTTAAACACACTTATTTTAGTTGACAATGTCATAATTCACATCCAACAGTCATTTAGAGTCAAAAGATTAAATGTTAAAATTTCATCCATATTGACCATTTTGGGATCGTTTGACAGGTCCGGAGTCATCGTTTTTCATCCGAAAATTGATTTTTTGGACTGTACCAAAAATGATTAAAAATGTCAATTGGATCGTGCCTCATGTTGAATAACCACTTTTTAAACCCTCACAGTGACCAAAATTGCCATTTTTACAGAGTTTTGCTTACTCAAAAGCTTCAATTTTGACCCGTTTCAGGCACAGAAATGACTTTAAACACACTTATTTTAGTTGACAAAGTCATAATTCACATCCAACAGTCATTTAGAGTCAAAAGATTAAATGTTAAAATGTCATCATTATAGACCATTTTGGGATCGTTCGACAGGTCCAGAGTCATCGTTTTTCATCTGAAAATTGATTTTTTGGACTGTACCAAAAATGATTCAAAATGTCAATTGGATCATGCCTCATGTTGAATAACCACTTTTTAAACCCTCACAGTGACCAAAATTGCCATTTTTACAGAGTTTTGCTTACTCAAAAGCTTCCATTTTGACCCGTTTCAGGCAAAGAAATGACTTTAAACACACTCATTTTAGTTGACAAAGTCATAATTCACATCCAACAGTCATTTAGAGTCAAAAGATTAAATGTTAAAATTTCATCCATATTGACCATTTTGGGATCGTTCGACAGGTCCGGAGTCATCGTTTTTCATCCGAAAATTGATTTTTTGGACTGTACCAAAAATGATTCAAAATGTCAATTGGATCATGCCTCATGTTGAATAACCACTTTTTAAACCCTCACAGTGACCAAAAATGCCATTTTTACAGAGTTTTGCTAACTCAAAAGCTTCAATTTTGACCCGTTTCAGGCACAGAAATGACTTTAAACACACTTATTTTAGTTGAAGAAGTCATAATTCACATCCAACAGTTATTTAGAGTCAAAAGATTAAATGTTGAAATTTCATCCATATTGACCATTTTGGGATCGTTCGACAGGTCCGGAGTCATCGTTTTTCATCCGAAAATTGATTTTTCGGACTGTACCAAAGATGATTCAAAATGTCAATTGGATCGTGCCTCATGTTGAATAACCACTTTTTAAACCCTCACAGTGACCAAAATTGCCATTTTTACAGAGTTTTGCTTACTCAAAAGCTTCCATTTTGACCCGTTTCAGGCACAGAAATGACTTTAAACACACTTATTCTAGTTGACAAAGTCATAATTCACATCCAACAGTCATTTAGAGTCAAAAGATTAAATGTTGAAATTTCATCCATATTGACCATTTTGGGATCGTTCGACAGGTCCGGAGTCATCGTTTTTCATCCGAAAATTGATTTTTTGGACTGTACCAAAAATGATTCAAAATGTCAATTGGATCGTGCCTCATGTTGAATAACCACTTTTTAAACCCTCACAGTGACCAAAATTGCCATTTTTACAGAGTTTTGCTTACTCAAAAGCTTCAATTTTGACCCGTTTCAGGCACAGAAATTACTTTAAACACACTTATTCTAGTTGACAAAGTCATAATTCACATCCAACAGTCATTTAGAGTCAAAAGATTAAATGTTAAAATGTCATCATTATAGACCATTTTGGGATCGTTCGACAGGTCCGGAGTCATCGTTTTTCACCCGAAAATTGATTTTTTGGACTGTACCAAAAATGATTCAAAATGTCAATTGGATCGTGCCTCATGTTGAATAACCACTTTTTAAACCCTCACAGTGACAAAAATTGCCATTTTTACAGAGTTTTGCTTACTCAAAAGCTTCAATTTTGACCCGTTTCAGGCACAGAAATGACTTTAAACACACTTATTTTAGTTAACAAAGTCATAATTCACATCCAACAGTCATTTAGAGTCAAAAGATTAAATGTTGAAATTTCATCCATATTGACCATTTTGGGATCGTTCGACAGGTCCGGAGTCATCGTTTTTCATCCGAAAATTGATTTTTTGGGCAGTACCAAAAATGATTCAAAATGTGAATTGGATCATGCCTCATGTTGAATAACCACTTTTTAAACCCTCACAGTGACCAAAATTGCCATTTTCACAGAGTTTTGCTTACTCAAAAGCTTCAATTTTGACCCGTTTCAGGCACAGAAATGACTTTAAACACACTTATTCTAGTTGACAAAGTCATAATTCACATCCAACAGTCATTTAGAGTCAAAAGATGAAATGTTAAAATGTCATCATTATAGACCATTTTGGGATCGTTCGACAGGTCCGGAGTCATCGTTTTTCATCCGAAAATTGATTTTTTGGACTGTACCAAAAATGATTCAAAATGTCAATTGGATCATGCCTCATGTTGAATAACCACTTTTTAAACCCTCACAGTGACCAAAATTGCCATTTTTACAGAGTTTTGCTTACTCAAAAGCTTCAATTTTGACCCGTTTCAGGCACAGAAATGACTTTAAACACACTTATTTTAGTTGACAAAGTCATAATTCACATTCAACAGTCATTTATAGTCAAAAGATTAAATGTTGAAATTTCATCATTATAGACCATTTTGGGATCGTTCGACAGGTCCGGAGTCATCGTTTTTCATCCGAAAATAGATTTTTTGGACTGTACCAAAAATGATTCAAAATGTCAATTGGATCATGCCTCATGTTGAATAACCACTTTTTAAACCCACACAGTGACCAAAATCGCCATTTTTAACAGAGTTTTGCTTACTCAAAAGCTTCAATTTTGACCCGTTTCAGGCACAGAAATGACTTTAAACACACTTATTTTAGTTGACAAAGTCATAATTCACATCCAACAGTCATTTAGAGTCAAAAGATTAAATGTTGAAATTTCATCCATATTGACCATTTTGGGATTGTTCGACAGGTCCGGAGTCATCGTTTTTCATCCGAAAATTGATTTTTTGGGCAGTACCAAAAATGATTCAAAATGTGAATTGGATCATGCCTCATGTTGAATAACCACTTTTTAAACCCTCACAGTGACCAAAATTGCCATTTTTACAGAGTTTTGCTTACTCAAAAGCTTCAATTTTGACCCGTTTCAGGCACAGAAATGACTTTAAACACACTTATTTTAGTTGACAAAGTCATAATTCACATCCAACAGTCATTTAGAGTCAAAAGATTAAATGTTGAAATTTCATCCATATTGACCATTTTGGGATCGTTCGACAGGTCCGGAGTCATCGTTTTTCATCCGAAAATTGATTTTTTGGACTGTACCAAAAATATTTCAAAATGTCAATTGGATCGTGCCTCATGTTGAATAACCACTTTTTAAACCCTCACAGTGACAAAAATTGCCATTTTTACAGAGTTTTGCTTACTCAAAAGCTTCAATTTTGACCCGTTTCAGGCACAGAAATGACTTTAAACACACTTATTCTAGTTGACAAAGTCATAATTCACATCCAACAGTCATTTAGAGTCAAAAGATTAAATGTTAAAATGTCATCATTATAGACCATTTTGGGATCGTTCGACAGGTCCGGAGTCATCGTTTTTCATCCGAAAATTGATTTTTTGGACTGTACCAAAAATGATTCAAAATGTCAATTGGATCATGCCTCATGTTGAATAACCACTTTTTAAACCCTCACAGTGACCAAAATTGCCATTTTTACAGAGTTTTGCTTACTCAAAAGCTTCCATTTTGACCCGTTTCAGGCACAGAAATGACTTTAAACACACTTATTTTAGTTGACAATGTCATAATTCACATCCAACAGCCATTTAGAGTCAAAAGATTAAATGTTAAAATTTCATCCATATTGACCATTTTGGGATCGTTTGACAGGTCCGGAGTCATCGTTTTTCATCCGAAAATTGATTTTTTGGACTGTACCAAAAATGATTCAAAATGTCAATTGGATCGTGCCTCATGTTGAATAACCACTTTTTAAACCCTCACAGTGACCAAAATTGCCATTTTTACAGAGTTTTGCTTACTCAAAAGGTTCAATTTTGACCCGTTTCAGGCACAGAAATGACTTTAAACAAACTTATTTTAGTTGACAAAGTCATAATTCACATCCAACAGTCATTTAGAGTCAAAAGATTAAATGTTAAAATGTCATCATTATAGACCATTTTGGGATCGTTCGACAGGTCCAGAGTCATCGTTTTTCATCTGAAAATTGATTTTTTGGACTGTACCAAAAATGATTCAAAATGTCAATTGGATCATGCCTCATGTTGAATAACCACTTTTTAAACCCTCACAGTGACCAAAATTGCCATTTTTACAGAGTTTTGCTTACTCAAAAGCTTCCATTTTGACCCGTTTCAGGCAAAGAAATGACTTTAAACACACTCATTTTAGTTGACAAAGTCATAATTCACATCCAACAGTCATTTAGAGTCAAAAGATTAAATGTTAAAATTTCATCCATATTGACCATTTTGGGATCGTTCGACAGGTCCGGAGTCATCGTTTTTCATCCGAAAATTGATTTTTTGGACTGTACCAAAAATGATTCAAAATGTCAATTGGATCATGCCTCATGTTGAATAACCACTTTTTAAACCCTCACAGTGACCAAAATTGCCATTTTTACAGAGTTTTGCTAACTCAAAAGCTTCAATTTTGACCCGTTTCAGGCACAGAAATGACTTTAAACACACTTATTTTAGTTGAAGAAGTCATAATTCACATCCAACAGTTATTTAGAGTCAAAAGATTAAATGTTGAAATTTCATCCATATTGACCATTTTGGGATCGTTCGACAGGTCCGGAGTCATCGTTTTTCATCCGAAAATTGATTTTTCGGACTGTACCAAAGATGATTCAAAATGTCAATTGGATCGTGCCTCATGTTGAATAACCACTTTTTAAACCCTCACAGTGACCAAAATTGCCATTTTTACAGAGTTTTGTTGACTCAAAAGCTTCCATTTTGACCCGTTTCAGGCACAGAAATGACTTTAAACACACTTATTCTAGTTGACAAAGTCATAATTCACATCCAACAGTCATTTAGAGTCAAAAGATTAAATGTTAAAATATCATCATTATAGACCATTTTGGGATCGTTCGACAGGTCCGGAGTCATCGTTTTTCATCCGAAAATTGATTTTTTGGACTGTACCAAAAATGATTCAAAATGTCAATTGGATCATGCCTCATGTTGAATAACAACTTTTTAAACCCTCACAGTGACCAAAATTGCCATTTTTACAGAGTTTTGCTTACTCAAAAGCTTCCATTTTGACCCTTTTCAGTCACAGAAATGACTTTAAACACACTTATTTTAGTTGACAATGTCATAATTCACATCCAACAGTCATTTAGAGTCAAAAGATTAAATGTTAAAATTTCATCCATATTGACCATTTTGGGATCGTTTGACAGGTCCAGAGTCATCGTTTTTCATCTGAAAATTGATTTTTTGGACTGTACCAAAAATGATTCAAAATGTCAATTGGATCATGCCTCATGTTGAATAACCACTTTTTAAACCCTCACAGTGACCAAAATTGCCATTTTTACAGAGTTTTGCTTACTCAAAAGCTTCCATTTTGACCCGATTCAGGCAAAGAAATGACTTTAAACACACTCATTTTAGTTGACAAAGTCATAATTCACATCCAACAGTCATTTAGAGTCAAAAGATTAAATGTTAAAATTTCATCCATATTGACCATTTTGGGATCGTTCGACAGGTCCGGAGTCATCGTTTTTCATCCGAAAATTGATTTTTTGGACTGTACCAAAAATGATTCAAAATGTCAATTGGATCATGCCTCATGTTGAATAACCACTTTTTAAACCCTCACAGTGACCAAAATTGCCATTTTTACAGAGTTTTGCTAACTCAAAAGCTTCAATTTTGACCCGTTTCAGGCACAGAAATGACTTTAAACACACTTATTTTAGTTGAAGAAGTCATAATTCACATCCAACAGTTATTTAGAGTCAAAAGATTAAATGTTGAAATTTCATCCATATTGACCATTTTGGGATCGTTCGACAGGTCCGGAGTCATCGTTTTTCATCCGAAAATTGATTTTTCGGACTGTACCAAAGATGATTCAAAATGTCAATTGGATCGTGCCTCATGTTGAATAACCACTTTTTAAACCCTCACAGTGACCAAAATTGCCATTTTTACAGAGTTTTGCTTACTCAAAAGCTTCCATTTTGACCCGTTTCAGGCACAGAAATGACTTTAAACACACTTATTCTAGTTGACAAAGTCATAATTCACATCCAACAGTCATTTAGAGTCAAAAGATTAAATGTTGAAATTTCATCCATATTGACCATTTTGGGATCGTTCGACAGGTCCGGAGTCATCGTTTTTCATCCGAAAATTGATTTTTTGGACTGTACCAAAAATGATTCAAAATGTCAATTGGATCGTGCCTCATGTTGAATAACCACTTTTTAAACCCTCACAGTGACAAAAATTGCCATTTTTACAGAGTTTTGCTTACTCAAAAGCTTCAATTTTGACCCGTTTCAGGCACAGAAATGACTTTAAACACACTTATTTTAGTTAACAAAGTCATAATTCACATCCAACAGTCATTTAGAGTCAAAAGATTAAATGTTGAAATTTCATCCATATTGACCATTTTGGGATCGTTCGACAGGTCCGGAGTCATCGTTTTTCATCCGAAAATTGATTTTTTGGGCAGTACCAAAAATGATTCAAAATGTGAATTGGATCATGCCTCATGTTGAATAACCACTTTTTAAACCCTCACAGTGACCAAAATTGCCATTTTCACAGAGTTTTGCTTACTCAAAAGCTTCAATTTTGACCCGTTTCAGGCACAGAAATGACTTTAAACACACTTATTCTGGTTGACAAAGTCATAATTCACACCCAACAGTCATTTAGAGTCAAAAGATTAAATGTTAAAATGTCATCATTATAGACCATTTTGGGATCGTTCGACAGGTCCGGAGTCATCGTTTTTCATCCGAAAATTGATTTTTTGGACTGTACCAAAAATGATTCAAAATGTCAATTGGATCATGCCTCATGTTGAATAACCACTTTTTAAACCCTCACAGTGACCAAAATTGCCATTTTTACAGAGTTTTGCTTACTCAAAAGCTTCCATTTTGACCCGTTTCAGGCACAGAAATGACTTTAAACACACTTATTTTAGTTGACAATGTCATAAATCACATCCAACAGTCATTTAGAGTCAAAAGATTAAATGTTAACATTTCATCCATATTGACCATTTTGGGATCGTTTGACAGGTCCGGAGTCATCGTTTTTCATCCGAAAATTGATTTTTTGGACTGTACCAAAAATGATTCAAAATGTCAATTGGATCGTGCCTCATGTTGAATAACCACTTTTTAAACCCTCACAGTGACCAAAATTGCCATTTTTACAGAGTTTTGCTTACTCAAAAGCTTCAATTTTGACCCGTTTCAGGCACAGAAATGACTTTAAACACACTTATTTTAGTTGACAAAGTCATAATTCACATCCAACAGTCATTTAGAGTCAAAAGATTAAATGTTAAAATTTCATCCATATTGACCATTTTGGGATCGTTTGACAGGTCCGGATTCATCGTTTTTCATCCGAAAATTGATTTTTTGGACTGTACCAAAAATGATTCAAAATGTCAATTGGATCGTGCCTCATGTTGAATAACCACTTTTTAAACCCTCACAGTGACCAAAATTGCCATTTTTACAGAGTTTTGCTTACTCAAAAGCTTCAATTTTGACCCGTTTCAGGCACAGAAATGACTTTAAACACACTTATTTTAGTTGACAAAGTCATAATTCACATCCAACAGTCATTTAGAGTCAAAAGATTAAATGTTAAAATGTCATCATTATAGACCATTTTGGGATCGGTCGACAGGTCCAGAGTCATCGTTTTTCATCTGAAAATTGATTTTTTGGACTGTACCAAAAATGATTCAAAATGTCAATTGGATCATGCCTCATGTTGAATAACCACTTTTTAAACCCTCACAGTGACCAAAATTGCCATTTTTACAGAGTTTTGCTTACTCAAAAGCTTCCATTTTGACCCTTTTCAGGCACAGAAATGACTTTAAACACACTTATTTTAGTTGACAATGTCATAATTCACATCCAACAGTCATTTAGAGTCAAAAGATTAAATGTTAAAATTTCATCCATATTGACCATTTTGGGATCGTTTGACAGGTCCGGAGTCATCGTTTTTCATCCGAAAATTGATTTTTTGGACTGTACCAAAAATGATTCAAAATGTCAATTGGATCGTGCCTCATGTTGAATAACCACTTTTTAAACCCTCACAGTGACCAAAATTGCCATTTTTACAGAGTTTTGCTTACTCAAAAGCTTCAATTTTGACCCGTTTCAGGCACAGAAATGACTTTAAACACACTTATTTTAGTTGACAAAGTCATAATTCACATCCAACAGTCATTTAGAGTCAAAAGATTAAATGTTAAAATGTCATCATTATAGACCATTTTGGGATCGTTCGACAGGTCCAGAGTCATCGTTTTTCATCTGAAAATTGATTTTTTGGACTGTACCAAAAATGATTCAAAATGTCAATTGGATCATGCCTCATGTTGAATAACCACTTTTTAAACCCTCACAGTGACCAAAATTGCCATTTTTACAGAGTTTTGCTTACTCAAAAGCTTCCATTTTGACCTGTTTCAGGCAAAGAAATGACTTTAAACCACTCATTTTAGTTGACAAAGTCATAATTCACATCCAACAGTCATTTAGAGTCAAAAGATTAAATGTTAAAATTTCATCCATATTGACCATTTTGGGATCGTTCGACAGGTCCGGAGTCATCGTTTTTCATCCGAAAATTGATTTTTTGGACTGTACCAAAAATGATTCAAAATGTCAATTGGATCATGCCTCATGTTGAATAACCACTTTTTAAACCCTCACAGTGACCAAAATTGCCATTTTTACAGAGTTTTGCTAACTCAAAAGCTTCAATTTTGACCCGTTTCAGGCACAGAAATGACTTTAAACACACTTATTTTAGTTGAAGAAGTCATAATTCACATCCAACAGTTATTTAGAGTCAAAAGATTAAATGTTGAAATTTCATCCATATTGACCATTTTGGGATCGTTCGACAGGTCCGGAGTCATCGTTTTTCATCCGAAAATTGATTTTTTTGGACTGTACCAAAAATGATTCAAAATGTGAATTGGATCGTGCCTCATGTTGAATAACCACTTTTTAAACCCTCACAGTGACAAAAATTGCCATTTTTACAGAGTTTTGCTTACTCAAAAGCTTCAATTTTGACCCGTTTCAGGCACAGAAATGACTTTAAACACACTTATTTTAGTTAACAAAGTCATAATTCACATCCAACAGTCATTTAGAGTCAAAAGATTAAATGTTGAAATTTCATCCATATTGACCATTTTGGGATCGTTCGACAGGTCCGGAGTCATCGTTTTTCATCCGAAAATTGATTTTTTGGGCAGTACCAAAAATGATTCAAAATGTGAATTGGATCATGCCTCATGTTGAATAACCACTTTTTAAACCCTCACAGTGACCAAAATTGCCATTTTCACAGAGTTTTGCTTACTCAAAAGCTTCAATTTTGACCCGTTTCAGGCACAGAAATGACTTTAAACACACTTATTCTGGTTGACAAAGTCATAATTCACATCCAACAGTCATTTAGAGTCAAAAGATTAAATGTTAAAATGTCATCATTATAGACCATTTTGGGATCGTTCGACAGGTCCGGAGTCATCGTTTTTCATCCGAAAATTGATTTTATGGACTGTACCAAAAATGATTCAAAATGTCAATTGGATCATGCCTCATGTTGAATAACCACTTTTTAAACCCTCACAGTGACCAAAATTGCCATTTTTACAGAGTTTTGCTTACTCAAAAGCTTCCATTTTGACCCGTTTCAGGCACAGAAATGACTTTAAACACACTTATTTTAGTTGACAATGTCATAATTCACATCCAACAGTCATTTAGAGTCAAAAGATTAAATGTTAACATTTCATCCATATTGACCATTTTGGGATCGTTTGACAGGTCCGGAGTCATCGTTTTTCATCCGAAAATTGATTTTTTGGACTGTACCAAAAATGATTCAAAATGTCAATTGGATCGTGCCTCATGTTGAATAACCACTTTTTAAACCCTCACAGTGACCAAAATTGCCATTTTTACAGAGTTTTGCTTACTCAAAAGCTTCAATTTTGACCCGTTTCAGGCACAGAAATGACTTTAAACACACTTATTTTAGTTGACAAAGTCATAATTCACATCCAACAGTCATTTAGAGTCAAAAGATTAAATGTTAAAATGTCATCATTATAGACCATTTTGGGATCGGTCGACAGGTCCAGAGTCATCGTTTTTCATCTGAAAATTGATTTTTTGGACTGTACCAAAAATGATTCAAAATGTCAATTGGATCATGCCTCATGTTGAATAACCACTTTTTAAACCCTCACAGTGACCAAAATTGCCATTTTTACAGAGTTTTGCTTACTCAAAAGCTTCCATTTTGACCCGTTTCAGGCAAAGAAATGACTTTAAACACACTCATTTTAGTTGACAAAGTCATAATTCACATCCAACAGTCATTTAGAGTCAAAAGATTAAATGTTAAAATTTCATCCATATTGACCATTTTGGGATCGTTCGACAGGTCCGGAGTCATCGTTTTTCATCCGAAAATTGATTTTTTGGACTGTACCAAAAATGATTCAAAATGTCAATTGGATCATGCCTCATGTTGAATAACCACTTTTTAAACCCTCACAGTGACCAAAATTGCCATTTTTACAGAGTTTTGCTAACTCAAAAGCTTCAATTTTGACCCGTTTCAGGCACAGAAATGACTTTAAACACACTTATTTTAGTTGAAGAAGTCATAATTCACATCCAACAGTTATTTAGAGTCAAAAGATTAAATGTTGAAATTTCATCCATATTGACCATTTTGGGATCGTTCGACAGGTCCGGAGTCATCGTTTTTCATCCGAAAATTGATTTTTCGGACTGTACCAAAGATGATTCAAAATGTCAATTGGATCGTGCCTCATGTTGAATAACCACTTTTTAAACCCTCACAGTGACCAAAATTGCCATTTTTACAGAGTTTTGCTTACTCAAAAGCTTCCATTTTGACCCGTTTCAGGCACAGAAATGACTTTAAACACACTTATTCTAGTTGACAAAGTCATAATTCACATCCAACAGTCATTTAGAGTCAAAAGATTAAATGTTGAAATTTCATCCATATTGACCATTTTGGGATCGTTCGACAGGTCCGGAGTCATCGTTTTTCATCCGAAAATTGATTTTTTGGACTGTACCAAAAATGATTCAAAATGTCAATTGGATCGTGCCTCATGTTGAATAACCACTTTTTAAACCCTCACAGTGACCAAAATTGCCATTTTTACAGAGTTTTGCTTACTCAAAAGCTTCAATTTTGACCCGTTTCAGGCACAGAAATTACTTTAAACACACTTATTCTAGTTGACAAAGTCATAATTCACATCCAACAGTCATTTAGAGTCAAAAGATTAAATGTTAAAATGTCATCATTATAGACCATTTTGGGATCGTTCGACAGGTCCGGAGTCATCGTTTTTCACCCGAAAATTGATTTTTTGGACTGTACCAAAAATGATTCAAAATGTCAATTGGATCGTGCCTCATGTTGAATAACCACTTTTTAAACCCTCACAGTGACAAAAATTGCCATTTTTACAGAGTTTTGCTTACTCAAAAGCTTCAATTTTGACCCGTTTCAGGCACAGAAATGACTTTAAACACACTTATTTTAGTTAACAAAGTCATAATTCACATCCAACAGTCATTTAGAGTCAAAAGATTAAATGTTGAAATTTCATCCATATTGACCATTTTGGGATCGTTCGACAGGTCCGGAGTCATCGTTTTTCATCCGAAAATTGATTTTTTGGGCAGTACCAAAAATGATTCAAAATGTGAATTGGATCATGCCTCATGTTGAATAACCACTTTTTAAACCCTCACAGTGACCAAAATTGCCATTTTCACAGAGTTTTGCTTACTCAAAAGCTTCAATTTTGACCCGTTTCAGGCACAGAAATGACTTTAAACACACTTATTCTAGTTGACAAAGTCATAATTCACATCCAACAGTCATTTAGAGTCAAAAGATGAAATGTTAAAATGTCATCATTATAGACCATTTTGGGATCGTTCGACAGGTCCGGAGTCATCGTTTTTCATCCGAAAATTGATTTTTTGGACTGTACCAAAAATGATTCAAAATGTCAATTGGATCATGCCTCATGTTGAATAACCACTTTTTAAACCCTCACAGTGACCAAAATTGCCATTTTTACAGAGTTTTGCTTACTCAAAAGCTTCCATTTTGACCCGTTTCAGGCACAGAAATGACTTTAAACACACTTATTTTAGTTGACAATGTCATAATTCACATCCAACAGTCATTTAGAGTCAAAAGATTAAATGTTAAAATTTCATCCATATTGACCATTTTGGGATCGTTCGACAGGTCCGGAGTCATCGTTTTTCATCCGAAAATTGATTTTTCGGACTGTACCAAAGATGATTCAAAATGTCAATTGGATCGTGCCTCATGTTGAATAACCACTTTTTAAACCCTCACAGTGACCAAAATTGCCATTTTTACAGAGTTTTGCTTACTCAAAAGCTTCCATTTTGACCCGTTTCAGGCACAGAAATGACTTTAAACACACTTATTCTAGTTGACAAAGTCATAATTCACATCCAACAGTCATTTAGAGTCAAAAGATTAAATGTTGAAATTTCATCCATATTGACCATTTTGGGATCGTTCGACAGGTCCGGAGTCATCGTTTTTCATCCGAAAATTGATTTTTTGGACTGTACCAAAAATGATTCAAAATGTCAATTGGATCGTGCCTCATGTTGAATAACCACTTTTTAAACCCTCACAGTGACCAAAATTGCCATTTTTACAGAGTTTTGCTTACTCAAAAGCTTCAATTTTGACCCGTTTCAGGCACAGAAATTACTTTAAACACACTTATTCTAGTTGACAAAGTCATAATTCACATCCAACAGTCATTTAGAGTCAAAAGATTAAATGTTAAAATGTCATCATTATAGACCATTTTGGGATCGTTCGACAGGTCCGGAGTCATCGTTTTTCACCCGAAAATTGATTTTTTGGACTGTACCAAAAATGATTCAAAATGTCAATTGGATCGTGCCTCATGTTGAATAACCACTTTTTAAACCCTCACAGTGACAAAAATTGCCATTTTTACAGAGTTTTGCTTACTCAAAAGCTTCAATTTTGACCCGTTTCAGGCACAGAAATGACTTTAAACACACTTATTTTAGTTAACAAAGTCATAATTCACATCCAACAGTCATTTAGAGTCAAAAGATTAAATGTTGAAATTTCATCCATATTGACCATTTTGGGATCGTTCGACAGGTCCGGAGTCATCGTTTTTCATCCGAAAATTGATTTTTTGGGCAGTACCAAAAATGATTCAAAATGTGAATTGGATCATGCCTCATGTTGAATAACCACTTTTTAAACCCTCACAGTGACCAAAATTGCCATTTTCACAGAGTTTTGCTTACTCAAAAGCTTCAATTTTGACCCGTTTCAGGCACAGAAATGACTTTAAACACACTTATTCTAGTTGACAAAGTCATAATTCACATCCAACAGTCATTTAGAGTCAAAAGATGAAATGTTAAAATGTCATCATTATAGACCATTTTGGGATCGTTCGACAGGTCCGGAGTCATCGTTTTTCATCCGAAAATTGATTTTTTGGACTGTACCAAAAATGATTCAAAATGTCAATTGGATCATGCCTCATGTTGAATAACCACTTTTTAAACCCTCACAGTGACCAAAATTGCCATTTTTACAGAGTTTTGCTTACTCAAAAGCTTCCATTTTGACCCGTTTCAGGCACAGAAATGACTTTAAACACACTTATTTTAGTTGACAATGTCATAATTCACATCCAACAGTCATTTAGAGTCAAAAGATTAAATGTTAAAATTTCATCCATATTGACCATTTTGGGATCGTTTGACAGGTCCGGAGTCATCGTTTTTCATCCGAAAATTGATTTTTTGGACTGTACCAAAAACGATTCAAAATGTCAATTGGATCGTGCCTCATGTTTAATAACCACTTTTTAAACCCTCACAGTGACCAAAATTGCCATTTTTACAGAGTTTTGCTTACTCAAAGCTTCAATTTTGACCCGTTTCAGGCACAGAAATGACTTTAAACACACTTATTTTAGTTGACAAAGTCATAATTCACATCCAACAGTCATTTAGAGTCAAAAGATTAAATGTTAAAATGTCATCATTATAGACCATTTTGGGATCGTTCGACAGGTCCAGAGTCATCGTTTTTCATCTGAAAATTGATTTTTTGGACTGTACCAAAAATGATTCAAAATGTCAATTGGATCATGCCTCATGTTGAATAACCACTTTTTAAACCCTCATAGTGACCAAAATTGCCATTTTTACAGAGTTTTGCTTACTCAAAAGCTTCCATTTTGACCCGTTTCAGGCAAAGAAATGACTTTAAACACACTCATTTTAGTTGACAAAGTCATAATTCACATCCAACAGTCATTTAGAGTCAAAAGATTAAATGTTAAAATTTCATCCATATTGACCATTTTGGGATCGTTCGACAGGTCCGGAGTCATCGTTTTTCATCCGAAAATTGATTTTTTGGACTGTACCAAAAATGATTCAAAATGTCAAGTCAAGTCAAGTCAAGTCAAGTCATAAAATTTGTATAGCGCACTACATACCCAGAGGGTTTCAAGGCGCTTAGGATGGGGAGGAGGATTATTTGTCAAATATCCACGTTTTAAGCTGCTTTCTGAACGCTAGGTGATTCTGGGTGAGGCGAAGGTAAGCGGGGAGTGAGTTCCATGTTTTGGCAGCCAGGTAAGAAAAGGATCTTCCTCCCATGGTGGTCTTGTTGATGCGAGGTACAGTGGCGAAGGCTTGGCTGGAAGAGCGTAGTTGGCGGGAGGGGGAGTAGAAGGACATTCGAGAGTTGAGGCAATCTGGTCCGATGTCGTAGAGTGATTTGTGTGCGTGGGTAAGCAGTCGGAAAGTGATCCTCTTATTGACGGGTAGCCAGTGGAGGTCTTTAAGGTGACCAGAGATGTGTTCATTGCGTGGGATGTCTAATATGAGCCTGGCTGAGGCGTTTTGGATTCGTTGTAGTTTCTTCTGGAGTTTAGCGGTGGTACCTGCGTAGAGGGTGTTTCCGTAGTCCAGTCGGCTCGTGACTAGAGCGTGGGTGACTGTTTTCCTTGTTTCGGAGGGGATCCAGCGAAATGTTTTTCTGAGCATGCGAAGAATGTTGAAGCAGGAAGAGGATACGGCGCTGACTTGTCTGTTCATTGAGAGTGAAGAATCCAGGATGACGCCAAGGTTCCGTGCGTAGTCTGTCGGGATGGGTGCTTTTCCGAGGGCTTCCGGCCACCAGGAGTCGTCCCATGCAGAGGGGGATGTACCTAAGATGAGGACTTCTGTTTTGTCTGAGTTCAGTTTCAGACGGCTTTGTTTCATCCATTCGGCGACTTCTTTCATTCCTTCGTGTAGGTTAGTTTTGGCGGTGCTGGGGTCCTTGGTGAGAGAAAGGATGAGTTGAGTGTCATCCGCGTAAGAGATGATGTTGAGGTTGTGTTGGCGGGCGATGGCCGCGAGGGGGCTCATGTATACGTTGAAGAGGGTGGGACTGAGTGAGGATCCTTGAGGTACGCCGCAGATGATTTCAGAGGCTTCGGATTTGAATGGTGGGAGGCGGACTCTCTGGGTTCTTCCGGTGAGGAACGAGGTGATCCATTCCAGTGCTTTTCCTTGGATTCCGATGTTTCTGAGGCGTTGTAAAAGGGTACTGTGGCAGACTGTGTCGAAGGCTGCAGAGAGGTCGAGGAGGATGAGGGCGACTGTGTCTCCATTGTCCAATAGAGTTCGAATGTCGTCTGTTGCTGCGATGAGGGCGGTCTCTGTGCTGTGTTTGGCTCGGAAGCCAGATTGTGAGGGGTCGAGTGATTTGTTGGCTTCGAGGAAGGCGGCGAGCTGGTTGTTGACGGCTTTCTCGATGACTTTGGCCGGGAATGGAAGAAGCGAGATGGGGCGGTAGTTTTTGAGTTCGGTGGGGTCCGCTGTGGGTTTTTTCAGAAGAGCGGTGAGTTCAGCGTGTTTCCAGTCTTCTGGGAAGGTAGCGGAGTTGAAGGAGCAGTTGATGACGTCTCGGAGGTGCGGAGCTATGACGGAGTCTGCTTTGTTGAAGATGTGGTGAGGGCATGGGTCTGTGGGGGATCCAGAGTGGATGGAATTCATCAGGCGGATGGTGTACTCAGTGGAGATTGGGTTCCAGGCGTTAAGGGTATTTCCGGGGGGTAGATGGTCAGCAGATGGTAGGGTGGGTTGGCTTCCGGGTTGGTTGTCAAAGCTGTTGTGGATGTCAGCAATCTTGTTGTGGAAAAAAGAGGCTAGGGAGTCGCAGAGGGTTTGAGAGGGGGTGATGTCGTTGGAGTTGGCCGAGGGGTTGGAAAATTCCTTGACGATGTTGAAAAGTTCCTTGCTGTTGTGGGCGTTGTTGTCAAGTCGGTCCTTGAATGCTGTTTTCTTGGCTTTTCGGATCAGTTGGTGGTGAGTACGGGTGGCGCTTTTGAAGGCGTCCTTGTTGCTGGTGGATGGGTCTTTTTTCCAGGCCTTTTCGAGGGAGCGGCACAGTTTCTTGGACTTCTTGAGATCATCGTTGAACCAAGAGGCCTTCTTGTAGCCAAGTTTGTGTTGACGTTTTTTCAGTGGTGCTAAGGTGTCGGCGGTGTTGGATAACCAAAGGGTGAGGTTGGAGGCGGCTTCGTTGGCGTTAGAAGAGAGGGCTGGGGAGGTTCGAAGGAGCGATGTGGAGATCTGATCCGTGGTGATTTTGTTCCAGTTTCTTTGTAGAGTTGGTTGGAGGTGGATGATGGGTTTGGGCTTGTTGTAGGTGAAGTGAACGCAGCTGTGGTCAGTCCAGAGGAGATCCGTAGTGTGGCTGAAGGAGACATGGTTGCTGGAGGTGAAGATGGGGTCGAGTGTGTGACCTGCGATGTGGGTGGGGGAAGTGACCAGTTGTTTAAGTCCGAGGTTGGCGAGGTTGTCTAAGAGGGTGGCGGTGTTGCGGTCGTTGATCTTTTCAAGGTGGAAGTTGAGGTCTCCCAGAAAGATATAGTCTTTGGAGGGGAGCGCGTGTGGGGTGATGAAGTCCGTGATGTCTTCACTGAATTTTGCGCGGGGTCCTGGTGGTCTGTAGAGGAGGGTGCCTCTGAGTGCGGTTTTGGGGTCGATGTGGATCTGGAAGTGAAGGTGTTCGGAGTTGGCGAGGTTGGCGTCAATTGGATCATAATACAACAATAAATACTCCAAAGGAGACCCACTCTGAAATCCACTGGATCAATGTGGGTAATGATATTGAGGATAGACCCTCCGGGTTGGGTGAGATTATACAACTAAACACTTAGGGTGTGTGTGATATGCTAATCATACCTATGTGGTGATGAGGGGGCAACACTAGTTGTTTTTAGTTACCCTCACACACCCTAGTGGTGTCATGCTTCATCATCGGGTCACCTGGACTCCTATAGGTCCAGGTGGGCTCAACCACAGTATTGGGAAGCTCTTATGATATTGAAGGCAGATGGATATAAATAAAATACCTCAGACAGTACCCAGGTATCCCTTTATTCGTGGGTCTGTATGGGTAATTAAAATTAAAGATAAAAAGGGTTTCGTCAGGATTTTTATGGTCCTATGACCCTAGTGAGATGCCAACATGTTTCAGTCCTAAATTGGCCATAAAGGTCCTGGACTTTCTTCAGGGCAAAAGAGGAACCCACTATGTGTGTGGATATTAAAGAGGCGGAATTCCCTACTCTTTACAATGTAGCAAGGGAAGATAGCTTCTCCTCGTATTAATGTGTAATGCCAGGCTCCATCTGGGAAGAAATTAAGGCAAAAAAACATAATTATACATATAGACGTTCTCCATATATTGTGTAAAATCCCACGCGTGGCACACCGACTATTCAGTGAACATGCTAGAACTGTGGAGAGCTAGAGTGCTCTCATGCTATGTCACTCAATATTTTAATGAAGTGGCATTTATTCGTGACATCCAGTATTCTGTGTCAAATATCACACACTTATTGAATTCAATCGATGTGACATTGTGAAGTGAAATACCAGCACAGTGGTCGTAGTCTCAATTGCAATGAAAAGTTATTCTGAATTCACACACTCTTATCCATTGTCTGGTTATCGTGTCCTACACTCACACCCATTCACACACATCATGCATACGTCGTATTTGCACCTTAAGCACTTACCCAATAAATGTTGGGCGAGGGCTTCTCAGTCAGCGAGAAAATGGGGCTTGTACACCTATCCAAAAGGGTGTTGGTAAATGGTATGTCATTAGCAGTTTACCTATAGAGCAGTCAATACACTAGATCGACTTCTCAGCGTATGAGAGACCCAATAAAATAGGTCCGATATTATCGTAAGTACGCGGCGGGCTTATTACTTACTTTAAATGAAGAAGCTCCCTACCGTGAACCGACTCTCTCGCGTCTCGGCTCGTGGCTGCTGGTGAAGCCGTGGACGGAGAGAGTATTGTTTATTTCCGACGCGGCATGACGCAGATGACGTCGCCGGCGGAAACAGAACCCTCCTTGATACAAAGGATGCTGGGAATTGTAGTTTTTAACGACTACAATCACGTAGTTTCGGGTCTAGTAGGCAGCGTATACGCTGTTATCTCGTTCTTCATCATAGTGTATCTGTTTCTTGATTCAAAAGGTTTTAGAAGCAAGATATGTGATTGTCATGCTATGAAGTAAATAAAATCGTATGTAGTCATATTACTATGGTGTTTATTAAAAACGGGGGCGCACTGCTCTAATAAAGGTCAGGTTATGTCTGGCCGTGGGTGTGAATCTGGACTAAATTGTGGAGAAGCTAAGTGATGTCGAAACCATGTTGGTGTGTAATGCAGAAAAAATATCACTTATATCTGACATCATTATGTATTGGTAACTAAATGTAACTGTATCCTGAGTTGATAGACTACGTCGTGTGTGTCTACAAATTCAGTGCTCGGTGTAGGATAGATCACTCATGGATAAGTGGGGGCTCCGTTTTCCATGGACTATATGTATGCGTTGAGTGTGTCTGTCATACGACAGTGGGGCCTGGAGAATTCAAGTTATAGGTTAATAGGGACAGGGATCTGCTCATAATGCCCTTCGCCCCTAGGCTGCTGTCTGGTCACTGGTGTGGGAGGGAGGGTCTGAACATCCAACAGGTTATTTTCCCAATTGTGCCCACGGTATGGAATCATTGAGGCCTGTAATGTGGGTTTTGAGGCGGTAGACCCACCGTTGTTCTTTTTCCAGTAGTGTTTTTTGCAAATTATTACTGGATTTGATTTTCTCAATCACTGTCCATTTTATATCTGTGTCTTTATGATTTTTCTCAACATAATGGGCTGTGAGTCTGGTTGCAGTGATTGCTCTCCTTATTGTGCTGCGGTGTTCACTTATCCGTGTCTTTACCTTGCGGGAAGTCATACCCACATAAGACAATTGGCACGGACATTTGATCAAATAAACCACTCCGTCTGAGTTACAGTTCGTGTGGCATCTTTGTTCCCAGGGTGTGTTTAAACCGAGGTCCAATTGTGTAGTGTGTTCAGTGAACTCACAAGCTACACATGAGCCACATGGATAATGTCCCATCACTGGGGTGGTATTCCAGAGGGTGGTTTGCGTGCTTTTCGCTGGTGTGAAACTATTAGTATGTACCAGGGAGTCCTTGAGGCTCTTATTTCTTTTAAATGAAAACATAGGTTTCTCATATTCCAGATTGTTGGATGTCAAGATGTTCCATTTTTTATTTATGATCTTCTTTATCTGGTTAGATGAAGAATTATATGTGGTCACACATATTAATTGTTGTGATTCAGGCCTCTCATTGGTCTCAAGCAAGGATTCTCTTGGTGTGTTCCGTGCTCGTTTTTTTGCATTCTCAATTATTCTTACTGGGTAGTTTTTCTCTTTCAGTTTGCTTGTAAGTATCTCTGCTTCTTTTTTGAAGTCTTTAGTGACTGAACAGTTCCTGCGAATGCGTAGGAATTGACCCACCGGTAAATTTTCTCTTAAACTCCTCGGATGAGAACTGTCAAAGCGTAGGAGACTGTTCCTATCAGTGGGTTTAGTGTACAGAGATACTTACAAGCAAACTGAAAGAGAAAAACTACCCAGTAAGAATAATTGAGAATGCAAAAAAACGAGCACGGAACACACCAAGAGAATCCTTGCTTGAGACCAATGAGAGGCCTGAATCACAACAATTAATATGTGTGACCACATATAATTCTTCATCTAACCAGATAAAGAAGATCATAAATAAAAAATGGAACATCTTGACATCCAACAATCTGGAATATGAGAAACCTATGTTTTCATTTAAAAGAAATAAGAGCCTCAAGGACTCCCTGGTACATACTAATAGTTTCACACCAGCGAAAAGCACGCAAACCACCCTCTGGAATACCACCCCAGTGATGGGACATTATCCATGTGGCTCATGTGTAGCTTGTGAGTTCACTGAACACACTACACAATTGGACCTCGGTTTAAACACACCCTGGGAACAAAGATGCCACACGAACTGTAACTCAGACGGAGTGGTTTATTTGATCAAATGTCCGTGCCAATTGTCTTATGTGGGTATGACTTCCCGCAAGGTAAAGACACGGATAAGTGAACACCGCAGCACAATAAGGAGAGCAATCACTGCAACCAGACTCACAGCCCATTATGTTGAGAAAAATCATAAAGACACAGATATAAAATGGACAGTGATTGAGAAAATCAAATCCAGTAATAATTTGCAAAAAACACTACTGGAAAAAGAACAACGGTGGGTCTACCGCCTCAAAACCCACATTACAGGCCTCAATGATTCCATACCGTGGGCACAATTGGGAAAATAACCTGTTGGATGTTCAGACCCTCCCTCCCACACCAGTGACCAGACAGCAGCCTAGGGGCTAAGGGCATTATGAGCAGATTCCTGTCCCTATTAACCTATAACTTGAATTCTCCAGGCCCCACTGTCGTATGACAGACACACTCAACGCATACATATAGTCCATGGAAAACGGAGCCCCCACTTATCCATGAGTGATCTATCCTACACCGAGCACTGAATTTGTAGACACACACGACGTAGTCTATCAACTCAGGATACAGTTATGTGGCAGTTTGGGTGGGAATAGGCAAGAGGCGAGTCTTCGTTGGGGTTAGACTGGGTTTTATTGAGTTAAACAGTCTATCAGTACAAGTGGGGCGCACAAACAAAGGTCGCGGGGAACGACTTCTATCTCGTCTGGTCTTGCTGTGTCCGTCTGGCTCCCGGCGTCGGGTCGGGGTCCTCCTCTCAGGCACTCCGGACTCCGTCTCGACCCAGTCTCCACCGAGGGGGAGAAACAGAAAACAGAGGTGGGGTGAGTATTTGGTACGAGGTTACAACCAGTACAGTGGGGAAAGGTAGTGAGGGAGGACTGTGTGTTTTACTAGCGATACGATCAGTGAGGGAAGTGCACGCGGGTCACTTTACACTATGGGCCAGCCGACCGTCCCTTCCCCAACCTCAACCACCCTTTGACCCGACCCCGTACCTCTGTTAGCCACGCCCCTCCAGGGGAGTGGCTGGGCGAATCGTGGGTCCGGTGCCCTCCTGGGATCGTGGGGGTTGCCTGCCTTCGCAACCCGTCTGGCTCAGCGCCGCTGGGAACTTCCTCCTTTCCACTCTCCGGTGCTCCGCGGACCGTTCTTCCGTCGCTCTCCCACTCGTCGGATTTTTCCTCTGCCGTCCTGCTCCGGACTGGTTGGAAAGTCCCCGTAGGTTCGTCGAATCCCGCTGTACTCGCTCTCCCTTGCACTCCGCGATTCTGGTGTTCTCCTCTTCTCTCCGTCACCTCTTCGCTCTGCTCCGCACTCCACTCGAATCCTCTGCTCCACGCCGCTCCTCCACTCTGCAACTCTCTGACCACTCCTCCGGTGTATAGACACACCTGGTCCTGGTTTCGGGCGTCTTTTAAAGGGAAGGTGAGTCCCTCCTCCTCCTCACCTGCTCCATGCCAGTTAAAGGGGCCATGTTCTAAATCCTCTTCATCGCAACTATACTGGAACGCCCCCGGGGCCCAATTCGAGGAATCAGTCACCTGTGGAGAGAAGAGGGGGGGGTCACAGAGTTTAGACACACTCCGAGGCGAGAGGGGGATCGGCCCCTCGGCCCGGTTACACACCTCCCCCCCTGGACACTTCCGTTCGGGAAGGGGATTCCGGGACAGATAGTCGGCCCCCGTGTTGTCCACACCCCTCTTGTGACACACCGTGAAGGAGTATGGTTGAAGGGCCAGAAACCACCGCAACACCCTCGGATTGTTAGACCTGTTGCGGGCCATCCACTGGAGGGGAGCGTGGTCAGTGTATAGGGTGAACGGTCTCCCCTCCAGGTAGTAGGCCAACTTCTCCACGGCCCAACGAATTGCCAAGCACTCCTTCTCCACCATGGAGTATTTTAGCTCCCGGGGGAACAGTTTACGGCTCACATACAGGACCGGGTGATCCGCCCCATCCTCCCCTGGTTGGGACAGAACCGCCCCGATGCCATAATCCGAGGCGTCCGTGTGTAGGGAAAAGGGTCTGTTGAAATCCGGGGAGGACAAGACGGGCGTCGTGGTAATTGTTCTCTTTAGGGCTGAAAAGGCATTCAGCATCTCCGCTGTGGGGTTCGCCAGCCCTGCTGCTTTAAAGGTGGTCCGAAGGGTGTGTGTAAGCGGGGCGGCCAGCTGGGCGAACCTGGGGATGAACCGCCTATAATACCCGATCAGTCCCAGGAAGGCACGCATCTCCTTCTTAGAGCCTGGAAAAAGCGTCTCCTCTATTGCTCGGACCTTCTCAATCTGTGGTTCTATCATACCGTGTCCCAGCACGTATCCTAGATATTTAACTTTCTGAAAGGCTATTCGGGACTTCTTGGCGTTGATCCGTAGTCCGGCTCGGGTGAGGGTGTCCAGCACCTGTTCCAGGTGGGCCAGGTGTGACGACCAATCGGGACTGAACACGACAATGTCGTCTAGATAGGCGGATGCACAGTGTTTGAGGTCCGTTAAGACATTATTCATCAGTCTTTGGAAGGTGGCAGGGGCTCCATGCAACCCGAAGGGTAAGACATTGAACTCGTAGTGACCCGAGTCAGTGGAGAACGCTGTCTTATGTTTATCTTCTTCCCGCAGGGGCACCTGCCAATATCCCTTGGTCAAGTCAATCGTGCTGATATATTTTGCTTCTCCGAGTTTTTCGATCAATTCGTCTATCCGGGGTATCGGATAGGCATCAAAGGAAGAAATGTCGTTAAGGGCACGGAAGTCCATACAAAACCGGCGACTCCCATCCGGTTTGGGTATCATCACTATGGGGCTAGACCATTGACTACTGGAGGGGCGGATGACCCCGAGTTTCAGCATGTCTTCGATTTCCTGTTGGATGCCTTTCCGTCTGGCTTCTGGGACCCGATAAGGACGGATTTTCACAACTCTTCCCGGAATTGTGCAAATTTGGTGTTCGGCCATAGCGGTTCTTCCTGGCTGATCGGAGAAGACCTTGGGATGTCGGTTCAGGGTGGTCATCAACTCTGTCCTCTCTTGGGCCAGCAGCTCCTCATTGATTACGAGTTGGTTCAGTGAACTCCCCTGGGTTGAGGGAGGATGGTCGGCCAAGTGTACTGCAGCAGGAGGGCGTCCCAGCCATTTTTTCAGCAAATTGATGTGGTACACCTGGGTTTTCTTTGGGTGTATCTGAAGTCTATAGCTTGTATTACCAATAGTAGAGACGACCTGGTAAGGGCCACTCCATTCTGCTTTGAACTTCTGTAGGGAGGAAGGTAACAACACCAAAGCCCAGTCTCCCTTTTGTAATTTCCTCCATTTCTTTCCCTTGTCGTAACACGCTTTCTGTCTTTTCTGGCTATTGTCCAGGTGGGCATAGGCCAGGTCCCTCAGCTTACCTAGCTTGGACCTGAGATTCCGGGCGTATTCCAACGTATGCAGGGTCTCCTCAGGGGCTTCGTTCTCCCAAGCCTCCTTCGTCATGTCCAGGAGAGACCTTGGTTGTCTCCCGTACAGTAGTTCGAAGGACGAGAATCCGGTGCTGCTTTGTTTCTGCCCCCGTATTACATACAATGCAAGAGGCAATACTTGGTCCCAATCCGCTCCATTCACTTCCAGCATCTTTCTCAGCGTGGTCTTCAAGGTACGGTTGTACCTCTCCACTAGTCCGTCTGTCTGTGGATGGTACACCGCGGTGCGGATTTGTTGGATGTCTAACATCCTGCACACTTCCTTCATCAGTTTGGACACAAAGGGGGTCCCCTGATCCGTGAGGATTTCTTTCGGGAACCCCACTCTGGAAAACAGTTTGAGCATCCGATCAGCTACTTGCCTCGTGGTAGTAGATGCCAACGAAAATGCCTCGGGAAACCTTGTGGCGTAGTCCACCATGACCAACACATATTGGTGTCCTTTCTTTGTCTTTGGTAGGGGTCCGATCAGGTCCATGCCCACTCTCTCGAAGGGTACCCCTATGATGGGCAGAGGCTGTAGAGGCACCGCTGGGGGACGAGTCATGTTCTTTTTCTGACAGGTTTCGCACTTCTGGCAGTATTCTAATGCATCCTTGTAGATTCCTGGCCAATAAAAATGGCGGAGGAGGGTCTGTGTTGTTTTTTCAGCCCCGGTATGTCCGGCAACAAGGTGTGAATGAGAGTAGAACAGGATCTGCTCTCGAAACACCAAGGGGACTAACAGCTGTTCTGGTTCGTCCTTCTTTCCTTGTCTGTAGAGCAGGTTGTTTTTGACCAAAAAGCGTGGAAATGTAGGGGGGTCCTGCCCTTGCAACCTTTGCGCGGTGTCCCATGCGTTGAGCAATGTGTTGTCGTTGGCCTGTGCAAACTTGAAGCTGCGGTCTAGGACCCAGGGTTCTTGGGACAGGAGGGTGGGCCTAGGGTTGTTTTCTGAGTTAGATCCCAGACTATGATGGAACATCTCCAGGAAAGAGGGGTTATCGGTCCCGATAATAAGATCCTCAGGGAGGTTATCTAAGACTCCCACTTTGATGTTCTGGGGGCGACCATGCCTCGGGTATATGGGTAGTAGCGCCACTGGATAGGGGCGGACGTCCCCATGGACACAGCGTATAAACATCTGATCGTTGGGTATCAGATTGGCCTCTGTTATATGCTTGGTCTGTACCACAGACTGCCGGCACCCCGAATCTAACAGGGCTTGTATGCGAGCCCCATTCACTGTCACACTTACTCTAAAGGCGGGTCCCATTTCGGCGGAGTACAGAACTGTTTGGGGGAGGTACCCCACCTCCATCGGTTCTTCGGTGGACTTCCTCCGGGGACACAACCTGGCAATGTGTCCCCAGTTGCCGCAGTCAAAGCACTGCGGGCCATTTCGCGGGTGAGGCTCCGGCCTCCAGGGTTTTGGCCTCGCCATCTCTGACAGACGTGTGGGTCTTTTCTCCGGCTTCGCTGGGGCTCTGGTCTTCTCTGATTCCCACACGTTGGGTCCTCGTGGCTGCGCCAGGGCGTAGGTATTCGCCATCTCGACTGCCTGGGCCGTAGTCAGGTTGTGATGCTGTCGTAACCAACGCTGAGTGGAGTACGGGAGAGCCTCCAGGAATTGCTCCAAGTACACTTTATCCATGATTTGCTCTTTGGTGCTGTGTTGGGGGGTCAGCCATTTGTCTGCAGCCATCTTCAGGCGCACGAAGAGGGTTTTAGGGGTTTCACCAGGTACACCCCGCTCCTTCCTGAACTTGATCCGATAGGCCTCAGTGTCTAGTCCTAGGTGATCCAGGATTATCCCCTTGATGGTGGCATAAGGGGTGTCTCCGGTGGGGTTCGCCACCTGATAGGCGGCCTGCGCTTCACCCACCAGTAGGGGGGCCAAGAAGAAGGGCCACTTAGCCGCAGGCCAGCCGCAGGCGCGGGCTGCACGTTCAAAGTTCAACAAGAACGCATCCGGATCTTCCCCCGGTATGTACTTCTGCAGGGACACACCCCCTATGCTGTGTGGAGTTACGCCGGTCGTGGAGGATACCGTAGGAATCACCGGGTTCAAGGCATTCGCGGTCACTGCCGCCTTCATTATTTCCCGGTCGGCGTCCGCCGATTGTATCTGCTTTTCCACCACCCATTCCAGCCGTTCCTGCCCTTTGGCTAGTCGTTCCAGGATAGCCTCCATGTCAGTTACACGGATGGTTGTCGTGCCCGCATTCTCCACCACTGTGGCAGTTTGGGTGGGAATAGGCAAGAGGCGAGTCTTCGTTGGGGTTAGACTGGGTTTTATTGAGTTAAACAGTCTATCAGTACAAGTGGGGCGCACAAACAAAGGTCGCGGGGAACGACTTCTATCTCGTCTGGTCTTGCTGTGTCCGTCTGGCTCCCGGCGTCGGGTCGGGGTCCTCCTCTCAGGCACTCCGGACTCCGTCTCGACCCAGTCTCCACCGAGGGGGAGAAACAGAAAACAGAGGTGGGGTGAGTATTTGGTACGAGGTTACAACCAGTACAGTGGGGAAAGGTAGTGAGGGAGGACTGTGTGTTTTACTAGCGATACGATCAGTGAGGGAAGTGCACGCGGGTCACTTTACACTATGGGCCAGCCGACCGTCCCTTCCCCAACCTCAACCACCCTTTGACCCGACCCCGTACCTCTGTTAGCCACGCCCCTCCAGGGGAGTGGCTGGGCGAATCGTGGGTCCGGTGCCCTCCTGGGATCGTGGGGGTTGCCTGCCTTCGCAACCCGTCTGGCTCAGCGCCCCTGGGAACTTCCTCCTTTCCACTCTCCGGTGCTCCGCGGACCGTTCTTCCGTCGCTCTCCCACTCGTCGGATTTTTCCTCTGCCGTCCTGCTCCGGACTGGTTGGAAAGTCCCCGTAGGTTCGTCGAATCCCGCTGTACTCGCTCTCCCTTGCACTCCGCGATTCTGGTGTTCTCCTCTTCTCTCCGTCACCTCTTCGCTCTGCTCCGCACTCCACTCGAATCCTCTGCTCCACGCCGCTCCTCCACTCTGCAACTCTCTGACCACTCCTCCGGTGTATAGACACACCTGGTCCTGGTTTCGGGCGTCTTTTAAAGGGAAGGTGAGTCCCTCCTCCTCCTCACCTGCTCCATGCCAGTTAAAGGGGCCATGTTCTAAATCCTCTTCATCGCAACTATACTGGAACGCCCCCGGGGCCCAATTCGAGGAATCAGTCACCTGTGGAGAGAAGAGGGGGGGGTCACAGAGTTTAGACACACTCCGAGGCGAGAGGGGGATCGGCCCCTCGGCCCGGTTACAAGTTACATTTAGTTAACAATACATAATGATGTCAGATATAAGTGATATTTTTTCTGCATTACACACCAACATGGTTTCGACATCACTTAGCTTCTCCACAATTTAGTCCAGATTCACACCCACGGCCAGACATAACCTGACCTTTATTAGAGCAGTGCGCCCCCGTTTTTAATAAACACCATAGTAATATGACTACATACGATTTTATTTACTTCATAGCATGACAATCACATATCTTGCTTCTAAAACCTTTTGAATCAAGAAACAGATACACTATGATGAAGAACGAGATAACAGCGTATACGCTGCCTACTAGACCCGAAACTACGTGATTGTAGTCGTTAAAAACTACAATTCCCAGCATCCTTTGTATCAAGGAGGGTTCTGTTTCCGCCGGCGACGTCATCTGCGTCATGCCGCGTCGGAAATAAACAATACTCTCTCCGTCCACGGCTTCACCAGCAGCCACGAGCCGAGACGCGAGAGAGTCGGTTCACGGTAGGGAGCTTCTTCATTTAAAGTAAGTAATAAGCCCGCCGCGTACTTACGATAATATCGGACCTATTTTATTGGGTCTCTCATACGCTGAGAAGTCGATCTAGTGTATTGACTGCTCTATAGGTAAACTGCTAATGACATACCATTTACCAACACCCTTTTGGATAGGTGTACAAGCCCCATTTTCTCGCTGACTGAGAAGCCCTCGCCCAACATTTATTGGGTAAGTGCTTAAGGTGCAAATACGACGTATGCATGATGTGTGTGAATGGGTGTGAGTGTAGGACACGATAACCAGACAATGGATAAGAGTGTGTGAATTCAGAATAACTTTTCATTGCAATTGAGACTACGACCACTGTGCTGGTATTTCACTTCACAATGTCACATCGATTGAATTCAATAAGTGTGTGATATTTGACACAGAATACTGGATGTCACGAATAAATGCCACTTCATTAAAATATTGAGTGACATAGCATGAGAGCACTCTAGCTCTCCACAGTTCTAGCATGTTCACTGAATAGTCGGTGTGCCACGCGTGGGATTTTACACAATATATGGAGAACGTCTATATGTATAATTATGTTTTTTTGCCTTAATTTCTTCCCAGATGGAGCCTGGCATTACACATTAATACGAGGAGAAGCTATCTTCCCTTGCTACATTGTAAAGAGTAGGGAATTCCGCCTCTTTAATATCCACACACATATTGGGTTCCTCTTTTGCCCTGAAGAAAGTCCAGGACCTTTATGGCCAATTTAGGACTGAAACATGTTGGCATCTCACTAGGGTCATAGGACCATAAAAATCCTGACGAAACCCTTTTTATCTTTAATTTTAATTACCCATACAGACCCACGAATAAAGGGATACCTGGGTACTGTCTGAGGTATTTTATTTATATCCATCTGCCTTCAATATCATAAGAGCTTCCCAATACTGTGGTTGAGCCCACCTGGACCTATAGGAGTCCAGGTGACCCGATGATGAAGCATGACACCACTAGGGTGTGTGAGGGTAACTAAAAACAACTAGTGTTGCCCCCTCATCACCACATAGGTATGATTAGCATATCACACACACCCTAAGTGTTTAGTTGTATAATCTCACCCAACCCGGAGGGTCTATCCTCAATATCATTACCCACATTGATCCAGTGGATTTAAGAGTGGGTCTCCTTTGGAGTATTTATTGTTGTATTATAATTATAAGGGAGGACGTACTCCACATCCCCTCTCATATCCCCCCGGACCTCTGAATTAACTCACAGAGGCCCGTTTTTTGTCTTATGTCAATTGGATCATGCCTCATGTTGAATAACCACTTTTTAAACCCTCACAGTGACCAAAATTGCCATTTTTACAGAGTTTTGCTAACTCAAAAGCTTCAATTTTGACCCGTTTCAGGCACAGAAATGACTTTAAACACACTTATTTTAGTTGAAGAAGTCATAATTCACATCCAACAGTTATTTAGAGTCAAAAGATTAAATGTTGAAATTTCATCCATATTGACCATTTTGGGATCGTTCGACAGGTCCGGAGTCATCGTTTTTCATCCGAAAATTGATTTTTCGGACTGTACCAAAGATGATTCAAAATGTCAATTGGATCGTGCCTCATGTTGAATAACCACTTTTTAAACCCTCACAGTGACCAAAATTGCCATTTTTACAGAGTTTTGCTTACTCAAAAGCTTCCATTTTGACCCGTTTCAGGCACAGAAATGACTTTAAACACACTTATTGTAGTTGACAAAGTCATAATTCACATCCAACAGTCATTTAGAGTCAAAAGATTAAATGTTGAAATTTCATCCATATTGACCATTTTGGGATCGTTAGACAGGTCCGGAGTCATCGTTTTTCATCCGAAAATTGATTTTTTGGACTGTACCAAAAATGATTCAAAATGTCAATTGGATCGTGCCTCATGTTGAATAACCACTTTTTAAACCCTCACAGTGACAAAAATTGCCATTTTTACAGAGTTTTGCTTACTCAAAAGCTTCAATTTTGACCCGTTTCAGGCACAGAAATTACTTTAAACACACTTATTCTAGTTGACAAAGTCATAATTCACATCCAACAGTCATTTAGAGTCAAAAGATTAAATGTTAAAATGTCATCATTATAGACCGTTTTGGGATCGTTCGACAGGTCCGGAGTCATCGTTTTTCATCCGAAAATTGATTTTTTGGACTGTACCAAAAATGATTCAAAATGTCAATTGGATCGTGCCTCATGTTGAATAACCACTTTTTAAACCCTCACAGTGACAAAAATTGCCATTTTTACAGAGTTTTGCTTACTCAAAAGCTTCAATTTTGACCCGTTTCAGGCACAGAAATGACTTTAAACACTCTTATTTTAGTTAACAAAGTCATAATTCACATCCAACAGTCATTTAGAGTCAAAAGATTAAATGTTGAAATTTCATCCATATTGACCATTTTGGGATCGTTCGACAGGTCCGGAGTCATCGTTTTTCATCCGAAAATTGATTTTTTGGGCAGTACCAAAAATGATTCAAAATGTGAATTGGATCATGCCTCATGTTGAATAACCACTTTTTAAACCCTCACAGTGACCAAAATTGCCATTTTCACAGAGTTTTGCTTACTCAAAAGCTTCAATTTTGACCCGTTTCAGGCACAGAAATGACTTTAAACACACTTATTTTAGTTGACAAAGTCATAATTCACATCCAACAGTCATTTAGAGTCAAAAGATTAAATGTTAAAATGTCATCATTATAGACCATTTTGGGATCGTTCGACAGGTCCGGAGTCATCGTTTTTCATCCGAAAATGGATTTTTTGGACTGTACCAAAAATGATTCAAAATGTCAATTGGATCATGCCTCATGTTGAATAACCACTTTTTAAACCCTCACAGTGACCAAAATTGCCATTTTTACAGAGTTTTTCTTACTCAAAAGCTTCAATTTTGACCTGTTTCAGGCACAGAAATGACTTTAAACACACTTATTTTAGTTAACAAAGTCATAATTCACATCCAACAGTCATTTATAGTCAAGAGATTAAATGTTGAAATTTCATCATTATAGACCATTTTGGGATCGTTCGACAGGTCCGGAGTCATCGTTTTTCATCCGAAAATTGATTTTTTGGACTGTACCAAAAATGATTCAAAATGTCAATTGGATCATGCCTCATGTTGAATAACCACTTTTTAAACCCTCACAGTGACCAAAATTGCCATTTTTACAGAGTTTTGCTTACTCAAAAGCTTCCATTTTGACCCGTTTCAGGCACAGAAATGACTTTAAACACACTTATTTTAGTTGACAATGTCATAATTCACATCCAACAGTCATTTAGAGTCAAAAGATTAAATGTTAAAATTTCATCCATATTGACCATTTTGGGATCGTTTGACAGGTCCGGAGTCATCGTTTTTCATCCGAAAATTGATTTTTCGGACTGTACCAAAAATGATTCAAAATGTCAATTGGATCATGCCTCATGTTGAATAACCACTTTTTAAACCCTCACAGTGACCAAAATTGCCATTTTTACAGAGTTTTGCTTACTCAAAAGCTTCAATTTTGACCCGTTTCAGGCACAGAAATGACTTTAAACACACTTATTTTAGTTGACAAAGTCATAATTCACATCCACTAGTCATTTAGAGTCAAAAGATTAAATGTTAAAATGTCATCATTATAGACCATTTTGGGATCGTTCGACAGGTCCAGAGTCATCGTTTTTCATCTGAAAATTGATTTTTTGGACTGTACCAAAAATGATTCAAAATGTCAATTGGATCATGCCTCATGTTGAATAACAACTTTTTAAACCCTCACAGTGACCAAAATTGCCATTTTTACAGAGTTTTGCTTACTCAAAAGTTTCAATTTTGACCCGTTTCAGGCACAGAAATGACTTTAAACACACTTATTTTAGTTGACAAAGTCATAATTCACATCCAACAGTCATTTATAGTCAAGAGATTAAATGTTGAAATTTCATCATTATAGACCATTTTGGGATCGTTCGACAGGTCCGGAGTCATCGTTTTTCATCCGAAAATTGATTTTTTGGACTGTACCAAAAATGATTCAAAATGTCAATTGGATCATGCCTCATGTTGAATAACCACTTTTTAAACCCTCACAGTGACCAAAATTGCCATTTTTACAGAGTTTTGCTTACTCAAAAGCTTCCATTTTGACCCGTTTCAGGCACAGAAATGACTTTAAACACACTTATTTTAGTTGACAATGTCATAATTCACATCCAACAGTCATTTAGAGTCAAAAGATTAAATGTTAAAATTTCATCCATATTGACCATTTTGGGATCGTTTGACAGGTCCGGAGTCATCGTTTTTCATCCGAAAATTGATTTTTCGGACTGTACCAAAAATGATTCAAAATGTCAATTGGATCATGCCTCATGTTGAATAACCACTTTTTAAACCCTCACAGTGACCAAAATTGCCATTTTTACAGAGTTTTGCTTACTCAAAAGCTTCAATTTTGACCCGTTTCAGGCACAGAAATGACTTTAAACACACTTATTTTAGTTGACAAAGTCATAATTCACATCCACTAGTCATTTAGAGTCAAAAGATTAAATGTTAAAATGTCATCATTATAGACCATTTTGGGATCGTTCGACAGGTCCAGAGTCATCGTTTTTCATCTGAAAATTGATTTTTTGGACTGTACCAAAAATGATTCAAAATGTCAATTGGATCATGCCTCATGTTGAATAACAACTTTTTAAACCCTCACAGTGACCAAAATTGCCATTTTTACAGAGTTTTGCTTACTCAAAAGCTTCAATTTTGACCCGTTTCAGGCACAGAAATGACTTTAAACACACTTATTTTAGTTGACAAAGTCATAATTCACATCCAACAGTCATTTATAGTCAAGAGATTAAATGTTGAAATTTCATCATTATAGACCATTTTGGGATCGTTCGACAGGTCCGGAGTCATCGTTTTTCATCCGAAAATTGATTTTTTGGACTGTACCAAAAATGATTCAAAATGTCAATTGGATCATGCCTCATGTTGAATAACCACTTTTTAAACCCTCACAGTGACCAAAATTGCCATTTTTACAGAGTTTTGCTTACTCAAAAGCTTCCATTTTGACCCGTTTCAGGCACAGAAATGACTTTAAACACACTCATTTTAGTTGACAAAGTCATAATTCACATCCAACAGTCATTTAGAGTCAAAAGATTAAATGTTAAAATTTCATCCATATTGACCATTTTGGGATCGTTTGACAGGTCCGGAGTCATCGTTTTTCATCCGAAAATTGATTTTTTGGACTGTACCAAAAATGATTCAAAATGTCAATTGGATCATGCCTCATGTTGAATAACCACTTTTTAAACCCTCACAGTGACCAAAATTGCCATTTTTACAGAGTTTTGCTTACTCAAAAGCTTCAATTTTGACCCGTTTCAGGCACAGAAATGACTTTAAACACACTTATTTTAGTTGACAAAGTCATAATTCACATCCAACAGTTATTTAGAGTCAAAAGATTAAATGTTGAAATTTCATCCATATTGACCATTTTGGGATCGTTCGACAGGTCCGGAGTCATCGTTTTTCATCCGAAAATTGATTTTTCGGACTGTACCAAAGATGATTCAAAATGTCAATTGGATCGTGCCTCATGTTGAATAACCACTTTTTAAACCCTCACAGTGACCAAAATTGCCATTTTTACAGAGTTTTGCTTACTCAAAAGCTTCCATTTTGACCCGTTTCAGGCACAGAAATGACTTTAAACACACTTATTCTAGTTGACAAAGTCATAATTCACATCCAACAGTCATTTAGAGTCAAAAGATTAAATGTTGAAATTTCATCCATATTGACCATTTTGGGATCGTTCGACAGGTCCGGAGTCATCGTTTTTCATCCGAAAATTGATTTTTTGGACTGTACCAAAAATGATTCAAAATGTCAATTGGATCATGCCTCATGTTGAATAACCACTTTTTAAACCCTCACAGTGACCAAAATTGCCATTTTTACAGAGTTTTGCTTACTCAAAAGCTTCAATTTTGACCTGTTTCAGGCCCAGAAATGACTTTAAACACACTTATTTTAGTTAACAAAGTCATAATTCACATCCAACAGTCATTTATAGTCAAGAGATTAAATGTTGAAATTTCATCATTATAGACCATTTTGGGATCGTTCGACAGGTCCGGAGTCATCGTTTTTCATCCGAAAATTGATTTTTTGGACTGTACCAAAAATGATTCAAAATGTCAATTGGATCATGCCTCATGTTGAATAACCACTTTTTAAACCCTCACAGTGACCAAAATTGCCATTTTTACAGAGTTTTGCTTACTCAAAAGCTTCCATTTTGACCCGTTTCAGGCACAGAAATGACTTTAAACACACTTATTTTAGTTGACAATGTCATAATTCACATCCAACAGTCATTTAGAGTCAAGATTAAATGTTAAAATTTCATCCATATTGACCATTTTGGGATCGTTTGACAGGTCCGGAGTCATCGTTTTTCATCCGAAAATTGATTTTTCGGACTGTACCAAAAATGATTCAAAATGTCAATTGGATCATGCCTCATGTTGAATAACCACTTTTTAAACCCTCACAGTGACCAAAATTGCCATTTTTACAGAGTTTTGCTTACTCAAAAGCTTCAATTTTGACCCGTTTCAGGCACAGAAATGACTTTAAACACACTTATTTTAGTTGACAAAGTCATAATTCACATCCAACAGTCATTTAGAGTCAAAAGATTAAATGTTAAAATGTCATCATTATAGACCGTTTTGGGATCGTTCGACAGGTCCGGAGTCATCGTTTTTCATCCGAAAATTGATTTTTTGGACTGTACCAAAAATGATTCAAAATGTCAATTGGATCATGCCTCATGTTGAATAACCACTTTTTAAACCCTCACAGTGACCAAAATTGCCATTTTTACAGAGTTTTGCTAACTCAAAAGCTTCAATTTTGACCCGTTTCAGGCACAGAAATGACTTTAAACACACTTATTTTAGTTGAAGAAGTCATAATTCACATCCAACAGTTATTTAGAGTCAAAAGATTAAATGTTGAAATTTCATCCATATTGACCATTTTGGGATCGTTCGACAGGTCCGGAGTCATCGTTTTTCATCCGAAAATTGATTTTTCGGACTGTACCAAAGATGATTCAAAATGTCAATTGGATCGTGCCTCATGTTGAATAACCACTTTTTAAACCCTCACAGTGACCAAAATTGCCATTTTTACAGAGTTTTGCTTACTCAAAAGCTTCCATTTTGACCCGTTTCAGGCACAGAAATGACTTTAAACACACTTATTCTAGTTGACAAAGTCATAATTCACATCCAACAGTCATTTAGAGTCAAAAGATTAAATGTTAAAATGTCATCATTATAGACCATTTTGGGATCGTTCGACAGGTCCGGAGTCATCGTTTTTCATCCGAAAATTGATTTTTTGGACTGTACCAAAAATGATTCAAAATGTCAATTGGATCATGCCTCATGTTGAATAACCACTTTTTAAACCCTCACAGTGACCAAAATTGCCATTTTTACAGAGTTTTGCTTACTCAAAAGCTTCAATTTTGACCCGTTTCAGGCACAGAAATGACTTTAAACACACTTATTTTAGTTGACAAAGTCATAATTCACATCCAACAGTCATTTAGAGTCAAAAGATTAAATGTTGAAATTTCATCCATATTGACCATTTTGGGATCGTTCGACAGGTCCGGAGTCATCGTTTTTCATCCGAAAATTGATTTTTTGGACTGTTCAAAAATGATTCAAAATGTCAATTGGATCGTGCCTCATGTTGAATAACCACTTTTTAAACCCTCACAGTGACAATAATTGCCATTTTTACAGAGTTTTGCTTACTCAAAAGCTTCAATTTTGACCCGTTTCAGGCACAGAAATGACTTTAAACACACTTATTCTAGTTGACAAAGTCATAATTCACATCCAACAGTCATTTAGAGTCAAAAGATTAAATGTTAAAATGTCATCATTATAGACCATTTTGGGATCGTTCGACAGGTCCGGAGTCATCGTTTTTCATCCGAAAATTGATTTTTTGGACTGTACCAAAAATGATTCAAAATGTCAATTGGATCATGCCTCATGTTGAATAACCACTTTTTAAACCCTCACAGTGACCAAAATTGCCATTTTTACAGAGTTTTGCTTACTCAAAAGCTTCAATTTTGACCCGTTTCAGGCACAGAAATGACTTTAAACACACTTATTTTAGTTAACAAAGTCATAATTCACATCCAACAGTCATTTAGAGTCAAAAGATTAAATGTTGAAATTTCATCCATATTGACCATTTTGGGATCGTTCGACAGGTCCGGAGTCATCGTTTTTCATCCGAAAATTGATTTTTTGGACTGTACCAAAAATGATTCAAAATGTCAATTGGATCATGCCTCATGTTGAATAACCACTTTTTAAACCCTCACAGTGACCAAAATTGCCATTTTTACAGAGTTTTGCTTACTCAAAAGCTTCCATTTTGACCCGTTTCAGGCACAGAAATGACTTTAAACACACTCATTTTAGTTGACAAAGTCATAATTCACATCCAACAGTTATTTAGAGTCAAAAGATTAAATGTTGAAATTTCATCCATATTGACCATTTTGGGATCGTTCGACAGGTCCGGAGTCATCGTTTTTCATCCGAAAATTGATTTTTCGGACTGTACCAAAGATGATTCAAAATGTCAATTGGATCGTGCCTCATGTTGAATAACCACTTTTTAAACCCTCACAGTGACCAAAATTGCCATTTTTACAGAGTTTTGCTTACTCAAAAGCTTCAATTTTGACCTGTTTCAGGCACAGAAATGACTTTAAACACACTTATTTTAGTTAACAAAGTCATAATTCACATCCAACAGTCATTTATAGTCAAGAGATTAAATGTTGAAATTTCATCATTATAGACCATTTTGGGATCGTTCGACAGGTCCGGAGTCATCGTTTTTCATCCGAAAATTGATTTTTTGGACTGTACCAAAAATGATTCAAAATGTCAATTGGATCATGCCTCATGTTGAATAACCACTTTTTAAACCCTCACAGTGACCAAAATTGCCATTTTTACAGAGTTTTGCTTACTCAAAAGCTTCCATTTTGACCCGTTTCAGGCACAGAAATGACTTTAAACACACTTATTTTAGTTGACAATGTCATAATTCACATCCAACAGTCATTTAGAGTCAAGATTAAATGTTAAAATTTCATTCATATTGACCATTTTGGGATCGTTTGACAGGTCCGGAGTAATCGTTTTTCATCCGAAAATTGATTTTTCGGACTGTACCAAAAATGATTCAAAATGTCAATTGGATCATGCCTCATGTTGAATAACCACTTTTTAAACCCTCACAGTGACCAAAATTGCCATTTTTACAGAGTTTTGCTTACTCAAAAGCTTCAATTTTGACCCGTTTCAGGCACAGAAATGACTTTAAACACACTTATTTTAGTTGACAAAGTCATAATTCACATCCAACAGTCATTTAGAGTCAAAAGATTAAATGTTAAAATGTCATCATTATAGACCGTTTTGGGATCGTTCGACAGGTCCGGAGTCATCGTTTTTCATCCGAAAATTGATTTTTTGGACTGTACCAAAAATGATTCAAAATGTCAATTGGATCATGCCTCATGTTGAATAACCACTTTTTAAACCCTCACAGTGACCAAAATTGCCATTTTTACAGAGTTTTGCTAACTCAAAAGCTTCAATTTTGACCCGTTTCAGGCACAGAAATGACTTTAAACACACTTATTTTAGTTGAAGAAGTCATAATTCACATCCAACAGTTATTTAGAGTTAAAAGATTAAATGTTGAAATTTCATCCATATTGACCATTTTGGGATCGTTCGACAGGTCCGGAGTCATCGTTTTTCATCCGAAAATTGATTTTTCGGACTGTACCAAAGATGATTCAAAATGTCAATTGGATCGTGCCTCATGTTGAATAACCACTTTTTAAACCCTCACAGTGACCAAAATTGCCATTTTTACAGAGTTTTGCTTACTCAAAAGCTTCCATTTTGACCCGTTTCAGGCACAGAAATGACTTTAAACACACTTATTCTAGTTGACAAAGTCATAATTCACATCCAACAGTCATTTAGAGTCAAAAGATTAAATGTTAAAATGTCATCATTATAGACCATTTTGGGATCGTTCGACAGGTCCGGAGTCATCG